>NW_026555309.1:41593529-42986543 GCF_021234165.1 Pteronotus mesoamericanus | reverse complement strand
CACCACAAAGGTGGGGGTGAGAATGGACTTACAGAGAAGCAAAATTTTTGTGTACCGTTGAAATTAAGTTGATATAAATCTGATAAAACTAATACAAACTAATGTGTAAGTTGCAATCTGCAGGACAGGCTAAGAAAAAAATATTTTTTAAAAACTAGAAAAATAAATGACAATAGAATTAAAGTGATGCAGTAAAAGTATCTATTCAACAGAAAAGGAGGTAGTAAGGTATAAAAAAGACATTAAGACATATAAATATAAATGGATTAAACACACAATTTAAGGGCAGAAATTGGCATCTTGTTAAAAAAACATGATCCAACCACATGCTGTTTACAACAAACACACTTTAAATTCAAAGATGAAAATGTATTGAAAGAAAATAAGTGGAATAAAATATACCATGGAAATACTAATCAAAAGAGAAGTACTGCAGCTATACTATTATCAGACAGAATCGACTAAGACAAAAATTTATACCAGAGGAAAAAAAGGACATTTATTTACAGTGATAAAAGTGTCAATCTACCAAGAAGATAAAATAACTATAAAAATGCATGCACACATATTCAAAATAAACATTTATAACACCAACTCAGCCAGCATAAAACAAAAACTGAGAGAACTGAAGGGAGAAAAAGACAATTCAACAATAATAGTTGGGAATTTTAATGTCATACCTTCAATGATAAAGAAACTAAAAAAATCAGAAAAGAAATAGAAGATCTGAACAACAATACTATCCAATTACAACTATGAGACAGATACAGAACACTCTACCCAATAAGAGTAAGAATATACAATCTTCTCCATTATACTTGGAACATTCTCAATTATACATGGAAAATTCTCCAGAATAGATCGTGTATTTTCCCAATTCAAAATTCACTACAAAGCTAAGTGACCAAAACAGACCTACAGAACAGAATTGAGAGAACAGAAATAAACCCTTACATTTGTATAAGTATCTCGAAGGGATGACAAATTATATACATACATATGAACATAATCCAGCAAACTGCCTAACATGTACTAAGGTAATTTAATGGTAGGTAATCATTTTAGTAACTGGTATGTAATAAATGCATATTCCCATAAAAGAATAAAGTTAGAGTATTACCTCACGACATATACAGAAGTTAATGCAAAATGCATCATATGTACAACTAGAGCACAAATTATTAAACTCTAAGAAAAAAACAGAGGTGCAAATCTTTGTGATCTTGGATTGGTCATCAGTCTCTTAGATAGGCTGGAAAAAGCACAAACCACCTAAGAAAATAGAGAGTAAATGAACTTCATCTAAATTTAAAAGTGTCAAAGGACACTAGCAAGAAAGTGAAAAGGCAATCTATGTGATGGGAGGGAATATCTACAAATCACTTACCCGATGATGGTCTAGTGTTCATAACACACAGAAAACTCCTACCACTCAACAATTTAAAAAACCCAACAAGGACAAAGACATTCTCCTAGTTCCACTGGGGACAGACTTCAAACTGAGAAAAACTGAGGACATTCCGCAGTTCTGACAAGCACACGATGGTTATTTTAAAGGCATGATAGAAGCCTAAGATGCTCAGGGAAATGGTTACTCAGCGGCATTTACTTCTGTGAAAGTGCAGCCTGCCCCTCCAATGGTTTCTAAGTTTCCGGGGATAGTAAACTACTTAGTACTTTGGACTTATTAGTATCTAATTAATACTTAAATGAGCCTAAAATTAACATTGAAACATCTCAGAACACAAGTATTATCAATGCTAATGAATTTAATGATTAGCACCAGACCTTCTGAGGTAGAAAAACCTGGCCCTGGGGTAAGAGGAAGGACCTGGAGTTATAGGCAGTCCTGTAATTTACTACTGAGGGTTTCGGGGCGGCTTGTTCACTTGTGGGACTCTGAGCCTTTATCTGTACAATGTGAATCCTGGTTTGTATCTTGATGGGATGAGAAATGACCGTATTTTGCAGTGTAAAGTGCATACTTTTTTGCCCACATTTTGGGGGAAAAAATAAGGATGTACATTATACATGGGTAGTACTAATTCCGTATCTACCTTTTGCGATGTATAAATATTGTAAATTTGTGACAGGTACATAAAATTTCGTGTACTATAATATGTTCAAAAATAAATGATAAAATTCCTTTATAATACAAAAAAAAGTATCTAAATAAAAATAAATAAATAATTGCATTAAAAATGAAAACGAAAGATTTTTTCTCCCCTGAAAGTTTGGGCTAAAAACATGGGTGCGCATTATACATGGGAGCACATTATACAGGGCAAAATACAGTACATACACGTGTATCTATATTCCAGCAAAATGCCTGTCATGCATAATAACTTTGTAAAGGATAGTTTAAATTGTTGGCTATTAAAGCACTACCCATACAGGCTCTCTCCTAGATTTTAAAAATGACACAGCTCAGAATGCAGAGCATCAGAAGGCACCACCTGAACAGGTACGAGTCCAGTGGCTGACTTTGAAAGAGATAACCTTGTTTTCTTTTCAAAAGCGTCGACTAAATACTAGACTTCAATTTAGGGTGAATCAGGAAAACACAAATATATAAATATGAATTTATACATTAATGTTTTAAGAAACAAGTATTGATACGAAGGAATGGTACTATCTTTGCAGGGTAGGCCTTATATAATTTGTATGTAATCACCTAAACTTGTAAATGTTTTTTTGCAAAAGAGAAACTGATTATTTGCTGAAGAGCTGTGTCCAGTACTGTGGACACAAGATACAGCCAAGTATAAAATGAAGACTCACTGACTAGGGGCAGAGGAAGAATGAAAGTCAAGAAAATAGGACACAGCATACAACCCCCCACATTCCTCACAGTAACTATGGGGGTTACTATTGTGGCTGTGATATTCCCATGACCAATGCAAGGTCACCAAAAGCAAGCAAACTACAAATAAAAAACAGCCCCCAAATTGAGATGATTTTAGTGATAAGTAGCATAATGCAGATGTTACTAATAATTCTGGCAAATTAATAAACTGAAAGAAGCTGCTGTTCCAAATGAAAAGCATAAACTCATTAAAGAAACGACGCCTCACTGAGCACCTGCGCCGTGCCTGGCCCCCTGCCGGACGTGGTGGATGGGAAAGAAGTGTCACAGTCCAGGGAGGACGCTGAGCAGGCAAAGCGGGTGGGACAAGAGACAACTGCGAGGCAGACTGAACCTGTCCGCTGCCGTGGCAAAGGGGAGCGTCCGGGGGCCCGGAAGTGACTGCCGGGGACGGGACAGGAGAAGGAAACTTGCCAGCAGCCTCCATGACAGATCTTAGTTTCGCAAGCAGAGAAAAGCAAAGGGTGCTGGGAAAATTCATCAGAAATAGAAAGCAGAATGAACAGCAATGGATGCAAAGCAATGGAGGGCAGACACACGAGGCACCCGGTTCACGCAGGGAAGCAACCAGCTCGAGCGGCTGCACTGTGGGGTGTGGACGGGAGAAGGGACAGTGACGAGACGGAGACACCTGTAGCCGGACCCTGAACGTCCACGGTAAGCAGGCTGGGTTCGGACTTTGAGTGGTATGATCCCCTTTGAGTTGTGGTAACAGAGTCTGGGGACAGCAAGGGTGGGTCTGGAGGGCTAGGTCCCTGCACTGTGCAGTTTCGGCAAAATGGGGAGTTCTTGGTTTCTTCAGTCACATGCTAGTAGCTCGAAAAGAATATGGCTTCACCAAGAACCCTGTTTCTGTGCTCATTGAAAGGCTCAAAATTAGAAATGATTGGAACTTTCTTAAATAACTAAAATGGTAAGTACGAAACTCTTTTAACCCTGTTATGCCATTCACCTCTTATTCAACTGCTCTGTCAGATACTACAGTGAGAAGAATGTGTTTGAATTTTCAAATGGGTTAGGTCGTGGAATTACTGACTTCTATATTTTCACACATGAAAGGTTTTAAAAGATTAAACACAAGATTTCTTTCATGACGATTCCACAGCTGCATCTGAGCGGGGACGGTACACCCCTCCCATCGTGAGTGTTGTTTATTCAACGGGCGACACTTGAAAAAATATAGGGAGGCATAAAAAAGGTCGTGAAAAGGGCAAGAGGGGGAAAGGCTGATGTGTGGCTGCTAATAAATGTGTTAGTTTTTTGGAGGAAACTCTTGTTCATCATCTGCTGTATTTCTGCAAGGCAGGAGATGAGGTCATGGGCTGAGGACAAGGGCAGGGGTAACCAGTCTGGGACTGAGCAGAGGGTGGGGACGCAGGGCCCGGGGGTGGGCAAGGGCCGCTGCCCGGCAGGCGTCTGTCTGAGCCCCGGGCGCCTGGGCCTCAGCGCCCTCCTCCGCTTTCCCAGCGCTCGGCTCTCCGCGTGTTCCCAGCCGGCGGTTCCTCGCTTTTCTTTCTTTCTTACTTTGGCATCATGAACTCTCTTTAGCTTTTTCTGTGGCTGGAGTGGACATTTAAAAATGCTGAAGGCATTGTTTGTTACACGTTGCTGTGTCATGGAGTGGAATCGTTAACCCAGCGCGGCAGGGGGTTGCGGATCCAGCTCAATCCCAGGCAGGGCCCGGCCTTCACCCAGCCCTTTCTAAGCCAGTGCGCCCTGCGAGGCGGAGCTCCTTCGCTGTCCGCGGTGCTGACTGGGTGACCGGTTTTCTTTATGCTTGGACTCTTCGGGGACTTTTTCCCATTTCCAGGTTTTTCCCTAGAGGACGCTCCCCTCTGTGACTTGGCCCAGGTCCACAGTCAGCCTCCTACCTGCCACGCAGGCCACGCCCTCCTTCCCCTCACACAGAGTCAGGGCGGCGTCTCTGTGTGACAGGCAGGAAACTCGCGCCACGTTGCTGGATCAGGTGCCTCCGGGGCAAACGCCTGCATCCTCTCAGCTGCCCGGCGTGTGCCTACCTGGTCCACAGGCCTGCACAGCCACGCCTCAGGCGAGCCGAGCGAGGGGACCGGGCGGGGCACACCTGTGCACTCTGGGCATCTCCCGAACTTCCTCGGGGAGAAGCTTCGCAGCGCTCCCCTGCCTTACAAGGCTCTGCGACCATGTTTTGCCTCAAGGGTGCACTTGGAAGACAGGGCCCCTGCACCTGTGGGCAAAGCAGGGCTGAGGCACACCCCGTAGCAAGGGGCCTTGAAGGAACCTCCCGTCTGCACAGGCCCCCGGCGGCGCTCCGGCCTGCCGTCCACGGCTCCGCTCCAACAGCCGGCTGCCGCCCCGCCTGGCCGCACGCGCAACCTCCGCCGCAGCCACCCTTCGCTCTCCAATCGCCATGCACTCCACAACAGTCCCTCGGGAGCTCCCCACTGGACTCGTGGGACCTTCCAACACCCCCGCTTCCCGCTCTAAGCCTTCCCGCAGAACTCCCACCCCCGCGCGAGCCCGAGCCTGCTGCCTCCCTGGGCACGGGTCTCCCCACTCCTCTCTGGGTTCCCACAGGAGCAAGGATGCCTTCCTTGAGCATCTCCCGAAGTCCTGCCCTTCGCAGACTGCCCAGCTGCAGTGCCTTGCCCACTCGGCACCTGTGAAGGGCCCTGAAAACCCTGCTCCCTGCCGTGCTGCCATTGTTCCACATGCGCTGTTCCCTCCCACGTCACCTTTTCAGGTCGTTCGCCAGAACGACCACCTGCTGCTTGGCGCTTGTAGGATCACTGATAACTCGCATACACAGTGCCTGCGGCTATTTCCCAGCCTCCTTTCCCTCCCACTGGTCCGCCTGGTCCAGAGGGGAAGGGCCAGGCCTAGGTCCCCTGCATCTCGAGGTCTGGCACACACAGGAGGCATGCGGTCCTGGCTGAGGAAGGAGGGAGGGAAGGGAGGGCAGGAAGGCGGGAGGAAGGAACTAGTTAAAAAACAAGCAGCAGGAAACAGAGCAATAGCTTCTTTGAGATGAATGCAAATCTAGGAGATACTGTAGAATAAAATGCAGTATTGATTTAAAACTTCACACGTTCTGATGCGCCCTCCCCCCGAATGCTTTGGCCACACATCGTCCGCCACCCTTACATTCCCTGCCCTCAGCAAGCAATTTCCCTTTAAAGCGCCGTATTCTATTTCTGCAAGTGGGAGCAACATTATAACAACAGTGAGCAAAGACGGACAAGAAATAAAAGTAGACTAATACACGGCCTTGCCTCACTCAAAAAGGCTTATTCACCCAGCTACACCTCTGCGTTTTTGTCTCCGATACAGAGCGTCTACATGGGGTGTACCCGGCAGGGCGCCCCGGCACGTGGTAGATGGAGGGCTCGCAGGGAGCGGGCGCTAACATGGGCGCAGACCCCCCGTCTGCCACTCCGCACCCCAAACCCCGGCCGACGTACGGCCAGACAGCAAAGAAACCTTGCTCTGGAAAGAAGAGGTTTTCCAGGATAAAGGAAACAGCCTGACACTTAATTCTATTTCTGTCGCAAGTAAAATCAAACACAACATTTAAACTGGGAAAAACCAATTTAAACAGACAGGAGAATTTAGAAAAGACAGCAATTTTAAAAGCAATGTTTCATCCCTAGGTCCTTTGAAAAGAGACAATTACCCTACATGAAATCTCACTTTAATTAGGGTGCTACCTGGTCATTTCAGAATGTAAAAAGTTTTCATATATAATACAGTGTGTTAAAAGCTTGTTTAAATCTAGCTTTATAACGGTTGCTTTTAGTTTATACAACAGATTAGCTAAAAACAGGCTTTCAGCAATTCATTTTTGCTGGGGTTCTGCGTAATAATATCCTTGTTGAGTATCACCAGTGACCATGAACCCGACACATAACCAAGGTATTTTATAATAAAAGACAAAAAAATCACAATGTTACTGACAATTCTAGATAAGAATGTTTCCCACGATCACATAAATAAAACACTGTTAATACCATAACCAAATCACATCCCCAGATGCGTTTACGGTTGTGAGAAATGTGCATGACAAGGCTTCAAGACTCATGGAGCTTCTTCACGTTGGTCTTTGGCGTCTGAGGCCTGGGTTCAAATTCCAGCGCTGCCTCTCACTAGCTCTTGGCTTTGGGGACGTCACCTACCCTCCTGGACCTCTATTTTAAAATTTGCAAATGGGAATTAGAACCCATGTCCCAGCTTCTATTCCCAATGGTTGTGGGAGAATTAAGCAAGAAACATACATATGCCTGTTTGGGACAGTTCTTGCCCACGAAAGGTGGTTTCATTTTATTTGAAGATCTAGTCCCTTCAACACTCTCAGGCCATGGGGCCAGAGAGTCATCAGAGCTGCCCAGGCATTTGTCCCTTGTAGAATGCGACCAGTTCTTAAAACCGTCGAAACTGCAACGTCTGTAGTTCCATAGCCGACAAACGCCAGTGCTAACTACCGTGGTTTTTAGAAAAAGAAATGGCTGACCAAGATTAGCGGTGACTCTATCCACATCCGAACAGTTTTTGAACACACGTCTATGCCAATTATTCATAGCGTGCCTTCCCTAAGTTCCTCTCTGAGATTTGTTTGGATTTGACAAGGTGCTCAAAGATACAATACAGGAAAATAAAATAACAAAGAAGTGAACCCAGAAATCTTACAAACAAGTAGAAGGGAAATCAGTAATTGAAAAGTTAGAGAAAACAAAATCTATCCAGAAATCCCAAAAGGATGGGGCAAAGCAGGAACATCAGTGCGCGTGCCGTACAGGACGGATAAAAAGGCGTGGCCTGTCATCAATAATTTAAATAAGACAAATCAAGGAGTGCGCACGCGTGCGCTCTAGGGTCCATACCCTACCCGGGCGGCATCCACACAGATTCAGACCATAGAGAATGACCCCCCAAAATGCCCGGGGGTCACGGAAAGAGTCACAGTGAGGGGTGAGGGCTCTCTCCTGCTGGACGCTGACCAGCTAAAAGGTGAGGACTCGGTTCTATGTACACTGATCAGGCGCTCGGGGAAAATGACCAAACCAAGAGGGCAGGTTCTTGCAGGAAATCCGTTCTGACAGAGGACGAAGCGTTGGCCCTCCCTGCCTCAGGCTCCTTCCCCCGGGGCTGTAACATGCCCATCACAGCAGGTCCCACACGGCCCTCGCCACTGGCCACCTGGCGTGGTCCCCACCCTGATTCCAGGACCCTCTGCCTCCTTAATACACACACAACCCTTTTCCTGGTTGTTTTATTTCAAGAAGAAAATACAAATCCCTCCATATTCATAAATTTAACATCTGAAATTATTTCCTCAAGTTTTGCACTTATAAAATAGGTCAATCTTTCAAGCATTTAGAAGAGAGATTGACTTGAGAAGCTGCTGACAGGCATTTCAAGTAAATTGCATGCAACTCTCCTGCTCTGGTAAAGTGGATATAAAAAATGATAGAACCTTCATCTTTTTATCTAAAATAAAAAAAAAGGTCCCTAGGCTTTTCCATTCACACGTAAAACACATTTTCATAAATAACCTTTTCACAATCTGCACTGTTTTAATTCCTTACTATGGAAAACAAGACAACTGAAGCAGCTGAGAGATCGGTTAACTGTCATGTCACTGCCCTGGGAGACCCGGCCGACGCATGGCCCTCCTGGGCACGAAGTCCCCCAACTCGTCCTGCCCTTGGAACCTCAAGTGAGCTCTCATGAGAATGAGGAGCCGCATGATGTCACCAAACCTTGAAAGAAAATCTAGATAAAAGAATTGCACGGACATTTAAAAATATATTTGGTTTTCCCTAAAGACCTTCACTGACATTCTCAGTCGTCGAGATTTCAGGAGAGTTTACTCCTGTGTCTGAGGAGGAGACAGGGGTCCCCGGCATGCGGTGTCACGGTGCATGACGTCACGTGGGGCAGGAAGTAGCATCTTTCTGGCGGCGAGTTTCACCTTTTACAGCTCTGCTGAGCCATGATGCTGTGGACGGCAGCGGGGACATGTGGAAGGCGAGGTTCAGAGGGCTGCTCCGCTCCAAACTCTCTCAGACGCTTTAAACCAGGATGACGTTAGCCAGTGGTAGCTGTCCTGTGAGCAAATGCCCTACAGCAGGTACAGAAGGGCTGGTAAATCCAGTAACTGCTCACCCGTGCGCCTCTTGCTCTAAGTTTTGTAGAGCCAGCGCTACGTCTGAGGTGATAAAAATCCCTGCACCCACCCATTCCTCAGTTTCTCCATTTGCACATACAGGGTTTTGAAGTAGAAAAAATGGATTTGTCCTGGGAGCACCAGGTCTCGGTTAGGAGCGTGGGCCCTGGAGCCAGGCCTCCAGCTCTGCCCCAATCAGCTGTTCGACCCAGAAGAAACGCTCACCTCGCGGTGGCGTTTCAAAGCTGCGGGGGACCCAGGCGAAGAGCCGAGCAGAGTGCTTGCGAGGCAGCAAGGGCACGCGGGCGGACCATTGTACTCAAGGCGCAATCTGGGAAAAATCAGTTGCCCCGTCTAAGCGCCGGGTGGACAGCAGCTATTTCTGATCGTAAAACATCACCAAACTTCTAAACAAAGACCCCAAATACCTCTACCACTAAACACTGACATATATGTGAGCCACACAGACATTTGAAAAACATTAATAAAAACAAGGAAGATAATGATTTCCCAACCCGCTCACTCCAGGTCAGGGTCACGTGTGGCAGGGCCCCCCCCGAACAGGACGCCCTCCCACCTCAGGGTGCATCGCACTCGCACACGCACTTACTCAGACTGGAAACATTTAGACAACGATGTGCACCTCACGCGCACATCGTTGGGACTTAGAAGGACACTGGAGAGCCCAGAGAAAACCCACGCAGACGGCGGTCCCGGCCGGGAATCAGCTTTCTCCTCATCGACGTTATACTGCGATGCCCTTGCACGAAAAGGCACCTGAGGACCTGCCGCAGCTGAGAAAGCATTCGTATTCTGAAGATGCTGCACGGGCTCATCTAGAATGCTCTACCGTGCCACTGTTCACAGGTGACCAAGCCATCAGCTCAGCCTCAAAAGTCTGGAATGACGACACAACATTAGCACACCCAGGGACATGGGTGCGCGGCACACACTGCCGTGAATGTGCGGCTCGTGCAGTCATAACTAAGTGGGTGGGAGAAGAATGGGATTAGAATTTCTAACATAATTTTGGTTTACGCATCTTGAATGGTAAGCCTGCATTAAAAAAAAAAACAAAACTCCTTGTGAAAACATTTTTCCAAACTTTTGTTTTAGAATTCAAAACACTCATGCCCACGCACTCATCGCTTGTTTCTTTTCATTAAAATGTTTGTTTTGTTTATTCTGTGACTTTCTTTTTGATATCAAGACTTCTACTTGATGAAATTAGTTTATTAGAAACATGATTTTCAGGGTGATGGGCGAAACTGCGTTAAGTTTCAGAAAACACTCAACCCATGACAGAATCGTCTCGTTGGAAGAAAGGTCAGGACAGCATCTGGTCTACCCCACTGATCTGCTAGGCGAAGGAGCTCATCTCCATTTTGCTCACTTAGAAACGAAGGCCCCAAAAGGTTAAATAATTTACGTAACAGAAAAATAGATGGTGATAACTGATAACAAGTGGGATTAGAAACCTGGGATTACACCTCTCAGAATCAGAGGATCTTCTTCAACTACATTGTCTTTCATGTTTAGTACCTCACTAACTGAGCCATGTTATTATGGTGGCTAAGATGGGTTTAAGGTGCTCGATATTATTTTGCTGGGTGTTTTTCACAGTAGGCATGGCACATGGAATGGCAGAATCAGTGAGCCTATCCTGCACATGGATATGTAGCATGTCTAGAATGTCAGGCCCTGTGGGAAGCTTTGGCCATGCACAGTTCCCGCCCTGCCGGGGACAAGGGCCATAAGGAGACATAGAGGTTGGCGCCAAGGGTACCAAAGATGCTACTAACAGCGAAGCCTGACTGGGACCAGGAAGGCTGCACAGTTGGAGGATAGGGAGTGAAGAGAGCTGGCATGGTCCCGGCTGGGGTAGCTCAGCTGGTTGGAGTGTTGTCCTATACCCAAAAGGCTGCAGGTTCGATTCCTGGTCAGGGCGTGTATTGGAGGCAACTGATCTATGCTTCTCTATGGCATTGATGTTTCTCTTTCCCTTCCTCTTCCTCTAAAAGCAATGAAAAAATGTCCTTGGTTGAGTATTAAAAAAAAAAAGCTGGCACAAAGAGAAGGGCATTAGAAGCGACCCAGTGGCACACACAGTGAGTGACACGGGACTCAAGCCCTAGGTGTGTTTACAGAGCAGCAACAGGTCCTGGTGCAACGTGGAAAGACAGCGGTGGGGCAGGAGGACGGGAGAGAGGGGGGAGGGAGGGGGAGGGAGGGGGGAAAGGGCGGGGGGGCAGTCAAGAGGACCTTCCCATGTCACTTAGAAGAACCTCAACTTTATCCTGAATGGGCTGAGATCCTTCTAAAAGTCCACACTAGCCGTTAGGCTCTGAGGCCGGGGCCAGGGCCAGAAGTGTCACCAGGCTTGGGACACTGGGAAGTGCACTAGGAGTGGGAAGAAAGCAGGGCAGAGGCAAGGCTGGAAGTACAGGTGTGACAGAGCAGGCTGTGGCAGTCACCTACATGCCTGTCTGTCCGTCTGCCCATCCATCTGACTAAACTGAAGGGCTACTGTATGTCAGGTGATAGGGATAAAAGAATAAACACAGATTTAAAGTTAGTGAGAGGGCAGGCGTGAAAACACAGCTCAAATGTACGCTCAAATAATTGCAAACTGTGACCAGCACAGGCGCTCGAGGACATGATCAGAGCCCTTGACGGGAGCCAGGGAGGCTGGAGCATGCTTCCTGCGGAGGGCCCGCACCCCGCTGACGCAGCTGCCTTGCAGCCGTACGGGAGGCGCAAGAGGTGTTTACGAAGACGTGAGACCACGCGGGTACCATCGGATACAAGGAATGAAGACAAGCGGGTGAGACCCTGGCAGCCTTTCGCCCATTCTCCGTGGGGCTCTGTGTCCCCTGTCCCATAGCTCTCGCCGTGCTTGCAGGGGAGAGACAGACACAGGACGGTGACACAGGACAGAGCTCAGACAGAGATTTAGATTTCGTCATTACCAGCGTGTTAGGTGAAATGATGAAAACAGACAAGATATTTCAGTCAGTAAATAAAATGCTGAGTGCTTAGGATAGATTTTGGGTAGAGCAGAATTTTTTGTATGTGGCATCTAAAGCAATTTATCGCATATGGTTTCATTCGTGAAATTCCTATGTAAATTGGGCTCTGCTACAAAGCATCAAACATGCCTTTCTGTGCAATCACACCAACCTTCTGAATAGTTCAGGTGCGCGCAGGGACTGTATTCTGGGTTCCACCAATTAATTATCAGTTATTTAATTATTTGTTCCTACAGTAACGGTTCCATGTCATTGTGAGAAAGAGGTACTTCTAATTCTCAAAAGAGACAAGACGTTGCTGTAATTATGTGTAATTTTACTAAGTCAAAAATGGAGCAGAAAGTCCCGATTTATACTCAAAGGGTTGAAAACACATCCCCGGCTTTCTTTTTTGGAAAAAAGCTAATCACTCTGAATTGACTTGTTCTCCTAGAGTTAGTCTGAAAAGACAAGTGTTCCCGAGGAGAATGCCGCGGCCTCCCTAGCGGGCAGCCCAGTCTGCTCCGACAGCTACCGCGGACTCGCGCGTCGCCGCGACGTCCTCAGAGTCAAACAGCTTCACTTGCTAACAGGTGTTCTTCTCAACGACACACCCCCTCGGGGAACGTTTCATGACAGTGACTCTGATAAAGAACAGTTGGCTCAGACAATATTATAAATGATCAAATACCCTCACAGCTCACACTGAGGAAAATCAGTCAAATTTCAACGGGCACATTTTGACAAGGAAACACCTTCAAATTATCAGGCTTTGGACTTGACTTAACAAAGTGCATGCTTGGCGTGGACATACTATAACTATTTACTTAAAGCGATACCAATATATGCTATTAATTTTTCTCCTGCACCTAAAACTACATTGGAATACTTACACTTGAGTACACACAATCTGAGGAATATTGAATAATTTGAGGAGTAAAATATACACTTTCTCAAAAAAATCAGGGTTTGAAAGAATAGCGTTTATCCCTGTTTTTGTTTGTTTAAATAAGCAACTGGTAGGATTTCTTTTCATCTTTTATTCTGGAAATGGTAGCCTGAGGTACGCAATGTTAAAGGAAAGCTAAAATGAAAGGTAAGACGCACTGGTTATATATAACTAAACAACTTCTACAGAAAGAAAACCTTTATCACTATGAATGTATTTCAAGGAGCTCTTTAAAAATTATATGTGTGAGCTCCCCAAGTCTTTTTAAATAACAGGGATGCTCTGAAATTCTTAAATAGTAAAAGCGCTTTTATTTTTGCCAATATTTGTAAAACCAGTGCTCTGTTTATTATGTTTTTAAAATCTTAACCCCATCCCATTCTTCTTCACTGCTCTCAGTTCCCACTCGCCCATGGAGGGCAGCCTGACACCAGCGCATGGCTCAATGCAGGGGACCCCGGAGGTGTCTGCACTGCGCCCCTGCGCGCCTTTCACAGCCTGCCTGGCAAGGACGCCACCTGCGGCGTTTTCTCCAAAGGTGAGGCCTTCACACCTCATCTGGCAGGGCCCTCCTCCGCTTTCTTTTTACTTTGGCCATTGTTTTTGTTTTAATAAAGGACCGACTGTTCAAGACAGAACACATTCTTCAAGACGGAACACAGGCTCAGCACAGTGTGAGCACAGTTTGAATCCCCTGTCTGCTCCTTCCTCATCACCCACGTGACTCTGGGTAAGACACTAACCTCTCCAACGATCGGGCCATCTCACGGAGTGGCCGGGAGAATGACGTGACATGTACATGCAAGTGCCTCGTGGAGAGTGCTTTCCCATAGAACAGTGCGTCTCCTTGAAAGTTCATGCTTGTACCGAGACGAGCTTTGCAAACGTTACCGTGCTTTCTTCCGGAGTTACACAGAGTCAGTCTGGCCTCTTGGTAAACAGCCTGCAGCTGCCTGAGGCCAGCTACCGGGAGGTTTTCTTCTCACCCAGCTCCTCTCCTCCCCACCAGACGGTCACAGCCCTGGCTTGGAACAGACCATGGGTGACCTTCCTTAGGAGAACTTCTCGGGTGTCCGTGCAGGGTGGTCCAGTCCAGTACACGTTCACTGGAGTGCTTACCACGTGACAGAAACTACACCGGCGGCTAGAGATTAATTAACAGGCACAGTGCTTTTCCCTGGAAGTTTCCAGGGAAACAGTAAACTAGGAAACAGATGTGGAGTCACCGATGGCTGCACGACACAGATACATGCTAATAACTGAGTTACACATAAATCACTACGTGAATATAAATGAAAAGCCACTCGAGAAGCATGTGATGTCGGTTCTCCACAGGGAGCAAATTTCAAAACTCAGCCTTGAGAATACGAGGTGGGGGGACCCCCTAAAACTGAACTTATTAATTAAAAATTGTGTATTTATTCTTACATGTTCAAACTTCAATCGCCTTTAAAGTGCTCTCCATGTCATGCAAGGCACCTTTGGAGACACTTTCCCCATGGCTCAGAGCAGTTTTTGAACTCTTCTATTTTGATGCCTTTTAGTGCTTCTGCCATTTTTTAGTGCTTTCACATCGGCACAACGTTTCCCTTTGAGGATTTTTTTCATGAGGGAAACAAGTAAGAGTTGCTCTGGCTGTGATCGAGTAAATAGGAAGGGTGGGGCACAGCGGCAGGTCCTGTCGTTTTTTGGTCCAAAACATGCTGAACACTCAGCACAGTGTGAGCAGGTGTGCTGGTCAGTCACCCATCATGAAAGAGGCAAATGCACTGAAAGTCTTAAAAAATATTCACTGAAGCTGAACGCAGCCTCTCTCAACAACGCCAGCTGGTACACTGATCCAGATGGGTTAGTAGAACACTCACGGGGGGTGTGGGGTGGGGGGTGGGGAAGCCTGTACTGCAAGGGGCCTGCCCTCTAGAAGATAGTTCCGTTTTTTCTGGGTGCCCGCTTGTATTCATTCATTCACTCACCCAGTAAACATTTATTAAAGATCTCTTATACGCCAGAAAGTGTACTAGATTCTGAGACTATAAAGGTGAATTGGGGGGCAGGGGGCTACTCTCATGAAGCTCACAATCTAATTTATGGATATTTCAGTTCACTGCAATAATTATTTTAGTATATTCTACAAAGACCAACTTCAACATTCCGATCTGCCGCATGAATGAACACAAGTTCTGGAGTGTAGGATCCTAGGCTTTCTGGGTTGGATCTTGCCATGTGTCCACTCCACCTAAAATCCAAGAAACTGGCAAACAAACTATTAAAGTGTGTGTTTTTCCCCCGCCCAAGCTAAGCAAGTTGTATGAGCCATCTTCAGGCTCTCAAACAGTGAAGACCAACAGTCAGTGACTGGGGACCGGCCAGACCGCAGAGCTGTCGTGGAGGGGCAGGAAGACGAGGCCGGTCAGAGGTGGGTCCCGGGGGGGAAGCCAACGTCACAAGTGCCTACCCACAGGCAGAGCTTCCGAAGCCAGCGGCTGAGTGGCGGGAGGGGCTGTCTCCTCCTCAGACCAGCGACCAGCCACATCTGCTGGGCACGGTGTCAGCCCCTGACGCTCTCACTGTCACTGGTGCAGGGGGACAGAATGCTAGGCTAAGTGGGGAAATCCTGTTCCTGACTATTAACTTCAGTAAACATTCCCAGAAAGAACGTGTGCAAAATGAAGAGGGAAAGCTGTAGCGCTTACAAGTCTAAACTCTTCATGACAGCTGTTCCTCTCCGGGGAGGGATGTGCTCGCGGTCGTGCTGCCCACGACGGCACACGGGGCCGCCATGCTCTGAATGTGGCAGGAAGACAGCTGGCCTGTGCTGGAACGGCAGCCACAGTGACAAGCAGTGCCGGGGCGGGGGGGCAGACTACGCAGAGCTTTCTAACCGGAGACGGCACTGTATTCTCCAATGCGGCCACTAGACCATCACCCATTGGAGTGGATGGAAAGGCGAGTATATGAACTCAGCACAGTACCTTTGAATCAACTGTTTTAATAATGCCTTGCCCGTCCCTTATCAATAAAAATTAGAGCTACAAATGGAAAAACCAAGGGGCCCTGTATTTCCTTTTACCCCCCTGGACTTTGACTTTCCAAGAAATTTTTATTTGTATTCATCGAACTGCTGGCCAGACTCACATATTGAGACAGAGAACACGTGTGTCCCGTTCACAGGGCAGGAATTCTGTGGGGTGAAAAGATGAACTAATGCATGAAAACAAGTCAGTAACTAGCTCTTTCTGAAACACATTGACTGTGAAGCCGAAAGAGCTAACCACTTGCCTGACACACACCGTCGTTACGGTACCGTGGTGCCCCGTCTGAGAGTTACCACAACCTCATCCAGACACATCGCTGTTAACCCAAACCTGAGAGAACCCGAAGGAAGACCCCGGGAAAAGAGACACCAGCCCACCAAGAAAGGATTCAACAACACCTCCTTTTCTTTCCAATCCTGCCATTTTGAAGCCACTCAGCATTCGTGGCAGAACTCAAGGCACAGTTGCTACTGTGAGTTCGGCAGTAAACAGGAACAAGTCCCACTGTAAGGAATACAAGGGACGATACCGACACCACATCCATCCCCAGCTGCATAGCAAATGGTGAGGCTGTGTATTGTGAGGTTTATTTGTTAAAAATAATTCACTGAGCTCCCCGTACACACTCTCTGCTGAGTATAAAGAGGTAAAAGCTATCCATCCATCCACCAGGATGTCCCCTCCAAAAAACAAAAAAACAAAAAACAACAACAAAAAGAAAAGCTATCCACCCTTGTCCTTCCAGAGCTCACAGTCTAGGTACCAGGGAGGAGAGAGACACGTCATGACCGCAGCAACGCTCAATAGCTCAGCTCCTCTGAACGTCCCCAGAAGAGGTAACCGAAGTCTAGGCGGACATGCAGGAGACAGGCAGACGCAGGGAAAGCAGCGTGAATAAAGGTCTGGACACCTGAGAAAACTCGCACACTCGGGGAATTGCAAACAGTTCAGTGTGTCCAGGACAAAGACTCTGGTCTCCCCAGTGGCTGCCGACGAAGCAGAAGAGGCTGTCCGTGGCCCGGGGGATTTCTGTGCAAAGAGGTACAAAGTACCTAGTGAGAGACCTCCATTAAAGCAAAAAGCATTTGGAATACAGTGGTACCTTGGTACTTGCCGGTAATTCATTCCAGACCTCGTGACAAGTGCCAGAAATAAGTACCAAACAATGAGGCATTTTCTCTTGAGGGTTGGCACTGTGACTCATACAAGTTCTAGCACGTTCAACAAGTCCTGAGCAAGCCCTGAGGGCTGAAACGTTATTTTTCTCGTCAAAATGCAACAAGTGCAGGATTTGATGAGTTCTGAAGCCGACGAGTACTGAGGTAGGACTGTAGTTTGGGAAACAGCGGTGTTAGTTCTTCTTTGAATGTTTGATAAAAATTCACCTGTGAAGCCATCGGGTCCAGGACTTCTGCTTGCCGGGAATATTTTGATGGCTGCTTCAGTTTCACTAGTTGTATGTAATTTGTCTATTCAGATTCTCTGGTTCTTCTTGACTTGGTTTTGGAAAATTGCCTGTTTCTGGGAATTCATCCACTTCGTCCAGGTTGTCCAGTGTGTTGGCATATAGTTGTTCACAGTATTTTCTTACAACCCTTTGTGTTTCTTTGGTCAGCTGTTCTTCTCCTCTTTCATTTTTTATTTTATTTATTTGGGTCCTCTCTTTTTTTCTTGATGAGTCTAGTTAAAGGTTAGTTATCTTGTTTATCTTTTCAAAGAAACAGCTCTTTGTTCATTGATCTCTGTTGGTTTTTTTTTAGATTCTACTTCCTTCATTTCTGCTCTGACCTTTATTATTTCCTTCCTTCTACTGACTTTGGGCTTTGTTCTTTTTCAAGTTCCTTCAAGTGTAAAGTTAGATTGTTTATTTGAGATTTTTCTTGTTTCTTGAGAGAGGCCTATAATGCCATGAATTGTCCTCTCAGGACCGCTCTTGCTGTGCCCCAGGGGTTCTGGGCTGTTGTCCTCTCTTTTTTATTTGGTCCCAGGTCTCTGATTTCTTCCTTGGCCTCAGTGTTGACCCATCCGTCATTTAGGAACACGCTAGTTAACCTCCCTGTCTTTGTGGTTTTTCAGTTGTTTTCCTTGTGACTGATTCCTACTTTCACAGCATTATGGTCGGAAAAGATGCTTGACGTGATTTCAATCTTAAATTTATTGAGAATTGTTTTGTTTCCTAACATGTCATCTATTCTAGAAATATTCCATGTGCACTTGAAAAGAATGTATATTCTGCGGCTCTGGGGTGAAATGCTCTGAGGATATGAATTAAATCTATCTGATCTGGTATGTTATTTAAGGCCACCATTTCCTTGTTGATTTTCTGTCTGGAAGGTCTATCCACTGATGTCAATGGGCGGTTAAAATCCCCTACTATGACTATATTCCTGTCAACCTCTCCCTTTATGTCCTATGTTCATTGCAGCATTATTTCCAATAGCCAAGATCTGGAAGCAGCCCAAGTGCCCATCAATAGAAGAGTGGATAAAACAACTATGAAACATTTATCCAACAGACTACTACTCAGCTGTAAAAAAAGAAGGAACTCTTACCCTGTGTGACAGCCCGGATGGGCCTAGAAAATATTATGCCAAGTGAAATAAGCCAGTTAAAGAAAGACAAGTACCGTATGATTTCATGCCTTCGTTGAATCTAATAAACACAATAAACTAACAAACAAAAGAGAAACAAACTCATAGATAAAGAACAGACTGACAGCTGCCAGAGGGGAGGGGGTGGTGGGCTGGGTGAAAAAGGTGAAGGGATTAAGAAAAAAACCTGTAGGCACAGACAACAGCATGGTGATCACCAGAGGGAAAGGGGGGTGGAGGGAGGTAGGAGAGGGTGAAGGGGGATAAACGGCGACGGAAGGCCTGGCTTGGGGTGAGCACAATCCAATATACAGAGGACATATCATAGAAATGCATGCCTGGAACCTACATAATTTTATTAACCAATGTCACCCAAATAAATGCAATGAAAAAAAAATAAAAAGCACAACATGAAAATGTATTGGATCCTGCATCTCATCCCTGTTACGGCTTCCCATTTTTGACGACACTCACACACTCTTTAATACTGTTTACTGATATAAACACCTACCCATCACTTCTGTTCTTCCTGTATGGTAAACCAGCAAGAATCCGAGGGGGTTTGTGATCTTGTAAATGATTTCCTCTCCCCCTCCCTCCACCCAATTTTTAGGGCTATATTTTCTTCCTCTCCTGTTAAGAAAGTCTATGAACCATATCAAAGAATTATTGAATGGTAAATGAAAAACTGATTTGCATTAATTTAAGAAACTGTGAACTTTTGTTTTCTTCACTGAGAATATTTTCCACTAAGAATCCATATTCAGCAGAAGAGCTTAAGAAGGAACACTTCAGGGTAGAAACAGCTTGGTACATGGAGGCAATTATTTTTTAAATGACTGAATACCTGAAGGCAACCTGGAGTGGAACAGGAAGGAAGATTACACTAAAATCCTGTAAGAGCTTGGTGACATGTCTCCTTGATCCTAGTCTTGAACCCCGAACCCACCACCCAAATTCAGCTATTGGATGAAAAAGGTTGGTTATTTTTGAGGCGTTGTACCTCTAGTACCCAGTCCTTATTCAGCACTCCATAAATATTGCTAAATAAACTAAGGTGGAATAATAGATAAGAATGAAAGCAAGTGAGAGAGGATACGTGGTTACAACATCACTGATATACGTGGATTGGGTCCATCAGATCATCAAAGCTGATGCCTGATACCGCCACTTACATAATCTCCGTAGGTCTCCTGCGTTGGGGGTGGCGGCGGAGGTCGGTACCCAGTTGGGGGGACACCTCTTGCCCTGGGAGTGAGGAGTCCTCTTCCCCGGCTCACTGGCCCCCGGGCGGCCAGGACTCCCCTGGAGGCTGGCGTCCCCCGTGGTCCACCTGCTCCAACCGGCCGGGCTGTGACTCCTCCCCTTCCCCTGCAAGCAAGAGGGCCACGTGAGCACTGTTTTGTCATCTTCTCTAATATTCCATTGTTCACATGCATTGATAACTCAGACAAATCAATGGTCCACATTTCTGTAAAGAGAGTAAACTGATGCGCAAGATGAAGCAGGCATCCACCAAAAAGACGCCAAGTCACATAGGCAGCGCATCCAGCAACAGTAAACAAGGTGGCATCAAAGAAGCTCTCAATTTTGCTGGGAACCTAAAATCGCCCTAATAAATAAATAAAGTCTTTTTTTAACAACACACAGAATAGCATTTATTGATAAAGCACAAGAAATGAAGTGTTCTGGCACAAATCTAAGAAAATATGCACAGGGGCTATGTAGAAAAGTACAGAACTCTGATGAAAGAAATTAAAGGACAAATATTACAAGCTTGTGGTTCTAACAGTTAATATTGTTAAGCTGCCAATTCTTCCCAGTTTGATGTATAGACTCAATGCAATCCCAATCAAAATCCCAGCAAGCTATTTCGTAGTTGGACAAACATATTCTAAAGTACACATGGAAAGATTAAACAAACATACAGGAGACAATACAATACTGAAGGAGAAAAATGTTGGGAGGACTCCTAACACCGGACTGCAAGACTCACTTCACAGCTACAGTGATCCAGACAGTGAGGACCGGCAAAAGAGATTAGACACACAGGTCCACGGAAGGAAAGGGGGAGCCCAGAAACCGACCCACAGAAATAGTTAGGACATCACTGACAGAAGAGCAAAGACCGTTCGATAGAGAAATGACAGTCTTTTCAAGAAGAGAAGCTGGAATGAGTGGCTAGTCATATGCAAGGGGGCCGGGGGCGGGGGGAAGAATGAACGTGGACAAACATGATTTCTTTGACAAAAAGTAACTCGAAATGGTTTTAGATCTACATGTAAAAGATCAAACTTGTAGGGAAAACATAAAAGATATCAGCATGACCTTGATTGGATGATGAGTTTTAGATATAATTAGAAAAGCATAATCCATGAAACAAAAACTGGTAAGTTGGACCTTATTAAAACGGAATACTGCTAGCCAGAGACGGACACTGTTAGAGATGAAGAGACACCACAGGAAGGGAGAAAATATTTGCAAAACACGTATCTGATAAAGGATGTGTATCCAAAATATACAAGGGGCTTTTAAAACTCAACAATAAGAAAACAAACAACCTAATTCAACATACAGCTCACTGAAGACGACATACAGGTAGCAAATAACCAAATGAAAAGATGCTCAACATCATTTGTGACTGGGGAATTGCAAATTAAAACATACCTGTTAGAATGGCTAAAATAAAAAGTAACTGAATGCACCACCTCGGCCCGGGATGACTTCCCTCGGGCACAACCCGGCTCATTTCTCCACCTTCGGCCTGAGTCCGTTCACACCCCCACTCCTCACTCTGAGTTATCGGCACCCTCGTTCCTGTGGCCACTTCACTGGTTTTCATATCCCTCATTCCCTATTGGTACCATTTGCTCATAAGTACTTGTTTCTCTGACTTTCTCATTAAGACTCTCTGACATCAGGACAAGGACTTTTAATATCTCTACAAAGTCCATTCCTATTACAGAAAGAGCTCAAGAAAAATAAGACTGATGGTTTCCAAAGAGGAGAAAGGAACTACTGAAGTTCCTGAGCAGCCGGCCGTGGGGGAGAGTCCCGCAGTGCGGGAGCTGGCGCACGGCCTCCCTCCACCCGGAGCTCCAGCGGAGCTCCTTGGACACAGCCTAGGGAAGAATCAGCGGGCACGCGCGCTCGGCAGGAGGGCCTGTAGGGGGCCGTGGCGCCCGTCCGGCTTCCTGCTGCCCTGGCCGAGCTGAGTCCTGGGAACCTCGTCCAGCTGCTTCTCCCATTAGTCCGGCCTGGCCGGCATTTAAGTGGCCAAGTTCTTGCCAGCCCTTCCACCACCTGTGACATTATTTGCCTCAGTTACTGTCTTCCTAGAGCCTATTAAGGTAATTTTCAAAGAAACCACCTGTTTTTCTCCTTTGTCTCCCCTTCCTCAACACCCATGTGACCGCTCACTAATACCCAGCTGAGCCCCTGGATGCAGAGTAACGGCTCTCAGGACGGAGCAGGGAGCGCAGCGGGAGCAATTCAGGGCACCTGCTGGCAACAAAAGCAGGGAAATGCGTTTGCAGGAAAGCCTTCTGGGACTCGGGCTGGGACGTGGGGCACACGTGCCATAGGTCCACAGCCGGGGTGGTAACAGGCACATGTCGTCGACACAGAATTGGCAGGAAGGGGAGAAGGAGGCTCTTCCAACAGGCCAGGTGATGGGTGGTCCTGAGAAGTCAGTCCAGCCGCGAGCCAAACAACTGAAATAATACCCCGGCCATGTGTTTAAGTGACATTTTGTCTAGTAAAAGAAAGGTATTAGCTTTTCCTATACTCACCCTTTCCTTAACAAAACAAGGACCTTTAAATACAGCGGTGTGAAATATTTATCATACCATCTCTCATACTTCATAGACTGTGAGGGAAAACCCAACGCTTTCAGTCCCTCGAGCAATCTCTGCATTTACGCCACCATCCCTAGTCCGCTTTTAAGCAAAGCAGGACCGCGTGAAAATCAACGCGGATGAGGCAGTGAGAGCGACAGTCTCTCACGTGACCCCACGGTGGGAGACATGACCAACAGGCTAAGTAACTGTGGCTGCTTATTGTTCACCACAGCCAACTCTGACATGCCAGTTCGCAAAGATGAGACGTCATTAACGTCAGGGGGGAATGACCTCACGCTGAAACCATAAACGATGACCTCACGCTGACAGTCCACGCAGTGTCTCAGAGACACTGGCTCTCATTAAGGTGCCATGAAATTATACACTGTCCCCTGGCCACCCTGTGAGTGTGCACCCCTGCACCCTGGCACACAGTTCAGGAAGTACAGTGACACCTAATGTGTGGGACTGAGGACCAAGAAAGAGAAGAGGGAAAGGGGCAGGAAAAATATCTTTAAAACCAGGAGCTGAAAATGTCCACAATTTATGAGAGCTGATAAAAGGGCTTGAGTGACTGGCCACTCAGCCTTATGGCCTAAGTCAAAACGAAACCCCCGCAAACAGCGCCCAACCCCGGCAAACGGGCATCTGCTACTCAGAGGCAGACCTCATTGGCTGTGTTCACTTTCTCTTCCTATGGTTTCTGGTATCAAAGTCATGGGATAAGACTGCCCGTTACTTGGGAGGGAGGACCACAAACCGAAATAAAAGGTTCTCATTGAAACACTTACTACTTCCCACTACAGGACTTACTTTTGGACCATTTACACCTTTTGTCACAAAGGTATCCTGGAGTAGTAACATGGTGGGCACTCCTGATGACCCAGGAATAATCTGTCCCACGGTGAAATCCCGAAGCGGGACATCCTGGCAAACAAGGTGACCATTCCCACAAAGCTAACTCAGCCATGGGACAGACAAGAACTATATTAACAAACAATACTGTAAATGGCCAACACTGGATCAGAAAGAGCCTCAAGATTTGCTACTGTACTATATTCACTCCACAGTGTTTTGATGAGTGAGTACCAATAAAAAGTGAACAAGGAAGAAAAGTAAATTCCTCTTGATAAATGCTGAGTAGCTGAGGCAGGTGCCGTGACCGGTGCTGGACCAGCTGACGGCCGTCGGCGGAGGTGCCTGTGTGCGGGGAACGCAAGGCCAAGGGGAGCAGCCCGGTGCCCGGAGGGAGGGCGTGCCAAGAGGAGGAGTGACTGCAGAGGGTTCAGAAGGAGACAAGCGTGGCTCACTGACGGAAGAGAAAGGCTCCGGCCCAGGGTGCCAGGAGGGCAGAAGCGGTGAGGTGGAAAGACAGAGCCGGGTGGACGGTGCCAGGTGACCAGAGGGCGCATCAGGAAGTGTGGGCTTTCTTCTCGCTGCAAGGGAAGCAGCTCAAAGGTGTTAGGCAAGGAGAAAATAAATCTAATTTAACTTAAAAGATCTTTCAGACGGAATATGACCTGGAAGAGAGGTGGGGATTAGGTCAGGAAGATGGAAGCCATGAGGAAAGAAAACTGACACCCTGATAGAGCTATCTCTTAGTAAAGGGAACATTCAAACTCTTGTCGTGCTACCATGTCCTAACGACAGGAGAAGTCAGTCAACTCGTTTTGCCTACCTGGTTATCGTTGGCGTTGGCACACCTCTTGTACGCAAGGCAGATTTCCCTCGGACAACCGGGACGTCGGCATTTTCTGAGCCGCCATTCAAATATGTTAATTCCTGGAGCTGTGCTTGCCTGATTTCATCATTATAATCCTACACGGGAGACGGAAGATAGCAAGTTCACCTCAGGAAAAGACAACAGTGTTTAGAACAAAAAGCAAGCAGTTTTTTTAATAGAAAAAAAGGGGATAGGAAAATAGTTGAATTCATAAAACAAGATTTGATTTTGTTAAAACAAAAACATATCAATAAATTGTAAAAAGGAAAACATGAAAAACACAGTATTTTCCCCAAAACTAAAATTTTCTATAACGAGCCATAACTCTTTCCCCCACGCACGATTTCCAAGTGAAACATTTATAATAAAATTAAAATGCCATGTAACAGATAATATTGGCATTGTTATTTACAACTCAATTCAGCTAGTCCTTATTGAGTGTCTGTGATGCTCCAAGAAACAGAAAACAGAGAGCAGTGAGCCACGTCCCTGCCCATTCTTTCTGTACATTTCCCTTTGGATACTGCACAACCAGCAAAATTCAGCACTTCCAAAACTGAACACATCTTCTTATACCTGAAAGCGTGCTCTTCTGTGGATGCAGTTTGAGGGAGAAAGGGATGATTTTGTGACAGAAGAAGTATAAGCACATCTGAGTTTAAATAAAAGATTCAGAAGAGGTTTCCTGGATTACTTAGAATTAAAAACATGGACTATGTTTGTAAATTTATTTAAAAAATATACTGCCTCTTCCGTGCTTTTCAAGAGCAGAATGCAACACTGACGAAACTTGTGATAGGAAGACGTTGTGGAGCGCGAAATAGCATGAACCTGGATCAAACAGGCAGCGGAGACCACAGGCAGGTGACACCGCAGGGCAGGTGGGCGGGAGACCCCGGAGCAGGGGGCCCAGGGCTGCGATCAGCGGAAAGTGCTGGGATTAGGGGTCTCGGTTTTACGTAAATGTAAACTCTTTCTCTAACTTATTGGCAGTCTGTGGCTTCAGAAGCGTCACTGGAATCAATCGGCATTTCCACCTCTCTAACAATAACCCTGTAAATGTTTCCTACCATTTTACTAGTAATGTGTGAAGGTTAATAAATTGTTTCTGAAGCACATTCCAAATAAACTACGCTACGCAAAGGCCAGCGCTCTGCCCGGCTGCACATGTGAGGACGCCCAGTTGCATGGGGTTGAAAACAGATTCTGGGGAAGAGAAGTTCACCGAGGCCCCAGTCAAACAGGCCCGGAGGGCACTGCGAGTCATGCCGCCGCACAACACGTTAGTGAGGTGCTTTTATGCCCCAAAAAGGTTTAGGAGTCCCACCACGGGGACAAGTGACTGTGTTCTTCCACCTTCTCGGTCATGTGACCTTAGCAGTATTATTTATGCTCAGAAGTCTGAGGTCTCATCTATTAAGGAGGAGTCAGGCCAAGTCATTCCCAGGGACAGCGTGAAGTCTCCTTGCCGCGACAAGTGTGAAGTTCTTCAGCAGGTAAAGCGCCTTGCAAAACACCTAGCGTTGCCAGGGGTTAAAATACAGGAGGAGCGTCACGCGGCACTCACGGGAATGAGGAACTTCTTGATCTCTTCCAGGGCGCGCCCCATGCGGGCGTAGGCTTCCGCGGGCGGGGCGAAGACCTCGATGAGCACGTGCAGGTCGTCGTGGAGGTGGAAGTACTTCGCTTCCCCACTCTTCCTCAACTCTTCCTCCTGAGGAAAGACAAGTCATGCTGAAGACTGGGTCGTTAGGAAAGAGAAACGTAATAAAAACGACCCAGAGCTTACGTGGTGTGGGGTTGTCCCAAGAGTCACTCAACAGCGAACACCCTCTGAGGAAGGAAATTGAGAACACGAATCTGAGCATGCCCTTCCCAGGCTTTTCTGAAAACTAGAAGGCCGCCTGCTGCTGTGGTCTCAAAGGCTGTCTCCGGCCTGGGGGTCCCGCCGCCTGCCCTCGGCCCCAGGCTCAGCTCCCTCGAGCGTCCGAGTCCCTGTCCAGGTGCCGCACGGACTCACATTGCAGCTCTCGAATGTCAAAACAGCGCAGCTCACTTCTCCATGGTTACCCTGCGTGCCTGTGGTGCTGCTATAAAGTGTGTACTGGTATCTGGAATCTCAGGAGCCTTGTTACTTGCCCATTTTCTAATTTCTCTCACTGAAGGGTTAGGGGGTGGGGGGTGGGGTTAGGGTTAGGACTGTCTCACTTCCCTTGCCTAGGAAAGCGCTTGGCATAAAGCAGATGCTCAACAAATATTTACTCAATGAACGGCCAATTATTTATTCATATCTACGTCCACTGGCTCATGTGTATATTGTTCAAAAAGCACTTCTACATGCCAGGCACCACACTCTGTCTGGGGGTAGAACAGAGAATAAGATAAATGACAGACTTTATTACATGATTTTACATAATTATGACAAACATTTTCTAATTTTTTTTGTTGTTCACAGTGAAATTCAGGAGGAAATTAGGAGGAAAAAAAACCACAGATAATTAAGGGACTAGTAATTCCACTCTATTATCTTCTTCTAACTAGCCTTCATTAGAGTGGCAATTACAGAATCTCAGTTTTTCAACAGCCTGCTTCCAACGTAAAAATCAGACAGACAAAAATTGCTAGAAACCTACATCTAAAGGGATGTCCGAGAGGAGGCAACCTCCCCAACCTCTTCAAAAAACCTACGCCGGCTGAGAGAGAACCCCACAAACTCCTGACGACAGCGCCCTGTAACCCCGCCACCAGCCAGGAGGCCTCGCCAGCACGCACACACTGAACCTCACCTGCCAGGTTTCGCCCCCTTCCATTACTTCAAAGAAAAAAGACAGTGTGACTCCTTAAAAAGAAAAGAACAGGAATAGGGCCTGGGACTTGGAGACAGACACAGCTGAATCGCAGCTACGCTGGTCACTAGGTGTGTGAGGTGGGCAGTTGAAAGGTAATCCAGCGCTTAGTTTACAAGGTCAGTTTGGTGTTAACAAATGTATATTTCTGTAGGGCCACTGGGAAGGCTAAAGGGTCGGCTTTATGTGGCCGCCCCGCCGAGGAGACGGTGCCTGTGCTGCCCGGTGCCGCGCCTTACACGTGGCAGGCACCCAGCAGGCGCTAGCTGCCGTCACAGTTAGGGGAAGCGGGTCAGAAACTGAAAGAAAACAAGAAACACATCTGCAGTGAGAAGGAGCAAATACAAGCTACCATGCACGTCCTATGCAGTTTCTTTGCAATTTGCCTTGAGTATAAAAAGCACCGCTCTTTTACGCCAACCAGAGGCTGTTCACTGTTTTCATTGGAACATTTTTAATCATTTGGTCTGGTACTCTGCCTTTTCCAGCTGAAGACTATGCACATGGCATCATCTTAGAAAGCAGGAACTACTGAAATAAACACTTCTGATCTTTTTCTAATATGCACCAAGATCATCATCCCAGAGAGATGACCGTTGATTTGGAGTCAAGCACTTTCATTTCCATAACAAACCGGAATCGGAGGCGGGGCTTTCTTGCCCTCTCCCCAGGCGCCACCCTGTCCCACAGAGCAAGCAGGTATTCCCAGGCTACCTAGGTCCGGCGGTGCGGCGTTTGGGGATGAGCACAGACTCTGAGGGTCTGCATTCAAATCCAACACACGCCGCTTGCCTTTGGGCAGGTGGGCTACTTCATCTCCCCCTTCAGAGGGTGGCTTTACATGGCGGCGACACTTAGAACCTACTGCTCACAGAGCTGCTTTAGGAATAAAAGAGTTTCTATGTCAGTAATTAGGAGTGAGTAGTAATGTAGGAATGGTAGTAATAAAGGAGTTTTGTGTCTCAAAACAGAGTCTTCAGATTTATGTCTAACATATAATAAATAATAGATCCAGTAATAATAATAATTATTAGAGTGATAATTATTATTACACAACTATAGTATTAAGTATTCTATTATTCTATAACATGGATGATGCGGGCAAAACATTGAATGTGATGTTGGCGCAAGTGGAGGGGTCCACGGCACTGTGATTATTATACTCATAACCAGCTCGTACATGTCAGTAATGACTCCTACAATTTCATCAATGTAGCAAATACAAGAAAATGAAGTAGGTTCACATGAGAATTTAAATAGTCAAGACACTGAAAATCTAAAAGAGTATAAGATTTTAACAGGAAGTAATGGGATCGCTTGAAATAAACATACTGTTAACTGAGACCTTCTGTCGATTAAAATTAAACTAGTGAAGAGGATCGCGTGAAATCCCTATTCCAGGCTCAGGCGACGGGCCTCCTGCTCACAGTGTGCATCGTGGACAGTGTGCCGCCAGTACCCGCCGACGGCCCCCACCCAGAGCGGGGCTTGTGGGGGCAGCGGACTGTCAGCCTGCAACGCGTGCTACGTCCCCAGTGTCCGGTGGTCTGGACGGCATGTAAATGCTCAGCCTCTTGCAGAAGCTCCACCCTGACTCGCTGAGTGATGCGGCCACGGACACAGAAATGGAAGCATTAATGAGTGGGAGGTAAGAGGTCTGGGAAAGAGGCCCAAGTGTGGGAGACAGGGTGCCCCACGCAACACAAAGCTGGCAGTCAGTGACCAGGAGGCCGTGGTGTGGCAGACACCATGGCACCTGCTTCCCTGGCCACCTCTGTGCTACTCAAGGGCCTCCTCAACGAAGTGCTCATGGGGACAGGGAGAGGTCACACATTAACACACAAAAAAACTACACTCCAAAGGAGGGCTGGCTGCTATCGCTGCCGAGCGCCCAAGACGCCGACAGCAGTGGACTGCCAGCAGCCCGCAAAATGACAACACGCTCTGGAAGGACCACCGAAGTCCGAGAGCAGGCCATTCACGCTCCCATTCATTACACAGATGGCCAGGCACCTGCTATGACGTGGACATACCAGCCAGGTAGAGGCGTGCCTCCCCTGGCCCCTTCTAGCTGGAACGCCCTCTGGGAACGCGCGCCCTGTGCCCTGACCGCTCCATGGAAGGCCACCGAACGTCGCTTCTACCCAAGAAACTCTGCCTGCGGCAAACTAAGCAGCACAAAGTCAATGGGCTTTGCTGGCCTTACCAGGTACCTCATTACCCGATGGACTTATTAAAGACTTAATTAACTTATCAGCTAAGGTGGGATGTTTTCCTCCAAGATACAGGCAATCTCTGACCACCTGATCGACAGAAGGTTCATTTTCTCCTCCTACCAGAACAGATGACTCAGGGAACCAAAGTCACATCACTCACGACGGCAATGTTTCGTGAGTGGTTAAACTGACCTGGCCATGAAGGAGAATTATTTCAAACACCTACTGAAAATTCATGTTAGGGCTCCACCCTCCACGGGCTGGGGGCCTGGGGACTGCACTTTTAAATGGCATCCCATGTGAGTCGGATGCATAGCCAGGTTTTAATCAACTAACACGAAGAACCTCCCTGGTTAACCAGATGATACACTCAAGATTCTCTGGATCTCAGTTTTTGTACATGTAAAATTTAAAAACAAAATTACGCTTCTCTCCCACCATTTTTCCAGGGATAACATGGAGCAACACATGTGAAGTGTCCCATGGCATCTGAGTCACAGTGGCTGTTCAGTAAACTAATGGTGGCTATTTTTCTATGAAAGCTGTTATTTAGATGGACTTTCTCCTGAGGAGGCAGTTTTGTTTAAGTCACTTTCTTGTCTGGCACACCATTCTTCAGCATTTCACCGTAAGTGATCACTGAATATAAATTTGGTTCTTAGCAATAAAAATTTTTAAACGATGATAGAGCAACAAAGTGATAGTAGAGAACAAAGTGACAGTACATTACGAAATGTGAAAATCTCTCAGAATTGAAATATTTGAGAAAGTGATTAATAAACAGTAATTTTAGCTTATTAAAAGAAAGGCATACCACAGTGAGATATCACCTCACACCTGTCAGAAGGGTTATCATCCATAAATCAACACACACGCGCCGGCAAGGACGCTCAGAAAACGGAGCCCGCGCCCACGGCTGGTGGGAATGCAGGCCGCGGCAGCTGCTGTGGGAAACGGTGCGGCGTTTCCTCAAAAAATTGAAAAGGGAAGTGCCTCCTGACCCAGAGAGTCCACTTCTGGGAATTTAACCTGAAACACAGATTTGAAAGAGTACATGCACCACTATGTTCACTGCAGCCTTACTTAGAACGCCAAGATCTGGAAGCAGCCCAGTGCCCGCCAGCAGACGAGTGGATAAAGCTGTGGGGCCTTTACGCAATGGAACGCTACTCAGCCATAAGGAGGAAGGAACTCTTACCTTTGGCAACAGCACGGATGGGCCTGGAGAGTATTACGCTAAGTGAAGTCAGTCAGTCGGAGAAAGACACGTACCATGTGATTTCACTTGTATGTGGACTCTAATGAAGGGAGTAAACTAACTAACAAAATAGAAACAGACTCACAGATACAGAGAACAGACTGAGAGCTGTCAGGGGCGGGGGTTGGGAGGCTGGGGGAAAAGGTGAAGGGATTAAGAAAAACGAACAAACAAACAAAAAACTCAGGAACACGGAGGACACTGTGGTGGTTGCCCGAGGGCAGGGGACGGGGGAGGAAGGAGAGAGTACAGGGGCGATAGGCGGTGAGGGACGGAGACGTGACTTGGGGAAATGAACACGCTATGCAACATACACAGTGACGGTGTGTTACGGAAGTGTACGCCAGAAACCTAAATAATTATATTAACCAATGTCTCCCCAATAAATTCAATTAAAAAATAAATCTTGAAATTCTCAAAAAAACCCAGGCAGTTAATGTGAATACATCCAAGTAGAATAACTACGTGTAAGTAATTATTAAAACTTTTAAAGTCAATTCGATTTTAACTTGATAAAATACACAGGCTATCAAATGAACGGGGAAAAGAGCAAATAAAAGTATACACGTTACAGAAAAGACCTGAAGAAGCTAATCTAAAATGCAAACAGGGATGCTCAGACTACAGATAACTCCTATTCTCTTCCTGATAATTTCAGTACCACTGTACTTTCTACAAGGTAACACAATACTTCTAGAATCAAAAATCATAGGTACTACAGTATTATTTTACAAATGAATATAAAACTTACATGCAAGTTTAAGATACTACATATTCTGAACTGGCCACTGTGACTCAACTTTCTATATAGTATCATAAATGAGTACATCACCTTCTGTAACATTCTCCTATAACTTCACTTGAGATGCTAGTTAGCTTTTATATAGTACATATTAATAAAAAAGGTGACCTAAAAGTACACTGTGCAACGGCTATGAAAGTAGCCACTGTCTCTAATGAATATTACCTTTGCCTTGTCCCTCATGGAACCTTTTCCAAGGATGGACATTTTTGTCAAGGTTTCTTCTTGTAGACGCTTCAGAGAATTGCCACGTGGACCCAGCAGTTTCCCCACGAAGTTGAACTAGGAAGAACAAACCAACCAAATTTGTAATATTTGTATTGGAAACTAATTTCTTACTCTTGAATATTAGGAAACACCGGAGCATGCTACACATCATTGATTAATGACAAATAGTTCGGTTCCCACTCCATGAACCACACTGTTTCCACAAACCCCATGTAACTGGGCTTAAAGTTGTAAAATTAAAATACAGGAGATCTATTTCTCTGCACCAATCACTTCCCCGGTGGCTACAGTTCACCAACTGTAAACGCGGTTAATTTCCTTGACGATGTCCACAGACGTTCCACGTCTGCCGCGAACAGTGCCAGGATCAGAACCAGGGAGGAAAACCGGGGATAGGTGCCGTGTAACGTCACTCAGCTGGTCACAGGGAGTCCCTGGGTCCTCCTGCCCGGTCAGCACTCAGCCTTGGTTCGTCACCCAGTGGGTGCACTGGTCTAGGCTCTCTTCTCCATCCAGGGGCAAACAAAAGCTTTACCCTAAGATCCACCACCTCTTCTAGGCAACCAGCTCCCCGAGTGTGGACAGCCTGTTCAGGCGAGATGCTCAGGGCTCTTTATTCAACAAGCAGGGCAGACGTGGGTAAACTAAGAGCATGAACTCGGAGGCTGGGCCGTCGTGGTTTCCAACCAGGCGTTTCCATTTAGCAGCTGAGTAACCCCGATGGGCATGTCACCTGCCCTCTCTGTACCTTGGCTTGCTCGCCTGGGAAATGGGGACTGCCATCATGGGGCTCTTCTGAGGATTTAGTGGGTCCAAACAAGCAGACTATTCAGAACAATGCGTGGCACAAACGGACAATAAATGCATCCTGAACAAACTATTATTAGGAATGTCACACAATTTTTTAGAGCCTTACTCTACTTCAGGTAGACCTTGACCACTTGGTGCACCCCAACAGAAAGGCAGCCTTGTTTACTGCCGGGGAGCCACCGCGCCCTTAGGCCAGATTCCAGCTCCCGTCCATGATCAACGCCACGGCCGCGCTGCCGCTGTTCTCCGGGGAGGAAAATGCTCTTCAGTTTGCCTGTGATAATTGGAGTAACTTTCCCAAAATAACCTACTTTAAAACTATCAAATATTTTTTCCTTGTCTACATTTAATTTTATTGGTCTTTAACAAGACTCAAGATCTATTTTTAACCTTCTCATGCAATATTTCTAATTTTAAATTTTAAGTAAATTATTTTTAAATACGTAAGCGGTACAGAGTTTAAAATAACAGACACTACTACGAGGGAGGGAAAAACCAGGGTTTTGACACCCCCACCCCGACCTTGGCCTTGGTCTCCATTTTCTCTGCTTTATCTTTTCAGGATTTCTATTATTTGGATATCGGAGCTCCTGAGCTAGATCCCTCCGTTTCTTATTCTTCCTCTCTTTCCCCTTTATCTTTTCTCTGTAGTTACTGTGAGATTTAATTAAGCCGCTGTATCTCTTAAGTCTTTCATTTCCACTATCAGATGCTTAACTACTAACAGTATTTTCTTATATTTGCTCTTTTTATGGCGTTTTGAAAATTTTTCTGGGCGCCAATGAAGTCTTCATCTTTAGGAGGGTGTTAACGCCAGTGGCCCTCACCTGCCCATGCTTCTGAATCGCTCGCTCTCTACGGCAAGGAGGTCCCTCGGAAGATTGGTAACCCTCTGCTGTGCGTCCTTAAAAGTCTAAGACTGAGCCTCCAAAGCACCAACTGGAAAGTTCACACATGGGACCTGACAATCAGATCTGACCATTCGCTGCAACGGGGCAGCCCCCAGTTTTCATCAAAACCTACTCAAATATCGGTATCAGCACATCTTTCCTCCTGGGCCAGGTGGAGACCTGGCAGCATGCGCGGTCTCCTAAGAGGAGGTGCCAGTGGCTGCCAGGACACCGGGGACCCAGCAGCGGGCACAGATGCACGCACCGACTCCTAAGGGAGAAGGCTCCCCTACGGCCAGCGCCGCGTCTTGCTCGAGCCCCAGTTGTGTCTGTCTGGGCGGGCCTCTTCGGGAAGCTCTACTCGGCTTCTGGGCCAAGAAGGGCAGATGCCCGGGTTATCAGCCAGGTGGGCCTCTGGTAGCCTAGCTGGGCGATTTTCAACCTTGTCCACCTCATGGCCCACCCAAAAAGGTATCTTTTGTTACCCTGGCAAAAGAAAAACAATAGGGATAATTGTGATGCCTTCACGCCGCAGGGGTATTGTGGCATTGGCGGCTGTCATTTTTGTATTTGACCCTCCAGGGGAGAGAAGGCCAGGCGCTGCACGTGATAGGCGTTCTTGGGGCGCACGGGGTGGCCCCTGCGGCGCACCTCTTAAAAATCACCCGTCTAGCCAGCAGTGATTTTTAAAAATCACTTCTCCTCCGAGCTTCCCAGGGAGCCTCCCCTTCTCAGTGCCACCCTCGCGTGAGTCCACCTTGACAGCAGCTGCTGTCTCCCCTGCAGCGTCTCCCCACCCCAATGAGCCTGTTTTGGGGGGGCCTTCTCCCATCCTGCACGCTCAGGACGCTGCTCATGCTGGGCCCCACGGCATTCCCATTTTTATCTACTTATTCTGCAGCTTCCAAACTCTTACTGACATCACTGGCCTATTGTTGTCTGACATGCACACACTTATCTTCATGGGTTTCTGCCTTTTTAATTCATTTATATTCATTTTAGCAGGTTTCAAGGATGGCGTAAAATTAAATTGATGTGGTCAAGCTGCCATATTTACCTTTCTTTAATAGTTAAATATCCCCCAATTAATAACTATTGGGAGACCTTAGATGTCATCCAGTCCAAACACCTAACATTACACCGAGAAAACTGAAGTCCACAGAGCGATAAAATGTATGCAAGGTCACGTGCTGAAGCATAAAAACACGGGATTCTATATAAGAAGGAAAAGCATTTTATGTAGTTTTATGTACCTGTAGGAGTTTTCTTTCTCCGTGTAACTTGTATTGAGTATTTTGTTCACAAAAAACACATTAACAGGTATTTTGACAGCCAGGAGGCCTTTGAATGCCGCCTTCGCTCAACCGCACGCCGACCCCCAGCTGCGCCCGCCCCGACCGCTCCCCCGCGACCCGGCCAGCTCACCGGGCTGGGCTCGACCCCTTCTGCTGCAACACAGCGGCCATACTGCCTCCTGCGGGTGCCCGCTGTGTGAATTAAACACAGCAATGGACAAGAGTCGTCTGCCAGGCCAGCCAATAGACTGTGCACGCTCCATGCCAAATCCGTAAGTAGTAAATTAATGAATTTAACTATTGTGGAGATACGGAATTTTACATAAACAACACCCACCCTTTAGTGAGAACCGACTCCTCCTCATGCACAAGGCCACCTACCAAAGGAGCCCCCACCACGACAACATGGCCACACCCAGGCCACCCACCTGGCCAGGGTTGACCTCTGCCCGGAAGTTGAAGGCGCCTGATGTTGGGACTCAGCGTGTGGTCAGCTGAGCGTCCGCAGAGCTGAGTCAACCGCGCCAGTGGCCCTGGTCGTGTCCTCACCGTGACGGCATCGCCTCCCTGGGGGGCGTCTGGAAGGGTGAGTACGCTTGTTTGGTTGTCACATGACTGTGGGTCACTAGGGGCTCTTGGTGGGCAAAGGCCTAGAATGTCACACATGAGAAGAGGACCAACCTTCACACTGGAGAAGTGTCCTGCCACACATCAAGCATGCCCCAGCCAGGACACGCTGCCGGAGCGAGGGGCAGGCTTGGGTTCCTCTCCGTGTCTCAGGCTTACAGCCCACGTTCCCGTCCTCTCAGCTTACAAGTTCAATCCCTCCATGGATTCTATGACCCACCCTGACGTACTTAAAACAGAAACCACCTCGGCAGGCTGTACGCTGGGCAGGGTCGGTACTCGCAACACGAAAAGGCCACAGTAACGTACGGGCTGAGTACATATTTTTGGACTCCTTAGAGGATATAAAAATAAACGACTGGACGGCATCGTCCTGTTCGGTGCCGTTGGCTCTGTGGCCGGGTGACGTCCCGCTGGCTGTGGGCCTCTGCAGCTGCCTGAGACGCGCCCTCTCTTCCCAGCAGCGGGTCACGGCCGTGCTTGGGCCTTTCCAGGTCTCAGGGTCACGGTATTTACCAGAGGGGTTGCCATGATGTGAAAACAGGTCAGGCACTGAACCCCGCCAACGAAGCAGGTTCCGCCTGAGCCCTGAGCTCCTGAAAACAGTGCCGACTGAGAAGCCCTCGTCCCCTTCCGGATTCCTGGAAACAGCTTCCTGCAGAGAACTCCTCTCCCTGCTGTGACAGAGGTAAGACCTGCGGGCACCCCCGTTTACTGTGACAAGGCCACACACCGGCGCTCCCGCTGCCCGGTGCTGGCTCCATGAAACACTGGCTGACCTGTGTGTTCCCACCGGCCCATCAGAAAGCGCCCCTTCATCTGACTGACCAAACTTTAATCACGCTTCCTCCTTCCTCAGGCCCTGAACAGTGACCCACAGCCCAAGCCAGCAAAAAGCCCTCCCCGAAAGGCCCCTGTCCCCAGGGACCAGCCTCAGGGCTAAACTCTCTCTGATCCCAGGCCCACCAGGCGGCCTCCACCCGTCCCCTGCCCTGCCCCTCGCCTTCCTGGCCTCGTTCCTGCTTCCCCATAAAAGCCAAGCCCCACCCTGGCCAGTGCGTCTCAAGCGGGCTGGAGCCTCATCCCGTGGACTGAAGGGTCGCGGGCTGAGTTCCGGGTCAGGGTGCACAGAAGGCAACCGATCAATGTGTCTCTCTCACACTGATGTCTGTCTGTCGGTCTGCCTCCATCTGCCCCTTCCTCTCTCTAAAAGCAATGAAAAAATGTCCTTGGATAAGGATTTAAAAAAACAAAATGTCCCCCCTTACTCAAATCAGGATTGTTTTCTTTTTTTTTCATTTAATAACTGTATTTGCAAGATAGACAGTAAGAACTTCATACAATTTAACTTTCGTTTTTATTAATGATTTCATTTGGGCAAAGAATTGTACAGAAGGTGCAAGTGGTATCACATTCAAGACCACCAACTTTTCTCCAGATGCCAATTATTACGAATATATTATATTACAAATGTTACAGCTGTAAAAAAAAACCCACCTTTTCGCCTGATTATGAAGGCGGTAAAAGAACATGCAAAGAGCATATCTGAGTTTCACTGCATCATGTGCAACATCCAATAATTATGCTCTCTGTTGGTAAGGACCTAGCAGTGCCTGTGTGAACTAGCTGTAATTGATCTAAACTATATTTGTGACATGACACTGTCCCTCGGGGAACAATTACAGGTAAGCTGTCATTTCATAAACAACTAAGCCTCCAGAACATGTCACTGTCTCCATTAAAAGGTGTCTCTTAATTGGGCATTCGCCAAAAAGCTGATTAGTCTAACAAAGGGCTGTTTTACTGACCTCTCACTCAATGCTGATACTGCACCTCTGGCCTCTGCCACTCAGCCTCAAACACGGGACGGTTAATATTCCAGCCCAGCCAAGGGCACCGCCCCAGCCCGACATTCGCGCCGCGGGGGAGGGCAGTGACGAGCCCTTTGGAGTCACTGCTCCAGCATGGGTGCAGAGGGGGCACTTGGTAAATGTCCAGTGAGTTAATTCCGCTTTCACAGTGTCTCCTTCTCAGCATCTCCCAGGTTTGTAACCCGCCAGAGCTGCCTCTCTGCGAGCCCAGCGCAGAAAAATCAACCGGCGGGCTGGGAGCGCTGAATGCCAAGCTGGCCGTGTTACCTCCTCGTCTAGAACACAAACCACCCAACTCTCCCGAGAACAAGCCGGCTTTGAAAGGCCCACCTTGACCCCGCCCCCCGCAAGCCTCGCCCCACTCTCTCCTCTCTCCCACTCTCTTGATTTTAGCCATTCCATGCTTATTTTACTTTCTCAAAACTGCCGTGCTCCCAGGACACCTGCTTCAGCTCAGATGCAGAGAGGAAAACGTCACCCTCTCTCTCAGACCCAGGTGGAAGCTGGACAGAAGGCGAGCTCTCGCCAGCAGCATCAGGGCCGAGGCTGAGCACACGTGGCCCCGCTGCAGAAGTCTGCTCCTCCGTGGGGCAGGGGGGACGGGCTGGTGGGAGGGGGGGCCCCCGTGAGCTGCTGAATGTAGAGAGCTGACACATTCTGCAAGGCTTTGTCCTGCAGGAACCTATCACACCGCCCCCACCCCCAGGAAAGATCAGGGAGAACCCCGAGACCAGGGCTCCCCAGGGAAGAAAGGGCGGAAGGCAGCCTCTCTGCTGAAACCTGCCCAGGTCTGTGCGTATCCCCTGCTGAGTAGCTGCCTGAGTCTGCAGGAGAAAGGGCAACAAAACCTCCTTGCTTTTTTGAAATGTTGACAAAATCAACAAAGCATGCACCTGGCTCCGAGTCCAGCCCCGAGGCGGTGCCTGTGGTTACCACTGCAGCCCTGGCAAAGGCGGCCCAGGTGCCAGGGGTCCCAGGGGCGGGGGCGGGAAGGGGTCGGTGGAACAGGGAGGGACACGGACCTGCCCCCGGGGTTTCTGAGTCTGCCAGGTGAAAAACTCAGGGACGGTGTTTGTTCCCAACAGCAAGCGTCCAGCCAGGGAGGGAAGGTGGCTGCAGAGAGCGTGGTCATTCCCGCGGGGCGGGCGGCTGTTGGCCAGAATGGCCTTTCTGTTTGGTGTCACCAAGATGTGTCCCCCGCAGGGGTCCCCGGGCCATAGCCCAGGGTTTGGGTCTAATTTTGACTTGAAAACACAGGCGCGATGTAGGTGGTATCATTTTCTTTGCGTTTTGGACGCTGCTGATAGTTTCCCTATTGATATGAAGTCACTCTTTTAACAACGGCAAAAATTTACACTGAGAAAGCCCGAATTCAATGGGACATGGTATAATACATACCCAGACACGCTTATCACCAGAGTCCAACGGGCTTCTCCACCAGGCACCTCCCCAACTTCCCTCTGTCCCCCTGCTTTCCCTGGTGACACTCGCCAAACTATAACACAGGTCCTTCCATGCTGGCCTCCTGAGAAGAGGAAATGTATTTTTCTCAAGTCTGGAATCTTCTCCCCGTCTCACTTCCCGTCTCCATTCTCAGTACACTGCCCAGCACATAGCAACGTTCCAAAAAATGGAAAAAAAAAAGTACTGAATCAACAAGAGCCAAAGGATAAACCAATGAACTTTGGGTCCAGGAACCCGGTGTCCTGTCCACGGTTGCTTCACTTGGGGAAAGGTGCAACTGTCAGCAGAGCCCTAAACTATAAACCGCTCTCTGGCCCAAGAGGAAAGACGTTTCCGAACAGGAAGCCCTTCTGCCGACCACGGCGACCGGCTCAGAAGCGCCCCGGCCCCGTGGCGGGGCTTGGATTAGCGTGGAGGGCTCACCTCCGAGCCGCGGGGCCGGCGCGGGCACTGGCTCCCCTGGCAGCTTTGGCTGCCAGAGTTGCAGGCTGCTGACCGCTCAGGTTCCGGCAGCCACACCGCGCCGTCTCACTCTTCCTGTTTGAGTTGGGGTTCGGGGATTATGGGTGCCTCCTACTCCCTTGCTAGACTAAAAATCACTTTTAAAGTACAGTTGTTGGAATTTATATAAGATCTCATTATGCTGTAGTAGGAGGGCATCTTATAGGACACAGACCCCTGGAATGACAGGTTCGACGTCCCCTGTTTCTTCATGAATTAACCGAATTCGTGCCGTGTGTATTTGCATGTGTGTGTATTAACTAAACCAAACAAACAACAAACATTAAGTCCCTTCACAGCCACAGTCCCTCCTGCTCACTGTGATAACAACGCCCAAAGTGTTACTACGGTGCCTTCCCTATCGCACGCACTGCTTAATGTGGCTTTTGTATTAGTTATTTTTCTTGAAATGCACTTTATGACTTCATAGGCAAAATCAAATCCTGGGATAAAGCTCATACTTGCGAAAAGGAATTCCCTCGGGTCCACTATGGTCTCTCCTTGCTTTCATCACCCCACCCCCCATTCTAAAACCTTTGCCTGCAGCTGACCTACGCAAAGGCTGCATCGCGTCCACACAGCCCTGCTCCCCCCAACTCCCGCCAGCCCGGGGTTGGAAAGCCAGGGACTGCGTAGTTCCATGTTCTAATGCTCTCTTGAACGCTACAAGCGACTCTTCCCCATAATTGAATCATTCTAGTCCAGTAACTACTCCGCTCTCTCCCTTGATCTCTGCTTGTTCGCAGCCTGGACTTATTCTTAAGGACTAAGTCTAATTCCGCCTGTAGTTCTTTCTCCAGAAGTAACTCTCCCTCACACCCTTACCTTCGCATGGGGCCCCTCCACGCCCCCCACCCCCCACCGTGTTAATTCAGTTCTTACTCCATGTGACTTAGTGAAATGTACTGCTTCTCCAGTTGGCGTGTAAATCCCTTGAGAGTGATTAGGACCCATATTTGAGTCATCGTTTTTCCTACATAAGGGCTTCTCAATAAATACTTGTGGAATTAAAGTTTATTTTACCCGAAATCAAATGGCACTAGCCAACGTAGTTTTTATTGATTTTTTTCTGCTGCAGAAATTATTGCAACATATTAAAACTATAGATAAAAAATTCTATTATTTAAATTTATTAAGTTTCCAATCACAAATCTCTTAAGTATTATTGGTAGTGGAGGAGATTATTTGGTGTTGCTCCACTGACTATAATTTAACACAGTATCTACTTCCAAATGGTAAACAGCCCAATTTACTGAGATAGTCACAACTCTAAAATCAGTGAAGTGTATGGTAGCTTCTCCAGGAGATGAGATGGGGGAAATAAATACACACAGAGGCGCACAGTCAATAATGTGAAATAATCTATCTCATGTATTTGCCATCTCTGTTTGCTCAGGGCTGGATTATACTCTTGCGGGGTGGAAAGGGGTAGATGGCAAAACAAAAGAAAACAACAAACAAAACAACAAGCAATGCAGCCATATATCAATGAGCTTGAAACGATACATTCAGAGAAGTCCAGACTGCGACCACTGGCTGCTGGCGTGAACAGAACGGAGGACCCGAAACAGGAGGCAGGGAACAGAGCTGCAAAGAGGCTCCTGCGGCAGACTGGGTGAGGGCGGCAAGGGAGCGCAGAGAACGAGACGGATGATAATCTGGGAACAGGAATAACGAAATGTGCAAGCCACCATGCCTGAAGAACGGAGGGGAGGAGGCAAGTGAAGGAGAAGCTAGTAAACAAAAACGATGCGCGGGCTTCCAGCGTGGGCTCTTAGGTGCACGTGCTGTCATTCACGAAAATAAAGGCCCAGGACAGGGATGCCAAGGCCAGGAGGCACGAATGCACCAGGGAACACATCAGAGCCACGAAGCCTGTGGCCTTCCCAGGTGGAGGCGTCCGGCAGGCAGAGTGGGGCAGGTCACAAGTAGGGGGCGGGGCCCCGGAACCTGACTCCCTTCCCCTGTCAGGATACTTCTCGGTGCCAGTGTGTGCCATATGTCCCTTGTTTCGTGTGATTGCATGTCAATTACTTGTTTGGACAAAAGCTCACAGCTGGGTCCCTGGATTTCATCCCAGTAGGCTGGGAGTCCTTGGAGAGAGGACTGAGTGTAGTTCCATTTCCTCTGCCTGACATCAGTATAGCCACGTGGCCTTCAGCTGACCCGTGGTCCTCAAGGGGCCCAGAGCCAAAGTAATCAGTCCAGTGATATTCAAAAATATCCAAGCCAGTAATGTTACAAGGCACTAAAAATGCTTTTACTGTTTTACTCAGCAACACACTTAAGAGATCTATCTCCCATGACCCCTCAGAAAGGAAGCAGCGATATCATAAAAGATATGTATGTAACAATATTCATCACACGATTTATTTCCAAATTTACTGCTTTGTGACCACAGTACATATAAATAAAATAGCAGTAGCAATAATAACAAACCCCCTAAACAACACGAGCCAATTCTTTCAGGAACCCCTCCATACATGTCTGTCTGTTTTTGGAGGCTACTGAATAAATCTAAGTTCAAGTGCTTCCTGGCGGGTCAACACCGAGCATTTTAAAAAGAAAAAAAAGGCACCGCGTAAGATTTGAAATCCCTTCACGGCACTGTCGGACGCCGTCGCGGTTGCGGTCGCACGCGCCGACTTCAGCGCCGACTTCAACGCCTTCCAGGACGCCGGGATGCGTGCTGCACGATCCCGCGCGCCCACAGGGGACCTCTGAAGGCCTGCTCCGTCCTCCCCACCCGTCGCCTCCCCGCCCTCCGGTTTCCACCCTAAGTGGCAGGAGAGGAGCAGCACAGAGGGGGACCCACTGGGAACACTGGCCTGGGGCCGTTCCCGTCTCCCAAGGTCCCTGTCACCCTGGGCAGCCTTCTTCCTTCGGCACAGGGTCCCCTGGGTCAATGGATACTAGGAGGGGCATTAACAGTGACTTATTATAAACCCAGATATCTTCAAGTAATTGTTTTTAATATCAAAGTCCTCTCTAGCCAGCCATATTAACTTTTTAATGGGATTTATATAAAAAAAACTAACACACAATATACAAGCACACTGGCACTTTATGTCTAAAGGTAAGCTATCAATTAAACACCAAAAATACAAATTATTTGCACCTAAATCCTCTGGGGAAAATATCCTACACCTCAGGAAATCAATTAGGAATCACAGGAAAGTTACACACTGATATGACTGTCAAACATTTAATACTTACTCGAGGAAACTTTTAAACCCATAATGATTTCTAGGGAATAGGCTTCTACCTAGTCGTAAATTCACGGGTTTCAAAATACAACACACTGAAAAGGAAAAATGCAAGCCAGCTTTGAAAAAGAAAGTTCCCTTGAGCTTTAATTCAAATTCCAGGCAGGAACATGTTTTATAAGTACCCCTCTCTCAAAGATCCTTAAGCTAAGAGCTTGTGTGAACCAGCAAATATGTAAAATGTAAAGAACACACAAAACAGGAAAATACTTCATGTAAGAACTCATGTTGATTTCCCAAAAGTTAATGAAGTTAAATAGTATGTACACATTAGAATGCTTAGAGATTAAAACAATTACCGAATTAAGAAATTTAATAAATCTAATTTAAATCTTTAGACTTTAATTCAGTACAATAAATTTTTAAAAAACATAACCACAGTACAAAGGTACCTCATAAATTAACTATCTCAGCGGCCTATTTTCCCAAAAATGGAAGTCTTTTTTAATCCAAATTATAAAAGTTATACCAAGTTATTAAAACACTAAAGTACAGGAACTCGTAACATAGAAAAACGCACACAATCCTACCCTCTAGAAAATAACTGTTGTTATTCTGGTTAGTTGTTTTTTTCATAACCGTCTACACCTTGGATTTCCTTTTTTAATTTAACAATATAAGGCAGACATGGTACACAGTGGCAGAGCATGTATGTGGAACAACACGGAGATCTGACTTATTTCACGTCTCAACACAGCTCACGCTGGAATGGCGACCCGGCTCCCTGGCCCCTGCCGTCAGTTTGCCCACGGCCTCCCCTCTCCTGAAACTGGTCCCTGTCGAGAGACAGCTGGACAGGCGCACCTGCCCCATGCTCCGCCCCACAGCCCCTGCGGGCCAACACCGCCCCATGCTCTGTGCCCCTAGCACTTGATTTACAAATCCTAGAACAACCTGTGCATCGTAGTGAAATGAACCTGTTTAGCCAAATGAAAAGGCTTGTAATTTCTCCGACGGCCCCTGCTCCCTGTGTGCAGAGTGCTCCCCCACGGGGCCACGTCCCCCGGTCCCCAGACACCCTGCAGGGCCCTCTGACGGTGCTCTGCGGTCCGCGCCTGTCTCTTGGAGCCCCCAGTGTGGAGCTCTGCACACGGTGCTGAACGCATCCACTAAGGCACCTGCAGGCCCTGCACGGCGGCGGAACGCCCTTATGAGAAACCGTGCCTGAGTCCCCGCTGTCCCCCCAGCACGCGGCCTGGCCGCAAGGAAGCCCTCTGCATATGCGAGTGCGCGGGCCTAAGGACCGAGGGACCGACGGAGGCCCCGACCCAGGCGCCGGGGAGGAGACACGAATGCGCAGCCTGAACCGCAGGCGCCCACGGGACCTCCAGGGCGGGCACCTGCCCTGGCCTCGGCCAGCGTTCGATGTTAACTTGGCACCACGGGCCTTGGCTCATCCACAGAACTAGGAAGAACTGTCTCTCCAGCTTAACGTCTTAACACAGAATCGGCGTACAACAGTGTTTACACTTTGAGTGCCACACTTCACCAGCTCAGACGCATCACTCAACAGAGCGCACTACTTCAGGTTTGAATGCTAAAAGGCTCAGGTTCAACGGTGTGCCACTGACAGAGTGCTGAGAACGGCTCACTGCGAGAAGAGGAGTCACCCTATCCCTGGGAGCCGGCTGGCTAGATAGGGTTCACACACGGCGCTCCTCTCTGGCCCCAGGAGCGGGGGTGCACGGTCAGCACCAACTCCACGCCAAGCGGGACTCCGCCCACGGCCGCCCCACAGCCCACGCAGGGTGGCCCCGCCCAGCTCCGACCCTTAACTGATGCCGGCGCACCAGCGTCCCCCAGGGCCCAGGGAAGCGCTGCGCCAGCCTTTCCTCCAGGCGGCTTGAAACCTGCGCACTCCACTACGCTCGGCAGAAATGCCCTTTTTCAGCATTTTGAAAGCAATGGGCTTCTAAGTGGCCTACTTCAGACTTTATAAATACTTAAAATGATTCTGCTCTGTTAGGCCCAGAAAGTATAATTTGTCTTCCCCTACCTTTATCAATGCTGACGTTGGAGAACAATGTTCAAAACTTTGTTTCACGTATTTCATTTCATGTATTTACTCACACACAACAGAGTATTAATTGTAGATTAATCATCACCAACCTTACGAGCTATGTGAAGACAGGCAGTGTATGTTTATCTTTCTGTCTAATGCATATCGAGTATACAGAGTACACTGAGCACAGTTACCATTTTATAAAGGTTTCCACGAGCCATGCTTTGCTTAGTGATGACTCCATGAAGGGTTCCCAACACTGTTTTCTATTTCCTGAAAATGTGCATCCTCAGTCTGTAAGTATGACTAAGCTCCGAACAGGCTGCCCGTCTCCGAATACGAACTCTGAAACTCTGAACAAAATAAAAACCAACTATCTGAGCCTGAATGATCAAAAACAAGGAGACCCCTGGAGGGAGCTGGACTTGGAAGAAGGGAATGGCATGGGCAAATTTACTGATTGTAGAGTTTTAGCCCAAACTCACTGATTGTAGAGTAGCAGAGTTTGAAGCAACCCCAGTGCTGACATGAGAGAGAGGAATACTGCAAAACGCAGAATTAGAGTTGAGGAGCCCCAAATATTGTGGATAAAATCTGCCAAAATCTCTGGCTGGCCCCCAAATCATGTGTGCCAGAAGTAAATGCAAAAGTCAAACTAAGAAACGAACTGAACTGGGACCACTTCCACCCAAGAGGCAAATCTGTGGCCTGAATCCAAAAGTATCAACACTCCTCAAAGAAAGGGAATGGAATCTGGAGTTTCTGCAATATTAACACTCATAATGTCCGGGATACAATCTAAAATCACTCCACACAAAAAATACTAGAACAATATGACTCATTATCAAGATAAAAGATTATCAATTCAAGTCAAACCTAAGATGACAAAGATTTTAGAATTAGATAGAGGCTTAAAGTTTCTATTTTAACTGTGCTCAATGACACAAAATAATACCTGCAATGAATTAAAAAACTAGAAAATCCTAGGAGAGAAGAAAATATATTTTTAAATACACATTTATATATGAGTCAAATATAAAATCTGAAACAGATTGTTAAAATATGTGACATAAAAATTTTGTAAGATGGGCTTAACAGAAAACAATAAGAACAATGACTTTAAGATACAGCAGTATAAATTATCCACACTGAAGAACAAAAGAGAAAAGAAAACTAATAACAGAAGTGACCGTAGCTACCAAAACCCTTTGAGAATATCACAAGGTTGAACGAGGTCTGTCTGGAAAAAAGCCCAGCCATTGTTAATATAATGAGAACGGGTTGCACAACATCGATGTAACCTGGCAACCAAAGAGAGTGAACTGGAATGCGCACAAGTGAACAATGAGGACTTCACTGTACTAGTCAGTGGGGGCGGTAGATGCCATTGAGTGACCACATGTACTGAGGGCTGTCACATTCAAAATGACTGAGCTGGCAGGGCAACGAATCTGTCAAATTTTGTGTTAAGCTTGAACATTCCTCCACAGAAACTATTCCGATGATTCAGAAGCCTGCAGCTATGGACAACTGGTGATTGGCAGCTTCATCATGACAACACACCTCCTCGTGCATCACATCTTCTGCAGAGTTTTTTGGTGAAACACCAAGTCACCCAGATGACTCAGCCCCCTACAGCCCAGATTTGGCACCCTACACCTTCTGGCTTTTCCCAAAACTAAAATCACCTTTGAAAGGGAAGAGATTTCCAACTGCTGATGAGATTCAAGAAAATACGATGGGGCAGCTAACGGCAATTGGGAGAACTATGTGAGGTCCCAAGGTGCCTACAATGAAGGGGACTGAGGCATCACTGTCCTATGTACAATGTTTCTTGTATCTTGTATCTTCTTCAATAAATGTCTCTATTTTTCATCTTACACGGCTGGATACCTTCTGAACAGACCTTGTACGAATAACTGAAGTGTCAAAGTGGGGAAAAAGGCTCAAAAAATGTATTTGAAGAAGCAATAGCTAAAATATAATGACATGGACAAATCCCTTGAAAAACACACACAAAAAAAACCACGAAAGATGAAACAGAGAATCTGAGTAGTGACATGTGAACTGAAGACATTGAATTCATCATCAGACTCCAGGCCCAGAGAGCTTTGCTGGTGAATTCTATCAAATATGGAGGAAAAACAACACCAAAGTGACACACATTCTTTGAGGAAAAAAAATAAACAATCTCCGCTTACCTTGTGAAACCACAAATAACACTAATACCAAAATCTGACAAAGACACTCTATTTAAAAAATGACAGGCCAGTAGCACCTATTAACAGCTATGAAAAGCTGGCTTAATTCAGACAAATCAATCAATAAAATTCACTATGTCAACAGTATAAAGGAGTAACATCCTGTGCTCATTTTGATAGATGCAGAAAGGACATTCAAAAAAATCACTACCCCATCAGTATCAAATCCCTGAGCAAAACTGAGATAGAAGAGAACTTCCTCTACCTAATGAAGGGCATCTACCAAAAAAGCCTACGGCTGTTACCATTCTTCATGGTAAAGTAGTGAATGCTTCCCACATTGACTGGGAATAAGTGAAGAATGACTAATCTTTCCCACCTGTATTCAAACATTATTCTAGAGATACTAACCAATACAATAAAGCAAGCTAAATAAATAAAAAGCACACAAATTGGAAAAGAAGCAAACTGTTTATACAGATGCTATAATTATGTACATAACATCCTGAAAAATTATAAAACAACTTACTAGAACAAGTGAATTTAGCAAGGTAGTAGAAATACAAGGTTAATATATGAAATTTTATATTAGAAGCAAAAATTGGAAAAGAATTTTAAATATTCATCCTTACAAATGTCAAAAACATAAAATATTTAGGAACACATTTAACAAAAGACAAATAAGACCTTTATCTTAACAAGTATAAAATGCTGCTGACAGAACTTAAAAATCTAAATACATGGAATGGCATACCATGTTCAAGGTAGGAAAGACTCAATATTGTTAGGAAGTCACATTTCCCTAGCTTGATTACCAGATACAATCAACTACAATCATAATCCCTGCAGGACATGTTGGGTTAATTAATAAAATAAGTAATGTATGGGGAAGCACAGAGGACCTATATCCAAGAAGCCCTGAGAAGGAAGGGCAAAGCCGAAGGAACAGGACTGCCTCACTTGCTGTCTTGCTGTAAAACACTACAGCACTGAAGACCACGGGGCAGCAGCGGTGGGAGCCACAGACAGAGCGACAAAACGGGCGAGGAGGCGCAGGCAGGCCCTCCCTGCAGCAGCTTCAGCAGCCCCCCGACTTTCCTCCAGGCACAGGGTCAGTGGGAAGGAAACATCTTTCAACAAGGGGAACTGGGAAACCTGAACATCGGAATGAAGAAAAAAGGAACTCTGACCCTCGATCTCACACCATCAACAAAAGTTAAGTTCAGATGCATCACAGACCTCAAAGTAAAAGCTACAGTAAGAAAGCTTTCAGAGGAAATACAGGAGGCCATCTTCACATTCAATAAAGAGCCTGGAAAATCCCACGTGTGCAGCAAAGCTTTCTTCACTGGCAAAAGGTAATAACCGTAAAAGAAAAATCTGATACACTGGACATCATCGAAATTAAAAACTTCTGCTTATCACAAGACTCTATTAAGAAAATAGTAGATGAGCCACGCACATATATCTAACAACATGGGTCCAGGATGTATGAAAAAGCTCCTATAATTCAATGATAAGAAGACATACATCCTATTTAGAAATAAGGGGGAAAAAACCCTCAAAAGTCACTTTACCCCCAGAGATAAATCAACAGCCAGTAGTAAGTGCACTTAAAAAAAAACACAAAATCATTAATCATCAGGAAGGTGCCAATTAATACCACAAGGAAAAACCGCAATATAATATACTAGCAGAATGGCTAAAATTAGAAACTGATAACAATAACATCAAAAGTTGATGAAGACATGGAGCAACCACAACTCGCATGCATTGTCCCCGGAAAGGTCACCAGGTAGGACCACTGTTGGGGGAAAGTATGACAATTTCCTGTAAAACTGCATGCACAGCAATTAAATTCCTACTATTTACTCAAAAGTAATGAAAACACAGGGTCACAAAATGATTTGTATGAAAATGAAAATGTTCACAGCAATTTAATTTATAATAAACTCACACTGAACCAGACAAATGGGTAAATTGTGGTATATTCAGGTAACGGATTATTAGTCGGCAATGAGAAGAAACAAACCACTGAACGATACCGCAGTGCACGTAAATAATGTACATGGACTCTCAAAAGAAAGAAATCAAGAAAAACGAGGTAAAAAGAGTACCAATTCAGGCCAAAGCTAAGACTGGCCAAGAGTTTAGAATTAGATACTGTAAAGCACCTCCTGTAATTGTGCTCAACAGCAGAAAATAACACTTGCAATAAATGAAAAATAGAACTTTTTTTTATAACAATTAGGATAAATAGTATTTTGAACATTTATGCGCTCAACCCTGCGCTACGCATTTACATAGATAATCTCATTTAATTCTTAATCTAACCTCATCTTACAAATAAAGAAACTAAAGTAGAAGTTAAATTGTCCAGCGGTTCCATGCTCGTATGCCTCATGAGCACAATTTTTTTAGGGCCCCATACCTCAAGCTAAGGACAAACAGTAAAGACAGAACCATTAAATAGGTTTTGAATTAACTGTAGAAGTCTGCGGGCATTGGGCGCGGGGGGCAGGGGGGTGCGGGGAGCTGGGCTGAAGGGAAACAAGGCCAGAATGTAGGGGATGCAAGAGAAGCTGGACACCTGCGGCCTGCAGGAGCTCAGCGCCCAAGGCAGCCTCACTCTTACCTTAGGGAACTGCTTCACAGGAATTAACACTTTCTGTCCCAGCTTCATGTTCTTATTAATCACCACGTCAATGTACTTTTCTTCATCCTTGCCTTCTCCTTTTTGAAACTTCTCTATTTCTGTGGAGGAAAAAAAGATAACCATGAAGTGCATGACTGAGAACTCCCAAGGCCGGGAGCTCTCGTTAGGTCGACTGCGGCCTGACATCAAATACAGAAATAGTGTTTTGGGGTTATTAGATTGCTCCAATTTTTTTAAGTAATGAAATATTTCCCATTTTATCAACACTTCTTTACCAGAACAGTGGAAAAGCTGCATCTACCACAGCACTACCGAGTCCAGTCTCCGACGCCCTTGCTCATGGAAGTTAACAAATGCACGTGAACACCCAAGTCAGTTCCTTGGGGCCTCCTGGAATCCTAGGGGAAGGCTGATGGGACAGCAAGGGAGAGCTGGGGAGCGTTCTCAGTTCAGGGCTGCGAAGCGCTGGCAGCCCCCCTCTTCCTCCTGCCTGGCTCTCCAAGGCTCATGCCGTCAGGAATTGATTCTTTTTCACACGCCCCAACCCAACCTCCCCTCCTGGCAAGCGACAAGACTGACTGCAGCCACGGGCTTCGCCAACGCTCCTCTCTCCCGCTGCGGCGCCGTGTGGGTGATTTCAACGGCAAACCTACCTCCTTCAGGATTCAACCCCATTGCCTGCCACTCTGAAGGAGCCCCTGTCCCTCTCCTCCGCGGGGCAGCAGGAGCGGGGGCTCCCTCACTGCCACCCTGACACTCACACACAGCTGCACTGGAACCCTCTGCTCAGCCAGTGTGGCCTTACCCCAATCCACATATTGAAATCCTGCCCCCCAGGGCAGCGGGATTAGGAGGCGGGCCTTTGGGAGGTGGCTAGGTCATGAGGATGGAGCTGCTGTGAATGCCATCAGCGCCCTTATCAAAGGGACCCCCGTGCGGACACAGCCAGAAGACTGCCAGCCACGAGGCAGGGAGTGGGCCTCACCCGGCCCCAAACATGCAGGTGTGTTCACCTCGGACTTCCCACCTCTGGAATGGGGACAAGTCAGTTTCTGTTGTTTATGGTCTTCTGTTATCAAAGTCTTAACGGACTAAGAGGCCCTCTCACCAGAACCTAAGTTTCTCTTAGGTAACATCTGTTTCTTCATTCAACAAACATCCACTACTAAGCACCTACTATGTGTACTTTCTAGCTCTTGGAAAACATGAGTATCATTCCTCTCCTTGCTGCGTATAGCACTGGGCTGTACAAGAGGTACACAAACAGGTGCCTGAATAACGGCTGAATGGATGCGCATGTGGACTGATTCTGCCACAGAAGGACCACAAGATACCAAGGCCCTGCGGGTAAAAGCGAAGTACAGTGCATCACTCCGGTCAAGCTAAAGTCAAGTACGCTGATGCATGAAGAAATGTTTCGACTCTTATTTTAACTGGCCTGAGAACTTAAACTTTTGAACTCTCGAGTTACGCCTGTAGATACAGATGGACATGTACATGTACATATACATGTACACACATAGTGAATAGATATATGCCTATATAGATACGTCTAAACCCTATAAACAAACCTTGGATTATCCCCTGGAGGACTCAGGAAGAACGTTCACATATCCAGACCCCTTGACGTTCATTACCCAGGTCACCAGACGCCAGTAAGATTATATCTCGGATCAATCCAGAACCTAAGAGTGCATGATGGAATCTTCTCAAGAAAATACTTTTCAGCATAAAAACTCTTAGCTGTTCTCTCTTCTTTGGCGTACTCTGAGTATGGCTGAGCTGTGTGTCCAATTTGCAAACCCTAAAGCCCTTGAATAAATATCATTTATTTCCAGCCAAAGGCTCCTGATTTATTTACACTCAGTCGACAGGTCAAAGAAGGCACCGAAGCACAAAGAAGGTACCAAAAATGGCACTGGAGATATAAAGGGATACACGTATCTATTCATTCTGCCCGTTGAGCTGGGGGTATTTAAGAGTCCAACATGTCACATCCATGACATAATTCAATCCCCACAGGAGGTGACAAAAAGGAAGTCCAGAAATGCTAATAAATGGCAAAGGTGGGATTCATCCCCAGGTCTGTCCAACTCTAAATACAGCATATGCCTCAGCAATCACCTCCATGGTTATTTTTATGTCCTACTGGACAGAAAATTAAGATTTTCATAGTATGTTAGGTGAGTGGGAAACGTGACGAAAGCCGGAGGCTTCAGGCAGCACGGACGAACCCGGCCAGCTTTGAGGTCCCCTCTTAGTAACTTTCTATCCACTGTCCCCACACTCGGTTCTTTGCTGTACTCAGAACTGAACCTCATCCCTCTCTCCTCCAGTGGTAGCGCTGAATAAAGTCTTCACCATTTTAACAAGTGCCCAAATAATTTTTTCAGTAACAATGCCTGGTAGAAAGTCAGTATGTGGGCGGGATGTAATGAAAAGTATGTATTTGTTTTTATCCCCCGTTCCTGGCACAGAGCTCCCAAGAGACTTAGAATTTCTTGAGTGTTAGGAACGCCTTTCGTTACTGAGAGCAAGCCCCTCTCGACCAGGCCTGAGTTTACCCTGCGGAGGTGAGTCTTGGAGGAGGGGGCCTGGCTGCCAGGAAAACCAACCACGAGAAGCAGGTCTGCACATTCAGCCCCTGGCACTCCTGTCCGCCTTGGGAAGGGAAGCAAAGCGAGATGCTGAGCTCGGCCGTGTGGGCGATGGCCCCGCGACGCCGCAGCGAAGCGCCAGGATCTTCCCTGTGAGGAAGGGAACCGGCCACGGAAAGCAGAGGTGTCCGGCCTTTCCGGCTCCTGGCACACGGAAACCAGTTACTCACGTTCTGCGGCACGCCAAAAAATACGTTATTTCTTTTGCTAATCTGACCCAAAAATACGTCTAATTTTGATTTGTTTCACATCAGATGGCTATTGTTGTGTTGGCTGCTGTCATTTTTTAAATGTGACAACCTCAAGGAAAAGAGGTCCGTGCCCCTGACCAGTCAGGTACTGCAGGTTTTTAAATTTCTGGCGGCGCACCAGCTGAAAATCACTGGCACAGAGATACCGGGCGGCTTAAACTGGATCAGAACCAGATCCAGGTTATCTGATTCCTAAATCCATGCTCCCTCCGGTTTCCTGGTATTACTGTAGTAAAGGGATATGGCTTTGAGGGAGAAAAAATATTCTGGGTTATTACTTCGCTTGGGGGGAAACTAACCACATTATTGCGAGTATCAAAACAATGTTTATCAAAGTGCTTTGAAAGCTATAACACACAATGCAAATAGAGGACACTGTTTACTTAATACAGTGCCTCATTTGTGATGACTTCTATCCATGTACGGTATGAGTGCTTCACTGTGGGAGGGATTTCAAGAAGCATTTGTGAAGCAAGAGAATTCTGGAGAATAAAATCCAGGTAACTAAAAAACTCTAAGGTTACTCAGAATTATTATAAAAATTTTGTCAAATTCTTTTTAAGGGAAAAAAAGAAGCTTCCAGTGTATTGGCACATTAAGTCCTCCTTAAACATGCGCAGTCATTCACCAAACCAAAGGCACCAGGGCAGAAAAAGAAAGACAGAAGACACGATAGTTCAACGCCGCAGGGACACATACACCGGTCATCGGAACACAGCAAAGGACGCAAAGACCTTCAGAAATGAGCAGGTTCCTGGATCTTAGTACTAACTCCTAATCATTTTCAAAATAAACTTCTAGTTGGGAAAGATTTTTTTATAATTTTAAAATAATAAAGTCCAGAGCCTGGAAATCCCAGATAAAACGGTCCTGAAAACAGGTAGAAGGGTCCAAGAAACTGAATCATTATTAGTACATTCTAGACACTCCACTGGAGGCTTTACATACATTCAGTCCTCAGAGCTCCCCGAGAGTGGGAGGGCAGAAACTGTCGCCCCTTCTCCCTTGCACCTGGTCAGAGGCGGAGCTGAAGTCTGATGGCGGGACTGTCTGACTCTCAGAGGCTTTGCTTCTCCAAAATACCACACAACTGGCCTCCAAGCCAAGCCAAGCCTTCCAGACTAACAGACAAGCATAACAGATTAAATCCCACCTCCAATAAATCAACAGAGCTTTTCAGGAATAGTCAGCCAATTGCCTTCACTGAATGCCTGCTGTTTACTGAGAAATACAGCGGAAGAATGGGGGCCGTTAAACGCCCTAAACGTAGAGCGAGGCAAACGCATTTCCAGCCAGCTGTTGGCCCAGCCCAGCAGCGAAGACAGCAGTGCTGGGCGCGGGCTCCGACAGTTTCATCGTCCCGACGGGAACCCTGGCAAACTCTCGGGCAGCAGGGACGTTGACTGGGACGGACTGCAAAGCCCATGTCGGCTTCTACGGAGATCACCCAAAAGAGACAGGCGGGGGGATGGATCCAGGGGGCAGAAAGAGGCTGGGGCGCTTTGCGCTCCGCGGTGCGCCAATGCCTGGGCGACACGCAATGAGGCGGGGTCACTCTCAGTGCGACGCAACACACGTGTCAAACGTCAGCAAACCCACAGATTAAAACAAAGAAAATAGTGTGCTAGGTTAGTTCAAGTCAAGAATGACTGAAGTCAGTAACTATGGGGAGTAGGGATGTGAGTAACGATTAAAAATTGAAAAAAAAAGAGAGAAATCTAATTTTTAGTTAAATCTGCCTGAGGGTTAAAGCCCATTTCTCACTTTTAATTGCAAACGTCATTAGGCAGACAGCAAAGGACCAGCTATCTTAAACAATTATCAGGCTCCAGAGGTTACCAATTAGAACCCTGCAAGGATTTGAATTAAAAAAAAAGTTTTGTGATTAGGTGAAGTAATGATCCAAGAGAGAGATTAGTTCTGTCCGGACGGCCCTCGTTATAAAACCCATTTCCTTCGTGTGAAGATTCAATGTCTTTCTCATTTGCCCCGCTGGCGGCATCGCACTTCCAGATAGAAATATGACCGCACTAATGATATTCGGTAACGACCGCGGAACAGGGACGTTTTGCTCCCACAAGACTCCCAGTGAATATTCTCTACTGATTGGATATACAATACTACGGACCTGATGGCTGGGACAGGCCGCGCAACATAAACTCAAGGCAGGGTATAATCGTGCTGTGGCTATTTTTAATTTTTAGGTCAGTTCCATAACCTTAATAATACTCGATTTCTACAGGAAAGAGAGTAATTGGGGGGAAATAACCCTTCAGGCAGAAGATCCTATGTTTTTATCTGATGATGATCTACAGGGTCACTTTTATAAAAAGAATCAAGAAAATAAATAGCATGATCAAGGACTGCAAAAAGATCCCAAAGAACACGCCTACTCTGATGCCACTTAAAGGCCTATCAACAAAACCATAAGAGAGACGCTGGGAAAATAAACATGCCTAAAAAAGTGCAGCTTAATAATAGCACAAAACATACAGGACGCCTAAAAACACCATAGTTCCCTCCTAACTCAATGTTCGAAACTACCGGAAAACTGCCGAAGAGGCAGAAAGCACGTTTTAAAAACACAACACAACTAGGACAAAACAGGTATTTTGTCACTCAGATCTAGTCACCGCAGGAAGTTAAGACACTGATAAAAAATGATTCACATACACTTCCATAGTCGTAGCTTTTGAGGACAGGAAATATCTCAACAGGGATAAAAACAACTACTGAAACTGAGGACAACTCCTCCCGTCAATTTAAAGCCAGCCAGAGCTGCCTCCGGTCGGCCTTTATACATCGCTTCCCCCTAGGAGTCTGGTGCGGTCTCTTCACAGTGCACAGGCCCACTGGGGGTTTTCTTAAGGGGATTTGCCAAGCGAGGTATAGATCTTCATATTCTAGACCAAGCTGTACATTAAAACCATCTAGGGAGCTTATAAAAAAGTAACTACACTAAGGCTGGTCGATAGCATTTGTTTGTTTACTTTCTGCCCTTCGATCATAAAGTATTTAGTTAGCAATTAGGCACTCTAGTGGATTCCACCTGTCAAATCTACTGACAGCTGATGGATCTGCATTAAGGCTGAATATGCAGATTACTCGTTACTTTACAGAACTGCACCACCCAGGCCGATGAGACAGAACGAAAGGATAAATACTCTGACTAAAACTTCCATTGTAACTTACAACCAGTGGATGTCTTCTCTTCTTTCCTCAAACACAGGAGGTAAAGGCAGCTGCTGACGCATTCTAGGAATGAGTAACAAGCTAAGATGAGAACACTAAGACCTGTAACGTGGCCAAGAATCCAGGAGCGGTCCCTGAGACCGGTTTCAAAGACCGACCCATTTTTACAGCAACAATGGCTGCCGACCCACCGAAGAGCCACAGCACAGACACACCATGTGCATTTGAAGAATTACTATTTCATGAGAGAGCATGGGGGACGACTGGGGAGACTGTCTGAAAAGGTTCTGTAAGGGAGGAAATAATGGAAAAAATGTTGAAAAGCACAAAGAAAACCAGCTGAAATAACTGCAAGTGCTGATCCTACAGGATAAATAATTCAGGAGAAAATAAAACTTCAGCACAAATACTTTTGTATGTCTCATAAAAGAGGGATCCGACTTCACCAGTAAAAAGGCCAATGGCAGAGTTAGAACTACAAGGTAGGAGGCTGAAGGAAAAGGAGCTACCACTCAAATTACAGCGATGAAGACTCTAGTGACAGCGTCTTCCAAAGACGGACGCAGCTGCCTTGAAGAGACCTGGAGTCCATCTTGGAGCCCCGTCCAGCACAGGCCGGACCCTCCCGGCAGAAATGTCCCAGGGAGCTCGTGTGTGCCTAAAGCTGTGCCACGCAGCATGGCAGCCCCGGGACCCGGCACCGCACCAGGAACACAACACGCGTTCGAGAACTACCCGCGGAGCGGTGGCGGCAGCCCTCGTGGCAGAGCCCAGGAAGGCCTGGTGGCCTTCTAAGAACACCCAACGTTTGCATCAACCAAAGCGGAAGTCACCTCTCTTTCCCCAACAGAGCACAGCGCCAGCTGCTGCGCCATGTCCTCGGCTCCGCAGGTGCCCACGGGTGCGCCGTGCTCCCTGCGCCAGGTGCCCGCCCAGCAGAGACTCGGCCAGCGGCTTCCCCTCGGCCAGCGGCTCCCGGCAGTTCCTGCACTGGCAGTGCCAGACGGCGAGGGCCCTGACCCTCCGTTTTGCTCCCTGGGCTGGCAGCCTACGGAACAGAGTTCCCCAGTGCCAGTGGTGATCGGGATTCCCCCACGCTCCCAGAGCCACGCTAAGGCACCTCCTCGGCAGGCCAGGACCTCCCCCCACCAGCCCTGCGGGCGCCTTCCTCCAGCGCCCGGGGCCACCTCGGCCACCTGCCTGGGTCTCAGCTCCCAAGCACCTCCCCTGTCCCTTCCCTCGGTCCTTCAGCCCCGAGGGTGCTCGCTGGTGGCAAGGCGCGTCACTATTTCTGTGACTCCAGCAATTCCCCATTTTCTTTTTCAGTCATCTAGCACCGGTCAGACAAATTATTTTCATTAAGTCCTCTGTTAAAAACACCTGGGCAATTTCTGTTTCCCCGACCAGCCCCCGATGGACCCCCCGTCTTGGTAAACTCCTGGAATCCCCAGGTCGCAAGTCGTTTAGACGCTGTGCCAGGTGCCACGCTGGGCCTTAGGAGGGCCCTTTAGGGTCCCAACCACGACCCATGCGGAAGGACAGAGGTATGACCCGTCCCAGACTCCTGGGGTTGGGAGTCTCTAATCTAACGGCACCAAACCACTTCAATTTTTTTTTCCTTAATTTTAGAGAGAAGAGAAGGGAAGAGAAAGAGAGGAAGAGAAACATCAATGTGAGAGAGGAACATCAACAGGCTGCCTTCCCACACACCCACACTGGGGACTGAACCTGCAACCCAGGCATGTGCCCTGACCAGGAGTTGAACCGGCGACCTTTTGGTTTGAGGGACGAGATCCAACCGAGCTACACGGGCCGGGACCAAGCCACTTCTAATTTGCTGCTAGTTCGATGGTGCTTGGAAACTCAAATAATTAAACTTGGTTAGATCAGTGATTCATTAATGGTAACAAGGCCCTAAAGAAGGCGCCGGACACCAGCTGTCCTGGGGAGACGGCACGCTTTCCATCACCGCTGTCACAGGCTGAGAGCGCGGCCCCCCTTCCCGCGTCCCACCGCGTCCTGGAGAGCTGCCGGTCGGGGGACAGAAGCTCTGGGGGGGGGGGATGCCTGTGGACAGCCCACAGCACCCTCGGTAGGGGGCACACCGATCGCCATCAGAGTCTGGAAAAGCTGCCTCTATGTAACAACATCAGCATAGATGTTCTCCACACAATGGAACCATAATGGCTGTCCCGGAGGCTGCGTTATCGGAGCTGAAGTTCTGATTTCCAGCGAGACAATATAATCTGGGAATGGGCAAGTGCAGGTGATGTTTGCCTTGGGAAGCACGCCTCTCCGCATGCTAATTTGAGCGGCATAGAGTAAATGTCTATGAATATATAACCATTCAACACATTATTCGGAGGGAAAGTGTTTATCATCTTCAAAACATTTGCTATTCCAAGAACTAATTAAGTTTACAAACTGTGTTGTGAATACCAGAAGGCAGTGGAGGTACAAATCATATTGTTAATTACGCCTCTGACAAAGAGAGTGTGTTACAGGTATTCCATGCAAATGCTACGACCAGCCAAGTCCTTTAAATTCCCCCGTCTCAAGCTTGGGGACACATGAAGCCAAAACACTGAGCATAAAATGAATGTAAAATTAAATTGCTTAGAGGAAAATTCAAAAATAGCCCTCAGTGAATGCGCGATCGGTTATTCTGCCCCTGTTTTTGCTTACGGCACTCCCAGCCCTGCAAATTAACCCACAGCCTCCAGACAAGCACAACAGTCTGGCTCCCTGACACCTGCAATAAGAGAGTATAAATTAATGATAATAGGGAAAGGACTTAATTGAAAGAGATCTGAAGTAACAGAAACTAGTAAGACAGGGGTTCACATTATAGATCAGCACTTGCTTAGTGTGTAACACAGGAGAAAAAAAAAAAAGCAAGTCAGAGGGTTCTCTGTCCCCCTGACTCTTAATTGAGCACATGGACACCCCCTTCCAGAGCCGTGAGCAGGAGTGATCCACCTCAACGCCACCCGCGACAGACGCCGCGCAGAACGCGTTCTACCCTGCTGCACGCGCCGCGGGCCTGCCCGTCAACGAGGGCAGAGGCCCAGGTGAAGAGAAGGCTAATGAGAGCTGAATGGAAACTTTCAGTATCAGTATAGTTGGAATTAAAGCAAAGGTCGCGGAACGGCCACTGAACCCGATTCTCGCGTGGGCACATGGCTGTGGCAGCGCCGCCACGGGAAGGAGCCGGCGGGTGAGACCAGGGCCCTGGCCGTCAGGGTGCCTAAGCTGCCGCGTGCCGGTGGCGTTTTGGGGGGAGTTACTTTTCCTCCCTGGGACTGAGATTCACCACCTATAAGACGGGATCACCTAGTGCCTCACTAAGCTGAGGTGGAAATCACGTAAGACCTTGCAGACGACACCATTCCCAAGCGGATGGAGCACCTCCCACGCCAGCGGAGCCGCGGCAGGGCCCCGAGGCAGGGCCCACTGGAAGTCTGCAAGGAAGGCTGCGCCTACGCAGCCGGAGTCAGCGGCTGGACCCTCGGTCATTGCGGGAGCCCCCCAAATGCGGTGACATGGGGGCTGCGAGGCCAGGCCCCGCCGCCGCCGTCAGGAGCCTGGCCCGCGACCCAGGCGCGGCGCTGCTGAGGACCCACATGGGCCTCCCTCCAAAGGGCAGCGGAGGAGGTCTGCTGGGCGAAGGCGGGTTTCCTATGCAGAACTGTGCGCATGCTCGGTCTCTACAGAGACTGCTTCGTGCTGCTTCTGGGGTGATTGAAGGAGGAAATGCTGTACAAGCTGGAGAGCGCGTGAGGAAGCACAAACAGGCGTCCCCGTCCCGGGTGAACGCCCCACGGTCGCACCGCGTGCGCAGGGCTACCTGCAAGGCAGTCGAAGCCGGCCACCTGGCCCTCTCGGCAGAACTCTCTGTGATGACAGACGGGGAGGCCGGTGCAGCCCCGGGCAGTCGCCGCTCGTCACACGCGGCTGCTGAGCACATGGAACGGGGCTGCTGTGTGTCACTGAAGAACTGAATCTTTAGTTTTATTTCATTTTAATGAATTAAATTGAAAAGCTTCAGGTGGTTAGAAGCTACACCAGCTCAGATCGAGAACACAGCCAAAAACTAAAACGGAAGCGAAAAGGCAGGTGACGAGCAGAACGAGACACCGTGACGTTTAAGCATTTAGTTTTTCGTTCAACAGCAACTTAGGGCGGGCCTCCAGCATCCTGCCAGGGCTCGGTGGTTAGCGAACGCCCGAGGGCTCGAAGGCAGGCGTCCTGCGCTCGCTGGGGGTGGGTCTACGATTGCGTGACCCAGGACACACATCTCAGACAAGCCACCTCGGAGGCTCCCCGTGCAAAGCGTCAACTTCAAGCTCTTTAAGAAACGGGCACACGGAGGATTATAGCAACTAAAGGAGGCAGTGACGACTGGCAGGCCCAAAGCTCAAGGGGCACTTCCGCGCAAGGGCACGTGAGCTGAGGCTGCGTGAAGGGGCGTGGCTATGAGAAGGGCGTCCTGGTGCGGGGACGTAGCTCTGTGAAAGGTCCCCAGCACGAACACGGGCCACAGAGCGCAAAGGCAGAAGGTGCCAGCTGGGAAGGCAGTGAGTGCCTTTAACTATGTACAAAACATTAAAATGCTTCTGTGTCTGTAATACTAACGTCCAGAGTGATTAAAAAAATCACCCTAACAACAAACCCTGGTCACCCTCATGCTGCCCAAGGTCACACAACCAGAAGCTGTACGGTCAGAAAGAACTGGCGTGAGCACGCAGAGCCCACGGGAGCACAGCGAGCCCCAGTGGTGGGGAAACCCTGGAGGTGACAAGCACTTTTACTGGGGGCAGCGATGCGGGACCACGCCTCAGATACAGGCAGCCTAAGGTCCGGGAGACAGGGCGGAGGGCGAGCTCGGACAGGCAAAGACCTGAACCTCCCACGCCGAGGAACGGGGTCCCCTCACAGAGGTCCAGAGCCCCCCGCCCTGCCACCCCCCAGGCCCCTCACAGACCAGATGCTGCTGCGGGTCCAGCACCACGGAGGTGCGGTGGGGGATGACACACGGGCCCTGGCCTCTTGGGGACCGCAGTCTAGCAACGGAGACAGGCTGCAGAGCAGCTGGAGGAAGGGTGGACAGAACCACCAAAGGGAAGAAGACGTCCTCTCAGTACATTACTAGCTATGATGTGAAAGCGATTTTAAATCCCTAATCATCATTGTAACAGCTGCATCCATTCACTGGTCGGGCCACCGCTATCCGTGGGTCCCCTGCTGGGCTCTGCACACGGTCTTTAATTGTCAAAACAATGGAGAACGTGCAACAACACTAAGGAACTTGTCTCGTGCAGGGCCGACAATCTGCATTGCTGGGTTTTTAACCCAGGATTCGCTGGGCGAAACAGTCAACCACTTCCACTCAGCAAACGTTTGTTTAAGCATCAACTGTGAAGGGGACCCACTCGGATGCCAAGCCCACAGCAATAATCCTGATCCCCCCTCTTGCCACGAACGGGAGCCTGACGTGCGGTACTCCACCCACGGCCTCAGAGCCTCCGTGGGGCTCGGGGCCCCCCTATGCTCCCGGTGGCAGCTGCCTGCCTGGCCCTGCCTGGCCCTGGGGTCACTGTGACCGTCAGGGGCCCCGCTTCCTCGCCTTGCCCCCTCATCAGCTTCCTCTGGGGTTGACCACGGCACAATTTTTCAAAAGGATGCCTGGTAGTGACATGAGACTCTCTACCCTTACTAGGGGGGCCAACCATGTGGCGTCTCTGGGCCACACTGGAAGAAGAAGAGTTGCCTTGGGCCACACGTTAAATACACGAACACCAAGGAAAACTGATGAGCCAAAAAAAAAAAAAAGGTGTTAAGTAAATTTATGATTTTTGTGTTGGGCCTCATTCCGAGCATCCTGGGCCGCGCGTGGCCCGCGGGCTGGCCCTCCCTCCCTGCTTGGGTGCTGCACCCTAACAGCAGCACAGACAAAGCACAGCGGAGTCCTTTTTTAAAGGGTTTTCCCTACGAAGCTGAATCTGGAGCAGGCCTCCCAACTTCCACCTCTGCCAGGCCGCAGAATTGTTCACAGTCAGGAGGGTGTTTTCACAGCTCGACAACTTGAAGAAACGCGTTCCCGCCTACGAGCCATCATGTACCCAATAAAGCTGGTGAGCCGATGATCTGGCAATAACAACGAAAAGGTCTAAAAATTCACTTCCCCCTTCGTTCCACTTTTTAGATCGACACACACACACAGTAAAAATCTCCCCTTGTCAGAAGCATGATCAGCTTTAGCAAGTTCTATAAGTGGATAACTTTATGTGAAACTATATGTTTTCATAGAAATGTATCTACAGGTTAAATATATGTGTTTTTACTTTTCCATGTGACAAGGTCCAACAATGTTAGAACAATCCTTTAAGCCTAACATTAAAGCGTTATAAAGATCCTTCCGATTACTTTTAGGGTCCATGTTCTACCGATCAGCACAGATACTCACGTTGAATCTTCTGTCTCATGCTCCCTCCTGACAGTAACCATGCGCCCAGAATTCCTCACCATTCCAGAACCTACTGTGGCCACTGGGGTTCCATGACGTCATGCGTGCTGTTATCTTTCGCCCTAGTCCCCTTCGCCCCCCTCCAGCTTTACGTCCAATCTCAAGGGCAGTGCCGGTACCCCAGCCACACCGTCAGCGGCTCTCCTCAGCACTCGGGCCGCACTCGCTAGGGTCCCAGAGCACAGCACTTTGTTGCCCTCCTGTCTCTTTCATGCTGAGTACATCTGGGAAGCACGGTGCCGTCTGTATCCCCCTCCCCGCTCTATGCAGCTCTGGCATGGCATCTAATACAACAGGTATTTAATAAATGCCCTTCGTCCACAAACATCAGGCTGTGTGCTGGGAAATCAGCAATCAGCAGGAGACACAGCACACGCCCCCTCGACCCCTAAATGTTAACGTTGAGCATATTAACCACCACCGACAGGTGATGTCAAGTGATGAACATACTGAAACGCTGCACATAAATATTTACGTGACTTAAAATGTTGAGAAAAATTAGAGACATGGAAAGGAGAGGATACATAGGAAGAAAAATGTACATGGGTCTAAAGGTTCAAGGTGAAAATACCAGACAGAAGAGAAAAGCCATGTTATCCAAATGGATTAGCTCAAACCGTCCTCTTTCAGGAAAAGAGAAAAAACAGAGGAGAAGAATCAAATTGCTTCTCTTTCATCAGAGATGCTTTTGAAAACAAGATTTGTGTGCGGCAGGATACACATCTGATCAGATCTGGTAACAGTATTTCTGCGATCAGATCTGGTAACAGTATTTCTGCAAGTCAGCTTCTGTCACAATTAAGCATGCCGGCTTGCTCATATAATGAATATACACCCCGGAAAAATGGATTTTGCTACATAGGTAAATGTTATTGTTCAATAACTTGAAAATGAAATTATTCAAATTGTGTTCATATACTGAAAACATGCAGGAGACAAAACATAAGACAAACACATCTCAATATGCACAGGTTATATAAAAACAACTATTAATATTAATTGCTGGTGGAACTGAGGAAGTCATCCAATTGCATGGGACAGACCTGGGTTTGAACGTGTTCCTAACATCCTATAGCCCCAGGCAAGTCACTGCACCTCTTTGAGGAAACGGAGACAGCAGCCACCCTGCAGACCAGCAAGCCTCTATTTTCGCGGAGGAATCTAAACTTCCCCATTTTCCCCTCCACCCATAAACAGGAGCTCAGATGAGGGCCCAGGGCCAAGTGGACTTCGTGTAGCCACAAGGAGCCCACCCCCCATTCACTGTCCATTCATCCAAAAGGTCCGTTGAGCATTTTCTACGCACCAAGCGCCGCTGTGACTGTTTGGTACCGGCAGTAACAGAAAGAACCTGCCCTCGCTGAGCTTCCTTCCATCTGCCAAAGGGACGATGCCCTTAGAACAATAAAGGCTTATAACAAACGGCGCTGGAGAAGGACCCAGGCTCACCAACCGCTGCCACACCGACCTCTTCTTTCGCTTTGCTTCTCAAACCACGTGTGCAACACACCAGCAAGGGGCCCAGGGGCGCCTCTGAACGGAGTACCAACGCCCTGGAAAGCTCAGGGGCGCTGAAACGAAGTGCACGAACCAGACTGCCCGGGAGGTCGCTCCTTCCCCTCCGGGCCCGGGGCCCAGGACAGCTTTGCTGCTCGGCACAGGTCAACGACAAAGACGCCGGACAGGACTCGGCGGCCAAGGCCACTGGTGGTAACAAAAGGAAGCTCGCCTGGTGCTGTATCTTTGTAATCGATGTATTTTGAGAGCCTGGGCATATGAAGAAACCAACCAACCAACCAACCCGCCAACCACGGACGCCGATCAATCCTGCATACCTCACGGTGCTATTGGGAGTCTCGAGGGAAGTCACGAGTGAAAATCTTTGGTAAAAGCACTGAAAGTGATTTGCAAATGCCATCATCCTCACCACCGCCATCGCCGCCGCCATCATCATCATCACCATCATCATCATCATCATCATCACATCACCATCTTAACCATCAACATTTAGTTGTATTTGTGCTTGATTTTATCACTGAGGAATAGCTGATATTCTAGAAATTAATTTCACCCCAAAAGATGAAGCTCCCACAGGAAAACCTACATTAATTAATTTCCTAAATAAGGAAAGCAAGAGTTTAGATGAGAACATGGTATTGACAACTAAGTAAATAACCGAACAGCAAATCCTTATCATTTTCATGCAAACAAGCCGTGAGCTTATCCACGTGACAGCAGGCGTGGTGGTTCCCCTCGGCCCCACGCACCCAGACTTCCCTATTGCCGAAACGCCCTGCCCAGCCCTGCAGGCGCTGGCAAACCCGCACTCAGCCTTCCTGGTCCCGCGCAGCAAGCACTGCCTCCTCGGTTTTCCGCGCCCCACCCCAGGGTCGCACTGCTGGCTCGTCGCGGCTCGCACAGCACCGGCCGCACGCACTCGTCCACTGTCTTTTCCTGAGTGCCCCTACGTGCCAGTCCCTGTTACGAGTGCGGGGGACACGGCCGCGAGCAGGCGGCATGCTGTTCACACGGAGTTCGTATTCTAGCGGGAGAGCCTGAGACCGGTGACAGACGGATCCTGCACCAGAGGGTCGAGGAGCAGCGCAGCGCCTGACACATCCGGACTGTCGAACAGTGACAATCACAACACGACTGACAATGGCAGCTAACTACGTATGCTGGCATACGTAATCCTCACAACAGCGCTTCGAGGTGGTATGTTTACTGTATTCCACGTTCTACCTCAGCTGAGGGAAGGCAGGCGGTGAGGGGCTAAGTCAGCTGCCGGGGCGCAGCCCACAAGCAGGGGTGACCAGGCGGAGCGGGGGCTACACGATCCACCTCCAGAGGCCTCAGTCTGAAACCACTATCCCACCCTGTCTCCCAAAACCCTGCACATCCAAAGTCATCTTGCACCAGATCAAACAGGAAATGTGCATTTGTGCTCCACATGTGTCTAGAAATACCCTGTACTGGCCCAGGAATAGGGTCCTTAGGTAAGGCCCTGAGTGGGGACCAGGGAGCTGGAATGAGCAGGTCCTGGCTGGGCTCCAAGGCTCCAGAGTCCGGGAGGTGGAAGGGAGCTCAGCTCAGCAGCGGACAGAGGTGAGTGGCAGGGGCGAGGGTGGGATGGGACCAGGCACTGAGCAGGCTGCCTTCAGAGCGTGAGCCCTGAGAAAGGAGAAGTCTGAAGCCACGTCAACTCACGGTATGAATGCAAGTCATATATTGGGCTTCAAACTCTTCAGTTCCAAACTCTGGAGTAAGTACAGAAAACGCCCTCCTCGCCACAGCAACTCAGCACCCGCCCCCCCCCCCCCCGCCCAAAGCCCTGGCCACTCGAGAAGGCTGCCCTGTGCCACAGTCTGACAGCAATTATGCGCCGGCGCGGGCAGCTGCAAACCACAACAAATCCGCGACTTGCAGCTGAAAGGGCTTGCGCACCACAATCCATCACGCTTTGGGGTTGGTGCTGTACAAGAACGCAACGATAATAATTACCGGTTTGAGAAAAAGAGGTTTCCAGACAGGTCTGACCACAGCACCACATGTTTAATGTGGAAAAAAAATAGTCCATCAAATAAATACAATCAGCAACTTTCAAACATGAGCCCAGTACAAAGACGATTTAATTAGTAAATACAACATTTCAGTAGAGAAAATGCATCCATTTTGACCTTTCTTTTTCATGGGAAGGGGATGCAGATGCAGGGAGAGTGAGGAAGAGGGAGGAAAGAGACCGGACGTCTGGAAGAACTGCGGGAGAGAAACACACACATTTCACCCCCAGGAACAGCGCCTAGCAGAGAAACGCCTGTTGTTCAGTGCGCAGACTTCCTCTCTGCAGGTTGCGATGGGAAGGGCTTTGTGAAAAAGGAAGGACCATGCCTGTGCTGGGCACCAACCAAGTGCCAGGCACGAGCGAGAGCCCTCGAGAGTGCGTCTTTTCCGGGCCGCGCTTCCCCCGCCCCGGCCGCAACTCCGCTGGCACGACGGGGTCTCCCACCCCACAGGCGAGGGCAGGCTGCAGGGGTGAGCTAACGTGCCCACGTCCCATGGCTCACAGCTCGCCTACAGCCCTTAGCTTGCCACGGCCAGACCGCGTGTCCAAACAGGAAGTCAGCAGCTCAAACTGCACGGCTTTCCCAGGCCCTGGGCCACATGCCACCCATCCCCGCACGCATGCGGAACGAACTTGGAAAAAAATAGATGGGAGAGCAAAGAAAGCCCACAGATGCATGTGGGACCAGGGACACGTACGGACGACTGGGCATGGTCGCTGAGGACTATCTTCCAGGAACCGTCTGGTCACCAAGCGCTCACGTCTGCCTTCCCGCTGTCTCTGCGACTGAGCCTTCATCTCACCATTTCCTAGGTCCCAGGGCTGCCCTGTGCAATCCTTTGTGATTCTATCACAGGTTACAGACACAGAGCCAAACACTACACACACCATCGCTAATTATTTTTCTCTCCATCCTATGGATGGCGTGAGCCCCTGTGAGTTTATCAGCCCAACCAGCAACCCCAAACTCACATATGAATATAATACTCAATGACAGTATAACCCTTTTCTTAAAAAAAAATTTGCAAAACCACAAAGAGACCAGACAAGAGTGCTCTTCCGAGAGGTTCTCCAAGTTCTGAAAAAGTGTTCATTCAGGCCGTGTGCCTATTACTGTTTTGATCATTATGCTGAGTGTCAAAGAAAGCTCTCTGCCAGCCCAGCCTCACCATCAAGGAAAACCAATTATATCTGAAAGGCGACCGCAGAGCAGAATGGGAAATGGAACCCAAATATCCAGGTTTCTAGTTTAGTCCATTATGTCCCATTACCGAGTACTCGTAAGAGGTGACAGGCTGAGTGGCCACCCAGGAAATGCTTTCTACTTAGTAGCCCCCTAAGCAAATTATCCTCACGCGTCGTATCTCGATGTGTCCCAGGTCTAATCACATTCACATACAGACCGGCAGAAATCAGCTGGCCAAGGGGGTCAAGAACTTCTAAAATGCTGAGGAACTCTGACCAACCGTCCAACCTCTGGGGGCCAATCCGGAAGCCGTCCGCTGCGCGGCCGCCTGTCCCGGAGGCCCCCTGCAGCCGTCCTCCCTGAGTGAACACGTCCTGAAGGCCCCCCGCGCCCCAGCTTGGGGCACACAGGGTCCCTGCCTTCAGCAGCTCACCCTGCAAAGGGGCGACTCAAGTAAGAAGAAGACTGCAGTCCAGGGCGACAGCCTATTTTAAGTGAAAGTACAAAAGGGAAGGGAGAAAGGAATGTCCGGAACTTGTTTGTTCGCTGCAGCAGATTTTCAGTGGATTCCTTGTAATTGCCTAGTTATAAGAGCTCGCCATCTCCCAATGGAGCTCACGGTAAGCACCTTCTCCTTCCTGGCCTGGGTGCCTTTTGTTTCATTTTCCTGCCCAAATGCCCTGGCTAGAACCTCTGGACCATGTTATGAGAAGGGCTGAAAGCAGACGTTTCTATTTGTTCCTGATCTGAAGGGGCAAGCCTTTCCAAATATGACATGACCTGTGGGTTTTTACACAGATTGTGTTTATCGGGTTTTGGAAGGTCCCTTCTTCTGTCCCTAGTTTGTTGAGTGTTTTTATCATGAAAGATTGTGAGAATTTGTTGAATGCTTTTCCTGTATCTTTTAAGATGACTGTGCCTTTTTTCTGTGTTTTATTGATATGGTATATTAAAGTAATTGGTTTTTGCATGCCAAACCAACCTTCATCCCTGGGATAAATCCCATGTGATTCTGGGGGATGATCCTTTCTATATGTGGCTGGATTTGGTTTGCTAGTATTTGTTGACGATTTTTGTGTCTATATTCATAACAGATATTGGTTTGTCATTTTCTTGTGATGTCTTAGTCTGATTTGAGAACCAGGGTAGTAATATAGGTCTCATGGAATGAGCTGAGACCTATTCCTTCTTCTTCAATTTTCTGGAAGAGTTAGTCAGGAATTAGTATTAATAATTTTTTTAATGTTTGGTAGGATTCACGAGCGAAGCCATCTGGACCTGGGGTGTTCTTTGGGAGCAAGTTTTTGTTTACCAACTCAATCTCTTCTCCATTCCACTCAGATTTCCTATTTCCTCTTGAGCCAGTTTTGGCAGCGTCCTTCTAGGACCCTGTCCCTTTCAAACAAGTCACCTACCTTATGGGCCTACAAGAGTCCATAGCGTCACAGTTTTTCCTTATAATCCTCTTTGTTTTCATAAAGTCAACAGTAATGTCTTCTTTTTCATTCCTAATTTTAGTTATTTGAGACTTTTCTCTCTTCTTATAGTGAATGCAGCAAAAGTTTTGTTAATGTTTGTAGATCTTTTCAAAGAACCAACTTTAGCTTGATTTTCTGTTTTTTAATTCTTTTTCATTAATTTACATTCTAATCTGCATAATTTTCTTCATTCTGCTTGTTTTAGATTAATTGTGTTCTTTCTTACCCAGTGTCTTAAGTGGAAGGTTAGGTAATTGGTTTGAGATATATGTTCATTTTTAACATAGGTGTTTACAGCTAAAGTTTTGCCTCTAAGAACTGCAGCAGCTGCATGCCATAAATTGTAGCGTATTGGGTCTTCATTTTCATTCTTCTCAAAATATTTTCTAATTTCCCTTATGATTTCTTCTTATTTGGCTTACTGGTTATTTAGGAATCTGCCGATTTTCACATATGTGTGAATTCCTCAAGTTTCTTTTTTTATTGATTTCCAATATCACTGTGGTCAGAGAACATCCTTTGCATGATTACAATACTTTAAAATTTACTGAGTAGCCTATGGTCTTTCATGGACGACGCTCCATGTGCACTTGAGAAAAGTACACTTTCTGCTGTTAGAGAATGCATCTTATAGGCAGCCCCGGCTGGTGTGTCTCCGTGGGTCGCGCGCCGGCCTGTGAACAGGACGGCCGCCAGTCTGATCCCTGGGCAGAGCACAGGCCCGGGCTGCCGGCCAGCCCCTCAGCTGGGGGCGCACGAGAGGCAACCAACTGGTATCTCTCTTGCACATCGATGTTTCTCTCCCTCTCTCTTCCTTCCCCTCTCTCTAAAAATAAATAAATAAAATCTTTTTTTTTTTAAAAAAGTGTTCTCTAGAGGTCTGCTAGGTCTCTTCAGCTCGTACTGTTGTTCAAGTCTTCTACCCCCTTCCTGATCTTCTAACTAGTTGTTGTAGCCTTATTTTAAAAAGGTATTGCAGTCTCTAACTATTACTGGTAAGCAGCTCCTAATTACTTAAGGACATGGTCGTGCCCTGGCTTCCTACTGTCATTGTAGCAATTTCCCACAAACGGCCAAAAACAACAACAGGGATGTGTCACTTGGTCAGTCCAGAGGTCAGGCGTCCAAAATGGGTATCTAAGGCCGTGTTTCTTACTGAGACTCCCAGGGAGCACCCTTTCCCGGCGTCTCCTCTCCAGGAATGTGCTCCTCTCTGACGCCAAAATGAGAGGAGGTGGGGAAGACAATCTCTTGCAGCTCATGGGCCGAAGGTCTGTGGCCAAAGTTCTCCAACAGCCAGAAGGTGCCGCTGCCTGGAATGTTGTCTCTGCTCCCGCCAGCACCCCCGGGACCCTCTGAGGCGCAGGCAGGCAGGCCTCTGTCAGGCAGCGAGACTCACATTCAGGGTGGAATCTGGACTGACCGCTACCTGCCAATGAAGCGGCACTAACCAGAAACATTCGCAGAGAAAGCAGCAATCTCAGCTTACGCTTGATGGTGAGAACCAAGACCACAAAGCATATCATTTAAATTTAAAGTCTACTGGGAAAGTATGAACCAACTCAAAGTCAATTTGGATGACTTGTGGTCACTGATGAAGAAAAGCGATCGAGAGCAGTAAGCGCCGCAGACAGCCCGGCGGTGATAAACGACCTGCCCCCTGCCCGCGCTCCTCCTACCCGAGGGCTCTCCTCCAAGTTCCTGCCGCTCCGGCCTCCAGGAGCCCCGGAGGCCCGGTGTGGCTTAATCATGACGGGCAGTGACAAATTTGAATATTTCTACTGAAAAGAAACACATCATTTTTAAAAAAGCTTTTAAAGTAAACATTTTAAGTGTAATCCACACCGAAGGAACCACAGACCCTCGATGACGCTCGCTACCTTCACAAGCAAAGGACATGGCTCCTTTCCCCAAGCCTTCCACGCAGATGTCGCTGCAAGGGGTCCTTCCTTCGCCCTGTCTCTCAGTTCTCCCCACTCTCCCTGGGGGAGTCTCACCTTGACCACGGCTTCAAATACAAGGTGACGCATTTTTAGGGAGAGCCGACGTCTGGTAATACCGCATGGATCTCCAAACTGCGAAACTCAGAAACTTTCTCCCTGCGTCGCTCAGCATCCCAAGTGATCTTCCTGAAACACACAGCCGACCGCGTCCTGCCCCCGCACTGAGCCCTCCGGCTGTGCCCCAGAGCCTTAAAATTCATCTTCACACCTCAGCCGCCTGCAGGCCCCGCACATGCTAGACCCTGCCTGCCCCCCGAGTCCTGCTGGTCAGCGCAGTCCTGCCCTCACCGTACATTCAGGCGGACGGACAGAGGCGCCTTCACTCACTCACTCACTTGCCGAGCACTGGGTGCCTCCTGTGGGTCGGCACTGCTCCAGGCACTGGGGATGGGTGGGGAGTGGACGCCCAGGTCCCAGCAGCCCGGGGCCTGGTTACATTCAGTCTCGTGTAACCTCCACAAGTCTGGGAGGTAGGGAGTATCGCACGTGTTTTAACAAACTAAAAGCGTGGCAGTTCAGATGGGTGAAAGTGTGTGCCCCGATCCAAATGCTCTTCCGCAGCACGGGAGACCTCCCGGGGGTCCGAGCCCCAGACGCGAGGCCAGTGCCCGTGGGCCCAGGGCACGCATGCCTCGCACACCTGCCTGAGAAATGGTGACCTCTCTGCACAATCTGTAGCCAGTGCTCAAGTAAAAGAAAAAAAACAAATACACACCCCTCCTCCATCTTCCCTCACCAAAGCATCCTGAGACAGTGAGCACCGCCGTCCTCCTCGGAGAGGAGCCTGAGAGCCACCAACCTGTCCTCCCACAGATGTTCACGAGGGCCTGCCGTCCCCCAAGGCACCGTGCTGGCTCCGGAGGAGACGTCAAGGAGGGGAGGCCGGGGTTCCCGACGGCAGGAACGCGGGCTCCAGCGGGAGAAGGCAGCCTGACAAATCACTGTCAGCTGGAGTGTGAGGCAGGCGATGGCAGATGCACGGAGGAGGCACTGTGGGTGCTGGGGACACACCGAGGGAAGGGGGGCTCGCTCCTCGCACACGCATGCCAGACAGGGCCCGGCAGGCCGCAGGGGCACACCCACGGTTTAATATGGGGACAGAGACTCCGGGAAGCCACCTGACTCACGTCACAGCGCACGCCCGTCTCGCTCTGCAGCCCAGGGCGTCACCGGGGCCGCCCCAGCAGTCACACACAGGTCCCTCCTTCCAGGGACAAAGAAGAACTCTGGCCCGGGGCCGAGATACGCCGTGCACTTGTATTTCTCACAGAGCTTACCACCCTGTGCCATAAATGACTTTGAACTTGGCCGCTCCCCCATGGAGCTGAGCCTGCCTGGAGCAGGAGTGAAGTGCGACCCAGCTCGGGGTCCAGCACGCCGGCTCGTCCGGGACGACGCCCCGTCCCGAGTGGGGACTGAGCACGCTGCAGGCCAGCGGGGAAGACCGGGGGACACACACCCTCCCTGCCTTCTCCAGTCGGCCTCCCGGGAAGCCTGGACAGAGAATCCCCGCGTCTGGAGTCCGACCAGTAGACTTCGCTAGTCCTGCGCCCCACCCCCAACTCTGAAGGGACTTCCCTCTCTGCATCCTTTCTTAGAGGTGACCCGGGGCCCTAACGAAGGCTGGTGAGCCGCGGACGCATGCACCGTCTTTTGAATAAATGTTGCAGCCACAGGCAGACCCCACACACTGCCTGTGGGACCACGGCCAGGCTCATTCGATCACGTACCACCGATGGCTGCTTATTTTGCTGCCACAGCACCACTGAGTACAAGGTATAGCCCACGAAATACTTACTAGCTGGCCTTTCGTAGAAAACGTCTGCTGGCCCTGGGCTTGGAGTTGCCCACAGAGACACTGGCCCCCCACCACTGACACACGGCCACCTCCTGGCTCCGTCCGGAACAAGGGTCTGGAGATGGGACGCCACAGCCCCGTCCCTGGTTTCTGAATCATCCCGCGCTAAACAAGCCAGGGACCCTGGAAGGAACGGCTGGCTCCAGGCCTGGGCAGACCACATACCGGTGAGCCTGGGACAGGAAGCGGTTAGAAAGTGTTTAAAAAAAAAAAAAAGTCAAAAATGCATGGGGTGAGCCTGTCACTAGGACCCGGGTGCCAGGCAGGGTAAAGGGCCCCCGTTGGCCAAATCTGGGACCAGTTAAGCACTGACTTACATAATCGTGAAAGGATCATAACCAGTTGAATTAAAGAGGAACTGCTGGACTTACACAGACGGAGGGAGGGACAAAGGAGAGAAAAAAATGAGAATGTTCCCTCCCCGTAGAAGGGCGCCCGAAGAAGGCAGATGGAACACTGCCTCAGAAAAGCACTGCGTTATGACCATCGCAGTCATAATTAACTCAGGCAAGAAACATTAATGGAAACTAAAATTGGTGAGGAAGAATGTAATGAGGAACAGAGTACGTGCATGGTCTCAAAGCATCTCCCCACAAAAGTACTAGCGATGAGTCACTTCACAATGGAGACAACTGTCCCCACTAATGAAGCGATCGAATTTAAATCACCACCAGTGGGACTGAGTGGGATTGAGCGCGGACCCTGCAGGAGACGAGGTGGAACACGCAGCAGGTCAGCATGTGGTGACAGTCCCCAGGGCACCATGAACTCCCTCGTTCGACGGTCACCGCAGTTACACCAGAGATGGCGGCCCTTGTTCCCGGGCAATTTACACCAAGGCATCTAAGTATTCGGGGGCGCGGGGGGGGGGCGGGGTGGACACCCACCTTAGTCCCAATGTGTCATGAAAATGCACACACAGAGAGAATGGCAAAGCGAATGTGGGAAATACTATCAATGAATCCACCACCGATGAATCCAGCAAATGGGTGCACAGGGTTCTCAGCACTGTCCTTTTAACTCTTCTCGAAGTTCGCAGGGTTTCCAAGTACATACTGTAAGCCCAGGGAGAAGTCAATGCATTCTCCTACAGCAGCGCTTAACACACTCGTATAGGCTCCCTCCCTCCACGGCTACCCCCCCCACCGGATCACTAATCCCTCGATAAAAAAAAGATGATGATGACGATGATGAAGACAATGTCATTGGTGACAAAGGCGGCAGCCACTCTTTCCTCTGCCCTGTTGCATGCCAGGCATGACACTAAGTAACTCTTCACACGACCCATTCAAACTCCCCATTATCTCACCAGCTTTCATGTTGCTCTAATCGCCATTTTGCGGACACAGAAACTGAGGCTGAGAGGGGTTCCCGCGTCCAAGGGCCAAGCCGAGACGCGAACTCAAGTCGGACTGGCTTCAAACTGCGTCCCTAGCTACCCTGTTTCACCAAGGGGTCCATCGTATCTCTGCAGCATTTTCAGGTCGCTGCGGCTTGCACGTGGTCAGTAAACAAAAGGCGCGTGGGGCTCTCCCTAAGTTTTCTTCTTCCGTCTGTATTCGCTGAGGGCACTGACAGTGAAAACAAGAGGCGGAGGAGGCCCAAGGCGGAGAGCCAGCCCCCGAAAATATCACCAGTAGGCGATACCCTGCCCTGACGTCTGAGATTCAGACATCAAAGATAACCCACGAGGAGGAGAAACGTAAATGTGTAATAAAATTTCCTATTAGGTTCAACAAGCATATCCTGTCCACTAAAAATGGATAGCAAACCGTAAACAAATATAAATCATACAGGTATAAAAAACAAAAAAGAGAGAGTAAATGAAACAAATATAAATCACTGTCACATCACCCTAAGGACAACCCAGGCGGCAGGCTTTCTGTTACGTGCAGATAAGGGAGCACAGGCCCAGAGGGAAAGCTGGCCCCAAACCCACAGTTCGGCTTGTCCGTGCAGATTCAACAGATGGTAATTGAATAAATGAGTACAATGAAAGAAACCCTGGGATAATTTCTAGAGTGCTGTGGACTCGATCCAGCTCTCAGCTCTGGCTCAAACTACAAATTTCCAGAATCAGGGCTTTGTCCAAAACTTCTCCCAGGTTCTGAGCCGGGCACTGACCAGGTCCCTCGGCCCACACAGGTCAGTAAACAACAGAAAGCAGGGGAAGCAGGAATTTCCACACCAGCTTTTGTCGCTTGCGTTTGCGCCCCTGCACAAATCAAAGCATCTGATTTACATACACCAGTGCAAATAACTGTTGGGACTGTGATTTTCCCCAAGGAGATAAACAGACTGCAACAGCCAGTAGACGTGAGTCAGGCTATCCCAACACTGGCCTTGAGAAGCTTTTCAGTCCAAAGCCCTTGGCATATTTTCCCTTTAGGGCACCATACGCCCTCGACGGAGAGCTGGCTGCATGACCCGGAACAAGTCATCCACCCGCCTAACCTCTAGCTCTCCATCTGCAGAACAACACGGCACCTTCACAGGGTTGAAGAAGACAAGTCAATACTTTCTGCAAATACTCCTTAGGCGGCATGCCTCTTAAAATATCGCTAATAGGCAAGATTAATATCAAAACTGGAACATCAAAAGCCAAGCAAGCCTGTGGGCTGATCAAGCCCGACAGGTTCAGGAGCAGCGACAGGAGGAGGGGACCAAGAGGAGCGACCACGCTATGCGGGGCGCCATCTAGTGGACGAAGAGAAGCATACAAGTGGCGTAAATACTGAAATAGAGGAATAAGCAAAAACGACAGGGATGAAAACTGTCCCTGGTCCTCTCCATTACGCTTTCTCCATGGGAGCCTGAACCAGCAGTGACCCCTAATGTAAGATTTATATCAACAAGAGAGATCAAAAACGGTGCTCTTGCATGCTCACGCTCTTTATCATGCCAAGGAAGAGAGGCCACGATACGCCAGAAATACCTTCTCAAGTCCTTAAAATAGCAGGGGCTGACTAGTGAGAAACCATGGAAATGCACAGCTTACGGATGCAGACAATGCAGAGGAAGACGTCCTCTGCTCGTGGAGGGACCGCTGAGTGTCCAGATGCATCTGAGACGTGCAGCCATAAACCCACGTGTGGGAGCTTCATCCGCTAATTTAAGCTTCGGGTTCTGCACAGTGGAAGAGCTTCCTAAAACCCATCGGCGCTGCCGCTGACTCTGTGCATGCGATGAGTGAGAGAAGCTTCCTAAAAGAGAGGGTTTCTCCATCCGTAGTCCCCAAACCGTCCTCCTACCATAAAATCACCCTAAGCAACGAAACCAGATGCTTTAGGTATGAAATTATTATTGTAGGCTTTATGTCCGGAAAGTGACACAGGCCATTCTGTAAAAAGCGCAGTTGGTGCTTCTTAAGCACCTACTGCGCGTTAAGGTCGGCACATATGCCTAAAACAAATACGAAGGAGGTAGAACGTCCCCAAGTACACAGAGGGGGGAACGGAGACCCCAGAAAAGAGCCTGTACGGGAGTGCCAAGCAGAAGGCTGTCACGGCCCGTAATCACGGGGCCCTCTCTGCACCGGCTCTCCCCGTGTTAAGTAAGGCTGCTTCCCATGTAAATGCCACCACTGGCCACCAGGTCCCTGCCCCACGTAGTCACACCGCTGTCTGCGCCCCTCAGTGCGGTATCAGCCTGCCCTGCTCACAGGTCGGCCACCCAAGACCGTAACGGGGAATTTCCCAAAGAGGCCAAGCGTGCAAATCCGGCCACGGTGAGCGTTCTGTTTCCACCTGTGGCTCCCAGGTCAGCCCTGGAGGTGGGCAGACCCGAATCTGGCTTAGCAGCTGCCTGACCTTAGGCAAATTATTTGACCTTCCCACCCTTGGTTTTCTCACCCATGAGATAAGGTAAAACGCTTTACCCTTTTAAAACTACTGCAGAAATTAAATGAAATAATGTACATAAAGCATCTAACCCAGAAAACATCAACCACTAGTATTAGTAATCCCAAGTATATTCAAACAGCTCTCCTCCAGAGAGCCAACAACACTGTCTGGAGGAATATGTTCTTGTAAGTTCTTGACACACTTTTTTTCTTTTCTGAGCCTATTTTTAGAAGACAGAGAATTTCTAAACATACCATAAACGGGCTATAAATCCCTGATATCACACTCTCCATCATTTCCGTGACAACCAGAGTATCAGAATACCAGGAACCCTACGCTTCCAAGAGGTTCCTCCAAGAGAGACAGACCTTTGTCACTTACTAACTTTCTATACAGCAAGGATTCCTGCTTCCTCCTTGACCGTGGACAGACACGTAATTCAAACCCCCTGCCTTGAACGCTCACTCAAGACTGAAATGTATCACTGGAGAACACAGGATTAAAAAGCAAGCTCGCCTTCTGGTGCAACACATTTTTGGGCACCTCTTTTAAAAATTCATCCTCCCCAATGGAAATTCCTAAGGGGCTCCTACTATAATGAAACTTTTTACTTAAAAACAAACAGCAATGTCAAGTTCTGTCCTTTTCCCTCTTTTCTTAGCCTATCTTATCAAAATGCTGCAGACCTGGGTTACAATTTCAGCCTGATTACTTTAAGCTGTGCACCTTGACTAGGTGAATCTCTTTACGTGTCTGAGCCTTGGGTGCCTTCCTTGGGAAACACAGGGATGAGACCCCTCCCCTCACCTTGCAGGTTACGAGGGGACCAGAGATAACACACAGGAAGCACCTGGTCCAGAGGGGCCTGAATTTGGCCGCTTCTATTATAATCATCATCCCCGAGGCTAAAGAACACTCGGTCTCTTTTTCTGGTAAAAGAAAAAAAAAATATATATATATATATATAACGACTCCAACTCCCCCCCATAGGACGGCAACAACAGGATCAAGGGCCGTGTGATGCCCAAGTTGCTACTGGCATTGGATCCGCTCTCTCACTTGCTCCTGTGGGGGCATCTGCGTGGCACCCCAGACGGAGGCTGCTCCAGCAGGTGGGAAGGCTCATCTGGCACGTGACACAGGCCTCCAAATGCCTGGTCTGATTTGCCCTAAGTAACTGCACTAGGGGTTTGAGGAAGGAGAGCTAATTGCATTAGGGCGCACTGGCTAAATGAGAGCTTCGAGAATCAACAAAAGTAAATAAACATCTGATTCAGAGCAGGCCGCCCACATCCTCTCACTGCCTCCCGAGAAGGAGCCTGAGGTTGGCATTTAGGGAGCCGGCCACTCTGCAGCCTGGGTGGCTCCCAGCCTGGGGAGCTCCACACCCCACTGAGGACCTGCTGTCCCCTGTGTTTGGGACCAGGGGAGACGTCCGCCCTCCCCCAGCTCAGGTGCTATAACTTCCCAACAGGCAAAGCTCATTCTTGACTGCTGAACGCCAAATACACTCATTCTTCTTCCTTTGTCAGTAAAACACCCTGCGGAAAGGAAAGTGGGCGTGGGCCCAGCTTGATGGGAGGTGGTGAAGATGCAGCAGCAGGAGCCCAGCCCCTCCCAGGGAAGGACCAGAGCCCAGGGGCAGAGTAAACCAGCAGCCACTGGTCTGAGCAAAGCGCGGGCTGCTAGGGGGACCAGAAAATGGGCAATCTGACCCATGGGGTACCTTAGGGCGGGAATTTGAAGGATTGAGTGTTAAAATATGGTCCTGCATCACTTATCTTTCCGTTCTAGCACAAGTGAGAGAGAAAAGAGCAAACAGCTCGTGAGAGGCCCCGTGGTTCCTCTCCGTCTGTCCGTCTGTCCGTCTGTCATTAACTGTCCCATCACAGCATGACCTTGAAACCTCCAAGGTCCGCGTGGTGTGATGAAAGAGCAATAGGCTTGAACAAAGAAGGAGAGCAAAGCTTGAACCTTCACTCACACATTTTCTAAGAATGTCACCTTGGGTAGTTTTCGGTGTCTTGGCTTCCACAACTGAAAAACGGGGTTAATAACCTCGACGTAGCTGTGCTGTTACCAGTATGAACGTCACACACACTGAGAAGTGCTCTAAAATGTTCCTCGGCTGCCTCACTTAAATCTAAACCATCCGGTCACTAAATATTACCAAAAAAAAACACCAAAAAATAAAAAAAAAAAAAAAACCCAGTTGAATGACTAGGAAAACATTCCTTAGGGCAGCAAACGGTGTCTGTAAACTTAAAACTTGCCCTCGAACTCACGCCCGCGAGCACGCGAGGTTCTGCCGTGCGGAGGCAGCCTCTTTCCCTTGGCCCCGGGGAGGGCCAAGCCTCAGAAAACTTGGTACTGAAGTCCGGGGACTGAGACACTGTACCTCATCATCGCCGGCTCACTGTGAATGGGGACACACTAAAGACAATTCGGGCCCGGGTTCGCTAAAAATTGTGAGTCATGCCATTCATTCCCTGTACAACTGAACCCGAAAGAACCGCCCTGCCGTCTGGGCGAGAGAGCCTCACGCGACCGCAGGAAGCGCCCCCCCTAAATGGCGTTTTGCAGTTTTCATTCTCCTCCTCCTTGCTTACTTGACCCATCTCACACCATTCAAGCAAATCAAAAGTACGTTCCAAAGGGGCCCGCAAAAATTAAACTTTCACCACTGGGCTTTGTTGCACAGAGACGCACACTGGGCAACGCGACGGCCCCCCTCACACACTGTCCCCCCTCGCAGAGACCCTGAGTACTCCTGAGTCCCAACACTGGAAAAAGCAACGCAACCGCATGTTTACTTTAAAATACTGACAAAGAACTCTGTCAATCTGGACCCAAGGAGTCCGCCCTAATCCTGGCTCCTTTGTTCCACTCCCTGTTGTCACGGCCCACTACACAGAACTTGGCAGGGGACCAGCCACCAATCCATACATGATATCCGATAATTAAAAATACAGGGTTATGTAATCTTATTTAATGGTTGCTTGGCTTGTGTTGAAAACCATCCAAAGCCATACCAAGAGCTGGATTAAATTATAATGCGTAAGACATTTCTGAAGATGGTTTTTAGTAGGAGTCAGCACATCCCCTACTAGCAAATATAATATAAAATATGGAACAGTACTTTCATCTCCAATTAACCTCCTTGGCAAGAAGCTGCAATGTCAATTCAATGTAGAGGCACCTGTGTATATGAGAGGGCGGGGGTGGGGGGAGAGACGGGGAGAAAATAGCAAAGCCTATGTTCTTTGATTTGGTTTTACATCAACTAAACATTACTTATTACTTCTGGTTAGGAAAAGAAAGTATTCACTATTTGGAGGCTGGCAGGGGGAGGGAGGTTGGGGGAGGAGAGCCGGTCATCCTGAGGGAAGATAAAGTCCGTCCCTAAGGCCCGGCATGAAACAGTAAAGGTGGGAACGCCGACCTGCGTCAGCTCAGGAGCCTGTGTCTTGAGGTCGTCCCAGCTCAAGTTTTTACTTGACGATTAGGAGAAGAAAAGTAACTCAGCTAGAAAGTTGATCGGCATTGACAAAGCCTCAATTTTTTAGAAGTGCCAACACCTCACTTACACGTGCTTCATTATCACAAAGCGCTGATTCCTGAAGTGACGCAGTGGTCACGGGACGGCTTCGGGGCCCGGTGCCCCTCGGCCCGCGCGCTGGCATCGGCGGACAGCCCTCCCGAGAGCGTCTGCTCCCTCAAAGAACCGCTGGACACACACAGAGGGGAAAACGTGTTGGAAAATCATGATGAACCAACTGGACGCAAGCGTACTAACTGTATCAATTTCTGCAGGATTTTAAATCAGCATGTGCAAGGAGTTGGTTCCACCCATGTGGCAAAAACAATGACCTTCGAGACAGAAGACCGGGGTTCGACTTAACTCCGCCTCAGCTGCCCACAAGTGGGTGTAGTGGGGTCCCCCGCCTCCTCCCCTGGAAAGTGGTGAAATCAACATCAGCCACCCACCGGGGCGAGCGTGGGGACTGAACAAGAGGCAGGGGGCTTGGAAACCTGCGCGTTCCGGGCACACCCAAGGTAGCATTAGCATTTGGACACGCTCACCGTGAGGTAGGTCTGCGCGTGCCACTCAGCACCAAGATGGAAGATGTGCATCGCAGACCCACCGTCACGGCACAGCTCAGAGCCAGAACCCCGGTTCCAGGATCGGGCTTCAGAACCACCTCTGAAAAGACTGCTTCCTTCCGAGGAGAAGAGCCAGAACCAGAGCTACAGCAGGAGGAAAATGCTCCCCGCGAGCCAGTAACAAGTTGATTATCAGATTCAACAATCAAAGCTTGCTAATAACCATTCCAATTCAAACTCAAGACATTTTTAGAAATGCACGCGTAATTTTGCAGTTACATAACAGCATAATTAATATTTTAAACGACAGGGCTTTGCTTTCTGGATATCAGCCTGTGATTTAAGGGAAAAACCTTTTAGTCTGAAGTAATCTAAATTAACAGTAATAAGAGCATATGAGTAGCTCTTTGCTTCCCTCACATAACTGTTCAATGTGAGAATGTACTTCTTCCAAGAATTACATTTTTAATGGGAAATTAAGGTAATCAGGTTTAACTTTAAAAAAAAAAAAACCCACTAAACAGCCACACTGTCCAATACCTGATTCAAGTAACTGGAAGCCATGAGCAGTAGTAAAAACACAGAAACCAAAAGAACTTTGAATGTATTTAGCAACACAGGAGGATGGCAACACGGCACAGAAAAATAATCCTGACTTTTAAAATAACTCATTAAACTTTCAGTTAAACAGTTTCCTTAACTGAGTACAACATAACCACGACTCAGCTTCTCTAGTCAGAATAATTCACTTGGCTCCACAGTCCAGAGCACTTCTGGCAGCCCTGCCCTCGCACGGCGTGCAGAGACATTTCTTTCACAGAACTGACAGCCCAGCAGGCGACAAAAGGCAGGGAAGGCATCAAGGGCCAGGAGGACGAACCTAGCTGGATGGAGAACTGTGCCCAGGAGCCCTGGCTTCCAGCTCAGACTCCATTCCCCTCATTTAAGAATGCGTGCCTATTACTTTCTCCCAAGCCCTCCTGATCAAAGACGGCGAAATGTGCCTCCAAGGACCAGGGCAGGGCAACGCGCGGCACACCGATTCCTGTTGAACAATTCAAATGCGCTTCAGTTCTAGGAGACAGGGAGTCTCCCTCCGCCGCGGCCACCATCAGTCACCAGGCACTCCGCTCCGAAGAACCGGCTGCATTAGGCAAACACCGGAGGTCACTGTTTTAAAATGCAGATATCTGTATACAAATAGACTACATCTGCTCATCTTTCACTTTCAACAATGGAAGAGCCAGGGCCAGCGCTGAGACCAGCAAACCGGATTCATCTCGGGAACTACAGACTGTCGCTGCAGAGTGATCCACGCCAAAGGGAACAGACCTGACGGGATAAGGCGCCTGCCGTCCCCTGAGGGAAAGCAGACCACCGGCCCCCAAACCCGTCTTATCTGAAACACATCTTCAGGAGGAGCGGAGAACTGCTCCAGGGAAGGAAGACTTCATTTACCTTCCATCCCGGCAGGGTCCTCGGGCGCTGGAGGAACGAGCCAGGGAATGTCGTCCCGGGTGGGCACCCCTCTGTCAGCCCCTGTACCTGTGTCCTGTGCCTCCCCGGAGGCTCGCACCCTGAGTTAGCTAGAGTAGCGCTAAAATGGCACCGGCAGCTAAGACTCCTTGGCCAGTGTTCTGAGTCAGCCACCAGGGAGGGTCACCTAGCCAGCTCTTCCCAAAATCAGGACAGGAGAGCTGAGGGGGACTCTTGGCCCGGCCTCTTCCCCCCGCCTGCCCCCTCCACGAGCCAGCCTCAAGCAGGGCTTGTCCGGACTCGCTCACCCCCAGGGAAGGCAGGCTGCCATCCCCCCAATCCCCCACCAGGGCTACTAGAGCCTAGACCTGGGAGAAATAACAGGGATGAGACAAGAAACTGGGCTCTGCCCCTCGAACCAATGGGTCCTTCTCTAAAATGCTTGGGGTCTGCCCCCAAAGCTCCTCCAAGGTCCTCAAACTTCGCTAACAATCCAAGCACCTGTTCCCTTCACCTCTTCTGCATCTGATCCCCTCAAATCCTTCCATTTTCCTCCAGTTGTTTCTCCAGTTCCTTAGGCAAACCGAACAACACGAGTTCCCCGAGCCCCCCTCACTCTCCTCTTCCAAAGACAAAATTCAACCCCCCACCCCAGCACAGCTCCCAGATGTTCTCCGTCCCCCACCCATAAGTTTCCCCTGGGTATCCTCCGAGTCCCCAAGAATTGCCTTCAAGTCTCATCCGAACGCCCAGCCTTCTCTTTTCTTCCTAAGTCTCCCAAATTCACATCTCGGGCTTCCCCCAGGTGTCCCATATTCTCCCAGCTCCCCACCAAAATGCCCCCAGATTGCTACCTGGGCACCCCAGATCTCTCCGAGGTCTATTTCCAGCCAGCCCCTCAAGCCCCCACATTCCTGCTTGGTCCCGACCCTCCCCTGTTCCCGAGCCCCCGGGACGCCACTCCCCCGGCCCCCAAGGGCCGCGGGCGACATTTATGGGCCAGCGGCGCACGCCCTCACCTTGGTTCACCAGCCGCAGAGCGTGTGTGAAGGAGGGGTCCAGGGAGTCCTTCTCCGCCATCAGCTCAGGCAGGTACTTCTCCTCCATGCTCGCCGGCCGCCCGGGCCCGGGACGCGGACTCGAGGCGGGCGGGTAGCAACGGCCCCGCAAACCCCGACCGCGCCGCGGAACCCGGGCCGGACGCCGCGGCCGAGCCAAGCCGGGCACTCGGCCCGGCGGCGGCGGCACGGGGCGGGAACCGGCCGCGCAGTCCCGGTCCCCGGGGGTGGCCGCCCGCCTAGTGCCCCGCGCTGGCGGCCGCTCTTCCCGGACGCGGCCCCGCGCTCCCGCACTGGGCGCAGGGGAAGCAGGCGCGGGTGGGCGCGATCAGGAGGGCCCTCGGGCGGGCGGCGCGCTCGGCGAGCTTCAGACAGCCCTGGGCGAGCCCCGCCAGCCGCCGGCGCCGGCGCCCAGCTCAGCCGCGACCCGCACGCCGCGCGCCGCCCCGCGCTCTCTGAGCCGCCGCGCCGAGCGCCCGGTCCCGCCCCCCCGCCGGCCCCGCCCCGCCCCGCCAGCCCCGCACGCTGCGCCTGCGCGCTGAGCCCCCTCCCCGCGCCCCGGGCTCCGCGCCCCACTGCTCCGCCGCTGCTGCCGCCGCAGCCGCAGCCGCCGCCGCCGCCGCCGGATGGGGCCGCTCCGGCCGCGCTAACAGCCCGCAGGGAGGGGACGTCCTGGGCGCCTTTCGCCGGCCCCCGCTCTCTCCTCCAGTCCTGGGGGGCGCCCCGCGCTGCTGTTACAACATCGCCACTCTCAGAGACCGGTCAACCGAGGCCCAGAGAGGGCGAGCGGCTGGTCCAAGGTCACCCAGCGAGCAATCCCGAAGGGAGAGCTGCACGTTCACCCTCACCCCCCGGTCAGGGGCCAGCCCTGGAGTGAGGACAGAGAGCAGGGCTCGAGGTCGCCCCAGCGCGAACTGGGGAAAGGCCACCGGCGAGCCTCCCTGCTCTTTAAGGCTCCCAGGACTTGCCTAACTTATTTCTCTTTGCCGTCCCCTGCTATTTGCAAGGAAATAACGTGGGTACGCTGTCCTTCCTCGGCGCTGCCCTTGGAGCGCCACCCCCAGACCCCAGGTGCCAAAGTCGATTACATAAAAACGCGTGCCCTTCAGGGCGTCTTTGCCATCCCCAGTTGCCACCGACCGGGTTGTCATTCCCTTCTCCATAAGCCGGTGGTGCCTGGATGCGGAGGAGGCCACGGTGCTAGTGCCGGTCCCCTGCGTGGGGAGAGTCCCTTGGATGCACATGGGTACTGATGTCCTTTGTCCCTCTCTGCCCCCTGCCCAACAAACCCTCCCCTGGGCCAGATTTTTCAGATTTTTCAAGCTTGTGGAGTGACCCACCCCCCAGCAGGCCAAGGACTCCAGTCAGCCCTGTCTTACCCCGCCAAACCCCCAAATCATGTTCTGGCCTCAATGTCGCCTTCCTTGGACAGCCTCCCAAGACCACCAGCCCCCTCTCCCGACCCCTGCAAAGCCTGTCACCGTCCTGACTTCCCCGCAGGGCTGGTCAGCCCTCCCAGAGGGCTGTAATTCCGTTTCCATTGGACCGTGGGCATCTCATGGGCAGGGCTAAGTTTTGTTTGTGGGGTGGAGCTGCCTGGGTGAACCTTCCTCCCAGTCCCCCAGGCAACGCCCTGTACTTGGATGCAAACAGAGGCCCCAGATGCTCCGAGTGGAAATCAAAGCTGCTATGAGTCCCAGCCACCACTACCCCACTGTCCCAACTCTCAAACACCCTATCCCCTGCTCCACCCCTGGAGTGCCTGGCCCCCACCTAAGGTGCCCTTGCAGAGTCCCCAGTAAGAATGTTCTCCATGTCTCCCTTTAGTTTCAACTTGCAAGAACCAGTCAAATGAGAAAGTTAAACATGTGGCCTCCAGGCCCCAACGGCCTGGATATGGAACGATGGCTCTGCCGCTCCACCAGCTATGTGTCTAGGGGAAGTCACCTCTCTGTGCCTCCCCTTCCTCAGCTGTAAAGTGGAGATGGCAACAGATCCTATTTCACAAGAGAGCCGTGAAGACTGAACACATCGACTCCTAATGAGATCCCCCAATCAGTCTCCAGCACATAGGACATGCTTGATGGTCTTTGTTGGTGGGGTTCCTCCCTGCATCGCTGCTCTCCGGGCCCCCCGATCCTCTCCTCCTCAGCTGTAGCTCCCACCCTGTGGGGTCCTCACTGCTGGACAGTCTGCATTGCCCAGCAGACTGAGTGAAGGGCCTGGGACAAGACGGCTCTGTTCCTAACCTGGGGCCCACAGGGGGGCTGCCAGGGCAACCACAAGGGCCCCAGCTCCTCCCTGACCCACGTGCAACCCCAGCTACGTAAGCTGCCTGAGCTTCGAAGGCATATCTGCAGATCCTGGGATACACCGGCACTCCTCGGGGGCAGGTGCAAGGAACCCCCAGGGAAGCATTTTCTCTGTAATATCAGAGAGGCGTGTGCATGCCTCAGGCTTACATTCCTCAATCGTGGGACTTGCCTTCTAAAGTTTGAGTCCCTGACAGCTGCTTGCAAAGGGAGGAAGGGCAAAGGACGAGCCCCAGGAGGGGCGAAGGGGGACCAGAGGCTCAGCTGCCCCCTCACCGCCTTCTATCCCAGCGGCAGTCCGAACCGTGAGAAATCGGTGTTTTTTATTAAGCATTTACTAGGTGCCAGGCACGATGCCAGCTGCTAGGCATTCACTGTTTTTAAGTTTCCTCCATGCCCTGCAGGGAAGATACTATTCATCACCACTTACCCAAGAGGAGGCGGAGGCGCGAAGCAGTTTGGCACTCTGCTGAAGTCCCACAGCTGTCAGCACGGGGCCCATGCCTGGGGACTCACACTCCCCCCTCCTCCCCTGTCCTGCCTTCCCAGGTAGCAAGCAATCTGTGACACTCCTGGCTGTCTCCATCCCTCCTCCCGCATCTGAACAGTTGGCAGAGACATCTCGCCAGCAGCTGCAGGGGAGGGTCCTGCACCAGGAAGCCAACATCAAGGGCACTGAATCTTCTGCTCTGACCCTCCTTCCTGCAGAACCTTCCAAGAGGGCAGGTGCCCAGCACTGTGAGCGCCCGTGTGCGGCCCTCCGGGGAGGAAGGAGATGAACGTCTCTGTGAGAAGCTCAGGAAATTGTCCCCACCCACCAACCTGGCAGAGCCGCTGCTGGCGGGGCTCCTCCACGCCGTGCTGCATGCAGACTCTGCTGGTCTTCACAAGGCGGCCATCCTGGGGTCCCTAACGCTCCGGTCCCTTTGAAAATGAGAAAACTGGGTTGGGAAAGGTTGGCGTGTTCCTCCCAGCGGCCACAGGTAGGCGTCCCACTCTGGTCTCCTGACTTCCAGGCCGGAGGTCCCCCAGGCACACACTGGTACTCTGGAGCACTGACGGCGGACGTGCGTGCAGGGCCCGCTCGGGGGACAAAGCCGACCTCTCCAAGCCACTGCAGCCCAGGGCCGCTGGGGTCGCTGACTCCCCCGCGCGGTTTGCGCCTGCCGCGGACCGGAGGCCCCGAGCTGCAGGAAGAAGCTGGCTGCCATTGCCCTTCAGGCCCACAGATCATCCCAGGAACGGAGCAGTTTCCCAAAGCAACCTCGCCCAGGCCGCGGCCCCGAGAGCCAGTCTCACCAGTCCCGGCCGAGCGCGACCACGGCACTGCCAGGAGCACTGCCCACGCGCGCAGCGGACCTTGCGGACGCTGACTGCAGTCGGCCAGACCCAGTGTCATCCAAGGATACACACAGGTCGCTGGGGCAGGAAGGGGGGTTGGGGGAGCCTGGACGGTGGCAGTGGTCACGTTCGTACCAGGTGGCCGCTGATACCACAAGCTTCCTCTTTCTTTTGTTTAGAAAGGTGAGCCCCATCCCCTCAGCAAAAGAAACTTAAGCCTCGTCCCAGTTACCCTGACTCTGCAGTGCCCTGGGCGGAGAAGTCCAGATCCAAGTGCACTGAGGCCAGGGGGGCCTCCGCTGCGCCCCGCTGTCCTGCAGACCGGCCGTGTGACCTCAGAGGCCCGAGGCCTCTGCGAACCAGGAGCGGACAATACCTGCCACTTCCTAGGGCCCTTGCACAGCCTCAGCTGAAGTGCTGAGCTCATCCCGGGCACGAAGGGATGCATTTAAAGCCTTTGCTGCCCCCGCGCCCTCCTCCCTCTCCACTAGCACGTTCCACACTTAACCCGTGTGCCGGGCACCCATGGACCCCTCTGCCCCCATGATGTCCCCAGAGCCTGCTCACCTGCACAGCCCCCGTACCAGTCAGGCGGCCAGTTCCTGGCAAGCGCTGGGCAGCCCACGTTCAAGTTCGCTTCCCCCGAGAGGCAGTCTCCTAACAGTGCTGCATCCCAGCTACCCGAGACAAATGAGTTTGTCATGCAAGGCAAGCACCCAAAGGTGGCCCAGCCACACCTGGAAATCAGTCATTCCGTGTCTGGGAGACCGACCCAGAGGAGGATGTCTGCTTCCGTCCCAGCCCCACCCCCCACGTCTGTCACAGCGGGAAAAGCGTTGTCAAGCCTTGAGTACGACTGAAAAGACTTAACCCAGGGAGGAAGACGTGGGGAAAGTCCCCAGAGCCAGGTCCTCGCTGAGGACCTGCTGGCCTGTTGGCCTTTCTGTTCTGTTTTACTGAACCGACCTCCCCAGGCTGCCTGCCTTCAATGACTTACAGCTGGAAGGAACTGCCGAGCGCAGCTAGCTCAGAAGTCACTCGTTTTTAGAGGGGGTCATTTAAGAAACCCAAAGCTAACAGCTGGACAATCGCATACACACACACGCACACCCCACCCATGTCTAAGGATGGATGAAATCAGACCTTCCAGCCCTGTCACGCACATACCTAAGGACCCCTGTCCTGTCTCTGTACCCATGCTCCCTACAAGGCTGTTCCCTCTGGCTGGGCCGTGGGCGGGAGCTCCAGGCCCTCCAGCCATCTCTCTTCCTTCACCTGGAAGGGAGCCCTGCTGGTACTAGCAGCAGCAGCTAATGAAACCACAGACATTGCGCACGCACCCCCTCGTGGCCAAGTGTGGAAGCACATGCCCCCGAAAGTTCGTGTTGAGCCAAATTAATAACCGCTTGGGTTGGACCTGGTCTCCCCCGAAAAGGGAATCTCAAACAGGATTTTAACTCATCCCAGGAAAGAGGATTGTGAAGTCTGATCTCAGGAGAAGGAGAGCGAAAACGAAAGTGAAAGAAAAGGGAAAAGGGAAAGAAACATGGGATGGAGGAAGAAAAAGACAAAGAGAACAAGGAGGAAGAGAAAGGGAAAAGACATAGAACAGGAAGAGAGAGCAAGAGAATAAGGAAAGCTTAAAGGAGGAATGTTTCTCTGCGCTCAGCCTTTTTCAGTTCCAAAAATAAACACTCGAGAAAGTAGCGACGGGAAATGAGAACAGACAAGCCCAGGACCGTTCCGGAGGAGACGGGCCAGGTCCCTGCCGCTGACCCCATCGCCACCTGACTTGGTAATCCTTTCAAAGCCTAAATCTGTCTCAGCCTCTATGTCTGAGCTTGTAAAAGGGTAGCTAACAGCAGTTGTTCTCTCCCTCTTTCATCGAGAGCTGATGAGAACAATAAAGATTTGCTGAGAAAACCCTGAAAAGCGCTCTGCGTTCCCAGACGTAACCACCTTTGAAATATGTTTTATGATTTCCCTATGTGCAGGGGCAGCCCCCCACCCCCGTCCTCTGCTTTCTGGACGAAGAGGTGATAGGCGATGCTGGACCATCAAAACGCTGGCTGTATGTCAACAGAGCATCACGTTATCACGACCCCAGGTGCTCTGTAAGATGCTGTGATTTGAACGGCGCTGCTGGAATGTAAAACATTATTGCCACGGTAGTACAGAGATCTGCGCCCACCTCCTCACCGCCCCCCCCCAACCCCGTTCTTGTTAGTCTGCACAGAGGCACAAAGAACACCTCTGTCTGCTTCAGCAGCATACTTGACAATGAAACCGCATATGTCTGAATCTGGCAAAATGGTCATAAACAAAATATTTCTGCAAGCGTCAAGTTACCTTTCGCCTCCAAACAGCTGCCCCAGGGACGATGACACTCTCAGAGTCCGCTGCCAAAGTAAACCCATCCAGGTCGCATGTAAAAATGCCGGCTTATGTTTTCCTGGAGTTAAACAATGAAGAGGTCATCTTTAGCAAAATGGCTGCGGAAGAAGGCTGGACGTAACACTGAGCTTGTGTGATCATGTACCTTGAGTTTCACGATGGAACATTTCTTCTCCCAACAGAAGTGAACCCTGGTCGGTAGCCACTCCGTGGCCTTGCTAAGTGCCTCAATGGATTTCATTAGTTGGGTTCCACATAACGCAACGCTGGCCTCCCACACTCTGACCCTCAGCACGCCCCGTCTGGATTTATACTGGGATGACGCGTAGCGCCTCGTAATCCCATGCATGCTGTCCATGGGGATGGGGGTGGGGCAGCAGGCCTCCCCAGGTGAGCTTCCTTGACGGGATGCAACCTACGATGGCAGCTGGCCCGCGGTGGAGCTCTGACATCCCCTGCCCGACTGCACTCACCCCACGAATCCGTTCTCCCCAGGCCTCCCGAGTCACACATGCTGGTGGCATGTCGGCAACGCCGCAGCCACTTAGGCGCACATGCCATAGCAGGGGTGCGTGGTTCCTCACGACGTTGCCTGAGCCTGCGGGCACCAGCCAAGGAGCCAGACACGGCCATGGACCTGCCTCTCATCTCCAGGCTGGTCTGGGCAAAACTGCCTCTTTTGGCTTCTCTCTCCCCTCCTGTGAAACAAAGGCAGCTCCCCAGGCAGATCCTTGGAGACCCTGTGTGGTGATGGATGTACAGAGCGTAGTACGGGGCCGGGCACTGCCTGGGCTCAGAACGGCACAGCAAGGGCTGCAAGTGTCATTTTAAAAGAGACAAGTAAGGTCACTTTAATAGGGTAGTTGATTTAGCCCCATGTATTCAGAATAGCATTTCAACATGTAATCAATAATTTTAAAATATTGATGAGATAGTTGACATTCCTGTTCTTTTTATGCCAAGCCTTTGAAATCCAATATGTGTTTTGCACCTGAAGCACACATCAATGGTTAAAGTCAAATGGGGTTCTACCAAAACTCTAAAACTGTAAAGTTGTGTTTAGTGGGGAAAATCTTACACTGCTTCCATGTTTACATTTAAATCAATTAATTAAAAAATTTTTTAAATGATTCCTAACTCATGCTAGCCCAGTGGCTGGGCCTAGCTGTGACCTACCCAGTCATGCCCAGTGGGTGAGAGGCCACAAGTCCCCTAGGCCATTTCCCCTCCGGGGGAGCTGCAGCCACACACGGCTGAGAGTGGAGGTTCTGGGGTAGGGGGAACGTGCAGGTCCAGCCCGTGTCCTTGGACGAAGTGCTTGACCGGTTCGTGTCTCAGATTTCTCATCCCCAAAGTGAAGGAAAGTTGCCCTGACTACATACGGTTGTTGTGAGCATTAAATGAGCTGTTATATAAAAAGCGATTAGAGCCGTGTGTGGCACTTAGTGGCAGCCCGTGACAAGCACCGAGATACAGATGTTGTGCGCAATGCCAACGTGCACAGCCCAAGATTCCTCTTTTCATCCTTCCTGCCCGGAAGCCCAGGAGAAGGCCAGCACCAGCCGGGTGGACAGCTCCCTCCCCGGAGCCTCCGCAGGGAGAGCTGAATGTCTTCCTGCCTTGATTTGGGTAGTAACAACAGAGGTAAGAGTTTGGAACAAAATCTACAACAGGGCTCATGACTGGTGGCCTTCTGTCCTCGGGAAAAGGAAAATCAGCAAGACAATCAGCACCTCGTGCTTTTGCCCAAGAAATCCCTGGGCTTAGACCATGCATCGGACTGCTTAGTGTATCGTGGGGGTCAAGGTCATCACCTAAGGGGCCAGCCTCTCTCACTGTGTGACCTAGAGCTAATTACTTAACAGCTCTGTGCCTCAGTTGCCTCCCATGTAAAATGGGATTGTATAGGACCTGCATCTATGAGTTGTTATGAGGGTGAAACTAGTTACTATTTTGAAAGTGTTGAGAACAGGGTCAGGCACATAGTGGGCACTTTAAATAGGTTTCGTGAATGAAGAGAGTAATCTCAGTTCCGTAAACAAATTTGGCCCCATTGATTCCTTGGTGTTGGGTACTGGTCTGAGACAGTGTTCTCCCGTTGGGGGCTGAGAGCAAATCAGAACTGTGTGTGTCCACGAAAAAGATAAAAAATGCTTATGTCAGCAAACCAGGAGACCCATTCACTGACACAATTCACCAAACTCCACTGTTTCCCATCCTGTAGACTGAGAATTCCATTTTTTTAATCTTTTGGACAAAACCCCACCAATCCTTCCCAATCACCAACAACAGAATTAACTAGCAGGCTGGAAATGAAATCCTTACTCCTTCCTTTACTAGTTTGTCTGCATGACTCGGTCAAGTCCTTTCACCTTTTTTTGAGCCTCCATTTTCTCATCTGTGAAATGGGCACAGTAATTTCTGTGTCAAATATTCCCCCAGGCACAAAACAGTTACGTGATAAGTGAATGTGGTTTCCCTCTATGTTTCGTCTTTGAAAGGCTACAAACAATGAGGAAGCCTAGAAAATAACTGGTTTGGGAGACAGAATTTCACAGATGACATCGTTAATGAAGCGTGAACGAATGTGAAACCGAGTATGCAGCAGGGTTTGCCTTTTTGTTTTTTCTAAGTAGTGCACAGTGATGCTTCTTGCCTGTGCTAATCATAGAAGCCTTTGTTGTTTTACTTTGGAGAAAGAAGGGCTCTCACTCAACAGCGGGAAGAACACTGGATCCAGTTTTCAACTCTGAGATGTGTAACAGCCTTTAGCTGGTGACTTAACTTGTCCAATCTTTTTAGCATTAAAAGGTCTTTTAATTTCTGAAGAGTCAAGACTACTGACTTAACTTTGCTAAGCCTCGGTTTCCTCAACTGTAAATGTCTACCTCTCAGAAACACTAAGATTTATTAACTAATAATATGTATCTGGCACAGTAGGGGCTTAATAAATGGTAATTGTTAAAGTACGTCCATGTCCCCCTAGAAATAAAATTAAGCTTCTATTAAATCAAACAGACTGTATAAAGTGGATAAAGAAAAATAAATCCACAGAAATTGCTTCTTTTGCTGATGGTTGGTTTTCTAGATTTCCTGAAATGCAGGGAGGAATAGAATATTGTGTTCCAGAGAAGTAACGCCACTTCTGCTGAAGAAGCTACATAGCAGTGCCACAAGGACAATTTCCTCTAAGTCCAAGCAGGTGTCTCCCCAGCGTTGCATGGCCCTGGGTGCCACCGCAACTCCCCTGACCCCACAGGGACTCCGCTAGAACTCCTGCTGATTTCCCTCCCCAGTATCTCGAGGACCCCACTCTCCCCGTTTCCCCCCTCCCCCCTTCTCCGCTGCCTCCTCGCTGGCCTCCTGCCCTCTGGCCTTCACCCAGCCTCACCTCCGATCGCGCACGTCTGCCCATTTCCTCCTCACTGGAAACCTGTCCGTGGTCCCTATGGCCACTGGCTCCAACGGAGGCCAACAGTCCTCCATTCAGGCAACAAGGCCCGCGGGACTTGGCCCTGGCTACTCTACCACTGCCTGCTCACAGCTGGCGCGCTGGCCTCCGGGTTTGGGGAAACGCGCTGTGAGTTTGCGGAATGGGTGCTCTGCAGCCCGCAATGGCCCCATTTTGCTTGTAGCATCACAATGTAACATGACCCTCACCACTAACCCGTTTTCTATCATTTCCTTTCTCCTCTTCGTACTCAGAGCCCAATAGCTCGTTCACGGCTGGCTTCTCTCCTTGGGGGCAGAAGAGGTGGTTTAAGGTCAAATTCTGGTCCTCCCACCAGAACTTCAACTTGGGGAAGTAGGACGAAGTCCACTGAGCTTCACATGCACACGCGTGCACACACACACATATATGCATAGTCACACATACACGCACTGCAGTACACACACACACACGCACGCACACACAGACTCGCTGCTCCCCAGACCGCAGCCGCTAAGCCAGGCCGGGGCTGTGCATCGGGAGGCCCCGCCGCCCTTCTGAACACAAAGGAAACCCCTCCTCACTGGCTCACGACTCTTCATGCCCTTGTCCCTTGGCCTTCATCTCCTCCTCGACTCCGTGCTTCGTGAGCATGTACCTGTGCCAGTCGCCCTCTGGGGCTGAGGAACAGGGTCCCTGCCCTCACCGAGCCTGGAGTCTGGAGGCGGAGACAGAAGTGCCACGTACCAGCCCTTGACTAAGTGACTTGACCTCCCTGCATCTCGGTTCCAGTATCTGTAAAATGAAAATAGTAATGTCACCCTCAGAACATTGTTAAAGAACCAAGGTAGCGTATTTCAATTGCGAAGTGCTGACTTGGTCAGACCGACGTGAGATATGATGAGATAACACCAGAAAAGTGCTTAGAATAGTGCCGGGATGATATGCCTTCACTAAGTGATGGCTGTGTATTATTTTCACGTGAACAAAGGAATGTGGCGTTGGAGACTATGACCGGTTATCTGCAGGGAGACAGGCTGGTGCAGCGATGAAGGGCCCAGGGGATGTACCTGGTGGCGTAATCAGGGAAGGCCCCTTGGAAGAGGTAACCGCCCCCACGCGAAGGAGGCGGTCCTGAGCCTCGGGCCACTGCAGGCCGACGGGCAGGTCTGGGACACAGCAGGAGCGGAGGGGACCTCCAGGCACACAGACCTGGCCGAGGTGTCTCCTCTGTCTCTCAGCATGCCCTCGGACAGGCCACATCCGCTCCCACGCCGATGCTCAGTCTCCTCCTCTGCGAAATGAAAGTTACAGTGTCAGTAATGAAGAGAACGAAGCCAAGAGTCGCGAAGGACAGACAGGGTCCATGTGGCAGAGTTCAAACACCAGAACGCACGGGAGGAAGCGCGCAGAGAGGCGCGCACAGAGAGGCTCGCACAGAGGGGGCGTTTATAAATGCCGGGTGGCCTCTGCTCCCCGGTGCTCAGCATCCCCCGAAATCAGCGCCTGCCCCCGGGGACCCTTCACAGCACTCGGAAGCCAGACTTCGAAGCCATGCCAATCAAACTCCAAACCCCGGCTCCCCACATCCACCACTCAGTCAAGTCTACAATCGTCACAGTGAGTAGCTGCTGAGGGTAGGACGCTTATTCTAACGTAGGCCTTTTTCGTGAATTTTCTCTCTAGTCCTCACGCTATTTCAGTAAAGAGGATTCTCTTCTTTCCCCTGGTTTTGCCGGGGGAGGCGACCTGAAGACGTGGCCCTCCACCGTGTCCGGGAGTGGGCTGCCCAGGCATCCTCAGCCTGTCCTGCAGGCCCTGCCCCACGCGTGGACTTCCTCAGGGCGGGGACGGAGGGTTTCTGTGTTCTCAGGATCCCTCCGTTTGTTGGCTACATCCTACTCTAGATTTGCATCCAAGTCTTTCAGGAAGGTTCTGGATTGTTCCAGGACACCATGATCTAAACTGATCTGGAAGAACCAGCACCTCGGCCACACTTAGTCCTAGATCTTGCTGGCTCGTGACAGAGCTGCCTTTCCACGGGGCTGACATTGTGCCTCCCTCCCTCCCCCTTTTTCTTCCTTCTGTCCTTCCCACCATCATTCCCCTCGTCCATGCTTTGTTCCTTCAGCGCCTCTTCTGTGTGGCACTGGTCTGGGGACTTGCTGGCCTTGACATCACTGGACGAGAGCGAGGGATACTGCGGAGAGAACCACGGCCGCAGTGACCAGCACGAGGGAGCGGCGCCATGTCTGCACGGCCGGGAGTCCTGCCTGAACACTCTGTGTTGAACAGCGCTTTTCCTGAAGTAAGAATTAGGACCCATTTCTGAGAAGAAAGCGGAGGAGGCTTGAAGGGGCCAGCATGTTGGAATTGTGAGGATTGGGTTGCAGGGAGTAGTTGAAATTAGATTTTTGTGCAGAGTTGACCAAAAGATAGTATCATTCCAAGTTCACAGATAAAGAACTTGAGGCCAGAGGTCATGCAGCTCCTAAGCCTCTGGAGGCATCGAACTGGATGGGGGGTCTGAGGGTGACCGTGCGTGTGCTCATGCCGTGCCTCGCCAGGTCCCCTGTCAGCCTCCCGCGGTCTAGGTAACTGATCACCTGCGCTTCAGGCTCCCTACCTCTGGCCATGACATTTGAGAGCCCATGCCGTTCTCTGAGCCTCTTCTGCCAAAGCGTTCATCCTCTTATAATGAAATCGTCTAAGGGCTTGTCCCTGGCCCCCGGGACTGTGTGGCAGCCTGTCTGTTTCACGTCTGTGTTCCAGAATCTGGGATCCTGCCCCCCAACCCTCCTCCCTTCTGGGCTCCTCACATTCACGCTGGAGACCTCGTCTGGGTGGCATGTCCTTCCTGGACGAGGTGCTTCCCTGGGCCTCCTCAGGGTACGACAGCCACCTCCGCACGCGCCCATCTCCCCGCTGCGCTGTGTCACCTGGGAGGCCAGAGGCCTGGGTGCTCGGTAAATGTGAGCCAGACAGGTGAACAAGTGAGTCGTCGCTTTTGTCACATTGGTGGGATGTCTTCCCATGCGATCAGTTAAAAATACACGTTAATACATGCTACAGAAGCCATCTGTGTTCAGTTCATGCCCAACACATTTGTGCTGGGCTCACCTGTCCTGAGCTGTGGTACTTTCCCACACACAAAAAAAGGGGGGGGAACTGGTTTGGAGAACCGGTTTCAACATTTAGAAAAACATGTCTGTGGTGAGATCTAGATTATTATCTAAAGAAGGTTCACGGACACAGAGGAAGGAAGGGTTTGAAACACAGGACATCCCTTCCCGACATTCCTGAGAAGCCTCAGGTTTCCAGGTTTCCGCAGCTGAGGGTGTGAAAAAGAGTGTTAACTTACCTAATAGTTTGTTTCATATCCAGTCTAAAAAGCCAATTATATTAAAAAAAATAAAAAATCCACATGCCACATCCATTCCAATAAAATAAAATGTATGTGAGCCAAAAAATCCTCTGTGTGTTACCTATTTTTAAAATTCCTATAGCAGGTATTCAGGGAATTCAGGCTATAGTCTCCACCTCCAGGATGATCAGAATATGTTTCTACAGGTCGTTCATTTCTCCACATGGCCTATCGTTGAAGACTGTGTGCCAGGTGGGCCCCGCGGAGCCACAGGGAGGTGACTGCATCCTCGTGGAGCTACACTCTGCTCCTCCTGGGGAAGAGGTGTATTAATCAAACATGCTCATACATCAACCTAGAAATCGCAAATGGCAAAACGTGCCCTGAAGGAAGAAGGGCAAGCGACCCGCTTAAGTCTGGTGGTCAGGAGAGGGACGGGCTGGAGGGAGGCCACTGCGTCCTGCGTCCTCACATCACAGCAGGAGACTGGGGACCGGGGTGTAAGGCTACTGTGGAGCCAGGACGAAGGGGGGGGCAGAGCTCAGTGCCTCTCCTCCCAGAACCCAAGCTTCCCCTACAAGCTCAGTGTGGAACAAGCCAGGTTCTCTCTTGCTCAGCCAATGCCCCTTCATAAACACGGACTAAGCTAGCTGATGTCTAAGGTCTTTCTACCTCTAATAGTCTATGATCCCATTTAATGAAATCACTTCATAGGCACCTTTTGAATATTTCTTTTTTCTGGATTCTGTTTTGAATCATTGACAAAAACCAATTATAGTAATTCCATCGGGGGAATTATTTTCATCCCCACTTGCCTTTTTAAAAAATGTTTTCTTATTATGCCTGAACAATGCTTTCTTCTTACATAACACAATTTAACTCTGAAACGGGGCTGCTTGCTGACATGTACAGACACAAACCAATCGCCTGACGAGCCACGGGGGTGAAACATGGGGGAAGGAGAAATCTGGCCAGAAACTCTGTGCTTGTTTCAATCGCCATGTGATCGGAATCTATATGCAGAAGACATTTTCTGAAGTAGTCGAAAATAATCTATATTTCATTAGATAGTCATGTCAACAGAACAAAGTCTTGTCACAGAGTATGTGCTCTGCAATCTGCAATTAATTAAGCAAGGGACAAATTGTATTTAAAGATCTGTTGAAAGGATATCAACACCATTATTTTTCTAATACAAAGTGCTTTTCCCATCATGCACGTGGCCCCTCTTTTTTTCCCCCTCTGTAGGACTTGATTGCAAAGAAATTCTTAAAACAGGCAGTGCCCTCGTCCCTGGACTTGTTATCTCTGGAATGTGTCTCAGGTTCCTAAATGCCGTCTTCTTTCACTGACTGTTCGCCGTGCGGCTTCATTCTCTCTTGCTAAGGCTTTGTTGTGAATTGCACAGAAATTCCTGGGTACGGTAACTCTCATATTCCTTCCTTCCTCCCTCTCTGCTTCTTTTCCTTCTACGCCTTCAACCTTCTACCCCTGTCTCCCTCTCAAACAAAAGAGCAAAAGGCCTTGACGTTCCTGGTTGAGGTGGGAATAGGGAACCTGAGGAGCCATCGGCACCCTCCCTGGTCCCTTGCCCATTCAGAGCCAGCAAGGCACCCACGGGCGCAGGACAGCTCCGGGGCTCCCAGCGGCCTCGACAACGGGACAGCCGTGGCGGGTGAGAGTCTTCTCACCTCTGCCCCGGGCGGCGAGCACGGTCCGATGCCCTCAGTTGCTCTGACACTGAATTAACTCTAGACAAGCTGGCTGAGAATTACGGAGTTTGAACCCGGCTGATGAGGAAATAATAATTCAAGTGGGAACGTGGTTGTACTTTTCCTGGTGTGATGAGAAGTGTCAGGCAGCACCTGAGCTCAAGTCCCAGCTCTTATTCCGAGCTGCGGGGGCACTCGGGGCAAGGCATGGACGGTCACAGCCTCAGCGTCTTCATCGTGAAATAGGGACAGCAATGCTTCACTGCGTTGCTGGGAGGATGGGAGATAAGATCATACTCGGGTCCCACCCGACACAGGACCGGGGTCCAGCGCACGTTTGCAATCAGTGAGGGAGGGTGTTGTCACCTCTGCCACGCGGGGCACGGAGCTGCGAGTCTCGCCATTATCCTCTACCCGATGTTCGCTGAAGAAACAGATTTCCACCAGGACAGGCTTGCTGCTATTTAGGGCACAATAAAAAAAAAAAACTAAGACAGGGCTCCAGCCCTCATGGAAGTCACCATTGCGTTTGACTACGTCACTTAATCCATCTCGTCGCTTGGTGGCAGCTGGGCCAGCTGCAAGCCGCAGTGGATGCCAATGGGAAGAAAAGTCTCACCTGCCCACTCCGACACCCTGCCTTCTCCGTCTGCAACGTTAGAGAAGGCCCGCCAACAGCAGCTGCCTGGTCTTCCTGGCCCGTCATCCACCTGACAGGCCAAGAACCTCACCAGCTGGCTTCCTGTTTTCTCACAGGGTCAAGTCTGCCATCAAAGCACTGCGCCTTTGTGTGGAATATTGGCTGATGAGGAACCAAACTTTCTGCAAATCTCCTGTGTTTTTAAATGCATACTTTTAAAAAACAAACGGGTGTGCATATAGCGGACCTCATTCGGGCCTTTCCTCCTTCATTTTTATCTCCCACCGGCTCTGCGGGCTTTTACCCTTGCGCGGCAGGTGCGTTCTTATGTCTGCCGCCAGGGGGAGCCCTTGCAAACAGGAGGCACATCCTGTGTCCACAGCCCCCCACCCCGCGGTTCCCCCTTCCCTGGGCGACAGGGCCACAGCCTCAGGAGCCCTCCAAGGCCCTTCCTGCGGGGGCCCTCCGTTTCCTCCCTGGCCCCTACTCCTGGCATCTCACCGGTGCTCACGACAGTCCACCCAGTCCCTGCTTCCCACGCTCTCTGGCCCCTGGCCCGTGCACAAGAACCTTTTATTCACACTTTCAGAAATTTTCACCTGATGGCACATCACATAGGTAGCTTATTTCTTTGTTTTGCCATCAAGTGTCCTTTTCTCCCTCTGCACGAGGTTAGCATTTTTCTTCTTCTTTGTTCTCGGCTGTATCCCCAGTGCCTCTCCCACAGTAGCTGCTCAATAAACACGTGTTGTAGAAAGGAACAAAGGAATAAAGGTCCGCGTGGGGTGCTCTTTGATGGCATTGAGCCATCACGGTGGCTGAGAATCAGCCCAGACCTCAGACGTCTTTCCCAGGGAGCCCTGGGGAGAAGATATCTACATGAGGAACTGCGTGAGGCAAAAATCCAAGCTGCGTTTTATTGCCAGGTGCCCCGCGCTCTGATCCCCGGAGGAGCACTCTGGGAAGCTGGGCTGCACCCGTGGCCTCGGGTAGGGACCTAGGGGGTCTCCCGCCTCACCCCCAAGCCAGATTTCCACTCTCATCGCCCCTTGACCATCAGCTAGAAGTCAAGGGAAGGGGGCCTCTGACTCTGCCCCCTGTGGGGGTGAGGGAGGAGGGGCGAGAGGGTCCCATTCACAGAGAGCAAAGAGGAGAGGGAGGGGCGCCTGCATCTCCTGAGCGCTGGGGCCCAGACCGCCTGGAATCTGACCAGCCTAGTTAGCGAGAGCTCCCCTTTGAAAGAGGTGGGAAGGGGGGAAAATTGAGACAACTGTAAAAGAATAAACATGATTTTAAAATAAAATATAAACAAAAACAAAAACAAAAGAAAGAGAGGTGAGGTATGTCAGAGATCTGGCCCCTCCTCCGCTCTCAGACATGGTCCTGTAGGCGCACCATTCTTTGCTTTTTGATCCTTTATGGAAACATAAGTATTTCCCTGTGTTGCTAACAACTATGTAAGTATCGCGTGACAGAGCTGTTGAATATTTCACCCTAAGGGGCCAGGGGCTTCCTGTGGGGCAGGGGAGAGGCCCTTCCTAGCTGAGGACAGTCACGGCCTGTCTTCAGCACCCAGCCCGGTGCCAGGACTGCACTCAAAAGGACGTATGTCACTGTCCTGTTTCTTTGGGTCTGAGAAGGGGAGCCGCTTGGACTTAGCAGAAATCACGCCATGCTGGATTTCCATGGGCCAGGGGCGTTTTGGAATGTGGCTGACGCTGCTGCACCTGGCTCTCGCTGGGGCGGGGGGCCATAGCTGACGTCTGGGTCATGTGACTCGAGAAGCCAGTGCTGGTGCCTGAGGTCATTCTGGACCCTCACAGTGGGGCAGAGAACAAGCCTCCGTGTCAGGAAGGTGCAGACTGGTGGGGTCATGCCAGAGGACGGGAAAAATTCCTAATGGCTCTGGGTCAGGAACCCCGTGGTGGGAGGCCGAGGGTGGCGAGGAGAGGAGAGGTAGAGGGGAGCGTCGTCATGATACCGGTTCCCTCGGTCCGTCACCCCTCACCAGGGTCTCCGCTTCTCAAAACAGATCCTGGGTCGCTTTGGCCTCTGGGTTCCCAGGGCCCATCATGGTGCCAGCCGGCGGCAAGGAACTAATGAGTGTTTGCTGAATAAACAAATTAATGGAGATGTTTTTGCATACAAAATACGACATGTTGCTTAAAAATTCAATTTGTCGTCAACTTTGCAAAAGCACAACTATTTGAATAGCTGGTATTTTAATTACATTCAGCGTTTTCCGTGTGGCGTTTATGAAGTGGACTGTGGCAGGAAGAGAATTAAGCTCATCAGGATGGAAGGCTGACGGGGATTAGCCACGGCCGACTTTGACCCTCCGGGAGACGATGCGCTTAGCGCTCTTCTGGACAGGCTGGGGGGCCGTGGGGGCCCATGGGAGGACCCAGCTCCCCGGACGAGCCCCCAGCTTTGAGGGTCAGTTCTGTCCCTCACTGCCTCTGCGAACTTGGGTGAGGGTCAGCTTTGTCACTTGTTACATGAGGACGGGAATATCCACTTCCGAGGACGTGAGGCTCGTGAGTGACGACGTGTGTGGGGACGATTCCATGGGGTGACCCCGATTTCAGGTACGCTCTTCCTTGAATGCAAATCTGTCCTCAGTGTGCACTTGAGGTGAAGACAGGTAAGCTCTTTCGGAACCAGCTCCCGACTCAGGATCTAAGCGCCGTGAATAATGGGAGACTTCACTCTGCCCGGCTTTTCCCCAAATCCCATGACCCAGCATTCGTCTCGATTCAATAGCGAGCCTGAGCCCGAGAACTGAGACAATATTTAATATCAGCCCCCTGGGGCTGGCAGGTTCTGCCTAATCTGTTTTCAGACCTGCTGAAGTTTTTTTTCCGATTTTATCAGCAATTACTTTGAGTGAAATTGGCACCAGACAATTGGACTACCTCACCGTTGACTCTCAGATCCTGGTGGCCAGGAAAAGTGAATGCCATTCTGACCGGTGAGCAGTCCACCGCTCCGTGGGGCCAAAGGGCAAAGAAGTTTCGGCCTTGAAAGACAACCTGGCAACGGATCAGAGGAGTGAGAACCTGGATTCGAGCTCTTGCCACAAGTGTTTTTACGTTTCTAAGACAAAAACTTGATAGTTTTTGGAAATCAGCTTATCATGTTCACAATACCTATTCATATTAATCGAACTTCCCACACTAATAATATTTTATGTTCATATACGCATTGTCAGTCCTTAAGGCAACATGGTAGCATGCTGTATCCTCTAAACAATTCTTCAGGCAAAAGAAACCCGATGAAAAGTGTGGACGTTAGGGCCAGAGAGAACCAGATTTAATTCTTACTCCAGGGCAAAGGCTCTTCACCTGAAGATAGAAATTGTAAGACATCCTGGCAAACTTGTTAGGAAGGTTCAAACTGATAGTACTATACAGGAACATTCCAGTCATTCCCAACTCTTCCTCTTTGACAGACACAGCTCACCTATTTGGTAAGGAATGTTTTTCGTCATCTCCTCATTCGGGTAGAATGTATTATGATTCTCAATTATTTGCTTTTCCCCCATAAGAGAATTATATATACATCCTCAACATGGTCTGGGTCTTTGAATGTGAAAACACATGCAACAGGCTTGAATTTAATTAGTAGCGTTGACTGAGTCATTGTTAACTCAGTGTAGTTTGGTGGTGCGTGTGGTGTGGTGGGGGGTGGGGGTGTTTGTTAACACAGCAAACGCTGACTGATACGCTCTGTGCTTGAGGTAGAAGGGTGAACCAGACAGACACTGCTTCCTGCCTCCTGGAAGTTACGATCTGAGGAAGCACACAGCTATCAGACAAGTAGTTATAATACACTGTTCAAGGGAGGGGCGGGGAGTTTATAGCTAGAGACCTGGCCTCACTTAGGGGGTCCCTGGCCACAGACAAGGTCATGGGCCTGGGAAGTTTCTTGGGTCATCTAAGATCTAGGGTACAGATCTCCTGCGAGTGCAGCAATGGCCTCTCAAAGAGGCCGTGGCCTAATCCCCCAGAATCGGTGACTCGGCATGTCTTACAGAAAGGGGAAATGAAGATTGCAGATAGAATCAGGATTGCCAAGCAGTGTGCCCTAAAAGAGAGACGTTGTCCTGGGTTATCCGGTGGGCCCAATGCAGTCGGAGGGGGCTTTCAGTGGGAGAGGGCGGCACCGGGACTCTAGAGATACCCAGTTCATGCCCTCGTTTGACAAATGGGCGACTAATGTTTGAAGAACGGGAGAAATTTGCCCAAAGTGCAGGGCCAGAGGGGCCTGCCTGAACCGCAGCTCCTGATAGCAGGTGAGAGCGCCCTTCCTCCTGGTCAGTGCCAGGCAAACCTAGGTCATCCCTGTCAGCGGCCCACCCTTCAAAGTCAATCCACGCGTGACAGGGCAGTGATTATCTGGAGACGGCGGAGTGCTGGGGGCAGAGTGGCGCGAGCTCCTCTGCTATAAACTCCCCCCCCCCCCAAACAGTGTATTATAACTACTTGTCTGATAGCTGTATTCCTCCTCAGACTGTAGCCGCCAGGAGGCTGGGGAGGGAGGCGGGTGGGGGCGGGTTTCGGACACTGCTTCCCTGGGTCTGGAGGGCTGCAGGGAGCGGGAGCTCCTGCAGAGCCCTGGAGATGTGGGCACACCGCTTGGAGCAGGTGTTGCCTTTTGCAAAGGAATTCCGGCAGAGACTGGATGCCACCCTGGGACAGCGGGCCCTGCAGCGAGCAGTCCTGCGCCCCCAAGGCCCCAAGCGGGCTCCAAGGCCCCGCCCCCACCCTGGAGAAGGTCATGCTCCCCACAGCGGCCTTGGCCGTCTCTTCCCCTGCACCTCCCCACCCTCCCTTTTGCAAACCAGCAGGAGCAGCTTTCAAGTTCATGCTTTGTCACTGGTCTCTGTACCTGTTCCCTCTGCACCCCAGGCTGCTGGGAGATAAATTTGTCTTACTTCAAAGCGCCCAGGCCCTCAGTAGCACAGGAGGGTGGCGCTCATTTGCTAGCGGCGCTCTCTGAGGCTCTGGTCTGTGGCAGCCCCAGCCAAGGCACCTGTGGCTCGTGGCTGGCCTGCTGCGCTGTCCTCACCCCGCCGCCTGCGAGGCCCACCTTTCTCTATGCAGAAGAAAGGCCTGGCGTGGCCCCGAAACTGTGGGGCTGGGACAAAACTCAGTGATCGTCCTACCCAGGCTCCGAAGGGCTGTCTCCGAGCCTCTGAAGAGCGTCAGAGCAGCCTGGAGACCACTGTGATGTTTCCGCAGGGAGCAGGCAGCGTGTCGGACCTGGAGAACTTAATGGGAATCATACAATTAGCATCCACCGCCACCCTTCCTGGTCCCCGGCCAAATTGCCTTTTCCCCAAATACCCGTGCTACCTTTTAGATGTTTCACTTACCTCAGGAAAATAACAATTACGGCCCAATTAACTTATTTTTCTATAAGAGAAATTCTGTGGGGTGGAAGGAGGAAGCTGGCGGAGAGGGGACGCAGGACCCAATGTGGAGAGGAGGTCACTGTCCCCAGCCTTGATTTCAGCGTCCATTCCGCATTCGGGGCCTTTCCCCACAGGTAACGCTCTGTCTGGCCTCCCTTGCTCTGCCCCCTGCAGGAGAGAAGAGCAGGCAGTGAAGGGAGGACCCAGCAGGGCCCTCATTGCTTCTTATCCCAAAACAAAACCTCTGCAGCTCTTTCCAGATTTGCCCATTGCAAAAGACGGCCGGGGGGAGTCCCCATGGGTAGGAGGGCACGTGAATAGGGTTCAGGCATGAAAAAGAAGAAAAGGATTTTCCCCACATGTTTTGATAAACAAACAAACAAACAAACAAATAAATAAAAGGCCTGGGCTTCCTGTTCATTTATATGAGGCCCGGAGGTGTGGGGTGGGGAAATCACTGGAAACCTCAATATTTTAAGCTTTATTTAGAAATGGCATTTTATTTTAAGACACTGTTGTTTACCAGGTATTATTCCAGACAATTATAATGTAAAAAGCCATCTGTTTCCACTCTCTGACAATTACACCGGGGGATGAGGGTTCCCATGTTCATCCAGGGCCAGCGGGAAGGCGGAGGAGAGAGGCCGCGGGATGCCTTGGCGGCGGCTTTACTGGTTCCCGCACGCAAGAGAAATGCCTGTTTTCTACATGAGGAAAGTGAGGCTCTGAGAGGTTAAATACCTCACCCAGGCTGAAACCCTGAGGGAATAAATGCCTGCATGGGTGGATGGGCGGATACATGGATGCATGCATGCATGCATAGATAGATGCATGGATGGATGGATGGCTGGATGGATGGTACATGGATGGATGGATGGGTAGATGCATGCATGCATGCATGCATGGTACATGGATGGATGGACGGAGGAATGCATGTATGAATAAATGCACATGTGCATGCATGCATGAGCGCATGAATGAGGATCTGAGCATGTTCTGTTGAGCACGCATGCAGTGCTTCCCCCGCTGTCGTAGCGGCACCATCACCATGCCCTGGGAAGGCTGTGGCTCCTGGCAGGCCCCCTGCAGCTCCAGGCTCCTTTCTCCCGCTGCTTGGACAACACCAACTCAAGTTTAACAGGTTTACAAGAACACTCTTGATTCTCTCTTCCCAACCATCTCTGAGTCCAAAAATAGATACCTCACCCAGGGCTACGGTTAGCTACCGCTGCGTAATAAACTCTCTCACAAGTTAATGCCTTAAAGCAGCTATCATTTTATTATATCTTAAAATTCGTGGCTGGGGAATCGGAGCAGGACCCAACTGAGCGATTCTTCTTTTCCACGTGGCTCTGATGGAGGTCATTGGGTGGTGATTAGTTAGCAGATGGGCCGTCCTGGAAGATCCACTCATAGGTCTGGTGCTCAGTGGGAATAGCGGGAAGCCTGGGTTCAACTGGACTGTTGACTGGAGTGTCCACACATGGCCCTTCCAGCATGGTAGTCTCAGGGAAGCCAAACTTCTTACATGGCCATAGCTATGTATTTCCTACGCGGATTCCCCAAAAGGTTGAGTCTAATTCCCTCCGCCTGAATAATGGCTGGCCTTAGTGCCTTGCTTCTAATGGGTGGAAGTGATATGTGGACACCCAGGGCAAGGTTAGAAAAGGTGATACAGTTTCCACCTGGCTTACTCCCTGGGAAGGACCTTGGAGTGCTGGACAGATACACACTAGTATGAAGCTGCCACACAAGAGCGAACAGGTGGAGAGACTCCAAGGGGTCAGAGACGCCCGGACGCCTCCAGCTGCTCCAGTCCTCAGCTGTCCAAGTCTTCCCATGATGAGAGAACCTTTGGATCACGCCGGCCCCCAACCCTTGAGAAGCCTGCCTGGCCAAGTGGAGACGAGTATTGTGAGCATTCCTCACTGTGTCCTGTATGAATTTCTGACCTTCCAAATCTATGAGCATCATAAATGGTTGTTTTGCAGCCATAATCACCAGAACAGTGATAATCCAGGGACCTAAGAGTTTGTGCTCCAGTTAAGAAGAAAGAGACTTCCTGGTCTTCTACGATGTGGCCTTGGACGTCATAGCCACTTCTGCTGTACTCTGTTGGTCAGTGCAGTCAGGAGATCCAAGGGCAGAGGGCACAGAGGCCACCCCTTAATGGAAGGGAGGTAGCACTTTGCAGCCACATCTGAATTGTGTCCACAACTAGAGTTCATCAACCCAATAAACAACAGTGGCTTCTACCCAACCATTCAAGCCAAAAACCTAGACGTCATCCTTCACCATTCCCTCTGCCTTACCTCCACATCCAACCCACCAGCAATCAGCATGCCTGGGCGAGTCCCTTTCCCCGCTATTTGCAGATCCATCCATGTCTCCCTCCCTTGCTGCCCCAGTCAGAGCCACGACCATCTCCTGCATGGGGTTATGTCCCGAGCTTCCTTGTTCCTCTACAATATTACCCACGTCACCAGAGGGATCTTTTAAAAAAAATATGAATTGGATCCTATCACTGCCCTGCCCAAAGCCCCCCGGTGACTTTCCGCTGTTGTCCCCAGGACTTACTTGATCTGATCCTTGTCTACAGTCTGAAGTCACATCCCTCTCTTTCTCCTCCACCTCCGGGAGCTCAAGCCAAGCTCTTCCCCAGCGCAGGGCCATTTTGCTGGTCGCTCTCTCTGCCAGGAATCCTTCTCTAGGTGCTTTGTGGGTCTGCCTCCTATTCATCCTTCAGGTCGGGCTTAAACCCTGCCTGCTCAGTAAGACCCGCCCCGACCACACCAGCTCAGAGGGTCAACCTCCCGTTCCCAAACGTCTCGCGCCGCACCTTGTTCCTGCCGTTGTCCGTGCAGTGGAATCGACACGGGCGCGCGACAGCCCAGAGTGCGGAAAGGCCAGCGTCAGCTTTCCTCTGCAGACAACCTCATCCTGCCCTACAGTGCTCCTGGTTCCAGCGACTGGAGAGAGTGATGGGAAGGGGGTGGAGGGGAGAATATAAACGCAGTGTCTTCTGAGTTAAAAACAATATAAAACAGCCCATTTCAGTTAAATTCATTCTCTTTTGGAGAAATACGTCATCCTTTCTAAGCCTAAACTCTCTCTCTCAGAACTCCCGCTGCTATCTCGTACCGTTCTCCTCTCTCCATTCGCTTCCCCAGTCACTGTGTGGGTACATGGGACGCTTGTCTCCTTTATTGGCAGAAGGTGGCCTCTGTGGACCTCTGGACCTGAGCTGGCCAGTTTGGTCCAATACTGGGTCACCAATGTGTGCGTCCTAGCGTCCTCTTCATAGCTGCCATTTTCCTTTCAAAGAACAGGAGTGAATGAGATTCGCATCTCAAAGGCTAAAGGGCACTTCAAAACAACCTTTCTTCCTTCTGTTCTCCCACTCTCTTCTTGACAGAATCAGGGAGGACCAGCTGAGAGCTTCATCGGCAGGTGTCCCAGTTGACAATGCGGGAGGTCATCTGACACTTTCAAAGGCTTATTTCAAGGGTAGAGGATGAGGAAGACTGCACAGAAATCAAAGCCAGGGTTGTGGAGACGATGCTGTATATCGCCCTGGAAAGGCAGGGTGAGCAGGGCCTGGGGAGCTTGGGGCAGGAGAGAAGCTGGGGGTTCGGGACGTGGGCTGTGCCCGGAAAGACAAAGCAGACTCCGCAGCGCCCAGGACGAGTTGTGGAGGGGGGAAGGGGTGTCTCTTAGTGTCTCAAGGGCAAACAGGGCACCAGATGTGGGCTGCGTCCCGTGGGAGGAGGGCAGGGCTACCCCAGAGACCAGAGCCCGTTTCAGAGCCAAGGTGGGGCGCGAGCGGGGAGGTTGAGGCAGGTGACAACCTTTTGTGAGGAGAAAGTCAGGGTTTGGGCAGCTGGAGGGAAGCAGGGCGACCGGCAGAGGGGCTCAAAGAGGAAGGCGAGTGCCGGGGCTGGGGGCGTCCTTGCCCTCCCGGGGCCCCGGTCACTCTTTGAGCCTAAACAGTGGACCCTCTTAGAGGGGAAAGGGAGCCTCACCTTCTCTTACCCTTTTCCGTGTTCTCCAGCCGAGTAAAGGCTTTAAAGCGACCGTCGCAAACTCCCAGTGCAACAAATCCATGGGAAAGGGTTCGGAGCTGCACCTTCTTTTGTTTCTCCAAAGTGGAAAACGAGTGAGGTGGACCCTCGGGATCGGAGGCTGGTTTCCAGTCATTAAAGAATTCCTTCGCCGTCCTTCAAAGAAAAGAACCCCGTCGTTAGATTTGAGAAAAGCCAGAGAGAAAACTGACTGTTGGCATGCCGGAGGCATGAGAGGGCCAGCCCGGGCCCCACGGTGGGAGGGAAGCCACACATAAAAGAGACGGTGAAGTCGCAGCCGCTCGAGCTCAAAGGGACCTGCAAGGTGACCTGTGCCTGAAGATTGACGATCGAACCCCGCAGAGCGAGGAACACCGTGGGGCTGCCTGGGGAGGTGGCTGCGGAGAGTCTCCGGCCCCTGTTTCCATTTCAGCCTAACCATCTCTGCTTTTACACTCTTTACGTTGGATGCCTGCATAAGGTTCGGCTTGAAAAGTAGGTTCTGCTGTTGCCAGCTGAAATGTACAAAGCCCTGCTCTGTTCCAATCGGCCGTGAGCAGGGAGGAAGGAGGCCCGGGAGAGAGCAGACACCCCCAAAGCACACGGCTGGCTTGAGGCAGAAAAGGGCCTGGAACCTGGTACCTGCCCTTTGTACCCAGAAAGAACAGACGAGAGAGCCCGGTCCAGTAAGAATATGTTGGTCATATTAAACGGGGGCGTTTCCTGAGTCAGAGCAGGAGGCGAACCTGCCATCCCACCTGCCCCGAGTGCCGTGTCCTGTTAGCAGCCCTGGGACAGGACCAGGCTGCTCCAGCTGTTGATTATCTCAGCCCAGGAAGGCGGGGCAGGGAGAGAGAAACATCTCTTCTTGCATTTGCATCGACATGCTCTCCAGCCTTTTGCTCCCGGCTGCTTGGTTTGTCTAAGAGCTCCGTCACCAGCTCTTAGAGGCCTGGCAGCCCCACGTTGCCGGCGTATGCCCACCTAGGCTCTCTAACACTTTCTAGGCCGGTGACGTTCAGAGAGGTGAGGCAGGAACCACATGCCACCTGCGCGCCAGGTGAGCCTTTCTCTGCTCATCTGTGCTGATGACCCAGTTTAGGGGCGGGTGCAGGTTTGGTGAGGGAGGGGCTCCCACTGACGAAGCACAGCAAGCTGTTAGGCACTGCTCTCTGTCTTGTTTGAGACTCACGGCCACCCTGGGAGGGGAGTATCTGTTGGAAAAGGCTAAGCTCTGCTACAGTTAGTGCGTAAATCTTGGAAGTGCAGTGGCTTCCTGCGATGGAAGTTTACGGGTCTTGCAAATCCTGGCTACAGGGCAAGATGGGTGGATTATGGGGCCTTCTTCCTCCGGGCTGGAGGGAGGTCTCTCCTACTGTAGCCCACGTCGGCCTCAGCTGGCTCCCTCTAGGACGGAGTCTTTCCTCCCTATTTTGGTTGAGAGCACCCGGGTAGGCGTAGTCTCCCTATTCATAAAACCTTCCCCCTGTGTCTCGGAGAACTAGACAGTGGCCCGCAGACGCTGAGCGGCAGTGGCCCCTTCCTGCCCAGAATCACTCTGCAGAGCCTCCTACATTGTGCACGGATAGGATAAGATGTGAAATGAAAGGATATCACAGCGGAATCCCTTTCTCTTTGTATCTACGCGAGGGTATTAGAAGTCTCCCTTCACACCTGTATAGCTGTTCCGCAAAAAATAACAATACTGATTTCATTCGTGACATATTAAGGGGCTGAGAAACAAAACACTCAAAACACAAATACAGAGTTTAGCAGGTTGGGTACAACTTGTGTTATTAGCCATAAACAGGCAGGTTTAATGAAGCAATACATTGCTTCTGCTCATAAAAAGTAGAGTGATTAGTAAAATAGACAAAACAGTCCTATTCACAGAAGGCCTGATGGAAGGAAAACAGTAATTACAATGCCAAAAATACTGTGAAGTGTTAAAACTGACACCAGGAAAATGAAACACTTTGCTTAATTTTTGATAATGTTACCTGTTGAGACATGACATGCCTGGCATTTCGAGTGACACAAAACCTTGTGTTTCAGCTCAGACGCATTCCTGGCTTTCACACTCCGCTTTGCAAGCGGCTCCCCCCACCCCCGCCCGCGCTGGGCCCGGCTCCCGCTGACGGCCGGCACCATATGGGTCCAAGTCCCATCGCCTTTCTCCCTGCACCCTCCCTCAACCAAGAGCTTTGTTTTGTTGCTCATCCTTTGAGACGTTCGTCGAATACTGTGGTCTGAAATGCCAGTCCTTAAAAAATGTCAGCTCTCATCCCAAGAGAATCAACGTGCTTATGGACAGAAAGTATAACTGGGGACCCCCAGCGAGCGGTGGAACCCTCACACCGTGCTCCCGCGACATCTGACGCTACATCAGCACAATGTAAAGTGGGGACCATGGTACATTTTGTCTGATATTTTTGGACAAGCAAAACATTGCCGTGAAGTGGTTTACAATTTCTATTCTAATGGACCCCCTGTCATTGGTGTGGGTTTCTGCCGACAAAGGAGCCCCACAAATTTCAGCCGTCGACAGCCTGAAAGAGACCTCTCCTTGGAGCGCTGAGATCAGCACCATCGAACAAAGCCGCCTGTCCTTGCAAGAAGAATCCCTCTTTAGAAATGCTATAATTTCCCGGTTACAAAGGAGCCTTCTCCCGAGCACGTAAAGTGCTAGTTGGTTCATTGTGACCTCCGCTTTCATTCCATCAAGGTTGTATCTGATTACAATGTAAGACGGATGAAGGGGTTGCTGTTCTGGGCGAAGAAGAAAAGAAGCTTCGTCTCGGGTCAGTGGCAGAAGCAGTTCTGTACATTCACTGGCAGCGCTTGCGATGCCGTTCGGGGTGGCTCTGCGCCGTGAGCCTAAGGAGGCCTGTCAGGGTGCGTTTCGGGGGCTGCGATGTGCGTTTTGGGAGCTGACCCCCAGGCGTGAACGCTGGGCTGTGATGCTGGCTTCCTTCTGGGAAACAAGGCTGTGGGCAGGAAGGGGTTCTAGCAGACATGGGGTCCCCACGGCCTGCTGGCCTTGCTGGGTCATCGGGTCACTGGAGCCTGACCGGGGCCACCATTCAAATCCCGTGAGAATTGATGTGACCCCTGAGGGTGCTCCATAAACTGTAACGTGTAATACACACTTTCTGGGCGCAGTGTCGAGGACATAGCTAATGCTCAAGAAATGTCAGCAGTGACTGTTACTCAGAGTGAGAGTACTTTTAAGAAGGGGACAAAGCCCTGGGAGTTCCCGCCTCCCTGAGACCCGTGGGAGGGGATATGGTTGAGTGTAATGGAAACGTATCGTGTTCCCAGTTCTGAGACTTTGGCTGGGTCTCTTCACCTTTCTGTCATCGAGTTCCCCGAGTACGGGAATGGAGACACTTCTTTCTCCTCCCCGTCCCTGGCCTGGGCGAGGTCGCACCTGAACGGCACTCCGTACGTAGCAGAGGCCTTAGAAATGCCCCGCTGGGTTTAGGGGCGGGAGAGGCCCCATCTCGGCGGCTGACTGTGTGCCCCTCGGCTGCCCCGGAAGGCACAGCCAGCCTGCTGATACGCCTTTGCCCAGACCCACGGCCCCTGAGGCCACTCGACACGGCCACCTGCTCCCCACCCGGCAGTCTGCAGGGGCCCTTCTAAACCACGGAGCAAGTCCTACTGCGCCCCGGCTTGGACGCTCCACTGGCTCCCACTGTCCTCAGAATGAGTCCGGGTCCCCACCCTGGCCTGGTCCCCCGCTGCTGTCTCCCCCCGTCTCCCCCTGCCCTGCACACCCTGCTCGCTCCCACCGGCCAGCGTTGCTGTCCCTGCGGCCCGTGACGCGCCACGGACGTGGCTGCTCCCGCTGCCTGGACTTCCTCCACCCAGACCTTCCCTGCTTCCCCCCTTCACCCGGGGCTCAGCTCACAGGGCCTCTCTCAAGGCGGCTCCCCCGTGTCCCCTCCCGCTTTTGACCATCACCGCCTTACGGTAGCCCCGGTGTGTCACCCCCTACCCCCCACCCCCCAAATCAAGCTTCTCTGAGTCAGGTGCTCTGTGCGCACCCTTTACCCTGCATCCCCGGAACAGGGCCCAGCCCGGAGGTGGTCAGTGCTGGCTTAACGACAGCGGCTGCGTCCTGTGTCCCCAACTCCGGTTAAGGCATCCGGGACTCAGAGATGAACGTCTGTGTTGTTGTCATAAGCTTACCATATTATGGGAGAAGAAAGAAAGGAAGAGGCATTAAAAATGGGGTGTCGTTGGGGGACGGGGTGGCAGAGTCTTCCTGGGGTGGCCGAGTGTGCCCACGTGGCCAAAAGACGTGAATCTCAAAGACCAGGCACCAAATTATAATGCAGCTCCCCCCACCAACGGTGGCAGCAGGAAACATGGATTATATACGAACGTGCTTTGTAAACAAATGCTTGTTATGAACATCACTGTTGCTGGTAACCTTCGTCTAAGGCTGCGCATCTGCCCTTGCTCCTCTGAGCTCGGAGTCTATTTCAGGACAGTTTGTTCCTTTTCTCCCCTGAGGCAAAGAAGGCCCCTGAAGCTTCAAGCTCTACTCCCAAGGCTTTAAATGCACGAGGAGGCCACACGCGGCCGGTTTAAAGAGAAGAGACGCTGGCGGCGGGCACAGCCACAGAAAGAGCTGCCGCTGCTACAAGAAGGCTACTCCTGTGGTCGGCCCTGCGGCCCCTCCTAGTGTCATCCGGGGAGATGCTGGCGAGAGGCTCACCCAGAAAAACGCAGGGGAACTGCTGTTAAAATATTGTGACATGTGACATGGAGCAAGGTTCCTCAGTTTTTGAAGGACCGCGACAATGGCACCCACAGCCACCAAAGCACAAGCCGGGACACGAAGTGCAGGAGCGGCCCAGGATATGTTGTCGGAGCTGGCGAAGGCGGTAGGTGACCATGCAGTTACAGCCCTTCACAAAACCCTTCAGCGCACAGAGGGAGAGAGACTGGGTCAGCTCATGATGCCTCATCACGCCGGCTCTCCTAGACGAGGCCTGAGAAGCAGCCGGCCGCGTCCTTATCCCAGCGAAGGCAGACGGGCCTGCAGGGAGAGACCTGTCAGTTTAGTTTCAGCATGAGACATACTTGAAAATAGGGCACTTACTACACTAGGGTCAGGAGACCTGGGCTCTGGGCCCGCTTTTGTCTGAGTTACTGCGTGGCTTAAGATGCTCACTCAGTGTATTAGTCAGGCTAGTTAACTCTAGGTACCGTAAGAAATACAGCGGAACCGCGGTGCTCCTTGCTAACTCGTTCCGGAACTTGTCACGAGTGCTAAAACGGACGAGCGGGGAGCAAGTGATGAGGGATGAAGCATTTTCTCTTGCATGTGACTCATACAAGTTCTAGCAAGTGACATGAGTCCCGTGCAAGCACCAAGTGCAGAAATAATTGCTTCTCATCGAAATGCAACAGGTACAGGGTCTGAGGAGTTCTGAAGTCGATGAATACCGAGGTAGGACTATAACTCCATAATGTTGCCATCTTAAGACGTGAAATGTTTGCTTCTCCCTGGCATAGCCACGCAGTGTGGGCCAGAGAGGGCTTTGCTCCACATGGCCATTCAGGCACCCAGGCTTGGGGACACGCTACTCTTTTTAGCACATGATTCTCAGGGTCATCTGAGATATTAACCTCCAACCTGCAGATGGGAAGGAGAGTGGAGGACCCCACAGGACAAGGCGGGGAGGGACAGGAACTCCACAGGAAGATCTCCCATTCGCAAAAGGAGAGAAGAGAAGGCCCGCAGTCGCTGCTGACCTGTAAGAACGTGGGATCCTGCGGCACAGACGCTGGGCGGCGTCCTTGCCCTGGCGGGGAGGATGTCCGCAGACTTTGGTGTCCGCAGAACTGCCGTGTCCCTGCCCCTTCAAGGTCCCGGCGTCACCCCCGGGGGCTTTTCTCTGGCTCATTCGCTTTCATGACCAACTCTGAAGGGGCTGCTGGGAGGAAGCTTGCCTGGGAACCTGTGCATTTTTTGGAGCCTGCTATTTGCATACAGAAGGTCAGAGGACCAGGGGCTGTTTGAGTCTCACGTCATCAAGGATTGCTTCAGTCTGAAATTGTGGTATCTTTGGCAATGCAGTCCTTGAAAAACCTTAGTTTTTGATCTAAACCAAACTTTTGGTCTTTTTGCTTCCAGTAGGCTGTGTGACCCAATAGCCATTCCCAACGATCTTTCCTGGATGTATTTTCAGATCTACCTGCTGTCTCTCTTCCTCACCCCCCTGCCTTCCTCTCTCAATGTCATGGTACACGGCTCCATCGGGGCAAAGCGGGAAGGCCACAGTCTTCATCTGACCTCGTTGTGGGGTTGGTTCATTTATTTAGACAAAGACTTCCTAAGTTTGAGTTTCTACCATCTCGAGTCTTGAATCAGGCTGTTTTTCTGATCCTTCATGGGTTGATATTTCTAAACTCTCTCTATTCCCTTTCACTTTTGCTTCTAAATCAGCTAATGGTCCCCTCGGTGCATCTTGTGTTTGCAATGCCTTGTCCAACAGCCAGTATTTGCCAGGAATTCACAATATTCGATTTTGCACTGGAGACGAGGCCATTACCATCTTCAAACCCAACCCACCTCAGATGCCCAGCCTCGGGTCCATCCCTGTGCTGAATCCTGATAATTTCTGAATACACTGAGTAGGAGGTACTTCAGGAGGACGGAACTCCCTCCAGGTCTTCCAACCTGGAACAGATCTGATACCAGCAGTTAGAGTCTTGCTCAGTCATTGGACGTGCCAGGGAGGACAGGTCAGCCGGTCCCCCATGCCCTCGTCCAAGCCCTCGGTGGGGAACACAGACATTAAACTACAATTGTATGTGTTTGCTCAACATCATGATGCCTGTTATGTGAGGAGAAGCCCCGCAGAGCCCTGACAGTGAACAGCTGGGGAACCCCGTACAGTCCGGTGGTCACCAGAGGCTGCGGGAAGTGGGGAAGAGTTATTGGTGAATGGGTGTAGAGCCTCAGTTGTGGAAAATGAAAAAATTTTGGAGACAAGCATTAGTGATTGTTGCACAAGAATGTGAATGTAAACTTAAAAAGGGTAAAAAGGTAATTTTCATGTTATGCACTTTTTACCACAATTTTAAAAATATGTACAGACAAAAGATCTGCAGAGCCAGCTCACCAAAGAAGATATACAGAAGGCAAATAAACATGTGGGAAACTAACCAATGCAACTTGTCATTAGGGGATTTCAAATTCCACCTACAATCAGATACCACTACATACCTATTAGAATGGTTAAAATCCAATAAAAACCTGACAATACCAATTTCTGGCAACGAGTGTACCTACCACCCAGATGTTGTTTGCTAATACCATTCTCCAGTAAAAGGAACCAGGATTCCTTGGAGAAATAGATGACTCTAAGACAAGAATACAAAATATACAAGATGAGCCTTGCAGTGCCAGAAAGGAAGGAAGTGTTCAAAAATAAGTCACAATGATGAAGGAAAAGCTGTCAAAGGGACACAGGAGCCACTTGAAAGAATGCCCAATGGCGAAGGCGGGAACAACTCAAGCAAAACAATGAAAGTACTACTGGGTTCTAACCCAGTGTATTAAGTACATATTCATGGGTCCATACTGATGTCAACAAGGAGTTGAATAAATAAAAAAATAGAGTGGAGGGAGAACAGTCGGTTCTTCAGTGCAGAAAAATGCCAAGTTATTCATGGAAGTAGAGTTTTGTTCCCTTCCCGCTCCTTAAGGGCGGGCTGTCCACAGGGACCATCATTGTATTTTTTTCCATGACCCATCAGTCTCCTTATACCCTGGTCCCCCACTGTAGCCGCCACACTATTGTCCACGTCCATGAGTCCTTTTTCCTCTTTGCTCAGTCCCTTCACCCCTAACCTCCCCGCCCCTTAGCTGTCAGCCTGCTCTCTATCTTAGAGTCTCTGTTTTGCTTCTTAGTTCATTTGTTCATGAGATTTCACATATGAGTGAAATCATACGGTATTTGTCTTTCTCTGACTGGCTTATTTCATTTAGCATAATGTTCTCCAGGTCCATCCATACTGTCACAGAGGGTAAAACTTTCTTCTTCTTTATGTCTGAGTAGTATTCTAGTTTGTAAAGATCCCAGAGCTGTTTTACCCACTCATCTATGGATGGACACTTAGGCTGCTTCCATATCTTGGCGACTGTAAATAACGCTGCAAGGACATAGGGGTGCTTACATCCTTTCGAATTACTGTTTTGGGTTCCTTCAGATACATCCCCAGGAGTGGGATCACTGGGTCAAAAGGCAGACCCATTTTCAATTTTTTGAGGTATCTCTATACTGCTTCCCACAGCGGCTGCACCAGTCTGCCTTCCCACCAGCACTTGTTGTTTGTTGATTTATTGATGACAGCCCCTCTGACAGGTGTGAGATGATATCTCATTGTGGTTTTAATTTGCATTTCTCTGATGATTAGTGATATTGAGCATCTTTTTACATGTCCATGGGCCCTCTGTATGTCGTCCTTGGAGAAATGTCTGTTCAGGTCATTTGCCCAATTATTAATTGAGATGTTTGTTTTTTTGGTGTTAAGTTTTGTAAGGTCTTTATACATTTTGGATATTAACTCCTTATCAGATGCATTGGTGAATGTGTTCTCCCATTCTGTGAGATGTCTTCTTATTTTGTTGATGTTTTCCTTTGCTGTGCAAAAACTTTATAGCTTGCTATAGTCCCATTTGTTTAGTTTTTCTTTTGTTTCCCTTGCCTGAGGAGATATATCTGATAAAATATTGCTATGAGCAATGTCCAAGATTTTGCTGCCTATGTTTTCCTCTAGGATTTTTATGGTTTTGGGTCTAACATTTAAGTCTTTAATCGATTTTGAATTTATTCTTGCATGTGGTGCACATAGTGGCTTCCTACTTCACAGCACAACGAGGAAAGGGGAAAGAAAAGATGAACTCAGTGGAGAAACCTGACAAACGCTATCTCAGGCAGGCGATCCGGTTTCACACCCTTAGTGAGGAGTCGTGTGGAGAGCATGCGCTCTTGTTGCCATGTGATGAAACTGGTAACTGTCCCCTGTGGTCTCCCTCCCCCAAATCCAGAACCCTAGTCTAATCATGGGGGAAAAAACCCAACTCCAGTTAAAGGACATTCTACAAAATTCTTGTCCAGTGCTCACCAAAACTGGCACAGTCATCAAAGTCCAGAAACTGTCACAGCCCAGAGCAGCCTGAGGAGATGTGGTGACCGAGGGTACAGGGTGCCGGGGCGGGGTGCCGGAAGAGAGGGGGCTGCTGGGATGAAACTGCGGAAATGTGAATGAAGTCCAGACTTTATTTAATGGTGACGCTATAACACAGCTCTGATCGCAACCATGCACTGCATGGATGCAACATATTAGTGCTAGGGTATCGCGTGTGGAGTCTATGAGAATTCTCTGTATTTCTTCACATGCTTTTCTGTAAATCTAAAACTATTCTAAATTTAAAAATTTGTTTAAAAAGTGAAACATAGCTTATGTTTGACCAATTAAACAATAAAAGTAAAGTGGTCAAACTCCTGGAATGAAGGATTTTGAATATTTTCATCAATAGCCAGAATATGTAGAGAGCATTGCTTGAATCATTAAGACAACCAAGACGTACAAGAGAAAAAGAGGCAAAGTCACAGGAGAAATGCGTGCAGCCAACAAACAGATGGAAAAATACTCAACTTCTTTAGTTGCTAAAGAAATTTAAGTAAAATTAAAGTGACACTTCTCACCGCCCAGCATGGCAAAGATTAAAGACTCACCGTCCTAGAAGGGGGAGACAGGGACTTTCGCACGTTGTTGATGGGAGATGAATTGGTGAAGACTTCTGAAAAGGAAATTTGACAATAACTATCAAAATTTAAAATGTACCCCTGGCCCAAGAGTTCTACTTCTTGGAAAACATCCTAAATAAAGATTCATTCTTGGGCACAAGCATGTTAACTGTAGGATGTTAACTGGAAATTCATTTTTAACATTGAAAGTGGAAACACCCTAAGTACCCATTAAAAGGGAAGTGTGTAAACATTTCTCAGCATGCCCAAGGAACACTCTCCATGCATTCAAAACGAGGCAGGCACTGCATGGAATACTTTAAGCGAAAACAGCAATTTTCACGACCATGATTATGTTATTATCTCCTGTGTGTGTATATACAGACTTGTGTGTGTTTAGGGCTTAGAAAAAGAACTTGAAGAGCATACAACAGTAGGTCAGAGCTTTCTCTTTGGGGGAGGGGAAAGGATAAGAGGAATTTTCTTGCCTTTTACTATGTGTTTTGGTATTACTGGGAATTTTTCCAAGGAAAATGCATTCATATGTCTTGTAATATTAAGGTAAAGTCAGGCCAGGCTGGTAGCTCAGTTGGTTGGAGTGTTACCCTGTACATCGAAAGGTTGAGGGTCCCATCCCCAGTCAGTTCACATACCTAGGCTGCAGGTTCGGCTCTCTCTCTCCCCCCTCCCCCACCTCCCTTTCCTCTCTCTAAAAAGAAAAAGAAAAGAAAAAATGCAAAGAAAGAAGGCTGGAAGGAAGGAAGGCCATGTTATCCCATGTTTATATTTATAGTAGAAAGATCTTCCGCTGAAGGGTGGAGAGTCTTGACTCTGATTCCAGCTTTGCCACTAAGTAGGTCATGGAACCGGTCCTTAGCTTACAAGTTAAAATAGGGAAAATAAGACCTCACAAGCACATGATGAGGTTCAAATGCACGAATGAATTGAAACTCATGCCCACTGAAAGTAAAGCACCCAGCAATGTGTGTTAGGACCCAACCGTCAAAAACAGCAGTGAGGATGATCACGTTGAGATCATCATTCTTTGGGCCCTTCCTTAGGACTCCGCGGTCACCTGCTGAGGGAGGACCGGGGGTGGGAGCAGCTCCCTGCTGCTGCCTGCGGTCCCGCCAGGGTTGCCTGAGGCTCTGGCTGCCTCTGAGACCCACTCAGTACCCTTGTCTCTCCTTCTGCAAAGTCAAATGTTAATATGCCTGGCTCCTTTGTGCTCCCTGGTAATAGAGAGAAGTCCTTGTCTTTTAGCAGTGGCCTTGTTTGCTGTCATCAGAAGGGGACATGTGGAGGCATTTCACATTACTCCAAGTGACAGGCTGGAAACACATCCCTCCCCTCACTGGCCTTGGGTTCACTTTGTGGTGAGAACAGCTCTAAACATGAGCTTCAGGCCTTGATACCATCGCTCCTTCTCCATCACGTGGCCTGGAGACATACCAAGTACGCCAAACAGATGAATGAGTCCAACAAGGAGGATGACAAAGGCCGCTGACCGTGTCCCAAGGTCGGTTCTATGAATCTGTATCAGCTCCTTTCATTCTTACCCCACCTCGTTATCCCCATTTTACAGATGAGGAAATGAGATCCAAGTGCATGCACTAAGAAGCTTTGGGGCTGAGACTGAAACACAAACATTCTCTACATCCAACAAGTGGGCAGTTAGTTACTCACGATGCCTCATGAAAAAAGCAAGGTAGACGATTGGGAAATGAGTCTCCTCCCTTCCCCGTAAGTGCCTTGCCTCCTGGAGGGAAGCAGCGTGCCCCGGGGCCTTGGGAGGAAGTGGTGTTGGTTAAGAGTGAGTCTATGCACTGGAGCCCAGAGAAAAGCTCGGCTTGGGAAGGACAGTCATGGTGACGGAAAGGGACTGTGTTCCCGGCTCTGCCTCTCCTCCGCGGTCTCTGGGCACCTCTCAGTGCCTGGGCGAGCAGGGCAGGCTTTGTCCTAACTGAGCGCTGGGGTGGGGGATGGGGGTGGAAAGAGCTGTTGGGTGGCCAGACTACAAATGCCTGCCTAAAAGCTCTAATAGCATCTACTTTGGCAGCATTTACCGCAATAGGATTTAGAGATGGTTTGTGTCCATTTTTAAAACCCTGGGTGCTCCTCTATGTTTTAAAATGCTGGGCACTCACGAGGGCAGGGCCGAGTCCACATTCGCACCTTCTCTAGCATAGTGCAAGGCCCCGAGTGTCTGTCGCATTAACGGAGGCCTTCTGTGAGCCATGGGACGCTTCCTGCTCTGTTTTATCTTATTCCCTGTAGTTCTCATTAGCTCCCCCTTGTGGCTCCCTCCCAGGCGCACCCATCACTCTGCCCCCTCCAGCCACGATCTACTCCCGAGGACCCCTGCCCCCAAGAACAAATCATCTGTGACCTGTGATGGAAAGGGAGGGTGGGCTGTGGCTGGTCTAGCCAGGCACACGGCAGAGCTGGAAAGGAGACGATTTCTGAGCTTGGCAGAGTCAGGGGGAAGCTGAGAGTTAGAGGGGTGCCGCTGAAAGCTTAGGTCTGGGGTGCGGGGGAGCCCAGCCTCAAACTGCTTTCTGGGATGGGGCCATCGGTACTGAGGATCTAGCCTGTACTTTTGGAGTCATGATTTTCAGTCCAGCGAAAGGCTAGATTTAAATATTAGCTGGGCAGGAGCTGGCTAGAGGTTTGGGGCAATGGTCCACGATGTTGTTTCTACTTTGCAGGCCACTGATTGCTTTGGAGCAAGTGGCATCAAGCTGGGTAGAGGGACAAGGACAGTCCCAAGGACACTGGACATGGACTCTGCCCTTGCGGGGCTTACAGTAAATGACAAAAAGACTGACCAACGATAATAGCGCGGGCAGGGTGACGAAGGGCCGCCGCGGTGTGCTGGGGCACCCACGGTAGCAAGGCCCTCTAGTAACCGCTGGTATTTCTGCTTGGACAGGTGGACCCGGAAGGGCAGGCCCCAGGAGGCTCCTGAACAGGTAGAATTCAAGGGCAGGAGCCAGTGTTGTGAGTGTGGGCCCCATGCACTTGGACCTCTCCAGCCTTTCTGTGGTTCTGCCGGAGAAAGAGCTGGTCTTGGAATAAGCTGAGGGTCCCGGTGTGGCTCTGCCACGCACTGCCCCCAGGTCCTGAGCTGAACTGTCATATCGGTGTAGAGACATTTGGACTGTCAGCAAAGCCTCAGTAGGACAGCACAGGGCAGGAAGCGATGAGCTGATCTTTCTTTCCTCCATGTGAGGACACATCAAGAAGACATGCATCTGCAAGCCGGGAAGGGGGCCCTCACCCGACACCAAACCTGCCAGCACCTTGACCTTGGACTTTGCAGCCACCAGGACTGTGAGGAATAAGTGTTTGTTGGTTAACAAACTGTGTATTTTTGTTATAGCAGCTCGAACTGACTAATACAGATGACTATAATACACAGGTAATAGCAAGAGCTGGTAAGGACATAGAGAATCAGACATTGCTGGTGAGAACGTGCCTCTACTTTGTACAACAGCTTGGCAATAGTTAAACATAGAGTTAGCATGAGACCCAGCAACTAGGTATATAATTTTAAAATGTTAGAAAACAAGTACATGAATGTTTACAACAGTGTTCGTCATAGCCAAAAAGTAGAAACAACCCCATTGATGAGTGGTGAAATAAATGTGGTATATCCATGCAAAGAAATAATATTCAGCAATAGAAAGAAATGAAGTCATGGTACTATATGGATAACCTTGTAAAAGTTATGTTAATTAAAAGCCAGACACTAAAAGCCACATATCTGGTGACCATTTATGCACAATGCCCAGAAGAGGCACATCTGTGGAGTGAGAAAGCAGACCAGTGGTTATCAGCAGGGCGGGGGGCGGGGGGCGGGGGGAAGGAAGGACGGACCGCTCACTGGCACCCGGTCTCTTTTAGAGTGGTGGAGACGTTCTAGAATTAGATAGTGATGAGGGTTGCACAATTCTATAAATATGCGAAAAACCGGTGGATTGTGCACTTTGTTATTTTTTTTCAGCAACCCCCACTCATCTTCATTTCTGAGTCAGTGGCTGAGAGAGACAAACTAAAAGTATAAATCCAAGAATTCAGTTTTTGCTCAATAACAGAATATCTAAAGATAAAAGTCACATTTAGACATTCTTGTACTTGAGATTAGTGCCAGAGGAGACAAAAGTCATTACCTTCTCGGGCTCTGTGCGCTTATTAGAAGCGACAAGGTATTTTGTTTTTCCATGCGAATGTGAGGGATCTGACAGAAAAGTGCCTTTTCATTAAGATGTGTTTTTAAAGTGTGGCTTCTGGCCACCTATGCCAGTTGTGGGGGCGGGTAGGCATTTGAGCCGAGCACAGCTTTGGGTCGGCAGATTAGTTGGAGTCGCAAGGTACACTTCGATGCAAAACTAAATGATTCTGCATGTCTAATTGGGACACCCATTTCCTGGTCGCCGTCACAGTCTTGAAGAGGAACAAACTTTTTATTTTTTCCTTTAAGAGTCTCGAGTCGGAGAAGCAAACCGTCCTTGACCGGGATTTACAGTCCAGGAATTTGAACCGAAGGGCTAGCAACTAGGCCTCTAAATCACAGTCGATAGCTCTTTAACCCCTGGACAGCGGCGGTGACCTCTGCGTCGCTTCCCAGCCCTTCGCACACGGAAGTGCTGACAGCTGATGACAACACTGGCATCCTGGGGGGACTGAAGACCCGACAAGGGGGGATCCCCGGGGCACTGGCTGGGAAGCCGCACTCTGGGAAGGAGGACCCCTGTAGACCTCCAGCCTGTTTGGGTCTCACGCATCCTGGCTTTTCCTGGGTCCTGTTAACCAATTCAGAGAAATGTCCCTCTGAATGACCGGCTCTGCCTCCCCGAGAAACTGCATAAAGCTAATAGGGTAGGTGGGGTCTGTTCTGCGTCCCCAAGAGGGTGCTCTGGTGGTAGTCCAAACCGAAACCGGGGGAAGGGGGTCCCCGCCCGTCCACTTGAATTCCTGGATCTTATCCTCTATGTAGTATGAGACTCATGTAGAGGCAGCCGAACACGGCAAATATCTCAGGGTTGTACGGACAAGTCATGACTGTAGCAGAAAATCGGGGTTGAGAGAGGCGGTAAATACGTTATTACTTGGACACACACTGTAATTAACATTTATTGAGAACGCATCATGGGCCAGGATCTTGTGAAATGCCGTGCATGCTTTGTCTCGCTGGCTGCTCACAACAACCTGGAGCTTCCTCTGCTCTACACAGGAGGAGGTTGAGGCTTTGAAGAGTTTAGTTAATAAACTAGAAAGTGGGGCAGCTGAGCTTGGAACCCAGGTCAGACTCCAAGGCACGTGGTCAGAATGTCTGCGCGCCGTGCAGCCCTTGGAATGTTGGGTGCTGGGCCTGATTCCAGGGGCGGAGGGAGGTCTTCCTCCCGACACTACCTTTACTGAATTGTTTTTAGTCCAATAAACATCTGCAGTCATTAAAGAACATAGGACTTGTTCACTTTAAAAGAGGTTCCCTGAATCCTGGATTTGATAAACGTTCAATGTTTTCACACACACACACACACACACACACACACACACAAAAACCATTAAACATATCCTCAGGTAAGGATTTAAAAAAAAAAAAAAAGTCCCACTATCTACTTCCACCATAATTTTTTTTAAAGTACTGATTTCCCACCTTGGAAGTCAAGTGGGAAGGACATGTTCTTAGAATAAAACTCAGTTCTTAAATGGACTAAACTTAGCTTTATGAAAAACGCACTACATTCATTTTTTTTTTTTTAATTCCAGAAATGCTGATGGAGCCTTCCGCCTCCGACGGGCACTGCACTTGGCTCGGGGCAGAGCCAACGGCCAGCTGGAACCTGCGGGTCAGCCGCGCTGACCACCCTCGCCCTGACAGGCGGGGACCTGCTGTGCCCTACCAGCTGCAACGTATTTTGGAACTCCTCCTTCACGCCGGACACACAGAGGGGAACAAAACCAACATGGCCCTTTCCTGATGGAAAATGCAGGCTCCACGGAGACGCATTTCTGATTAAAGATCTCGGAGCGCGCTCTGAAAGACAGGCGTCGTGCTAACAGGACGCACCTGCGGTGGTTTCCGGGGCGGGCTCGCAGGTGCTTCCGCCCCCTCTCACCTCTCAGCTCTCAGCTCTGCCCTTATCCAGCTCTGGAGGGCGTGCCAGAGCTCCAGGAAAAAAAACGGGCGGAGCGACAAGTGTCAGAGGAGCAGGCAGGATTGCGGCTTAAGTCGTTCGCACTCAAACGCAGAGGTGTTTCTTTGTCCCATGCCGCCTGCTACAGAATCTTTCCAACTGTGACGCCAATCTGTTGGGAACAGTTGGACGAGGAGGTGCAATCTGTGAGCTCGTTACACTTCCTGTCACTCTCCCAGGGAAGCGAAGACCCCGCAGAAGAGCCGTCCCTTTCCGCCAATCAGCGCTTCTCCCAGCCAGGCCAGGTGCGCCTCCAGCGGAAGGCGGAGGAAGGAGAGAAAGGGCCTCGGACAGGCTGCCTCCAGGGTGCTGGGTGCTCGGCCGGTGCCTTTAACACCCTCTCTGCTGCGCCCCTGACTACGGCCACCTGCGCCCTCTCCTACGGACAGTGAGAGTGAGCCTGGCCTGGTCCCAGGAGCCAGAAAGGAGCTCTGGTGGCTCCAAGCTGGGGCGGTGGCCTAGGGATGCTCCCTTGAGCCAAGAGGGAAGCTCAGAGCTGGAAGGGGAAACCAACGTCAAGTCTGCAAGGAGAGCTGCGGTTTCAGTTTTGTTTACACTATTTTTTTTAAGGTGGGAGTGTCAAAGTCTGAACTAAAAAATGTGAAGTAGCTGGACCTCATCCTCATTTTACAGAAGATGAAATTAATTAATCCCCCGCCCGGTGATCTTTGTAGACCTGTTTTAATTCAGTACAGTGCCTAGTTGACACTCTAAAAAACACAAAACACAAATAACCAAACTTGATCATTCGTCCAAATTAGAAAGACAATTCTTTCGGCCAGCGGGTTGGTCAACTTTAGCCCTTGGACCAAATCCACCCCATGGGCTGTTTTGCAAACTGTTACTGGAACCCAACCACATGGACTCAGACGTGAGTTGTCCACAGCAGAGTGGGGTGGCTGTGGGGGAGGACATGTGTGGCTCACAAAGCCTGGAATGTTCACTACCTGGCCTGCCCCAGGACAAGCTTGCCAGCTCCTCCCTTTACCCAGACATGTTGCACGCATGCACGCATGCGTTCATTCCTTCATTCAGTTCAGCACACGCTTGTTGAAAGCCTACTGGGAACAAGCCAGGGGCTGAGAAGGGAGGGCCAGAAGATTCACCTCTTGCCTTCAGAAAGATCTTGGCTATTGCTTGGGAGGTGGCAATTCCCATGAAAATGGGCAACAGGGCCAGCTGCTGCAGGAAGTCCCCAAGAGGACACCAAGCCGTGGCAGGGTAGGGCAGGGGAGGGCGGGATGTCTGGGCGGGCTTTGTGGGTGGTACGTGGTCGCTGGCTGAGCTGCCTAAGGATAAGTTGCAGCGCCGCCTCTCTGCCTTGTGGTCTGGCTCTGGATTGATGAATTCAAAGGCCATCAGCCCGCCCTCATTAATCCTCTGCCGCATGAACCCTTATGATGCCGAAAGTCGCCCCGTGTCCTCTCGTTCTAATAAACTCCATACATGCCAAACAGCAGGAAACGTGGAGAGGGGGAAAAAAATCCATATTTAATATTTAATTTCCTTATCTCCTGGATTTTGTATATTATTATGAGATTTTTAATTAAAAGCTCATCTCAGATTCAATTTCCTTATTAAATAGGGTAAAGGGAAATGGGAGGGGTGAAAATATGACTTAAGTTTATGGAGATATGGGTTTCATTAACTACTCTCTTTTCCCCACATCGGGGTGGAGGGTCTTCAGTTTTTGCATTCCGGGCGGTTCCCTGAGGAGAGACCAGTTTGGTCACGAATTGCATTGGACTGCTAAATACTTCCCAAGGGGAAAAAAATGCCACTCTCTGCTTGGTCTGTGAGCCTTGCTGGCGTGAGGGCAGGATTTCCCTGCCCTCCCCCGATCCTGGGTCCTTCTGGCCTGTCCATGTGAGGCCGCCTGGGGGCTTCCCCCGCAGGCTCTCCCCCAGCCCACACTGGGGGCGAGGCGCTCTCACTCACGTGGGTGCTCACTGGAAATGTCTCTTTCGTGCCGGGCACTGCAGCTCTGAATGCACCAAGCTTTCTTGGGTGACTGCCTTTCAGGATGTGGCACTTTTATATTCTGCCAGAGGGCCTCTCGCTAGGGGCTGGGCCCACAGCGAGCACATGTGGCCACCCCGGCCCCTGTCCCTAAGCAGAAGTCAGTCTCCCCTCCCACACCCCCGGAGTGAGATCCTGAGCACATCTCTGTCCCTCCGTGGGACCAAGGCCCCTCTCTCTCCTGGTCGAACTCTAAGACGCCTCCCTTCTGCTTGGAGACTCACTCTTCCCAGAGAAAGCCCGCCCCTCCCTGGAGGTCCTGCCCCCTTCTCGTGCGCTCTGGCCTGTGCTGTGCCTTCCAGCAGGACAATCCCACCAGCATAGAGCCACCCAAAGGCCATCAATGCAAGGCGCCCGGAGGGTGAGCACCGTCCTGGAATTGCTCAACTGTATATTGCTCTGTGCAGGGCTTCGGCAACCTAGAATGGGTTCATTGCGGGCTCTCCTGCAGCTGGAGGTGATGGCCAGGGTCACATGGTACGTCTGTATCATCAGGGTCATGGCCCCCGATGACCTGTGAGAAAATGACCACCCAGAGTCCCCTCTCCACACACATCACAAAACAAGTGGAAAATATCTGTTCCAATGTGCACATAGGAAGAAGAAAGCTTTCTCCAGGAAATGCAAGTTGCAGACATTCAGCCCAGCCCACAGCGCAAGCAGCTTTTCCCTGGGAGTCCGTTTGCTGTTCAGATTCTCAGTGGGAGGAGAGGGCCCCTGCCCTCCGGGAACCCCGCTGTGGGCGGCAGGGAGGGAGGGGGTGAGCTGGAGGGCAGCCTCCTCCTTTCCCACCTGAAAGGTGCCATTCCCTCAACCAAAACCTGGCCTGCTCAAAGGTGAACTTCATTGTCCACCTGTTATCCCAGGGAGTTTCTCAAAGCTTTGAAATGAGACGCTTCAAAGACCTAAGCATGACAATGTAGTTGAAGCTCAACAGAGAGATGTCTCTCCTTCCTACCCTTACCCCGTAGTCTCTGCAAGATGGGACTCCCCCGCCCTCGCCCCCACCCCCACCTCCGAGCCCTGGCCGGAGAGGAGGCGTCCAACCTGGGGAAGTGGGATGGAGCAGGTGGGAGTCGGGCTTCCGCCTGGTCTCAGTCAGTCCAGGTGCTTTCGCTGAATCCTGTGGACTCGGCGGCTTGCCCAGCACACATTCGCTTCTCACGGGCCTAGAGGCTGGAAGCCTGGGAGGCGGGTGGGCAGCGTGGCAGCGTGGTCAGCTTCCCGGCTTACAGAGGACCGCCTGCGCGCTGTGTCCTCGTGGTGGGGGGTGGCAGAGAGAGCCCTGGCTGGTCCATTTCATCCCCTTGCAAGAGCACCAACCCCCCCACATTACCTTAATTGCCCCCCAGAGACCCCACTTTCAAATACCTTAGCTTCGGGACACAGGCATTCAGCCCATGGGCCCCCCGCTATCTGATGATGCAGAGGGGTCATGGCAGCTGCTTCTCCATTCTCCCTCTCCGTCAGAGAGAGCAAACAGAATATAAATTTTATCAAACATCCAGATGTTTTTGGCAATCTGTCATCACATGCTTGATTGAAAGACATGTTCACCCAAAACCTGCTTTCTGTTGCTGTATCAACTCAGGGTGAGACAAACCAGATTTGCAGAATGGAAGGGACCACTTTGGTTCTAGCCCTTTGAGCCAAGTTAGGATTATTTGCTTCCTAGGCCGCATCAGACCCCCGCGTGCGCGCGCGTTTCCATCCTCCCTGCTCATCTCCTTCTGGCCCCGCCCCCGGCAAGATGGACAGGCCTGCAAGTGGGAGGTGCCTTTTCCCTCTCAAGCTCGGGCCACGTGCACCCCTCTCCTGTGCTCTGATGCTCCAGGGCCGGTGTGCAGCTACTCCGCATGCTCCCGTGTGCAACCTGGAAACGCAGGTGTTAACACCCACAGGGGCGCCTCTCCGCCGTGGGGATCCTACTCTCCCCTGGCTTAGACTTCGGGTGGAAAGGAGCATTCTGGGAACTCTCCAGGAGCCCCCACTCAGGATGGAGCCCTAGGCGCCACAGCAGGGATCCCAGTAGCTTACCCTTCTGGTGGCTTTTCCTCAGGTGGGGAAAGTGAGGCCTCTAATTATTAAATTACTACCTAATTCCTATTAGGAAAAGTATCAGGACTCAAACTCCGGGTCTCGCCTCAGCAGGATCCGCAGAAACCAAAGGGGCTGAACTTCATGCTCACAACACCCTTCCCTGAGCACCTACCAGGCTCTAGCCCAGCGCTTCCGTCTGGCGTTACTTTAATTCCCACATGGACCCCATGAGGAGGATTGTATCCAACCACTTTAAAGGTTAAGTAGAAAGATGGCAAGAAGTTTTCAGAACTGGGATGGAGAGAGTTGGGCACTCAAACCCAGGTCTGTTTGTCTGCAGAATCTTGCATTTTCTACTTTCCATCCAGAAAGTCTGTTCCTTCTGCCCCAAAATTACTAATTATAGTTTGATCAGTACTGAGAACTCTAATATGACACTGCTGACCTTTCTCCTACTGTAAACAATTGCTTCCTTGTCTGTTCCATTTCCACACTTGTATGTTATAATAACAATGTGCCTACAACATGCCAGGTACTTGCTCCGTGAGCTCCTGAATAACTTTTTGATTCCTGTGGCAATTGTAAGACATAGGTGTTATTACTGGCCAAATTTAACAGATGAAAAACACTGAAGTTCAGAAGGTTTAAGTCACTTGTCCAAGGTCATCTCTGCACCGAAACTATAGCTCTTTATCCACGGTGTTACAGTGCACCTTTCAGAGGCTCTTCGCATTGAAAGGAACCCCAAAAGTGGAGTTACTGGGACGAGAGCAGAATGACCCCAGTGCGCAGTCATCCCACCGAGTGCACGCTGTTCGGGCCATGATTGTTCCCATTTGCGTACGTGGGGGGCTTTCTGTGTCACTGTTTTGTCATTCCCGGCTCCATCAGGAGCTCTGTCTTTGGGCCTTTCCATTTCCTTCCATCTCACCGTTTGGGTTCACGTCACCTCTGAGCAGAACGAGTTCCTGGTGCATTGCGTTATGTAGACCTTTGTTGTAGGAGGTGACATTATTACAAGAGAAGTGTGTTTTTTGAATGGAGCTTTTCGTTGTTGTTGCTGTTCAAAGAGAATTATAAAATTGTGAAAATAAGACATCTGGCCATTGCATCTTGTTGCCTAGTTTTCCGGCGTGATTGATGGCTGCAGCTCTGACCCCAATGCGTGCATGTACCAGTATACTCCTCTACCGCCCACACATCTTGATTAAATCCCAACACTGTAGATAGAGCTGGTGAGCAAGCGGCAAGCACAAGGCTCGGGAAGGGAGCAAGCCCAGGTAAGTAATTTGAGTTGACGTAAGTGAATTAGGCTGCTCTCTCAAGGAGGGGACTCCCTAATGGGCTCAACTGAATTGGAAGACAAAACATAGGCCAGGGATTTCCCTGCCCCCCGGGCCTCAGAAGACAGCTGGGGCAAGTGGCACTGCATGGTTTGAGGGATATGAAGGGAAGCTTCCAGCTTCCCAGGCCTGATATTCCTCCTGGCTCTGCCTCCTACATGCAGCAGTATCCATTGAGTGTGCCCTGGAGACTGAATCTGTTCTAGGCCTGGATGTGCAGACATGGAGAAGCCACCGTTCTGCCAGTAAAGGGGAGCAAGACGCAGAAACGAGGACCAATCAGAATTCTATCATGGAGACATCATCACAATGTTCGTAGAGAAACCAGGGCAGCTTTGCGTGGGTAAGGAGGTGTGAGCCTTGAGGAGTAGCCGGCATTGACCGAGGGGAGAGGGGCAGAAGGATTTCCAGGCAGAGGGAACAACTTGCCGGGCTGGGGAACCACCATGTCTTGGAACGTGTGCGGCTTAGGGCTCCTGGGGACATGGACGGATGGGGCTGAGCGACCGGAAGACAGGGGCCAGGTCGTACAGGCTGGGAGGCATCCTGAGGACTGGGAACTTGTCACACAGGACTGCTCTTTTTAACCTTCTTTATACCCACAAACATTAATATGCCATGCTGTTGAATACCCCAAGATGAATTAGGTGTTGCTACTACAATAAAACAGTGACGGTGCAAAGCATGTTTCAGTTTTCAGACGATGCTTTGAAAATCACTGACACAGGGGCCACGCTGGCTTCTCTACACTGGGCGGGGGAGGGGGGTGCCTGCCTTCACTGTCCTGCCCGAGGAGACAGTGGGGATTGGGTGCTGTGACCGGAAGGCTTGTGCTCCTCAAGCAGTCACCTGGTGAAACCTAATGCCCGTTTGATGGGATCAGGAGGCGGGAGCCGGTTGGTCATGAGGGTGGAGCTCCCATGAATGGGATTAGTGCCCTATAAAAGAGACCCCAGCAAGTGCCCGCGACCCTTCCCCCACGTGAGGATGCAGGAGAAGACAGCTGGCTATAAACAAAGGGGACCCTCTCTCACCAGACACTGAGTATGCCAGCCCCGTGACCTCAGACTTCCCAGCCTCCAGGGCTGTGCGAAATTCATGTTTCTGGTTTGTAACCCCGCCCAGTTTGGGGTATGTTACAACGACCCAAGTGGATTAATGCATTACGGCAACAAAAGGGACAGGAACGGCCTGACGGGGACAGAGTTACTGAGCAGAGGCTACCAGTGTCAATGTCTGAGCTCAGGTTAACCTTTTTCTTAAACTTATTAGAAGCCCCGTTTTATTTTTCATCTTTTTAAATTCAATTTATTGGGGTGACAGTGGTTAATAGGATTGTACAGGTTTCAAGTGTACCCTTCTATCGTACACGATATTCATGTCACATCGTGTGCCTACCACCCAAAGTCAGATCTTCCGTCACCATGTATTCGACCCTTCACTACCCTCCATTTCCCTTCCCTTCCCTTTGGTAACCGCCATATTGCTGTCTGTGTCTATGTTTGTTTGTTCATTTGTCAAGAAGCTCCATATTAAAGTGGAGTTTATACAGAGCTCATCACTCTCAAGGAGACTAATGTGCACTAAGCAAATCATAGTGAGAGACAAATAGATACCAACTGATTAAGTTACAGGAGAAAACTTGCTTCCTCTCCAGGAGCCCAGATAACAAGTAGATTTATGGGTCCTGGCCTTTGGTTTTTTTCTCTCCAGGAGAACGATGATCATTGGAAAATGAATTACTCTAAGCCATTTGTGTGGTGGACATTCGTGCACTCAGCCAATGTTCATCGCGCCAGGAGCTCTGCAGGGCGTGTGTGGCATAGCACGCACCAGGCAGGATGGTGAAGTAGGACTCTTCTGCTGCAGTTGCCCATGGTCTAGTGGGGAACATGAGCAGGTCAATAGGAACGGAGTACAAGAAAGGGCAGGACCTAGCAGGCCAAAGGACACCATCCCTCCTTCACTTTCTAGAAGCTGTCTTTCTGTTGGGAATTGGGTCACGTGGGATTCCTGGTAGGGCCCTTGGCAGGAAGCCATTAATAGAAATCCAATAACAAGGCGTTTCCACTGAAGTCGGTAGTAGGCGAACTGCTTATACTCAATGACTGAACATGCTCCACTGTGTTAGTTCGCTGGAACTGCCGCAGGAGAATATCACAGACTGGGTGCTGTAAGTAATGGAGATGCATCTTCTCACAGCTCTGGAGGCTGGAAGTCTAAGGTCAAAATGTTGGCAAGTATGCTTCCTCCTGCGGCCTCTCCCCTTGGCTTGTAAGTGGCTGTCCTCTCCCCATGTCCTCACATGGTCTTTCTCCAAGCATCTGTGTCCTAACCTCCTCATCTTATGAAGACACCAGATATTGGATCAGGGCCCACCCCAGGGACTTCATTTAATTTTATATTACCTCTCTGAAGATCCTGTCTCCAAGTCAAGTCACATTCTGAGGTACTAGGGTTAGAATTCAACATATGTATTTTGGGAGACCCAGTCCGAGCTCATAAAGGAGCCATGTTGTGTGAATGCTTCAGCTGAGATGGAAAACGTGATGCCAGCTGTCACGGCCCTGACTGGCCAAGAATCAGGGCGTTGGTCAAAAGACAAGCACAGTGGTGGTATAAGTCTAGTTTGATTGACAGCTGTCTGGATGGTGGGCTTATTTAATGCCTTGCGTCCCATATCACGGTTCCGGCCACCTGCCTGTGGGAGGGGGTTCAGCTCAGAGGCAGAGGGTTCCCCACGTTGACCTCGGACAACCTCATTTAGTCCTCGCTGTTAGTCAGTTGTTGCCATTGCAAGATGCCTGTGACTTCAGTGTGGCCAGGCACGTTGCCCACCTTGACCGTGGGGAGAAGCTCTATCGAGGCAGCCACACCCACCAGAGTGCCTTGGCCAGCGCAGCTGTCTTCCTTAGTGACTGAATGTGAAGCCAGCCAAAACCTAGAGTTCTTTTCCTTACATACACCTTCTAAGTTGCCTCTCCCCTGGGCTTTGCAGTCATAGTTTGGGACTCATTTTCTTCCTCCATCTTTTCCTTTCTTCCAGAACCCACACTGTGCAGGCATCAGGGGAAGCACTCTGCTAGCGCTACGTCATCTCCAGCAGATGCTGCCCAGCTGCTTCTCTCTAGATCCCTTGATATAAACGGACGTACTTGCTTTCCTGTAACTCCCAGCCACTGGGGTCCAAATTGCCCTCCACTGGACTGTCCTTCAGAATGCGAGGTAGGATGTCACACGGTGCTGACATCACTGTGCAGACTCTCCCAAGGCCACGTGACCCTTCCTCCTCTTGCCCTGCCATCCCTTTTCATCTTTCTGATGGTCCTTCCTCAAACACTTATTTATTAGGCAGGATTTCTGCCAGACACTCAGACGGCAATGTCAGTTATCGTGCTGTTGAACTGTAAGCTGCCGAGGGCTTGTTTGCTGCCGTACCCTCAGTGCCTTGCACGGTGCCTGACCCATAAAGCGGCTTGGTCAATACCTGTTCATGGGACAAGGGGAAGAAGCCAGGCAGACCAGCTCTGCCCTCAAGGAGCTCAGTGCACAGCAAGGGAACAGCAGGGGGACAGACGACTTCTGCTCAGAGTGCCGGGGATTAGAGAAGGTGAGAACACAGGACGGTGGCCCACCGTGGCATGGACGCCAAAATCGGCCCAGGGAGGTGATTGTTGGGCTGACTGGATGGATAACTAAAGGTTTTGCAGGGGGAAGAGGGGCATTTCAGCAACAGAGGTGCGTGCACAAAGGCACAGAGCCGGCGACACCATCGGGGAAGAAGGACCGTGCTTCCGGCTCAGACACAGCAGACTGCCTGCTGCCACTGGAGGTTTTCGCTTCCAAAAGCAGGAGAGGATTGAGGAGATCCAAGCTGCGTTCCCACACAGACGCCGACCTGTTCCTGACTTTTCATTCCCGATTCTCCCATTTGAAAGGCGGAGCCTACCACACAGCCACTGAGTGAGGCGTCACGGAGTAGCGTGGGGAAAAATGATTATAGGTTCCTGAAACGGCTTGGTGTTTAGCCCCAAAATAGTAATCATCCTGATGAATTACTCGGTAATGCAACTTTTCTTTCTTAATTTCACGATAATGTTCTAATATACTAATCACCAAACTCCCGGCATTCCTGGGGTCCCAACAGGGTGGATATTTTAAGCAGTTTTGACAGCCTAAGTATGGCTATTAGGTGGACATTTGTTTCCCATCAACCAATAATAACACCTTGTCCCAAGAATCTAGGGTTGTTGGAAGAATCTCAATGTGCTTTGCCAACAAGGATCCTTTGTCAGGAGGGGCATTCAAACGGCCCCAGGCTGCGGAGCTCATGCCGCGGTCGAGGAGGGAGCGGCGGCAACCCGGAGGAGCGAGGGGCAGGACTCCATCGGCTTCGCCTCCCCAAGGGCCTGCAGGCGGGGGCTGAGGCCCAGAATCAGAGACTCTCAGGGCGTGAGGCTCTGCTTCCTCAAAGGTCAGGAATTTGGGCCACTACAGTTTCTGGGAGGCCGGTCCTAGCACCTGGCTCCAGTAAGACAGCCACGTAAGTTTGTCTGAGTCTGCTGGGTCCCGAGACCTGAGGTTGGGCCAAAGTTTATGTCTGATGTGTTACTCTGGCAGTAAAACAGACAGACCAAATAACTCTTATTTAAAATGCATAGCTTCATTAGCAGTTAAGGTAACATTAAATAAAAGCAACTTTGAATCATCAAACCTTACTGGGTCTGTGCGTTCATGTGAAAAATGAAAACCTGGGTGTGTGAAGAAGGATTCTGAGGCTCTATCTGGATTTTGCAGACCAGGAACTTTCTGTGAGCCACGGGAGGGGAGCAGCAGTGCTTACCTGCCCAAGTGAGCTCCTAAGGCCTGTTCCGATTTTACTCAGCGACTCTCAGATGAGAGTGAGTCCTTACAGGTCAGAGTAAAAGTGAGCTCTATGCTGCTTGGATTCTTGGTGACATAAATAGAGAGGGCAATTCCAGGGTCTGTCACAGACAGACAGGCCTTCTCCTTGCAGGCAGAGCTGGTCCTGGTTCTCAGGTTTGCCACACTGACAACCTGAATGAATAGCCTGCAGCCTTTTCAATAACTGGACTTTGTTCCCCATTTAGGCTTAGATGTTTCTTCTCTTGGGGATTAGGATCCAATCGCTGTCACCAGGCTTTCATTGTTTCCTGGTTGAGTTTACGCAGTTTAGCTCACGTTTTCTAAACTAAAGTCAATCAGGTAAGAACAAAAACAAACAAACATGCAAACCTGAAATCTCAGACCTAGCTCTCCCTTAAAGGTGAGTCCGTGCTCTCTTCTGTGGCCTTTGCAAAGCGTTTGGTCAAGTCCTCATTCCTGATTTACAGAGTGCATCATCTAGTCATCTACCAGTGGGTGTGCCCCACTGAATCCTGCCAGGGGCTCCTGGGAGACCCAGCTGGGAGATCTCCCCAACGAGAGCCCAGGGCGCCGGGTGGGGCTACATGGTCACTAGTCTGGAGTTACTCCTGGGCACGTGAATTCCCTAGAGCTTTCTTTTCCTTCCCCATCAGCAGCAAAGAGGGCTCCAGCACAGGGGAAATCCCTCCCGGAAAGACAAGCAGATGCCACCTTGGAGGTGAGGCCTTGAGAAAGGAAATGAGGGAAGAGGTACGGGCGGGGCTTCCACAGCATCGGCCCCCCTGGGCAGCAAGCAGGGTTTGCAAGAAAGGGAAAGCCGGGGTTGTGGTCCCGCCTGTGCACCCCCAAGCCTGTATCTAGGTCATGTGAACGCTCCAGGAATGTTTACAGAACGCATGCGTGAATGAGGGGTCAACGAGTGCGCTAGTGTGTCCTGTGACAGTTCATCTGTTCCTGCTGTGGAAGGTGACAAGCCCCTACGGCCATGGCCATAGCTGCTTATCCCTCTACGTCTGTGTCTGTGTCTATATGTCTATCCTATGTCTACGTACATTCTACGTCTATGTCCATGTCTGTGTCTGTATCTATGTCTATGTATATATGTCTATGTCTCTATCTACACATATCTGTATCATCTTTGTCTCTATATCTATATATATCATCTGTATCAATAGGTAGATAAAGGCATAGACACAGACAAATAGATGTATAAACAGACAGACACCTTGACATGTGTGCAAACATATGCATCTCTGGAACTGTGTCAGGCACTACACCTATGGGGTTTAGTTTAATTTTCACAACAGCCTTGTGGAAGGTGAATGTCCCTGCATTTATCAAGGTGGAAACTGAGACAAAGAAAGGCTGGGTCACGCGCCCAACGTTGCACAGTGAGTGACAACAGTCAACACAGCTCAGCAGGGCTATTGCGTGGGGGCCCCTCTGGGGGGGTCTCTCCCCCACCCCTTCCGTGCTGCCCGGAGCATGAGCCAGACCACCACGCAGACCTGAGTTACAAGAAATCCTCTTCAAAAACTCCTCGCACCTGATATTGTCTGCAGAGGCCTGGTGGGGTGAACCGCGCAACCGACCTGTCAGCTTTGACAGGTAGACAGCGTTTGCCACAATCCCCGTTGGAAAAAAAAAAAAAAGGTTATTTGATGTGCTGACTAAATTTCTAAGCGGAGATCTAATTAAAACAGGTCAACAACACAACTCTGATTAAAGAATGCAGTGTGAAAAGTGTGTCTCCTGGAATGAATCAAAAGTAAATGACAGGAAGGGAGATTTATGAGGGAGAGGAACTGTTGGGAAGCCTGGGCCTGAGGTTGGAAGGTTATTTGAAGCCAAGGGTATCTGCTGGCAGATTCGCATTGAAAGGTTTTGAGAAGTAAAAGGAAAAAAAAACAGCACTACGTTTCCCAAAAGGTCGAAAGAGCAATAAGTGTAAAGCAATTTCTACTTGGTAAAGTGAAACTGCAAGATCCATTTCCTACGAGACTCCGGGAAAGAAGAAGCTGGTTTGTCACTGAGCCACATGGCTATGTGTTGGAAACTAAGGCAGGCGGTGACGGGTCAGCATCGCAAGGGAATTTACCAAGGAGGCGTGTCCACACATCCAACCAGTGTTGCCCGTCCAGTCCCCATTTTCCAGACCTGGTGCTCAATGCTTTCAAATGCATAGTCTGACTGACATAGATCCCACCATTAACCCTGTCAGGGAAGCACCATTATCCCAATTTTAAGGAAACTGGAGCTCAGAGGAGCTGAGTGTTATTTATGGTAGACTCCAAAGAAATCTGAGTCTAAGCCCTGGAACCTGCAAATGTTACCTAAAATGGCAGAAAGGACTTTGGGAATGTGATTAAGTTAAGGGTCTTGAGATGGAACGATTAGCCTGGACAATCTCGATGGTCCCTCCATGTAATCACAACTGTCCTTGAAGAGGGAACGGGAGGGGGACTTGACCCCACTAGAAGACGCTGTGATGACTCAAGCAAACGCTACATGCTGACTCGGACGGTGGAGAAGGGGCCAGGAGCCAAGGAGTGTGAGCAATGCAGCTCGAAGTTCCACCTTTGGCCCATGGAAAGGGCCAAAAGGCAGCCTCCAGCCCACTAAGACTGATTTCCGACTTCTGACCTCCAGATCTATCGGAGAATCGATGTGTGCTGTTTCGAACCACCGTGGCTGTGGCAATTTGTCACAGCAGCCATCCGAAGCTAACCCAAGTGTCTTGTGTAAGGATACTGAGCCAGGAAACAGAAGAGCAGAGCCCTGAGACCAGGCCATTTGAGCCCACTTCTAGCTCTACTTCTGTGCAACCTGCCGCTGCTCACAATCTGCCCTGCACCCCGCCACTGGCACCACGCGGTCCTCCCTCCTCTCACGGAGGCTCCCAAGCTGTGCGTCAGAATGCCTGGGCCCAGGTAATGAAATGCAGAGTCCCTGGGCCGAAGGCCAGGGAGAGGCCCTCCAATTCCCTCCTTTTAAATAAGTGAATACGGTGCAGTTTTCATGATCCAATTTGGGAATCATCGCTCTAGCACTTTCTTTTTCGAAAATGCATTTTAGACGCATTAATAGAGAGAAAACACGGAGTCAGCACTGCATCTTCCTTTGGAACACGTGGACCCTTGCAGGGAGCTCAGGCTGTTGGAGGGATTATTGTGTGGGAGGTGTTTTACACCTAACAACACACCTGCCTTCATGCCTCTCCTGGGAGGGTGTCACCTGTCTAGTACTGATGAGGAAACCAAGGCTCATTCAGGGAGCCTGTGATAAAGACTTTCTCTCTACTAGCCCCCACACTCAGGCATGTCTTCAAGAGTCTAGTTTTAGCAAGAATCCTGCTAAGTCAGTTTAGCCAGAATCTACCTGCTTTCAGCAAGAATCCTGTTAGGCTGATGAGCAAGAGTTACCCTGCTCTCCTAGTGATGTTCCATCCACAGTTCCCCTCCTCCTTTCTCCTTGGCTATGCAACCTCTACTCTTCCTCCCTGTAGTGAGAGGTGAGCTCAGCCTCTCTCCCCCACTGCAAAGCTCCAGTGCAGTGGTCGCTAGAGTCACCACATCAGTCTTGAGTGAAGTCGGCCACACCACTCTAACGAGCGACATTAATAATTTTTCTCTAAGAGCTGCTGTATTCATTTCCTGTTGCTGCTGTAACAAAGTATCACAAACTGGGTAGATTAAAACAACAGAACCGTCATGGCTCACAGTTCTGGAGGCTGGAAGCCCTGAATCATGTGTCAGGAGGGCCATTCTCCCGCTGACACCCGTAAAGGAGAAGCCAGACCGGCCTCTAGAGGTTGCCAGCAATCCTTGGCTGGTAGATACATCCCTCCAATCCCTGCCTCTGTCAAGACATGGTCATTTTTTTCCCTGTCTGTCTCTGTGTCTCTTCTCCATTTCTTATAAGGATGTAAGTCACATAGGATCAAGGGCCCATCCTACTTCAGTATGACCTAATTTGAATTTAACTAATTATATTGGCAACCACCTTATTTTCAAATAGTCGTACTGAAGTACTGGGGTTTAAGACTATAGTGTATCTTTTGGAGGGACATAATTCAACCCATAACTCTTACCATGGAGCTGGGCCAGGGCAGCCATGGGCTCCCACATACACCTGGCTCCCTTTGCCAGATCTGACAGACTCTGCCTGTGAGGAAGCGTGTGACCGGGGTGCATGGCTTGTCTGTGCCTTCCCAGGCCCTTCCAGCAGGGTCCTTGGCACTTCCAGGCCTCCCGGAACCTTCCCTGGGCAGCACTATGTTGCACCACTGAGCTCAGCTCAGAGGGAGCTCACGTTTGTTAGTTTCCCACTTAATAGATGAAACAATAAGAGATCAAGGGATGTGCCGAGGCTACGTATGTTGTACTCGGGTGGTCTGGAAGTTGGACCCAGGATTTTACCTAAAAGCATTATTCCATAGTTTAGTGAATATCTACTTTGTGTCGGGTATGCAGTACCAAGCACTGGGAATACAGAGATAACTTAGGCACAGTGAGTAGCCTGGGTAGGAGGGGAGACAGGCGTGGAAACCCCAGTGTGGTATACATTGTAATATATGTATTACATATATTACACTCCAAAAGGCTCTGGCACTTCTTGTTCATGCCACTCAGTGTGAAATGCTCTCCAAAGTGTGGAGGAAGGGGGCTTTTTTATTGAAATGGATTGGCTTCTACCTGAGAACTGTTATGTCTGCTGCCCTTTTGGATAATCTCTCCTGTGAATGAACTGTTCCTATCTTTGTCCCACTTTCTCCTATTGCGTTGCTGGCATTTTTCTTACTAATTTGTAAAAACGTTTTCTATCTTAACCTTTTCTATCACGGGAGTCGCAAGTAGTTTCCCCCATCCATCGTTTATTTTGACTTCGTTTTATACTCTCTGGTCCTGTCACTGTTCCCCAGTCTACTCAGGGTGCTCAGGACACACAGAGGTCAGGAAACATCTCAGGATGCAGAGCTGGAGCAGACTTGACTGTGAACTTCATGTGGCGGTAGAAGCAGACTGAGGAAAGGATGCATACAGTGGTGAGTGGCCTCTCTGGCTGGTCAGAGACCCACAAGGAACACGGCTGGGAGACTGGAGACAAGGTAGTCCAGGGGAGAGGCCTGTGGCGAGATACCGGGAGTGGGCATGAACGGCACTGGTTCTGTTGGCTCTGTCATTGCCACTCCCAGAAACTTCTAGAGCATTTTTTTTTTTTTACCTCCAAACCTACAACTCTTGGCTTGGCTGGAATGATAGTCTTGGTTTCCAAGAGAAGGATGTTTCTGCCTGGTGATACACAAAGGGCTCTCCTAATACTAAAGCTATGATTGCTGCCTGGTTTGGTTGGACGCCTTGTGCTGGTAGACCAGAAGGCCGGAAAAATACCATACTTGCAGCGGTAAATGACATGAGGCACTGGGTTGCCACTTATCATGGGAGCAGAGAGGGATACAATTAGAACTCTGCTCATTCACTGGGGTGCTTGCTCTTTGGTGCTTCCATGCCCACATGTAACTGTGAATGGGCATGACAATGACATTATGACCCGGGTTCAGGCACCTCAAGGATGAAACTCTGAGCTCACCCACTGGAGAAGCAACTCATACCAGCAGAAATGTTGGCCAAGACCAAAGACTCTCAAATGAGTTGCACAGTAGGAGGTGAGAAATGTCCTGAACAGCACCTTACAGAGTCAGTGACAGAACAAAGGAGACTTAAAGTGTGACAAGAGTGGACCCGAATGGTGCAAACGGTGGGCGGTAGAGGGTGCCAGCTCACGTTCCCTTAGCTCAGAGGTCATCTGAAGCTCTGTGGACAAGTCTCGTACACACAAAACCCTCCTCCCCCAGCACCTGCATCTCGGCCTGAGAGCTTTCTCTGGCTACAGGGGTTTCCTAGGCTCTCGCGAAGTATCAGTGTCTGGGGATAGATGTCCCGCAGGAGTAATCGTCCCGTGATGACAGGCAGGAGTCAGTAAGGCGGGCCCCACGATTCTCCTAGAGGGTCTTCAGCAGGGGAGCTGCAGAGACCAGCAGAAGTAACCACTCAACTGCATGCTCTTCATTGCCTTTCTCCATCCCATCTCCCTGTGGCTTCCCAGGATCCTGTGCTTCCCAGGATCTCCTTCCACATGAACAACGTGTACCAAACCCTCGTCTAGGGTGGGCTTCGGAGGGATCCCAGCTAAGACCCTGCGCCAATGGACAAGAGACACTAGTTTTTCTCCTACACATGTTAGAGGCATTTGCTCAAGCTCATTTACGGATTAGAAGGAAAGACAAGTTGATTACACTGCAGAAGCTACGAAATCCCAAACCACAGGGAGTGCTGGAGAGGCTAAAAGAATTAGAGGAGAATGAGAGGTTTTGGAAGCAAATGAGATGAGATTTAACATCGATAAATGTAAGACAATGCACCTGGGAAAGTCACAATCAGCACTGCTCTGAAGGGGGAATGGCGACTTGCGAAACAGTCATACCATCAAAAAGCTGGGGGCAATAATGTATGAGAAATTAGGAGCTGAGAAGTGTGCCGCTTACTAGGAAAACAAAGGTCACCATCTTGCTGGGAGTAGATAAAACAGGATCAGATGCTTATTGAGACAGCAAGAAATCGAGAACTGGTCAGTCAAGGTAGAGCAGGGCAGCAAAGCTCTGAATGAGATGCAGATTAAATGGAGCCTCAGGGGGATTCTGGGTCCCAAGCTGTGGAAGCAGTCCCCCATCCGACAGGGCATGCCGACCAGAGGCTGCGGCAGGCTCTCGGCCAGCCAGGGGGTCAGGGCAGCAGGCACGTGGCATTAGTGACAGAGACCTTGAACCTGAGTCCACACCGGAGGCCGTGCTCACTGCATATGAGAGTAGGAAAGCTTGCCAGGCAGACTCTGGCCTCCCTGCCCCCGGGGCCTTCAGGGCCTGAGACAAGGGTGCATCACGTCAGGGTGCCCACAGATAGGAGTGCGGATGATCCAGGGTGCTCTCCCCATCGTGAGATCCCCAAGGCCTGGGTGCCTCACCTGGAAGCCGGGCTCCGAGACCTGCCTTTGCCGGCGCACAGGGGCCAGCCAATCACCGAGAGCAGTGGGCCCCTCATCGCCGAGGTCCTTTAATATGGAACAACTGGTCCGCTCGTCTCTGACACCGCTAGGCTTTCCTTCTGGTCGCACGCAGGGTTTGTAAGCCTTTTTTGATCATGATGCCCCAGCTGTGATAAATTTTACATCACAACTCACTGTGTGTACTTGGTCAGAATTAAACTGCCTTACTTTTTTTTTTTTAAATGCTAACTTGTTTTCAAAACTTACTAAATGGTTTATAACCTGAAGTTTGACAAACTCTGAAGTAAGGCATTTTATCCCACATAATCCCTATTAAACGATATCTTGCCTGGGAAAGCATTATTATCAATTATAATTATAAAAATACACAATATTATTTTATGATATCTAGCATGATATAAAATGTATAATAATGTAATTAAGTAATAGAATGAATGTGTGTACAGCTCTTCTGAACACACAGGAGACCACTACACAGAGCGTCCCATTTCTTTATTGTATCAACTCTCTAATGGGTGTAAACCCACTTCTTATACGAGAAAAGCAACTCCGAGAGCAAATAATAGGCCTAAGGCCAATTTGCCAGCTAATGCTGGAGTCAGGGCTTAAACCATCCTTTTTAAACTCCTTTGTCAGATGTCTTTCTCCTTATTAAATGCCAATGAAAGATGCAGATAATTTGGATGAACCATTTCTGTTACCCTGGCTGTCGCCTCTCCCTGCTGTAGCATCCCCTCTGGCTCAGGTCCCTTCATTACAGGCTCTGGAAGTCATGACAGAGACTCAGAAGGAATCAAGAAACACGCGCAGGCTTATTCTGGATGACTGAGAAGACCTGAAAAAGCCTCATTACAAAGATCGCAAGCCGGACCCGGCTCTGGCTGGTTGCATGGCCTTGAGCAAGTTATCTGACTTCTCTGAGCCTCAGTTTCCTCATCTGTGCATCAGGGGCGAGTCCACCTGCTCTACCATCTTTAGGGGCATGTTGTGGAAATGCCCGTGGGGAGAGCCGGGCAGCTGGAGTCTCCAGAACTTTCCACGGATCTCCCCTCTACCGGGGACGCCTGCCCTTCTGCTTGGCACTAACCAGACACCCCGAGACCCCATCCGCCTCTCCCCTCCTGGGCAGAAGTCGTCAGTCCTTTCCTGCCCCGCTGCTGCGCCTCATTCTCACTGTGACTGCAGCTCTCCCCATGCGCTGTTAATATGCGCCCCCGCGGAAGGCGGACTGCCTAGGTGCAGCGGGCGGTCATCGCTTCACGTACGAGTGACCTTCAGCACACTCTGCATTCTAGGTCCTGGTCGCGCCCTGAGTCCGGGCTGAAGTACAAGCTGGAATGCCGGGGCGATGTGGGCATTCTGCCTCATCGGCCAGCGGTGGGGGCGGACTCAGAGTGCCCGCAGCGCCCGCAGAGGTTCCCTGACGGGGTTCTCCTGGTGGTCTGGTGACCTTCGATGGGACCCATGCAGGTGGAGGGATCCACAGGAGGATCCCTCCTCCCTGCCCGTGGCTGCACGGGGAATGAACCACGGTGCGGCTAGCGAATCCTGTCGTCAGACGGTCTGCACGCAGCGCACCGTGCAAAGAGCTCATAGTCTGGGGACAGAGAGAGGGCAGCTTCTTGCGATTGACATGCTGGTGAAAACCTACAAATGCAGAAGCGATTACTGATACTGTTTTTTAAGAGCAGGGATCAGCTTGCATGAAGCATGAAGGGTAGGGTGTGCAAGCTACGGCCCATGGGCTGCGTGTGGCCCAGGGCGGCTATGAATGCAGCCCAACACAAAATCCTAAATTTACTTAAAATATTATGAGATTTTTGTTGTGATGATGTGTCACAATGTATTTAATGTATGGCCCGGAGATGCCAAAAGGTTGGCCACCCTAGGAGCTAGTATGGGTGAGGGCCCTGGAGTTAGAACAGCCTGGGTTAGAGCTGGTCCATTCATTCCCCTCCTTTTCCTTCCCTCCCCAGTCCTCACAAGTCCGTACTCAGTGCTAGTTAAAAGTGCCAAGTTCTTGCCCCTCGTGGGGCTTCCCTCCTAATAGAAGAATTCAAATAATAAGTATGTACAAAAAAAACCAGAACAAAACAATACAACAATTACAGACAATTACTATGAAGAAGGTAGGAAAGCAAACATGCAAAGCCACAAGGCTGTGTTGTGTCCCTGGCCCGCCCCCTACCAGCCATGTGACCTCGGATCTATTTTTTTCGCTTCTTGGTGTTCACAGAATAAGAATAAACACTCGTATCTCCAAGGGCAGTTGCGGCGATTAAAAGGGGCACCACATGTGATGCCCGGTGCAGTGCCTGGCAAGCAGGAAGCGCTCTATACATGGTTGGCATTAGTGATGCTAATGCAACGAGATCAGCTGTCCTGACAATATGATACTTACTGAAGGTTAGTATTCAAACAGGATGGGTTCCGCTGTGCAGATGGGCAGGAATTATGTGGGACTCCCCTCTCTTTTCCCTGTGAATGTCAGCGATTTGGCTCCATTTAAAGATACAATAGGTTTATCTTTAAGGTTAAGGTGACAGACACTTACATAAACACTTGCATTGCTTTCCTCATTTTTTCTTCCACGGACTTGCTGTAGAACACCTCCGATCTGCTCCCTATCTTTCCTGTGCTCATCTTTTCATGGTTCTGGTTCAGAATCCAGACCACCTGCTCTACAAAAGTTAAGGTAAATACGATCTCTATAAGCTGGAGAGGCTGGTCTTGGCTCCAGGAAACACAAGAGGGCCAGACATGCCTGGGACTGCACACGAAGGTGCCGATTCCATCTGAAAGCTGAGCCCTAGAGAAAGACTTCACGAGCCAGGAGGGGCCAGACCTGGCTCTTTGGAGGAAGCTGGAGACGTTCCCCCTCCGCCATTGGGCGGGTCCTGCTTCCACCAGCTCCTCTCGCTACCCAGGCTCTGACAGCCAGATAAGCGACTTCTGTCTATTTCCTCAATTACTTATATTTTGAAATGTACTAAAAAGCACACAGTATGCTAAACAAATGCCCTGCATCCAGATATGTGTCCATAAATTATTAAAAAGTAAAAGAAATATAGCAAAAACAGAAGCCCCTCCATTCAAGTCTTCCCTCCTGAAGTAATTAGGATTTAAAAATTGTGTGCATCTTATCAAAGTGAGCCTTTATGTTTGGACTATACATATATGGAAAGCTCCATAAGCAATACATCTACTTGTTTTGTGTCTATCAGAGCATTTCCACACATGTTTTTATGGGTTTACACAAATGACTTTTTGTAATTTGCTTCTCTCCTTTGGCATGATGTTGATAAAATACATCTAGTGCATTCATTTTAATTGCTGAGGGAGTATTTAATTTCACAAGTCCATCACAACTTATCCACTTCGCCATTGACAGAAGGTGTGTTGTTTTCTTTCTTTCCGGTTGTTTTTACAAACGATGCCGGCTTGACCACCCTGAGCGTGACAGCCGGCGCCCACCCGCCTGCCTGTGTCCCCAGAGCACTTGGGCCAGTGGAGAAGCAGCACAGAGGGGCCCTGTCGTCTTCAGCTCCAGCAGTTTTCTGCGGTTTCTCCGCAGTTTCCTCTGCAGTTTCTTCCCTAATTTACATCATCACCAGGGATCACGGAAGTTCTCATTTCTCCACAGTCTACAAATACTAGCTCTTTATTGGTCTGCTGAATGGGAAAGGTAGCTCCATGGTTTGTTCGTTTGTTTGTTTGTTTGTTTGTTTTATTCCTCTGATTTCTGGGGGGCTGTATCCTTTTACAAATGGCCATTTGGCAAAGTCTCCCTGGAGGGGCTTTTATGCCAGGCGGCTGACGTCGCTCCTCAGGGAGGCGGGCATCTTTGGCGGGGTTAACCGGCTCTCCAGGAAACGCCCTGGGACTCAAAAAGAGGGCATGGAGGAAAGAGGAGGGAGTCTTGAAAAGACAAACTTCATCAGCTTCATGATTTCCCCCAGGGGTCTAAGGAAACTTCTAATTCGATTTCATACTTAATTGTCCCCTATCAAACCTAACAAAACTGTGTTTTCCAAATGTGGATCTGCTCTACTTCAGACAAGGGGCTCCTCCCCAGCCCTCCCATCTGGGTGGTGTGCTGGGCGGAACTCTCTGAGCTCGGGCGTCTTGCCTGAAACTTCTAGAGGGTTGGTGTGGACATAAGAGGAACGTCTAATGCAGTTCAGTCCTGCACATATTTATCGAGCGCCTACTATGAACAACTCACTGTGCCTCCATCGAATAAAACAAAAACGTATTTCCTTCGAGGGCCTGTTAACAAGGGGATTAGAGAAAAGCACAGTGTGTCACCACCCACCTTTCCCTGCCAAGGAGCCCCAGTCCTCACGAGGTGACAGTTTCTCCCCAGCTCCCCAGCCAGAGCTGACCTTAAAGCGCCACCCCCACGCCCCCACAAACTGAGTCCCAGGAGAGGGCCACCCTGCGGCTGCCTGGCCACCTCCGTGCCCGGGAGCCCTTCGGGTGCCCTCCTGCCCCTCTCTCTGCGCATCATCAGGGAGCTCCCGCCGCTGACTCCAACCGCATTCAGATGTTAAAAAAACACAGATGGCGTTGTGGTTCCAGGCTAATTGCAGCATGTTCATCTGAGAAGTGATTCTCATTACGTGCTCGTCAAACGATTATGGAGACAAGTGGTGGCCCCATCCTTGTGACTGTCAGGTGTGGTTAGTAAAAATAGGGGGAAAATAAAACCGAAAAGGAGGAAACTTCCTAAGCTAAAAGTGGCCTTGGGACCAGAAGGCAAGGGGTAAAAAGGGAGGGACACTTCCAGGCACTTAGGGAGGACGGCCCAGGCCCCACGGACCAGTGACAGAGCTGGTGCAGGGAGCTCTGTCCATCCTCGGGGCCAGAGGCTCCTCAGACCCAGGGGGAGCCGAGTGGAGCTGCCTGCGGTCTCTGGCCTTTCCTCCCCCTGAACGTGGCACCCTGCCACGGTGACCTTGCTCAGCCAGGCTTGCTCTTGTGCCTCAGGCACTGCACGTGAGGCTGCACAGGGTCATTTAGCCCCTGGATGTCTCCACCATAGGCCCCAAAACAACCTCGAGGGTATGAACACAGGCTGAAGGCAGACCATGCGGGCTCCATCCCAGGTCCACTAGCGATTAGCCATTGCTTTAGGCTGGGGGCCTGACCCCTGCCAAGCTCAGAGCGTACACCAGGAAAACAAGGAACAGCAGAAGCAGCACCTGTCCCAACGCACAGTTCCTGTGAGATGGCAGTGAGCCGTCGCATGGCGCCTGGCCCCTCTCAACCTCTCCATCAGTGTCCTTGTTAGCACAGTCACGGCTGGGGGCCGGTCCCTTGCCCCTGCTCACGGCTCACCTCAGTCGGCCGGTGAGCTCCACAAGAGCAGAGACACTCTGCTCACGGGCTATCCCAACACCGCCCCCCCCAAAAGACGCTAATAGGCTTGTATTGAATGAGAACATTTGGATAAAGTCTTTGCGGTTGGTGAGGCAGGGTGAAAAAACAAAACAAAACATAGATTCAAAAAAATCATAGCTTCTGTTGACATGATGGTTTAGACATGAGCAAGCAACCTAGTCGAGGTTGAAGAGTATGCTGAGGGTTTCATGGCTCTAATTCCTGGTTCAGAAACACATTCACTCTCTTGTTCGCTCATTTGGCAATAGCACTGGCAACGCCAGGGCTCTGGGCTCTGTCCCCGGACAGCTCACCTATTCTAAAGGGTGTCCAGGCCCCACTGTGTCATGCGAGAAGTCCGACAGGGCCGCACACGGTGTGGCTGGGGCACAGGGGAAGGCGGCTCGGACACCGGAGCAGCAAGGACGGGCGAGACCTGGCTCGGACGGAGGGGGAGGGCACGGCGGGGACAGCCTGTCGCAGGCTCAGAAACACGCAAGGGCCTGTGTGCTTGGGCAGCCGCGGCTCCAACGGCACTTCTTTGTGCCCACACTGTCTAGACGGTTCTGTGTGCACGGCGTTTAATGCCACGTGCAGCTGGCAGCCTGTGAGGACAGGGCCTCGCCTTCCTCCTTGTTTCCCTCGCCAGGCGCGGCAGGTGCCAGAGCAGTTGTGGAGGGAAGAGGGGAGGGAGATGGAGATGCAGGGTGCAGTGGAGACCGCTCTGTCTGAGGGGTGTTGGGGGACTGGAGAGGCCCCTCGGGGAGAACGATGAGACAATGCGCAGGAACGCCCCAATGCCCGTCCCTCCCACCCCCACCCGGAGCCTCCTGTGTTTGCATTACTTCTTTCCTAGGGCAGAAAAGCCTCTCAAGTGCATGGATACAATGGAACAGACACGGTTATAAATAAAGTGACAGATACCATAGCAACGGGGGAAGCAAAATGAAATACATCATCTTGCAAAGGGCAGAACCCACGCTTTGTGTGCGAGCGAGCGTCTCTTTCCTCTCCCCACCGCTTTCCGGCACACACATCTCAGGCTTCACATGCAACAGGCCTGTCTCCGCAAATGAGGCGATTTGGAGATAGAATTTACACATATCTATTCGTGGGCTCAGTGTTTAGTTATATAAAGTGTGCCTCCCGCACTGTATAGAGAGATATACTTTAGATTACGGATGTACGTCTTATGTGTCTGTGAAGTCCTAAGATAGACGAACACAGGTTCTACGGCACACTTGTCTGCAATGAGACCTGGACCCTCTCCTTGACCTGGTGGCGGGGGTGGGGGAAGTGTGGTAACGTCTTCTCCCCCGGAATCAGGGAGGGTTTTTGACTCCTTCACACAGTAGAGCATGCTGAAAGGGAAGCTGTGTGACTCGGGTGGAAAAGTGAGCTTCCACCGGCCTCGCCTGGGGCATGGGCTCCGGGGGAAGCCAGTTCTACGTGGGAAGTCCAGTTCCCTTGAGGCCCCCACGCTGGAGAGAGCATGCGTGGAGCTTCGATCGAGTCTCCGCTGAGCGCAGCCTCCCAGCCACATCTGCCAAAGGGCAGACGTGTGAGGGAAGCGCTTCTGGATGCTCCCACCGGCTCATCCGCCAGCCAGGCACCAGGAGTGACCCCAGCTGACGCTACAGAGAATGAAGAACCAGCCACGCCCTGTCCAAATTTGGGACCCGCTCCATGTGGGAGACATAGTAAAATCTTACCGTTGAAGCCACTGAGTTTGGGGGTAGTTACTTACGCTGGAGCAGGTGCCCAATCAACACCAAAATAGCCACCGCTTACGGGGTCTCCAGCACGTGCCCTGCTCTCTGCTTGCTCTTGGCATCCGTCCCCTCACTTCACCCTCAAGTCAACGCCACCAAGTAAGACGCGCAATCTCTACTTTTTAGACGAGGAAACTGGGGCTGAGGGGGGTCAGGAGCCAATCCGCGGCCTCAGGCAGGAGCCAAGAGTGAGAGAAGGCCCCCTGGATGTGGGGTCCCCACTCCTAGTCACCCTGAGAGTCCTTTTCCGAGGTGGACTCCCACTTTTTAAATTTTCTCTGAGAATGAGGATTCTGTCATGCACACTCCTGGGGAGCATGATATTCTCATTTAACGTATTTCCAAGTCAATACATCTGGATCTGTTACCATCGTAAAGGCCACAGCCCAGGGTATCGGATGGATTTACGGGTGCATTTCATAAGTCCACCTGGGTGTGGCTATTTAGGTCGTTTAAATTATTTTCTCACTGTTATAAATAATGTTTGAGAGCACTGCTTTGCACGTATGTCTTTGTGCCCTGAGATATTTTCCTAGAACAAAATCCTACACACGGATAAATTGTAAGTTAGTGCTTAAATGTCTATGGTCGCGGGCCTGAGCCCTCCGTCCCCAGCCCCTGACCGTGCCGTGTCCCCGCGGTGTCCCTTTCTGCCGTCAGCACCCCCGCAGTGCAGGGTGAAAGCTGCGGGGACTGGTGGGAGGCTTAGAGTGGCCACCTCGTCCATTTTCCTTCGTGCTGTTCAACTCGCAAGTCAGGAGCGGCCCTGGAGGGGAGGGGTTTAAGGTCGGAGCTCGGGTTAAATCCCTGCTCTGCCGCCTTCTACTGTGACCCTGCACAAGCCACTTGACCTTTCTGAGCCTCTTTCCTTATCTGTGAAATGGGAATGAAATTGAAACTCCTTGAAGGATTTGGGTAAGGATTTTACAGGGTGGTGCCCATAAAGCCTGCGGCCTCCTACGTGACAAGCTGCATCATGACACAAAGTTCCTCTGTCAGAGGGACGCCCCTCAGCCTTTTGGAGCCCAGAGTGTCTGAAGCTTCCGGGGAGACAACAGCAGGGTCTGGGTGTGCCAGCGGGGAGGCCGAGCAGCGCCCCCAGCCCTCACTCTTCCTGATGTTCTTTCCCACCTCTGATGCTCACAAAGGCGCCCTTGGTGTCCAAGGTGGCGACAGCCCAGATCAGCTTGCAAGGGTTTGCAAATCGGAAAATGATAAAAACGATGAGTTTTATTAGGGAAACGTTAGGGCCCAAGAATGTGTGTTGGCTGCGTGAGCACCCCAGCGTGCCTGCCGCTTCCCTTTGAACTGAACTGGAGCGCCCCCACGGCAGGAGGCCCGAGCCTGCGCCCCATCTCCGCTGGTGGGCAAGTCCCCATGAAGGGCAGGGACGCTGCGGAGCTCGGGGCAAGGAAGTGGAAACTCAAGGTGATAGGGTGGTGTCCCCTTTGACACTTGCGTTGTCATGGATGGAACAGCAAACTGGGTCTCTGAACTCTCTAGTCATGATAGGGTCAATGTATCAAAGCAGGAGCAACTGATTCTGAGGGAGCTGGTGGCTGGTCCCCTCCTGCCCAGCATGGCCAAGGTAACGTCTAATCTTCCTGTTTTATCCTTTTTTGGCCCACATGGAATATAGTCACTTTTCCAAGTTGAAGTCCTGGCTTACAGTCCTCACTGAGAAACACAGTAAAAGAAGTAGAAAATTATTCCTCCCACTGTTGACTAAAAAGCTACACACGGAAGCTCTGCCTAAAAGACTCCTCGTCTGATGAGCAGATGCCTGCCTCACGGGGACTCGCTCGCGTCAGAACCAGCCAGCAACACCTGGAGACACAGACTCACTCATGGTCTGGGGACAATGTCGTCTACAGCCATCCAAGCAACCCCGCAGGAAATGCCGCAAAACACAGGCAGAAAGCCTGCGGCGAGGGCTCCCCAACACACCCTGCCCGCACCAGAGGCCACGTCTGTCGGCACTCTTTTGGGCACCTACTGACAATTCCAGTGCCCCTGAATGTCTGGGACTCTGAGGGGATAATAAATAACACCTGTGTATCCTTGGCGTTTGGAAAAACCAAGAAATGGCACACAGAAGTCAGAGAAATGGAAATAAAACCCCAGCTCTGTGACTGAGCTGGCTGGTTTGGAGATGGTGGGGTAGGTGTGTGGCCACTACCTGAGCTTCCAGCTGCTCCCCTCTGCCACGGGGAGCCTCCAGGTCTCCCCACTCCTCTGAGTTTACCACATGCAGGAAATATGCATCCCCTGAGGCTGCATATGCATCCCCTGAGCCTCGGTCCCTCGTGAGGTCACTGACTTCCCCTCCTGAGCCCCTTGGAGGAGGGGCTTGGGGGTGGGGAGAGTCAGGGAGACGCCTGCAGTAGAGACTCTAGAAACTCAAAGGCTCCGCAACACCATCCGACAGAAGGCCACTCTGCCTCCAACGCTGTCGTTCATGCCTGGATAAGATTCCAGCTCTGCGCTCTCAGCGCCGCAGAGCCACAACGCTGTGCTCCAATATCCTCACAAAAGAGTGAGTTGAGCCAACGGGCAGAGAAACACGAAGAGTTCAGGAAGTACCTGAGAATGTTCTGACGTGCGCGCCTGAACGTGCACTCAAACCACGGGCTCCTTGGTCTCACTGCCTTCGGCCAGAGCTGCCTGCCCGCTGCTCCGGATGATTGACACACCTGCCTTGGAGGTGGAGAGGATGGGGAGACCCAGGATGGGGCAAGGGGGGCGGGAAGAGCCGCCAGACAGGACAGGGTTAGAAGCCCGGAGCTCAGAACCAGCGAGAACCCGGGCGGGGTCTCTGCGTGCTGAGAGCAGGGGCTGGAGAGAAAAGGGAGTGGGGTTTGAGACGGATGACTTTCATGATTCCAGTCTCTGTGGTGGCAGAGGCCTTGCTTTCATTGGCCAGGGTGGACGCCACAGTGGCTTTGTTGGACTCATTTAAAGCATCCTTGTTTTATAGATGAGAAAGTGGAGAGATGTTAAGGTACAGGAAGTTGGCCAACGTCACCGGTGGCTGAGCTAGGGTTTCAACGCTTGCTCATTAGTAACAGGAGACCTCTTTTGGCTAAATTTGGCAAAGGCCCCCTGACTCAGAGAGGCGCCGGGGCAGCCTTGGTCTCCTGCAGGGCTGCACAGCGGACAAGCAAGTCATCTCCCACCCAATGTTCTCAGAGAGTGCGCACACGCATACACAAATACTCCCCCGTGTTTGGAGTAGGTAAGAATCCTCTGGCATGAGCTTAAAGGGAATAAACAAATATATGACATATAACATCATCAGGAATGGAAAACAAATTCTGAGTTGGATTGAAGAACAAGATCTTAGAACAGAAAGCAAAACCACTTGAAAAAAATGTCATGAACACAGCATCCGCCCACTGCTGGCTGCTTCCAAGCCTCCCTCGGCAGTCCCGGCCAGCTGGGTCCCTCTCTGCTCCGCCCTCCACGGCCACAGGCTCCCCGTGCAGTCCTCTGTCACGTGCGCTGCTCCGTCCCTCTGCCCTGTGCCTGGGAGACTGCAAATCCTTGATATCGCTCTTTCCCTAACATTCATCGGACTGGCCCTCCTTGTCATTCAGGTCTTAAGTTTAAACATCATCTCCTCTGAGCGTATGTCACTGCCTGTCCAGACTGGCATTGTATTCTACAGATTTTTTTTTTTTGAGGGGGGGCGGGTCACAGAAGACGTGGTAATCTCTGGGAGCCTGGGTCAGGTAATTTTCCATGGTGAGCACTGTTACTGAAATGGAATGAATGGGACGATCACAAACCATTTTCAAGGACATCTGCAGGGGCAGCCCCTGACCCATAATGCCCTGGCGTAGGCTTGGAGCTGGATGAACATTTGTGCCCAGGAGTGTTAACTGTTCATTTCAACCCAGAGCAAGAAGCCCCATGCGGTGTGCTCCATCTCCGACCAGCTAGAGGCTCAGAAAACATACTGGTTTTTGACCCTTTGTTGAGAGGGACAGATCAGATGTTTGAGGGTAGGATCAATCCAAAGACACCAGACTGCAGTGATGGACTCACCAGCAAGATGACAGTTAATAGGGAAATAAGGGTAATTCAGTGTGTTCAATGAATATAGGCACACACAAAAAAATCGATGGCACAGGGTGACCTGGTTATGCAGGAACCCAAAGACAAAGTGTTGCAGAAAATGTGTAAAATCATAGAGGTTGAACGCTGTTTTTCAAACATTTCACCAAAGTATATCTCTAGTAGCCTCAGGACTTCTGACCTAGTAATCCACTTCTAGAACAGTCTCCTAAGTAACTAAAAATAGATTTTGACAGAGGTATGTGTATATAAAGCATTAAATTAGTGCAGCATTAAAGTAGTGAAAAATAGAAATAATCTCAATGTTTAGCAATACAAGTCAATGGAATATCATGCATTCATTAAATGTCCCATTTGCAAAGTAGTTAATGACAGAATATAATCTTCTATATTACAGTGCCGTCTTTCTCACTCAAGTCCTGTCTCTAATGACAGTATTTTAGGCTTCATGGAAAACATTGGGGAAAATTAGAATATCAATGACATCATTCAGCCAATCACTTTCTCAGTCGCTGTACGAGATCGTCCTCTGAAGTGCCCAGGGTCTCTGAAGGAGGTAAAGGGAAGGAGAGGGCATTCGGAGTCAATGGTGTCTTGGGTCCAGCCTCAGCCACCCAGGTAGGATATTACCTGTTTCACATAAATGTTGGACCACCCAAGCCATTCCTATGGTTGGTGACCTGCCCACCAGGAAAAGAGAGGCTCTGAGGCACCCTGTCCTTTGGTATATATTCCTCGGAAGTGGACAATGCAAAAGGCACTGAAGAAGCCATCAGTTTGCCAGATGCTTATTTGCAGCTTGCAGGTTGCACCAAGAGAGGGGAGGCTCTCCCTGCCTCCATCACCCACCCTGGTGCAAACCAGGCCCTCCGTTTTCCCTCCTGCTTTTCCCTGTGGTCCCCCGCAGGCCTTCTTATGGGAAAGAAGTGTCAGACAATAAACTCCTGTTGCACCCTCTGCTTCGATCCCCAGGGATGGAAGGTAAATGGAGTTTGAGAGTCATGGAGCCTCTTTCAATGAAGCATCCATGAATTCCCGGAGCAAGGTTAACTAAGAAATGCATTCAATAGTAGGACTACATTTATAGCCACAAAGATCCAGACACTTTCGAGATAAGAGGGAAAGCTATAGAGTCTTCTATTTCAAGGCTGGTTAAGCAACTTTTGAGGGATGGCTGGGATCAGGCTAGAACTTGTTTGAACCCAAGATCTATCACAAATTGTGTAACCTTGGATGAGAACTTGGCCAACGTGTCGCTCAAATTTTTTTAAAAAACTGTTGTGTGGATAATAACAGTGTCTGCCTTCTAATACCGTAGGCGGGATTGAATGAGATCATGCATAAATATGTTCAGCTTACTGGCCAGTCTGTTCAGTGGTTAATAATTAGGAGTTATTGTATTATTACAGAGGAAATTGCATGGCTGTTATAATCAACTAGACTTGGGTTCAAATCCTTATTCTGTTTATTAGATTTGTTTTAATGGGTCCCATATGCTGGATCCCCTGAACCTTGGTTTCCTCACCTATAAACAGGAGTGAAAATAACCCATCCCTTCTTCAAAGAACATTAGTTTTCTGCATCATTTTTCTATCACTATCTTCACTAGTACACTCATGTGCCCCATTCTCTCAGAGCCTCAATAACTGGTTAAAAACTGAGACCTCATTAACATCTTAGTCCTTCACCCCACAAACACCTGAATACCTGCCATGTGCCAGGCACCGTGCTCAGCGCTGGGGGTGTGAAGTGCATCAGGCCCGGTCCCTCCCCTGTCTGTCCTGATGGCTGCGTGAACCATGAGGTACCAGCATGCATATGTGGACAGGCAGAGTGGGGCATGAGGAAGCCGGGGAGGCAGGAACTTACCCTACACACTTGGGAAGCCATCAGAATGTCTTGAAGAAAGGAGTGACATGACCAGATTTGCTCCCAGACACATAGCTCTGTTGCTGGGTCAGGGGTGGGCGCCAGTGGGAGCTGACAATCAGCTTCTCTTAGAAAAAGGGGCAGGAAGCCATGGGCAAGGGCCGTGTTTTGTGAGGGAGAACCTGGATGATGAATAACGGTGACTTTCTCTGAGCGTGGACAATCTGAGGAAGCTCAAGCTATATTGAGTGTGAGTGTGTGTGTGTGTGTGTGCATGCACACGTGCGCATGTGTGCAAGTGTTACATCTATGGAACAGGAACACCACAGTGTTTAGTTGAGGACACTTTGGGTTTGGGGCAGCCAGGTAGCCTGGATCAGGAGTTGAAGCCCAGACTGGAGACACAGGCGTGTGAGTCACTGGGAGAGAGACAGAGGTGGATCTGTGAGAGTCGATAGGAATGAAGAACCAGGAACCATGGAGAGATGAAACAGAGAGGCTGACTCACAAGTAAACCCACAAAGAACCTGGAACTCCTGGCCTTTGGCTTTCCCTTGGTCACATCTGTTATAGCATCCTTGGAAGATTCAGTAGATCTCTGGTCCCCAACCTTCTAATAGCTGGAGAAAGGGGCGGAAGTGTGGGCAAAGAGTATACATTGGTGAGGAATCCCATGTTCCAAGGCATGAGATTCAGATATTTACATCACATTTTCAAGGCATAGTGGCAATTTCTGCTGGCCCAAGGTCCCAACACCACAGCCCAGACTTCCTCCCCTGTGCTTTTGACTGAGCTCCTTGCTATGTATAGATTTAGGGTTAGGGGATGGGAGTGTAGGGAGGAATGGCTTACCAGACACACATGACAAATCGCACCAGGCTGAAGGTCTGGGAAGAAAGTTCTTGAGAAAAGTTTGCATCTTGGCTCCACTTCCTGCTTTTTTGGTATGACTCAATTTTGGTGAGAAATAAGTGTTTTGGCTCCTCCCCAAGAACAGGGCCTGTTGTTGATGAGGACTTGGGACAGTGTGCTCTCCTTCTCTCTGCAGACCTGCTGTCCTCGCCTCCCAAATCTGCCTGCTCTGACTCGGGAAGGAACACTGAGCCCAACACGCGTGTGCCAGCTATGTGGCACTGCGTCCACAGCAGCTAAGCCATCTGCAGGAGGCCGGAGCTGCCAGCTTGTCACCAGGCAGGGGAATCCATTTCACATCCTCCCCCACTCACAGGTTGGAGGTTCTCTTTTCTCCAGTTAAGCTTTCTGGGGGTTTGTGGCCAAAGAAGACATACCAGTGAAGCGAGGGTTGAGAATTCCCATTTCAGCAGCGAATCCCTTCGTGTGAGTTGAAAGTTCATGGAAGGTAACACACATGGGTCAAGGCAAGAAGGACCTTGTAAGGCAGGGGTCTGCCCTAGCGGCTTCAGAGTTCAAGGTGGCTCTGGGAGAACCTGCACAGGGAGCCCTGAGACAGCAGCCTGGGCTTGGCCTGACATTCTTCATTTCTTCTAAGCCCCCAGGGGGTGCTGACGCTGCCAATCTGTAGGCCATGCTTTGAAGAGCTTGGCTCTAGATTAGAATTCTTCAACCTGGAATTGTGCATCCTTCTTTGTCTGCTCAGAAAACAAATTCTAGACTCTCCTCAAGGATCCCTTCGATGGCAAAGACCTTCTTAACTATGTATACCATTTACTTGGCCTCTCGGTAGAAGGAGCCACGCCTTCCTAAGTGTCCTTACCTAACCTGTCCCAGCCCTTGCTCTCTTCTCCTTCAAGAGCCTGACCCCTTGAAACCCGGACGAGTTCCACTTCCTGTTGCATTTCCTGTGTCATCAGTGCTCATTCATGTTTACTGACTGGATGAGTGTGACTCACCTGTTCTACCTACCTTGCTTTATTTCTCTGTATAACTGTTAAGGTTGTTTATTGTCAGTTTCCTCCCACTAGAATCTGAGTTCCAAAAAGAAAAGGATTTTTATATTTTTGTTCACTGCTCTATTTCCAGTGGCCTGACACATGGTATCAGCACAATAAATATTTGTTGAATGAATAAAAGAATGAATGAAGAAGTGTGAGATGAGGCACCATACCCAATGTAAGGCAATATCTGACCATGAATGATCAAGCAGTTTAAATTTATCGAGCTGTGGGAGATAGGCAGTGCAGTAGGAGTCGGAATTTAGGCAACCTATGCATGTTGAGAGCTGTCCACGTGGTGCCTGGCACATAATAAGCACACAATGCACCTTAAAAATAACCACAGTGATCTTCTAATAAGTTTCCTTTGCTTCAATATAAGCCTTCAGTGCTTCTACGAACCTGAGGCTTAATACACACACATCACTACATCAACCCACCAATCGTTTACCCATCCATCCATCCAGCCATCCATACATATGGACAAACATACGTACATACATACATACATTCATCCATCTGTAGTTTGATGAATGTTTGACAATAATTTTTTATTATTATTAAGAAAGGGAGTCCACTGATACTGTTTGTTCACTTGTTAAACACAACAAATGTATAAAAGAAATAACTTTCTTTTTGCTGAGTAAAAAATATAAGTTCCAAGATCCATCAGAAAAACATGCTTTAAAGGTCAACGACACAGACACAGTTCCACTCTTGTCTATATTTTCCCATCAGCCTTAGCACAGACATACATATATCCTGGCTTATTATGAATCAGAGCCCACCAGAAATGAAGTGTTAGCCCACGGCAGACTTCATTGTGGAGTGTTCCTGGGCAGAGCGGGAAGAGTGGAGAATCAGTGAAAGAAGAATCTCAACTCCCCAGGCAGACCCAACGTGGGATCTATGGAGAGATGATACTGACTAGATGGTTCTACAGAAACCTGCCAAAAATAGGGCTGGAGGTCACAGGGATGGACAAGGCTTAGCCATACAATCATGCTGCACTGCTCACTGGTCCAAAGTTGTTCCCTGAGATGTCTTTCCAGTTACTTGTCCAGATTTCCATGATCTTAACAGATTGCTCCTGGGTAGAAAATAGCTTGACTTCCCCAAGCTCTGACAACCCTTAATTTGTCCTCGTTAATTCTTTTGTAGCCTGTGCGGCTTCCAGTGGGAAACACACTTATCTGCTGTCTGGCCCAGAGGCTGGTTTCCCGGGATTGCCCCCGAAACTGCTCTCAAGGAATCTTAATAAGCAGAGCAGCTGGAGGTGCAGGGTTTCACTTCTCCTGGGTGCTCAGCCTTTAGAAAACAGCAAAGGCAGGCTGACAGCTTCTTCAAGGGACAGACCAGTCCCTGCAGGGTCACCTGCAGAAGCCAGCAGCCCAGCGATGAAGGGCAGGAAGGCAGAACAGGATTTTGCAGCTTCTAGCTGCCGTGAGGTAGAAGCTGGCTCTCCCTCCATCCCTCCCTTTCCTGCCATTGTCAGACATCTCTATGTGTTTCCTCAAAATTCCTAAAATCTTTATTTAAAGAACAATGGGTCCTTTTGACTGTCGAGGCAGAGCAACGGAAAGCTTGCCCTTGCTCCACCACTGACCAGTCATCAAGGGTGGCTGAGTCCCTTCACCTCTTTGTGCTTGTTGGCTCATCTCTGCGCCAGAAGGGACAGAGAACCGTGATGACAGACACAGGCTCTGTGTCCGCGCCAGCTCTGCTTCATGGCAGCGCGGTGACCTCTGGAAGTTTCTCACCCTCAGTTTTCTCATCTCTAAAGTGGGAATCTCCACAGCGCCTCCTTCATCAGGCTGTAAAAATGAAACGTATCCGTGGTGGAAAGCACTTAGAATAGTGCTTGGCACCTGGTAAGTGTGACGTAGACATTTTTTTAAGGACAGAGGAGCCATATTTAAAGTTCCTCCTAGGTTTACAGGAGGGGGAAACACCTGAGTGGATATTGCTGGCTGTGTTCCCAGCATCCGTTTCTCTAGTTCCCCTTTTCCCAGAGCTCCGGTGATCTTGTGGAAAAGCCCCGTAAATTCTCCCCGGCATGACAGCAGGGCGCTATTATAGACCACGCTGGCTCCACTCAAATGACAGGGGACCAGATCGAGTGAATGTATTAACAATAAAATTTAAAAATAATAATTGGCCATGTGCCAGATCAGAGAAGATATCCCTTCTGTTCCCATAACTTTGTTATGGTTTCAAGTTTAAAAAAAAAGACCACACCACAGACTCCTGGACACACAGGTTTCCTGGAGGGCGTGTTTCCTCCATAAAGCAATTTGCAAAGAGACTCATTCCCAGATTTTACTCTGACGGCAGCTTTCAGAGTCCCATTTTCAGGGGAGAAAAGTGGTGCCTCCAGATGAGAAACCGAGATTCTCGGAAGCCTAGTTAGTGACCCCTGTCCCCGGAGGGGAAGGCGCAGCAAACGCGACTTCTGGCCCCACCGAGGGCCCCCTCCTTCACAAAATGATTCTGTGCCTGATTCCTAGGAACCCGCGCCCTCCTGGATTCCCCATGCTGCCTGCAGCCTCTCAAGATGGACTCTGTTCCCTGTCCTACTCTGTGGAGCTGAGGGCCCAGCACCCCGCTTTCCCCTCCTCCCCATGGGCACTCTCCCGTGAGAAAAACGCGTGCAGTCCCGGGGTTCGCGCCCCGTCTACTTGCTGGCTAATGGATTTCTTGCCAGAGTCCTCGTTAGAATATACATTCCGAGAGGGAAGGATTTTAATGGTTCTATCCAGTTCAGTAACCACAGAGTCTAAAACAGTGCCCAGACTTTATTTCCCTTGAATACATGCCCAGAAGTGAGATTCCTAGGTCATACGGTAGTTCTATTTTTAACTTTTTAACGAACCTCAATACTATTTTCCAAAGCTGCTGTGCCAATTTACATTCCCATCACTAGGATCCAAGGGTTCCCTTTTCTCTACATCCTCATCAACACTTATCTTTTGTCTTTTTATCTTTTGTCATATATATATGTATGTATATATATGTGTGTGTGTGTGTGTATATATCTACACACACACACACATCATCATGTGTAGATGCTTTCTACATATAAAGAATATGTAGGTATTCATATATATGAAATATTATTCGGCCTTAAGAAAAAGAAGTAAATCCTGTCAACTGCAACAACACGGGTGAACCTGGGGAACATTATGCGAGTGAATTAAGACAAATCCTGCTCCATCGCTCTTCTCGTGGAACCTCCAAAAGCAGGACGCATGAAAGCAGAGGGTGAGATGGTGACGTCTACGGGTGGGAGGGTGGCGGGAGTGGGGAGATGCTGCTCAAAGGGTGTGAAGCTTCAGTTACGCAGGCTGAAGCAGGTCTGGGGACCTAATGTGCACTACGCTGACTGCAGTACTAGGTCTGTCCTGTGAACTTGAAATTGGCCAAGAGAGTAAAGCTTAAGTGTTCTCACCAGGCACATACACACAAATTGTAATTAGGGGGCGTGATGAATATGTTAATTAGCTTCATTGTGGTAATTATTTCACAGTGTATACATATATCAAAACCACATTATATACCTTAAATCTACAATTTTTATTTGTCTGTGATACCAGAATAAAGCTGGGAAAAATAAAAGCTTCTGGAGTTTAATAGACACTCAATAATAAATGTGTGAAGAATAAGTGAATGCAGCGTTTCAAATACAAAGCCCTTACTTGAAAGTGTATTGTTTCTGAGACCGGCAGGGTAGATAGCGCAAGGCTCCTCAGCCACAGCATGGTGGCCACATGGGGCCGGAGGCGTCTCCGTTTGTGGGGGACTGTCCTGCGCACTGTAGTAGGCTTAGCAGCACACCTGGCCTTTCCTGCCAGCCCGCAGTGTGACAGCTGAAGAGCTCTCCAGCCGTTTCAACATCGCCCTGGGAGGGCAAGCTCGCCCCTGGCTGAGAAGCCCTGGGCAGTGGGAAGATGCTTCCTAAATAGAGGACCGGGTTCCGGTTTGCTCTGTGTGACAAGCCGTTACTTGCCTGAGCCTCAGTTTTCTGTCCGGGGGTGAGGGGCTGGAACCCCCTCCACAATGCGGATGGGAAGGCCGAGGGAACTGGTGTCTCCGGTGCGGTGTCCTGTTCCTGTTCATTTCCCTCTCAGCTCCGGGGTCACCCACCTCAGGCACCAAGGTCTCCCTGCTTGTTCTGAGCCCTGCCTTTTCCCTCAGCTTTGCCCCCCTATTCTTGCTTGTTTTCCAGGACTCACAGCCTCCCTCTTTTCCTGCCCCCAGCACCTGCATTCCTCGTCTGTCTGCCCTTTGACCGCCTTCTCTAGATCACCCTTCCAGCCACCAGACAGGTGTCCGTTGGGAACCCTCATGGGGTCCTGGAACTGTGGCTCTGTCTCAGCTATGCTCTCCCGGGCTTTTCGTACCTGAAGCCCTCCTGTCCTGCCTCCTTCCCACCCATGTGTGCCAAGGCAAGGTCACCGTCATGCCAGCAGCTCGCACTGTGTCCACGGCTGGGGGTGGGAGGCACGTCAGCACACCTGGATGAACTTCCTGGTCTCCCACAACACAAGACAGTTTCCCTCCCGTGCTCTGGGCTTCTCGCCTCACACGCCAGAGGAGGCTAGTTATGTGTTAGATGGAGTCACCTTTCCCGTTGCCCGTGAGATAAATGTCCGTGTGCTTTCCTAGGCCCAGCTGAGGAACAGTCTCCTCCCAATTTCAACGTTATACACCCGGGTTTCAAACACGGGTATGAGAGAACTGTTAAGGGTTAAGAAGGTTAAGAGTTGAGCATTAAGAAGAGTTAAGGGTTAGAATTAAGAACACCTCAGAATTATGGTGCCCTCCTCTGTTCCCAGCGGGTTGCTTTCCGGTGCTGGTGTGACGTGTGAACAGGGCCCAGGTTTGGGGGTCGGACAGACGGTAGGACATCTCCACCCCCCACCTACTAGCACGCATAGTGCGAGCTGAGGTAGGTTAGCCATTCATTCTGATCCCTCAACTCTTCTGTTTTCTGCCAGAAGCAGCTCTGCAATACGTGACCACGTACAGGAAGCATCACCAACCAGCACCTGGCTCACAACGGACCGTTGGTCAATGTCATTTTCTCCTTCCTCCACACTCCAGCCCAGGACCTCTGTTTAACCCACACAGTCTAGCACAGACCTGTCACCTCCTTTTGGGTAATGATCCTGTTTGACTAATCTTTGCATTTCCCTACCCTCTCCTCTAGCATATTGTTTTTGCATAATTGTGACTTAATTAAGCGTCTCTGAATTAAATGGACTTGGAACTTGACATGCTGTAGGATGGGAAATAAAAATAAATCATATTAAAATACAGTTGAAGACAATGGAAAAATATCAACACAGAAGAACAAGAATGATAAAGAGTAATCAGCCCAATGCCCAGTATTTTCAGCTGGGCCCTGCATGCGCGAGCAGTGCGAGCCAGCAAGGTCTTCGGAGGAAGACACAGCGGGGCTGGGAGTCAGACCCGTCCAGTATCTAGTAGAGTTATCTGTCACACAATAAATATTCAAATAATAACTACTTAATGAAGCTTGTTTAATGTTTTAATGTGTTTGAACCCTAATTATATCACTTATAAGCAGTTATTTTACTTCTCTGAGACCTGGTTTATTAAACTGTAAACTGGGAATAATAATGAGGATAAAACAAATTAATGTGAGAAAGCGGCCGAGTCCCGGGCACACCGCTTGTGCGGTACACGTCGCTGACGCCAGCACCGCGGAGTTTCTCTCTCACCTGCGCTTGCTAACAGATGCCGCCGCTTGTCCACGCGGTTCATAAACATTCCTAGAGGGCGCTGACACCGCACAGCCCATGGGGGTGGCTCTCAGCCCAGCCAGAGACACCATGGTGGCCGTGGCATTGACAGCAAGGTCTCGACCAGGCCGCTCTGATGCCGACAGGCTGTGAGACACAGGGCAAGGCGCCGCGCCCTCTGATACTCCGCGCTTGCGTAGCTTCGGAGCCATCCTCATCTGGGGTCTTCTCCATTTCTAAAGTCTCTGTGGAGGACCGGCTGACCTCGGAAGTTTCTTCCCACTCTCAAGACTCTGTGACCAGCAGCCTGGGCTATCTATCTCCCTAGCTATTGGCCAATGAGATGTAAGTGTGCGTACTTGGGGGTGAGGGCGGGACCGGGGAGAATGTGTCAGTTGTGGGGAGGAGGAGTGGGAGCAAGAGTGTTGATTATCTACCGAACCGAGAATATGTGCATCTATCTTTACAGAGTCTATATATTCCCCGCCAATCCCCGTCAAGACTGCGTTCTTAGCGCCTCTTTCCCACTAAGCACACTAAGGCTGAGAGCCGTTCAATCCCTTCCAGAAAGTCATGGAGGAAAAGCCCTTTCTGGCCTCCCGCCTGCCCCTTCCTCACCCCAGCGCCTCATCGGCTGGGACCTCGGTTTTCCGCTCAACAGTGGCTCAGGTCCCTGAGCCCACCGGCTCCCCTGCAGTCCCGCTGCTGGGATGCTGAGAATCGGGCCACTTTGTTTCCCTCCAGGAGCCCGGACCAGCCCCAGGAAACAGTCCACGCTCCTGAGCACGGGTGACAAGGCCCCACGTGGTCTGCCTGCAGCCCACCTCCCCAGCCGCACCTTCGGCTGTCACCCTCTCAGTCTGTATTTAGTGAGCACCTGCTGCATCGCAGTATTTCTCCAGGTGCCCCCACAGTGGTGAGAGGTGGTCCTGCCCCGTGCTTAGACTGCGGAGGGTTGGACACGCCAGAATCAACTAATCACACGTAGCTGTCCATCTACCTGTCTATCTGGCTCCCTGCGTCTCTACTTATCTATCATCTCTTACCTGTCTATCATCGTCATTATCATCTAGCAACAACAGTTAATGCTTGGTGAGCACTAATGACGAAGGCAGTAATTTAAGCACTATAAGGGAATTTTTTCCCTTAAGCCTTCCCACAAGCCTACAAGAAAGGCATTTTTTTAGTTCCATTTTCCAGATAAGGAAGCTGACTCATAGAGAGTTCAAGGCCCTTGCCCGAGGTCACACAGCTAGGAAGCTGCGGCGCCAGGACGTGGGCCCAGGAAGGGAGCCTGGACCTCTAACCACAGCTACTGGTCAAGTGCGTGTTTCCAAGTGGTGGGAGGTGCCATGGGAGAAAGGCTGGAGCTGACAGGGGGGCCGGAGAAGCTGCCTGAGGAAGGAGCAGGGGGGCGGGGCTCTCTGCACACCGCGGCCCTCCGCCCCCAGCAGGCGCCCTCCCCCGGCAGAGCTGAGCCACGGGGCCACCCACACTCTGGGAGGCTCCCCAGGCCTCAGGACGCACTGCAGAGAAGGCCCGCCCCTCCTCAGCGGGCTGCAGCTGCTCCTTCGCTCAGGCACCAAGCAATGGCAGGGTCTGCTGTTGGGTCAGGCGCTGCCAGAGTCTGAGCCTAGAGACAAGCAGACGCGACCCCTGCCCTCTGGGGCTCGCCATCTGGAGGGCAGACGGACAACAAGCACAGAACAGGGGGGACACTTGGCATCATGAAAAGCGTGCAAGAGAAGAGAAGCAGCCTGCCTTTCCCCTAGAATATGACCACCATTTTCAGTGGCACAATATGCTATATAGAGTACGTATTTTTCAGTCCAAGATCAGTTTTAATTGTTCCCAGATCAACAATCTGAAAGCGTCTCATGTTTTTCCCCAGACATTCTGTCTTCCCATCCCCTCCTTCCCTGCCCCTCCCTCCCTACTCTCCTCCATCTTTCCTTCCACAGGGGCCCTCAGAGATGACAGGAGCCCCTCCTTTGCTCCTCCCGGGCCAGACACTATGCCCATTGCTCATCCTTCACAACTCAGTGCGGGGCCCCCCTGCACAAGGCCCTTCTGGAACCCCGGGCCCCGGGGAGGTGGAGGGGGCCCCCTCCTTTCTGCTCCCGCTGTCTTCTAGGAGATCCCCCGTTGAGGCCACAGCGGGAAGGTCTGCCGTTCCCCCCTCCCCGTACCCTGCAACTCCCCAGACTGTGCGCTCCCTGCGAGCAGGGATGCCGTAGAGAGTCAGACCCAGTGCCGGTGCACGCAGGAGGTGTAGGGTATGTGCCGCTCAGGAAGAAACCACAATGGATGCCTAGGAATTGTGCAGACAGAAAGGGCTTGATTATACCACTCGTAAGTTCTGTCACAGCCTGAGATTCTGTGAGATGCTCCACGTTCTGGATACCTTGTGGTACGCCCTCAGGGCAGGCGCCCCCGGCAGAACGCAATGTCTCATGACAGCAGGCGCCTCTGACACATCCCGTTACTTGACGTGCAGGCAGAAGCTCCGATTTCAGTCATTATTCTGTACTGCCTTCATCTTCCAAAGTATTAGAATCTCAGTTTTAGCTGAGCACATGGCCACCCAGAGTATAAAATCTCTCTATTTTACCCTCTCTTACAGCCTTATGTAGCCAATGGGAAATGAGCAGTGACGCTGTGTGACATTTCCATTTCTGTCCTTAGGAATAGGAGGCTTCCCCCTTCCTGAGCTCTCCCCTGCCTCAGCCCTGCTGGCTGGAATACCCCCACCCCACACGTAGGGGAATGTCCCCTCAGACAAGGGCCGTCCCCAAGGGACAGTGCAGCAGCAAGACAGGAGGCTGAGTCTCCGCTAGACTGGAATATTCATCGACCTTGGAACGCTCACCTCCAGACCTCAGGGAGGGACACATGGAAGAAGACCTCGATCTTGTTCAAGACACTGTTATTTTGTCTCTCTAGCACATGCAGCCATAGCCGACCTTGACCAGTTTGCTGACCTTCCTTTTATCGGGACACTGGCTGTCAGAGGCATATGGAGCTTCAGAGTAACCTCTGTATCTCCCCTGTATTTATCACTGCTATTGATCCATCTCAAGTGTATTGGTATTTTCTTCTGTCACCTCGAATATGTTGTCATGAAATAAATTTTATTTAAGTATTAGAATTTTCTGCTCTTTTTCGATAGTTTTCGCTTCTCTGCTGAGATTCCTTATCTTTTCAATCATGTCTGCCGTGCTCTTTGCATCCTTGGATATATTTATAATTACTGTTTTTGAGTCCTTATCTGCTAATTCCAATATATGAGTCATCTCAGAGTCAGTGTCTACTGACCTCTTTTTCTATAGATTATGGACCATGATTTCCTGCTTCTCTACATGTTTATTGATTTTTTAAATATAAGCTGGCCATTTAGAAAAACATAAGAAATATGGATCCTGTTGCCTCCTTTCGAAGTGTATTTACTTTTGTGTTGGGGGTATTAAGTTATGGCAGATCCTCTCCCCTTTTGCAGACCTGGCTTCCTGCAGTACTTCGTTAAGGGGGGTTTTGTTTCCCTTGTTTTCCTTGTCCTAGGGATTGATCGTGGCTCAAGGACTTGGTCTAGCTTGGCCCTTCTGTGGCCTCGGCTGGATGCTTGAGGTGCTCAGTGAGGTCTGTCCGACTCTGGCTGACTTGCAGTTCGAATGTCTCTTGGGTCTCAATGACCTCTGCAATTTTCCTTCCATTGTCAGCCCACGGCAGCTATTCCCCGTTAGAGCCCATGGGGTCTTGCTTCGCACACGCAGTGGGCACCCTCCTGCCATGCACATGCACGTCTTACCCTGAGTCCCTTGCAGCTCCCTCCTCTCTGTGCTGAGGTCGGGAAGTGCTGCCAATCAGAGAGGCAGGTCGAACATGAAGCTCACCTTGTGTGACCCTATTTTCTTAAAGGTCAGTCCTACACTGTTGGGTGCCCAATGTCTAAAAACAGTTGCTTCATATATTTTGTGCAGTCCTATTCTTGGTTGGGGAAGAAAGATAAATTTGCATTCATTACTCCATTGTGGTGAGAGCCAGAGTTACTTCTGATCTTTTGGCCTTGCTGTGTGGTCTTGATCAAGTTCATTCATGTTCTGTGTTTTAGTTTGTTTACTTACAAATGAGGATCAAGCTACGTAAGCCAGAAGCTCAGCAACAATAGCTACCTTGACTATTTGTCTCATTTTTTAATCTCCAATGATAACACAGTGCCTAGCATGTAGAAATCATTGAACACATGTTCATTATTTAATTACATTCATTCATTATTTTATTCATTCAATAAGTGTTACTAAGTGACTACCTACCTCACAGAGATGTTGTAAAAAATAAATCATTTCTCTGACATGGCCACTACAAAACTTGGCTCCAAGCAAGGACCTGGGACATCATAGATATTTAAAAGAAATGGTTATAAAATATAATTACACTTCTGGGTCCTAGGGACAATACATGTTCCATTTAAGAAATAAAAACTAAGTAGCACCTTAGGACAAAAGTTTAAACATGCCTCATGCTAGCACATCACTGAAGAGTTTATGGAGTCCACCGCTGATCTAAAGGTACAGGGTCAGCTCGTCCCCACAGCTGACCCCGTCCCTGGCGCACTCATGAGCCCTGCAGCCCCGGCGGGTGAGTCGGCGCAGCGGTGGCAGGCTGGCTGGTCGAGTGCTGGGTGCCAGGGCGCTCGCCCTGGCGGGGCGGACAGGCTGGCTGCGCTCGCCTGGCTGAAGCTCCGCTGTGCTCCCCGAGGACAATCCGTTGCCCACACGAACGAGCTCTGCACCCAGACAGCGGGTAAACAAGCCGTTACTTCTGGCCCGGCGTGAACTGTGACAGCTGGGGAGGCGACGAGATTGGGGATCAGGGTGAAGCCGGATTTATGAAGCTCCAGGCGACGCACAAGCCTCTTTCCCTGCAAGTCAATGGCCACCCAATTACTAGTCTCTTTGGTACATTCTGATTTCCTTTCCAAAGGGCTTCTCCCATCTGTGGCCTCATTGGACCCTCAGAGCTCCCCAGGAATGGATAAAGGGCAGAATTCAATACCCCCATTTTAAAGGTGAGGAAACAGAGCCTGGGAGAGTTCATGTGACGTGGCCAAAGCCACCGCCCGGAAGCATGAGGACCAGGTCCAGAATCCTGTGGCAGGGGGCACGTTTTTGTTTTGTTTTGCTTTCCAATGACCTAGAAACAATGGTTTCCTATGCCTTTTTAGGGTGCTCTTTTGAAAAACGAGGCAGATGCTCGGGGAGGCGGCAGGTCTTTCTGCCTCCACGCAGGGTCTGAGAACTTTCGAGTTCTGTGGGACCTTAGCTGGCCACGGGCCCCACCGTCCAGTTCCCTGGACATGGCACTGACCCTCCAGACTGGCGGGAACACTCGGGGCAGTTCAGCGCCCAGTCCTCGGCACAACCTGCTGCGCCATCACCCCGCTTTCCCTCACACCGTGCTGTTTCGTAAAAGCCTTTCCAGCCTCTGGCTTCACGGAATCAAAGAAAACAAGATAGCGACAGCTTCGGCACTTGGCCAGAGCCCAGGGCCCGCTGCACTCAGAGGCTGCGGGTCAGTTTGACAGGCCACCTTCGGAGAGAGCCTTTATGGAGAAGGTGCTTGGAGACCCCCGATCAGTTCCATGGTTTTGTTAGTTTCTCTAACCTTAAGCCAAGCCAAGCTGTATTGATTAGAACCAGCTGGGAAATGAATTACTGAGGCTGATCTATAGAGAAATTCAATCTGGAGATGGAACAAAGTATCGTCAAGATCCCTTATTAGGCACTCTGCACCACGAGCTAAATAAAGCAGACAGACAGACACGCACACAAAGGGCGCACTTTTTCAGGGGCATGAAAATGACGCCGTGGTTGGGGAATACGGGTCCAGCTAATACCGTAGTAATTGACCACTTTTTAATAACCAACAAATCGATTTCTCTCTAACAATGCTTCCGAGAAGCGAGTATGAGAAGGGGCTGTATTAACAAAGAGCGATGGAAATGAAATGAAGCCCCGAGTGCGACTTTTTCAGTACCCATAGGACGGGAGCACAATTCAGAATGCTGGACACTGCATTCCACAAGAATCCGAAACGGTCGCCTCATTGAACTGGGAGGGGCAGAGCGGAGGGAGAAGGGGGCTCCTGGGGAGGGGCAAGCCAGCCAAGAGATCGAACCCTGCGTTTCAAAAATTGCTTAGCAAAAGCGATTTTAATTGCTGCCTTTGTTATAAAAGATTAAAGGCAGCTATGTCCCCATGTACCTCACTTTACGCAATCGATACATTCCTGAAGAGCTCTGTGCAAGTCAAATTTTCGTAAATCAAATCCAATTGTAAACGCCCTCAGAGAGCTTGCTGTTTCAAGGAGTCCCTTTGGTGAATCCTTTTCAAGACCCAAAACAATCTCCTCATTTATTGGGTTGGTAGGTTTAAATATTTTTAGGTGATGATAAATCAGTTCAATAATATTTTGCCCCCTCTCATATTCAGAAGAAAAGGCTTGAAAAATAGAAGGAAATAAATGACTCTCTGGCACACGATAACAACTAGCGGTACCTCCTGTGATAGGTTAATTTGGTCAGTGCTGACTTTACCTCCAGTGTCATCTGTTTGCAGCTGTGACGCTGAGTAATGGTAACTAGTGTTTGGCATTGGAATGTTGAGACTAAGAAAGAATTCAGGAGGGTTACTTGAAAAGACCTCTAAGAACTATTGAGTCCAACTGCTTTCAAAATAGATAGTTTCTCTTTGCAACATTCCAGAATGATGACTATTTAAGCTCCCTCTCCTTAAACACTGCTTGAATGCCCCGTGATATTCCCTCATAAAATTTATTCATTAAATATTTATTGAACACCAACCACGTAGGGAACTAGGTCTGGGGAAATGGAAGGCGGGAACTAGATACAGTGCTCATGTTCTATAGAATTTAATTGAACTGAGAGAGCAGATGGTCAATGAAATGGTACCGCAAATAATTGATACACTGCAGTTCTGATAAACGTTATGAAGATTAAGTACAGGATGCTATGGAAGTGGCCAGGGAAAACTGACCCGAGGAAGCTGCATTTAATCTAAGACCTAGAGGATGACTCGGGGCGAGACAAAGGGGAGGGATTGGAGGATGCGATGGGCAGGAACAACGTAATTCAGTGCGTGTTTTGAAACGAAAGCTCCATCTGCTCTGTGACAGCTGGGCTGGAGCAGGGCAGCGATGCAGACAGACAGACCTGGGCCATCAGGTACAGTGCTGTACAGACCTGCAGACAGTGGGACGGAAGATGGTGATGGCGCGGGCCAAGGTGCTAGAGGTGGAAATGGAGACAAGTAGATGGTCCTGAGTAACTCAGGGGGCAGGATCAGTAGGACTGGGTGACCGACTGTACGGGAGGGTCAAGGACGACCTCTGCATTTCTGGACTGGGCGAACGGACAGAGACGGATGCTGTCCACTGACAGTGAGGAGCCCTGCAGGAATTGCAGGCTGGGGAGGAGAGATTTGGAGTAATCGGCTCTGGGCATGGTGAGGTTGCGGTGATATCGGCGGAGCTGTCGGGGGGGGAGGTCTAGAAACCAAGGCTGAGGCGCGATGGCTCCCGCCGGTCTGCACATCATGAGCACCCTGCGGCAAGGCTGGCACCCCACAGCCCCCAGTGCTGGCTTCGGTGTCTAAAGAAACAAGAGTCCTAGGGTTACTGATATGTCAGGTCAGCTGCCAAAGCTGGAACTAGAACATGTGACACAGACAGCACTTGAGTGACAAGAATGAGAACCCAGGTCACTGGAATGCCACAGGGGCTTAATGGTCAGTGTTAGAGCTCACGAGTCATGGCTCTTTTTGGATCGTTGAGAGGATGAGAGCAGAAGCCAGGAGACTCTTTTGACCTTTGATGCCAACCAGCATTACAGTAGGAGGCGAGGCAGTATGAAGCTCAGTGCTCAGGAGTGAACTTTTACAAAATCTTTAAACTCCAAGTCCATCTGCTCACCATAGAGAGGCATGTCCTACTCCAGGCAGGGGCTACATTTCACAGAACTTCCCACAAGTCCCACATTAGGAAGCCAGGCCCTTTCTCTGGAGAGATGAGAACAGTGAGCTGGGGTCAAGTGCTATCTTGTTTGTCACCTTCCCACATTCAGCCATGTTTCTGTCTTGGTGTGTCTTCTGGGAGCCTTATCTGCTCCCTACGGGCTCTTGATATACCAAAGTCTAAGCCAACAGCCCATCCAAAAGAACCTCGGTGTTAGTCCATCTCGTTCAGTTGCACGTGACAGAACTCCACCCGCAAGTAGCTGAAACTATTTGATCGGAGTTAGTAGTAGGCCCATCGACACAAGCTGAGCAAATGAGAGTCCATCCTGGGACTCAATCGATTGGGACAGAAGTGCCCTACTTCCCCCCGATTGTCCATGTCATAGAACCTAAGCTGGAACAGTTAGCGGGCACCTTTTCTGTCACATGGAGGAGGGTGTCTGACAGTGAGGCGACCACGGAGAGAGGCAGACAGGCCTGGGTGAAGGAGTGAAGAAAGGCGGGTCAGCGGGGAGAGCGCTGTGCCTGATGGCCCGGCTTGAAATCCTTGATTTAACTGTTTCTGAATTGTATCTACTTTGGGTTTTCAATTTACATGGTCCCATATATTCTATTTTCCATCTCAACAAGCTCAAATTGAAGATTTTGTTACTCGAAACTAAAAAATTCTGGCCAATTCGACGCCAGTGATTTGATACCTGTTCCTTTAGTCACGTGCTCGTCCCTCAGAGCTCTCCTTGTCACTGTCCAGGAGATGAGGACATGAGTCATGCAGTTGCACTGAATCTGGGATGTGGGGAAGGGTGGGTGACTATACCTGCCAATCCCAAACGGACTGACACGGGCGGGGAGAGGGACAATGTGCAGTGGGAGAAAAGGTCCTATGACCAGGATTCTGGCATGAAGGGAGCATGAAGCAGAGGCTCTCACCCACTCAGGGGCCTCCGTCCGCAGGAACAAGGGGTTTTCCTCGAACAGTGCGCTTCCTCCCAGGAGAATGGAACACCAAGACCACGCAGGCTGTCCACAGCAAAGAGACACAGGGCACTACCCAACACACAGATTTTCCAGGGGCCAGAAGGCCCTGTTTGGAGCATATAACACATAGGACAAATGGTTTAGGAGGGTCTGAAATATCTAAGGCGGACTTCCACATTCATTCTCTGGTCTCCGGAAGAAGGACCCCACGTGTAATTTGCCTGTCTCCTTCAAAGTTCCACAGAAACCTGAGCTGAGCCAAAAAAACAGAGGTAGACGAGCTGAATATATGACTTCCTCCAGACTTTCTCAGATGCCTTCCACCTGAGGCAGGGTCAGCTCTTGAGGCTGGTACCAGGCGGCATGTTTAGGGGGAGGCAAGTGGTCCCTGGGCACTGCTAGGGGTAAAGGAAGAGGCCAGAGGCTGGCGGCCGGGTAACCCCTGGCAGTGGGAACAGGGACCCAGGCTCTTAAGAGTCCAAACCACAGTTCATTGCATGCTTTGGGGATCCCACTGACCTGGTGATCCGCCCCGTGATAGTGATCCTTTGTCTACTGTTCCTCATGAAGGATGCACAAACTAGTATCTGCTGTAGAGAAGCCAGCCCTGAAGTTCTCCAATATGTCGTGTCTCCCTTCCTTTCTGCCACTTGTCTTTTATCCCATCTTACCAGAGCTATTTCTGTCTATGGGGAGTTAGCAGTAAGATCACATATTGTACAGCGAGCGGGGTGTTAAATTTATGCAAAGGAAAGGAATGTGTTATGGCAAAAATTATTTATTGCATGGCGTCTCCCTTGCGGGTTAGTCTCTTGTTCGAGCTGTAAGGACAGCAGCTCTATATTTGTCGCATGCAGAGCCACACTCCTGCCTGCCGCCTGCTGTCCGCGCCAAGAGCATATGCAGAGTCGTGATGCCAACCTGCACCTTTAGAGGCACGATCTGGTCCAGCACCACGTGTCTGGCCACACGGACACTTGCGTTCCGAGAGGGGAGAGTCTCCCGCCAGTGAGGAGGAGAGGCAGGAAGAGAAGGGTGTTGGATATCCTGGACATGGGCCACTATCACAGCAAAACAACCACTTAAGCAAGGGGGACATGTTACTGAGCTCTGAGCACGTTAGAAGGTGGCACGCTGGGATCTGGCATTGAGAGTCCCTCATACCTGAACCGGGGGCCCCGTTTCTATCGTTTACGGGCTGTGGATCTCAGGAGGGGCCAGCTGGCCTCGCTGAGCCTTCATCTTCTTCGCTGTGAAATGGGAACACGAATAACTGCTTGCATTGTGTTGTAAGGAGCCGTTCAGTAAGGATATGCCCAATAGTAAGTGCTGAAATAATGTTAGTTTTTGCATTCCTTTTTATGAAATAAGTAAATATTAGTTTAGCATTTTTTGAAGAAGCTCTGCTCCTTGGATCAAAGGGGCAGTTTCCCTAGTAAAGGATGGCAAATCGCAGACATTGCTTGTTGACTGTGCCGCGCCTTCTTAAGGATCCCTCAGGATCCTCCTCAACACAGCCCCAAGGTGGTCATTTATAAAGCATCAGCGTTGACATATAAAGTAAAACATGTTTTCCATCTGTGACCCACATCATGCGCATAAATTACTCTGTTGATTACCGCTCCTCATATGCACAGATGGCTTTAATGTACACTAAGTGCACAAATGGACCTCCAGGTGCTTGGAGGACATAGCACTCCTGAAAGATGTGCCAACGTATTCTTATCCTTGCTGCAAACATTGCATCACAGGATTTCTAGCTCACTCTTGGACATTTTTGCCCCACAGCATATGTTCTTACGCCTAGAAAGGTGTCAGCTCACCCTCCTCTTCTCATAGGTACCTAGGGACAAGCTACACAGGGAGGCAGCGTGTATATTAGAGGTTAAGAGCTGAGCTTTATGGTCAGATGGCCTCTTCTGGTACCAGCTCTGTGCATTGGGTTGGGTTATTCAGCTTTCTGAGCCTCGGCTTCTCCATCGGCACACCTGCACAGGAGTCTAATAATGCCTGTCCCAAGGGCGGGTGTGACGATTATACGAGATGACAGCAGTAAAGAGCGAGGCATAGCCACAGGCTTCTACCTACCAGCGGTTGTTGTTTTCTTGTTATTGATTATTATTAACTGGAGCATATTCGGTGAAGGGAGACCCCAAGAGACTCAAAACCGTGTCACAGAAGAACATAAAAGGAATTCATCTGGAATAAACCTTCTGATAAGTATGTTTGATTGCAGAACTCAATTCTCCCCAAACACCAAGAACTACTGATCTTCAGAAGACTGTGTGATATTAGAAACAAGTACCAATTCAGCTTTTTGGGAATACTTCATGGTTCAGGAATTCACTGCTGACGAAGGCAGTTGTCCCGGTTTAGACAACTTTTATTGACAGAAAATTCTGTTGTATATTAAGAGGGAATGTTTCATCTCCTGCCTGCTGACATTAACTACCCCATAAGTAAGGCTATGAAGGAAATGTCTTACCCTGGTCAACCTACACTGCAGCAACGAATGAGTTCAGTGGTTCACAGCAGCAAACGTGTGGTCTTCCTGTCCGGGAAACCATCAGCTGCAGGTGAGCTGAGTCTCTGCTCTTTGATCTTTCTCATTTCAGGGCCCAGGCCGAGGAGACATCTCCCTCTTGCTTTTGGAGCCAAGGAGAAAGTGTGATGGAGGAGCCACACATGGATCTTCACACTTAGCTGTGGCAGCCACCACCTTCTCTCATGTTTCATTGGTCAAAGGAAGTCACATGGCCCAGCCAATTAATTATCAAGGAGGATAAGACGGTATGATCCACCCATGGAGAGCATGGCTGATATTTGGGGACTATAATATAATCAACCGTACAGTCAGGGGATTTAGGACTTAGGAACAGTGTTACTAACAATCAGACAGAGAGGGGATGTAATAGCAGAGGAAGACAAAGGAGGTAAGGTAAGCAGCAGAGAAGGACCGATGCTGTTCCTAAAAGGCTCTGGAGCCGCAAAAGGTGAGTGAGCTTTCCTTTCCATGAAGATGAAATCCAAACCCTCACCCGGGGCGCCGGGAGCTGGGTTTCCCTGACTCCCCTTTGCTGTGTGGCTCTGCTTTCGGGCTGGCCAAATGAGGCAGCTGAGGGTGGGAGGAAAGCAAGGGTGTCCCTCTCAGAAAGTTCTCATTGGCACCGAACAGGTGCACAGAAGGCCCGCAGGCTGCGCTCATCCCCGCTCTCCTCTGCGACCAGTTCGTCTCCACGGCTGACCCCCTCCCAGGCCCGTGGTGCTGGCCCCTCCAGGCAGCAGTGGTACAAACTCGACAGCTCTCGTAGATGACGGCTCCCGGGGACGATGGCTCGCAGAGCCCTCTCCCCGGCTCCTCCCGCCACAGTCCCACGGTGGGACTTGTGATTTGGTTTTCCACACGAGCTCTGACGTATCCACCCTGCCTGTGCTTTAGTGACTGTCTCTCTGGTCCTTCCACTCCCTCCTTGCAGACCCCCACTGCCAGCGCCTCCCACGTGTGTGAGGTCTAATTCCGACAACCAGCCCTTATTTCCACAGCACGTGCAGGGACCCCGTTTCTCCGATGAACCCGACAGCCAGGGCTCAGCCGCACCCTGAGCCAGACCCCATCTCCCCTGTCCCACTCCTCTGGGACACGCCAGGTCCTTGGCCGGCTTAGACTCTCTCGTGGTGGCGTCGTCTTCTTCTATTGTTGAACATTCCTTGGGCTTGTTCCACTGAGAACAGGAAGACGGCAGGATGCAGACAAGAGCTTGGCAAGAGAAGGGACCCTCCTTCCCCTCCCCAGATTGCAGCCTCCACGCCCCATCCTCATGAGGCCCTTGTTAGCTCCCTGTGCACAAAGCTCTCCTGTTTCCTATCACAACACTCTTCCTTTTCTATCCCTCACGTCCTTTTATGCATCATTCTATTTGTGTGTATGCCTTGACATTTTTTGCTTCCATGCACCACATGTGCGATCCATGCAGATACATGTTCACCTTTGTATGAATGACAGCAGAGAGGGGGCCTCTCAAAAAGTGTTTATTCATTACATGAATAAATTAATAGATCTGGGCCACTGAACCTGCTTCTAGTGTCATGTGACATTGTTGTCTTCACTGTGATGAGGGTAGTGATCTCAGGTGGGCAAAACTGGGTCAGAATGTTCCTCACTTTTCTGCCCTGTGGGCTGAGTCCTCAAAACAGGGAGTGGGGGGGGAATATTGTACTAAGAAAGGCCAAGGATTTAGGAGGAAGGAGCTGAATTGTTCTGGATGACAAAGGCAAGATGCACTTGAAGGGCCTGATGACATATGGCAGAGAAGAGAGAGGAGCCAGGGAGCCCGGACACAGTGGGAGGAAATAGGAGAGGGACAGAACTCCCAGGGAGCCCGTGGAGAAGGGAATTTGGGGAAGATAAATGTCTAACAAGGGATACATATATTTTCTTAATTTTGCTGAGGGTTGTGCTATGTAAATTTTCTCCATTCCATAATTGTCAGTTAATCCACATTGCTCACTAATGCTTTGGTACCAGCAGATTCTTTAGGGGAAAGTGAACAGCTGTTGAAGTCTGCAGCCAGGTGGGTAATAAGATAAACTCAGAGACAGTACACGTGGGCAGTGGACTTGAAGGATGGGCTTCTCGCTGACATATGGTTCACACTCATAATGCTGTGTCCTGGGGAGAAGTTTGGAGAAATATCACACTGACACACATGGAGACTTCTACTCTGACCATATGCCAAAGAAAACAAGTTAACCAAGGTTACGCAATGCTTTCCTGATCTAAGGGTCCTCATTGCTCTAGACCTGTGAACCAGGAGACGCCTGAGAGGTGGGAGTCATCAGATCCTAACGGTAAGTAAGAACCAAAGACGCTTGTTCCTTACCATTGTCATTGGTGCCTACAGCCTCCTGATGGCCTCCTCAGACTGATGGGTCAGGGAGAGTACAAAGGCAAGCTTCGAAAACAGTGTGGATTCTTAGAAGCCAGCCACCATGTCAAAAGGCCTGGTCTAGATTCCTGATTGATGAGAGATCACCTGGACAAAAAGAGATGCCTGGGGGCGATGAAGTGAGCTCCCAGCTACTAGCCAGTGCCCATGCCCCAGACATGAAAGTGAGATGCTCTAGCCCCAGGCAAGCTGCCCGAGCAGATAGCACATGGAGCCAAGATGAACCATCTCTGCTGAGTCAGTCCTGAACCCCTGGCCCACAGAAGCCTGGGCAAAAACATGGCAGTTCTGTTAAGCAACTAAAACAAACAAACAAAAAAAAGATACGCAATAATACAACAGATGCCACAAGATCATATATGCTTTTTCCCTAAGTGTACTTGTTTGTTCTGAGTTCCTTCCTATCAACTCATCTGGCTATCATTTGTGTCTTGCCCTTTGAGAGGAGGGCTCTGGAAAGTTTACTGGAAATCAAGTATTCTGTTTAGTTAGGGCACAGTTAGGCAAGAGTTTATAGGTTCCACCTGATTATGAACTCAAGGAAATTGAAATCACAGAAGATCAACTTTGGAGAATTGACATAGATTATAGAACCGGCTGCTGGCCGGGTCTCCCTCCTCTTTCCTCCAGAGGATAATTAGCTCTGAAAGTTGTGATGTGCCCTTCACGCAAGGGTTCCAGGTGAGCACATTCCTCAAGACACCATGGAGGGTGTGGTCTCCAAGGAAATCCAATTAAAAAGGTGTATGGTTGTAAAGCAGCTGAGATTTAGTCATTACAGTGCCTGTCAACACCTACGACTTTGTCTTCTAAAGTGGTTTTCATTGGGTAGATGGCTCACAGCATCAGGACTTTGGGTTGCAGGTGACTTTCAGGTACAAATACCTTGAGGTGGATGACTCATGGGGAGGACACTGGGGACAGCACTTCTCAGCTTGAAGGAAACATATGATGGAAGCCCTAATCTAATGAGAAGAAAATGACATTAACAAAGTGCTTTAACACAAAGACACCTATTTTCCATAGAATTAAAATGCCTCAATGGACTGGGAGCAATTTTTGATATTATTGACTCAGTGATGCCTAAGCCATCTGTGGTGTGGTTTCTTGGAGCAGTGTTGACCAAGGTTCTGAGGTACCATCTGGGCTTGGCGGGAAAGAGTGTTCTGATTGAATGATGATGTCTGTCTTTGAAAAATGGAGGAATCCTTGCTATGCATCTACCATAGCTTATCTGGTACCAACCCTTTACAAACAGGCAACTGAAGCCCAGTTTGTGAAAATAACCTGCTGAGTGTCATGTAGAAGTAGTGGGAGGACCAGGTCTTGTCTAAAGGATCCTTGTTGATTTGTTTGTAGTATTTTTCCCATTCACTTTTGGCCTGAGGTTCATACCTGAAACCCTGCACTTACCTGTTCCATTGAGATTGGTATCCGTGGCTTTGATTAATGGCACATTTTAAGGGTTTTGGCTCAGAATCTCTCCTCAAGTCCTGAAACCCAGGGAAGACAGCTCATTCTATATCACCAACCTCAATTGCCATCTTGCTTGGCCCAGACCTCACTGGGTTTTTGAAAAGGGAATTTGAGGCTGCTTCACCTATACCCTTAGATTTTTGGAAGCATCTTTATAATCTCCAGTTGTGACAAGCACAGATTGTTGGATTATTATCTCTAGACATATTTCATGTCACCTCAGAGAGACACAAAGACTCAGAAACATTATAGGTTCAACTGCTTCAATGCAAGCGCTCTGCTTCTCCACGTGGGGACAAGCTAGACCTGGAGAGAGAGCACATTAAACTAGGACTTGGTTTCTTAGGGACTCCAGGCAGCATCTGGACAAGGAAGTGTCTGTGCCACTTTCCTGTCTGAGCTCTGAACAACCAAGCTGATCCATTCGACATTCTACCTCCAGGCTGTTGACTCGCTCTCACCCTTCAGGAACCCGCTTCTCATTATAGATGGAGATACTCCAGCTGAGGAAAGAACACCCTCAAGCTGCTGGCCCGATGATCTCCCGTAGGAAAAGATGATCTCTCCTTTCTCTCCACTCCTCCTGGTCATCTGGCCTCTTCTGTTCACTTAAGCTCTTGCAACATATTACTCTTCAGTCATGACACACGAAGATACACTCACACATGTGCATTCGGTGTGCTTGTGTGTGTAGGGCTGTGCTACACAGAGAATGTTAAAGCTTCAGACTTCGTAGAATTAAGTATCCCCAGTCAGGCTGCACTTCATCACCCTGATTTATCTGGAGCACTTGCCACTGGCTCTCGTGGGCATGGTGACAGCGCACCATGAGGACAGCGCCTGGCAGAGAGCGAGAGAACAGTGCCTGTCAGCCGGTACTGACTAGATGAAGGCAGCAGAGCTCCTGGGGGTGGGCATGTTTCCCTTCTCCTTGCCCCGTAGCTGAGGGGCCTTTTTAGCTTACACCCAGATCGAATCAAACAGCTCAGTTCGCAAAAAGGAACCAAGAATCAGGAGTTTTGTTTCTTGCCCCACGTCACATACCTTCAACGAAGCCAGGACCGGATCTGAGTGGTATGAGCCCTATCTGAGTGCTCATCCCACAGGTCCGCCCTCTTGACCTCCTCTCAGGACTGACGTGACATTACTGTGGACTACGCTTCACCTACCTTCAATCATTTTACAGTTAGTGGTTAATGGTTTTGGTCATATGAACGAAGGTGTGAGATTAATGTAGAGTTACCAACAATTAGAAATTGAGATAAGAGAGACGAGTTAAATATTTATGGTGATTAAAATGATCACTGTAACAAGCTGGGAGCTGGTATCAGCCAGCAGAGCTGCAATTCCCAGAGTACGTCTCAACAGATATTCCATCAGAAGAGGGTCCTGCGGTTAAACGCATCGCGGAAGCATTCTAAGACTCTATTGGACGTTCACTGCACTCATGGGTGTAAGGTGTGCAAGAGTTGCGTGACCCTCTGGCACGACATTGCATTCTCTGACCTTGACGTTCCATACTTATGTCTGCAGATGTTTTTTCCTCCCTCTTAGGTTTCTGCGCAAATTGAACAAGGTAATATATGTTCAAGTGCTTTGCAAAGACACATAAAAATGTAAGGGAGTAATTATAATTTCTATTACTATCATTATTACCATTTTGGACTTTGATTCCAATCCCTCGCCCTTTGTCTTCTGGGATGCTTCCTGCTTTACCCAGAAAAACTCATTCATTAGGCACTGAGGATAATTCCCCGACGGACAAAGGAGGCGAAGCCTCTGGATCGGCTAAATTGGAAACGTTTAAATTTTTCATCTATTCCCCTGTCTGCTCTTTGGTCAATAGCTTATTCTGACAACTTCATTACCTCCTAATTACTCCAAGTTCCAGGCTCATTTTCTGTGTGTGATAAAAAAAAAAAGCCCACCCAAGAAACGGATCGGACACGCCAAGCCGCTGGACCTCTGCCTGAAAACCCCCCACTTCTCTGTTCGCGGGGAGGGGGTCTTCTTTTTCACTGTCAGGAGTATATTTCCAAAGGCCATCTGGTGCCTTGTTTGATGGCCACCGACCACCCTTCTCTGCACCCTTTACCTTCCACTGCAAGATGGGAGTGATGAGACCCATTTCTTTCTCTCGAGTCATAGCTGATTTATCTTCTGCTTATAAATCTTTGAGTAGCCCTTCATGAAGCCATATCACATGTGCCTTAATCTTTGTAGTACTTATTTCTTAAAGAAATAATCTGTGGGGCTTTAATTAGACGTCCCTTAGAAAGTACCAGCCCTTTCTTGGCCAGGAGCTTTATTCTCGCAATGTGGTCATTTTCTCACAAGTCTCATGAGGCTACATTTTAGAATGTGGGAGACGGAGCTTCCCAGGATGCTGGACCCGGTAGCTCGCACTGCTCCGGGGCCGCCTGCTACAAATGGGGATGCCAGCCGACGCCGGGCGGGGAATGGCGCGCCTGCAGGCGTGCGCTTAAGGAGCCAGGCAGGCGGCTGTAATGAACAGGCAGCCGAAGGAGCCACGCATCCAGTCCTTGTCCTCTCGGTGGGGACCGCTGTGCTCTACAGGGTAGTTTGGAGGCTTAAAATGGGAAAACATATGCCAATCAGCTAGTATGATACCTGCACCTGACAGGAACTTGATCCCTTTCCCTCCTCCTAGGGTACCCATTGTTTTCAATACTGGACAGCCTAATAAAAGATGTGCTCTTATTCTTCTTAATGTGCCCTTGGTTTTCATTGAGGCAGCCCACGATTGAACTCTCGTAGCACCAGTGGGAGGGCAGTACTGTTACTGTCTCCAATTCACAGATGGGGAAAACATTAAAGTTAAGGTTTGTGAAATTCCACAGTGGTGGTGGTGGTGGTGGTGGAATTTGAAAACAGAAGGCCTGACCCCTAAGCCCACGGCCGCGACATTGCCCTCTGGCTGCGAGGCATTTACGAAGTCCCTTCCCGGCTTGCCAGGCCCAGGCCCGGGGTGTGGGGAACACCAAGCTGAGCGTGCTCCGTTTAAGGAGGCCCCTTCTCTCCCGTGCACACGGGGTCTCCGTGGCCCAGAGTGGGGGCCTCCTTACACTGTGCAGCTCTGCTAAGCCACCCCATCTGCCCCAGTGGGGTCCGTCAGGGAGCAAGGAGGAACCGGGGTCGGCGATAGATGGGGAGCTGCTGTCCGCAGCTGCTCTCTTCCCTCCCCCAGGGACGTGCAGCGGGGACATTCATTCCCTTGAAGCGCCAAAGGACCTGAGGGGGCTTATGGGAGAACAGACCCCCAAGGGTTTTAAGGAGCATCTGGGCTCTGACCTCCCCCTCCCCAAAGAGCGTGGGTGCACACAATCCGCCCCCCCCCCCCCCGGCGAACACACACACTTTGGAGAAGATCCAGCACTTTGGTTTGCTTGAAGGTAACGACCCTTCCCCAGCTCAGCCTGACTGATTCGCAAAACCAGCCAGAGAGCGCAAGGGAAACCGATGCAGGGTGGGCCTTCTGCTGGGAGCCACGTGATGTAGCTGCGGGGAGAGGAGAGCGGCCAGGGTGCGGGCCAGGACAGCAGACGGTCCAGGCTTCAGGTCTCCTACCTCAGCATGACGCGGGGACAGCACTCTGCGTCCCCCAAAGAACCTTGTCAGAATGGCACCAATAACGATCTTTTACAGATGGTAAAAACAGGATCCGAGGGAAGGCCTGTTTAAACGAGGAGAGAAGGGGGTTAAAAAATGAGTATTTATTAAACACCTACTTTGTGACGTGGAATAGCTTCTATAATATTAAATGGCATTTATCACAGGAAACCTGTGAGATAGGTAAAAGCATATTCTCTACACAGAGGTAGAAGGTTTAAGGAGAATGTGCGACTTGCTCCATATTCCATAGGAGCCAGGATTCAAGGCACGCAGGCCTGACCCCAAAGCTGTGCTCTTTCTCCCCATAAAGGCACAGCAGGCGTCCGCTGCTCCAGGGGCTGTGTGAGAGTCCTGAGACGGCCTCTGGGTTTGACTCAGGGTGTCTGCCGGGGGTTGGCGGCAGCCTAAGCACGCACGCCATCCCTGCACCACGGTGCTCTCCCGAAAAGGAACCCATCCTCGTGGGTCAGACCACGGGCACGAGGTCTTCTGGGATAAACCCCTTTATCCCTCTTCCGCCTCCTTTCATTGGATACTTTCCACAGGCTTTGTCTTAGCATCGCTGCAGCCGCGGCGCCGGCTGTCCACAAAGCTATGACGTGTTGACGGAACCCATTCACTGAACTGTTACGTTGGCTTGAACTGACTGTGCCACAGAGGAGGAGACAGGGACGTTGGCCCACTTTCACAGGCACAGGAACCTAAATGGACGGTCACAGAGCAGGCGGGTAGTGCAGCCGGGACTCAGAGCCAGACCCATGATCCCCACTTGGGGATCAGAGCACTGAGGCACTGAGGGAGAGGGAGGGCGAGAGGAAGGCGTGGCAGTCGTCCTAGGGAGGCCTGGGAGAAAGAGATCGCTGGAGGTCTGTTTGTTCACACTTCCCTCCAAGTGAGGGCTGCGTCTCTGCACATAAACAAGGAAATGCGCAGCCTCTGGTGGGCTCAGGAAGGAGGGTGGCTGTGAAGGGACTGCCTGCCGAGCCCCCTGGTCTCCTGGGGCCAAAGGAAGAGGGGACTGTGTGGGGCAAGGGCCTTGGAGTTGGGAAGAGAGGCCCTTGTGAGGCATGGACTGAGGGGCTAAACTGACCTTTTCAAGGAAGCTGACCACCATTTAGCCTATTCGCCACACCCCTCCTCTGCTCTCCACTCTCCTGCTAAGGCTTGATCCTGAACAAGCTTTGAAGTCCACAAGGAGAGAAACTTAAGATGCCAATATCTTCGAGAGGCAGGCAAGGAGGAGTCAACTTCATACTAAAGTGTAAATGACTGATAGAAATAACCTACATCTGAAGCTCTTCACAGCAGCTGCCATGGATATAGCCCACCTCCTTAAGGCGTTTGCAAACTCAGGGAGCAGGCAGTGGGTACGTTCTCTCCTCTGCGAGCTCCCAGCCCTGTGCCTGGGGTTGTGAAGCCTCACAATCCTCATTCCTCGAGCACGTGCTCTGGGCCTACTGCTTTGGAGGCCCATTAGACAAGGCTCTGCTCTACTTGGAGCTCACCGTCTTGCCTGGGAGATGGTGAAGGGAAAAGAGCCGTGTAGTCCAGCATGAGATGGACTAACAGGAGGACACACCAGTACGTACGAGGGGAGGGCAACCCCGCCTGGGAGAGGCAGGAAGGGCTTTGGAGGGGCGGAGACAGAAATGTTAAAGGACAAGGGCAAGATGGATATAGGCAAGGGAGAGGGAGAAGATGAGAAATTGAGAACAGCTCACGGGAAGGTGTGAGCTGTCTTCTTTTAAAATCAAGAAATGATTCGTGTGTGTATGTGTCCAGAGTATAAAATCAGAGAAGAAAGAGACTCACGGGAAGCGAGGCCGGTGAAGCCGACATGCTCGTGAGGGGACCTGTAAGTCCGGAAGTTGGAGGCTGGAGGCCCTGGGGAGCCACGACAGGCTTTGAAGCGGAGGACTGAAAAGGCGACGTGCGAGTTTCCTCGGGCTGATGAGAGGAGTTCGCAGGTCAGGCTGCTGCTCCCAGCGCCCCCCGCTCTCCCGTGGCACAGCGCATGCACACTGGCTCCCGGGCGAGGCCATCGGCTGGCCATCCCTACCTGGACACTAAGGACAGTTTCCATCAGATCACCCTTCGCTGTGGACTGTCCCGTGCATGGCAGGACGCATAGTGGCATCCTTGGTCTCCCTTTTTTTAACTTCTCCAGTGGACCCTATATTTACCATCTTTATACCCAACTGCTCCCAGCCGCTGCTGGCAGGGACCCCCACAGCCACCCAGAGACTACGTACTGGCCACCCACCGCGGGCCAGGAACAGCACCAGTGCCTGGACATACACAACGGGCTCCTCTAACCTCTGTCCTAGTAGAGCGCATCTCCGTTAACGACCACACACCACTGGTTCCTGGACTGAACCCGGCCCCCTGTTTCCCAGAACTGCCCAGACCTCTGCTTCGACCCCTCCACAGTTAGGGCGGAGCCTGGGTTCAGAGAAGGGGACTCCCCGGGCCAGGAGGTCAGGGCCAGGTGCCTGGTCCCCTAGTTCTTGGCATGGAGTCCCCCACTAACCCTCACCACCGGGGTGGGGGCGGGAGGAAATGAATCTCATTAGCTGTAAGACGCTCTCTGGAGGCTCAGCAAGCAACAGGGGAGAAACGCTTTCAGAAACCAATTTTTGTCTGGAAAGAAGAAAATAACGAAGAACTTAAGAGAGAAATAAACCTGAGTGTCGAGTGCTCGGCGAAGAGAAAATTCAAGAATAACCCCTGACTGCCAGCAAGAAAGGGACGGAGCATGCGGGCGCTGGGGAGAGCAGGTGAGGAAAACAAGACAGAATGAGACGGGAAGCTGCTTAACCCAGAAGGCCTGTAGCTGTGACCCACTCAGCCCCCTTCTCAAGAAGGATCTACGGCTCCCCGTTGCCTGGAGAACAAGATTCAGGGGTGCCCTGTGAAAACATGAGCTAGAAGCATGTCTAGCTGATCCATCCATAGCTCAACCTGTCATTTAATTTTAAAGTACTGCTTTTACAGAACAGAAACACTCGTAGGTACAGACCACGGTTGCCAGGTGGGAAGGGGGGGGTGGGAACTGGGTGAAAAGCTTTGGGGGGGGGGCGAAAGAAAAAGAAGTAAAAAATTGGCAATTACAAAGTAGTAGTGGGGATGTAAAGCAGAGCACAGGGCTATAGTCGGTGATATTGTAATCACTATGGATGGCGCCAGGCAGGTACTAGACTTATTAGGGTGATCACTTGGTAAAATGTATAAATGTCTCGCCACTATGCTGCACACCTGAAGCTAATATAATAGTGAACATCGACTGTAATTGAAAAAAAGAAAAAATAATAAAAAATATTGTTTTTCAAGGGCCTAAAGAAATATATAGTTACAGGGAAATTCAGATCCTACCTCGGTAAACATTTTAAATCTGCTTCACCATCTTCAACTTACCCCCCTCCTCAAAGGTAACTGCAACGACAGTCTGATGGGATTCCTGAGTCGAACTCGGAGAGTCAGCGAATGACTCTCTGTGCGGGTCCTGTAGCTGCAGATAGAGAACGGCTCCCACAAACAGCTCACACACAGCCCCGGGCCATGTTTCGCAGAAAGGTCCAGCTGAGCCTCCCCTTTCTATTCCCACGGCAGTGGCGTTCATTCACGCGCAACCACGGCCGAAGCGGCAGAGTGCTCGGGGACCAGCTGGTACGGTGCTTCCTCAGGGCGGTACATGGGTCTGTTGGTTCATAGATTCATGATGAGCTGATACATAAATGGACTTTTTATTTTCATAGTCAAGTCTTTATTTGAGTATAATAGGTACTTCTTTTTTGGTGTTTTGTTTTGCTTTGTGTTGTTCTCACCTATCCACCTCTCAGTCTGCCTTCCAGTGGGCACCTTTCTTTCCCTGCTGGGGAATCTCCCTTTTGTGTCGTTGTGGGTACTGCCAGCCACCCAGGGAAGCTGAAGGGACTAGACTCTCTCCCCACCCCACCCCAGGACAGGCAGGGCCTAGATGTGACTTGGGTTCACCCACTGAACACTCTCCACAGGGTGTTTAATCCTGAGCAGATGACACAGTGATGGCTGGGGGCGGCGGACGGGCCGCTCTGTGGCACGGCCGCGGCTCGGCGGGGCGGCCTGCAGCGCCCGGGGTGGTTCTGCGGTAGGCCTCTTGCCGCGGCCCAGCTGTCTGGTCAGCCGGCGCGTGCTGGGTGCCTACTGCCTCGAGCCTCACCGGCCCTATCGCCCAGCCTCCCGAAGGTTATCTCAGGCGCAACAGCCCTCCAGCATGGCTGGAATTATTTTCCATGCTTTTAACCAAGGACCTGCCAGCTGCTGCCAGGTGCGAACATGTCATTAGCAAATGAAACCCATGATTTTGTGGATAGTATTCCTTAGGAAATGGCAGAGCTTTAAAATAGGATTGATTTAAGTTAAAAACATTAAATTAGAAAACAAGTACTGTGCGCATACATTAAAACTCTGACGATGAGGAAGACGAAGTGGGGCCTTGGTTTCTAGAACAGGGGTGTGAGTCGCAGAGAGGCCCGGGGACCCCCGGAGGTCCCCCAGCGGCCCGCATGCAGGCTGAGCTAGAACCGGGCGCCTTGGCTCCAGAGCAGCCCCCCACGCCCCGCTCCCACACTCCGCCTCCTCCTCCGTCAGTGGCAGGAGTACGCCAGCTTCTGATTCACAGAGGCCTTGGTCAGCAGCCAGCATTTTCATCTTTATTAACTTTGTAAAGACAAGTGCGGGTTTTTTTTTTCTTTTTCTTTTCTGTCCTGAAACTTGGTAGCGACAAGCCTGGCATGGGGCGCACACACCCATCCAGCCTGTCTTTCACTGGCTGAGTCATTCCCCGCGGAGAACAAGCCCAGCCCCCTCCCCACCCCCCACACAGAAACTTCACAGATTCATGGGGGTGACTTCATTCCTCAAGAATCAGCACACGCCAGCCCCGCTTAGGTCCCTTGAAGGTAGCATTGCCCTGTGGCTCCATGGGACAGCGCAGAGTTTCTGAAGCCATCTCCTCGCCGTGACTCACAAGTGCAGTAATGAGTCTGACCAGGAAATCAAGTCCTGTTTCCCATACATTTCAAAAATTAAATCTTGCAATAATTGCATGAAAGAAACAACAGAGGCCTATCCCTGTAGCTACCCAGGAAGCAGTCCCCAGGGTGGCTTCCCACCCCCATCCAGGCCAGTGCCGGCCGCCCAGCCTGGAATGACACCAAAAGTGCCCATGTGGGAGGGAGGTGGGACGGAGAACATCCCGAGTTCTAATCGTAGCTGCTGACTGCCTGGGCGCGGAAGGACCGGTGAAGGGAAGAAGGCCTGGGGCAAAGCAGAGCGCGCTGCAGCGTGGGATGCAACGCCACGTGGTGCGGGGATCGGTGGGCTGCAGGCAGGGCGGCGTGTCTGGTGAGCAGGGCGTGAGAAGTGTCTTGAGACAGGAAGCAAGGCTGTATCTGGTGCCAGGGAGACTGGATGGCATCTGGGAGCTGGGGCGGTGTGGTGGCTGGGTCACAGCGGTGGAGGCACATCATGCCCCTGTGCGGGAGGTCCAGCTCGGCCGCTTCCCAGCCGGAACCTGGGATAACAAGGCTTCTTTTGTAGTGACCCCGGGGACCGGCGATGCGGTGTGGAATGGCTGTGGCGCCATGCCTGGCTCGGGGAGGGTCTGCCATAAAGCACTGCTTTTCTTAGGAAATGGTAGCCATTTAAAGTATTCACTGTGGTGTTGAAAGGTCATTTCACTGGTTTAGGGGAAACTCCCCAGAAAGGTGTCCAGTTGGAAGGTCAATGAGCTTTACTGGATGAGAAAAAACCTGTGGTGGGCTCTCAGCTGGGGGAGGGGAAGGAGAGGCGGAGGGAATGACGCAAGAGGTATTCTATAAAGACAAAGTCTCAGGACCTGGCATTCCCTGAGCGTGGTGGGCACAGGGCTGGGCGGGTTAGAAAGGCAGAAAGAGGGTAAGATGATGGCTGGTTTTTGCTGGGATGACGTTGATAGCGGTTTCTCCTGGGAAGGCGGAGAATGACCACAGAAGGGACGGGTTTTGTATGAAAAAGGTTGGCTCTTCATTTAGGTTGAAGCAAAATCCAAATCTGAAAGTAAACTTTGTGATTCTGTGAGTCACAAATGTTCCTGCTTTGAAAAAGCCGGGGTGAGTTCCAAGTTCTCTGGACGCCTTCTATCACAGAGCTCCCTGGGGACTCGGGCGCGGGGACAGAGTGCTTCCCTGTGGGAACCCACAGCATGCCCTGCCATCTGCCTGAGGGACACAGAGACAATGTCCTGTCCTCTGGGGCCACCAGGGAGAGACAGAACAAGATCTGTTGCCCTGAATCCTAACTGAACGCCCATCGAGAAGCCAAAATGAGAAGGAATACAGGGATTTTTATGGGAAGGATGGAAGGAAGTAAACATGGAAGCTTGGAAGACAGTAAGAGAGGGACAGAGTCTGGGAGGGAGTTCAGTCAGTAAACTGCCTCCATCTCCTGCACTTTTAGGGATCAGGACCTAGTCCCAGTAAATGTGGCTTCAGGGGCTGGGACAGAGGCCTGCCCCTTCGTCCGCTTGTGCCTGTTCCTTCTCCATGATTCAGCACAGGTGGCTCCTCTCGGAGGGCTTCCCATTTGTAAACCCTCCTGGCCAGTGAGCTGGCTGCCTGGCCGCTCCCCTGACCCCAGGGCTCAGTCAGTGTTCTCCCTCCTTCTATTGCAATGACCCAGCTCCGTGCCCGCCCCCCTCCGAGGACTGGCAGGCCCGGGTTATGACCACGGTCGCGTGCCCGGTGAGCAGACAAGACTGCTGGGGCTCAGAGAAATTAAGGAGCTTCCCTAAGGTCACGGAGCTGGTATGTGGCAGAGCCAAGACTTAAACCTGCCTTACCTGGGTCTCACTCCGAAGCGTTTCCCATTTGTAAACTGTTTTCTACAACAAATAGATTTCTAAAGTGTCCCCACAGGAAGTATGTTTTCTCTAAGATGACCCTCAAGCTGGACACTCAAAAGTGGTCCCAAGGGTCTTGGGACGATGAGATAGTCCACCTTTCAAAGAGAATGATCTCGTAATTCAGAAGTTTGCCTTTCAATTAACTGAGGGCTGTGGTTCTTTATCTAATGTTATTTCTACATAATCTAATTTTGGCTACAGGTTAATGGAGCCGTGGGGAGTTATTGCTACTTCAGTTTCAAAAGCATTCAGCAGCATCCCCAGATTATTGGTTGTTAATGGAATCACCCAGCTGTTTTGACTTTCTCCCAATCCTCCTTCAGGTGACCCCAGAGAAGGGGACAAAAGCGGAGACAGCAGGACCCACGGTTAGGTCACCAGCGCTTGCTGAGCGCCTTCCCCAGCCCTGTGGCCACCCCCTGATTCCAGCGCCCAGCGAACCACGTGCTCACGGCCAGACCCAGCAGGTCCCAGAGCACCACTGGTGCAAACATTTGCGGAGCGCTGAGGCTGTGCGGAGCACTGCGCCGGCTCTGCGGGAGACACAGGTGGATGGGGTTGGGGTGAAGTCGGACCCCATTGATTGGGGTAATGGCTGAAACCTCCGAGCCTCGGCTTCCTCAGGCAGCGTGTCCATCCGCATTTCCCTCCAGGTGCTGATCCCTGTTCCTTTATTCATTCGGATAATGTGGATGGTGACTCTGCTGTGTGCGGACGCGCACTTGGAGCAGAAGCGGGGAGGGGTACGGGAGCCGATGAGAACACAAAGGAGTCGGTCCTGTCCAGGACGGAGGAGTCAGGCAACCCTTCCTAGAGGATGTGAGGGTTTCGTCTGAGTTTAGATCTGCGCAGGAACAGGAGTCAGCCAGGAGAGCTCGCAGAGGTTGGGGGAGGGGGTGCACTGTTTTCTTTGGAGGGACCAGCACAGCAGACACGCGGGAGGAGGAAGAGTTAAGTCCTGTGGGGGAAAGGATGGTGGTTAATGCGTGTTAGGTCATTTCAGAGTCAAGATGCCGGGAAAGAGGCTGGAGACAGAGGCCCGGGCGGGGCAGACAGGGCCTGGAAAGCCTGCCCGTGGTCGACTGCGCCCGCACGCAGTGGGGAGTGTGCGCGAGGTCTCCCAGGGGAGCCGCACGAGCAGATGGGCGCTCCCGGCGCGTCATCTGGCTGCCTGTGGAGACTTGCGTTGGGCATCAGAAAGCTGGGGGCTGGAGCCACGGAACCGAGGTGGCGGCAGCGCTGTTGAGGAAGCAGTGAGGATGGAGGGGCGGAACGGTCTGCAGCAACGCTGGGGCTAAGCGCCAACGTAACCCCACCTCAGGGCCGGGCGCCTGGAACTGCAAGCATTTGACTTTTACAAAAATGCAGACTCAGAAGGCAACCTCAGACCACCTCAAGCCCAGCGTTCTCCTTTTCTTGTGAGTTAGCGACACCTCAGCTAATGAGGTTTTTTCTGTATTGGAATACTAGATCAAAGTCATTGCACTCACGATTTTATAAATCTAATAATATTTAAAGAAGAAAGGGTTTGGGAGTCTAACAGTACAAGATGGCTTTGATTGTAGGCTCTGGGGCGACTCGGGACCCCGTAGGTCACAGGAAACTTTCCTCAAAGGATGACAAAGCCAATCAGTGGCTTTCATTTTAATGAGAGCCTGAGCTTCATTTTCACAGGTTTACCAACTTCTGCCACGCGGTTGGAATGTTTAATTTGCCTCAGAAAGGACGTAGATGTTGGTGCCTCTGAGGCAGGGGATGTAAGGACGGGCGGCCTTTCTTGCCACGCTCCACGCGTGACATGGCCCCAGAGCTGTGCAAACGCCACTGGAGGCAGAACATCTTAGAAACTGTTTAAAGTGTGAGAAGTCTTCAGTCTGGTGAACGTGACGTTTCACATTTTCTGAAGATCACACCTGGCTTTCGAGCAGCCAGTGTGTGAGTAGGAGCGGAAGAAACCGTTGTGTGGAGGCTGACGGCCCTCACCTACAGCAGCCGCCCGGGTTTCGGGAAATGACAACCTTCCCCGTGTGCCGTCAGATCTGGGAAGTGAGGGCGGTGACAATAATCCACCTCGCAGGGCAGCTGTCACGCTCAAATCAGGGCATTCTTTCCTCCCTTCCCTGACACTTGGTTCTCAAGATGAGAATAAAATCCTGCTGGGCCTGCTTCCAGGAAGGCTGAACCTCGGCGTGGACATAGTGTCCAAGGTCGCGAAACAGACTGGCAGCAGAGTTGGCGCGGAGATGGGGGTGTTCTGAAGCCTAGCACCCCTCCAGGTGCCACCCTAAGCTGTCAGCTAGTGCAGGAAGCACTGGGGCACGAGCTCAGGATGTGTCCCCCACTGATGATAGCCCTTCATTCTGGATCCCACCCTCTCCACGGACTGTGAGCCTCTGGACAAGGGCCATCCCCCTGCCCAGCACTTACTCAGCAGCTTCCACCTCAGCGCCCTCATTACTCCAGACGCCCACCTTCCCGAGGGCCTCTGTCACACGGCCTGTCTGAGGGACCCACCTGAACGCCGCCAGATCCTGACTGCCCGGGGGGCAGGGACTTGGTCCCAAGGGAAGCCCTCCTCTCATCCAGCTCCAGCCTGGCTCCTGCAGGCACTTGATGGAGTTGCCAGGATTCAATCTATCAGAAGAGAGCTCTGCTGTGGCCAGGCATGCCTGAGGGCCACCACCTGGCTGCAGGCAGGAAAATGCTAAATTTCAGTTAGAAATGAGTGAAAATTTTTAGTTAGAAGATAGCTTGAGAGCCCATAGACCTTGGGGAAAGAACACCTCACTTAGGCTCTATACAGGCTTCCTAGAGGCAGCCTTTGTTTCTGAGAAACATCTGCTTGGATTGTCCGTTATTGTGCTCTTCCTACTCGTTGGGACAGCCATCTGTGTTTCTTTGAATCCACTGATGCCTGATGAAGAGACTTCTGGCCAAGATGGATGTGTAGGTAAACACACTCGCCTCCATGCACAACTACAGCAAAAATTACAACTAAACTACAAAACAAACATCACCCATATTCGTCATAAAATTGAGCTGAATGGAAGTCTGACAACCAAGGATTTAAAGAAACCACATTCATCCAGACTCGTGCTTTTTCTACAATAGGCCACACTACTAAGACAGGGAGTCAAAGCGACTCTATCCAATACACAAAAACTAACACAGGGAGGCTGCCAAATTGAGGAGACAAGGAAATATGGCCGAGATGAAAGAACAGAACAAAACTCCAGGAAAAGAACTAAATGAATTGGAGATAAACAACTTACCAGATGCAGAGTTCAAAACACTGGTTATCAGGATGCTCAAAGAAATCATTGGGTCCTGCAACAGCATTAAAAAGACCCAGGCAGAAATGAAGGTTGCAGTAAGCGAAATGAGGAAAAATCCACAGGGAACCAACAGTGGAGGAGATGAAGCCAAGATTCAAACCAACGATTTGGAACATAAGGAAGAAAAAAACATTCAATCAGAACAGCAAGAAGAAAAAGAATTTAAAAAAACAAGAACAGAATAAGGAGCCTCTGGGACATCTCCAAATGTATCAACATCCAAATCTTAGGAGTGCCAGAAGGAGAAGAGGAAGAGCAAGACACTGAAAACTCATTTGAAAAAAATAATGAAAGAAAACTTCCCTAATTTGGTGATGGAAATAGACATACAAGTCCAGAAAGCACAGACAATTCCAAAAATGTTAGACCCAAAGAAGACCACACCAAGACACATCATGATTAAAATGCCAAAGTTTAAAGAGAGAATTTTAAAAGCAGCAGGAAAAAAGCAGAGAGTTACCCACAAAGGAGTTCCCATAAGACTATCAGCTGATTTCTCAAAAGAAACTTTTCAGGCTAGAAGGGACTGCCAAGAGGTATACAAAGTGATAAAAAGCAAGGACCTACAACCTAGATTGCTCTATTCAGCAAAACTATCATTTAGAATTGAAAGGCAGATAAGGTGCTTCTCAGACAAGGTAAAACTAAAGGAGTTCATCATCACCAAGCCGTTATCATATGAAATGTTAAAGGGAACTAGATAGGAAAAAGAAGATCAAAACTATGAACATTAAAATGTTAACAAATACACAACTATCAACAACTGAATCTAAAAAACTAAGTAAACAAGGAGAATCATAGTTATGGAGATCATTTGGGGGTTATCAGAAGGGAAGGGGAAGAGGAAGAATGGAGGAATGATGCAGGGAATAAGAAATACAGATTGGTAGGTACAGAATAGACAGGGGGATGTTAAGAATAGTATAGGAAATGGCCCTAGCAGGTGTGGCTCAATGGATTGAGCACTGGCCTGCAAACCAAAGGGTTGCTGGTTCGATTCCCAGTCAGGGCACCTGCCTGGGTCCTGGCACATGCAGGCCAGGTCCCTAGCAGGGGGCGCATGAGATGCAACCGCACATTGATATTTCTCTCCCTCTCTTTCTACCTCCATTCCCCTCTCTAAAAATAAATAAATAAATAAAATCTTTTTTTTTTTTAAAGGCTAGTATAGGAAATGGAGAAGCCAAAGAACTTACATGCACTACCCATGGATATGAACTGAGGGACGAGACTGCTGGAGGGAATGGGAGTACAGGGTGGAGGTGGCAAAGGGGGTGAAATTGGGACAACTGTAATAGCAAAATCAATAAAAATATACTTAAAAAACTTTAAAAATCTATCAAAAGAAATTTGACTTCCAAATGACTTTGCATGTAAAACATAAAATGCACTATTTTTGGAAAAGACAGGAAACCATCATTCAGGAAATCCTTCCACTGAGAACATGCCCAGAGACCCCCGCCTCAACCCAGCGGGAGCAACTCCAACTCCAGGACCCCGGGCCCTTGAAGACGAGGCCCCACCCCACTGGGGAGCCCTAGTGATTGGAACGTTCATACCCTGGCTTGCTTTCACCCCAGAGAGCCCCACATGGGCTCATGGGAAGTGCTCCCAACGCCCTTTATTTCAAGAAACGCTGGGCCCCCACACGGTGGGATTCCCCAGGCTGCACCCCGAGGCAGCACGGCAGCCCCTCTGCCCTCTGCGTTTCCTGCGTGGGGGTCAGTCCTCATCCGCAGGAACACACGTCGGATCTCTTGGGATTATTCCACTGAAGATTCTCACCAGACTGCAGCTGGCCCCCAGGCTGCAGCGGCGCCTCTGAAGAAATAGATGTTCTCTCCTTCTGTCCCCTTTCCTCCCTTTAAATCCTCGGCGGGGAGGAGGCTTCCAAAGCCCTGGGACAGGTCTTCTGCCATTTCCTTTGCAAATTCCAAACCCGAGAATTTGGCTTTGAATTTCTCATCTGTTTTCTCATTGTGCTTATCAGAGCCTTCAGTTTCAACATCTTATTATAGATTTGTATCAAGATAATTTGTATGCAAAGAGAAACTTTTTTTTCCCTTCCTTTGGTCTCCTACCCAAATGTTCTATGTCTTTATGTTTTTATGACTCAGTCTCTAAGACATATTTTCTAAGTCATAAGATGGAATGACTCATGCCTGGTCTGAACTACCCCTGAAGCCCATAAAATACAGATGGCTATGCTAAAGTAAGTCTGAACAATCCACAAGTCCAAGTAGAGGGGACTCAGAATAGAGAGAGGATTTGGGGTGCTAAGAAATAAAGGGGAGACACTTCTGCATTGCTCTGGGAAGACAGTGACCAGATCCAGGTAAAAGCACTTGACAAAATGAAAGTGGGGCATGGAATCGTTCTCGGGGAAGGGCTGTGTGCTCCATACACAGCGAACCACCGAACCCTCAAAGCAACTCTGTGTATTTCCCAGCTAGAACTCATGCTTCAGGTCCGATTAGGTGCTCCTGTCTCTAGGAAGGCTTCGCTGACCCAAGACTGTGTTAAATGCTCCTGCTTTATTCTCCTAAAGCAAGCGGTATAGTGTATGTGCCACACTGTGTTGTAATTGTCTGGTTATTTCTCTACTTCATCCTTAGTTAGCTAAATGAACACAGGACGCGTAAACATCGTGGTCATCATTTACCCTAATGGCCTCGTGTAAAGCCAGAGATACCAAATGTTTAGTAAATGTTTCACCTAGGTATCAGCATAGATTAGGTTATGCCCTAGTAACAACCAACCTCCAGATCAAAGCAGTGTAACCTGGCAAAGGCTAAGTGCTCAGTCATGCAAAGCCCCAGAATATTCAGGAGTGGGCGTGGGCACACCAGGGTGAGAAAATTGTATGCATAGCTCTTCCATTGCCCACCTCCATCCTGAGCCACCTCCAAGGCCTCTGGGCTCTGTGGCCATAGCCTGGATTAGTTGGAATTCTTGAGTTGCCCCCATCTACACTGGAGTCTTTTCTCACCACATACGCATCAATAAAAACAAACCAACACCGCACACGCGCACACACACACACACACAAACACACACACACACACATACACACAACCTCCTCCTCTGCCAAATCGCAAATCAGTTCCTAAAACCTGGAAGAGAAAGGTAGTTTGTCGCCTGTAAGTACTATTCCCGAAGGCTATTTAAGAGGAGTAAATCACACATATCAATGCCCAGACCTGAATTTCTTCTTTAAGTGATTTCTTCTTTCCTCAAAGTTTCCTTTCTTAAGGCAGCTGTCATCTCTCTCCATTGGAACCTTCCTCCCACTCCAAATCCCATCTGCTTACACACCCTGGACCTTGGTCAGCCAAACAAAAGCCCGGCCTTTAAAGCCAAATCCTGGCCAGCTGTCCTGGGCTTGCCCTGGACCCTGAAATGTCTCAGGCAACCCCAGGTACATGTGGGTGGTAGGAGGGGTGGGGTGGATGGAGGTGGGGCCATGAGCATCAGTGTGGCTGAGGTGCTTCTGACTTTGTTGCTCTTTCCAGGACAGGACTGCACAGCTGTTCCAGCTGTTCTTCTCCCAGGTGTTTCTGCCCCTGCAACCCCGTCCCAGGACTGGCCAGCCGACCCGAAGCTGCAGAAGGATGGCTTCCAACTTCCCATAAAATGGGCCTTCCCGTGTGGGGGGTCCCCCAAAGGGAAATGGTAAATGGGACAGTTTCCCTCTAACTTTGACCTCCTGGGTAAATTTTCACCTGTCATGGCACATGCCCAAGAAGTCTTAGCTGCTTCTCCCTCCTTTTCTGAAAGCAAAGTATTGTAATGATTTTACCAATTCATGAGTGAACATGTCTGCAGTTCTTTGCCCTCTGGCCCTGCTAACAAGCCCATATTCTCTCTTGTACCCCTCTCCCTCACTGAGGCGCTGCACGCATGTGGCCGTCCAAAACAGCACCGCGTAAACATGCAGAAAACCGCCGAAGCCGGTAACTTATTCTAATGTGTAAATTGCATTCAGGAATTAAGTGCACCTTGGCCTTCTCAAAAGGCATGCTCCCTTGCAATCAACTGGAAGAATGGAACTAATTTACAAATTAAAATCAGCTACCAAATATGTACGATAAAGTCATCAATTCTATAAGTGCACTCTAATTTGGGACCTTATTATGGGGGGCAGTGATAAATATTCCTGCAAACTTTCAAGAAAGGAAGAGAACAACAAAAAAAGAGGAATACATTCAGAGAGGAAAAATTAAAGGGTATTTCACCATGACAATTAGAATACATTCAAACCTGGAGCATCAGTCTTCAAGGATTTCAAAGGTGGCAATAAAAAAAAATAAATGAAAAAATTTGCATGCATTTATGAACACTAAGACAATAAAAAGTCCAGCAAAAAAAAAAAAATCGTCTCCTTTCTCACCAATGACAAAATCAGTTCTCGGCCATTCCGTGGAGGAGAGATGCCAGAGCTTGCATTTTGCATGAGAGATACATCTTCAAAGAACTGTGTAACTCGTTCTTATCATCTAGTTTTTACTTGGAGACACCCCATCTTGCCACCCCTCCCCACGCAGGCAGTGTTGAACATAGAAATTGGAGTCAAAATTGGAATCAGAGCTAATTTTCTTCAGGAGAGAGCTGTGGGGACATACGATGGGCCAGGGGTGGTGACGAGGGAAAGGAGAGGGGTCCAGGGCACGTGCGTCACCTTCAAAGAGCTGCTGGCTCATCCGGGAAGCCGAGCATGCTGGGAACAGCTCTACCAACTGTGTCTCTTTCATAGCACCTCAGCCATGTCCTCGCTGCCATCCCCTGCTCCTTGAAACAAACATTATTATCAAGACTCTCCAGGTGGCCCCAAAGGGTAGATGTGGAACAACAGGAAGAACCCCTATGGAAGAATGTTAAAGCTCAATAGAAGAAATATGATGGACTCTGGGCTTTGAAAGGGTTTCCACCGAACAATTTCTATTTCCTAAGTAACAAGTAATTGTTTCCCTTCCTAAATTAATCGTGTATGTGTATAAATCTGCAGACCATAAATGCAAAAGAGGAAACAGCAATAAAGCACTATGAAACTGAGCACTGGTCCTGCACCTCTGCAAAGCCCGCCCGTCTGAGGGGGTGAAGGGCTAGACCCTCGCTCTCGCACTTGCCTGGCAGTGAGGGTGTCTATGGGAACCACAGGGCTAGGGAGACACAGAGAGAGGTTCGCTGTGTTTGGGGAGACTTCCAGAAAATACTCCTTCCTCCTCCATGATACAAATAGATTTTTTAACTACATTTATTGGGGGGGGACATTGATTAATAATATTATATAGCTTTCAAATGCACAATTCTATGACACATCATGTGTATATTGCATTGTGTGCCCACCGCCCAAAGTCACATCATCTCCCATCACCATATATTTAGATTTATTTTTTAAGAAAGGGCACTGTGCCTGCCTGCGCCTTTCGGCGTGGTCATCTTAGAAAGTCAGAGAGAAGGGAACACTTGGGTCCTTGGTGGCGAGTTGTCCGGCTACTGAATCAGTACTGGAACTAGCTATTTTTGGACATCTTGTTGTTGAAAAAGGAAACACCTAGTTGTTTAAGTCACTTCCAGTTGAATATTCTGTTATTTTTAGCTAAAGCATCCTAACTAACAGCACTGTCTGATGAGTTAGTCGTCGCTTCAGTCACCATGATATACAGTATTGCATACAGACAGCCACTACAAAGCCTTTGGTGAAGTTGGCAATTGCTTGGCTGTCTGCCTTAGTACCTTTGGGACACCCACAAGGAAAACCGATGTTATTTTCCAGCAAGACTTCGGGGAAGACAGGCTTTTCTGTTGGAATTAAAGGGACAGGATCCCCTCTCAGCTACTTTCTAGGCTGGTGACCTTGGGCAAGGATACTTCCCATCCAGAAACTCAATTTCCTCGACTGTATAATGAAGTGTAGTATCAGGACTCACTCCAGCTTGGGGAATTGAAGGAGCAAATGCACGGAAGGACCTAGTGCAGCGTCTAGCCTGGGGGCAGAACTCAGCCTCTGCTCTGCCGCCATTTCCGTTCTCTACCTGCGGAGGTCTGAGAGGGGGCAACCTTCAGTTGCTTTGGGACTGGCAAGCTCTTGCTTTCTGCTGGAGGAAGGTAAGTACCACCCACCCACCTGGTCCTCGTAGCAAAGGAAGGCACCTGAGTTCTTGGAGAGGCTGGAAGGCTGTGGGAAGAAGGGAAGCTCAACTTTCAAACCATCACGTAGGAAGTCTTCCCAGCTGTGGATCCCGTACCCTGCCCATGGCCCTACGGCCCTCTTTCTAGGCACCGTTTAATAATGACTCAATGCTCCAACCCTCCCTGCATCGTTCTTGTGTCCAGCTGCTTCTCCGCACGTTTCCCCGGCTGTTCCTCGGCCTGCAGGGGCGTTCTCCACCACCTGGCCAACTTATGCTTCTTCCTCACGGCACAGTTAGGCTGTCCCCTCCCCAGGAAGCTTTGCGGATCCTCCTCATTCTCACCTGGCATCGCTCTGGGTCAGGTGCCCCTTCTCTGCTTGCCCCATACACTCTCTACTGACCCCGTAAAAGACTTCTGCCCATGTCTGTCTTCCCCAGCTCCAAACACACTCCTTGCAGATACTGAGTGGTAACTGCACGTTGGTTGAATGACAACATACCCGTTAAAAAAAAATCACATTCAACTCCGTGGAAAGTAAAGGTTATTCTATGTCATTGTATAATTGGTGTAAGAACATCATTTCTACTTTTTCTGTGAAATAAACCTGGTGTGTGTGTGTGTGTGTGTGTTTCCAGAAAGCTTCTGCTATATTGCTGTGAGGAGAATAGGCTGCCACCACCTCACTTGAATGAAATCATGCAAAGAAACACAACATATGCTTAGAAATTGAAAAAAATACAATTAATTATTCATGAGTTAAAGCAGAGATCGTAATGGAAATCCAGAAGTGAATGATGATGAAGGCATTACATATTAAAACCTACATAACGCAATTAAAACAATACTTAGATGGAGATATATTGTGTTACATGTAAGTCTTAAAGAAAAAACATGAAATCTTGAGAAGCTACATGTTTAATTCAAAAGCTAGAAAAGGAAGCAGAACTGAAAGAAACTTAAAAAGATAAAAGCAAGATAAAGTCAAAAAGTAATGAGTAGAAAACAAGGGCATCAGAAAGATGTTTCTTTTTAAAAAGGTATATCAACGAAAAGGTTCATAAAATAGCCCTCAGACAAGGTTGCTCAAGAAAAACGAGAAGACACAAATACGCACTGTTAAGAATGACAAAGGAACGTCACCGCGGTGTCAGGAGAAATTGCAGCAAGCATCAAACGATGCTGTCAGCGGTATTATGACAAGGATTTTGATGACTAGGATTAAATGGTACTTTCTGAAAAACTATCAAAATTGACTCAAAAAGAAACAGAAAACCTAAACTGACCACTCAGTAAATTAAGTTTGTTGTCAAAACTCTTCCCCCGACCCGAAGAAAAGCAATAGTACAAGACAACTTTGGGTTCCACTAAACCTCCTGGGCATGGAAACTCCCTATTTTATGCAAGCTCTTCTAGAGGCTAGAAAGAAGGAAACTTGCTGACAGTAAAGGGTTAAAAAAAAAAAAGCGCTTCTTTCTGGATGGGCAGATCTGACTGTGGGTTAACTAGCCGGGGCCACCTGGTGAAGGTGAGGGGTCAGCTCCGACCCAGCCCTGACCTGTGCCCCAGAGTACCGTGCGCCTGCCTTGGTTGCTGCACTCTCGCCGTGTGGCCCGGGTCTGTCACCCGCTAGAGTGCCAGACCCTGGAGTCAGCGAATGGGCTTCCTCTGCTTGGAATGTCTTCAGTGCCTACAACAGGGCTGGGCACTCAGTGGGCGTCCCGCACGTGGAGAGCCAGGAAGAGGCGACGATGTACGTAAGTACCCCCGATGCTCTTTTACCCGCGCGTGCGCAATGGAGGTCTCACTTTCACACTTGCATTTGGGCAGCTCCTCAGTGTGGTTCTGGGACAGTGTGCTGGACCTGGGGGGAGGCCATACTGTGTTCTGACCCGCCTGCCTCTCACGACAAACCGTAGGACTTAGCCACTTCATAATGCAGCTTCTTGAGCCGCAGAAAAATGGGGATAATAACACCACCCTGGGAGTTATCGTAAGGGTTCTAGGAGCTAAACCGTGTGCAAGCTTGTTGCATATGATAAATATGTTATAAATCATTAAAGCAGGCTTGGCTGATGTTCAATACAGGCTGATAAATGGGATAAGGTCTAATGATGAGGATTTAATGACTATGGGAAGAAACAGATCAAAGAGGTGGATTCTGAGTAATTTTATAGAAGGAAAGGTATTCGTATTGGAGAAAAACCCAAGAGATTTCCAGACCAAGAAAAGGGCATTTATGAGTCTGCTTGGTAGGCACCACAGAGTTTACACAGATTTAATGGCCTCTCCTCTAGTTCTGAGCGTATTTGCAGGAAGCTTTGCTTTTGGAAGGGGCAGGAACCAGCGAACATCTGTGAGGTCTATGCCAGGTTCTGGGGTTGGCAGCACCCCCCTCCCCGCCGCAGCCGCAGTGAGAAGTGCGGGAGGGAAGCCAGAGGTAAGACGCTGCGTCGTCGTAGTGAGAGCTGGCTTGGCGTGTAGCAGGAGACCTTTATCTTGGAACCTCAGTTGCTTCTTCATAAAATGGAAATAAATTGTCTCCCGCAGTTGCTGGGAGGCTTCGAGAGCCTACGTTTAAGGAACCAAGCACGGCACCTGGGCCTGGTGGCAGCTTAGCAGTTGGTGGCTAGTATGAGTATCGCTACTCCTGCCATGGCACAGTTGTTCCCAGCATATCTGAGTCTCGTCTATTTCAAACATGACCTCCAATGTAGTCTGCCTAGCACTTGGCCTCTGGGGCTAAGCACTCGTAGCCATCAGGGTGCCTCAGAATTCCTACCAAGCTTTTTAAAAAAAAAAAAAAAAAAAGATTTTATTTATTTATTTATAGAGAGGGGAAGGGAGGGAGAAAGAGAGGGAGAGAAGCATCAATGTGTGCTTGCCTCTTGTGCACACCCTACTGGGGACCTGGCCCGCAACCCAGGCATATACCCTGACTGGAAATCAAACTGGTGACCCTTTGGTTCATGGGCTGGCGTTCAATCCACTGAGCCACACCAGCAGGGCCCTACCAAGTGTTTTAAAAAGCCCAGCAGATAGAGCCCCCTCCCCAGAACCACTGAACAAGAGACTGGGAAGCAGAACCAGGTTTCTTTTTCTAACCTTGTACCAAAGGCACGTCCAGTATACGGCCAGGGCTGAGACCCAGTGGAGTGAGGCACCACCTTTCCATGCTCCCCTGTTGGCAGATGAATATCACCTTGCACAGGTAAAAATTAAGGCGGAGCCAGCCTTTCACATCTGGAATGAACTTATGATAGAAGTATTAGCTGTCAGTCAGGAGAGTCAAGAGGAGACTCCTGAGAGGCGTTGGAGGGAGGACAGACACGGAAACATCCTTGCCCATAAAAGGAGGTGATGGATGTGACCATATTTCACAGAGCTGTTGATGGACTGAGTTACATGAGAGGCAGCTGCTTGATACATCAGGTCTCCTTGCAGAGGACAGGTGGGTGGGACGTGGCCGGCCGGCGCCAGGGTTAGGACAGCAGGGCAGGCAGGACACCCCTTGGAGGGTGGGTGGGCCTGGCCTGTCTCACTGTAGGCGGCAGCTCTGCACGGCAGTTTGTGGGACAGGTGTGTTAGGGGGTGGGGTCTATGGAGCCTGGGGGATGGGGAGAGAGACAGAAGCAGGCACAGACACGCGAGGGGGCCTCCCATGTAAGACAGAAACGTCCCAGCAGCCTTCACGATAAATCTGTGTCCCCTTGGTGAATGACTGGCTGTCTTAGTTTCCCAGGTCTGCCGTAACAAAACACCTGGAGAGTTTGGCTCAAAACAACAGGCGTACATCCTCTGTGTCTCGCAGGCCAGACGTCCAGACTCAGGGTTCCGGCAGGGCCATGTTCCCCTGAAGCCCTGGCAGAGGGCCTGCCTCCGGCTGATGGCCCTCGGCTTGTCCAGGCAGCGCTCCAACCTCTGCCTCTGCTCGCGTGGGCTTCTCTCTGTGTCCATCCTCACGTGGGCCTGTGCCCGCTCACAAGGATGCCACTCATTGGACAGAGGGACACGGTAACCTCGTCTTAACTGAGGATGTCTGCCAAAACCTTATTCCCAAATAAGGTCACCTTCTGAGGCTCTGGGTACACATGACTTTCTTGCGAAACACCACTCAACCCAGTCAGTGACAACGATCATGAAGATTCTCACGGTTTCTCCTGTGTTGCGTACCCAGCTAGGTTTTCCACAGCATATAACCACCCGCTGTTACAGGCCTGTGTCTCCTACCCCGTTGTGAGGCCCATTTTTTCATTTTGTTTTTTATGCCTTTCACTGCGCAGCACGGAGCACAGGGCCAGGCTATGACTGGCCTTCAGCTGGTGCACGTGACACTTAACTGCTATACAGTCACGCTCTTTTGCGAGACTGGCCATTGATATCTTCGCCCTTGAGAACATCAGAATCCGGGAAAATATCCGGAGGCCTCCTGAGGGAGACAGACCAGGCCCCAGCTGCGAGGCTGAGCGGCCGCCCACTCCTCGCCGGAAGGCTCGAAACGGCTCAATGGCTCACGACGTACTTGTCCGCTGCTCGCGCTCTGCGGGACCCTGGACCAGTCGTTTCCTCGTGCTGACCAGTTTCCCACATGAATGAGGGATTTGAACCACAGTCCCAATGCCCACTAGACGCCCTTATTTCTCAGATTGCACGGGTCCCAGTCAGAGCTGAGGATTTTGGAGCGCAGCATCAAAGAACCATTTAGGTGAGGTGCCCTGAAGAGCACCCACCGGCTTCCAGGGCACCGTGACAAGCCCTTCCCCACCTAAACAGGTGCGTATGCGATCGGTGAGACGCCCGCCCCTCTGCCCGCAGGCAGTGAGCCGGTGCTGAAGCTCCCCCGGGGATGAGGGCTAAGGGCACCAGAGAGCGACAGCAAACACAGTCTTTAAGCTCTGGCCCTTCTCTAGATCCGCTTTCTCTTTGAATCTCAGCAGGTCCCGGCAGACTTTGGGGTGCCTTGCTGAGGAGGCGTTCGGCTCCCCAGAGAGGGCGTTCTGATACTTTCCCTCGTGTCGGAACCTCTCAAACACAGCAGGAGCAGAGAAGCACCACGCGTGGGCATCTGTCAGCTCCCTCGCACAGAGAAGACACGGGGGATGGAATTCTCACCTTCAGGCGCCACAAGATCTCCAGTCCTGAGAAAGGCGACCTCCTTCTGGAGGAAGACTGGGCTCAGATGCCACATTTTCCAAAAAGCCTTTCCTGGGCACCTCCTTCCCACCCCGCCTCCAAGGATGGCTCCTCCTTCTCTGTGTCCCCATGATTTCTAGTTTCCAAGCTGCTCTTGATGCACTGGGTTGAAGTGTTTCCCCTTGTGGGCTGTGCTATATAGATGCTGTTTGCTCTTCTAGAGCACTCTCCACACATCTCTGGTTGGATTTTTTCAGAGACCTTGGGACAAGGTCTAGGAGGGAGGCAATTCATTCGGAAGGTGACCCCAGGAAGCATATGCGAGGAAGGGAAAAAGTGAGAAAGGGAGGGGAGGAAGGTCAGTAGAAGGTGCTAACCATATGCCACTGGGACCCCCTGAAGGAGCTTGTGGAACGAATTTCGGAGTGGACCTGCCGAGGGCTGACCGCGAAGCTGCCGCATTTACCTGCGGATTCCACTCCCTAGTGGTTGAAAGTCCCCTTGGGGGCATTCAGTGCCCTGCATGTCCCTACAGGCAGGCTGTGGGCTCACAGGTTGACAAAGCCCTCCAGCAGGGAGGAAGTAGGGGACGCAGAGGACAGCAGGGGGCGCTAGAGAGAGCGGTCAGCGTGTTCATTTCCCAGGCTCCCTGTGGCATGGGGCCTGGTCTCCCCTCCGCTGGCGCTGCCCTTTCCCACCCAACTTTCCCGCCGTCACCGGCGCCAGCACCCTGCACTGTCCTCAGGTGGAACTCCTCACGCTCATCTCTGCCCTGTGGATCCACCTGACCCCAGCCTCTTGGTTCCGGGGGCTAAAGGGCTATTTAATGGGGGATTTCTGCACCTCGCAGGTTCTTTGATGACTTAAGTGCTGTCAGTTGCCGTTTCCTGGAGTGTGCTCAAGTCACAGTCAGAAGGCCAGATGAAATGGGAGAGATCGCACAGCTCAATAAGCTCAGGGAAGCGCTGTACTAGCAGAAAGCGCCCATTCTCCAAGGTCCCAGAACCCGCTCCGAATTCTGACCCCAAAATGGTCAAATTTTATTCACTCACATAGTCTTTAGCCATCAGGAGAGGGAGACAGGAGAGGACAGTTTCTGAGAGCATGGATAGCAGATACATAGTAGATCCCGTGGAAGTTCAGGGATACTCACTTCCGCCCCGTGGAGGGGACCGTACTTTCTTCTCCACTGATTTGGGCTGTGGCCAACAGTCTGAGAGCAGAAGTGACCGTGCCCCTTCTGAGCAGGGGCCTGCAATGCAGCTGCCTGGTCTGACTGGACCTTCCCTACTGTCCTCCTCTGTCTCAAGGATGGACGTGACCATGTGGGGGTCACTCCCTAAGCCTGGGTCCCAGAAGGGGAAGGTACACGGAGCAAAACCAAGCAGTAGCAATGAAACCACAGCTTCCAGCGTATGACGAGAGCCAGAAATGCATGTCTGTTGTCACAAGCAGCTAAGATGTGGGGGCCATTTGTCACGCAGCACAGCTATCTAATACAGTGTAAGCCCTTCATCTTTTAACAGGGACAACCGAATGATTATGATTTTAAACCAAACATCAAAAGAGATTTCCTGAGGGGCCCTTGAAATTAACTGGTCTTTGGGGGAAACCACTGCTTCAGTTGGGATCCTAAATAATCAAACTTTCTCCTCCAGAGAGGAAAATAACATTAATTGTCTCTTACTCCAAAAAAAGCTTTGCATGTATTTTCTCAGCGTACCTTTACAAAACCATGCAGGAAGTATGCCTCTGCCCATTGATAGAAGAAGAAACTGAGGTTCAGAGGGAGTTTAACTGGCTTGTCCAAAGCCACACAGAGGGTGGCCAGGGTGTGAAGGAGCTCTGGAGTTCAGACAAAGTCTGTAACCTTTCCCTCATGGCATGCTGACGTGGCGTCCGTCAGCTCCTGGGGACGCTAACAAAGACTTCCTTTGAGGGGCTTGCCGCGGCTACACTCAGCGCAAAAGGCATTTCCCTCCCAACACCACCAAAATGTTTTTCAGAAAACAATGTAGTAAAAAAGATTTTCCTTATCCCCCCAAGGTATAGAAAACATTCCTCCCAACCAAAATGGGAAATGTCCTCTTGAGCTTTGGTAACATAGGGCAGCGTTTTCCCAGTGGCGCGATGGTGAAACACAGGAGCTTTGAATGCCAGCAGACAGGAAACACATCGTCTCTGAGATGCGGGGAGGACACCTGCCGCCGACCGCTGCAGCCTTGAGTCTAGCCTTTAGTCTTCGAGCCTGCGGGCCATCTGCTGGAAGGCCCTCAGCCCACCGGTAAACGTTGATTGGAAGCCGTCTCTGTGCCACACACCATGCTGGGCACGGAGGCCAGGACAAACTGATGCCTCACCTACATTATCCCGGTTCACGTTCAACGACACTCTGTGAACGACTGTACCTCCCGTCACATTGAGGAATCGGGCGTTACCGCAATTTCCAGAGTTGCTTCCTCGAAGCCAGGTTGGGATTCTCACCCACATCACAGTGGCCCTCCCCACTTGCATGTCCTATTTGGACGCAAGGTCAAAGGCCACTCTGCAGAGGAGCGTGCGCGCAGCATGCCTGAACTTGAGATCTCTGCTGTCCCTGGGCCTGCTGGCGCAGTTGTCCCTTGGCTGGTGTCCGGGAACTTCGATTCTGAGAAGGTGCCCAACATCCCCTGATAAAGAGTGATGTGCAGGTGCCCAAACTGTTTGCACACAAAAAAATGTGTTTTGTGCTAAACATCTGCTTTCCTTCAGGAAGTCTGGAATCCCTGCAGCTGGCAGGGCACCTGTGTGACCAGTCCCCCGGTAAAAACCTTGGGCGCTGAGTTTCCAATGAGCTTCCCCGCGTTGCTGGTGGAGCTTGGCGTGTTCTGTGTGGTGCCACCAGGGTAGGACTCTTGGGAGCGTGTGCCTGGTCTCCCCCAAGGACCTCTTCCCTGAGCTGAGTCAGCTTTGTGTTCGTCCCCCGAGTACATCAGAGTTGAGTGTGACTCTGGGCTGGATCCTGCGAGTAGGCTCCCCGAGGGAGTCGCTGGTCTATGGTATCCACCCTGCAGAAACGGCAACGCCGACTGACACAGAGCGTGTGATTTTCCCAAGGCCAGAGAGCTGGCGGTAGCGTTAGGACCGCGATCCAAAGGCCGCCTTTTCATCGTGACACCAAACCCATTCACAAAGGACTAGTATATGAGCCACGTATCAATATATCAATGTGCATTTGTAGCAGGAAATCTTAATCTTGATTTAGTCCTTTGATGTGCACCCCCATCCCTGGGATATTTCCATGTCTGAGAAATGATGGATGATGGGCTTCCTGAGCGTTCCTGTACGTGACGGAAACCACCTGGAGCCCAGGCATCCGATGTCATTGTTCCTCAGCTCAAGGTGAGCCAGCTGGCAGAATCGGGGCAGACCCTCAGACCCAGGCCTGCTGCCCACCATACCCTGGCTCCCTCCTACCACGCTGCTCCACCCCTTGGAAAAATGGTATTTTTATTGCAAACAAATGGCCCAAATTTTGTCCTGAAATGGCTCCAGGAGGCAAGGCACTCCAAGAGACACTCTTGCAACAGTGACCTTTAGCTGGTCTCCTCCAAATGAGACCCAATCAGGCGTAATGAGCGTAGACCGGGCTGAGGATTGTTTTCTCCTCTCTGCCTTTCTTTTCTCCCAGCCTTTATCGGCGTTTTAGCAGAAGGCTGTTTTTCCTTCTGCACTTATTTATATTTAGCCTTAGCATCCTGTTAATTACAGAGCAGTTACAGGAGAATTAGGAACACTATATATAAATTTGCCATTTATGCAAATTGCAAAGAGGGAACAAAGAAAAATTAGCTTAATTAACGTAATTGCCACAAAAAAAAAAAAAGCGGGAGGTGAAGCCAACCCAACCTTAATCAGAGGAGAGGCGAAGGAAGTGTCAAGGAAATGATGACCCAAATCAGCACAGATTGGAGGGCTCTGACCTTTCACGAGCTGAAGCCCTTGCTGAGACGCTGGGATGACGGGACACTGTGGGGGGAGGGGCAGAGAAGACTCAGTAGAGGAACACCACGTGGTTGCCCGAGGCACAGCAGTAAAACCCTTGCGTGCAACCGCTGCCTGTGCGCGGGTGAGCGTGGCCACCTGAGGCAGAGCGGGAGCAAGATGCTCCTCGCGTCGTTTGTCCAGAAAACACATTACTAAGTGCCAGCTAAGAGCTGGGGACTGTCCAGTGCTGGGGATGCACAGATGAACAGCATGCAGTCGCTGCCCTCGTGGGGTTGGAAAATTAGAAATAAGGAGGCAATAAACAAATGGCATGTTAAGAACAAAAAAGAAGGACTTCAATATAGAAGGGTTGTCAGATTGAGCACATAAAAATATAGAATGCCCAGTTAAATTTTAATTTCTGAGAAACAATAAATGTATTTTCAATGTAAGTACGCCCCATGAAATCTTTGGGGTATACTTACGCTAAAAGATGTAATTTATTGTTCATCTAAAATGCAACCTAATTGGGCACCCTGTAGGTTTTCAGGCAGCTCCCCGCCTTGAGGAAGTCCACGGGAGAGTCCCTCCCCTCTCCCCCCAGAACCGCAGGAAAGCGCAGCGCCGCCCCTTGAGAGCAGAAAACTGTTCCCAGCACAGGTCCTATCAGCGGAGAGGAGGGGAGGGGAAGGCTGTGAAAGACATGGAGCTGGGGTCGCATGGAGCCAGCGGACAGGCCACGAGCCCCGGGACCAATGGGCTCTTTGCTTCTGCGGCCACCGCTGTGCCCAAACTTGGCTCCGCAGATCTTCAGTAAAACTGCCAGAAACACGAGCGTCTGTGAACATGAGCGCCCGTGGCCCTCAGGAGGGCAGAGTTCCACACCTGGGCAGATGTGTGATGCCCGGTCCCAAGGTGTTACACGTCTTAACTCATGGAGTCCTCACAACCCAGGCGAGGCAGGTTGTATGGTCCCCCCTTCACAGATGCAAGACAGGCACGGAGCTCACAGAACCCAGGACAAGTAGCTAAGAAGCATTAGAGCCGGGATTTGACCCAGGCTTCGGACTCCAGAGGACATCCTTTGATCTGCCTTCCTCTCTTCATGAGGGATTTCTTTTACAAGAAACAGAGACACATAATAGCAAAACCAAACACATAGGCAGGGTCCAGCACAAATAACATCTATTTTTTTATTACAAAATCATAAGCATGTAATTCTGTAACATAACAATTATCACACTCAAGCACACTGTAGGACATGTTAGGTGAAATGTTCAAAATAAAACCAGACGCCCATATTTCCTTACCAACCACAGTCAAGCAGGCATTACTTCTGCTGAGCCCCGTCTATTGTGAAGGGGTTCGGTTGACACACTCTTGGTTTTTCCAGGACTGAGGGTCTTTCCAGATCATGGGTCTTTCATTGCTAAAACCAGAACAGTTATGGGCAAACTGGGACACATTTACCAGCCTATGGTTGAGTGGCTTTAGAAATGCTTAGCACCATGCCTGGTAAACAGTTAGTTTCATAAAGAGATAGCAGCTACAACTACTGTCAACCTTCCATGTGCCTCAACTTCTTCACCTGTACATTGAAGGCACTAGAACTTACCAAATGGAGTTTTGTGAAGATTAAAGAGATAGTGCACACCACGTGCTTAACCGGCACATGGTAAACACTCAAGAGCGTCCATTACTGTGTTAATGGTGATCGTGATTATAGCAATAATGATAAAGAAGAAACAGGCTGAGAGAAGTTAAACACACAACTAATTAGTAAAAGAACTGGGGTGTGAAACCAAGCTGGCCCATCTCCAAGGATCTTGATTTTTTTTCTTTTGTGCCATGTTGTAAGCAAATGATTAAATAATGACGTGGAATTTGAACCAAGCCTTAAAGAATGAATTGGGGTTGACATCTAGTCATCTATTCATTTCATCAACAAGTATTTATCAGACACCATCACGTGCCAGGCAGTGTAGAGAGAATAAACTGATGTGTCATTACAGTCCCACAGATGAGCGAACTTGGAAGGGTGGGAAGTAGGTGGGCACCCTGGACAGAGAGAGAGATGAACTTGGCTTCATTCTTCCCACCTCACTCCCAGGTCAAAGTGAATATTCACAAACAGGAAGACCCTTGAGAACGTAAAGCCACTCCACAAAACTCGAGGGAAAAGTTGACATCTTATTAGAACATCTTCTTGTGTATTAGCTCCAACCGGAGCAGGGTGATTTCTCACAGTCATCAGGCCCCATCTTCGGGGTTGTGTCGGCCCCACCTTCTCTGCAGCCTGGCCCTCCCAGGTGACGTTCTACTTCCATGCCAATAGCCCATAACATGCCCAGAGAGGCTGACAACAAGTAAACACAATCTATTTTCAGCAGCTTTGCCATGGTTTTTGGCAGAGCTTCACTCTGAAATGTTCCTTCAACAAACGTAAACAGACAACAGATCCGCGATGCGATTTGAAACCAATGCACAGAGGTGGGCGGTGAGCTCCTAATTAACAAGTCCTTGGATAGCACGCAGAGCCTCCTTTAGCATCGTCTCCCGTCCATGGAGACAGCTTCGAGCTGGCAGGAGAGGAAAGGTGGGAGGCTACCTTCCCAGATCCTGAGCCTGAATGGGTCACTGGAAAGGAGTTTGTTTCAGCAAAAACCCTTTCAAAGGCCCGTCTGTGTCAGGCAAGTCACAGGAATAAAGCAAGACCAGGTGGGTCAACAATGAAAGGACAAGCCGGCAAACACTGGAGTTCCTCAGTAGAACGCACGCTGAGGGACTGCGAAGGTAATGTGCACGCCATTCCCCAGCTCCCCGCCATGATGCCCAGGAACAGATGTGCATGATGTCAACAGGCCCAGCGAGGAGGTGACCCACGCCAGGCCTCCTGTCTGACCTCCTGGTGAAGCGGGGCCTCTCACCCAATAGATAGAGTCCATAAGTCTTTCTCCAAAGGCTGGGAAGGACCCTGGGAAGGATTTGCATTCCAGGATCTGGTTCCTTTCCAAGGTGTCCAGGAGCAAAGGCCTGCAACTCAAGTCTGCTTCAGTGTTCTTAGATAGTACGGAAAGAGAGCAGCCCAAAAAGCCAAGATTGCTTGACAAATCCAAAGGACGACAATGAGCCACAGGCCAGGTGCCAGGTTTCATCCACGAAGTGAAATTACAAGACAGCATCTTGGGAAAGCAACTGGAAGGGTCCCAGGTAACCATGCCCAGGAGTCTAAGGTATTTGGGAACGTGCAGCATAGATGGGGCCATACAAGGCCCGGGAAGGGGATAGCACTGGGATGGAGACACGGCAACTTCAAGGGCAAAAGTGTTCCGGTGAGTACCTCTCTCCGGCAAACGCATTCATTCATTCAGTCGCTCACTCACTCACCCATTGTGAACGGCCCTTCCGTTGTTTTCAACCGCTGTTATTCCGATACCCGCGCGTGCAGTGAGTCAGCTGATCGGAATTCACCCTCCGTCATTCATCCTCTCCCTTCGTCAGTCTCGCAGTCCGTAATGGAGTCCGTCGGCTGTTGTCCGCCACCTGGCCTTCCATCCGTTTAGTCGCATCCTTCCTTCATGCAACGCATTGAGTCCTAGGGAGTCGTTCGACTATTCTACTCATTCATTCCTTTACCCTGTTTAGTCCTTGCTTCTGTCCATCAATTAGTCATTTTACTAAGCTATTCACTCATTTACTCAGACTTCTAAAGCTGGTCACTAAATCGCTTGCATTCCTGTATTTATTCATCAATTCATCAGTCCTTCAGCTAGGCAGGCCGTCCGTCACTTTGTCACAGTGAGTTTGTCCACCAGCCTCTGCGAGAACATCTCTAATCTATGCTTTTCTTCATTTAAACTTGAATTAGCGGGATGGGCCCAAAGGCTGACTGCAGGGTGTAGATTTAGGAATAAGTTTCCTCCTTGTTAAAAATAACAATAAATCTCAGAGCCCAGTATAAGCAGTATCTTTGCACAAACAGATTGCCAACATAGGCGCCCCAAGAGTGCGGCACTCAGCGAGGGGACCCAGGCCCCAGCTGGCCCACAGGGAGGGAGGTGACACAGGGGTCTAGTTGTCCAGGGACCACCCCATAAAACCCAGCATGGAATCCGTCCTAGAACAAGCACTTACACAATTTTTTTTTTAATTAGATCTTTCCTTGGATTAAAAAGTGATACATAGTCATTAGAAAATAAAGCTTTAAATAAGAAAACAAAAATGAGCCGAAATTCTACCCCCCTCCCCCAGAGTTAACAGTTATTCACATTTTAGTATATATACTTATAGCATTGTTTGGGTACACCTTTACCAAAAAGTAAAAAAATTAAGCACCGGTTTTAAACACTGATTATTATAAAAGCAACATATAATTAATATATGAAGCATTTAATGGAGCATTGAAGAGAGTTTGGTCTACTGAGAGAACAGTTAAACTTTGGGATCACAATTAAAATTAATAATTTAGTAACTGACATAGACTTCCTGTTTTAAGTTGAATTTTTACTAAATTCCTATTTAGGAATTGAACATTTGTGATATTGTAAGAATCATCAAGTTTATGAGTTTAATGTAATCTATTAAATGTATAAGACCTGAGTACTTGGAAAATTTCGTTTGTTAATCAATTTAAGTACTGCAAATAGAATGAATCCAAATTACAAAGACAGTTGAAAACCCTTTTATAAATGAGACGAGGCATTAATAAAGGTTTTCTTATAAGAGACTGTTCATTTTGGCTAGACTTTTACAAACAGAATAAGATTTATATGTCGAACTTTAAAAGCTTGAGAAAGAACACTATTTTATAAATGTAATAAACCCCATGTTGCGTTTTAAAACCAAGGTAACCCTGAGTGATTGTCCCTGTGCACATCAACTCCACACGGGGACACTGAGAACACACCCTCTCTTACAGCCACACCAGCAACGATGGCGCACCCTGCGTTTTCCACCTGAACGGCCCCTTCACACAGGGAAGACATCAAAGGTGACAACGCGATTTCTGGTCTGAGCCTCTTGGTGATCTTGCCACTCCCTAAAACTGCTCTGTGAGGCCGGCACATCTGCGCAACCGCCTCTTCAGTCAAAGTGTGACCGCTGGAGGGGGGTGGACAACACCTCGCTCACCCCCATGGCCCCAGAACCCCGCCCAGTGCCTGGCGCATGCCCCGCGTTCGAGCCAGGTGCCAATGCCACAAAAGGTCAGGGCACCAAGTGCAGATGTAGAGGGTCTCAGATTGCTAAGCGGCTGGGTGTGTCTCCTCGCCTGCGAGTTTATCCCTTGCTGGGGAGAAGGCCACAGGGATGTAAAACTCGGGGGGAGTCTTGCTCTCTAGCGAGTTCTCAGTTGGGGGCCTCTCGGTCCAGCCATTGCCCTGACTCTTCCCTGGCGTGCGTCCCGACAGGCCACGGAGGGGCTTGTCACAGAGAAATTCCTGAGCCTGCTCTTAGAAGGCGCGAGGTTACCTAGCAGAGAGGGAAGGGAAAAGGCACTGTGGAAACTGCCTACCACCTGACGGGACACTGATTGAAGACCCCAGGCGGGGAGCTCCCCCCCGCAATCTGTTGGAAGGGGAAAAAAAAACAAACACCTTGAGAAAGAAGGGCTGCCTTTTGAAAACTCAGTCTGAAGGCTCCGCAGAGGTGTGGGGTGAGTCAGCTCACAGAAGCACCAGACAGGCTTGGCGAAGAGGATTCAAGAGAAACACAGGCAATGGCAAATGGCCACGTCCCTAAAACTCAACTTTGACTGTGTTTTACAGATGGGGACATTGAGGCTCGGAGGCTGGATAAAGTGCCCACCGTCACTGTCTTGTCAGCAAGTGGCCCAGCTGGGATTTGGAGCCACTGCTGCTCGGACGCCAAATCTGAGGTCCTCCGGCCTGCACGGCAGGGCCTTGGAATTCCTTATCCAAACCCTTCCCTGAGCCCACAGAGGAGGAGGAGGAGCGAGCGCTCTCATAGTTCTGGGTCCGCTCCTGGGCCCTCCTCCCAGGAGCTCACCTCTAGCCTCCTCTCTCAGCCTTCAAAACCCTCACTCGGATTCCAAAGCTCCTGCTGTGTCTTGAGTTTGAATTTCAAAGCACTAATTAGGGTTCCATCCTTTGTCCGAGTTGCAGACAATTCTGCCCCAAAACCATTGTTGTCAGTCCAAGGACAAGAGCCAGTGCCCTTGGTTTCTCTAAAAGGGGCGGTGGTTGCTCCTGTTCCTCTCCATTTCCCCGGAACACGGAACAAGGAGAAGAACAAATGATGTCATCCCTCAGGCTTGATAGATGCATTTGCGCACCTTGTTGGAGTTTATAGGCAGGTGAGCTGACGACAAGAGCGCTCTTGAGTGACCCACACAATGTCCCCTTCCTACAAGCCCTGATGACTCAGGAAGTGACAGCCAGCAGCCTAAAGAGATCACCTGCTGGCTTTTCCAGCCCCCGGCCCTAGGGTCTGCCTGCTTCTCTGAACTCAGGACAACTTTGCTGACAAATGGCTCTTATTACAGATAATGTCCCTCTTGGCACTATTTCAGCCCCCAGTTTGTGCTTAGTATTAACATGCCCTTAAACTACTCTCTTTGGAGGTGAGCAGGGATGGATTTATCCCTCAGGGGTATGAGTGTGAATGTCAGTGAATACAAATGCACGCTCACTTCACAATGATCCCACTCACAGCCACAACCCCTCTAGCCAGAGGCGGAGCCCGGACAAAGGGCAGGCAGTGGGGGAGGAGAGCGGCAAGAGGGACACGTGCCCCTCAGCGTCCTCTCTTCTCTGAGGTCAAAATCAGCGCCTCTCAAAGCCTTTCATTGATGTGGCTGTTTCTATCTGTAACAAGAGCTGTTCACTGGTGCCTGTAAAAGGGTTTTCCTTCTTGATTTAACCCACTCTTCACACTTAGAACTGCAATCCTAGATGGCCTACCCAGAAAGGTGTAATAAGTGAAATACTAGAACCTCTGGTTTTCCTGAGTCCCTGGGACCTTTTTCAGGTTATAAACCCATTCGCCCATGGGCCCCTTCCCCATAACTCAGGAGAGTAAAATGCGGAGGGAAACAAATGGGAAGGTCCTATTGGAGCAGAATGGCTCATGGTAACCTTCTCCGGTGAAGCCTTCTCCTACCTCGACAATGAGAATAAACCCCTCAGTTTTGGAAAGAGAAAAGCACGTCTCCTCTGTTCCTAAGCATATAGTTCAATTGCCCCTAGTTTTCACCACCATTCTCATAGCCTCCTGGGGCACACGCATGCATGAATCTGTCCATCCTTCTGCCCGTCCACCTCTTAATCCACACACTCACCATCTTCCATAATGAGCTACAAGACCCTGGATGTCCAATGCTTGGCGTGGACTTCAAACTAGAGGAGAGATGTCCTTTACGTGGGTTGGGACAGGCCCCTCCCCTTGCCCCTCCCAAGTGAGAAGAGCTGCAGTGTGTGAAGTGTTTGACTTATATATTATTAATGGCAAGCACGGGCAGGAACTACACGATCAGCTGCTTGTTTCATTTAGTCTGAATCTGTGCTCACTCTCAGTGTTACAGCCTGAGCCCAGGGTCAAGAAGACGACCGTGGCAGAATCACCTCCATTTGTTCGCGAGGCTTCCCGGCAGCCTCTCCGGGTCGCTCCACGCTGTACTTCCACGCTGATTCTGAGTCCTCTAAGTTGATTCTGTTCTTCACCCAGACATGCTCAGGTAATGGCTGTGCATCTCAGAGATCTAGAGGGTGGCTTCTATCACGGTGGTTCATTCAGTGGAGTCATCGATGAAATGAAGAGAACAGGGTCCTTAACACAGGAGGTTCATGCATTCACTCATTCACACTTCACTCACTGATTCAACAAACAATGTATTTTAGTACCTAGAATATACAAGGCACGGTTACGCGAACTGAGGGGCTGGCGATGAATGAGACACCAGACCAATCCTCGAGTAGCTTCTGACATAGAATAGGAAAAAAGGACAGGACAGACCACAGTATAGGACGGAGCTGCTGTGATGAGGTGTACATGAAGCATTTGTGAGAGGACAGGGAGGGACTTGCTTCGGACGTTGACTCCCAAAGGAACTAGTAAGGCATCGGGCAGGTGATGGAGGAGACGGACCACTCCTGGAAAGCTGGGGATAGAATGAGCAAGGCTCAGAGGCTGGAAAAGTCTGGCAGGTCCAGGGAACTTCAAGGTGTGGAGTGAAAAAGTGTCCTGAGTTGAGCCGGAGGAGTTTGCCAGAGGCCAGAGAGTGCTAAGCAGGCGCAGCCGTGCTAAAGTATTTGAGTTTTATCCTGCAGATAATCAAGATTCACTACAGCCTATCCAGGGAGAACTGAAGGTGTTTCTAAGGCCAATGTTGTTAAAAGAAGCTTCACTGGCAATTTGCTATCCCAGATATCGATACTTAAGAGCACACGTGAATTTTTCTCAGTGAGAGAGAACCCTTGAGAATCCCAGATTGGCCAAGGGGAACAGCAGACCAAAAAATTACCAAAGGAGGTCCCGCAGACCTGAGAGCCCTCTGCAGGCATGTGAAGCATCTCTATTCCAACATGGGCCATCCCACCGCAGACCGACGTGCTCCTTTTGTGCCTGACGTCATGCCAGCCACTGCTAAGGACCAAAAGGAAGCGTGCACGACCTAGTCCCTGCCCTTAGGGAGCGACCACGTGGAATGTGGCATCAAAGCGGCAGTGTCTCTCCAGGTCGCCTGTGCGGTGCCTCCTCCCTGCTCGTTGTCAGCTCCCCGCTGTTCAATTAATTTTGCGTCTGATTCCAGGCATCTCTGCAGTGGCTGATCACAGCCAGAACCGCTTAATCACTTGAGCCTCCTCAGATCTTCAGGCTGCACTGAGCTCTCCGTTTTAAATGATCTTGCAGCTGAAGAGACGTCTCAAAGCACACTCATCCGCACAAAGGTACTAATGGGGTAATGGCTGGGGATGTCTGGAGGATTTAGACCCCGTTCTCTGAAGGTTCGGAGCTTCATAGCTGGGGGAAACGGATTACAGCAGCCCATTTGTCGAGTGTCTCCATCTGGGAATGTTATAATCTCCACTTGAGCATCTTGATCATCTTCTCAGCTGAGTTCACCTTTTCTTACACTTTTTGTCTCTTTTTCCCCAAGCATGTTCACGTTATTTGGGTCTGGAGGTCTGAACACCTTTTACTGGCCTTCTCTTGTGGCCTCTAATATGTCCCAGGATACAGCAATCTCTTTCTGTGGACCGTAATGTGTGTTTTTTGTATTTTTGGGAGGGTTTTTTGTCCCTCGTGCTGGTATTGCTCAGCATCTCCTGGCCTTTGATGGCCGGTGTGGAAGCTGGGGTTTTCCCTGATATGTTACCACTGGGACCAGGTGAGCTGGGATTAGAGGTGCGTGAACCCACGGGGACCGCAGGTTAACTTGGGTGATTAGCAGGTTACAAGACACAAAATGACGGAGTTGGAAAGCACAGAAATAACTGAACTTAGGGGTTTCCTGTCTCAGACAAGGAAAATAAAGTTAAATGCTTGTCCAACATCACATTGTTGATTATCAAAAGCTACCTGAATCTGGACACTTATCCCATGACCTCTTCCCGTGAGCATCTGGACCCAGCAGCTGCCTCCTGGAATCAGAAATCAGTGGACTGTGCTGAGAGAATGAAGACTCCTCTTCCCTAGAAAATTCCCGAGGCTGTCCCTCGTGGCAGCCATGTATCACATGGTCTCGCGCTCCTGACCAAGGCTGATGGGACCGGTGGAGGGCACTTGACTCAAATGAAAACAATCACAGCCCTATGCTGAAACCTGGGATGCGGCCCAGGGGACATTTGAGTGTTTTCCTCCCTGTGGCTGGGCCTGGGAATGTGCATGTGGCCATCACTGTCTGACAGGTGGACAAACAAGAGCCCCAGAGACAAGGGGTAGAGAGAAAGTTCCCTCGCTGGCCTTTGGTGCGTCCTCGTTCCCTGGTTGCTGCCCTTCTGCGTCTCGACCGTTGGCATTAGCACACCTCCGCTGAGCGCTGTGATGGCCCAGCAGCCTCCCAGCCCTGGCTCCAGGGTGGTGCAGGAGGGCGCAGTGCCCCGCCGTGGGCGCGCGCCCTAGTGCGAGCAGGCATGCAGCCAACCGGGAAATAAATCATTCAATGAAATTACTTTGGATAGGGGTTAAGTACAGCAGAAAAATGCTACAAGTGTTAAAAAATATAAAACGACTGGGGTGGGGTGGGGGGTCACCAGAGCATGCGTCAGAGAGGACAAGGGCCGCCCAGAATGGCCGTACTGACCGTGCAGCACAGGTCCCGCAGAAACCACCGATATGAACTAGGATGGGGACCGTGCCTGCAGAGTCGTGCGGTGCACAGCGGGGACAACACTAGGCGACAGTCCAGGGAAAGGGGTCCCTGAGAAAGGAGTATTCGTGCTCAAATCCTTAGGAGGGGAAGGAGTTGGCCAAATGAGGGTACGGGAGAAGAGCATTCCCCGCTGTGTGAAGAGCCAGTGCAGAGGCCCGAGGTTGGGAATGAGTTTGGCTTGTCCCCAGAACCAGAAGGGCGAGTGCCTTGGCTGAACGTGGAAGAGCGAGCCGGAGCCGGCCAGAAGCCAACGGGTCTCGTACGGGTCGGCTTGGGGAGGGTAAGGACGCTCCCCGTAGGGTCAGCGGACAGTGGGTGTGTGACTGCGGGCAGTGGGGAGGGGCATCAGAGGGGAAAGCAGGGTCGTTCCCAGGGCCCATGACCGAGATGCTACAGGGGGTGGGTTTTGTTCTCCGAGGCATCAGGCACAAGAGGACTCACAGCGTGGCCTCCATACGTTGCATTTTAGCCTAAAGCAGGAAAGACGGGAAGACGTCTCCTTACAGAGTAGGAAAATCCACAGCGCGCGCTGCACGCAGCGTTGACAGCATCACTAAGCAAAGTGGGTCTCTGCAGCGCTGTGTCACGTGGGTGTTAGTCACAATAATTGTTTTCCAAGAGCAGAGAGGTCCAGAAAGCCTGATAATAAGGAACATTTCACCCACTCCCTATATCGCCACTTGCCAACTATTAGCAGAACCAGAGATGGAAAAGGTTTCTGCTGAACTGGAAATGTGGAACTTGAAGTTTGAGTGGGCCGTATTTTTGGCAAAAAACATGTTTCTGTCCTCAGGATTTTTTCTGATTGTTGCCAAGATGGGCTAAACTTGCTTTGTTTGCTCCTCAGTGAGAACTTGAATTTCTTAGAAGGTTTGGCTGCAGGGCACTGTCGAGCCATTAGCGACAGTCGGTGGGAAAACAACTACGTGGCTCACAGAGCACAGCCACCCCCTCGGTCTCACCGGGGCTTGGTGGGTGCTCTGCAAGGACAGAGGCGTGACAAGGCTACCCCTGGGTCCCAGGCCACTAGCCCTGTCCCAGGACGCCCTGCTCGGAGGATGACGCCCCTGCTATCTGGCTGAACTAGCCAGAACCGACTCGTCCCCTTTGATATTGCTCCTCCTTCTCCATCCCACACCCAAGCCCTGCTATTTTACCGAGGAAGTGTTTCTCCCGTTCATCCGAATGACCGCCATCTCCCAGCTGGGCCATGCGGCGCGCCCTTCCCCTCACGCCCTGTGGGGCCCTCTTCTCACTGTTCACACAGCTGCCAACGAGATCGTTTAGAGATGCAAACCTATTCATGTCACCTCCCTACTTTACATCCTTAAGTGGCTTCTCACACTTGGGACTCACGCAAATGGGGTTAGCATGGCCTTCCCCGCCGCCCCCACCCCCTGTTCCCGTGGGACCTGGCTCCTTTTTCCTCCTGTCCGTCTCTCACAGTCCTTTCCTTTTTCTCTCTGCCCAAGTCGTCCTGGTCTCGTTGCCGTTCCCAGCAAGCACCAGGGTTCCCGTAGCCCCTTTGCACACGCCGGTCTCTCTGCATCGACATTCTCTCCTGCCGGCTTCACCTACTCAGTTTCTTCCTGGCCTGCGGGGAAGCCTTCCGAGATCTGGACTGGGCCGAAGCTCCCCATCACACACCTGAAGGGAACAATGACCTCCAACCCACCCACACACCACAGCTGCAAGCATTCATTTCATTGTGGTAGCCATTGCAGGTAATAGATACATATTTTTATATATAATAATTTTATATATATTAGAAATATTATATATCTCTATAGGTTATATGTAATAGAAATATATCTAATCATGTATCTACTATTATCTATACGTTCCATGTGGCCAGGGTCGAGGTGCCCTATAAACTGCCTGGAACAGCAAAGGTGTTGGAGAAATATTTGATAAATGACTAGATCGACTGAGAGGTAAATGCACAGATGAATACACGATGACTCTGAAGTTCATAGAGATTTATTACTCAAGATCACTCTGTTGGAACCCGTTTCAGCAGCCTCTCTACTCCCTGTCCCAGTTTTTTCTGGCTGTGTCCCATGTCCCCCGTGTCCCAGCAGCAGTGGCTCATGCTTGAGAGGACCGTCCCCAGCCCCTCTGACAGAGGCCCCATCGCAAGCAGGCTCGCCCCTTTCACCGCAGCTGGAAACAGACCCACGCCCTACTCCTCTCCGACACTGCGCACTCTAACAGAGGGCGCCAGGCCTCCACACCGAAGAGCGGCCCCGGTCCCAGAAGCACCGGACACCCTGTCAGGACCCTGAGGAGGCTGCGGAGCCTTTAGCCTCCCCCCATGGTGCTGGGGAGCGGCCGTTGGCCTGCCCTCCCAGAAGGAGGAACTCTGTCACCAGTCGTGTGACTCCCGACAGAATCTCTCTTGTTGGAGCTTTGCCCATAGGGTTTTCTTCCACACGCGAACTGTTTCCAGGTGTCATCCCTGGACATAGGACCTCCAACCAGTCCCCAAGGCATTGGATTGGTCCCTGGTGGCTGGCATGTCATTGCCAAAGGCTTCATTAGTAACCGTTTCTATCGGTATGTTTACAGCTCTGCGTCTGTGATCCATTTCCGGATTCTGCTCTCCCCTCTCTGCCCGCTGGATTCCCTGCATCCTACAAAACCGAGCTGGAACGCCCCGTCCGGGTGGGTGCTTCCTGCTTCTCCGCCACAAGCAGCCAATCACTGTCTCCGCAGGACCAGCTCTGAACACCACAGGTTTCTACTGCGGTGCTTTTCTGCTGAGCAGCACAGAAAAGGACAGCCCCATTACTATGTTAATATGCATTTACCTGACTAACTCAATCAAGCCATCATATACTCACTGGCCTTTCAGGTTGCTATGTTTTCTAATGACTTATTTATATTCTTTTCCCAATATTCAGGGGAAGAGTCTGGGGTACCTGACATTTTTTGCTGATTTTCAAAGTTTAGATATTAAAAATAAAATTATTGGTCAGTTATGTACTTTGAACATATATTCTCTCCATCTTTTGTGAGTTTAAAAAAAAAACCGTGGCTATGATTTCACTCATTGAACAGCAGTCTTTTGCATGATGTAGTTGAATTCATTTATTTTTCCTTTTATAGGTCCTTTCAGGGATTTTTTTAAAGAAATCATTCACCACCTCAACATCTTGAAGTTATTGTCCCACATTTTTCTAATACATTTATAGTTCTGCCTGTCATATTTAGCTCTTATGAAAACAAAAGTTTTCTGTATGGTATGAGATAGGGATCTAATTTCATTTTATAATACATAATGAGCCAATTCTCCCAACATCGTTTATTAAATAATTCATCCCTTTTAACACAGATTTGATTCTGCCTTTATAACACGTGAGATGCTTTAAATACTAACGACTTTTCATTACTCACTGGAAGTGACTAGAGGCTGAAAGAACTTCTCTGGCTGCATATTTTTGGCTTTCTCAGCAACAGGAAACAGTCAACTACCCACCCCCTTCCCTTTAGTTTTGTGGCATCTTGTTCTCCTGGTTTCCCGCGACACCACTGGTCACTCCTTCTCACTCTCCTTTCCTGGTTTCCTCTCTTCCCAACCTCAAAATGCATCCCAGGGGGTCGTCTATGGTTAACTTCTCTTCCTCACTGACACCCTCTTCCTAAGTAATCTCAACAATTCCTATGACTTTAAATGCTAAATTACAGGTGGCTTTTCAAACTTGCATCTCCAGAGTTTGTTCATGGAACTCTAGACTTACAGAGCCATTATCTGCCTCCCATCTCGACGTAGATGCCACACATTGATCTCACACCTCCCAGAACCACACAGGATTCTATTCAGTGATCAAAGCTGCGCCTGCCTCGTCTTCCCCACCTTAGTCAGCATCACAGCCTTCCTACTGCAGTTCAGTCCAAATTCTAGGGGTCACCCTAGATTTGTCCTTTTTCTTCACCTTTCATACCCAGCTAAGTGGAGGCTTCCATAAATCTCCCTTCTAAACACTTCCTAATCCATAGCCTTTTGTTCATTTTCTCAAGTATACCTCTCGGCTAGCTCACCAGCACCTCTCACCTGGGCTAGGGAAGTCTTCTAACAGGCGTCCCTGCTTCTACCCTTGTCTCCTTGTAATCAGCTTTGGAAAAAGCAGCCAATCTGATCAACTGAAAATGAGATCACACCATTCCCCTGCTCAAAGCCCTACAGTGACTTCTGACAAAGGCTCCCTTTCTGACCAAGTTTTAGTCACATTCCTCTAAGACCTCTTTTTGACTAGACTTTGACCTTGACCAACTGCCCTGTTTAGGCTGCCAAATGCAAATGTAGCAAAGAATCATTCTGATTCAATTTAGCGAGAATTCCAAAACCTTTGATGTAAGATAAATTCCTTATCCCTCATCCTTGATATCTAAATCCTTGACCTGCCTTTTAGCAAGAACGCTGTTAAACCAGGTTAACAAGAACCTCCCTATGCCTGATATCTAATCATGTTCTTTTTAGTAGTTTTTCATCCATTAAACATCCCTCTGTTCCTTGGCTCTGAATCCTCAGCAACCTCTGTTGTATTTGGAGCTGAGTTCAAGTCTATACTAAAGTTCTCCTTTGCTGCAGTGGCTCAAATAAAACCTTTCTTGCCATTTAACAAGTGCTCAGTTCAAAGTTTTCTATTGCACTTAGAATAGCACTCTCTTTATTTTAACCTGGATATCCTCTCCTCTCTCTCCCCCCCCCTCTCACTAGCTCAGATCACACCGGCCTTCTCTGGGGACACGCACATCAGGCCCTGCTCCCTTGGAACCTCTGCGCTGGCCCTTCCCTCTGCCTGGCTCTGCTCACGCACCCCCACCCCTGCCGAATTCCTCCTGTTACCTAGACCTCAGTCTCAAGGCCACGGCCCCAGGGAGGCTGCTGATCTCCCAGCCCACAGCCGCCACCGGCACATCCCGCCCACCGCTGTTCTAATTCTGTATAGCAGGGGCTGGCGAATTTAGCCCGCAGGCCCAATCTTGTCTCCACCTCTCTTTGTAAATAAAGTCTTATCATGAAACAGCCACACCTGTTCAGTCTTTGGCTGCATTTGTGCTCAGCTGTAAGATGAGTAGTTGCAACAGAGACCAGATGGCACTGCCAAACATAAAATATTTACTATCTGGCCTTCACAGAAGCTTTCCAGCTCCTGGTCTACACGGTGCTTATCTCTAGGTGGGTTTTTTCCTTATTTAGCTATTTTTCTGCCTTTCTTCACAGAAATTAAGCTCCATAACAACAGAGACTTTGTCTTTTCTGTTTTCTGCTCTGACTCTGTTTTTAGAAAGCACCTGGTACATGGTAGGGACCCCAAAATATCCATACCATAGAAAGCGGTAGGATTTAGAGGCAAACCCTAGCTTGATTTTTTGGCTCTGCTTGTTCCCACCATGTAACTGTAGTAAAACTACATGATCCTTCATCCCTCTGGATAGGTGCCTCATGCCACGTGACCTAACAGTATCTCCCACTAAAAGGAACAGGTTTCCCGATCTTTCACTTGGTTTAGCCACTTGATTTCTTTTGGCCAATAGAGAGAGAGCCCAGGATGAGCGTGAGAGACCCACGGAGCAGAACCAGAGACCCAGTCTAAATCAGCTGACTCACAGCTAATGCACAGAGAAGAGAACCAAATAAATGCTCCTTATCTCATGCTGCTGAGTTTTAAGGTGGTACGTTCTGCGTCACAATTGTGGCAATTAGAGATATATGAGGCAGTGAACTTGGACAATTTACATACACCTCTCTAAGCCGGCATTTCCTCCTCTGCTAAATGCAGATTATAAGAATCACTGTCCTAGACTCTTCATCTCAGCAGGTATAAAACCACTTTGCAAATGATGGCATGTTGAGCTCACGTGAGCCCTTGGCTTGTTAATTAGAAAGCTATCCAGCTGTCTGTTGTGAGGAACTAAACTGAGCCTAATCAAGGGGTGGGCTGGGGGTGGCGGCAGTTACTCAGTGGCTGTGGCCCTTCTGGGACAGCTAACGAGGATGGCTTTGTCCTGAGCCATGGGCCTGCCCTGAACTACTCCTGCCGGAGAGGGCTGGACGGGCTGGATTGTTAGGAACCAGCCTGGGGCAATTCACTCGGGAGATTCAGAGGAAGGAAAGGCCCCCAGGAGTGGGGTGCGCGAGGGACCATGACATGGACAGTCAGGGGCTCCCCGACAGATACTGCCTTGCCTGTGCCATCTAACACTTAACTAATTGGACTGAGAGGCAAACAAGAAAGGTTTCGGCATTTGATAAATTAATCAGCCTGGGCTTCGGCAAATTGCCCACTCACATCGTTAATTAGACATCCTGAAAAGGCAAGGAGAAGGTTTTTTAAAGTGTTGATTCTGCGGCTTTTTTCCAAATTGATGGGCCAAGACTTTGATCAGATGTCCGTAGGCGAGGAAGAAGACAACTTCACGGGCGGCTCTGGATCCCAGCCGCTGCCAGGCCCTGCAGAAACGGGCGAGGCTCCCTGGGCCGTTCCCAGAGGGCCTGGCCCTGAGCTCAGACGCAGTCGAAGGGTTGCGCTGATGACATACACCCCGTGATCGCGGAGGGTGAGAAAGCCTTTAGTCCGAGAATCTGGGGAATGGGATGACTTCCAGCCAGGCATCCTGACCCGTCATCCAGTGAGCGTAGCCATAAAAGGCAGCGTTCACTAAGGGGAATGAGGTCTGGGGCCCCAGAGCTGTTACCGTGACTTGAGCTTCCAGAAGAGACTGGCCCTTCCTCCCCCCTTCTCATCACTGCTCTGTGTCGGACGGTTTCTGAAGCTTTTTGTCGCCTCCAAAGAACCTCAGAGGCCCCGCGAGAGGCAAAGACAGTTTCTTTAAAAACCAAGAGCTTAAAAAAGAGAAAGAAAAATCTGTCACCTTGGCAGATAAGGGCTGCCTGAGAATCCGAGCTGGTCCCTTGGCCCTGGTCCCTGGGAGGAAGGAGCCACCGCCCAGCAAGGCCCGCAGGCAGGGTTACAGGGCACGTGGGAGTCAAGGAGGAGCACGCTCGCGAGCTCTCAGCCACACTCCCAGGCCTGCCATTAAATATGGCAGGCTTGGCATTTCTCACTTCAGAGGAGCCTGGAAGAGTCCCTGGGGCCTTCATCCACCCCTCCTCCCGCCTCGCTCGTTGCCTTCACACCAGTGAGTGAGACAAGGTCAGCAATTTCCAGCCTCCTGACAGAGCCCTATTTACCTTGCAGAAATTACAGTGGTATTTAGGGAGGCCGTGGGACAGCGATGTCGTCCCGGCCGGCGGGCACGGAGGGCGGCCCGGCCTCGGCTTCCGCCGCCCCTGCTTGCCTCCACTCGGCTCCCCACGCGCCCGGCCAGGCTGGGCTGTGAGGACGGAGTTACACAGCGAGGGGCTCTCTTAAAACGGGCCGCTGTGGTCCAGGGCAGAATCTGTAGCACACAGGCGTGGTGACTGCCTGCTCGTGTGTAAGATGCAACCCCCCTTCCAGAAGCTTCCTCCAGTTCCTCCTGCCCCAGCTCAGGTCAGACGGCCCATAGGGACCTTCCCAGGGATCCCATCCCGCACAGTGTGTACGTGCACTTCACTGTAGTGGTCTGGTTCCTTGCCTGCCCGGCCCCTAGGACTCTGAGCTGCTCAAGACCAAGGCTGTGCCTTTCTCAGCCCCACTCCTCCTGCCTAACGCAACATCAGGCATGGCTGCGCGTCGGCTGGTCACTGCAGGGAGGCAGGAAGTGCGTGGGCTTTGGAGCCTGGCAGCCTGGCTTCATACTTTAGTTCCATTACGTAGGAGATGTGTAACCTTGAGTAAGTTACTTGAGCTCTGCAAGCTTCAGGCTATCATTACAGCAAGGATAATATCCAACATTTGGGGTGGCTCTTATAAGGAGAAAGTACAGGCAACCTGCCTAGCAAGTTCGAGAGCCTAGTTCATAGTAGCGGCCTCATAAACCCTTTCCAAAGCATTCAACATGGTGTTCGCAGCAAGAGGAAGTTGTTTCTTGCCATTGTACTTCATCATATTACCCAGTAGTGAATTAAATATTTGATAACAAGGATTACTGACATGAACTGGCTCGAGAACAAACACAGTTGACTATTAATAAGCTTAAGGCACGCTGGGTAATAAAAAAATATGCCCATGCATCCTAGAAGGTGACCGCTTCTCCCCACCCGCTGCTCGGTGTGTGGTGGGCGTCAAAGGGCAGGGCTTATGCAAGGGGGTGACGGATTATAGCGCCTCGAACAGGGCCCTGCACACCTGGCTCATCGGACTCATTGGCTGAATTATTAGTTCTTTTCTTATTGTCATGTTAGATATCTGGGCCCTGGTTCAAATGGGGTCTCTTGGCACACCCCTGGCCACTTCTCATTTTAAGAGTTCCTCCTTACATTAAAAAAATGGAAATGCCCAAACAGCCTTACAAAAGTGGTGGCCCATTTTAAATGTGTACTTTCAATAAGTCAACACTACTAGCCTACAAAAACACAAAGCGGCGCGGTTATGATTTCCCTAGACTCATACGATGCATTTTAAAACATTCGTTGGTGCGCGCTCGGGCCCCACCGGGGGTGAGAGTCTATCTAAAAGACACTGACTTCAGCCGGTCCAGTCAAGACACCCCTGAGAATGCCCCCCAGGCACAGTTTGGAGAACACACTACATCTGAGGCTCTTTATGATGACGAGGGAGGTCTGAGCAGGTGCCCCTCCTGCCACCACATGATGCGGGGGTGACTCTCCCTCCGACCCTCTCTTCAGAGCGTCCTCTTCTCCCTGTCATTCTCTCTCTCTCTTTCAGTATCTCTCCCTCTCCCGCATCTCTCATTCTCTCAATCTGCTCTGTCTGTCTTTTCTCTCTCCCTCCCTCCCTCTCTCTCTCTCTCATGCACGCGCGCGCACGTATCTCTGGGATTATGGTTTTTGCCAGCTCCATCCCTGTCTTAGGACCTCATCCTTGTTTTAATATTAAACACAGCAAGCCCGGATACAAGTTGTTCCCTTTTCACGAAATCAGATTAAACTTTCATGAAGGCTCATGAGTTCCTCCGCGTGGCTGTCCCTCGGCCTGTCTCCGCGGGCGCCAGCACTGAGCAAGCGTCTAGCTGGAGGTGATGTTTGCAAAGCCAGTGTTTACTGATTTCCACCAGAGGCTTCTTCCCCAGCAATTTCACTTGAGCAAAGAGCTCTAACTTCTTAAAATCAGCTTCCTTTGCCCAGACAGACTTTCCTTCCTGCAGAAGTGTCTTTGGGGAGCAAATTAGCTTGTTATAGACTCCAAACATACCCACTAAATTCTCCCCTCGGTTTCCAACACGCTGTGTGACCGCCCCCGCCCCCCGCAGTGAGAAAGGCGGCCCTGGCGCTGATGTCTTCATCGCTTGACGGGCCTCCCTCTTCCTGAGCCCCGCTCCCGCCCCCCGACTCTGCTCCTGACTGTGGTCCGGGGCGCATTCACGCGACACCAGTACTTGTAGTGGCTCAAAAGTATCACTAATAAATGGCAGAAATGACTAAAAAAAGCCAACCATTCCTCAGTACTCAGTGTCACAAAAACTAGTGTGATAAAAGGCCACTATGAAGATGCAAAACTTGCCTGAATGCCAAAGCTGGACAGTTAATTAAAGTTAAAAACCTGCTCATACACTAGCAAAGCCCTATGAGTGTGGCAACAGTTTGACGACAAACCACTAAGTGAATTAGGGGACACATTTGGGGGCAATGGAGATTTGTGGGGCACATGTGCTTGGAACATACCTATGAGCCTTTTGGATGGATGGACATGGTCACATAACACGGGCAGAGCCAGGGGACCCACGGAGAGTAACTACTCACAGACACAGGCACCGGGGCCAGACACCCTGCAGAGCCCTGCCTGGGGGTTCGGCAGGGGGCGCTCCTCAGGCTCCGTCACCATCACCGCGCAGAGGGTGCAGTAAGTAGCAAGCTCATGATGGACATAGTCAGGGACAGTGGCGGGAGGGCCCATTCTCTATGCAGACAGAGTCCTGGGTACACACTAGAGAGCCCTTGACCTGGGGAAGAACCATTCAACGCAGTCTATCCTGGAACATGAGACCGGAAGAGGATGGGTATTCGATACAGAGGCAAATCACTGCAGAAGAATGTTCTGGCAGGGAAGAACCAACCTGCATTCCCTGGTCGCACTTGACTAGGAATTCTACCAATTCCTCCGTGAGAAAGTATTCCAGTTAGCACTGGGGGGGTGTATGCGTGTGTGTTGACTCCCTGTAGATTAGGTGACATTTTTTTAAACGAATCCTTTCATGCCATCCGGTTAGAAGAAGCTTTCCCGGTATTGTTCAAAAGTCTGCAAGGGGACCCACTTGAAAATAAAACCAGTGAACAAAATAAAAATAAAGCGAAGATGAATACTTCTCAAGAATTTTAAAACACTTTATAATCCTCGGCTCAGAAATCCCCCTTCCAGTCCTGGCTGGTGTAGCTCAGTGGACCGAGCACTGGCCTGTGAACCAAAGGGTCACCAGTTCGATTCCCAGTCAGGGCACATGCCTGGGTTGCAGGTCAGGTCCCCAGCAGGGGGCACATGAGAGGCAACCACACATTGATGTTTCTCTCCCCCTCTTTCCCCCTCCCTTCTCCTCCGCCTAAAAATAAATAAATAAAATCTATTAAAAAAAAAAGAAAGAAATCCCCTTTCCAGGGACCCAACTTTGGGAAATAATCTGAGATCTGGAGCCAAACCTGTGCACGAAGATTCTTGATGTATCTTTATACATAAAACGCCCTGACTGTCCAACAATAGAGAACTTTTTGCTGTTTGCATATGACAGGAAGCTTCAAAAGGATATTTTCAAAGGACAACACAGAAAAATACTCACTGTATAAGGTGGACAAAAGTAGTATTTAAAAATATCCACCACCTCAGCAAGCTGGCATGTAGGAGAGTGTGAACGTGCTTTGTAAATGGCAAAGCCTCCTGTGTCTGCCAAGAACAGTTCTGACCGTGGTGTGAGGGTCAGAGGCCCAGGAAGAGTGGGCGGTCGCGAGCAGGAGGCCGCCGAGGGCGTCAGGGAGGGCCTGGTGTGCCCGCCCCTCCGGCGTCTCTGCGGGGCTGGCTCCGTCCCCTCAGAGGCCCAGCATATCCCAAAGGCTGGAGAATGCTAACGGGGCGGGGGGCCTGGGCAGCCTGAGCGTGATGAACGAGGCCGGGAGCGCGGACGGCGAAGAGGTGAGCAGCCCCCAGGGGCCACGGAGGGAAAGCCGCGCAGCGTCCCACGGGGAAGGGGAGCTCAGAAATGGGTGGGAACCAAATTAGGGCAGAGAGGCCAGAAAAGGGGGACCAAAATATTCCAAAGGCCAAATCAGGCTGCTTGGCATGAGGTCAATATCACATTATTGTCAAATGCCGTGACTCACCCCCCTACGCATACATGCACATACACACACACGATGTGCATAACGTCACCCATGATGCAGCACAGGCTGTCACGGCCACTCCTGAACCAGGGACGGGTGGTGAGTGGCAGGCCCAGCGGAACGAGGGCTACGGCCAGGCCAGCGCTCACACTGGAGCCCACTTTGTCTGTCTTACCAGAAGGGTGTCCGCGCACCCTTCTATCGGATAAAGGGAATGATTGGAATCATGGTGTCCCGCCTCCAGTTTTGCCTTGGTCACCAGGAAGCACAGCTAAATTTAGAACTCAGCTGCAGTCCCAAGGGAGGGGCTGTGCATACCTTCCAACCATGAGTGTTTTTAACTGATCTTCTGCCCCCACTTAGGCCACTGCTTCTTGGGAAGCAGAGGCTGCCTGACTGCTCCACCCCTGTTTCTTCTACATTGATAAAGCGATTGATGAATGTTGAAGGTTTTGGATTTTTTAAAATTATTTATTTATTTTTAGAGAGGGGAAGGGAGGGAGAAAGAGAGGGAGAGAAACATAAGTGTGTGGTTGCCTCTCATAGCCCCCTACTGGGCACCTGGCCTGCAACCCAGGCCTGTGCCCTGACTGGGAATCGAACCGGCGACCCTTTGGTTTGCAGGCTGGCACTCAATCTCCTGAGCCACACCAGCCAGGGCAAATGTTGGGAGTTTTGATCAGTAAATGAATCTCAACCTATGTTCTTGGTCTAGTCATTTCTCATCTCTGAGAACATTTCTAGTTTTCCTTTCTGTGTAAGCTGCTGCAGCACACGCTTGTCTTGATGATGAAAACTGCCTCAGGTCTTTTTTTTTAATAGGTGAATTTTGGCCCCCTGTCTGTTAATTTGTAGGGGTAAAATGAAAGGGGAAACCCACAGACCCTAGGAACAGCTGACACTCAGAAAATTCTAAATCATATCCACTTAGGCACATTTCCAGCAAATCACTGCAGAGCGACTATGACTTCAGTTCTGTGCTGATCAGCTCCTGTTTTTGAATTGTTTGAACTCACGTTATAAAAGCAACACCAACACATGTGCAAATATAAATTATTTGATCCAGTTGGTCATTTTTTTCATTCATCCATTTCAATAACCCGACTTTACCCATGCAAAAAAACCCAACTCACCAACAGTCAAGGTGATGAGTGAGAAGAACAAGCAGGTGTAAAAGCCCGAGACTCAACCTGGAGAGAGATGGTGGAATTCAAGGTGAAGAGAAAAACAAGAAGCGGGGGTGCAGAGTAGGGCTGGATGCCATGGAGAGAGGGCAAAGCTATCCTCGGACCAGACAGGATACTATGAACTATGACACGGAAGCGGGTGTGAGAGCCGTTTCCAGAGTAAAACCCTCTTGGCCAATAACCACTAGCTCTTGCTGATATAAGCCAGATAGAACCTGGAACTGGGAACCCAGAGGAGCTGGGACCTAGGCCCATGTCGAAGCTTTGCCAGAGGCCCCGGACCTGACCTCCTCAGGCCTCACTGGGAACTTCTGTAAAACACGAGGACTGGATTCGACGAACTTCCATTCACGCATTTTCCCATATGGGTCTGGCCCTCGAAGACATGGGCCAACTCCAGAAAACCATGAACGTGTGTTGGGTGCCTGCTAGGATGCGGGGTCTGTACTCCAACAGAGCACAAGCAGGAATGAGCTGGTTCTTCCAAGCATCCAGGGACTTTTACAAGCACATGACAGCTTAGAGGGTAGAAAGTGAAAGAATTTTCTTAAAAAGAATAGAACCTCTGAGCTTAAAGTTGAAAGAATGATCTCTACAGACCTCAAGGCCAAGGAGGGTCCAATTAGTCCTCCTGACTCGGGGCACCTGTGGATCTCTCTGCTGCGGGATCAGAGGGGTCCTCACCTGTCCCACAAGGACAAACTTTCCAGGGACATCAAGAGGTTGAGAAGGCAAGACAGCAAAAACGCTCATTCGGGGCAGAATTCTCAGGCACTTATAATTTGGTGTTTATGACCTTGAGCTTTTTATCCCTTTTCGAGTTTTAAATGAAAACGCTTTCATCCCATTTTCTCTTCAATTAGCTAAATATCACCAGATACGCTGGCCCCAGGGCTTCCTTTCAAGTCAGCGAGTGGAGCGGCCAATATGAACCACTCTGCATCCACGCCTGTCCCAGTTCTCCCAGGAACTGAAAAAAAGGGAAGTCACCTTCATTTTGCCCTTGAAAAGGCAAGTCTGAGTTCTCCCCTTCTCTAGGCTCAGGGATCATCACCAGATACTATAGAATGTCTGTCATACACCAAACAGCATGCTGGATCCTAGAGATGCAGTGCATTGTTCTTGTCTCCCTGAACTTATAGAAGCAAAACATAAAGAAAATGAACTCTAAAGGTAACCCATTTGAGGAAATGGGTGAAGCACTCAGATACTGCTTGCTGGAATATATAATTTTGGGGACAATTTTGTGTGGAGACTGCTATATATTCCTTCAAATCAATTCTCTCTTCCTCAATAGTAGTAAGTGTACCCAAGCATATGGCTGGCGAGCTGGCCTACAGTGGAAGTGACACATGCATTTCCAAGCTGGTGCCTTGGAAGGGTGGATGCCTACCCCTTCCTCTTCTCCCTCCCCACTGGCTGAAACCAAGCTTATGGTGGTGACCCAGCCTCACTTGTGCACTTAGGGACTATAATATAGGAAGTGAAGGAGCCACAAGAGGGAAGGAACTTGGATCCCTGAAATACTTTGTGGAATGAAGTCATTGATTAGAATGCTTTCCTCAGACAGTTACATAAGAACATAAGCATCTTTTGTTCTTTAAACCACATGGTTATTGAGATGTTACATTTTATGTTACCTCTGCATAACATTTTACTGTAACTAATACAAAGAAATATAAAGCAAGCATCATTAAAACTAAAAAATGAAATTACTAAGTGCTCTTATTTATTGACTTGCAGCATTCTTTCCAGAGCTAGAACTGATTTCCGTCCTTCAGATGCTGATGCTTTGATCAAAGGCTCTGAATAGAGTTAGACGAGATCCTCAACCGTGCAAGCCCTCAGTTTTCTCATTCATAAAAGGAGGTCACTACTAAAATCATTTCACCACGGCAAGATTACTATTGCAAGCAATACTCCTTAGGTTTGTGAGTTCTCTGGTCCATAGAAAGTGCTTACCCCAGCCCATTACTTTGGAGTTTTGAAGGAAAAAGAAAAACCACAGCACTAAATAGAATCAAGCGATCCGAGTCAGACTGAAAAGATGATCGTCAGTGCCTGGACTCCTCCAGCCCTCGGGGAGTTTCCGCAGAAACATCAAGTACCTCTTCTTTGAAACCGATTCTCTTGATGACTGTCACAAAGCACAGTTCCCCAGAGAAGACACATGTCAAAACACAAAGGAGGTGTGTTGGGGCCAATAGCACTGCTTATAAGTGAGACTAACTCTAAGCAGGCTTCCAAACAACTTGAAGGTGCCGAGAATGGAGGGGAAATGGCGACAATTCCTGTCTGAAGAGGCGGCGTTTCATTGTCGAAAGCATGGCAGAACCATGTGAATGGGAGGAAGGGCACAGACAAATCGGTTTTAGTATTTTTAAAAGCAGACCGGTATTTTACGAAGGCTTTTAATCAAAACAATGACTAAGCCCAAGCTTTGGAGGAGAAAGGAGAACAGAGACATAACAGAAGTTTCAGGGCTGGGGGCAGGGTTGAGGAGGGTTGGTGGGCAGGAGAAAGGAAGGAATTGTCTCCGCTGTAGGCCAGGGGTTTGGAAGGAAATCGCCCTTCCTCCCCCTGTGGCCAGCTTTGGAATCCCAGCCTAGAAACAGGATTCCTGGCCGGAGAGGTGCAGGACAGGGACCAGTGACCCAGTGAGCCTAGAAGAACCCTAGCAGTTTTACCGTCACAAAAATACACAAGAGGTGTACAAACACACACACACATGCCAGACAACAATGGCCTTTGTTTCTAATGAATCTATACTCTTCAGAACCTTCACTGGCTAAAAATTTTCAGTGATTTCATAGTCTTAATTATCAAGGAAAGGTTGAGGCACTTCTGTTTTTCTTGCACACAAGAAGAAGACCTTCCCTCCTCTCCTCCCTGGGAGCCCTACTCCCCCGTGCTCCTGTGGAGAGCGCATCCTAATCTGCACCTCGAGTTTCCGACCCCGCCTCTCGGGTCCTGCTGCGTTGCAGACGTGCAGAGTGGCAGGGATGCTTGACATGGACCGTGGGCTGAGAAACTACTTGGAGATGTCAAAATCCATGGGAAACAATGGCATGTGCTTCTGTCTGAGAAAACAACTTTCCGTGCCAAAACCAAATACATTTATTTGCTAAATTGTCAGGATTGAGCTGTTAATTTGCAAACTCCCTATCACATCCTTTTTCAAAAATTATCCCCAGAAGGAATAACTCACAAACCAGGGCTATGGGAACCTTAATCCTTGAGAGCGTGGGAAGAAGTGGAGCTGAATTCTAAGTTAGGTGACAGTGAGGTCCAGAAATGAGTTCTTTATTCAGCAGCTTAATAGAAAAGCATAAATTCAAAGCACTGGAAGCTACAAATTTAGCCTCAAAAACACATAAGATTGGGCTCTTCACAAAAAAAAAAAAGAAAAAGAAAGAAAGAAAGGGATTTCTATCGCTTGGGTCTTTGATCCTTATTTGTTTGGTGTTGTACAACTTTTTTTAATCTTATATTTATGTTCAGGAATGTGGGGCTTTGGAGACCAATCTATGTTTTATGTTGTATTTCTCTAGTGTCAAGATCTATAGGGAATTCAAATACACTGAAATATTTAAAAATGCCTCTAAAATGGAGGAACCGGGTCAGGTGGCTCTGCCCCTAGGCCCCTGGGCCCACCAACCGCCCACATCCCCAGGGGCCTCTTACACAGCAGGACGGAGCCCGCCTGACCGCGCCAGGGACGCCCCGTGGAGGCAGCACAGCAGACCCCGGGGGGCGGGGCTGCTCGGGAGGTAAGGAGCCCTCCTGGGAGGGCGGATGGGAGCAGGGAGATGCCCCAGCCTGGGGGATGCCCGCAGGGCCGACAAGCTCGGTGGCAGTCGGTGGAGGATGTTTGCCTTGGGGGTGGGGGGCGCACTAATTCATCCCTCCTGTGCTCCCTCCCCCTTGCTTCTCAACCAGGTCAGAAAAGCCTCCCTGGGCTGCCCTGAAGGAGGAAATAGTCCCAAGAGCCCCTCCCCAGCCTCCCACACAAAGTGAGATGGTTCCCGGGGGACCGCAAAGCACCTGCTGTGCCTCCCTGGTACCGTGACACGGAGGCAGGCTGGCGCTCCAGGAGGTGAGACACTGCTGCTGAAAGGACATGCAGGACCCCAGGCGTGTGGAGGGCGGACCCCGTGTTCCTTGGGTGCCCTCCGCAAGGAACTAGCCATGCAGACTTCTCTAATCTTCAGCTCCACATCCCCGCAGCGGGTAATTCGTACAAGCCAGCGGTTCTCCAGCGCACTGCGCTGTGGCGTATGCTTCTGCCTGCCTCCCAGCCCTGGCGTTTTGATTTAATTGGTCGGGAGTGTGGCCTGAGTGTCAAGGTTTTTAAGAGCTTTTCACGTGGTTCTTTTGCTCAGCTAGTTTCTTCCACTACATGGAAAAATAAAAGCATTCATACATCTGAGCGAGGCATTATTTGGGAATGAAAATCGCACATGTAAAGCACTTGGTGCGAAGCAATGTCTCGGTGTATGTGAGTTTTCTTCTCCCTTTCAAACACTTCACAGGTTATCTGTCAGAAAGTTGAGGATGGGGTCCTGCGCCCAACGACAAGTCGCACTACTTCCCTTTGAGTGTTCTGAACGTGGAAAGTTCTAGAAAAAATACCATTAACAAAAAACAGTTCTCAGTCCAGAGCTGGATCAGAGACGAGGACCAAGCTGGAGTCTCCCACTCATATGCCAAATCCTGGCCTTGGGAACTACCCGTGGGGCCCAGGAGCTGTTCTCCAGAGCAGGACACCTTCCCCATGGAGGTGACCGCAAGCCTCACGCCCACTAGCCAAGGGCTCAGAGAGAAGAGAGCGAGGCAGGCCCATAGAGCCCTCAATGCAATGGCCACATCCGCCAGGAAAGTGGGGTTTAGGGAAGAGCCCCGCCTCTGAATGGTCATCTGAGTCATTCTCCCTCCACTGCGAGGGGAGCTGGACAGAGCAGAGTGGCCGGGCATGTGAGCAGGAGACCCTCCCTACCTCCGCCAGGTGCTAAGGCAAGAGCATGGTGGGAAAGGTTAAGAACTGCCTCTGCAGCCCTGGCCGGGTGGCTCAGCTGATTGGAGCATCGTCCCATAGAGCATAAGGCAAAAGGTTGCAGGTTCCATTCCCAGTCCGGGCACATACATAGGTCGCGGGTTGGATCCCTGGATGCGGAATATATGGGAAGCTACCGATTGATGCTTCTCTCTCACGTTGATGTCTCTCTCTCTGCCATTCTCTCAGCCCTTCTCTCTCACTCTCCCTTCCTTTCTCTCTAAAATCAGTAAGTTTGCCATCGGATGAAGATTAAAAAAGAATCGCCTCTCTGACACTAATTTTTTAGTTTGCCTCCTATGCCTTAATTCACGGGTAATATTTCCAGCAGCTGTGGGGTAGGCATTTCAGTCCCCACACCGGGCTCTGGGAAAAGCAGTGGAACATGTAGATGAACAAGAGTTCCAGACTGTATCTGAGGGTACGTCCCCTCCCTACTCCCACCCCTGACGGAGCCAGGGCCTGCCTGGCCGGAGCCCACCTGGTAAGAAACAAACTGGCTGGAAAGAAAACAGTATCTGAGGATGGTCTTGTCAAGAACTAGTCCCATGGAATATTAATGGTACACAGAAACAGCTCCTTTTTTTAGATTGTTCTTTATTGTCATTCTATTACAATTGGCCCAAGTTTTTCCCCTTTGCCCTCCTCCGCCCCCCACCCCCCCGCTCCCACAGTCCGTTCCCACACTGTTGTCCATGGAAACAGAAACAATTTGTGGAATCCATTCCTCATTAAAACTAAATAGTTAAGAGAGAGGATTTGGGCAACAGAGCAAACCAGGTTGGAGCCCCGTCTTGGCTCAGTTAGCTTTGCAACTTTGTGCAGACAATTCAAGCTCTTTGTGACTCAAGTAGGGATGACACTCGCACCTGAACGTCAGCCACGGTGCGCTGCCGGACACAGGCAGTGTTTGTAAGAGTTCTCCGAAGCCGGTGGGGCGGGCGGGGTATAAGAGTTCTCCGAAGGCGGGGGTGCTTCCGTACAGGGAGTTGGATGCTTACAAAAGTCCCTGGAAAGGCCGGCCCGGAAGGTGCTGGGCTGGGCCTGCGGGAGGGCCTCCCAGAAGAGAAGGAGGGTGGGCCCGGCCTGCGGGAGCCGCAGCCTCTGCCACGGGCTGGGCCAGGGCCGTGAGGAAGGAAGGGCTCTGCGAGACAGCCCTAGGGGCCGCCGTCAGGGCTCAGGAAGCCACCCGCGCCACTGCCGCACGGGCCTGCACGTTGCGCAATCAGTCCAGGCACTGTCACCGCAACGGCCCCTCTGTGCCCCCACATGGCAGCTGGTCGCTGGCGTCCTCACACCCAAACCCACTGGACAAGCAAGATAACAGACGAAAGGAGCTTGGCCCCTCCTCGCTCCCTGCTCCCCCATCTCACCACGGGGCGGCTTGCTGGCGGCACCGTCTTCTCAACTATCCCACGTGGACAAGAATGGGGGCCCCATCGTCCCGGAGCCCCAGCCTCTGCCTTCCCTGGAGACCCGCGAGCCACGCGTGGCTCTGCTGGCCGCTGCTACGGCTGCCATGCCCTGCGGGCTTCTCAGCACCTTTACTGCACCGACATCAGAGGGGCTCCTCTCTGAGAGCAAGGATTGTATGACTGACCGTGTCTTCCGTTTTGCTTGCTCAGCCAAGAGACACATTTTAGATTCGCTTATAGCGCCATATGCACCCTTATGCCTTTCGCATTTGTATTAATTTTACCTCTCTTTGTGAGTTTCTACCTTATTTCTACTTGGTCCCCTTTCATTGTTTTTTCTGCCTTAGCATGTATTAAATACATTCTGGAAAGGCACTTAAAATTCTTTATGGTATGCAGCCTTGTATAAATAAAAACACTTATTAAGTGAGTTTATAAATCGCTTGGGCATCAAGGGTGTGACCTTTAATGATGGAAATTCAGTGTGAAGGCAGCATTTTGAATGGGGTTCCTTCCCCACGTCGCTCGGACATCCCGCATGGGTTCCCACAGGCTTGGCCTCAGGTCAGCTCTGAAACCTCCTCTTTGTAGGGGTACAGTGGGAGCCACTGTCAAAGTTAGACAGTTTCCCAACGCTGCCCCCGGGCAGCCCCCACACAGCACAGCCCCCCTTGGCTGTGAGGTCACTCTTTTCCTTGTCAGGCAGAGAAAGTCTTTATTCCCACTTTGACTTTGGTGAAAACCTCAGCGCCTTTTCCTGAGCTAGCAAAACGGCAAAGTTCCTGCCTTTCGATGATGAGAGTTGTCCAGCGAGACCCACACGCTTGCCAGGCTGACACACCAGACAGCCGTGCGCTTTGATGTGCTCTCGGCCGGGAGCCTTGCCCCCAACCCTCACAGCAGGCAGACGCTCTGAGAACCCTTCAAAGCATCAGTGCGCCCTCGTTTTCCTGCAAGGTGACATTTCTACAGATTGGAGCCTGAAGAAGGATGCGGGAGTGGGCTCCTGCTTCCGCGACGCAGGCCGTCACTCCCAAGCCCTCCATACAGATGTGCCCGCACGGGCTTTCTTGCTCTCCCTGCTCGGGGGCCCTCTCTCAGTCTGAAGCTTTGCGGCACCTGCACAGCCCCCTGCCCTCTTCTGGGTGGTGACGCTTTCCCTCTGCATAAACAATAATGGCAAATAGACAATGATGTCATATTGTATTCCGGAAACCCCAGAGTCTTAGGAATCCATGGACGTGTGAGGCCCTGTTGAAGATGCCAACGAGGCCACAGAGACTGTGAGCATGATGCTGGCAAGGGCGCCACCAGGCACTATCACGCTCCGTTCTCGGGGCTTCGGCCGTAACATTTTTGCTGCAAGCATTTTTGCCGCAAATGCTTTCACTGCATAACGAATCAGCTGTAAGATAGTTTTGCCTTCAAAAAGATGAAATTGTGATCAATAAAAAAGGGGCATTAAAGAGGATAAAATGAAACATAAAAAATGGATAACAAAATTAAAAAGACTTTATTTAGAATGTGCGTAGATTCATGGTAATCCTGTGCAAATAACGGATTTTATCGCGTGGGTTGTACCTAAGGACTTGGCTCCGTTCTCCGGAAAATGTGGGTCCGACTCTGCACCCTCAGAAACCCTCGATCCCTCCTTCTCCTCCAAATGTCATGGGTTTCAAAACAGGAAACCGACTCTTGGGGTAGATCATCATCCTGTAGAAGACATGCTATTTTAAGACCACCGCCATGTCTGTCTGCTCATCACTGTACGGACCTTGACGCAGGCTGGCTGAGGTTTACATGTAGCATAAAAATGGGAGCGACCGTGGGAACTTTATCAATGGAGAAACAAGAGCGCGCAGCAGGGAAGGTAGTGGGGGGAGGAGAGGCAGCCAGAAGCTCGCAGCATGAGAACTGTGTGCTGTGCGTGCACACGCGCCTGCACGCAGACACACGCGTGAGCATCTGCTTAATCTCGCTGTTTAGCAAGTCCATTTCAGGGTACAATCTAGTAAAACAAAGAACTGCACTCAGTGCCTGGTGGGGAGTCAAGTCTCAATGGATGCTAGTGAGTGAAGTTAAGGTGATTTGATGAGCTTGGTTTTAGCGAGGGTAATTTGATGAATTATTTTGTTTCTCTGTTCCTCTGCTGAAGAATCCCTACCCCTCCTCTTATGGATTGATAGTTGGAATAGGCAAATTCCCATGGACAATTGCAGAGAGCATAGATGAGGCCCTTTTCTGATTTTCATGGAATGAATGTTTGTATCCTGCCCCCCAATTCCTACGTGAAGCCCTAACCCCCAATGGAATGATATTTGGAGATGAAGCCTTTGGAAGGTAGAGTTCAAGGAGGTCATGAGAGTGAGGCCCCTATGATGGGATTAGTGTCCTTGTAAGAAGAGGAAGAAACTACATCTCCCTCACCTACCCGCCCCACAGTGTGAGGACACCGCAAGGAGGCAGCAAGCCAGGAAGAGGGCCCTTGCCAGAGGCTGAATTTGCCAGCACTTTGACCTTGGACTTCCCAGCCTCCAGAACCGTGAGAAACAAACTGTCCATTGTCTGAGCCCCCCATCAATGGTATTTTGTTACCGCAGCCTGAGCTGGCTAAGACATGAACCAGGGACTCAGTAAAGGAAGGAAACGTGCTCAGCTTCATTAGTCATCAGGAGATTCGAATTAAAACCGTAATGGGACATTGCCTCAAGAGTGGCCCAAACCACAATGAAGAGAAACAGCCAGTGCTGGGGAAATAGCTGAGCAATGGAGACGGCCATGCTGCTGGGAGTACAATACTCCAAGCCCTTTGGAAATCTGTCTGGCAACATATGCCCTGCGACCCAGCAAGCCCACCCCCCAACATGCGTCCCTCAGAACTCCATAGGTATCTGTCCCTGAAGAAATAAATTGTTCATAGTAACACTATGTGCAGTAGGCGCAACCTGGAAACAACCCAAATGCCCATCACTGTAATGGACCGACGGTGGCATATTCATATATTACAAAACTTTTGGCAATGAGGACGAATACCCTACAGCCACACGCAAGACCATGGAAGAATCTCACCGACCTAACATTGAGCAAAAGGGACGGCCTTGTTCCACTTATCTAAGGCGGGGAAACGAGTTCAGGCTGTTGGAGGTCAGGTGGGGTCACTCCGGCAGGGGAACCAGAGGCTTCCTCGTGCTGGTACATTTGGTTTCTTGATCTGGGTTCTGGTTACAAAGGCATGTTCAAGTTACAAAAATTCACCCAGCTGCTACACTTACGATAAGGGCCTTTTTCTAGCGGTGTATTTTATTTAAACATTTTTAACAACATATTCCTTTTGGGGGCAAAATCACTGAGAACAATCAGCTCATTGATAATAAGTTGAAAGAGATTTTGCAGGCCAAGGGAAGCTGCGCGCTCACGAACCCTGGCTGGTCCCTTCACCCGGGTAGCTCCGCTTCTCCGTGGTGATCATTTTTCAGAAATATTTGTCCGTGCTCCTTGGAAAAGCCACAGTGGAAGTTGGTTTTTGGAGGAGGAGAAGGGATACTAAGTAGGAGTGTTGCTCGTAAGGGGAAAATGCAATTTCCATTTGAAACATGCTTTCTGGGGCACGCGGTGGGGGCTCACACGGTTAAGAAAACCCTCCGTCTGAATGTCCTCCAGCCGCCCCCGCTGACCTCCCTCAGGCGACCTCTGCCCCCGGCGCGGCGCCCGAAGGGCACAGCCAGCTCCACCCTGCTTGAGCCCTTCATCTCACTCCAGCGGCTTTCCAAGCCTTTTACGGACGACGCGTCCAACTTTTTAATTATCCTCCCCTCCCCTGAGTCAGTCCATTAGTTCTCTTGTGAGCGCTCTCCCTCATGAATATTTCTCCTCGCTTATTGGACCTCTGAAGGCTGGAAGTGAACATAGTTCTTGCCAGCAATTAGCCTCCTGAGGTTTCTAGGACTTGGAATCAATTAACTCCGTGAAGGGGAGAGTGTTCAGATTTCACATCTCTCATCCTTGGGAGGTTTCCAGAACTTCTCATCAATGAATCCCAGTAGCACCCCAATCATCCCGGCTACGAGGGCTTGTCCGTTTTGCTGTAAGGGAACAAGAATCGGCTGAAAGGCCAGACCACCTTTCTCTCACTGAGCCACCTAGTGCATTTTAAAGACTCTTCCAGCATCCAGAACTGAAAGACAGTAAGTTTCTGCAGCACTGGGTTAGGGCGCCACAGGAAACTAACACATGAAGAGTGCAGGGACCCACCTGGCACCCAGTGGGATGGGAGCGGGGCTGGGGACAGAGGACGCGGAGAGGGGGGCGGGAAGGGCAGGTCTCGGCTTATGGCCTGAGAGATGGTGGAGCCACTCCACTTACTAAGATTAAAAAACCAGCCAGGGAGTCTGGTTGGAGCAGGAAAATGTACACTTGGCTTTTTTAGGTGGAGTCGAGGTGCCCAGGAGGCCAGTGAGGGCACACTGGGTTGGGGTGTGTGGAAGGACTCAGGTTGTCATGTTTCCAAGATGGTAGGATGAGCTCGTCTTGCCTCTTCCTTCCCCAGCCCCCCTGGAAGAGAGTCAGATCATGTGAGTCAGGAGGGAGGCAGAGGAAGCAGCCCCAGGCTCGGCTCGGCTTGCCGGGGAAGCCCATGCCAGCCTGGGGCTGGTCTGATGAAGCAGCCGTGGCTACTGCCAGCACACCAGAGGGAAGGGGATACTGTCCCCGCCTATGCGGCTCTTGCTCCCAGTCCCAGTCCAGCATGGGTGGGTTGCATGGACTGGCCATGTCTAGATCCTGTGCCTGGGCCAGGCTTCAGGGGAGCCTTGGAAGGTGACCTCTGTTTCTGATCTTGAGAAAGCGGAGCTCATCCCATGGGAAATTGTAAAACTCTGCATTGGGGAACAGTAATTTCTGCCCACTAGCTTTCTCTTCCTGGGACACTGGTTAGCTCCCAGAACGGGGCTATCATGCCACCTCGTCTGGAATTTGTTCCTTTGCATTTCTGCACTTTAGTCTGTACACTTGGGTGTATCTCTCTCACACTGGGTTCCCTATGGTAGGCCCTGCCTTGGGGTCTTGTGTACAAGCGATCATGTGTGAACATGCTCCAGGGAGAAACTGGCGGGAGGTAGGGAAGCAAGTGTGGGAGGCAGGGGCCGAGCAAGACTGGGATTCCCAAGGAGGCCAAGTCCTGAGGAGCGTGGACTAATGGCTGTGCCAACCGAGACAAGGGAGCTGGGATCTTGTGCTCTCAGATTCTCGGGTCACAGTCACGGGATAAGGGCCACTAAATGCCCAGGCCCTCTCGTCCCCTGAGCATGGGGAAGCAAAGTGACTCCAGTAGCCCAAGGCCCGTCCCTGCAGTGGCAGGTCCTGGCTGAGGGAGGAGCCCGCGGCATGGTACCGGGGCCCCAGAACATCTGGGCGGAACACCCACAGTGTTTCCTACAGTACCTGTACTCCACTCATGCCTGCATTCATGCATGTATGCATGCCTCTATGCACGGTCATTCATTCATTCACTCCCTCGAGTTTTCTCCATGGGCGTGGGCTATGGATTCCACAGGAGCAAGAGCCATGTCCCTCTCATCCCTGATCCTGCTTTGCTGGGTCCGTGGCGGGTACCCCCTGAATTCTGAGAAAGGAAGGGCAAAAGGTGATCACACCGAGTGTCCTGCAACCGAACCCTCTTCCCTCGAGGTCCCCCTTATTTGATGAATCACCCAGGGGCAGGCTTAATATAGGTGGATAAATGGAAGTTTTACTTTTTTCTCCTGCAGTTTCAATTCACAACACCATTGTTTCCCCAACTCTGTAATTTTTGGAATCTTCTTCCTGGAGACATACTGTTGTTTGCACCCCTGGGATGTTTTTTTGTAATGTCGTATTTGTAATGTCACCAACTCATAATATGATTATGCTGGAGTTTTGAGGCCAAAGGAGAGAGAAAAAAATTAATGAATCAACAACCTGAGTAGACTTCTAGGCATCCCCCACCGCCAACAACTCTTTCATTACTTAGAGAAGGAGACCCTGTAGAGGAGGGTGCAGTCCCCACTACCCAGCTTCTGGCCGCAGGGAAGAAGAAGAGCCCCAGGGCCTCTGCCACAAAGGGGTGACCAAGGCTGGGAAAGGCGGGGCTTCTGGGGACCTGGAGACGGCAGGTGCCTGCCCGCTCTCCCTCAGGGACTTGGCTGGAGCAGGTTTGCGATGGGGACAGGCAGCCTGGAGCAGAGATTGGGGAGGACAGGGACACGTCCAGGGCAGGGAGGAGGAGAGCACTAAGGAGAGATGGCAGTTGAAGGCCAGGGCTGTGAGTGCACCTCTATGTGACTGGGGCTGTGTATGGATGTTCGTCATGGTTACGTCCGCGGTCATTTTGAAGACTGCCTGAGCCTAGCACACCAACTGCCAGGCATGGAATAAGTGCCCCCGACTTCAATCCTCTTTTCTTTATTTCACCCTCTTCACACGAACCAGTCCTGGGAGCACGTCTCCATACCCCCAGCTTTACATTCAGTTCCGTGAGCCCTGCACCTTGTGTCCTGGAGCCCTGCGTGTCCTGTGGGGACTGTCGCAGCTGCTGTGCCTACGCAAATGATAACACAGACCAAGGGCACCGCTCCTGAGTGCTGTCCGCGCGCCACTTCCTGCCCTTGACTCCCCGAAAGTACCGTAAGGCAACATTCCTGTCCCCAGTGAGGGAAACTGCTGGCCACAGGTGACAACACAAGAGCTCACGGAGGTTGAGAAAATGACGCAGCCCTGGCTCTTGGAGCTTCACAGAGATTTCTTTTTAACTGACTCCTTAAAATGCCTTGTACAACTCCCAGTTGCCTGGGTGAAGCCAAAGCTCATCATCATGAACCCCGACCCCTGCTACCAAAATCTAGCTTTTTTCTACCTCCTAGCAGTTTCAATTCACAACACCCATTGCTTGTCCCCAACTCTGTACATCCCTTTATCCGGAATCTTCTTCCTCGCGAGACATACCCCTGTATGTTTGCACCCCTGGGATGTTTTTTTGTAATGTCGTATTTCTACCGGTAATGTCTGCTCTTACTCTCAACCTCTTCTCACCTTTCTAGGCCACTAGACATCAATTAGAGCGATGCTTCTGAAAGTGTGAGCTACCTGAATTCACCTGGGATGCTTCCTACCCGTGAAGGCTCTGAGGCTGCTCTCCAGATTTAATTATCCAGGTTTTTAGAAGTGAGTATGGGAATCTGCTTTGTTACCAAATTCCCCAGGTGACAATTATGCTCAACACAATTAGGAACCCGCCTTCAGTAGACTCTTAGTTCCAAGAGGATGCGCTCACCCCTCTGTCTAGTGCTAGGTGCAGAGGCTGACCTGCAGAAGACCCTAAATAGTGGGGTAACTGAGCAGTCAGAGTTCATTAGGCATAAAGAGGTTTAAGTGTCACTGTTGGACGGATAGACAGATGGGTCATAGGTGGATAAATGGAGGTAATGGCCCACTACGTTGTCCAGGAGAATGTCCCTGACCCTCCATGTCTAAGCGGCAATAGCCATGTCCTTCCTGTGCTCCCAACACTTCCTTGATTGGCTCACAGGAGCTGTGTGCCTCCTACCGTGGCCCGCGAGCTCCTTGAAGACAGAGGAGCTCTTCCCTTAATGCCAAAACTGAGCAGAGGTCCTGCATTCCAGTTATCACTCAATAAACGTGCAGAGAACCAAAGCAGTCACTAATAAACTACTCACTGAACAGGTGAACACATGAGGAGGGACCCGGGTGAAGGAGAAACAGATGCGGGGCAGGCAGGTGGGGACGCAAGTCCTGAGGCCTGCAGTTTCCTATCCTTGGCAAAAGGAAAGCCCCTCTCTTCCTGCCTGGTCCCCAGGGCTGAGAGCAGAGGGAGCCACCATATGGGGATGCGAGGACACGATGTGTCTGGGAATAGCAGACTTAAGACGGGGTGTCCCTAACATGCTGGCAGCAAGTGCTGTTGGCAATGCCCACTCCGCCCACCAGCCCCGTGGGCAGCTGTAGTCAGAAGAAGTGGAATTCAAGGGCTTCAAGAGGCAGGCTGCTGTAATGGAGAAAGAAGACATGAACTTTGGAATCATGGTCCCTGGGCGAGAAGCCCAGCTACCCCACTCGCCAGCTCTGATTTGGGTTCCCTGCTCTCTCGTCTGTAAAAACGAGCCCAAGACAGACCTCCTCTGTCTTTTGCACACTTACCTTTCGTTAGAATGACCATGCACCCAGTTTTGCTCACAAGAGTCCCATTAGACGCCTGTCATCCTGGAAAAATTAGGAACAGCACCCCGCTTATGTCTCAAAGGTGCCCCAATGTGAAGAGTAAATTACATGGTCAGCCCACATTTGACCTACCCTTCTGCACAGCTCTGCCTTTTCCTAGTGATGTGCCCTAGGGAAAACCATGAAAACCTTCCTGAGCCTGTGATGGCTTTTCTTCAGACTGGGGAGAGCAATGCTTATCTTTTGGAGATGCTGGATCACAGAAAATCACACACTCGCCCAGAGCCTCAGGTGAGCTCCCTTTCCCTGATGCAGACCGTGAAGTCTCCTAACACCCCTCGGGCAGTCCTTGCATGTTGGAGATAAGAATGAAACCGTATAGTTGAAAGAATCATAAGGCACAGGGAAGAGGACATTTGCATTTTTTAGAAAAAAAACCCAATATTTTTTCATTAATTTTTCTAATAAAACTGAAGCCCTAAGGAAAAGTGAAAGGAATTGGCTTTACTTAACCCAATAGAGAGAGGTCCTCTTCGGGTTTCATTACTGCCTTAAAGTGTAGGATATTAGATCGAAGCTGATCATCAGCAATAATGCGCATCAGGAATCCACGGGCTCAATTACAGTCAGGAACTCACGCAGACAAAAGGCACAGAGAGGACCCCTGACCGTGACAGTGGGAGGGGGAGAGGCAGGCGCCCAAGGAGCCAGAGGCTGTCCTCCTCCTGGCTCACGATTTATTCCACCACTGACAGTTGACCCCCACCTCTCCCTGCCAGGATCGCCGAGCTCATTATCTCTGAGCACGCCGTGGTCTTCCGCGCCTCGTGCTTCTGCACACAGTGTTCTCGGCCTGCCTCCTCATGGCACACTCTTCCTCATCTTGCAAGTGCTCCTGGTCTGTCACCTCCTCTTGGGTTTAACCAACAACCTCCCCAGGTCCTCAGCTTCCTGCACCGCTCTTGGTACTCACCTGCATTACAATCCAGTGCATCCAACTGTTTACATAGGTTTCCCCCACTTGACTTTGGTCTTTTGAGGGGACAGGACAGACCTGTCCCCTATTCATTGGTTTTATATCTTCCCAGCATGCTAGCCAAATACCTAGTGTCTGACAGGGACTCCACGTTGTATGTTGACAGAACAAAGGAATGAAAGAATAAGTGAATTCAGCAAGCATGCCCTCAAAGTCAGCAAAGTCATCTTTATTTCCAGTGATCCTGCCCCACCTCCTAGATGGCAGGAGGGCTCTGTGAGCCTGAGGAAGCGGCACGCGAGCAGGGAGTTAGGGGGCAAGGAGGTCTGTTCCCCCGGAGTCCTGGCTGTTTCAGGCCTAGCATTTAGAAAGATCCATTAGTTGTGCCTTTGATATTTGTGAAGGCATTTCTCATATTCTGGTAGCCTGGGGCGGTGGCAAAGTTAGAAAGATAGAGGCAATTTATTAAACCAGACACTAGGAGGGGCTTTCCATTCACCTCCAGATAAAGACCAAATATTGATTTTTAAGAGGAAAAAAAATGAAATGTTTTGCCTTTTATCTAAGAAAAAAATAGAAGTTGTGTAGATTTCTTGTAACTGGAGGTAATTCATCCAGTCCCAAGACCTTGGGGTTGGGTGTTGAAGTGGGACAGATTCTGGAGGTTTTATTTGCTTGCACATCGGCAGCAGTGGATGAGCTAGGGTGAAGTGAAGAACCACAGAAGCATTCGAGAGGCCACTTAAGCATGTGCCCTGATGTCTGAGTGTTCACTGCTTCAGAATTCTTCCCTTGGAGAGACGGTGTGGTTCTAGAGACAAACCACACGAAGCGAAGATGGAGGGATGTGTTACATGTCTGTCGCTTGCCAGCTGTGCCAACCAGGGCCTCGTGGATTTGGTTTCCTTGCCAGGAAAACAGTGAGTGATGATAACATTCACATCACAGAAACCGATTATGTGAATGTGAAAATGCACCTAAAAGCATTTTGTCCATGGTGGAAAATAGATTCAGCTCTCTCTTAGCCAGCGTTTTGAATTCTTTGACATTTACAGCACTTCTGTAGAGAGGATGGTTTCCATATTTCCCGTTTACAAAAAAGAAAACTGAGGTTCAGAGAAGTAATTAACCTGCCCTTTGTCATCCTGCTAAATTCTATGGTTGTTCCCATTGTTGATGTTACCGGATTTAATCACTGCATTTCTGAGAATTACCTATGAAATACAAATGTCATCATTCTAGTTACCTTGATGTTTTTCAGTCCTTACCTCTCTGCTTAAATTATTTTTATTAATAATTGAACTAAAAGAATCATAAAATTGCTTCTGCATCTACTATGAAAGTACTATTGAATGTATTATTTATTATGTCATTAAAAGCTCATATATGGTATCAGGAAATAAATTCCTTTAAGAATGTCATGGTAGGAAATAAGTTTGTATTTCTTTAATAACTGGTATCCTTTCTTCTGACAGATGAGAAGAGCATTTGAATCCATCACATTTTCTTTTTCTTCTGCCACCAGAAAGTGCCTAAACCAAATTTACTCTTACGTGACTCAAAATGTTGTTTATTCATTCATTTTTTTTTTACTCAGTAATCATTTTTTAATTTTGTTAATTAATTACCTTATGTGTCAACAAACACTGTTCTGGGTCTGTGGATACTCCAGTGAAAGAAAAATATATATAAACTCCTGTTCTTCTTCAACCTTATATTTTGTGGAGAATACATATAAATAATAAGCATATACAGTCTGTCAAATACCAGTAAGTGCTATACAGAAAAAAATGCAGAGAAGGACAAAGTACCAGGGCAGAGGAGAAGACAGGTTGCCACTTGTACAGGCTTTGAGGACAGGTGTCATGAAGAAGGTGGCATTTCCTCCATTTCCAGCTACAGCCTCACTGGCTTATATCAGACCAACATTCTTCCTGAGAACCACCAGAAAAACTGGATAAAAGTTGTTTAAATATTCTGCTTGAGGGAATGAGAGAGCGATTTGACATGAAGACCCCACATCCCTGAGGGAAGAGAAGCACATAGAAAGGAGCCCGACATTCCGTCTCCACTTGAGGTATTTGGTGATTTGTAAATGATGACTGAGAGGCTGAGAAGCCAAGGAGAGACTCTGCTGAGAGGCTGAAATCTCAGCCACTTCGAACGGCTGAGGAGACAAAAATTGCAATTCAGGGCACGTCAAGGAGAAGAAGGCACGCACATACCACAAGCTTTCAGTTCAGACCACTGAAGTTTTCTAGAAATAAGAATAAATTGGAAATTTACCCATTTCCACAAAGACTGATGGCACAGTCTTCTGCTCAATTCCAGACTGGTTCATTATTACCCTCCTATGTCCTGCCAGAAGATAGCTTCATCCCAGAGTCTCATGTCAGTTCTGGATTTTTGTCAGTGAAATTTATTAGGCATACCAGAGATAGAACCAAAAAAAAATGAAAAGAGGAAAAATTAGGCAATAGATACAAACCCATCCAGAAATGAATTTTTAAATAACTGTGATTAATATGTGCAAGAAAATAAATGACCAGTCAGGGGACTTCATCAGAAAACTGAATCTATAAAAAAAATAATAATGAAATGGAAATACTGAAAATGCAGTGTTGGAATAGATTTGTTTAATAGCAGATTAGGCACAGTGGAATAAAGGATTAGTGAACTGGAAGATAGGCCAGTAGAAAATTCACACTAAGTCATGGTGAGTCAAAAGGGTGAAAGCACAGGGGGAAACACAGCAGGATACATTAGACATGTGACCAAAATATTTAACAGTAATTAAAGCCCCAGAAAGAGAGGAAAGAGAGAAATCAGTTAAAGGCAGTATTGAAGAGACGGTGACTAAAGATATTCCACAAGTAGTGAGCCGATGAAACATATCAAGCCACAGATTACTTTTTTACACCACTTAACAGTTTATTGCTTCTTAAAAACAACTGAATAACTGAGTCCTCTGGTCATTTTTATCACAGTCTGAATGATGTATTTGCTTAACTTTGTTCTTCTCAAATTGCCTCACTGGTCAGAATTGTTCCTGGAGCATTCTGTGTTTCATGTATAAAATGTGCTAAATTGCTTTTTCCTTGTTTCATCATTGCATTTATTAACCTCCATTGCACAAACTCATATCACCTACTTGCATCTCCTGTTCATATTTCTTAGGTTTTTCCATATCACTTGTCAGGCCACAGATTTTTAAGCAAAGACCTGCGATAGTTGAGAAAGGAGCCAGGGAGATATGTGGGAAAGAACACTCCAGGCATAGGAAACAGCAAGCACCAACATCCAAAGGCAGCAATTCCAGTTTGGCTGGAGATGAGTGAACAAAAGGGAAAGGAGCAAATTAGGTTGCAGAGGTGAAAGGGCAAGATCAAGTATTATGAATCCTTTAACATCTTTAGCTTTTGTTTAATATGATATGGTTAGCCACTCTCTCAAAAGAAGAAGACAGACAATCTGACTTACCGTTCAAAATGAGCAATTACCATGAAAAGAACAAGTTTCTCCTTATTCTGACTAGGGTCTCAAAAGGCTGAAATCAAGGCATGGATCAGACTGGAACCTTATCAAGAGTCTCTAGCAAAACATTTGCTTCTAATTCATTTCATTTACTGTATGAATTCAGTCCCTTGTTATTGTAGGACTGAGGTCCTCGTTTCCTTGCTAGTTGTTACTCTCAGCTGCTAAAGGCTGCAGAAATGGTTGGTTTGTGGCCCCTCTGTCTCCAAAGCCAGCAAAGGCATGCTGAATTTCCTCATGCTTCAAATCTCTACATGGCTCCCCTGCCACAATCTGGAGAAAGCTTTCTGCTTTTAAAGGGTCCAACTGATTTAGTAAAGCCAGCCCATTACCTGTAATTTATGGTCAACTGATTTGGGACATTAGTAACACCTGCAAAATCCCTTTACAACAGTACTTAAATTGATGTTTGATTGAAAAACAGGGGACAGAAATTGATGTTTGATTGAAAAACAGGGGACACCTTTAGAATTCTGCCCATTTTCTTATTTTGCAAATGAAAACAAAATGAGACATAAGGAGGTTGTAACCTGTTCAATATCACATTACTAATTAGGGTTGCTATCTTTTTTTATTACTGACTATAAGTGTAAAGAATAGGCTGAGTAGTGACAGAAAGCAAATAAAAACAGACGAGTTATACTTCTATTACAATAATCTAGAGCAGATATTTTCAACTGGTATGCCATGAGAATTTTTAATACATTCAATACCTGACTATTTAGTCAGGAGCACTGGCCTCTTTTCCCTTAGACTGTCAAACAAAACAAAACAAAACCAAAAAAAAAAAAAAATCACAACAGACAACAAAACAAGAGCCATCTGGTATGAATGAATCAAAATTATACCTATTTTTTGTCAGATCAGCAGAAAATGTATTTTTAGCATGCTGCAAAATTTTAGTAATTAGTTTACATGTGTCATGAGATGAAAAAGGTTGAAAACCACTGATCTACAAAGATGATTGTGGCCTCAATTTGGATAGTACGAGTGGAGACTGTGAGCAGCAATTAGTTCTGGATATACCTTTAAGGTATAATCAACAACACTTGCCAATGGACCGGATGTGGGATCTGAAAGTAGGTGCCAAGATGACTCCAAGGTTTTTGGTCTGAGCAAACAGAAGGACTTTTGCTGAGAATACATTTACTAAGTTTGGGGAGTCTGGAGGATGAACAGGTTTGTTGGGGGAAGATCTAGTTTTAGACATGTTAAATTAAGATGTCTCTTAGGCATTCAAATGAGATGTCTAGTAGTATATAAATTTGGAGTTTGGGGGAGATTGTCAGTGGATAGATGATATTTAAAACTTTGAGGCTAGATGAGATCACAAAAAGAACATAAGTACGGTTAAAGAAGAAAAGGGATCCAGAAACTGAACCCTGGATATTCACTGTTTAGAGGTCAGGAGAAGATAAGGAACCTAAGAAGGTGGTCCCAAGAAGAAGCAGTCATTGATGTAGGAGAAAATCCAAGAGAGTATGGTGTTCTACAAGCCAAGTTAAAGTATTTCAATGAGGAAAGAGTGAGAGGTCATCTGTGCAAAATGATGCTGATAGGTGAAGTAAGATGAGCACTCAGAACCAACTGTTGTATTTAACAGCACAGAGGTCACTGATAACCTCAAAAAAAAAAAAAAAAAAAAAAACAACCCCCAAACAATTTGTGGGAGAGAAATGAGACTTCTTGGAGAAGATTTAAGAGACACTGGAAAGAGATACTTTGGAGATTGCAAATTTAGACATCTCTTTCTAAGTGTTTCACCATAAAATAATCAAAGAATTCAGGCCTAGGATATTAAAACCTGGAAAAAGCAACACTTCATCCTAATAAGAAGAAAAAAAGTGAAATAAACTACAAAACTGTTATTTCCTTGAACCCATTAGTTAGCTGTGGTCACAGCGCTGACAGGTAGCATGAAAAACAAGAAAAGACAGACTGTGGAACCTGGTTCATCTGTGGCAGACAAAGATGAAAGAGATGCTGAGCACCATACAGCAGCTAAAAAATCTAACAAATTGCTAAAGGCAATTTGAAGGTGGGCTAGTATAAGAGTGTAAAACATGCAACTGCAAAAAAAGAGGAGTTTGTATCCATTCTCAGGGCTTTCTCCATAGATCTCTACTGGGTGTTTACAGGAAAAATTGGAGAAAGGACAAGAGACAGGAGAAAGCCGCCCTCTCTGGTGGCATGCAGGAGGAAGGGGACAGATGCCTGTGGAAAAGGCATAAAATGCCACCCAGACTCTGATGCCCTATGACCAAAAGCCTTAAAATGCTGGGGGTGGGATGGAATTAGTAAACCTGTGGCCCCAGGACACAGGTGAAGACCCTTTGCTGCTGTGGGAAGATTACAGAATTAACTTACTACTCTGGGAAAGGAGCATAAAACAGTCCTGGGCCAAGGATCACGTACCAGTAAAATTGTAGGTCACCAACCCCTGAGGAAAAAGCAGAAAATTCTCTCACACAGAGAATCACCACAGACACAAAGCAGAGTTTGGCCGCCATCAGGGGAACGACAATTTCCATGAGAAAGCCAGGCACACAAGGCCTAAGACTAAGCGTGGACCTAGACAACAGGATATTATCCCATCACCCATCAACAGCCTAATAAACAGTGAGTAACAATGACAGGGTAGCACTGTACAAAAGGCAAAAGCATGGAAAGACATTTCCTCCTTGAATAAGCATGAGAAAGGCCAACATCTGAGGATACAGCAAAAACAGGGAAAAAAACCCTCCAGCATCTCAGCTGCCATCCTACACACAAAGTTACACTAGAAGAATCTGAAGCCACTAGTGCCCTGAAGGTAACCATAGCAACAGCTCCAGACTAGGTTGACCCAGACTGAGGTAGAAGAGTGAGAGAACAAAGTATTTAAAATATTTGAAGAAATAATCACCAAGATTTTTCCTTAAATAGTGAAAAGCATAAAACCACAGATCCAAGAAGTACATAGAAGTCCCCCAAAGTATTTTTTTTTTAAACATACTTATCATATTCAAACCGATGAAAACCAAACAGAAAAAGACAAATTATCTAGAGGAGCAGATCTATATTTCAGCAGACTTCTTGCCAGAAACTATGAAAGCCAGAAGACAATGGAGTAGCACCTTTAAAAGCACTGAAAGGGAAAAAACTGTTGACCCAGAACTCTATACCTAGGAAAAATATTTTAAAAGTGAAATAAAGACTTCTTCATAAAAATAAAAGCTAAAAGATTTGTGCTGCAAGAAATGTTAAAGGAAATTCATCAGATGGAAGAATTATGGCACCACATGTAAATTTGAATATGTATAAAGAAATGAAGGCAAATAAAAAGATTGTTTCCCAATTTTAATATCTGTAAAAGATGACTGATTGGCCACAGCAAAATTAGTAGCAATGTACTGTGTGTTTATAGTGCACGTAAAAGTAAAATATGTGACAAAAACAGGATAAAATATGAGAGGGAGAAATTATAAATACATTTGTTAAGATTTTGACACTACATGTAAAGCAATATAATATTATTTGAAGTGTAAAGCAATACAATATTAAAGATGTGTATTTTAAATAATACAGCAATCGTTAAAATATTTTAAAGAGGTTTAAATAATAAGCCAATTGCAGAGATAAAATGGAAACACAAAAAATACTCAATTCATCCATGAGAAGAGAGAACAAGAATAGCTTGAACAATTATTAGATTAAAATCAACCATAACAATAATTACATTAAACACAGAGTCTAAACACTCAAATTAAAAGACAGATATTGTCAAATAATTCTAAAAGCAAAACCCAACCAACTATATGCCATGTACAGAAAATTTTCTCTAAAAATGAATATATTACAAGTAAAAGAATAAAAGAATATATACCATACAAATACAAAAGAAAGTTAGAGTGACCATATTAATACCAAATATAAGATAAATATCAGACAATTTCAAAACAAAGAAAAATAGGAAGAATGAAAAGATACATTATATAATGTTAAAAGGTGAATCCTAAATATGTATGGACTTAACAAGAGGTTGTTTTTATTGTTTTGTTTTTAACCAAAAGATGGGTCAGTAGCTGGAGGAGCATACAGGTTTAAGAGAGAATTTTTAAGGTAGCAAAATTATAGCATAACTGCATTCTAATGGACATGATCCACATAAAAGGGGGAATTCAAAACTTAGGAAGTCAGATGGAGAATTTGTAAAATGATGTCCTTGATACATAAGAGTGCGATATCCAATGAACAAAAGCATTCATAAAATAGTTCATCCACAGTAACAGGAGAAAGACAAAGCAGTAATTCCTTTAGAATTAGCATGGGGCCTTTCTCTCTTCTCCCCAACCCCCAGAGGGCCTACACTGAATTTCCTTTCAAAATCAGTATTGTGTCAGAAACTTTCATTTTAAACCACCTTAAATGTTTTTAGGGCACAGACCTTGGAATATATAAATATGTGAATATTTAGTTCAACAATCCTCCCTTCAAGTTCCGGAGGAGCTGAGCATGGACCGGGGAATTGGAGTGAACGGAGGGGGAGCAGCGCCGCTGTACAGCCCAGCACACTTCCCAGAAGGCAGACTTGTGCCCCGGGCAGAAATGAGGGATGCATTCAGGGTCTGGGCAACCAGGAAGCATGTCAACATCCCTGCGTTCCTATTCAGCAGCCATTGAGTTCCTACTAGGTGCCAGGCACAGTGCACAAGCCTAGACCCCGCCCAGTGGGTAGGGACTTGTAAGAGCAAAGAACTTCCCTCCAAGGGGCAATGCGTGGCGGAGGAGAACCTCTCCGTTTCTGTTTTGTTAGCTGAAAAATCGGGGCAAAAAGACATTCTTTTCCTCTCACAAGGCCTTTCTAAATATCACATGACAACTGTTCATTGCAAAGCCTTGCTCAGAGGTTTGATATTTTGAGACGAAATGCTACCAGAGGCTACTCTCAACCCTGACTTCTAAGTTTCTGTGATATGAGAGCTAGGTGACCAGAATGAATAGAGAGCCTTCATGTCTCTAACATGAGTGCAGCTTTCAGGTCACCTAATGGGATGACAGATCTCTGCCCTCAGATCTTCCCAGGGGCGGACAACTCTTCCTCAGGTGTCAGCTCAAGGCCTTGGAGAGGCTTTCCTGACTTTCCCTGTCTAAAATGTCCTCCACACCCACCACGGCCACACTTTGTCCTCATGAACTGTGCCACTACATAAAATGATATCTCTGTATCTATGTCTTGTCTGAGATCTGTGTCCCCTGTCATAAAGTGGGCAGGGCATTTGTCCGTCTTCCTCTCTTCGGTAAGTCATGTGTGAGTAAGTGAAAGAGCAGATGAATTAAAAGACAGGATGCAGGCTTCGGAGTGAGACAGACCTGGACTCCAACCTGGCTCACCGGGTGACCTTGAGAGTCACTGAATTCCTGTTAGCCTCAATTTCCTGATCAGTAAAATGCAAATAATAACTGCTGCCTTGGGGTTATTGCAAAGATGAAAAGAAATGCAACCGTGTAAAGTGCCGGATCCTCTTAACAAATCAAAGCTCCGACTTCAATTTTTGAGGAGCTCTGCCATCAGCCAGAGGGGAAAAAAAACCCCAGTGGGCTGCCAGGGTGTCCACTCCCTGCAGGGAGGCTCCGCCCACAGAGCTCTGGAAAAGCCCACATGAGAGTGAGGTTTGAGGGGGCGGCTCTGGTGCAGTTCAGCTGCCTTGGCTGTCACGTGCCCTGTCTCATCTTTGAATGAGTGGAACTCCATCTGTGGGCCTTCCCGGACTGTGCCGTGTCTTGGGGGCAGCATAAGCAGGACTTGCCATTTTAGGGCATCTACAGTAGGTTTGCTGGCCAAACTTCACCCACCTCTGAGAATCAGCACATCCAGACTGCCTGACCAGCCTCCTTCCTCCCCTTTCGCTCATCTGCTTCTGCTACTGGTCTTCCTGCCCCCACCCAGCTGGCATTTTCAGCCAGGCAAGAAGATGGTGCCCCTGAAGGTCTTCAGACTTTTTCCCAAAGGGACAAAGGCAAAGAAGGAAGGCCACTGAGTCCCGCAGCCTTGTTCAATGTCTTGCCCAGTGTTACAGCGGTGTAAATGGGGTGACCGGAATTCTAAGTCAGGTACATACACGGAAGGATGGATGGATGGATGGATGGATGGATGGATGGATGGATGGATGGATGGATGGATGGATAAATATGAGGAAGGGAAAGAAAGAGGGGAAGAGGAAAGGATTAGAGATATCGGAGCCTAAGACCTGAAAAGAACATGGAATCCTTATCACAGGATCAGGATGCGTCCTCAGGACTGAGATGTGACTGATGGGTCCAAGATGGCTGTATCTTAAACAACTGGATCAACAAGGGCTGGGGAGAGGTCTTCATAATTGGTAGCCAGCCAGTCACGTTATCCGAAATCCCTTGCCCTCCCATCAGTCCTGCCTCCTGCATAGAGCAAGATCACCCTGATTTCCTGCAGTGAACAGCTCATTGCCTTACTCCTTTTTGTCCTCTTAAGTTCCAAGAACACAACAAGCCCCACCTGCAGCAGGCTGTCATGAAATGCATAACTCATCCTCCTCTTGTCAGGAGTTTTCAGCAGCCTTATAAATGACCCAAGTTCAAAGTCAGGCATGAGGGTGATGCTTTCTCAGGGGTCCTGCTCGTATCCTTTAAAGGACTCTTTTTTATTTTTTATTTTTTTAACTTAAGGAAGAATTAAGTAGGGTGGTTTGTCATTGGGCTGGTCGTCATTGCTGGTTGACAATAACACAGAGAAGAGTTGAGTCACACGTTACCCTATGCCGCACTTTTTTGGGAGACTAACTAGAGAAGAGATGAGACCACACAGTGCCTTGATCAAGCACTGACGGCAGATGGAGGGAGACAAAGAGTGGAAAGGAATAAACACATCCTTCACTCCAGAGTGTGGATAAACAGACGTGCCTGATCGCTTTTTCTCCAGAATTAACCCAAGAGCCATGAAGATTCAAAGAGAGGCTCAGGGATCCCAGAGATACAGAGAGTGAAGCAGAAAGACTAGCAGCCTGAGAATTGGGAGACCTGGGCTCCATGTTGCATGGCCTTGGGTAAGTCACTCACTTTATCTGAGACTCAGTTTTCACAAAAAACTGTTATCAGGTTGCTTCCTGTTCTTAAATCCTGTTAATAACAGATTGGTCTTTGAAATTTCCTGTGACCGTTATCAATCCAGGAATGGGAGGAGTGACAGGGAACACACTGAATCTAGGTGAGTTCTAGCTCCCCCGAGGTCCGTGGGCCCATGGGGGCACGGCTCTGTACCAGGGGAGAGGCCGACAGGCTCCTAGGCAGACATGGGAGCTGCCAGCCCACTCAGCCTCCGAGCTGCCAGCCCACTCAGCCTCCAGAGGAGCGCCCAGCAGATGGAAGTCCAAGCCCCAAAACTCAACATATGGGACCCTCATGACCCTTCCCCGCTTCCTGTTCTGCTAGGCTCATCCCCCACGGCTCCTGTCTCTCCCTTTACATTCTAACACTCCTGAACTTACAGGTGCTGCCCACACGCCATGTTCTCTGTCAGTTCTTGATATGGTTCATTTATCCTTCTCTGCCTAGAGCATCCCTTCACCTCCTGTCCTTGACCAACGCTTCTTCAGCCCTCCAACACCTGCTCACATGTCACCTCTTTCAGGAGGCCTTCCTGTCCCCCAACCTTAATTCAGAGTAGACAGCATGGCTCGCTCCATCAAGGTGCAGTATAACAGGCAGACCCAGTCTAAGCATTTTGAACAGTGGACTGTGCTTAGAGAGTCACTGGAAGTGTGAGAGGAGCGAGCCCCAGGCTTCCCCCGGACTGACACCGCTCTGAAGGGAAGGGCGCGGGGAGAACCCGCCACTCCGCTGTACCTTCCCAGTCCAGGCCCCTGGGCTGACTCAGAAGTCAGGAGGGAGCCCCCCACCAGGAGCAATCCCTGGGCTCAACCTGCTGGGGACAGAAAGAAGGAGAAGAGGCTGTGCCTACCTCCACCACGCCAGGTGGGCAGCACCACTCTCTACTCTGAGATCCCAAGAAGCTCAAGCTTGTCTTGTGCCCATTTATCTCTCCAGGGCCCAGCGGCGGGGGAGGGCTGGTACCTGGAAGGGGCTGCAGGGAGGCTCCGTGTGACTTTCTCTGGACCAAGGCCCAGACCAGCCTCCCGCCTCCCGGCATCCTCAGCAGCTTTCCATCTGCCCTGGGATCAGGCGAGCGCAGGGCTCTGCCAGCCAGCAGCTCTCTACCTGGAAGGCGCTGCTATTTATAGACGATGCCATCCGTGGGAAGTAATAGTCCCTCCGAATTCTCAGAAGAGTTTGCCTTTCGATTAGAGCCCAGCCTGGTGAGGAAAGTGAAGACCAATTTATGAGTATTTTTAGGCCATCCGATGTACAGGAGGGCTGAATCTCCGATCCGCTCTCCCCCAGGAGGCTGAGCACAGCAGAAAAGTCAAAAGTTTGCACAAGGAAAAATAATCAGCTTCCCTGTAAACAGGCTCCACAGAGGAAGCCTGCGCAGGGCTGTCTGCGGGAGCGGGGGGGGGGTGATGGGGACCCTGAGGCGGGGTCTCCCTGAAGCTCACATCGGCGGCCATTTCAAGGGCTTCTGGTGGGAGCTGCGTGGATAGCAGATTTCCCTCATTCTCTTATTTCCCTGCTGGTCACTTCCAAATGTTGCTTAGTGCCAACTGAGAAAAATTACAAAAACAAAACCCATCCTTGAGAACACCCTCAAAATCTGGCTTCTGAACCAAGAGGCACTGTTTTGTGATCCTGGGTCTCCAGGCAAGGACTCAAAAGCAGATAGCCAGTCGTCTCTTCCTTTTCACCAAAATGACGTCTAGGACATTCCGTGGCAGAAACAGGTTGGCAGGAAGTAACTCACCCTCCCTGCTGATCAGTGATGGGCAGTGCTTTCCCCATTGATGGGACTAAGAGCCACCGCCCACGGGAAACACTGAACTCTGAGTCTAGAGGCTGTGACGCTGATTAGTTACTGCTGGGCACAGAGGCCCGGGTTACCACGTCAGGAGATGCAGCGCTTTTAAGAACTGTTGGGATTTCCTGGAATCTGTTCCCCCTTCTCATTTTGTCCTTCAGGCTTCCCAACCCACAAGCACACCTACATACACCTTAGTATATATAAAGCACTTCACAGTTTGCATAGTACTTGTCATAGAAATCATTGGTATAACAATACTTGTTACCAATACCTGCCATTACTATTCCTATTCTCAGATGCAGAAACCAAGCCTCAGAAAGGTTCCCTGACTTACTGGGTCACAGAAAGACAGAGAGTGTCAATCAGGACTAAATGCAGGTCATCTAACATTCAGGCTTGGGACTTCTTCCATGTATAACAGTCTTTTTTCAATAGTCATTCAACAAACACCTACTGAGGGTCTGCTACTAATAACAATCACCTGCCTACCTGCCCTGCACTCTGCTGGTTCAATTATTCCTCAAGCAGCTGCATGAAATTCCTGTGACCATTATCAATCCAGGAATTGATCTCAGAAAACACAATCTCAGAAAAGCTCACCCGACTTGTTAAGAGGATTGAAACAAGCTGTTATTTCCTCTCTACCCTGGTTAGCCACTACAATAATGATGAAGGCCATTTTGGAAAGGTTACTATGAGTCAGCTTACTGTATGTCAATTTTAATTTCTTCACCTGGACTACCTCATTTAATGGTCAAAAAATCCTACAGAAAAAGTATTATTATTCCCACTTTATAGATTAAAAAAAAAAAACAAACCCCAAGGCAGAGAGATATGCTAAATAGCTTGCCCCAAATATATATAGTTAAAAAGAAGTGGCACTTTCTAGGCACTGTTGTCTTCAGACCTCATGCTCTGGATCCCTGTGATTATAAAGGGGCAAAAACTATTTAAACCCACAAGTGAAGAGAATATCTGCAGAAAATCCATTAGCAGTTGAGGGACTTCATCGACATTCGGGAAACAGCAAAGCGGACAGTAGCTGATGTCACATGGCGGATGGAGCCTTGGCTGTGTGTGATTACAGAAGACGTACAAGAAAAAGCGGTATCTTGTAACCCAACACTTGAGAAAAGTCAGGGACCTGGGAGTGCCAGAAGAAACTGGTAGGGGGCTGGAACCAGGGGAATTAGCTGAAAAACCAGGCCCCAAATAGCTTCCCTCCCTCCCCAGCTGCGTGCTGCGAGAGTGGAGCCCTGTAGCCAGGTATGCCTCCGCCTTCTCCTTAACCTCAGGCCCCGCTTCAGACAGAACGTCGCAGAGGCTCTTTTTAAAGGAAGGCACTAGGCGACACCCCTCAAAGGATCCTTATTTGGGAATTTAGGGTTCTTCAAGCATAACAGCTGAAAATACAAGGAGCTGAAAGGTGTGAAAGGAAAGAGACAGAGCGATGTGGCCACGTATTTCACTAACAGCTTCTCCTACTTTCCAACTCCACAATAAAGAAAAGTCTCTAAAAGCTTCTAGAGAAGACTTCTCATTTTAAGATGGCACAGCCAATACATTTCCACTACCTTTCCCTTCCAAAACCATCTCCCGATAACAAGAAGAACTAGAAAAAGCAGTGCCATTTATCTTTAGTGAAATGAAGAGATATCACACTGCATAGGATGATGGCCCGCAGAAGGGAGGAAGGGAATGACTTAGCAGAGAGAACATTTAAACCCTATGCGCCTGCAAAGGCAGGAATCAGGCCGCACTGCCCCTCCAGGAACAGAGGGAAGACTCAGAAACAGAGAGGCCAGGCGCGCTGGGTGGCGGAAGACAGAAGAGTGGCTGAAAAGCTGAAGTAGCAGCAACCCAGAGTCCCCAGGTCCCCCATCCCAACCCCTGTCCCACCTTCCAGGGACACCACAGATTTATTTTCCTGGAGAACGCAGTTGGATATTGAGTCTATACTTTGCTGAAAACAGGTTAAAAGTAAAAACCTATATATATATAAGTGAGGGGGGGAGGTCCATCGCCCCTTTATTGACGATCTTTAGAAAAATGAACTTACGCTAGACTAGGGGGAAAAAAAACAACCCTGGAAATCTCTAATGAGAATGTCACCTGGCCTTCGCCTGCCCTGGAGTGGAGCCCACCAGGGCACTCAGGACTTGCATCTGCTTTTAAGCATCTTATTTGTTAATATGAACAGACAATTGAGAATTACTAAAACTGGGGAAATCATCTACTTAATAAAAGAAATCGGAACAAAGAGCAAAGAATACAAAGGCAAAAAAATTAATGCAGAGAGCGTAAAAACTTCAAAGAAAACATAATTAATCTCCTCAGAGAAATAACGGGGAAGAGTGCAGTCCGTAAAACAAGAAAAACGCAATCACACAAATATATTCTGAAACTAAGAGTTCTTGGAAATTAAAAATATCACGACTCAATTTTTTTTTTTTTTTAAATTCAAAATAAGTGCCTGACAATAAAGTTAAGAAAGTTTCTCAGGAAGTAGACTAAAAAGATAAGCCACGGACAATAGGGAAGGAAAGGCAGGAGAACTAGGAGATCAATCCAGGTTGGGCGTCCCACTCTGGAGAGTCCGCAGAGCCACGGGAGAGCGGAAATTGCCGCAGAAGAAAAAACGAGAGAACGTTTCCTAGAGTGAAGGCACACACGTTGTCTCTGAGAACTGAGTAAAAAAGGACTTTGCAAAGCCTGAAGTCCCAAAGTAAAATAGGTCCCCGGGCAATTTCAGAGCAGAAGAAGGTCCTGTGTGCTTCCGTGAGGGGGCACAAGGGAGAAGACCACGGGCGTACGAGTGGCCGTGGCTTCTCCGCGGGAACAGAGGGAGCGGAGGGAAGGAGGCAATGACTTCGAAATTCTAAGGGAAGCAGGTCCCGCCGTAGCCCAGTGGCAGTGCTCCCCAAGTGCCAGATGGAGAATAGGCGGGGGAAGGGGCGATGAGGCACAGGTAGGGCTGCGGTGCCACAGGGCGGGCTGTGGGGCGTCCCAGGGCCCCCCTCTTCAAGGCTCCCCAGAACGCGTGACCAATCAGAATGCTGGAAACACTATGCCCGGGTGATGTCACTTTATGGTGAAAAGCCACTTCACCCAGGCAGAGGAAGGGTGCACTGTAATAGACGCTGGCGGGGGTCTGCCCGGGGCCTGGTGCCCGGCCAGCGCACTCAGTGGCATCCTTCTAGAGAGCCGCTTCCCCGGGAAACACCCGGGACGCCAGGCCGCGTCGCCCGGGCCCTGGGGGCAGGCCGCGGCCGAGGACCGACCGGTACAGAGGCGCCTGCCCCTGGAAGGACCAGCTCGGGGCACCTCCGACCCTGCGGCCGGGCTGAGGCCGGACGCCAGCTGGAACACCCGCCTGGCTCCTTCCGCCGTCCCACCCTGCTCTCTTGCTTCCTGGAAGACTCTTCCGGAGACCACTTTCTCAGCAAACCACTGGCATAAGGACCCTTTTCAAGGCTCTGCTTCTAGAGAATTCTAAGGAACTTGGTCTAAATCAAGAATGAGTTTACTTTCAAAATGGTCTATATGTACTATTTTGATAACAACAGTATTTTTTTTTTTTTTAAGCAAAAGCTTTGGAAGAGCTTTAGAAAAGGTTTTGTGCCCTGACCAGTGTGGCTCAGTGGGTTGGGCATCTTCCTGAAAAGCGAAAGGTCACCGATTCGATTCCCAGTTCAGGGCTGGGTTGCAGGTTCAGTCCCCAGTTAGGGCACATACAAGAGGCAACCTGATCGAAGTTTGTCCCTCACATTGACATTTCTTCCCCTTTCTCCCTTTCCTCCCTTTAAAAATAAATTTAAAAAAATCTTTAATAAAATAAAAATAAAGAAATAGAAAGGTTTTGTACTGGTTTCCCAGGGGGACTGTAACAAAATACCACAAGGTTTTGGACCACAAGCTCCGCCCCCACCCCACCCCCACCATCGCCCCGGGGAACTGCTACAGACAGACAAGTCGTTGAAACCAGCGTTTGGCTCAGTGGGAGATCTGATAATTTACTAAAACGGTCCCTCAGCAAATCAATCAGCCATCGAGCTGGGTCTCAGGGACCCGATCTTCGTCAAGATCCACTAGGGCCCCCTTGAGACGCTGAGTCTGCAGAGCTCTTGGGTGGGTGTGGCCATTTTGCAGAAGGAGCCAGAAGGCTTCTTGTGGGAAAACAGCCAAAACTCCCATCCCATTTATGAATGAAAAGTTAAAGAAGCCTATTGGTTGGAATGGGGTAGTCCCGGCAAATGTCTTCTCACAGGCGAGGACACCAAGGATGCCCACAAGGCGCCCACTCTGAGCACGAAGGCAGGAAGGACCGGGCTGGTGTCGGGAGCAGAGCCCAGAGGGGGAGATGAGACACGCTTGTTGGGGGCCAGAGTGTAATGAAACACGGGCCACCCCAAAGTCTCAGACCCCACCATCATCCTCGCTGCCTAGGCTCTGCACCCAACAACCCCCGGGGAGACCTGGGCCCGGGAATGGGCGCCCCCCGCCCCGGCAGCACCTTCTGGCAGGGACAGAAGTTTCCGGAGCTCACAGGCAGACCCCGCGTCAGGGGAGGGTGCAACCCCCGGGGTCAACTCCCAGACTTCAGAAGGCAGCCGTGGGCCTATGGGAAGTCCGGGGCATCGCATGCTTACTTTATGTGAAAAAAATAGGCAATGTACCCGCCTGCACCCCAGCTGGTGACCCAGGCTGAACCCTTTCCATGGAGAATGGAGTCTGTCTAAAGAGGTGCCCCGCCAGGCTGTGCTGTGCGTAACGGGGGCAGGGGCGGCTGCTCCGTGGATTGCTGCCGCTCTGCTTTAGAAGCACCCGTAGAAATGATAGCCGCGTCCCTACCCTCTGTTTTTATTAAGCAGAAAAGATGAGACAGGAAACTAAAGAACAATATGGTGCGATCCTTGGACTTTGGGGGAAAAAATGAGCCCGTGGCAAAATGATGCTATCCCTACTGATAGTTCCCAAACTTTAGTCCTTGGCAAATGGCCTGCGCAATTTTTGTCATGTCTGTGTACTATGTCACATACCATTTTTAATTCATACCTACTAATTTAGATCTATAACATACATAAGATATTTATACATTACTATATAAAAGACACCGTAGTATGTAATTAATTTACATATATTAATTGGCTCACTTTTTTACTGTTTATAATCCTATCCTAAAAAGGAGCTCTGTATTATGGGTTTTATGTGCTGGTTATTATTTTCCTAACACCAACTAAATTTTAAACGTCCAGTTACGTAACACCAAAAAGCACCTCAATACAGTACCCCCTTTGGCATGTGTCCCACACAGTAAGAAACACTGGGACAGCCCAAAAAATGCATTCAGGGAATCAGACAGTCACCTGTTCAATGCCCTGCCCTGCTGACAGACCCCATAATGACATTATAATCTGGACCTGCTGGGGCCCAGCTTTCTCATCTGTATAACTGCGCGAGCCGGACACCCCAGGGCCGTGTCTGCCTGGCCCCCCGCCCTCGCTCCCCGCAGGCCTCTCGCCTTCCTGCCGCCCCACGCACAAGGGGTTTGCAGCTGTCCTATTTTGTGCTGCAATATCTCCCTCCAGCTGCGGCTGATCAGTCCCTTTTCCTGAGTCCTTTGAATTGGAACAGAAAGAAAGGGCTGTTGAATGACTGAGACCATGACATGCAAACTCAGAGCAGCCACGTTGCTACCATGTTTTCCAGTGCAGGGCAGGGCGGGGGGCGGGGGGGGAGGGGGGAAAGAGAGAGAGAGAGAGAGAGAGAGAGATGGATGTTGGGCACAGGTGCACACTGAGATGCTCAGGGCGGAGCCGGGATGAGGCAGCCATCCACCCTGCTTGCAGGCTGTGGTTTGAGAACCTCCCTGAGGTTTGCGAATCCTTGCCCTTGAGTTGTGTGAGACATTCTTTCATCTTAATAATAAAGCTCCCACATGTTCTAGGGCTTAAATTAGTTTGACTTAATAGCCACTGCTTGCAGGCAGAGGAGCTAAAGCTAACACATGGGGGTCAATAAATTCCCATCCAAGTTCTTTGAGGATTCAGTGAGGAGGAATGAAAGGGGCGCAGGGTGGGCTCTCAGGGAGGGGCAATTATCACTAAGTCTGTGGCGTCCCATACACACGCCCCCTCCACCCTTCACGACTCCTCGGGACCGAAGAGGAAGCAGCTCTCTGAGGTGAGAGCAGGTAGTAACAGGAAAGCGGGCTGAGGGTAAGAACCCTGGGACCCTTGCGGAGGAGAGTCAGGTAGGAGGCGTGACGAAGCCCACGAGGACAAGCTGCTAATGAGCCGCCTGGTACCATCAGACAGGAGGCGCCAAGCCTTTGCGCCTGCCTTCTGTCCTCATTACACTTTCTGGAGGAAGTGCCGGGGAGGGGAGAACACGGAGCCAGAGGTAGATTTTGGTCCCGTCGCCCATCAGCCCTGCCACCCCAGCGTCCCGGCTACCTTTGCTCAGTGAACACACTGGCGAATTCCCTCCCAGGCCCAGGATCACTGTGAGCGCACGTGAAAGAACACATGTCTCCAAGCAGCAGATACAAAGCGAGTGCCCAGGAAAGACTAGTTGGTGTCCTTCTTCCTTCCTCCCCCCATCCCTCCCTCACTCTTCCTTCTTCTCTCCCTCCACCCTTTCTCCTTCCTTCCTGCCCTCCCTTCTTTGCCCCTGTTGCAGAGAATGCCTGGGCTTGGGAAGGAAGGGAAGGAGAAGAAAGGGGAGGGAGAGGACACTGGGGGGCACCCAAGCCTTCTCAACAGGGCGGGAGACAGGGCCACGCCTCTCTGCCCCACGGGCCCTCTGCTTGTTCCCTCTGTTCCCGCACTCTCCCCTCGTCCCTGTGTGAGTGGCTCCTTCTTGTCCTTCGTGCTGCAGCTCACACTTAACTTCCTCCGCGAAGCTCGCCACTCTTGTTCATAGGCTGCATCATGATTTGTAATTACAGATAGATTTGTTTGCTCTCTTGCTCAACTGGGGCTTCTGCCTCCTGCGGCACATCTGTTGGGACATTTGTCTCACTGCTCTCCCTTCCCAGGCCCCAGGGAAGCATTTTCTGCCCCTCTGTGGCCCTGCTGGGGGCTCGCTTCTTCTCCCTCCCAGATGGCTGGCTGGGCCAAGATCCCAGCATGCTTTGCAGCTGCACCTGTCCTGGTCAGTGCAGAGGTAGCAGGAGGGGCAGAGGGGCGGCTGGATTTCCCCCCCAGACCCTGAGCACCTCCGCTCCAGCTCACCCGCTGGAGTCTGGTCACAGCACACGTGGTCGGTCCTGTGCCCTTGCCGAGAGCCTGGTCCCCGTGGTGGGTTGTCCCAGAGCCCCCACCTAAGAGGAAAAGGGTTTGTCTCACCCCGCCAAAGCTCATTGGACACGCCTCTCCATTGCTCAGAGCCCAACAAAACGGGGGGTCCCCCAGGAGGAGAGAGCCTGAGTGTGAGCACCATGGTCTGGGGAAGCCATGCCAGGAGTCCCAGGTGTCCCTAGGGGATGGGGGCGCAGCAGCGAGGCAGAGCCCGTGGCCGTGGGCTTGCTCCTGCCCCACCTGCCTCCCCCTCAGGCCAGGCCCCCTGGGCCAGGGCCACGCGTGGGCTGCAGTAATAACAGCCTATGGGCCGAGGTTTCAGGGCACCTCCATTTGGACCCTCCAGCGAGGACCTGAGGGCAGCTAGCTTCTCGGGAATCGGGGCGACGCAGCACAGTCGCGAGGGAGCGATGCGGGGGAAGGGAGGCAGCCGACACATGGCGTTATTCAACGGCTGCCGCAGTGGGCGACCCCAGGGGCTCGGGGAGGGCATGCGGCAGTGGCTCAGGGCCTCCAGGGCACTCTGGGAAATGGTACAGATCACATGCTCAGAGATATCGCACCCGAGGGGCCAGGGAGCTGGGGTATTTACACAGCAACCCTGGCAGGCGAGAGTGAGGCTGCCCCCACGGGGGTGACAGCCGGGCCCTTCTGACCTCGTGGACGGAGCAGCCTCTGACGGTTCCTGAGACAAATGCCCCCTGGGCACCGAGCGGAGGCCCTGGCAGGGGAGGTCGGCAGGAGTGCACGGAAGGCCTAAGCAACAAGGGCAAGTCACAGCATCTCCTACCCAGCTCACCCAAAAACCATGCATTACCTGTTACAGCCGCCAGAGGCCCCCCATCAGAACTCAGAGCCTGTGTCACCCGCGATGGGGGCAGATGATGCTGGCATGGTGCTGGTTTGCTGTCCTGTGCTCACAGCTCTCCCACAAGCCTCCCCCGCCACGCTGCTTGTGACTAACGAAGCCCCAGGAGCTACCACGGTACCTGGTGTGTTCATCTCCCGTGGCTGCTCTAACGAAGGACAGTGAACTTGGTGGCTTAAAACAATAGATAACTATTCTCTCCCAGCTCTGGGCGTCAGAACTCCAAAATGTGTCACACTGGGCTGAAGTCAGAGTGTGACAGAGCTGTGTTCTCTCTGGAGGCTCAAGGGGAGAACCTACTCATTGTCCGCGCCTGCTTCTAGCATCTGCCTTCACTCCTTGTCCTGTGGTCCTTCCTCCATCTTCAAACCCAGAAGTGTAGCACCCTCAGACACACCCCTCTCTCCCCCTCCGCCCTGCTCCTCCCCGCCCCCACGTCAGCTTTCATCACCCCACCTGCTTCTCTCATGCATCTCCTGTCTCCCTCTTATAAGGACCCTTTTGATAACACTAGGCCCACTGTACTAATCCCCGGAAATCTCCCCATCACAAGATCCTTGATTCAATCACACCTGCAAAGACCCTACTGCGTGCAAGGATACGTATTTCCAGGTCCTAGGAATTAGCACAGAGATGACTCTGGTGGCCACGCTGCTGCCCACGATGGCACCCGACTTTGGGACTTGAACACGGAGGCTCAGCCATAACCTCACAGCTCACACCTCGGACAGCTGGGACCCGAGTGTTTCCATTCCAAGTCCCTGCCCTCGTTACTGAGCGGCTGCTTCCGCAAGTTCACAGAACATATTTCTCACAGTAACTCTGAAAGCTGTCGTAGGAGGGGCAAGCATGGGCTATATCCAGCCGCTTCTACTGGCGTGCGAAGTGGCCTGAAATCATCTTGAAGCACGCTCGTCCCATAGGGAGCAGCAGGGCTGCGAGGGGGCGGAGCAGGAGAGACTTGGGAAAGGAGTACAAGGAAGGTGCCGAGGGACTTGCATCTCTGGCGTGGGCTGGGTTGACGGCGCCCACCCACCCCCGCCTCCTTGACCTGACTTCCAAAGAAGCGGTTCATCGACCGTTCACAATGTGCTGGGGCCCGCGTGACGGGCCCTGCCCTGTGCCAGGAGACCGGTAGAAAATCCAGGTTCGGAACATCGCAGATGCTGACTGGCAGTTAATAAAGGTGTGTGTTACAAGTTAAATAATTTATCGATTTTCTACGGCAGTTCAAGAACTTTCATAAACAAGAAAGATCAACCTGTCCAAGTCCATTCCATTCCCTAACACTGAGTGGCCTCAAGCTTATTTCTAGAGAGAAGCTCCAGTTTCCTGCCAGCAACTGAGCATGAGCATTTCATAATGTGTGCACACACATATGCACATATACGTGTGGGTACGTGTGTGCATGTGTGTGTGTTAACAGATCATCTTCTGCTGGGCATGGCACCTGGAGAGAGGGAAAGGTCTGGAAGACATTCTTCACTGGCAGACAAAAGTGCGTGGTCCCATTCCCCAATCCAATCATTTCCCCACACACCCTTTTCCTTGCTTCACTTCACCTGCAAACAGAGGGGAAAAACAAACAAACAAACAAAAAACCTCTTTTTTGGAAAACCATCTTGCCTCCCAAAATGTCATCTCTCTCATTTCCTTTTTCTCTGAGCTCCATTTTCGCCCAACACCTGGGTGTCAGGAGAAAGGGAGGAGACCTTCTGAAGGATTTTGGAGAAGCACAGAGTAGGGGGTGGGTGGATGTCAAACAGCTCTGGACCAGAGTCTGGGGCTGCAGCGGAGCCCCGCCCTCCTGGTCAGGAGGCCACGCCCATGCTACTTAATTGTCCTCACTCTTCTCCTCTGTAATACGGTGAAGTGAAGCCTCACCTTCCACGTGGAGCAAAGCTCTCTCGTGCAGCCTCTTCGTGTACCACGTTCACAACTGGGAACCCAGAACCACTTAAAGGCCCTTCATAAAAGTGTGTGGAATGAGAAGCGAGGACCTTTATGGAGGTGCAAGACAAAGCCTGATGCCAAAAGGCGAAATTCCAAATGTTCAGGAAGCACCGAAGCCCAGCCACGGCCCGGGTCTGAAGAGAGTCGGCCCAGCATTAGCCGGGGTGTGACTGGCAACAGCCTCGCCGCCGCTGTCGTTGCTGTTGCCATGGCTGCTCCTACTTTATTTGTATTTCCCAAGGACTCTATGCTTTCAAAATGTTTTCAAAGACTCTGAGCATTTCACCCAGCAGACCCACCTCTCGGAGTTGGCCAACAGCTACTCGCATTGGTACGCACAGGGGTCCGAAGCCTGGAGCGCCAAGAGGCTCGCTGAAGGTCACAGCCTCGGCGACAGGGAGTGAGCAGAGATCTCTCTCTCAGCTCTGAGAGATGGGGGCGGGGTTACGGGGTTACCCACCAGTTTCTTTCCCCCAAGGACTCCCCGATGATATCCCCCTAGCGTCAGATACCCTCCCAGCAGCTCCCGGAGAGTGTCCCACCATTCCGCTGAGCGCAGGAGGCCCGTGTTGGAGCGGCCAGCCTCCCGCTCGCCCCGTTCCCCGGGAAGCCTCGGCGGAGGCTCTCCCCTCCAGACCGACAGCACTGCCCGTCTTCCCCGAGCGGGTCCTGCCCGTCCACTCCGGACCTCTGCCTCCACCTTCTTCATCACCCCCACCCCTGCCCCAAGCCAGCCCAAGCTCTGCCTGCCCTGAGGGGCACCCCCAGGCCCCTCAGCCCAACGCCGTTCTCCATCTTGGCTGTAAAAGAAAAACAAAATCTCCTGGGAGCCTCAGAAAAAGCACAGACGCTCAGGTCCCCCCACCAGAGGCGGAATTAACTGCTCAGGGATGGGACCTGGACAACCGTACTCTTTCAAAGCTCCCAGGCGACTTTCACGTGCAGCCTGCTTGTGCCCTATTTGCATCCTCTGTTTTAAGGGCACGTTTCCGGGTTCCCTGTGCCCTGGGCTCCCTCCTTATTACTCTGTATTGTAACTCCCGTTCATTCCTCCGACCCCGCCTCCGCCGAGGGCCCTCAGATGCTACCCTCACATCGCTGGCCTCTCACACCCTCGCTTGGCCCACTGCACGCCTCGAGGTGCCCCCCCCCCCCCCGTGCTGGGCGGCTTCCCCTCGCTGGCCCCAAGCCCTGCTCTCAGGGCCTCATTCCCGGGCGCTGTCCGTGCGGCCCGTGACTCAGCGCCACCAGGTGGCCGGCTCGCTCAGAGGCGTCCTTCGGCAGCATTCCTCCTGCCGTCTCTGCTCATGCAGGCCTGACACTTGGGCTCTGCAGTGCGTAAAGTACGGGGGTCCAGAGACACTGCTTTGCCTAAAAGCACTTCAGTGGGGTGCTAGGAAATCCCCGGAAATCGCTCCCCAGAAGCCCCCCAGGAGCTCACTGCGCTGAAGAGCGAAAGCCCCAAGGGGAAGAATGGCTGCCTCCCTCCTCTGACCAGGGCCCTGCACACCCCAAGGCCCAGGGCTCCAGGACCCTCCCTCCAAAGCCCATTCAGCCCCTGTATCCATCACTCTCTGCCGCGGTAAGTCTTCGCTCACTTTTATTTCCACACTTGATTCCGGGGCAGGAATTGTCAATGTCCACTTTGCAGATGAATCGAGGCCAGTCAGAGACCCTCCCGTCTCAGCGTGGCCTCTTCCTCGCTGTGTGGCCATAGGAGACTCCCCTTCCAGCTCAGAATTAGTGCAAACCAGGAGTTTCTGCCACGGTCTTCGTGAGCCCCACATGGGGCAGAGTGGAGGGCACCGGGAGGAGCTAGGGAGGTGGGAGGCGGGCCGGCACAGAGGCCGGTACCCGGCCGGGCAGCCGGTGTGAAGACAGCGATGCCCAGGCAGCCCCGGGAGCCCGAGGGAGGGCTCCGAGTTCCTCCTGACGTCCTTTGTCCCCTGTCGGCAGGAAGTTACGAGAGTGTTCTTCACTCCCATTCCCAAGACAGAGGACTGGGCAGCAGAAAGGGGGCATGTGTCCCCACAGAACCTGGTCTTACCCTGGTTCTCACAAGACTGAGAATCAAAGTTTAAACTGTGGGTACACCACATAGGACTCACACTTGTGACCACTTAACTGCTACCCCTGAAAACCCCACCCCGAATCCGGGCTGGAGGAGGCCGATGGGAGCCTTGTCTCCTGCCTTCTCGTAGGTGGGCTCACAAACAAAGCCACCATTGGCTTCTGCGCACATGGGGCAGGGGCCTTGCTTGGTAACAACAACCCTTACAGACCTGATTGGCCTGCTACAGTTTACATATCTATATACTCAGTTTCACAACAGGCCACACGGGGATTATTTTCTCCTCTGGGAGAGGAGGAAACTGAAGCCTGTAGAGCTTAAGAGCTAAGAATTCTAGGAATTACAAAACCAAGAGTTGAAAGAAGGCCCGAGAAGAGTTCAGAGGCGCGAGGTAGCTGCCGCCCCTCTTGAAAATGGTCAGAAACGTCTTTATGGAGGTGACACGACAGGAGGCTGCCAGGGGTGGACCAGCGGGCCCCCGCCACCGCTGTTGGAGGTGAAGCACCAGAGGGTGCCCCGGGACCGATGGGGAATTCTCCGTTGCCAGGGTGCAAGGGCACACGGTCTACGGGGATTTGGAGTTTGTCAGGGCAGTGGGGATGGCTGAGGGTTTCGAGTGGTCAGAACTGTTTTCTGGAAGGTTAACCTGACAGTGCTTGTTTCCTGAGACAGAGACTAGAGAAGCAAACAAATCAGGAGATCCCTTATCGCACAGCGGGGATTCGGCGACTAGCAAGAGGTGGAAGAAAACTCAGAGATCATTGTTTATAGCTTTGCCGTGCACCTCCGACTGAGTTCCCTGAGTGCTGCATGATAGATACCACTGTGCTTTCCAGGGATGAACACAGCACCTGGTCAGACGGTGGTCAGTACACTCATTCATGGTGCTGAATGAATGAATGAATGAATGAATGAATGGGAGGAGGAGCAAATGAATGCGTGAAATCTTCCTTTCCAGAGAGAGATGTTAGGATTGCACTGATTGAGAGAAGCAGCTGGCAGTAAGAGACACCATCCTGGAAGACCGGACAGAGCTGAAGGGAGCCCTTGTAGCCAGAAGAGGGGAAGAAGGAACAGTCAACAGTGAGCTTTCGCCGCCCCGGTTCCCAGCTTCCCCGCCTGTCCCGGGGCAGCGGCGCAGCGGGACTGCACCCGATGACCTCTGAGGTCCCTGTGGCTCCACCGTTCGGGGGAGTTTGCTCTCCACCCCGCCGCTCGCCTCGCAGGCTAACTGGGGCCGGGAGGAGCAGAGCCCCGCGGGTCCGCAGCCACCTCCCCTGTCCCCAAAGGCAGCCCTGCTGGCGTTATTCCGGGCCAGCGTGTGGCACCAGGCTCCCTTTCTCCTCCCTGCACCAGGCTTTTATGAACATCCCTAAGGAGCCCTGTGCGCTGACGCCTTTTAGAAAGCTCGTCGAATAGGGGCTCATGGAGTATAAATTAACCCCGAGGAGCCGAGCCACGTTCATCTCTGTGGTGATTATGCACCAGCCAAAAAATGTCTCCGCCTGTTGTAAGCAGCTGAAACCGACTGTCCGCGGCGCTTTTCTCCTTTGGCGCGGCAGTCAGCCACTCACCCAGATCTTCCCACTTCAGGGGTCCTCGCCACGGCCACCCCACCCATCTTGGTGCAGCTCAAGGGCTCGGGCCTCGGCCCGGCACCCCCGCCTCTCAGGCTGGCCTGGCCTGCCCGCGTGACCTGGGTTGAGTCCCCTTCCCTAAGTTCTGGCTGCCCGAACGACCCAGTGGTCATAACGGGTGTTTGCGAGTTCCAGGAGCAGCGCACACAGGGGCCCGCGCTCCCCGCCGGTCCTTTCTCTCCCATTGTTATCACCTTCCCTGTGTTAATATGACTGAAGAGGAGGACAGCTAGTAAAAAAAAAAAGTCACAGAGTGGAAATGAAAAGTTTCAGCTCCAGGTTCATGCTCCGTGGCTGAAAATAGAACTAATTAATATTCCGAATGCATTAATGAGGTCTCCGAAATCATACAAAGGAAGAATTCTGCTGTACAGTCATCAAAGATGCGTTGTACCCAGCGGAGGGCTTTCTGGGAAAGAAAGCAAGGCACGACTACCCACCCTGCCACCACTTCGAACTTGAGTCAGGCTATGCTTTAAATCAAAAATTAAAGTTATAGGCGTGCCTTGTGAGCGGGCAAAGGCTTCCCCCGAGCAGCTCAGTGAACTGGGCCGAGGCCCCCGCACGCCCCGCAGGCCCTGCCATGGTCCGCGTCAAGGGGCTTTGGCAGACGGCCGGACGCTCTTCCTCTCAGCGTCAAAGGGAATAGACCCCACCCCCACTCCCCTCACCCACCCGGCCATCATTCCCTCTGAAAGACGGAGGTCTGGGGCCCGCCTGACGCCCTGCTCTTCCCAAGGCCAAGGCCGGAGGGCCCAAGTGTTAAGGCCGCTGGAGGTGACCGGCGGCGACGGAAGGAGCAGGGGCGGTGTTGGAGCCCAGCTGCGCCGCGCTCAGGTTAGGTGACCTGCTGGGCTTCACTCTCCCCAAACATGTACTCAGCTCCTCCGTGTGCCGGGCATGGTGCTAGAAGCAGGGGCACCAAGGTGTGAGGGGGATCCACCCACACCCTCACGGTGGTTAAAACCTCGTAGGGGGCGGGGAGATTCCAGACAAGCACTCGGCCTACCCAGCATGGGGCAGATGGATCGTGGCCCGTAGTCCCAGCACTCTGTCCAGTGTATTCCCTCAGCAACATGACGTGAGCACTTACCAACGGTTTAGGCAGGGCTTCTCAACAGGGGCACTGGGGACACTTGGGCCCCATAACTCCTCGTTGCAGGAGGGCGGGGTCCTGCGCTGGCCTCTACCCACCGGGTGCCAGCATCGGTCCTGTCCAAAGTTCTGACACCAAGAAATGTTTCCAGACACTGCCCAGTGTCCCTGGGGGGCACGGTTGTCACAATGGAGCGGCTCTGGTGCAGCTGTCTGCCTGGTGCAGGGCTCCAGGGCTGAATGGGACAAGGCCTTCCCCAGGAGCTGCCAGTCGGGGACACAGACACACATGGCACTCCTGTCAGGCAGGAGCCAGCTGGGAGAGCCACATGCAGGGCAGCCGCGTGGTAGACAGGGCGCTCTGGCGGACTGGAGGGGGCAGCGGGTAGCAGCGCGGCAAGAGGCGGCCACGGTCTAGGCGGGAGAGGACGTGGGCCTGAACCAGGCCAGGTGGAGGGAGGGGCGGGCAGGCAGGGTCTCGTGGGAGAAAGGCCCCAAGGCAACATAAACCGAAGCAAGTTGCCAGGCCAGAGGGGAGGGAACGGATGTTGGCGACGAGCCAAGCAGGACCTGAACAGGGGCCAGGAGCAGAGGGTGAGCCCCAGCCACGATGCCCACATTCCCAGCGGCATCTGCACGGGCACGTGCCCTCCTGGGCCCCTCGCCTCTCTGACATGCGTCACTGGAAGACGAAGCTCTCTCCCTCCCACTCTCCTGCTCCGTCTTCCGCCTTCCTGTTTGCACAAGTCTCTCTGCGGAGGAGACACGAGAAAGCCGACGTTCTCCTTGGGTCCCGGGAGGCTTGGGCCTGGGGCCTCCCGGCTCCTGTCCTCCCACCAGGCAGGCTCTCAGAGCCTCGGCAAGCAAAGGGCGCAGGGGCCGCTGCGCAGGAGACGTGTGACTCACACTGAGCAGATAATGAGCTCTGGAGACAGGGCCGCAAGTGTCAAAGGGAGAAGTGCCACTTCGCCCAGGGCTTGGGTCCAGGGGGCGCAGGGGGAGGAGGCTGAGTGAGACTGACAGCTTCCCTGGCATCGCCCTCTGATCGCAGGCCCCCCCCCCGACCGCCGCCCCCACCCAGAAGTGTTGCTCTTTCACATGTGCATTTTACAGTTAAAACAGGAGGCCCCTGGAGGCTTGCCATGGAAGGCTTCATCCTTGACTTGGGCTGTCTCTGTTTTCCTTCAAGCTCAGGCTTCTGCATTGTCTCAGCGCTTAACCTATGAAAACGTGTGTCTTCTCTGTCCACTTAGTCCCCTGATCCTCTCCGCTCAGGCAGCCTGCTCGCAGCAGAGCCAGCCCTAGCGCGAGGAGTCAGCCAGCACTCGGCCTCACAGTGAGATGAGGGGCGTGGCCTCTAGAAGCGGTGTTCCCGTAGCTACGCCATCGAAAACACCAGGCTGTTAAGACCGCAGGGTCACTACGTCTACACTGAAAAGATAATAGACTAAGCAATAGGAAAGCAAAGATGCTGAGCAGAGGGAGAGTTTAGCCGCCTGTTTCACCTGCCCGGAAATGGTCCCCGAAGGATAACAAAGGTGCGCAGGGGCCCGGGCCCCGGCAGGAAGGCGAGGCCACAGGCAGGCGGGACACAGGAGCATTTGGAAACACATAGGCACAAAGGGAACCAGTAGCGGATTGAGCAGAACGCAAAAGCTGGCAGAAGCATGGGGCACCACCGTGCCCCAGGTCCAAAGAGGCCCAGGCGCTCTGAGCTGCCGGCTCAGGCAGGAAGAAGCCAGCAGGCAACGCCAGGAGGGTCTGGGCTCAGGCAGAAGGAGGGACTCCTGGGCCTCCTCATTTGTTTCTCTAACAGACATTTTTTACTTTTTGGAGCCTCTCACTTTCAGGGGTGGGCAAACGTAGGTTTACAGCTGTGAGTACCTGAAACACAGAGTTAATAAAGCTATTGTAATAGTCTTAGCCTGCATGTCTTTTTCTGTAGGAACAGCTGCAAACCTACCTTTGCCTACCCCCGTATAAGAATCTCTATCAGGACAGGAATTAGTCATTGTTTCCCTCATAAACACCTGTGGAGCACATAATTGCCAGGTACTGTGTGAGACAGAAAACAGGATTAAGTCTGGAATTGAGACCATTGTCTTGTCATGACAATGTTGCCAAATGCATGAGACTTCCTGGGAGTGGGCACGCACGGTTTCATGTTTTGTAATTCTATCGCTTTTTGGTTGTGCACAAGGCACTGAACTGGATTATATGATATGAAAGCCACTCCCTTCTTCATTTTTTCCCAGCACCCCTGATTGCTTTGAGACTAAAGTCTGAGTTTGGTGCCATATATTGTTAACATTTTCTTAAAACATGCCAATTTCCCTTTCTAATAGAAAAAGAGAGAAAGAGAGAAAATGAATGAGAGACAGACAGACAGAGAGCTTGCCTTCAGTCCAAAGCCTTCAAAAACAAAATACCTGGGGAGAGGTTAATACTATTGTTTTGTTATCCCTGGCTTTACTCTTTATGGTGACCTCTTTAAGTAATGCCGGTTTTTAAAGAAAAAGGACAAGTAAATAATAGGACAACAGGCACAGAAATATGGTGAAATTGTGAAAGTAGATTTAAATGATTAAATTTTAGAAAAATAAGAACCTAGCATTTTATTACTCTTAAACCAAATTTTTAGTTTTCATCCTCAAGAGATGCCTTCCTGGAGGAGGGTTCAGCCCTGCCCAGGTGACCTCAGGAATCATCACGTGACTCTCCAGCCAATGAAATGCGGGCAGAAGTAGCATGTGTCCTTTCTCGGGAGAAACTTTAAAGGCCATTATGCAATTTGCCCACTTCTTTTTCCTCTTCCACGGAAATAAGCTGTGTTACACAGAGAGCCTACCCCTCAGCCTGGACCTGGATTGAAGACAACAGGGAATAAAGTTAGAACCAAACCACAATGAACGTGAAGCGTGAGTAAGAAATCAGTTTGTGTTCTTGCAAGTCACTGAGGTTCAGGGGTTGGTTAGTAATGCAGCATCACATAGCCCATCCTGACAAACTGAAGGTCCAACAAGCTGAAGCAGGACCTGACAAAGAGACACAGCTGGCTCAGAACAGTCCAACTCCCCTCATGGGAAAACAAACAAACAAAAAACAACGCTTTAGCCCCAGTGTTGGATGTCTCACCAAGGTGGTGTTCCCCATGGAGAACATTCAAGCATCTATTCAGGAGCAGCGTTGGCAGGAAGTCTCACAAGCCTCATGCCCAAGTCACATGAGGCCAATGTCATTGGTGATGTGTGCCAGGTAACTGGATGGTCTTGAAGTCTTAGAACGGGGTGAACAAGTTAGGGAAATCCCACACCTTAAGCACCCTCTGTGCCAGAGGCACTGTGCCTGGCCCTGTGTACACGTCCTCCCACTGGGTCTTCTGAGGAGCTGACACTACAGCCCGTTTCAGAGAGGGAACACTTAATACTCTGTCCCATAAAGCCATCCAGCCAGGAACTGATGGAGCCAGGACTGGAACTTGAGGTCCCTTGAGCCAGGCCCAGCGCTGCTCCCTTTGTGGCTCCTCTAGACCACGCTGGCAACCTCCAGCTGAAAACATGCCACCAGCTACGTGCATTTTCATCACTCCCCCGTCGATATTTATTGGAACTGTGGAATAGGAAGGCTTTGGTTAATGAAATTAGATGCATCCTCACATTCATCATCTTTTCTGTATCTGCAACGTCCAGATTGAATCTGGAGCGGGGAACGGCGGGGGTGTCAGGGCTGGGATTGTTCAGTGAACACTGCGGTGGGGCTTCTCCACAGTTGGCGCGCTAAGTGCCACGGGGACAGGGAAACGCGCAACCATCTTCCTAGAGTTGGGAATGAAATCTTCCCAACCACAACAACAACAGCGCCTAACGTTCGGCTAAACCCAGTGAAGCGACACTCAAATTACCTAATCACAAGCGATTGTCTCACCTTTTTCTTTTTTTCTTCTCCCCTCCCTCCCTCCTTTGTGGCTTCCTTACTTCTCAGCATCCATTCTTAGTCTGGAAATAAGGATGGCCTTCCATCCCGTCACTACTGAGGTACTGAAAGAAGCAGAGAAAGGAAGCAGCAAAGTCAGAGGGAGAGGGAGAAACGATGGAGAAGGGTGTGGAGGAAGGAAATGGAGGTTCATCGGTCACCTAGCCTATGCTACGCAGCACTGGAGGCATGGGCCTCCGTGTGCTCTCTCCTATCACTCTCAGAGCACTCGGTGCGCTCTCCGTCGGCGGCCCACCAGCGCCAGCACCAGGGAGCAATGATCTTTCCCAGATGTGAGCATAGGAAGAGATTTAAAAAACAAACAAACAAAAAAAAAAAACTGAAGGGAGTAACAGATTTGATCTCTTGGCCGTTTGGCCCAGAACAGCCAAGAGAAGTTGTGCGGAGTGACACCCACTGCCAGACATGAGCTCCTAGACGGCTAACCAAGCTCTCCCCGTCCTGCCCTGTGGCCTCACTGCCCACTGCAGACCATGTGTTGATGAAGCATATTTATTTCTTCCACCCAGGCTTAAGTGGCCATAAGATTCTCCAGGCTTAGTGGATTCCTTTCGTCAACACTCATTTAAACATTGACCGATACTACATACCAGCCACTGTTGCAAGCATTAGGGATACAACAGGGGACAAAAAACAAAAGCCAGGAAACCCTGCCCTGCTGGAGCTTCCATTCTAAGGACAGAGACAGACAGTAAACAAAGCGATGAGTAAAGTATATACTATTTAAGGAAGCGTTAGGTGTTAGGGAGAAAAATAAAGCACCGAAGAGAAGTTAGAAGTGTTGGGGGAGAGTATAATGTTATTGCTAATAGAACACTCACGAAAGGCCTTGCTGCAAATACGACATTTGAGCAATGACTTAAAGACAGACGTGAAAGAACAGGGTTTCAGGGACAGAGGACCAGGAAGTGCATAGGCCCTGGGGTCTGAGCGTGCCTGTGGATTCAAGGAACCACAGATCAGAATGGATGCACAAGGCACAGTTAATGGGAGAGAAAAGTAACAAGAGGACAGGTCACTTTGGGGGGGCTGTAAGAGAGGACAGGTGGAGACAGGGGTACAGACTAGGGGCTATTTTGTTTGTCCAGGTAAGCGGTGGGTAGATTTGCTACTTCCATGTGTTGCTGGAATTTTTGTTTCTTCCTCTCCACCTACACTGTCTCAGTCACAGCTCAGGCCCTTGCCATCACTAGGTTTAGTTACTACGATAGTTTCTTAACTAGTCTCTCTAACCTGGTCCCCTGGGTTAGTCAGGATAGGAGAGGCTCTGCCTCAGCAGCAAGCGAATGCTGAAATGTGGCAGAGACTTGACACCATCATGGAGCGTTCGCGCTGACATCATCACGTGATGTGAGTCAGGATGGCCATTTCCGAGGTCGGGGGGGCCCAGTGGCTTCCTGAACGGCCAACAGGATGCCAACAACCCACGTTCCCTCCCTCCGTGGCTCCCTTCCTAGACGCTTACTTACCTCCATGCTTGTCTCTAATAGTCCAGGAAGCAGGAAGCTGGGCCCGTAGCAGCTCGGACATGACCACTGTAAGAACTCGTGTTTGATTCAGTGAACCTGGGGGCTCTGCCCTAGCGTGTCACCTCCAGCAGCCTGCTACTAGCATGTTAGTGTCTCTGTGTGCAAAAAGACAGAGTTGGGCCCAGGGAGATCTGAGGCTCCGTCCAGCTTTAAAATTCTATGCAGACCCACTGTCATGCAGTGGCTACCTTATTAATTCAGACCTAGAGAAGAAATCCTCCTAAGTATAGAATTATTTATCATTTGCAGGAAGAACTGAGCAGAACTCAAGCTGTTCAAGATCTCTTCTCCTTGGCCAAGCACGATTTCCTTGCGAACGTTTTGGGTAGGATTTTTTTTAAGCTTCCAAAGACACTTTTTGGACATTGATCTGTACTTGTAAACCATATGGTTGGAATTTAGTATGAAAAAGTCAAGAACAGACAGAATGAGCTGCTTGTGCCAAGCACCCAGTAATTTAGAAAGTTCCAAGAAAATGGATGGTTCCAAAATGCGAGAAAAACATTTTGGTGCAGAATGGGCATTTCTCAGGAGGCGGAGAAGAATGGATGTTCTAAAGGCCTGATGTATCAGATTTTATACAGAACAAACTGCCCCAAAGTTTAGTGCTTTAAATCAACAACCATTCTTTTAGCTCATTATTCTGTGGGTCAGCAAGGGTCAGGCTGCAGGATGGCTTTGGGGTCCTGGCTGGGCCCCCTAATCTGCAGGAGTTTGGCTGCGATGGCTCAGCTTTGCTCTGCATGGCTTGTCAGGGACCACAGTCCAGTCCAGTTCAGGTGCTGGTGAAAGGGGCCCCAGTTCTAGAACAAGTGCCAATGAGTCGATGCATTTCAAGTCTCAAGGTGTTTTTGTCCTGTTGGCCAAACAATTCCCATGGCCACTCTAGATTCAAGGGGTGGAGAAAGGTCCCACTTCTTAATGGGAAGAACTTTTAAAAAGTCATGGAAATATGGAGATACAGGGAAAGGAAATCTTTACGGTCAGTTTGGCAATCAACCACCGTTAGACACATGGGAAGGGGTTTAAGTTCACTGAGGTTTCACTGTGAAAAGTGAAAACCAGGCACAGGGAAGAGGATGTTGGAAGAAACAGAAGGTTCACAAGACATGTCCACTTTCTTCAAGTATTTAAAGAGCTATCATGGGTAAGAAGTATATATATTTTAATGGGTGCAGACTGAACTACTGTGATTAATGTCACAAGTCGCATGATACCAAAGAATGTCGGGACCCCCAGAGCCCCCCATTACAGGTAAGGAGAAAGGAAGCAAACACTGAGCACCTGCCAGGAGTCAGATAATGTCGCATTTCCCATGTGATACTCTCGAAAGTGCATTCCCTTCCATATTTCAGAGACGATGAAGTCAGTCTCAGATCTAGGATGTGAACCCAAACCTCTTTGATGCAGAAATCAGTGCTCTTTTGACACCAAATCATGCCTCATTTAGGCTCTTTCAGGGTCAAACTCACTCAGTACAATTATTACCATTTTACAGATTAAAAAAGAAAAAAACCTGAAGCTCAAGAATCAGCCTATGTCAAAGACCAAAATCAATACTTCTTCCACTACACAACATGCCCTCTTGAACGAGTAGATGCTGGGGTCTCGCAGGCGGTATGTAAGTGGACGGCAGAGTTTTTATCGAGTGGTCTTTCCCTAATGTTTACCACATTCTACCAGAGTTGATGCGTGAGAAATTCTGGTCACTCACAAATGAATTAGATCTGATCATTCTTGACATGAAATTTAGAAGGTTTTATCAGATTCTTAAAACTTTCTTCATTATAGAAAGTTTAAAACATGTGAAAACAAAGCAAAAGACATGAGGAGCCCCCATGTGCCCATCCTCCAGCTTTGAAGATTTTTGACATATGGTCAGTCTTGTTTCTTGCCAGGTTTCTAAGAGACAAACCCCACACCTGTGGTTGATAATCAGCTGCTTCTGCCTCCCCGAATCAGTAGCCAAGGAGTATTGGATCAGTTAGGGCACCCCAGCATGGCTGGAGATGAACCCCTCATTTCTAAGGGAGAAGGCTAAGATTGAGAGACAGGAGTGGATGTCCTCACCATCCCAGACTGAGTAGGAGAAGGGGAAGGATTAGGACCAGGGTCTCCCGGCTCTAAGCTTATAGTCTCCCGCTGGACCAGCCTTCTCCGAGGCCTTGCTGGGCACCCACCCCTACGGGGCCAAGGCTCCCTCCCGAGGAGAAGGAAGACGTCAGTGGAATGGGACTTGGCCTCTGTCCAGCAGGCTCAATGGACTTTGTCAGCCATGTCCTCCCTTCGACCTTCTTACTCTTTCAAGGGTAATTAACCAGCCAAATGGGTTCCCTCTGCTGAGCCTTGGTGTCCAAATAATCACAACCCCCCCCCCCACCAACTGCTGGTGACAAAATCACTCCTGCGAGGTCCCACTTGGTCCTCCAATGTCACGTCCTTCATCAACTCAGCTTTCCCTATTTGAAAACTTGGTGCCTCACGAAGACGCCAGCTTGTGAGAAGGCAGCAGACTTCACAGACACTGCTCTGCCGCTTGGCTCCAGGGGCACATTTCCCAGTGAGACGTGACCTCCTCCCCGGGGTGAATGCAAATATCTAGGGGCTGGTACAGGGCGTGGGCATGGTGTAGAGTGTCCCTTCTCAACTTGGGAACCCTAGGAGATCTATGGTGGCTTCCTGGGGGGTCCTGGAGGAGAACATACATTTTCAGCACAGCCACTGAAGCCACCATGAATAGAGCGTGACTCCTGTGGCAGGCACTGTGCGAAGTGCTTTCCATGCATTAACTCACCGAACGCTCCCGGTGACCCTGGGTGGTAGGTGTCACTGCTCTCTCTCTGCTGGGAGGAGACCGAAGCCCAGAGACTGAGTAACTTCTTGAAAGTCAGGCAGCTACTAAGTAGCACTGAATATCTACCAGAATAATAGGGTTTAAGATGCTACAAAGTTAAACCGGGGTTATCACATGTGTAGGATCATTGTTGAAGCCAAAAACACAAGTGTGGAGCAAGGAGAAGTGTGAGCCAGTATGCATTCCAGCCCTCGGCCGAGCCCAGATGGAAATGCTGAAGAAACTCAGGGAAGCAAAAAGGAAAGGGAGCAGTAAGATTCGTCAGACAGATCATCCGAGTGGGGCACACACCATTTGGAGAATAACTATATTTACAAAATCTTTCTCAGCTCCCCCTTCCTCATCTCGACCACAGCCCTCAATGTGGGGATTACCATAACCCCATTTTACAGATGAAAAAACTGAGGTTCATAGGGCATACGTGACTTGCCAAGTAGCTAACTAGGCATTAGGACAGACTCCAAGACATGAGCCTTTTCCAGTCCACCCCAGTAGAGCTCATTTTGAATCTGAGGGTATATTCCTGTCTCTTAACACGGTACCTCCAGTCTGACCCCACCGAAACCCACCGTGAATAGGGTGACCCTATGCCCAGCTTCGTCCAGGGCAGACCAAGTTTACACCTGTGCCCTAGCACAATTAGCAACAGTGCCCTCTTTCATCTGCAAGAAGATCCTGTTGGGATGAAAAACTATACGGCGACCCCAGCCCCCAGCAGCCCTTCCCCAGCGGCTGCGTCTGCAGAGCTGAGCAGCGAGTCTCCGCAAACATCCTTGCTCCCGGGCACAGCATCGGAGAGGTCTCACAAAGGGTCGGAGCTGCGGACGAGACTAAATTTAGGACAAAATGTGGAGGGAAACTTTCTAGTTTATTCCTCCCACAGCCCTACCTGACGGTGAAACAAGCGATTGTTCTCTGAGCAGAAGATTCCAGAAGAAGGGAAATAAGAAATGGGGAGAAGAGAACACAGAACAGGCTGTTTGCCCTTCCCCACCTACATGCCTGAGTTTATTAAACATTTGGGAGTTAAAATTCTTGCAGCAAATCACCTGGCCCCCTCTCTATTACTAAGGTGACCCTGATTTCCCCAACTTTCAGGCCATTTTACACGTCATCACCCGGCATCATTCTGAAAATAAATGATGACTCTTCTGAAATGGCTTCCCCAACACCCGTCTCTCAAGCAGATGGCGTTAAGGAGACTGGAGCGCACAAACCAGGGGGACCCTGAAATCCGTGGGCAGCTGTTGAGATGGGTTCCCCTTCCCAGAGCTCAGGCAGGCCTGGGGGTGACTCCTGGCCCTCCCGCAAGCCAGCCATGTGCTCTATGCAGTAGAACGACTGTTTCTGGCCCTAGGAAGAAGCCCCTCTGCCCCCTGTGGGGCTGGAGGCCGCCGCTCTGGGAGGTCTCGCAGTGGGTTCGCCGCAGTAACTTCATTAGGAATGAGTGGTAGTTCATAACAACACCTACCCCCAAGTGGTATTTGTAGCAGGTGTTCCCCAGTCCAAGCTCCCTGGTCCTATGAGCAGAAGTCAGACAACCCCTCCTTCCCTGTTTAAAGGCGGGGGAGGCAGGGAGAGCCCAGTGCCTGTTTCCCTGCTTCCTGTCCGGCAGAGCCCAGCCGAGCTGTGACCCGCGAGGCAGAGGCCCAGGCTTCGAAGCCAGGTGGACGCTGGTGGACCCGGTGGCTGCGGGCACCCGGTGAGGTGTTTTAAGCTCTTTGTGCCTCAGTCCCGGGGCCTATAAAATGCAGACAATGCCTCCTTCATGTGGGTGCTGTAAAGATCAGATAATGTGATTGTAAAAACTAGGTAATATGGAAAAGTTATTATAAAATTTAAGCAATATGGTTGTCTCAGAGAAGTGAGCTGGCAAACACATGTGCCACCCGCAAAAACCCCCCATGCGATCCCCCTCAATCTCAATCTCTCCCTCTCCCCCCCCGCCTCCTTCCTGCCCTGTGAGGACATGGCAGCAAGATGGCCGCTGGCAAACCAGGAGATTTTTACCAGATCCCAACCTTGAGGGTATCCTGACCTTGGACTTCCCGGCCTCCAGAACCATGAGAAATAAACAAATCTCTGTGTTTTATAACCTTCTCAGCCTGCGGTATGTCCTTGTAGTAGCCCAAACCAACTGAGACAGTGGCTAGAAACAAGCATCCATTACATCTCACAAAACGGGGTCGTGTGAGCAGGCGGCGCGCCCTGTCTGGCTCATTGGATCTCGGCCGGGCTCGCTCACTCACGGGACGCCACCGCCCTCGCTGGCTGTGAACTGGATGGACTAGAATGGATCGGGCTGGGATAACTCCCCTGGATTCCACGAGGCCACTCCTACCCCAGCAGGGTAGCCGGGCCGGTTCCCATGGCAGGGGCAGGGTCCAAAGACGTGATGGGGACATACAAGGCCTCTCAGTGCCCAGACTGGACACTGACCGCCATCACTTCCACGACAGTCTGTGGACCAAAACAAGGCACGAGGCCAGCTGTCCTCGTGGGATGAGGAAATGGGAGGAGCAGCAAGATCGCATGGCGAGGGGTGGAGAATCAAGGCCACTTCTCAGGCAGCCTATGGCACAGCGGCTACTGTCACCTTACCTGGTGCTGACGCAGGCGGACAGGGGTGCCGGAGCCAGGGTTCAACCCCGGACCTGCCTGGCGTCAAAGTCGGAGCCCTTTCTTGGGCACCGTGTTACTACTCTAAGGGAAACAAAAACAGCTCTGATGAAACCCATAAAAGCATCTCCCCGCAAACTTCCCGAAGTCTGCAAAAGGACGGAAACTTTGTCCTTCCCCCTCATGGTCCGAGGCATCTCTCTTCGAGGCTGTGGAAGAGGTGGGAGCAGCTTTCTTTGGCTACTTTCCAAGATTCATCCTGCAGACATGGAGTCACCTCCCTCATTAGTTCTAATTAGATGCGTGGTTCATGCAAGGTCACCACAAACCCAAAAGTTGAGTGATTTAGGAAGGATCCAGGCTCCAGGGGCAGCAAAGCCAACCTCTTGGTTACCTGGGTGATGGCTATTCTGCCCGCACCTCAGCTGTCAGGTAGCCGACCTTGAACTCTGCACACAGGCTGACCTTGGGGGGAAGGTGGTAACCCCCGGGGATCCGGGGGGCCTCGGGCCTCTTCGCTGTGGCGGCTCTGGTTGCCTTCACTTTCCAGGGGTGGGCGGGCAGGTGGGCACTAAAAGCCGCAGGTTTCTCCATTTCTCCAGCCCAGAGGCCTCTTCAGAAGCCGTTCGCATTTCCTGACACCCCCATGTTTGCCCTGTTCAAGAGACCTGCGCTCAGACACCACGACACTCAAAAGGACCCGATGCATCACCATGCCCAGTTCCGCCCTGCTCTGGAAGGGACAGGTGAAGCCCCCCAAAGAGAGGCCATTTATCCCAGCTGACAGCGCTGGCGAGCAGCAGCAGCACCGCGGCCCGCGCCGGAGGGCGGCCTGCACTCCGAGCCTGGCCACGCTCCGGGCACAGCCCCGCCCGCCCGGCCTCTCGGGGCCTGAGCACGCTCCTCCTCTCCAAAGCCAAGCTCTGCCTTTCTTTTAGGATCGCCGTGGTATTTAAGCGAGATAACACACCTGAGGTACGGGCCGGACCTCCGGGCTCCGCAGAAGACGGCCGTCACACCAGGCGCACAGCCCCTGGGCCAGGGAGACGGGGATGGCGGCAGGGGCGACGGGCGTTCTCCGAGTAACAGTGGACAAGAACGACACTGCCTGCAGCCCGTCCCCGGGATGAGCCTCTCCCGTGGCCTGCGAGCTGCACAGAGAGCAGAAGCTTGGTCTGTTTCCGTCACGGCTACGCCCCCGGGCCTGGGTGTGGGGACAATGACCATTCTGTGAGCAGGGATGGATGGCTCTTAGGTTGCGGGGGCCCAGGGACTGCGCGAGTGTGGCTCCTGTCTTTCCAGGGCGTAGGTTAGAAACTCAAAATACATGCCATCAGCAAGGCTCCCGCCTCTGTCAGACGAACACAGGCAGAAGGCCAGCGGCGTGGCTCCCGCGCTAGGCCTCAGGGCCGCCGACCCGGGGCCCCCGGGCGGGAACTGCGGCCGGCCATCCGTGGGCATGACTTTAAACATGTCAGTCGCTGTCTTTGAGGCTCCACTTGCCATATCTACAATGAGCATGATTAAACTGTCCCTTTCAAAGGGCTGGCGTGAGGACCAAACGCGAGCAGGGACACTTGTGTAGCCCAGAGCCTGGATGGAGTGGTGGCTTCATCAACGGGAAGTAAACCGAGCACGGTGTCCCAGGCTCCCCCATGGGGGGAGGCGAGCTGGCTTCTCGGGGGGCAGCCCAGGAGCCTGGAACCCCCGGACTTCCTGCCCCCATGGGCCTGCCGCAGCTCCGGGCCCCAGCACTCTGGTGTTTGGGGGTTCCGAGCCTGGCAGGGGAAACGCCAAGTGGGAAAACGGAAGAAAAATGTCAGTCAGGGCACCGCGCCAGGGCAGGCAGGCTCACGTGTTATTATGTGCCCTCCGGAATTAAGGGAAATCAGAGCCGCCACTGATGGCGCCTCACCCTTCCCACTGGCCACGGGGAGGCGGGTAACTCCCTTCATGGCCCACCTTTAAGGGTGCCTTGGGATCCCTAGGCTTCCACGCGTGCTTTTCAACCTTAGCTCTCTTTTTTCCTTATGTTTTACTTCCCTTTCACTATATAAATTCTGATAGAATACCTCAAATACTTTGTGAAGAGAAGTATTAACCAATCAATAATCCATTTATCCTTTCAACAACCCCCACAGTAAAAGCATCCTCCTCTCCGCAGCACAGAGCCTCAGTGAGGTCAGGTGACCCGCCCGAGGTCTCACAGGGGTGATCCGGGCAGAGTCGGACCCCGGGCCTGCTCCCTTCCTGCTGCTCCAGGACCCTCCCCTGGACCCCCTGGGCCCTCTGCTCTCCCGGGCTCCGCGGGCCTCCTGCGCTCCGCAGAAAACCACTGCCGCACGTCGGGTTACCCGCTGCGGGGGCAAAGGCCGTGCACACTTATCCGGCCCTTATCCGGAGGCTCGGTAAAGACAGGCCAGGGCACTCCTGGGGCCGAGGGAGGAGAGGTCCTCGGCGAGACCGGTGACGGGACCAGGTCGGCAGCCCGGTCCCTCCACGCGGAGCCTCGCACACGCGGCGGGTCCGGAGGACACTCCATCGCCTTTTGCCCGTTCTGAGACACTCCAGCCGATGTCAGGGCGTCCTTGGGTGTCACAGCGTGGCCTTGCCCAGGAAAGACAGTAAGTGGCGGGACGTCTCGTCACCTAACGCCAACGCCACTGTCACGTCAGAGAAGAGGGCTCTGGGAAGCGGAGGGTGGGGAACTGCCAGCTCCCCCAGGGACTCTGCATCATGCGAAGCACAACAGTCCCCTCTGACAGATAATAAGGCAAGAGCGCGGCAGGACCATGCCCACGAGGCGTCTGCCCAGGAAACTGCGTGTCTCGGCCTGGCCTGCTGGCCCCTCCCCATCCACTGGAACCCCGCGCCGGCTCTGTTCATTATCTGTCAGGCGTTGGCGATAAGACGTGGGGCCGGGCTGCTGCAGGATTAAATGGCTCATGCGGGGGAAGGGCCTTCGCCGGGCCCAGCGCATCTCCAGGGTTAACAGTCGGGATGCGCGGGCGCTGCTTGAACGTGTACGGTGTCTTACAGTTTACAGTGGATCTGCTCCTTCATGTCTGTTACTGTTGTTTCAATAAGAGACAGACGCAGGCGCCCTAAGACCAAGCCCAGTGGCAGAATGAGGAGGAGGGTCAGCACAGGGTGACTCCAGCGTTCACTTTACTTCCCTGGGTTCTCAGGTGACCAGATGCCCATTTGCCAGGGACAGCCCTGATTTTACTGCTGATAGGTTGCAGTGACAATGAATGGTCCCCCCTTCACTCCTGAGAGATCACTGCTTTGGATGCTAAGCCGTAGGACGCCCCCTCCCACAGGCGGCCACACGGTCAGGGTTTTGGTGAAGAGACACAGAATCACGTCCAAAGCTTGAACTCTGGATTCTGAGTCGACACAGTTTGGTTACTCAGGAGCTGGGTGACCCTGGGCAAAATGTCGTACTTAATCTCCATGAATTTCAGGTTCCTCGCCTCTACAGTGAGGACAAAGCGGGGCCCCCTCACGGGGTCACCGTGGAGGTCAGAGACACCTATGAAAGGCACGCCTGGAGCAGGGCGCGCGCCCATCATCATCCGTCAGGGATGCTCATTCTTTTGGAAAAATAATGACTTACTCAAAAGGCTTCCGGAGTCACACTTTGGCAGGCTCAACCCATCAAAAAGTTCAAGAGGTAAAGAACTCCCCTGTCTCATAAATAAAGAGGGTCACCTTTAAACATCCCCTCGGCAGGGGCTGCAGGCGGTTCGCGGTCATTACGGATGCCAACTGAGAATGTTGGCACGGGTGAAATTTCACCCTTGGCTTCCTTCGGAGTCACCGCCGGTGACCGCCGATGATGGGTGGCCCTTCCTTCCACCCCGGGAACGTGCGGAAGATTTGCAGCTGGTCAGCACTGGGTGGAAGACTTCAATGGCTGTATTTAAGTGGCCTGGAACAATGCTGGCGGGATGAAGCTGCCTGCGACCTTGGCTCTGCGTTGCCCTCCGCGGCTCTCTCGGGTGAGCCTGCCTCTCCTCCCCCTTGCGGGGCAGGCACCGAGCACGGCACAGGCACTGCGGGGAAGGGAGACTTTGCCTCTGCACACAGCCCTGCGACCCTGGAACAGCAGAGCTGTGAAGGGCTCTGCCTGGCCACCGCTCTCACTGCACCCCGGGGACCGGGGCAGGGAGAGCTTACGGAATGTGCTCCAGGTCACAACACAAGTTCATGGAACAGGAGGGCCCGGGGCCTCTGGCTTGTGGCCCGTCTGCCGCCTGCGGCACCATGCTTTGCGGAATTCTGCTCAGACAGGTCCTGGGAGGCACACCGGGTCCTCCTCGTGCACCTTCCCAGATGTGCTCATCCGTGGTTAGCAGCTTTGTGCGCGGCTGAGACGACGTGGGAGGGACAGCTGATAAGCAGAGATCATGGGAGAGAAAGAAGTCACACGCTTGGAGAGCAGCACCTGTCAGTCCGCGGGTGTGGACTGGACCCCCGGGGCCACGTGGTTGCCCTCGCTCTGGTGGCTGTGTCTGATGCTGCTGGCTTTAGTTTAGTTTTCCTTCAGAAATTCATTTTGAAGCTATCAAGGCCCATTTTAAAATTTAGAAGTGGCTTCTGCCTTCTGGGTCGGAGAGTTGAGTTTGTCTTTTAGACAAAATGGCCCCTTATTCTGGAAGGACCGTCCCAAGTTTGCAGGTCTCCTCTATATTGGGAAAACACCCTGAGTAAGCTCCAGGGCCTGGGGTCACCGGCACTGGCCTCTGAGGCTCAGAGATGCCTGGGGGGCCTGAGAAGCCGGGGGCGGAAGAGGCTGGGGAGGTTTCCCCTGCCTTGCAGGGAAATTGGGTGGGAAAACAGGCCATAACAGACCATAGGATGGGGCTTACGCCCCAGGACTCCAAGAACCGTCGCCGGTGGCAGCCGTGAGAATGCTGTACTGTGCTTTGAGGGGTCACCGAGGGAACTGAGATGCCCCCTCACAAACTGGGGCGAGGCGGCGCATCTGTGCTGATTAGCCCGAAGGAGCTCTGTGCCCTGCGGAGGGGCAGCAGCGTGTGGGTCCCTGGCTGAGGTCCCGGCCATGCGGTGGAGGCTGAGGAGCTCACGCGATAACTTGGCGGTGCGTGGAGAGCGTTGTGGCGCTCTGTAGCAGGAGGCCAGAGAGACCTGGGGGCACGTTCGACACACACGGCCATAGCCGAGCACCCTGAACGTAATTGGTGCTCCACAGACAGTTGCTGCATTAATTAATTAGGTGAAAACAATACGTGCGTAAATAAGAAGTCATCAAGAGGAGAGAAACCCCTCTTCTTAAAGGGGAAGCATGAGCTCAGGGATTCAACTAGACTCGCTATCATCCTCTCTTTCTCCCGGCTCCCACCGGCTTCCGGCTCAGCCAGCTCTCCCTGCCTGGTGGCGAGAGGACAGAGAGCAGCATCGACTTGCAGGATCCCGGTGACCTCCTGCGGTATCTGCTCCACCTTTGTTGGTGCGCGTGTCTCTTCCTGAGTCACTGTGGCTGCTGGAACGACGCAAGAACTATGAACATCAGCAACGACAAGGGCATCTCCAAGCAGAAATCAGACGTCCTCCCAGGAAGAAGAGAGTGTGGATGCTGGAGAGGCAACGCATAAACGTCCTCTATCCAAACACATGGCCCTGGGTTATTTAATTAGCCCCAACGGAACCTCAGTTTCCTGTGGACAAAAAGATAATTACGGAATGAGAACCTGGCCAAGGAGTTTGGGCAACTCAAGAGAGATAAACACATGAAAAGCCTGGAACAGCGTCTGAAGGAGAAAATGAATCAGGGGAGTCCCGTGAAATAATTTCCTTCCTTCCAGGTTTAGTTTCATTTTTACGACATGGGGATTTACTCCTCTTTCTTTGCAGAAACTTGTAACATCTTTATTAGGAAGCCAGTGTGCTTTTTTCTGCATAAAACTAATGTGCCATCCCCTGCCAAGTTCAGAGGCGTCCAAGGTGAACGGCTTTCTTCAGCACAGACCTCGAAGGCGGGCAGGCGGCAGAGGCTCGGCGAGCTTTGCAACAGCCTTGAAGAGCAGTCCAAGTTATAAAAGGAATGTTCATGTTTAAAAATTAAATGTTTGGCTTAAATATTTAATTGTTCCATTTTTCCCCCTGCCTGGTTGTTAATTCAGTACTAAAACAGAAGGGGACCTAATTTACAGCCCCTGACACGGGCCTCCGGGGCTTTCTGAAAAGGATCTGTCACGTCTTTCTCCAGAGTAATCGTCATTTTAAATAGGTCTCTATTTTCTGAGCATCGACGCTATTCCAGGCATTGGGACAGGTGCTGTCTGTCTTGTCAACTCATTTCCTCTTAACCTGAACTCTGCAAAGAAACCGCCATCCCCATTTGACAGGCGAGGAGACTGAGGCTCGGGAAGGTTGTGTTGGTTGGACCAAGATGACCCAGCCTGCCTGGGAGAGAATGGGAAACGGGACATTAGTCCGGGTGTGTCTGAGAGCAAAGGCGGCATCCTTTCAACTGACGGCCACGGGTCCGGAGACCAGCATCCCGGCCTGTCGGGGTGAACGGCTGCACCGTGCAGGTAATACCCACCCCCACCGGCCTCCGCACCAGCTGCTCTAGGGGATTTACAGGAATCTGATTAGGGCCCAACAAGGTGCTTGCAAAAGATGAAAGATTTCAAGATTAAAACGAGGCCTTGCTATAAATCCAGCCCGGCAATGACAGGCATTTTGAAATAGCACTTAAAGACACCTCATCAGGAGAGTAATGAGATATTTATTGTTTTTAAGATTTACTGGCACCTCATAAATGCCAGGATCGACACCCGTCGCGTGGGCGTGGGGTTCTGCCAGAAGGATGAGCTGGAGCCTTCCTCTTCGCATTTGGGAGGAAAACACTGGCGAGGCTCGTGGCTCCCGGGAGGTGCTCTGGCTGGGCGGCCTCCTGGGGACAAATTTCTGCCAACTGCGGAGCTGTGAATGCCCGACCAGGAAGGGGCCTGGGAACTCTTCTCAAGCAGCCCCGTTGCACAGAGAGTAAAGTGGGGATCAGAGAAGGGAAGCAACCTGCCCGGAACACACAGCAAGCTGCTGGTGGGCAGTGAGCTCTCACCTGGGACTCCTGGCTCCCAGTGCGGGACCCTTTCAACTGCCCTGCTGCTTCCGGAATGTGCAGGTCTGGGTGCAGAGGCCTAAAACACCTCCTGGGTTTTGTGGAATTTTTCAAATTTGTAGGGTTTCTTCTCAGGCTTTCAAAAACAAAAGAAAGTGCTTCCCAGGAAAGACTGCTTGCCCAGGTGGACACTGACACAGGCCAGAGAGGAGGGGACGGGAGTCAGGCCCCTTAGCAGAGTGAGAGAGAGGAGCCGAATGGAGCTCGTGACTCGCCTTGGGCAAGGGCAGCCCAGAGGCCATGACAGGAGCCGGGGGGCTCCGCAGCTCCGGAACCTGGAGAGGAGACAGCCGGTTACCTGGCGGCTGGACGGCCGTGTATGAATGAAGGCGTGACCAACAGTCTTCCCCAGCTGGAGAGTTCACACGTGAATTCAGGCAACAACAGCCTAGAGTGACAGACACTTTGACTTCCATCACAGTCTGCGCCCCCCCTCAAAACCTAAAAGATGAGCAATGAGGGAAGGAGGTTCAAGCCTGAGCTGGAGCCTCTAGAGCAAGAGTTCTCCACCTCGGCGCTGTCAGCTTTGGGGGTCAGGTCATTCTTCATTGAGGGGCCAGTTGTATGCATTGCAGGATGTAGAGCAACACCCTGATCTCTACCCGCTAGATGCCAGCGTTCCACCCCTCGCAACTGTGACAACCAGAAGTATCTCGCGCCATTGTCAAATGTGCCCCACCTCGGCTGAGAACCACTGGTCTAAAGTGATGATTGATAACATTCCATGAGTTCAGCCTTAATATTTTTAAGCATTGTTTTAATGGCATCCGCTATTTGACTAGAATGGTAACAGTACTCAGTGTTTACTTTTAGTTCTCCTAATAAGGAACAATATTTTTCTTAATTATATACTTTAAAGCAAATAAAATATATTTATATAGTATTAGTTCCATGGATAATAGTGCTCTGAGAAGTCTGGCAATCTGGTCATTGTTGAGTTCCATCTACCCACCTGGTGCTAACACACACTTGTCTGAAAGCCAAGCAAATAAACCACAGCTCAAAGATGTCCAAGGGCTTCTTCAAGAAATCCCATCCTATCTGCTCAGATACTAAGCTGATTATCAGAATCCCCTAAGAAAACTCTGTGAAGACATCCTTTTGTAGGTCTGAGCTATGAAAGGGTGAAGCCCCGGAATCTGTATTTTAAAAATAATCTCCTGAAGATGGTGATGATTAAACAAGGGGTGGAATCACTGCCAGAGCTGGTATTCTTTGTTCTTATTTTTAAAAAGTCTCTGTTCTGACCGTCCCATTAGTGATGGTCAGAACACTGAGTGATTCATTGATGCTCAGATTCACACGGGCGTTTTCTGCCGTAACACACGATGTGCAGAGTTACTGACCTACCGAGGGCCACTTGATAAACACATCTTGAGAACCCAGATTCATAACAACGTGTCTGAACAGCTACAACTGGTCAACCATTGCCCCTCACACAACAGACTGTCACGTCCTAACCAGCAGAGGGTGCACGGCCTTGCCCCTTACCCAGGATGCACTTGAAACTCTCCCAAACATGTCTATCAGGGAGGGGACACCAAAGAGAACACGAGCTTTCCTGAATCTCTCCAGTCCTCACCCTGCCACTCGTAAGTTGTCTGACTTTGGGCAAGTCACGTCAGGTCTCGGGGTCTCAATTTCCTCATCAGGGAAATCAAATTCAATAAAGATGGCTAAAAGAAAACCAAGGCTTTAACAGATTCTATGCCTACCCAAAGGCAGAGCTAGAAAGACATGGAACAGGGTGGACATCCAGCCACCTGCCTCGTGCTGCCCCCACTGCAGACAGGCACGGTCAGCCCCTCTGCAGGTACTGGGCAGCCTGCCTGGGTTACGGGTCTTGGCTCTTTTTTTAAAAGAGGGAGGAGATCTTGAGGACATCATTTAACCCCTAAGTCATGATGAGACCTTGGACATCCCCTCTGGGTGGGCATTCTGTCTCTTCACCTGTTACAGGAGCGGGTTGGACTAAATCAATGAGAAAGATATGACACAGCAAGGAGCTCTTGCTGTCTACAGTGGACACAGTGCATACTGTCTATTGTTTACCTGGAAGCTGCTCTCCCCGCTCTGCCTCCTGCTAACAGACCCACACTTGCCCCAGGATGGCCGTGTCCCAGGCCCGGGCAATGATCCAGGACAAATGCCAGGATCCTTTGTCAGAGACTCTCTTTCCCATATACTCCCTTTCCCAGAATCCCTTGCAGCTTGGGAGGGAGTAGGGCATAGAATCCAGTTCTGATGAGCGAAACAAACAGCAAAGTCAGAGGAGGAGCTTCTGAGGAAGCTTTTAACTTCCTGGTGAAAGCGACAGACAGGAGAGCGCTTGCTAGCTCCACCCCCTGACCCTGCCTCAGTGCGCCCCTGACCCCAGGAGCAGCTGCAGACGACTTGGGAAGATGAGGGCTAAGCATGGCCAGGGCAAGAGACAGAAGGAGCCATTGTCCATGGGGACAGGGTTGAGCCACCTGGCCGACCCCAGAAATGCCTCCCTTGGGGCCTCCTGTGAAATACATATTCCCTGGACCCTGTAAAGCCGCCCAAATGCCAGCCTCTGTGTGTTTGGCTTGGGGCTGGGAGTGGCTCCATTGATATGGTTGTGGTGACTATCTCCTGCGGATCAGAAGCTCTTATCAGCCGCGACGTGTGTCTCTCCCTACGGAGAAGTGGCCCGTGAACTGCTTTGTAATGAATGCACTTTGTGTGGTAGACAGAAATCTTTCCACACAGGGAGCCCCTGCGGGAAGAGGAGACATCTGATGAAGGAATCGCGGGCAATAAACGAAGGGAGGAAGGCTGTCGCCCATCCCGACGGTGCCAGGCTCGGTGTGTGTTGGTCCTATGGCCCATCTTCGAGCGCCGACTCTGGGCCTGGCGCTGTGCAAGCAGAAGGGGCTGATCGAGGGGTCAGGAAGGACCTCATGGAGGACTCAACGTTTCTGCCAACATCCAGAGTAGATAAGAGTCAGCCTGGAGTGGAAGAGGGAACAGAAAGTTCCAGAGAGGGGGAAGCGTTCATTACACCCAATCCTCAAGACTCTCCTGTGTCCGTCAGTAGGGACTCAGTTACACTGTGGTAACAAGAGACCCAGGAATCTTCAATTCAAAGTTGATTTCTCACTCGTTCTTCCATACCCATCAGAGGTGGGCAGGACTTCTGCACATGGTCATTCCTCAGGATCGAGGCTGGCGGAGCCTCCAACGAGGTCCACGCTTCCACAGTCAGAGACAATGAAAGGAACACATGGCAAACCACGCACAGCCTCTATAAAGCTTTCACCCAGAGTGCCAAATGTCACGTTGCCCTCATTGCATTGGTCAGAGCAAATCACATGGTCACAGATATACTCCTCCTGCAGGAAGGGGCACCAAATGGGGTCTAGGCTTTGCACAGATGAAAAAGCAGGGGTGGGAAGAGGTTGTGGTCGGCTCAAGGGTTAGCGCAGAGGAGGAGCAGGGGTTTGAATTGAGGGCTCCTGACTCTCGGTCTAGAGAGCTCTCTGCTATGGCCAGAGAAATGAAATGCCCATCAGGCTTGGAAGTGCTATAGCAGATAGTGGGTGTCCGAGGAGAACCCCATGCCTGCATAGACTGGAGTCAGCATGCTGGCCGCCCTCAGCACAGCAACAACTGTGGTGGCCACTCTTAGAAGATTCCTCCTGGCCAGCTTGGCCGGCTTGACCAGCAGAGCAGCGACTCGGGGCCCCCAGCCCTGCCCTTACTGTTCTGAAGCCCACGAACACGACTCCTTAAATCCGCTGCTCTGAAGCTTAAAGACATGTGTGCGCCTGTGCTGCCCAGATGGGCCCCCCGCCCCCGCCACAGGCACCTTCTCCTTGGAACAACGGGTCCCTGGTTTTCCCAGCACAGAAGGCTGCTGTCACCACCTCAGTGTGTTCCCAGGGCGGCTCCTGGCTTCTCACCTCTTCAGAGATGAGCTACTTCTTGGCTCCTGGCAGCGTCTTCTTGGTCCCTGTCCCAGATCCAAGTCCAAGGCCAGGTATAGTCACAAGCACTTGAGATGTTTGTGAGAGTTAAAGCCAAGATCGTGGTACATGGTCTCCTCCTCTAAATGCAGAGAAGTATCATCAAAACACCAAGGAACCCCTGTTAGACTTCAATGATCCTTTTAAGATAGCATAAAGGACGTTAAAAGGCTATTTAAACAAATTCTTGCTCTGAAATAAACTCAACATTGAGCCCTGCATCCTGCTGGCCAGCAAAGTCGGATGGCGCTGCCTTAAAAACACATCTGGCGTGTCCACTGCTCGCCACGCCGCCAAACCCCAGTCCGGGCTGCTGTCTCCCCTCCAGCAGAGCCTGCAATAGCTCCCCCTCATCCCTCCTGTCCTTGCCCCTTTAACCTGTGCTCCACATGGATTCAAAACACTGGGCCAGAGCAAGTCAGTTGTGTGCTGCCCCGCTCCCCGCGGCTTCCACCTCCCTCGGGGGAAGCTCAAGTCCCTGGAATGGCCTGCAGTCCCCTCAGGAGTGTTCCTGTGGCCCACCTGGCAGCCCCCCCCGACGCCGTCCTCTCGGTCCCACACCTAGGCAGCGCCCTGGCCTCCTGGCTGTCCTTGGACGCTCCTGGCACTGCCTGCATGAAGGCCTACACATGGCTACTGCTCTTTCTGGCACGTTCTGCCCAGCACAAGGCACGCCCCCACCTCTGGGCCTTGGCATGCATGCTGCTGTCTCTGCGGGAGTCCCTGTCCCCCTTACTTGACACTGAACCGTTGTCCCCAACCAGCCCTGCCCGGTGCTCCCCACCCTTCCTTGGCTTTGTTTTTCTCCAGAGCCCTTGCTACCTCCCAACAAAGAGTATGTCTGTTGACATGTAGTTTATTACCTGCCCCGCCCACTCAAACAGAAGCCCTGTGAGGGCAGCGCGGTGTGAGCCTGCTTGTCCGTGTCAGTGATCATGCCACTGAAGGGACAGTGCCCAGCACCAGGAAGGAGCTCCACCGATATTTGTTGAATAAAGGAATTCTGTGACTTCCCTGCATCAGTCGACTGCACCATGAACCAGGCTCTGGAGGGAAACAGAGCTGGATCGAGTCCTGTTCCTGCCACAGGCTGCCTGTGACCCCTTGGGAAATTTACCCAGCGCCTCTGAGCTTTCCTTCTTCTGCAAAATGAGATGCCATTTCACATGAGGAATGAGTGAGATCGGGCCTGCAGAGTATGCAACTCAATGTCCGGCCCGGAACTCGCACTTGAAAACTGGCAAGAGCTACGCATAAGGGTTGAATGGTAACATGTAGATGCCATGCAGCCAAGCCCGGCAGGGACTGGGAGCCTGTGGCTCACTCCCCAGCCAAGCACTGGCTCCAGCAAGCCAGTCTCCAGTGGGCCGTGGAATTCAAACTTTGCCTCCGTAAAACTATAAACCATCGTACGACATGGGTCTACAGAGACTCAGTCAAATAGTCAAAATCACAAGGCTAAGCTTCAAGCATCACAGTTTCCTGAAATGTTGATTAACATGGGAAGAAGAAGAAACATGGTGGGGAATGATGAGAAAGACATGTAGGATCATAGAGTTTCCACTAGCGGGGGTCATACAAACTGCACGTTCCTAGCCCCAGTGCACAGACTCCCGGGAGAGGCCAGCAGGGCCCAGACCGTGTGTGGCCTGCCAGGCCCTCAGCCTGAGAGCAAGCGCCTCCCCGAGCCGTGTGCCGGGCCCCGTCCAGTCCCGGCCCTGGGGTCCGGGAGGCAAAGGATCACGGGTCAGAAGGAACAGAGGACAGCAAGCACGCCCTCCCAGGGCCAGCCCCCGCCCCCGCCCCCGCCCCAGCCCCGCTGCAGGTGCTAAAACCCAGGAGCACGTCTAATCTCCCTTCTTTCTTCGTTTAAGCCTGCACTGCTCTTAGGGTCTAAGAACCCCAGGTTCCACTCCAGCTCGCAGGGCACAACAGGATTTGCAGTACGCGCTCAACCTCACATGGGCCCATGATGGACGGGGCGCCGAAGTCCCCAACCCCAGCTGCCATCCTGTGTAGGTAATACTGCAGACCTCGTCCCTTCAGCTCCTCGCCTTTGGCACCAGCTCAGTTTAAATCACAACGTGACTCTTGTCCTTGGGCGGGCTGGCCCGGCACCCACAGGCCTGGCCCGACTGCGTCTATCCTGCCACAGACAACGTCGGGGTTTGCAGGGGCACAGGTGACGCCACCGGTGGGCATCCGAGTCCAGCGCGAGGCCCCCGGCGAGGAGCGTGGGCTTCGGGGCCGCATGCCCCCGGCCTGCAGCCCGGCTCTGCCCTCGCGCTCCATGCTGTACACACGCCTCGCAGCCTCCCTTTCCTCGGGGGGCAGGCGGTGCCAACCAGTGGTCGGCGCTGACATGAAGGGCAGATAGAGCACATACGGGAGCCTGGCACGGAGGCAGCCACCGCAGGGGCGCGGCATTGTCACTACCTCCTTCAACAAGCCCTTCACTGCCTCTGCCCTGCCCCACCTCGTACCTGGACTGGAGCGGAAGCCACCCAGTGGACTCCCTGCCTGAGTCTCGCCCCTCCCCATCCTTCCTCCAGTGCAGCCAAAGACATGCTGCCGAGACGCGAGCGTGCCACTTCCTGTGGGGATCTCATAACGGTTTCTGAAGAACCCACCCGGCACACAAATACCAAGAGCTAGTCTTCCACATACTTCCCAAGGACTTCCTGCACGGGCCACCGCGACTTGCTGCCATCCTACCTCGTTCCGTGGATTCTTCGATGCACAAGCCTCCACTGAGCCGTCCTTCCATGGGAGGTTCTGCGCCAGGTGCTGAGCATGCAGAAGTGAGGGACGTAAATTTCCTGTCGCCACAGGGAAGTCAATGTCCAGGTGCCCTGAGGTCGGTGCCACACCTGCAACAAAGAGGAAGCAGAGAGGAGGGCATGGTCAGTTGACCCCGCATGATCAGAAAGCACCTGGGGGCATGCAAGGCTCTGTGGCCGTGGATAAGGGGAGGCCCCCTCCCTAGCAAAGCCAACGATTCAGCAGAAAGGTGAGTCTTCCTCTGAGAAGAGAATCAGCTTTTAATTAAAGGGAACCTATGAGACAAATCACTCAGGTTAAAAGTGCTTTGTTATTCAGCTGTTGTCCTATAAAATATGTTAGCATATGCTGATAAGGAAACATAGCCAAACAAAGCTTTGACTCTAAACATTGATTAATTGAACTAAAATGAAGGTCTCAGGTAGGATTTAACCATGTTCTACTATTGACCCAAAGCAGGAAATGCCCTCTGTGGTCTTCCCTTTCCTCCCATTATGAAGCGATACTGCTGTCCAAGGTCTCGGTCATGAGAAAGGGCATTTTCTCCTGTGCAGGGTTCTCTCTTGTGCAGGTGGCTCTGACTGATAGAGGGAAGAAGTTATATAAAGGACTCGGGGTGCACGATAATCACAAAGAGAACAATAGTAACTTTACGGTATGGAAACTGGGTCGTCAGACCCCTGAACCAAGTCTTTGAAAAAACAGCATGAGCAATGGGACGAATCAACATCCCGTGCCCCCTGAAATGATGCGCCAAAGGGGACACAGCAGCACTTCTGTGATGCTCCCACTGAAAATGCGTGACATGGCTAGAGTCACCAGAACACACCAGACGGGCACCTTCTACAAAACAGGATGCCTGTCAGTACTCAACAAAAGTCAACGTCGTGATAGAAGAGAAGCACAGAGGAACCATTCCAGACTGAAGGAGACTAAAGATACATGACAACTTAGTACAATGTGTATTCCAAGATTGGATCTTGGACCAGAGAGTAAAGATCTTTTTCTTCTTGCTCTAAGAACATTAGTGGCTCAGCTGCTGACATTTGACAGAGGTCTGTAGATCGGGGCAAGAGAACTATATGAATGGGAATTGCCTGATTTTGATTATGTACCAAGGGTAATAGAAAAAGTAGAGTGGAGGGCAGGGTAGCTCAGAGACCTGCAGAGAGAACCAGTGAGCCCCACTGGAGCGTAAGCCCTGGTAAGAACATGCCACTGGAGGGCTTTAGATGGACCACAGCTGTGCCCCGTTGGGAACCGGGGCCCCCAGTGTGCAGGGCTTCCGCATCAGGAGCTTATCTGCTCCCAAGACCCTCCCAAACCTGGGTGCTTCGGCCACCGCCTTCTGCAGCAAAACGGGCCGCTGAAGAAGATTTCTCCTGTTGCTCACTTTCCAATCACATCTCTCTTGTGCAGGGGGTAATGACCAGCACAACTTGAAAGTACAGACAGTCCAAATCCTAGCTGCAAGGGAGGCTGTGAATTTGAGAAGGCTGGTTTCTCCACAGGTGATGTGAAACTCATGAGGAAAGAAAAAACCCCAAACATAAAGAGGGCGCCAGGCAATCAGAAAGCACAGCTGATGTCTACCAGAAAGGCGAGGACTCTTTTGCGGAAAAATGATTTGATTACAGAATCAGTCTTTACCCATCCAGCTTGGAAACCTTTATGTTTGTATGGTTGTCAAAGTTTGTAAAATATATTTTACCTTACTTTGGGAAGTCATAAAATATGGCTACAGTAAGAGACAATGATAGTTCATAAATTCTTCTTACTGTTTATTCATTTCGAGTACAACTGAACTCAAGCTCACCCAGTTTAAAATAAATTCTTTTTTCTTCTTCTCAAGATGTTTGTTCTCTAAGCCCCATACAATCTATTAGTGGCTGACATTTTTTGAGCCTTTTGAAGTGGACATTACAATTCATTGTCTTCTTCCTGCAGAAGTTTACAACATGCTCGAATCAAATAAAATTGCTTTTGGCTTTTCTAAACCTAACACAGCGGGGAGTCCTGTCCATATTTCAACACACTAGAGCTGTGAAGAGAGGGATGAAAGGTGTCTCCACACGGAGAGCAGGGCGTCCGTGGTTCGAAAACCCATGTTGCTAGGGCTCGCCCGCCTGTGCCTGCTGAAATCCGATTCGGCGCTCCATGCCCCAGAGAGCACTTCCACAGTCTGCGCCACAAGCCAAGCCCCCAGCGGCTCCAGGCAATGGCGCACAGATCACACTTTGAGAAACTCCGGAGGAAGGAGCAGGGGCAGAGCGAAAAAGGCGGGGGGCGGGGGTGGGAATCACTCTGGTGCCTTCAAGGAATTGCAAGCTGTTCAGAATGGGCGCTGGGAGGCGAAAGTGAAGACCCCAGCAGGGAGGCACTGGGCTCCTGCAGTGACTGACCAAAGTGACCTTCCATAGCGAAAAGATGGAAAAGACACTCCTAAACTCACTTGCTGACCAGGGCTGGTCAGTTTGTCCATAAAGACCATGCGGCCTGCACTTCTGCGGGTCTCTTTAAATTTCTATTTATTTGTGCATGCATTTATTTTTGCCACCTTTGGTACTGACTGTTCAGCCCCCACTTCTCATCCCCCAGAATAAAGACTGAGAATGAATTCCCTCTCCAACAGCCTTTCCTGTCATGTCCTGCCTTCTGTCCTGAGAAGGAAACAAGGTGCTTCTGTGTCCAGCTCCTGGGCAGCCTCCCAGGAGAGGCAGGACCCCCCCTATCCACAGTGTGCTACCCCTCCCCCAGCAGAGCGCAAACCCCAGACCCCAGGCTGGTTCCTTCTGCCTCCTCAGTCCCCACACTGTGTGGCAGCATCACGTTTGGCTTATTCTGAATCAAGGCCTCTCTCCCTGGGTCGATGGGATTAGTAGTGGCTGATTTAATTAGTGCAGTTGCAGCCTTGCTTTATTACTTTCTCATTTACAATGAAATAATGGGGAGCAAGCAAACGGGACCTGTCACTACCCGAGGAGCCGACGGGCAGCTGGGCGGGTGGAGTTCGCAGCTCAGCTGCAGCCCTGTCCTCGATGCCGACAAGGCGCGTCACTGCTTGCCAAGGCAATCGGGGCATGTGACAGTTTGTGGAGTCCAGCAGGCAGCCGGGAGCAGTGGCCCTGGACCCCTGTTCCTAATAATCACCCAGGGACCTGAGTGGGGCATCTGCCTCTGTCGCGAGCTGTGTGACCCCACACAGGTCACCTGCTTCGATGGCCGACCCCAGGCCTGACTCTGCACTTGGGTCTCCTCCGGGGAATTTCCGCATCATGACCCCCTGATGCAGGCCCAGTGATTGACTCCCAGGGCCTCACCTCCGCAGACGACGTCCTTGTGGTTCTGGCGTGGGCTGGCACCGAGGACCCCCGAACCGAGATGTGCAGCCCAGAGCCCCAGAGAGCCACCTGAACTCATGCCGGACACCCGCCCTCATGTCTGTCCTACCTGTCAGCTGCGGAGAAACCTCACAGTGCCCGAATGCCACATCTTTTCCCACCTTCCCCACACCAAGGATTTCCTTTGCCTCCTCCGCACCCACTCCTTTCTGCAGCTAGTAAATGCTTCCTCCCCAGGAAAGGTCCAGGACAAGCACTACTGCCTCCGTAAAGCTCAACCTGACCCTCGGGGGCAGAGCCAGTCACCTGTCCCCAGTGCACGCACAGCATTTTGCACGCTTCATCAGAGCCCACACCTAACTATACATTCTTCAGGTCTCCCCCCAACTGGATAATGAGAGCCTTGGACTTAGTGGGCTCTGTTTCTCTCAGTATCTCCGGGACACAGAAAAGTGTTTGTCACCTTACTGGGTATTCGAAATGTGTACACCAGATGAAAGAATCGATGAATCAGTCAATCAATTGATTTCAAGCCAATCTCATTGCCTAGGAAGCCCCATCTCTCCATCTAGGAAGGATAAAATGGACACTTGTCTGAGTGATGTGATTTCAGAGAGATCAATAGCTCTCCATGCCCTGAAACAACTTCCCTCAAATCCCATGATAGTGCATGAAATTCTCACCATTAGTTCATTCATTTAATTCAACAGATATTGATTGTGACAAGACCTGTAGGACAGAAACTTGAAGTGGTGTCGGGCCCTGTCTAGAGGCCCATCTGAGCAAAGCGTTGGAGGGGCTCCTCTTTGGATGGAAGGAAACTCTTCCGTGGGGAAGCTTTCCAAGACGAGTTTCCAGCGCTTGGGAAGCCGATGGCCCTGTTCTGAGAGAAGGACCAAGGGCGGGGGGAGGAGATGATGGAGTGGATGGAAGGAGGTAAGTTTATGCGGGTGCACGCCAGGCTGGGGGGCCTGTAGTGTGTCTCAGGTGATGGATGCCGCATCTGGAACAGAGAGAAGTGTGGGAGGTTGTGATTACGGAGCCACCCAAGCCTGGGTAGGTCCAGACCATGGAATGGAGTAGACGACAGCCTATGAGGGAAGATCCCAGCATAGGACAGAAAACGAGCCAAGGACCAAGTTTAGGGAAAATCTCTTAGTGGAGAGAAGTTCAGGCACCTGACACTCAGCGAAGCTCTTAAATGGAGTCCTGTCCCTGTGCCCGTCCGTGCCTGCCACACCACCTTGCTCAGATAACATTTGCTGATTGAATGAATGAACTTTGTGTTGTAAGTATTATTATTTCCATTTTCCTGGTAAGACTAGAGCTTATAGAGAAAAATGACTTCCCTAGGATCATAGAACGAGTCAAAGACTGAACTGAAAGTGAGTCTTAGTTTTGTCTGATTTAGGAATTTATACTTTGCCTTCCTCCTCATTATGTCATTTGGGGTGAAAGCTGCTAGGGCCACACGGCCCCTGAAAGCTACATGAAGAGGGTGACGGTGAGGTGTGTGCAGCAGGTGGCTCATACCAGGGCATGATGCTGAGTCTTCCCATCTCGTTCCAGCCCTGGCATCTGTGACTGCGTGTCGGTAGCATGAAATTGGTCACAGTGGAAGTATTTACACCACGGAAACTGGCAAATGCTAAAAACTGTATAAACTTAGCTTTGGGGGGTTGTCTTGTTTTGTTTTTTTAAAAAACTCATTTCCTTCCAGAGAGTCAGTTTTTCAACATTTGCCTGGGTACCACTGTAGGCAAACCAGGACATAAAATTCCCGTTTTACACAGATCGCAGACCCAGGTGGTTAAAATACTCCTTTGTTCTACATGTGAGGAAACTGAGGTACAATAAATGAAATGACCAGAGCACAGTGACACAGCCCCCGAGAGGCCCAGCCAGAGCCAGAGGCAGGGTCTCCCCGCTCGGCTTCAGGCCGCATGGCTGGCCGAAACCAAACTCCCCGCAAAGGCTGCAGCTCGGAGCCCAAACGCACAGCCGTCTTGCCTGAAAGGGTCAGTACCACTTAAGCCCACAGTTTCAGGTTCCTGTCCTCTGAACCCCCAACATGGGCTGGAAGGTGGACTGACTGGACGGTGCCAAGAACTCAGGCTTTGTGTGACTGAGGCCAAATGCCACATGTGCCCCCAAAAAGGACCACACGATTGGTTGTAACTTATTTTCCACTGACAACATCCGAATATTGGTGAAGCCAAAATGAACATATAAACTTCTGGTGACATACGCAGAGTCAAATGTTGACCCATTCTGTGAAATTTATATAGTCAATCATGATATTGGATACATAAATATCCATTTATATATATTCAATATATAAAATTAATATATTCATATTTTATATATGATAAATATATCACATTGATATGATGTCTATCTTATCACATACATAAATCATATATAAAACACATCGTGCACACTTTCATATATAAAATCATATATAAAATATCCGTCTTAATCACCTTTCACATTTAGCGAAATAATTTTATACAAGCTCTTCCCAGCATCCCATAGGCTTATGTCCCCACCATCATGAGACAGTAACTTTTTGAGCCATTCAGTGCAGTATCTGCACGGACGTCACCTTCTCTGCTGGCCGAGCTGTTTGCGACACAGCACTTCCTGAAGACATAAGCCATGTTGTCGCTGGAATTGTATACCAAGAATTTCTTCATTCCTTTATTTTACAGGCGTATATTCCAGGTCACTACAATGTGATCACTTAGTACTCTATTTTTAGATTTGATTTTTTAATATATTATAAAAGAATATTCACAAATAATTTGAAAGTTATCAAGTATAACATACAGTGCCTTACATGAATTTTGACCTAATATTAAGACAATTGTGCCAGCTTTCTGTTATTTAGGATTTCCCAAGAAGGCCATTTTTGACATTTTTCCTTCACCCTTTCTGTGTCCTTAGGATTGAGGTCCCGATGGACACCATAGACTTTTTTTTTTTTTAAACCAGTACGATATCATCTTTTATCAGGAACAACTTCTTTAGTTAAATTTACTGAACTTGTGCATATACTTAGGTTTATCTGTATCACAATATTCTGTGCTATTAGCTCTATTTTTATGTTTCTTTTGATCTCTTTTTTATATTAAGTTGCAGTTTTTTGAACTTATTTTTTTTTCTCATTCCATATGTTTCCATATACTGGTTTGGAAGCTATATCCTCTATTTCTGTTCTTTTAGGGCCAATCCTAGAATTTCTAGTGTTCTTAATTAGCACACTTAACACTTCAGAGTCTAAGTTCTTGGAATATCTTTTCTCCCTTCACTCTCTTCTCAACTTATATTCTACCATGCTCGCGCATTTTAATTCCATTTTTTAAAACACCATAAGATATTGTTTTTGCTGTTCTCTATAATTAAGACTTATTTCGGTTTGCCCACACATTTACCACAATCTTCAATCACTATTTCTCCTTGCATTCCAAACATTCCTTCAAGCATGATTTTTTTTTTTCTGCCTAAAAATTAGCCTTTATGTGACTTCACAAGGGTCAGCTGGTGGTCAACTTGCCAAATTTTTTCTATCTGAAAATTTTTTTTCTTTTGGCCTCATTTCTAGAAGATACTTTTTCCTGAATAGAAAACTCTAAGTTGTTCATTATTTTCTCATAGCACTCTGAAGATACTGTTCCACTGCTTCCCACATTTCATTGTTGCTATGGAGAAACAGCTGCTGGTGTATTTAGTGTTTCTTTGTAGATTATGTTATGTTATATGCTTTTATGATCTTCTCTTTATTTTTGATATTCTGCAGTTTTATCAAGCTTTACCTGGATTTGTTTTTTCATTTATTTTTTTCCTTGTGTGAGATTCCCTGGACCGTGTACATTTGTAGATGTGTGTCTTTCATCAGTGTAGGGAAATGCTCAGCCATTATCTTTTAGGTATTAGCTTTGCCTTATTTTCTCTCTTCTCCATCTGAAATTGCAAATTGATAAACTTCTCATTTAAACTCCACATAATCCATATTTCATCCTTTTTCCCCATCTCTTTCTCTTTTTGTTATAACCTGAGCAATGTCTTCCAGTCTCCTCTACTCATTAATTCTCCCTTCGGCTGTGTGTAATCTACTGTTAAACCCATCCAATAAATTTTTCATTTCAATTACAATATTTTCCATCCCTAGAAATCATTTTGGTTCTTTTTCAAATCTGCTTGGTCACCCTTTTTCTTGCTCTTTTCTCATTTTTAATTCTCAACTTTATTTAAATGTATAAAATATCTTCATTTTGAATCCTGAATCTGATAACCCTACCATCTGATCTACTCTGTTGTTTCTTCTTGCTGCCTTTCACTCAAGGTGACTCATTTTCTTGGAGGTTTTGCAATTTTGAACATTAGTTCATATTTCTTGGAAATTTATCAGTGGGAATTATTTCAGGTCTGGGTTGAAGGTGGGTTCCTCCAGAAATAATTTGCACTTCCTTATACCACTCTCCAGGACATTCCGCCAACCCAGAACAATTTTAAAATAATTTCCTGGCTTCAAATTTTAATGGACTTTCAACATAAGGTGAATTACAGATACAAACCCATTGTGATCAGAAGTCGTACTTGGTACAATCTCACTTTATTTAAATTCATTGATACTTTTTTTTCAATTCATTGATACTTATTTTATGCCTGGCATGTGGAAAAATGGATAATGTTCCATGTATACTCAAAAAGAATTTGTATGCTGCTATTTTTCTGTAGAATGTTTTATAAAGTCCATTTGGTCAGGTCATAGCCTTGCAGGTTTTCTGTTTATTAGCTTTTTTATTAGTTATTGAAAGGGATACTGCAGTCTTCAATGATTATTGCTGAATTGTCTATTTTTCCCTTCAATTCTTTCATTTTTGGAACTCTGTTGTTCATCTTGAAAATAAATATCAACTGAATAGTGGTCCAGGCGGCATGTGAAAATGGCAAAATTGTAAAGGTGGTATTTGAATGCTGAGACTTTTGGAAGCAGAGAGCTGAGTCAGGGAGGTGGGGAACCCCAAGGGCAGGACCACACTGCAGGTGATCTAACCTGGCAGAACTGTCCACGAGACGTGGTCACCCCTGGGGACACGTCGGTGTTTATATCTGGTGATATGCACCCAAGTTTTAAGTAAGTTCAGTATTTGCTCAAATTTCTAAGAGTATTACCACAAATAGTAATACCACAAATAGTATTTTTTTAGATTTTATTTACTTTTACTTAGGGAGAAAGTTATTTTTGAAAAGGAAAAGACCTCTTTACCAAGATGGCAAAAAGTCAAGTCCTAAGCCATTGCCCCTCCTAAAACTGACACCAAAGCAAAGACTGAAGGATAAGAAAGTGTCCATTGAGCAACAACAGATCCACTCATCACCCACATTACAGCAGGTAAGATGCCCCAACCTAATGAGCCCCGCCAGGGGGCGCGAGCTCAACGCCCACCATTCCATCATCCAGCCCCGCAGACGATGGAGTCAGGCTTGAAGAGCAAAAACAGCCACAGGCTCCTGTTTGTTGGGGACGTCCAAGCCAACAAATACCAGATCGAAGAAGTAATGGCAAAGCTCGATGGCCTTGACTGGCCAAGGTCAGCCCCTTGATAGGCTCTGCTGGAGTGAAGACAGGTATGTTTGATCAATCCCTCACAGTGATGCTTCAGACAGTAACACCTGAATTTGGGATCATCAAGCCTGGCTTTGTCACCCCAGACAAAGAAAAATAAGAAAGTGGAGGTTGCTGAGGACTCTCCCTGGCTGTCCCTATAATTGCCTCCCCAGGAAAAAACAGAAAGAATGGATCTTGTAAAAAAAAAAAAAAAAAAACGAGGATGTGTTCACGGTCCCTTTTCTGGTCCCTCCCCTATTGTCTCCTGCTGGCTGCATGCTGGTGCAGGAGCAGGGCTTTTGTTCTGTAATCCTGGGCTTTTCTTTATCAATAACGGCTTGTCAGACCTACTTTAGATTCAGAGGTGGGGCCATGGAACCAGAGGGGTTTCGATCAGGCCCCACTGTTTGTCCTGTCCAATTGAACTCACAAAGGGGAGCGGAGAGAGAAAATGAAAATTCAATAGAAGGGGAAGAAAAACTATTTTCTTTATACTGCAGCTAATTATTTTAATTACCTGATCCTATTTAAGCAATGCAATGAAGTGGAGGGAAGGCTTCTATTTCTAATTTTTAAATGCTCTCCTTGGCCCCTCCTTCCATAGCTGAGTCACAGCATCTCAGAGTTCGGAGGGACCCACAGGGTCATCTGGTCCAGGCCTTGCCATTTGCAGGAGGGAGACTGAAGCTCAGTTCTAGGCCGATTCAGAATTTAGTAAAGGAAGGAGCACAAAGACCAGAATGAGGGGGCACCCCTGGGGTGTAGTGAAAAGTACTATATGGTTTGAAATTACACAGAATTCCACTATTTCTTAGCCCTGTAACCTTCAGTAAATGTCTTATTGCCACTGAGACTCAACTCTACAAATGCGAATGAGGGTAGATCTACCCACTGAGAGGATGCCTGGAAAATACCGAGCGGGTGCTGGGCATGGGGTCGGTTCTCCACACCGGCCACACAATATACAAAGCAAGAGGACAAACACGGGTCACACGTCACTGCATGTTGAACGTGAGGTTGGAGTTGCTCTTATCATCTTTATTACAGACTAAGAAGGCGACGTTACAAAGTTAGGAAGCGGCAAAGTAAAAATTAGATCCCGTTCCCCAAATCAGGAATTAAATCAGCTGTTAAATACTGTTATGACTTGACCGCCTCACCACGTTTTACTTCTTTATACTTTTCAAGTGAACAGTAAAAGCACTGCAAACACGGCCAGGTGCTCAAGATATAAGAAATGACTGTTTTTATCTAAATATCCAAAGAGGCTAGGGCCTCTCTCAAACTCCAGATCGGTCTGAATCAGCAGTTTCATCTCTAGAATGCTGTGCTAAGTGATAACTCCAGCTCTTGCCAAGTGGTTTCTCGAGGTCTTTTGATTCTGGTCCTGAGCATGCGGGTCACGTGATTGCCCGCGTGGGCACACCCAGCGCCAACGAGGCCGTGTGTGTGAAGTGGAAACTATAGCTCTTAGGGATGACCGAGGGGTTGGGTGTTAGGAGTCCCACTGTCCTATCACCAACTCCACCACGTAACCCGTGCCCATCGACATGGTCGCCAGCCTTGCTGAACCTCAACATCTGCATCCATAAAATGGAGACTGGTATTGAAGGGGGGACAAAACAGCACCGCCCCATGTGTGCCGGCCTGATACTGACAAATTTAGGTGGGGCCTTCACGACCCCCTTGCCCAGGGGCCATAAACTCGCGTGCCCCCCAGGGCACGGCGGACGATATCACTGGATGAAGCAGGCTCGGTGCAGACAGGAGGGGGTGGCGGGCACTGCGGTGAACTACGGACCCTCGCTGAAAGACTGCTGAGTTCCAGCTTTGTACAGAAACATGGCCCAGGGCTTCTACATCTCTCCCATTACCAACAGAGGGCAGAAGTTTCCTTGTTTATGAACTCTATTCTGCGTTTTCAATGCTGGCGGTTACTCAGATTATTTGGGGGTACTGAAGGGCCAAAGAGATACCACAGAGAGCCGGATCTGGCCGTTTCACCCACAGGTCGCCAACTCTGATTCTTCCTCCTCCCGCTCCCACCCAGGTGAGGATGCTCTGGGAGGCAATGGCCACGTCCTGTTGCCACCAGAACCACCAGCATCCAAGTGTCTGTCACCCAGGTTTGGGCTCTTCCACAACCGCTGGCCACTCCTCCGGGGATTCTCGGGAGTGAACTGGAAATGGAAGACTATAAATTCAGCAGGACCAGTAGCAACTCGCGGGCGCCCTGCCCGGCAGCCCCGGAGGGTCAGTGGCCAGAGCTCGAGGCACGAAGGTGATGATCCGCTTCCTGGTCTTCGGACCGTGGGAGGCGAGAAACACTGTGCTCACGGCACAGCTTCGGGGAGACTTCATTCAGTTTCAGACATCGATGCATCTCCATATTCATAAAAATCTCAATCATTATTCCAATCATGCCGGCAATTTTCTGTCTGTTTTCTCAGGTGTTACCTTTTTCTTATCTGCTGAGCAGAAAATACCCCCAAATGGCTGTTTCTCCCACCAAGAGAAGCTGTTGCCAAGAGCAGCAGCTTCTGAGGTCAAAACCACAGAGAATAAAAGGCGTCTGGTTATGCAGGAACAATTATGCCTGGGACCCTAATTAAATTATCAGCAGTCCAAAATTCAGCTTTAAGCAATTATCTATTCCCAGCCCATGAAAAAATAAAGCACAAGTCATTTCTTAAGTGGCCTTCCCAGCAACGGGGAGAAAAGGGTTCTTCTTGCAATGTGTGGGAGAGTCTCCATCAATAAGGCAGAAAACAAATTCTTGAAGGAAAAAAATTACCTATATTCACACAACCCATCGGTGGGTTTTCCTCTATTATTAAAAGGGGTTTTTTTTTAATCCAAGAAAGCAAGTAATTTCAATCTCTATTGAAAGCCCAGTTATATTTATGTATTAAGGCCTGCAAAAGATCATCTAATTCTTTTCAAATTTCACAATGACTTCTTGCCTCCTTTGAACCTCAAGACCTTCAGCTGGGGGCATCATGGATTTCAGCCTGTCCACGTGCCAGCCCCTGTGCTGGGTCCAGAGTTGAACAGGATTAACTGGTGAGACCTCAAGGCGCTCAGGGTCTTCTGAGCTTAGAGTCGAGAGTGGAGAAGCCAATGCCAAACCAGCTCATCATAGAAGGACGCAGCATGCGTGAGTCTGGATGTCTGCACCGCGTGCTGCGGACGCGAAAGACGGAGCAACTTGCGGTGCCAGAAAGTCAAGAAAGGCTGACAGAGCAGGTGACACTAATGAGAGCTTTCATCTCATTATCTCATTTTATTCTCAAAACAGCCCCGAGTCCCTGAAGCCGGTATGTGTACTGAGCGCCTGCGTGTGCCGGGCACTTGGGTAAGGACTTTGCATTTATAATTTCACTTAATCTTCATATTCAGCCTTTGCAGGAAATACCCTTTCTATCCCCACTTCGCACACCAGGGGCATAAGTCAACAGGCCAGCAGTCACCCGCCCAGGTCACAAAGCAGGAGACAGGCAGAGCTGAGACTCATCTGGCTCCAAGGCCCACACCCTTCACCACACCGGTGCCGCCCACAGGGGCACCAGCGCACTCAGGGGCACAGGGCCACGGAAGGATGTCGGTTCTTGGTGAGCTCTTGGTGTGGCGGGAGCAAATCCCTGGGAGACCAATCCCCAGAGCCACCTGAAGCCCAAAGTTACGAGGCAAACTGTCCCAGCAGCGGACTCTCCGTAAATATATTCACTGTGCCCGCCTGGGAAGGGTGCAGCTAGATCGAAGCCAGGGACAGCTGAGGCCAGAGCTGAGAAAACAGATTCAATGAGTTCATCCTAACCACAAAGGCACAGAGAAGACAAGGCAGGGTCTGGATCTTCATCTCCGACGTCCTGGCTCCCTCTGCTCCACCGTGTGGCCATGGGTGAGCAGTTTCCAGCAAGCCTCGTGCAGCCTGAAGTCTCCGTGGAGAGCAGGCGCTCAGGCTAATAGGCTTCAGACAGCACTGGTCCCTGTGACTCTTCAGATCGGGGCCCCTCCTTCCCACCCGCACGGATGCTTATCAACCAGCTCAGCAGCCGGGGAAGCGCTCCTTGTCCACTGATTAGAGCAGCCGTCAGACAGGCGCTGACACAAAGGTCTCCCCGGGACATTTTAATCCAAGTATTTATTCCCAACCTTTGCCTCTTCCTCCCCTTGCACAAACACCAACACCAGCCCTTCCTTAAATCTCTTCAAGAGTGGGAAGTGAAACGAATTGGAATCCCAACTTTGCATTTTATTAACATCTCGGGAATGCAGGCCCCTCGGCTATAAAGTGGGATTTATCCTTTCAACCCATATTTATTGGACACCTGTAATGTGCCAGACACACAGAATTTGTGGTCAGCAAAATGAACCTAGTCCCTGCCTCATTGAATCTACAATCTAGCCAGAAAGGAATGCAGTAAAATCTACTATTGCCATCAATTTCATAAGCACTCAGTCGGAGGTGGGGGACCTCTCGGAGCCAGGAGGGAGAAGCTTCCAGTCCTGACCCAGGCCACTGCAGGCGGACGTCTGTGCCCAGCACCTGAGAGCACAGGGGAGCCAGCGTGGTCGGGGCCACGGGAGGACGTCAGGCCTGAGATTCGGACAGGCCAGGTGCCGCCACTTATCAGACCTACCTTCCCTTGTCTGCACAATGGGGATATTAGCACAACCTGCCTCCCGCATTTGGGTCTATTTTTATATTTCTGAGAATTAAATGAGATGAGGTCGGCTCCAAACCTGGCACATCGTAGGCATCCGGCCCCTAGTCCTCCCCGTCTGTGTCCCAGAGTGACGAGGGGCCCAGGGCCACACTGCAAGGCCTGTGGTATGGCGGCCCCCACGGTCCCTGAGTCACTCCTCCCTCCCTCCTCCAATCGGTCCCTCGGAAGTGCCGGAAAGCCCACAATGTGCAGGAAGAGGGTGAGGCCTGAGAGCCTGTATAAAATCACAGAGGGACTGTCTCCAGCCACAACCTGGGGACCAACTTCCTGTGTGGCCTTGAGCCTCTCTGGTCAATTTTGTTTTCACCTTCCAACAAGACAGTAGTATCTATGCGGATTTGCGCCGTCTACTTGATTTGCCCCCCTGGCAATGAATGTTGCAAAGATTAGAGTCTGGTGCAACAAGCAAATTACAAGCAGCCGGAAAGCCAGCCAGGTGGATGTGCTCTTTTAACGGTCCTGCTTCTTACGGTTCAGAAGTTGGGCCACAGTTAAAAAGTAGTGATAGAGAGCACAGCTTCCGGAGCACAGTCCAAATCACCGAGGTGGCCACGCATGGTGTCAGGAGGGTACAAGGCTTATTGGGGGAAGAGCTTTGTAAGTTACATAAATGGCTAACCACAATGCCATGCCCCTGAACGACTATAATATCAGGCGTCAACTGTAATTGGAAAATAAATTTTTTAAATAAATCCCATGTTTTGCTGTGTATACTGCACACTCCTTTTGCCCAAATTTCTGAGGGAAAAATAAGGAGGTGCATTATACATAGGTAGCACTAATTCCATATCTATATAAATGGTTTTCATTCTTCTATTTATGCTTATGCAGTACAAGTGTAACTCTAGAAAGCACTAACGATATCCATACTCACAATAATGCCCTGGGATACAATAAGCAGTTTTGTTTCTAAATATAAATAAATAAATAATTGAATTTAAAAATTCAAATGAAAGATTGTCTTTTCCTGAAAGTTTGGGCCAAAAACGTGGGTGCGCATTATACACTGTAAAATACAGTGAAGTTGGTGGGGGGTGCGGAAAGGGTCTGGGCCACTTTTCAAGTGGGGTCTAGGGCAGATCACGGTGGTTATGGGCTGACAGAGAAGTCACCCCCGCCCCACTTACTGTGGGCGTAAAGGCGGCGAGGGCGGAGGGGACAAGGTCCGCGTACTCAGAAAGGCTGGGGTTATAATCCCACTGCAGCCGCTCTCAGCGGTGGGACCGGAGGTTGTGAACAAGACTCTGGGCCTCGGTTTCCTCACTGGCAAAGTGAGGAAGAGCAAGACGCTCATGTCCCTGAGGCATGAAAGGGACAGCCCAGGTCAAGTGTCTGAAGTGCCCCAGGTCCAGTGTCTGCAAATGCATGGAGCAGGTGAGCACTATCAGCTTCCCCACCGCCCCGGGAGCTCGGCCGAGGCGCCTCAGCCTCTCGATGGGCAGGTGTCCCCTGACCCAGGAACGTGCTCACCTCAGGGCAAGCTGCTCCCGGAGAGTCTGCCCCTCCACCCCATCAAGAGCAGGCCCCTTGGGCTCCTTGCTTACCCCGCAACCTGTGCCTTCAGCCTCCTTTCCCATCTCAGAAAGGGATTTCCCTTCTCCTGTCTAAGACCAGCACCAACCCCAACCCTCACATCCAACTTCTCCAAATCAGGTCTGCGTCCTTGCTGGCCCCGCTCGGGGCCAGGGACACAGCAGACGCCCTCCCCTAGGCTCCTCCCTCTGCCCCCCCTCCAGCCTCAGAGGAGTCTTTGCGGCTAGTGACCCAACCTTCTTCTTGCCTCTCAGCCTAATTCCTCTGGGCTTGCACTTTCAGGCTGTTCCTTTGGGCCTCCACTACCTTTGCCATGAAGCTCAAATTCCTTTGGCTCCAGGAAGCCACAGGCTGGCCCTGGGCACTTCCCAACACCCTTGCCCCACCCCTGCCCCGCAGGGCCATGAACTCACCTGCCCCGGAAGGAAAGAGCTGCCAAGCTCCCCCTGGGCCCCGGCCCCATCCCTCGGCTTCTTTCACTTGCAGCCTAAGCGTGCTGATGTGTACACTCCTAAGCACTCAAAGTCTGGCATGTTAACTAAAGAGTCACCCCAAGTTCCCTTCTGGAGGTCCCCAGGGAGGCCCATCTGAACCCAGAACCAAGGAGCCACCCTGGCCTTGGAAGACTCTGCGGGGTGGGGAGGCTGACAGAGAAGCTTCTGGCAGCTCCGAAATCAGGAGCAAACCTGGAGTCAAGCAGGAGGAGGACCGGTGTCCTGTGGGCCAGGGAAGCCTGGGCAGCTTGACCGCCGGCACGGGGCAGGAGAGGACATCAGAGCAGGACAGGCAGACTCAGAGGCCCAGGAGGCAAGGGCAGGGGGTGAGAGGCCAGACAGCCCAGTGAGCTGAGTGGGCCTGCGGCCCGTGTGCCCACCTTGGTGGGGTGCCTGAGAGAGAAGCCTTTGTCTAAGAGGCTGGAGATGACCCAGTGGTCACTTCCCAGGGCGCGCCCTCCTCAAATGCCAAACTGCATTTCCCACCTGAACGTCTCCCCTCTGGCCTCCCCCTAGCTCTCTGCTTCTCTGCATCCCATTTTCAGGTCTCTCCTCGCCTCCCTCTACACTTCCTCGTGTCCAGGAAGGACACCGGCTAGTAACCGGACCGCTCCGATGGCTCTGCTTGCGCCCCATCTGCCGCGGCACAGACAACAAGCAGCGAAGAAATGAAGATCATTTTTTAAAGGGATCGGTCACCTAGCATGGGACTGGCGCTCTGCCAGGTGCCGGGGGGGGGGGGGGGCGTCTAAGGTGAGCGGCCTTCAGGGAGTTTCAGACTAGAAGGCAGGGGGAGGGTGGACAATTTCACCCCAGACCCCGCTGATTGAAAGGACGTTGAGGCCCAAGGGAGGCCGCTGTCCAAAGTCCTGATCCCCAGCCAGAGTTCCCACGTGCGTTTGTACAGGAATCCGGAGGACTCTGCGGCTGCCGCCTGCTGTACTTGCAAAAACTATCAGCTCCGCCATCAATCCCCAAGCTTGTACGGTCTCTGAATTATTTAACACTACATTCCAAGAGGCTGTGAATAATGGAATGGGGTGTAAATAATCTTATCTCTGTCTCTACATGCAGAGATTGTGAAGGGGCACCTAAAGAGACTCTATTCTGCCAGATTCTTACAATACCTGGGCATGATTAAAAACCAAAGCAATGCCCCCTAGACGCCTGCTATTCCCCGGTGGAGGAGAGAAATGAGCAAGAGCCTCATCATAGTTCCCATGTGGAAAGAAGCAATTACGTATCGGGCTTCAGGTCCAAATGCCTCTAGGATAATTACATCAGCGCTTCAGAGCGGCACAGAGCCCGACAGGTCGTCCCGCTCTTTCACATGCCCTGTGCCACGGGCAGGTGCCTTCCCAACTGGCTGACAAGGACACTGAGCCCCGGGGAGATCGCCTTACAAATACAGTCACGGCGAGGGTGGAACAAGCCTGGGATCCAGGTCTTGCGGCTTTCCTTCCAGCGTTCTCCTCCACCTTCCCACCTGGCTGAGAGGCAGGGTGCGAGCACGCATTTGCCTCTCTCATCACGCAGACTTAATGTGACCTACCCATCTATCGGCTTCCCCTCAGTTTCAGGTAGGTTTTTGTGGGGGTCCGGGGGGAGTCCTGGGGGGTTTATAAGCCCTTCACTGAGGGGGCGGTGCTCTGTCAGTGAGCAGCCCCCCAAGCACAATGGTGTGGTGGAAACGAGCTTTGGACCAAGAGTCCAGAATCTAGGAAGCAGTTCTGATTCTGCCTCCACGGGCCATATGGCCTTGGGGAAGTCTCGTCCACTTGGAGCCTCCAATGTCTTATCTGGTCAAATCAGACACACCTCACAGTTCGCCCCACGGGGCTGCTGTGTGACTACAATGGAAACTCTGTCTGTTAGTGCAAGAAGTGTCCCCAGGTACTGCTGATGGCCTGGGACCGCTGGGGTGATGCGTGCAGATAAGCGCTCGTCAGACCCGTGGCGGTGCAGGAGAATCTGCCGTCTTCCCGGAGGCAAGGGGCCGACGCAGAGGCAGAAATACGGCTCTGCAGCCGGATTCCCAGGAATGGTCCGTGGTAACCAGAAGCCTCCCACGTTAGGCTTCCAAACCCTCTGCACTTTCAGGATCTCCTCTCACAAAAATGCACCTCCTTGAGAAGGATGGAGGGGAGCGTGGTCAGAAAGGGTCGCAAAATAAAAACGCACCGCTGTCTTCCCTCTCACGTCACGAGAGTTCATCCTTCTTTTGGGGGCTCAGGACCTCTTAGGACGATGATCGCCTACCTGTGCTCCCTTAAAGGACCCTTTGGATCTGTGTCTCGGTAAACATCTTGGGTCCTCCCTCGTGTCCGCCTTCCTCGGACACCTGGCTACCAAAATCACATCCACGGCCACCAGAATTTTAAGGTAATTGAGGAAAGGGGCGGGGGGCTCTATTCACTAACTAAGGAAATCCAGACTAACAGAGCTGAAACATCGCCTAACTGGGTGGACAACCAGGAGGAACTATTAACCGGGGCAGATCCAATTCCTGAGGGCCCACTGCTTGGCGTGTCAAGACCAGAAGAGCCCCCGCAAGTCCGATCGACAATCTTGCCTCCTCCCCGACGCTGTGGAACAGCTCTGAGGAAGGATGACAGAGGGTGATACTAAGTGTGAGGCTCCTTCGACTCGTTCTCACCCTTTCTCCCCTCTTCATTCCAGTTTTCTAACACCACTGAATTGTAATTATGTCTCTAGGATACTTCTGTGAGCATCCTGAAGGAAGAAAATGTACCTCATTTTTCTTTACTCAATAATTTGCCGAACATCTCCACACAGGTGGTCCGCAGACATCTTTAAATCAAAATGTCAGAAAGTGAGTTCCTTACGTGCCCCCTGAGGCTCACTCTTCCTCCTAATCCTTTATCTCAATTGGTAGCATCATAACACCCTAATTACCCTAAACACCCTAATTACCAAATGAGAAGGTGAAGAGTTACCCTTGACCCCTCCAACCCCTTCATGCTCTATATCCACAAGTCCTAAATCTTATTAGATTTTGCCTTAGTCTTTAATTAGTTCCTTGATATCTGTTGTGTTCCTTTTATATGCCATACATTCTTCTACTTCCAGGAGAGTCATAGTGGACAAAATGGGCGCAATGCCTGTCCTCGGGGTTCACATCCCGCCAGCTCCATCCCTACTAGCTTGGGCTAATTACTATCCTCTGTGTGGCTTGGGGTCCTCATCTGGAAAATGGAGATTGAAACAGCACCTACCTCTGGACATGCTTCTCACTCTTCAAAGGCTCTACATGACATCACAGGAAAGCCATCCCTATCAATGACCTACAAGACCCTTCGTGACCTGGCTGCTGCCTCCAACTTCAACATCAGCTGAGATAAGCCCCTCACCAGCTGAGCTCTTGTCTCACAGGCCCCTCCTAACTCATCAAACATGACAAGATCTCTTGTACCTCAGGGCCTTTGCACATGCTGGTCGTCCTTCCTTCTGAAATACAGGGAAGAGGGCGGGAGGCAAAGTCCTGCAGGATCTCTAAGAACAGGAGGAAAAACACAACATACAAAGCTAGTGGGAGCAGCTCCTCAGTCTAGAAAAACAGTGCTGCCATGAGCAGAGCAGGAAAGACTCCTTCCACATATCCCTCAGGGAGGCATATCCACTTATAACTTTATCTCATTTAACCAGAGGATGGAGGGGGCTTGTTCAAACCCTTTTATTGAACAAAAGCAATTGGAGGATATTTGGTGTTCTTACAGGTAGAGACAGCTCTCTTGCTCCGGGTCCCTTGGGAGCTGCCAGAGAAAGTGGCGGCTGCCTGAGCTGCCTTCTCTCCTGAGCTGCCAGCCCACGGCTTTGGAGCAGCCTTTCTGTGACGCAGGCGGAAGAGGAGGCAGCTTTGCTGGTGTGAAAATCAAGATAACAGAGCTTTAATGAGCCAGAGACTGAGCCATCCCCACTACCTCAGGGAAGACGCAGGAGGGACGCGGGTGGAGGAAGGAGGAAGCTCTATGCCAACCTGCGTCAGAGGCACCGGCTGAGGGCTCCAGCTGAGGCTGCAGAGAGAAGGGAAGGCGGTCACGCCTCCGCTTCACTCCTCCTCCCGAGCCAGGCGAGCTCCGTGATGGAGACCCATGGCTGAGCCAAGCACCGTCCCCAGCTGGGCGATGGGGCTTTTCTACCATTCCAGTGTGGATTTGAACCCAGGCTCCACTGGCCAGCTGCATGACCCATGGCAACTAAGCTCACAGGAACCCAGTTTTCCATCTAAAAGTGGAAACGTCACTCCCAGGCTTGTACAGGTTTGTTAAGACAATAAATCGAGGTCAAGTGTGCATGAAGCCTGGGCCAGAACAGACAATTCTGAATGTCAGCTCTACCTCTGTACAGCCACCTGCTCTGGGCATGGCAGCTACCGGAACCCTCAGGAAAACGCACTGAAGGAAAACACGATGCCACGCAGGGGCCACTGTGAAGTGAGTAAAACTCCAGCGCACAAAGTGTGATCCCCACCAGGACTGTGGGAGGAAACACAACAGGCATCACAAGAGGCTGCGGCAGCGCGGGAAGCCCACGGTGTGAGTGCGGTCCGCACCTCACGGCGCTCCGGCCTCACACTCACACCGCCCCGGCCGGCCGGCGGAGCCCTTCCGTGTGCTGCGCCCAAGCCCCGGACTCTGTATTTCAAAACGTCCTCCATCTTACAGGGCGGAGGCTGAGGCACAAATCCTGCCGTGCCTGTCTCAGAGCGCCCAGCCAGGACTCAGGGAGACTGGAAACCAGGGGGAAACCAGCTCCCTGTTCCTGGGACTGTCTGAGCTTCGCATGGCCTGCCCTCCATCCGTGAGCACCGTGACTGTCTGTCCTCGCCCTGCGTGCCCCACCCCGCACCCCCACAAGGCCATCTCACACCCCCCGGCCCCGCCCATGGTTCATACATGACTGGGACAATTTCACTCACACTTTACTCAGACTACGTAAAGAGAAAGGGGGCTCGTTGGCTCCTGCGCCTGGGTGGGCAGGGTGGCTTGGGCTCGGGGACAGCTGGGCATGGCCACACAGATCCGAGGGACGTGGCTGAAGGCGCACCTTCCCTGGGCTCCTTCCTGGTTCAGTCTCCTCGCTGGCTTCTCCCGGGAGCACTTTCCTAACCCATCAAGCGCACACCGGTCCTCCTCGCGAGGCCAGCACCGAGGCCACCGGACTCAGGAGGCCCCTCGCCGCAGAGCCCCTCACGGGTGCGAGCAACATGCTCCCCGTGAAGGCTGGTCAAACCGACGGCCTCTCCCCATCAGAGGCAGCCTCTTGTCTGCTCCAGGTCCTTGGGCTTTCTGTGAAGTTACACACTATTCTAAAGGAAGGGGGCAAAAACCCTTCTCCAACGGGGCCCATAAGGAACAAGGAAATCAGCATGCGTGAGGCCCAGGCCCAGCTGGGGACCACAGCACTGTGCACGGCTCCTCAGCAAGCTCCCCGGCCCGCACTGAGTCCCGACTCCCCCACAGCACACCACCCCGCAGGCGCACCTGAAATCTCACTGTCAGAGTGTTGACTGTTGCTCCAACAAGACGTCCCCTTGGAGTCACACTTGGAGCTGTTATCTCCAAGCTGCTACACCTTCATCTGAATGATACTACCAGTGTCTTCATCTATAAAACAAAGATAATGCCACTGTCTGTGGGGGCTTAGCGTGAAAACGTGTAATCACATAGACATGTGAAAAGGCTATCGGGGGCTACAGCCTTTAAGCAATGGCCCTTGTCGTGGTCACCATTTCACCAGGGGGACTGACGAAGGCTGAGGGCCATTTCACCTCCGCCCTCACCCCCGCCTGTGGGGACTGAGACCGGGTCAGCCTAGAGAACGTGTGGCAAGACTCTCGACTGCAAGGGACAGACTCAGGGGGTTTTCAGCAACGAGGAGGAGTTACCCGCGCACAGGGCCAAAGTCTCAAATAGGTTTTCCAGGACTGGGTAAGTCCCAGCTCAGAGACTTCATCAAGGACCCCACATCTCCCCATAGTCCCGGCATGCCGGCTCCAGTCTGACGGCACGTCCCTCACACTAACCCCGCTCCTGGTCCCAAGAGGACTCACATCTCTGGAAGGAAATGCAAATTAACACCATAGTGAGATACTCCGACACACCCCTTCCAGTGCAGAAAACGTTTAAAAGGACACACCACCTCTCCGTGAAGATGTGGGGGAACTGGAACTTCTCTATCCCCTGCTAGGGGGGCCGTAAAGTTACATATGTACCCGCTATATCATCCAGCCATTCCATTCCAAGGAGAAGAAATGAAAGCATATGTTCACGCAAAAACTTGTAGATGAGTGTTTACAGCAGCATCACCAGTGACAGCCCAAAACTGGAGACAACCCAAACGCTCATCAGCACATTGATGGAGAAACAAATTGTGGCGCATTCACACCACTGAGTCTCAACAATGAAAGAGAATGAAAAGAACTCAATTGAGTCTCACTCAGAAACGAAAAAGGATGAACTACTGAACAACAAAAGCACTAATCATTTAGAATGCGCTCAACGCTGCGACATAGGGACTGGGGAGGCCGAGAGCCCTGAGGCGTGGCTTGCTGTCCTCGCTGTAGCTTCTCCTCGGTGAGGGAAACAGGCAAGTAAACTTTAATTACGGGATGGGAAAATCGTTTCTGAAATGGAGGCGGGCGTGAAGGCGCCGTGGTATAACATCCGTAGGAAGATAGGAAGGCCGGTTTATAAAGGAGGTGATTATGAAGCTAAATCCAGAAAGATTAAAATGAATCTGCACGTCACTAAGGTGATCAGTAGGTATAGGGACACTCCGGTTGGAAGAAATGTCACAAATATGGGAACACGAAACAGCACCATATTTTTAGCCGCTGTTTACGTGCACTTTGGGATGTCCGAGACACAGATCAATACACGGAACAGGAGGTTGGATGGTGAGGCATGGGGTGACTCATGAAAACTGCAGGTGACGTGAGTCAGCACGCTATTGTTTTCCTCAAGTTACTGTTCATCCCCAGGCTCAGGAGCGGAGTAGACGGAGACGTGAGTTTACTCAGAATGTCGTTTCACTGGAGGGAGAAACTCTTGTAAACGTAGGGGAAGAGCCTGTCCAAAGCTCCGTCCAACAGGGAAGAAAGCTGAGCAGACCCCGAGGAAGCGCTGAGGACGGGGCTGGGAGCCGGGGTCTGGCCTGAACCTCACACTGCCCTCCGCTCCGCAGTGTGGGCACAGCAATACAGCCCCTTTCTTCCCTAAGCTAGTTGGGTGTTTGTCACTTGAAATTGAGAGTATTATTTAGCATAACGAACCAGAAGGAAGGAATTTGACTATATTTATCCATATTCATATTCTGATATAAGGGGAAGGGAGAGTCTTGATATTTACAAACTAGGTACTAACAACTTCTCATTGCTTAACATGTTAATCTGTTTTCTCTCTCACTTTACTATTTTTTTAATGTTAAAAAAAGACAATGAATTACTGATATTCAATGGCATGGATGAATCTCAAGGTAACTATACTGCATCAAAGAAACCAGGCAAAAGAGTGTACCTTCTATATCATTTATTTATATAATAATAGAGGCAACATACTAATATATAGCGACAGAAATGAAATCAGTCGTTGCCAGAGATAGGATGGCGAGAGGGGAGGTCAGGGAAGAAAAATTGCCAAGGAGCGTGAGGAAACTTGAGGGATGAGTAATATGTTTACTACCGTCATTGTGACGATAGTTTCACGTTGTATATATGTGTCAAAGCTTACCAACTTGTGCATGTGGTTTACTGTATGTCAGTTATGCCTCCGCAAAGCTTTTTTAAAAAGCTCCTTGAGCAGCAGGGAGCACAAAAAAAGCAACCACAAATGCAGACCTCCCCACCTCTTGATAACACCCAGTGAAACATTTTGGTGACAGGCGAAAGGTCACCTCTCCAGGGACTAGAAGGGTTGTGCTGACGTGCACGTGTGTTCCGCAGACCTTATTAATGGAGCGTCCGCTACATGCCATCCGTGGGCTGGCTGCTGCGGATGCCAGACGGAAGACCCTGCCCTCGGGGGCCCAGCTGCAATGGAGAACACAAACAAGAAACAACAAAATGGCACACGTCCCCCAAAGTGTGACGTCTCCTGGCCCGATGCGCCGACCAATTTTGCTTCCCTGGGTCTCAATGTTTCTTGAAGTGACCATCCATTCCCCTCTGGGGACACATTCCTTTTTTTAATGGTCTTCTACCATTGATCAAGCTATCTAAGTCATTGTCGGCACAGAGCATACGATGCTCTGCCTCTTCCGGTTACACGTGAGCTTTGAGACACTCCCCCATCATGCCCTAGATTCGTCAGTCACACCTACTGGCCCCGTTTCCTACCCACCTTGCCTCCCACTAATACAGGGGGAGCAAGCACGTCACAGCACAAGGAGCGTGGGCGCTGGCATAGACACACCTGGGTCGCAACCCACGCCACCCCTACACTATCAACTCCCCCTTGGGAACGGAATAAGCCTCCCCGGTCTTTGATTTCTCCACTGGTGCCATGAGGTGTCCATTATCCACAGGGATGGTGTGTAAATTCCACGGTTGAAGTGAGGATGGAGAAGAGAAAACGCATGGGCAAAACGAGCACCGCGCCGGACACTCTGTAGGTGCTCAGTAGATTGAAACTACCCGTAGAACGATGGCGACGGAAACCCACACTCTGGGTCACCAGTGTTGTGTTCTTAGGCAAGTTATGTCACTGCTGCCACGTCCATTCTTTTTTCAACACACGAAGGGTACAGCGCGTAGTTTTCAGGCTGCACGTGGGCAGACCCCGAGAGCCGGGTCAGCGGTGCCTTACGCTAGCACAAACGGAGCGCCCGCTAGCCGTCGAGCGGCAGGCCGTGTGCTGGTGCAACAGAGATGGAAAAAAGAAAGGCAGCCCCCGGCCTCCAAGGGCTCAGAAAGTGTGAGCAGTCGACTACACTCTAGTGAGAGAGAAGAAAGTTCTGGAGGATATGGGAGGATCTAGAGGCGACTGCCCAGCCTGGCAAAGAAGAAATATCAGAAGAAAAGCTTTCTGGAGGGTATGCAACCTGAGCCAAGGCTGAAAGATTCTGTAGGGCTTCTCCAAGGAGCCGGGGAGAGGAAATGTTTCCAGGCAGATGGTCGGCAAGAGCTTCCGTGTTAGGGTACTGCACGCCATTAGGCCTGGCTGGTGCCAGGGGCGGGGCCTGCCCACACCCGCCTGAGCCCAGAGGCGCCCTGCCCACCCCTCCCCACGCCACCGCCTGCCCTGCCAGCAGCTAGCACAGCACAGGTCGGCTGGCCCTGCCGCCATTTCTGGGCTGACCCGTGTGTGAGCCTGCCCACAGGTACTCCATCCCTCCTCCCTCCAAAGTGACTCCTTGCCTCTGACACTAAGGCAGCCTCGTGCCAGTGACAGGGTAAGAGCGACTGGTGCAATAGCCTTTACGTCACATTCATAAGTCCTTTTGTCCTCCCCAGCCTTGTGGCTTCCAACTCCCGATCTTTCACAGACTGTTATTCTGTGAAGAGGCTGAGGCAGGAAAAAGTCCTGGGCTGCTTTGATCGGCTCCCTCTAGGCCCCTTCGTTCAGTGTCCCCTGCTGCCCATCCCATGCCCCCAAGATGGCTGGTTCCCCGCGACAAACCGGGAGCCAGCGGAAGGAGGCAGCCGACTTCCTGGAGTCACTGTGCATGCCGGGAAGTTTGTGGCAATTTGTTACAGAGCCAAAGGACATTAATACAGCCCCTCAGGTGGAGATGGACTTGATGTTTAGAGGAAGGAAAGATGGAGGAAGGGAGGCAGGGAGGCAAAGCGAAGGCCAGAGTGAAGAAAATGAAACGGAAGAAGGCAAGTGCAATATGAGAGGAAGCCAGGGGTGGGCAGGGGCCAGCCCCTGTAAAGACTTGGCAGGCACAGAGAATCGTTTCAATGTGACTGGGAATTACTGAAGGTCTTGAGTTGGTGAGTGATAAGGTCGGACTTGGGTTCTCAGAAGGACACTCGGCCCGCCGTTTAAAGAACAGACCCGAGAAGACAGCACGGGCAGCACAGCGACCGCTGGGAACCCCTTGCTCGTGCTGAAGGGCGTGACGGCGGCGCTGGGCATTTGCAGCGGCTGGGGCGCTGCAGAGACCTGGGCAGGCTCGGAACCTCCCCGGAGGGCGGCGCCCACAGCTCTCGCCCGTGGGCAGGACGTGGGGCGAAGTGCCAAGTCGGGTTAAAGATAACCCTGGGACTCGGGCTTGAGCAATCGGGGAGAAGGAGCTGACATTTACCGAGAGGGTGAAAAGCAAGGGAGGAGGAACAACTCGGGAGGTAAAGTGGGAAAACGAAGACTTCTTTGATGTATTAAGTTGAGATGCCCGTTAGTCATCCTAGCGGAGATGTCAAGCCACAGGATGTATGAGTCCGCAGCTCAGGACGTCAGCACGGGAGGTGTAAATTTGGAAGTCATTATCATGAAGATGGTATTTAAAGCCATGGAAACGCACAAGGCCACCTAAGCGGAGTGGGGAGGTAAAGAGGAAAGGGGGACCCAGGCCTGAGCCCTGGGCTGGTCCAACATTCAGACCCAGAGCAGGAGAGGGGGACCCAGCAGAGCAGACTGGACGCCGGGGGGGGGGGGGGGAAGGGGACAGCCCGGGAGGGAGGAGAGTGACCAGCCATGTGAAATGTTCCAAGGAAATAAAGGGGACATCAGAGGACAGACCCTGGACCTGCCAGCCTGGGTTGGCGGTGACCTGACAAAGCAGGGGTCATAGAGTGATGGGTCAGATTCAGTGCAGATGGCATACGCAGGAGAGGAAACGGGAGAGGAAGACACAACAGAATGCTGAGGACAGGCTGTCGTGACAGGAAGCAGAGAAAAGCAGCAGAAGCTTGTGGGGGGCACGGTGAGGCTGGGAGACATAGATCACGTAACGGTCCAGGAAGAGTCGCCCAAGGACAGGAGGAAGCCTCCTAGGCCGGACCCCAGGGGGAAGCTGGCCCTCCGAGAGAAGCCAGGACCACGCTCGCTGCAACAGGAGGAAATGGAGAGAGAGCAAAAACAGAGCCAAGAGGGCTTCCTGATTGACTGTTCCTGGTCAAGGCTGCTTTGCAGCTGGGACACCAAGCACATGGTCAGGAAGTGGGGGTGGCGGTGGCCAGGCAGCACGATCTCCTGATCGGGGGTGTCAGGTGGAACAAGGACCCGAGCTTGGCCCTGGGGTGAGCACCCACAGGTGGCTGGGGGATCACTGAGGCAGAGAGGTGGCTGGCGGAAGGCAGAGGCCAGCGGGCCACACATGTTCCTCCTGGGGGACACTGGTCTGCCTGGAGGCCTTGGCCCCAGATACTTCTCCCACATTACACTGCCTGGCCTCTTACTCTCAGGCCCCAACTCAAAGGCCCCTGGTCGGAGGAAGCTGTCGGGCGGCCGTCCTGGGATGCTCATCACGCGCACCCTGACCCTGCACCGCAATACACTGCCCCTTCTTCCACCGCATTAAACAAAGCTTGCAATCATTCTACTTTTAGGGTTACGTATTTGTCTCTTCACCCTTCCTCACTGGAGTATCAGCTCTCTCGGAGCAGGAGCTGCGTATTGTCTTTCCCCGTACCCTCAGCACATAGCATGCGATCAGCAACTATCCCCCGATTCACCAAGGGGAAGGCTGTGATGTTTCCCACTGATGCCCAGCATGTGGAAGTCCCCCCCGCCCACCGCCTTTTCAGAGATTCAGTCCCCATCCCTGTCCCTCACCGAGGATCTCTGAAGTCCACACATGGGCGTGGGTGCTTGAGGATTAACATATAAAACAGGTGGGTGTGGGCTGTGAACCATTTTTAAAAACAAACAAAAGCAACAATGAAACACACAGGCCGCCTGCCCAAGAGGAGGCCTGGGTTTGTGTCCCAGGTCTGAACCTGCTTTTCTCTTTGGCCTTGCGGTACCGCCCTCCTCGACCTCCACCCCCAGCATCCCCGGCTGCGTCTGTTCACCGGTTAAGGTACAGATTGAACTAGATCTGCGTTTCAACCTTTCCTTTCGAATCAGCAGAACCCCTTTGACACACAGTCTTCAGGGCTGGTCTGAGCTGAAAAAAGAGACAGGGGCTGGTCTGATATACGACGCCGATGAGGTCTGGCACTCGATAGCTCCGCCACCCCAGGACCCCACAGTTGCTCAGGCCCCTGCCAACGCCTGTGCCTCGGAGGTGCACAGTCTGCCAACGGCTGGTCAAGGCTCTTGCTGTGAGGCACCTCTTTGGCGCCTCCTGGTGGAGATGCCCAGCAGGTGCAGCCCCGCATGGGCCCCCTAGGCTTCCCAAGGAGATGGTTTTCTGGGGGATGGAGCTCAGCCCCAAGGCCCCTCAGGCTGGAATGCTGCTTTCTGGGTGATCCTGATGGATGCTGACAGACATTAGCAGGGAGAGAAATTTCCCCATGGAAAGATGGGAACATTTATTAAGCCTTTTGCGCCGGGAGGCAGAACACAGCACAAAATTCATTTGTATTTAGGATCAGCACGCTGTCCTCTTTTCACCCAGGGTGAAAGGGAGGCCCGAACTGCGTAAACAAGGGGGACACAGGCCTTTGAAATCTTGGCTCGCACTGGAGCAGAGCTTCCATCTCGCTAATGGGCCGTCTCCCTCCCTGGGCACGTCAGGGCTGATATGAGTTTGGGGGTTTTATTAAGTCAAGCACCTGTCCGGTGGATGTTTGCTTCCCCATCAATGGCACAGCCAAACCAGCCATCAGTCAGCAGGTGTTGGACAGGAACCCCACCCGTGGAGCTCCCGAATGCGCTGTCTCCACCGATGCCCGAAGGCTTGATTTGTTAGCCAATCACATGAGGGGTTTTTAGTGTATCCGAATGCTGGCAGTTTGCCTGTCTTCCATGTCCCACTCCCCTCACATGCGGCGTCCTTGAGTCCTTCCCTGAATGCGTGTTGAGCACCTTCTATGCGGCACCCTCTGCGCCAGACCCTGGGGACACAGGAGAGCTATTCCTCCCCTTTAAGTGGCCGCCCCCTTCAGGGAAATCCCAGGCTGGCGTGAGGCTGAGGACCCTCGCTGGATACGTGCCTGTCAAGCAAGACTGGAGTGGGGGCGGCTAATCCAGTCTTGGAAGAGTTCAGGAGCTTCTCAAAGCAAGAGCATCTGAGGGAGAGGCAACCTGGGGCGGGGCGGGGGGTGGGGGCACCCCAGGAGTGGACGCTGGGTGTGCAGAGTCACAGAGAGGAGCGCTCTGGGAGGCTGGGGGTGCAGAACGTGGAGCAGAAGTGGACACAGAGAAAAAGGAGGCCAATGCATTAGACAGGGCTTAGGTCACGGACTCCTGGAGGCATAGCTAAGCAATGTGAACCCAGCCCAAAGGAAAAAGGGAATCATAGAAAGCTCTCATGTTCTAGGAACGGTCTTCTTATGCAGAAATAATAATTACAACAGTCAAGGCTCCTAGCTGCAAGTGACGGAAACTCAACACTAACTGGCTTCATTAGGAAATTCTGGGGATGGGTGGGCTTCAGGCGTAGATGGATCCAGGTGCTCAAGTGATAACGCGAGTACTCAGCCCCCCACACCTTGGGCCCCTGTTGGCTTTCATTAACTACTTCCTCAGTCCTGCTGGTGTCCCAAATATTCCCTAAACATGCAGTCGTTTAAAACTTGACAATACCATAAACTGAGTTCTATGTTAAACCCTTTTCGTAGAGGACAAAACTGTGGCACCAAGGGGTTAAGTAGCTTGCCCACCGTCATGCAGCTAATGAATGGCAGAGTCGGACTAAGACCCCACGGTTGATTCCAGAGCCCAGGCACCCAGCCAACACTTTAAACCAGCTCCCCCCGCGACGCATGCCGCTTGTCCTCATGGCAGAAGTCCCCTCCCCCTGCTTGTGCCAGCACAGGAGTGTGAGCCCTCCCTGACAGGGACCCAACCCACCAGGAAAACCGAGCCTGGCCATCAGCCGGCCCGGGTTCCTCCTGCTGCCGAGGGAGGAGCGGGGTAGCCTACCCAAACCGCATGACCGGAGAACACGCCGGAAAGTCAGGGAAAGAGTTCCTTGGCAAAATACAGCTACGCGTCAGAAGCAGCCACCTCAGGCGCGTGGGCTGCGGAGTACACAGAGCACCACAGGACTCTCAGCTGCAAGCGCCAGCGCAGGGTGCGGAAGCTCCTCAGGACACCCTGCATTTAGCGCCCCTGCACACGGGGCTTCGTGCCCTGAGACTCCGCTCACAATTCCGGGTGGTTCCTCCCTCCCTCTTCTCTGTGCATGGCCCTCCTTCCGCCCTTACTCTCGACTCCTGGGTCCCCTGGCCACAATCTCAGGGAGAAGTAAAACCACCTCCCCTCTCGGTGACTGCAAAGGTCCGGCTGTGATTTCCTCTCCTGTCAGGAAGGCTCGGCGTGAGGAGAGATACTTTCTCCCCCCTGCCTTTGCCTGACATTCAGGGAAACAGAAAAACAGTTGCTTACCCTTTGCAGACAGGCCCCCAGTGCTGGTAGGAACAGCCCCCACCCCCTCCACCCCCCTGCCCAGGCCCCTGATCCTGCTCCTTGGTTTCCTGCAGGCAGGAGGGGGAGGGGCTGGGATGCCTGACCCTCCTTGGCTGTGGCATTGACTGAACTAACTGGGGAGGCAGAGGGCGGCCATTCAGCCTGAAGGCCACCCGGGTTCCAAACGTGAAAATTCGTTCACTGGGGAAAAGCAGAGTGTCCCACGGAGAGTCAGCAGATTTCAGTTCAGTGAACATTGCTTTGAGCAAATAAGCGATTTTATTTCCTCTTCCCCACCCTCTTAAAAACATCAATGAAGTGTTTTGTGGTGTTGCTGACAGCCCATATCACCTCGAAGCTGGAAATAAGATCTTCCTTGAGCTATTTATAACTGAGTGGCAAACAGGAGATAGTGGGACGGGAACTAAGGCTGAAGCTGGGAATCGCGGGCGAGCGAGCACCAGCCGCTCCGCCCCCAGCTATGCAGCCCTGCCACGTGTCACCCCAGTCACTGGGCCCCTGGGCCTCCTTCTTCCTTTGTCCAGGAGGGTGGTTGAACCCTGCCCCCTGCCTACAGAGGGCACAGGGGTAGCGGGAGCTGTTTTCCAAGGAAAAGAGGCGTGTGCCTTATGAACTGTAAAGTGACCCTGTAAGTAAAGTTGCGAAGAAACTGAGAGATCCTTTTTTTCAAATCTGGGGTTTTTAAATTGGGGTCCAGGCTCTAGACAGCTTTAAGGGGCCTGGGAACCACCTATAATTTCATGCAAAAGTTTGAAGTGCAAGACATACCTCTCTGGAGAAGGCTTTAATTTATATTAAAATCTCAAAAGCATCTCTAACCCAGGATCCCAATGAGAACAGGTGGCTGCAAGCTCAAATGCCCACTGGGTCCGGGCAGGTGCCAGGAGGGAAGCTGAGGGCATCTTCGAAACAGATGGACCCTTGGGGACAGTGGCAGACTAGGAGATCCAGCCTCAGCTGAGGGAGTGACCAAGGTCCAGCTCCAAGAGATTATTGCCAATCAGGAATGTGGGCCCAAAATTTCCTGATATTTTTTCCTCTTAAAGAAAAAAAAAATTGAAATCCAGATTTTTACTTATAATCCTCCACTTTTTTTTTTTTCCTTCAGCTAATTTTAATTTCCTTCAGCTTTAAAAATTGTGTGGGTTAAACAAAGCTCATCAGCAGGCTGGATTCAGCCTTAAGACCCCCCCACTTCGTAAATTCTGTCCTAGATTTCCTGGTGGGATGTTAGCACAGCTGCTCAGGGAGACCCTGAGCCCAGGGTCACGACTCCTCCAGTTCCCAAACCGAGGGGTCCTGCCTCCCTCTTGAGGCGGCAGATGCCAGCATCGTTCCCCGCAGCACCGGAGCTGGGACCCTGCCCTGGCCACCCGTCCCTTCGCCCTCAGGCTCCTGGGATGGTTTCCAAATTGCATCCATCACATTCAGAGCCTCACTCCGATTCTGCCTCCCTCAGCTCCGGGACTCTGCCTGGGCCCCACCCACCTCTCCCCCCACCACGGCTGCTAGCTGGTCCGCCTTCGTGCCTACAGGGAGTCAGGGGAGGTGGGTGCCCCTCTCGTCTCTGCCATACACAGTGGAGGCCAAGCCACTTCACTCTCTGGACCCACGGGTCCCAAACGGGTTCCAGAGGGCCCTACAACTCACCACAGCCTCCGGTCCCCACTCAGTTCCTTTTCCCAGTTCACTCACTGGGTCCCCGTCACTCCCCCTTCCCGGGGGAGGAACAAGTAGGTCAGCAGGTCGCAGGTTGGACATGGATGCCAGCCACGTGTCTCCCAAACCTTTCCCCCTTGGGAAGTAGGATTTCCCTTCCCCAGATGGAAAGGCAGAGAGTTCCCAGGGAACGAGGCCATTCACTAATTGCCGCAAGACGGGGGAAGAACTACTTACCCTTTCAGACAAGACACAAATGCTCATAAGCGCACCCCAAATACACCCGCTCTTCTTTGCTTGATTCCCACCGGGCTTGTTCATTGAATACCCTCCCCCACTGCCAGGCCCAAAGCCGTGGGAGGGCAGGGCCTGCATCTGCCTGTGCGCCCCTGCACCTCAGTCCCCAGCAGACGTCCTGGCACACTGCTGGCTCAACAAATGCTTCCTGAAATGAATTAAATCTGGTGACGGTGATATCTGACCTGTCAACGCCCCTCCCCGCCCCCGCAGTCTGCTCCCCCAGGCCAAATGTGCATCGGAGACTTCAGCCACTCTGGAGCCCACGCTCGCTCACTCCAGACCCTTCCCGGAAAATGAGCCTCCACTCCATCGGCCACCCTCCAGCACGTTGCTCCAGACAGGGTCTCAGCAGCCCAGAGACCTCAGAGCCGGGCGGCCACCCCTGTGTTTACAGTCCCTGCTCTGAATGGGCCTGAGACAAGGCTCACAACTCTGTCAGTGTCACCGCCCCACCACCTGGGGGCCAGGTAGGTCCTGCTTGGGAGAAAGGTCAGAGCAGCCTGTAAACTGCTAACAGCGATTCCTCCGCATTGCGGGAGAGGCCGCCCCGCAACATGTGATGGGGAACTAGGTCCCTTTAGAGCTAAGTAGAGAAAGGCCCAGAGAGACATGTCATCCCACAGAGTATGGAATTGATCATAGAGAGGGATCCCCCTGAGGGATAAGCAGCGAGCTGAGTGGCTCACCTGCTGTGGTTTGAAAACAGATACACCTCCAGAAACAGATAGACAAGGCTAGAGCGAAACGAGGCGTTAGTGCTCAGAAGGTCACCTGCTGGAGGTTTCCACGAGGTCTGCCCTGGTGGCCGTGTAGGTCGTGAACAGAGAGGTGACCTCGACTCCAAAGGCTCACATCCCGTGGCAGCCAGGAAAACCACCTTCCCTGCCGTGGCAGGCTGGAGCCGGCCCCAGCCTCCGCGGCCACGCCCGCCCCGGCCACGCCCTCGCTGTGTGCGCTGCCTGGGCCAATGGGATGCTACTGCTTTGTGCTGTCCGGGGAGCAGGGACTTGAAACGCAGCTGAGCTGTCACTGGGCTTGCTTCTATGCTCGGGTGACTAGCATGGCCTGAGTGTCCCCGGGAAGCTTCTGGTCCTTTAGCCCTGGACCCAGACTGGAGCCCGACCTGCAGGCCAGATCCAGGCTCAGCCGGACCCACTGCCTGCACCAGGGCCACCAGCTAAGCCCGGCCCGGCTCTGCCTGGATAGTGCAGAGAGAGTCAATGGGAGACCCGCGAACGTGGGGCTAAATCCTTCCTGCGCGACTCCACGGGGCTTCTGTGGCCACTTGCTCCACAGCAAAAGGGACTGAAATACTTGGCAAAAGGGGGCAGAAATGCCATTAGTGAAAGCCTTTCATACACTGGTGCATATGCCAAAGGCAGGGTGTTGATGTTGTTGTTGGGCAAATAACCCAAATGTGACTCAAATGGGGTGAAAAGAGGAAAATGATTAAATGTAAACATAAAAGCCCAGTGAGTTATATTATCTCACACCCCGATTCAGCCTTTTCACAGAGCTCTATCACCTCATTTCTCTGTAGAGAGAAATGATCACTCCTAACCCTTCCCGGGAAAGGGTCTCCACTCTTCTATCTTCCAAAATCTGCAGGTGTCCCTTGGCCCTCAGCCGCCTTCGCATCAATCAATCAGGCCAGTCTCTGCCCACTCTCACATCTCCTCTGATTCTGCCTTTCCTGCCCCTTCTTCCTTACAAGGATCCTAGTGATTACGTTAGGCCCACCTGGATAATCCCCAATATTCTCCCGCCCCAAGGACACCAATTGGATCATCTGCAAAGTGTCCTGGGCCATGGGAAACCTATCCATAGTTCCTGGGGATTGGGACCTGGACAACGTTGGGTAACCGTCATTCCGCCTTAGCAAAAGGCGGACTTCTGATTTCTACCTTAGCAAAATATTTAGAATTCAGACACCAGAAAACCCTCCAAACACAGGAGAGGATACAGTGACCATCACCAGCACTGTTCACATGTGTGATATTTCTCTCTCCTTCTGGGCCCCTGGCGATATTGTATCTCCCGGTCCTCCTTGCCACCCATCATCAGCATATGGCTTCCCTTGGCCACCGAAATGGAAGAGAAGTGACTTTGGCCTTCTGGATAACAGTCTTACTGGTGTGAGTCTCCTGCTCTCTCCTTCCCTCTGCCCTGGCCACTGGCCGGCGGCAGCCTGAGTCCTGGAGTGAGGCCGACCCCCAGATGCCCCGTGATGGCACTAGTAAGAAGTACATTTTGTTGTTTTAAGCCACTGATATTTGGCGGCCCATCCCAGTGTTCAAAGGTTCGGGGGCAGCCCAGAGCACGTCCACTGCACTGTCATTAGACCTTTCAGGCGTGTCTCCAAGAACTCTGTCAGTGGTCCCAACAGCTGTCACAGCCAAGGTTGAGCAATGACTAAAGAATCCAGAGAACAGAGATTCAATTCAGACCTTCTAAATCCAGCTAAGGGTATCTTCCCATAACACGCGCACACACAGGCAGAATGAAGTCCTCCATTCTCCCAGGGAAGCTGCCCCTGCACCGCCTTCTTCCAGGTGGCCTGTCACTTGCACGGCCCCAGGCCTGGAGAGCCCAGGAGTGGAGGACGGGGACACTACAGGAGGCAAAGGGCTCTACGGATTCCAGCTCACTAGGCCATTCCCGAGCACAAATGGGCATGAAGAGCTAAGTCAACTGACACAGAAGAGAGGGGTCCAGCTGAACACACTGGCTTGACACCCTGGTTAGAACCATCTCCGGCACAACTCCTCAGCTCCAGGAAATGGAAGGAGACAGCAGTCCCACCAGCCCGAGCCCTAGTGAGGCAAGCTAGTGAAGGGCCGGGAGATCCTCCCCCGCAGATGTCCCCACCAGAAAGGCCTTCCCCAACCGTGGCCGCGCGCCAGAGAGCCAGGCCTGGAAGACAGCTTGAGGGAAAAGGAGAAGACTGTTGTGTGGGGGGTGTGATTTGTGCCTGTGCGTGTCAGCGTGTGGGTCGGAATGGGTAGGAGAACCGGAATACAATTGGTCTTAGAAATCAGTCCAGGGCCTTTCCTCTAAGGGGCGTCCAGCAGAGGGGCCGTCTTCGGGGACTGTGGTAGAGGGGGCCCTGCCATTTGCAGGAGGTTAAACGGCGACCGTGGTTTGGGGGGCAGCACACCCAGGCCGAAATCCTACCCACTGGGAGTGTGCAGGGAGCTTGGGAGACCACATTTAAGCTGCGTCTACGTCACATGCCTTATAACGTTCATTTTCCTTGCATTTAGCATCATGCTGAAACATACCTGACATTCCTCCATTTAGCCTTTCATTCATTTAGCCTCAGTATTCATTCATTTAGCCTTTCTTTTAAGAAGTGCAGATGGAGCAACAACCCTGTGGTCTTGGAAGAGATAAATAAGCCACCACCTCTGCCTCTGGAGAACATGCAGATAATACAAGAATATTAAAAGCTCACTGTATGGGAGACCAGTGGTCTCCAAGCTAGAAGAAGGGCACATTTACCAGCAGTGCCCGAGGCAACTATTTCGGTAGAAAAAGAAAATATGTGGGCTTCTGTTTCTATATATTTTTATTTCATACTTTCTAAATGTATATTTAATGTATGTTTTAGAACTTGCGTGATAAAACACAATGGCATGTGTAAATAATAAATAAATGAAAGAACAGTAAGAAAATGTATTTTGAAGATAGGTGCTCCAAAACCTGTACTGATGGAATATGTAATCAAAAACTTAGAGGCGGCAATAGATCTTTGATTTCCTGGTTAAGAGAACAGGTAGATAACAACACTTGATTCATCCGCACCCACCTTCCCATTGAAATATTTATGAAAATAGGCCCAGGAGAATTAAAGGTGCCTTAATACTGAAAACCAGAGACACCGGCCATTACCTCGCAGAGCCCAGGAGGAATTTCTACTAAGTGGAGAAGGACTGGGTCTCGGAAGCAGAGTGACAGCAGCAGCAGGAAGGAGACAGGAGACGTCCCGACATCCGCCACCCCCACACGCAGGCCTCTGAGACAGAGCACTCTCACCGCAGGAAGGCCGGCAGGAGTGCGGGATTGAGCAGCCAGTGCTGTGTGACAAACGGCCGGACATTCGGTGGCTTAACACAACAACAATCATTCATCCTCTCTCCGAGTGGCACAGATGAAGCGTCCAGGAGCAGCGGAGGCTCTCTTGGGTGTCTGCGGTCAGGTGTTAGCTGGCGTCGCGGACATCGGAACAACGGACGAAGACAGGGCGCCCACTCCTGAGGAGGCCCCCTCCACGCCGGCCAGCTGCCACGGCAAGCTGGCTCCTGCCCACGGAGGCTCTCCACGGAGCTGCGCGACTGTTCTTCCATCCTGGCAGTGGGCTTTTCCCCCGTGGTCCAGAGCCACGATGCACTTTGTGAGCCAGCCTTGGGTCACGCTGTTGTCTCTGCCACAGTCTACTGGTCACACCAGCCAGCCCTGATTCAACATGGAAAAGGACTGCGCAGGGCAGGGACACCGGAGTGGGACCATGAGGCCGCAGTGGAGGTGGCCGCCAGAGAAGCTAATTCATTGGAAGTCGCTTGGGAGGGGCGGGGGCCCTTTTCTGTCTTGCTTGCTTTCTGCCTTTTTGTCTCTCTTCTCATCTGTTCCTCTTTCTCTATCCCACCCTGTCTCTTACATCTCCCCCATTAATTTTTATCTCTCTACATAATTTTCTGGGGCCATAATATGCACTTGCACAAAGGATAACAAGTACCAAATCTTTTCTTAATCTCACCACTAGCACTAATGAAGGGTACGCCCCACGAGTCACTTGGGGTCAGAGGAAAGAAGCGGAGTGTGTGATATGAGCGGTAAGAGTCAAGGCACAAAGGAGATACCGAAACCACCACCTGAAACAAGGAGAGAACTCGGTTGTATTTTCGGAAAGAAGTTTCCCTACCAGTTCCGTTATCCCCGCAGCTCCCATCGGCAGAGGTCAGCCCCAGGGATGGGCAGGCAGAGGCTTGGCTAGCGGGGCACGTGGCGTGGGTCCGCCAGCACAAACGCGAAGCCAGCCTCCTTCCAGCTGGCAGGCTGAATTCTTGCCTCCCGACACCTGACTGCCTATTCTAAGCCACTTTCGTGTGCTGTGCAAGGTTCTGTCACGTTTAAGCCTATTCCAGACGCTGTTTCTGTCAGGGACGGTGTTTGGACATAAAAACATAATTCATTCTGCCTAATGTAAACATACAAGGAAAGTGTTATAGGCTATTGGATAGCTCCAAATGTCCCCAAGAGGAGCTGCAAATGAACTCTGTATCCACTGGGTGCAGACACAGTGTGGGGGTTCTCCAGTTCCCGCGGCTGTCACCACGCGGCTGCCATGACTGCGGGCTGGAGGAGAGGCATTCCGTGGGTGCCCCACGGACCAAAGAGCTCCAGCACCTGCTGCGCAAGGACCTGCCTTTGCAGACCAAAGCCTCATCTTGCTCCCGTCTGATGCCATGTCTCAAACAGGTTCATCTAACTTCAGGGACTTGGGTCCCCGGCCAATTTTCTAGCTGAAAACAAGCCTCAGGATGCAAAATTTCTGGATTCTACCTTGGGAAGGCAGGAGGCGTAATGCGAACAATAATTAAGATGTCGTAAAGCTATTCAAAAGATACGGGGACACCTGCAAATGACATCTGTCAACTACAAAGACAAAATGAGCACAAAGTATATAAATCAGTGGGAAGGCGGAGGAAAGGGGGAGGCATTTCCCACCGACGGCTGCCCCCTGGCCCTGTCCAGAAAGACACCGAGACAGACATGGTGTTGTGGACATTGCTGTCAATGGTTATTGGAAACATGAATGCACTTGGGGCTGCACACAAGGTTCGAATCCATTATCTCATTTGATCTCACAAAATCCTGACGAAGTAAACTGGCTTGGGATGATGAGGCTCAGAGTGACAGAGAGGACAGACAAGGCGGGCGTCACCGGAGCTCCCACTATGGAACCAGAGAAAGAGAAAAGGTGAGTCGCCCTCGGCCCTGTGTCTGCCTCACAGGAGAGTCCCCATCCCCTGCTTGTCTCGGCAGGAAACCTCAGCTGTGCACCTTGGGAATGGGCCCATCTCCATCCACAAGCACCCTGTTATCACTTCGTTCACGTGGGCACCAAGCAGATATGTTTTTCTCTATCAAAACGTGTGCGAACGCCCATGTGCCCATTCTCTTTTACCAAAGTCACCCAGGACTGCTGAGCAGAGCTCCAGGGAAGCACCGCAGGACCAGAGAGACAGGGGCAGTGGTCCTCTGTCCCTTTTTGATGACACACACTCTAAATTTCCTTCCCATGTGGCAGAAATCTTCAAATTGCCTGACAGTCTCAGTGAGGGGCCAAGTCCCCTTTCCTGTTTAAGTCACAGGAAGTCTGTTATACAGAGACAAAAAAAAAAAAAAAAAAAGGAATAGCACATCTTTACTGTAATGCTAATCGTTAAAGGATTCAGGGTTTTGTTCGCCTGCCCAGCTTCATAGGCCAAGGAACAATTTTTGTTGGGCCTTCTGAAAGGCCTGCATGTTTCAACAAACATTCATTGTTTGCGCCTTCTGTGCCAAGCTCCATCCCAGACAATGCAGGCTCAAAGATGAGCAGGCAACAATCGCTTCTCTCTAGGAGTTCGCAGTTAGGAGTTCAAAGCCGTTTTAAAGTCCCCTCCATACCCATCACTGTCTTTTCAGACTCCAAGGAATCAGGCGGGAAACCACTGATCTAGCCAAATCTCTCCTTTTATAGAAGAGGAAGCGAAGCACCAGAGAGAGAAAGAGATTTCTCCAAAGTCACAATAGTCATTCTTCCTGAAACCCGAGTCCAGAGCTCCTGGCACCTCACTGTCCCACCTGCAGGGGGTTTAAACAGCAGAGGATGCCTGCCCTTCGGCTGGTTTTGCCAACTGGTCCACACTGAGATGCTGGCAGGCAGAGCAGTGAGGGCCCAGGGGAGCCCCACTGGGGCCATCGGCACAAAGGGGGCACAACCTGAGGAGGAAAAGTCTCACGAGGCCTCGAGGAGACCCCGTGGAGGACAGGTTTGCAGCCAGCAAGTCCAAAAGAGAAATGGGACCAGGAGGCACATGCCAGGGGTGACAAGTCTGCCCTTCCGGCCCACCAGCCCCGGGAACAGATGGCCCATAATTAGCCGCCCAGAGATGGCTGTTGAGCCACAAATGGAGATGTCTGGCTGCAGGTGAGAATCCGCAGCAGGAAGCTGAGCTCTCCGAAGACAGAGGAAATGCGGTTTCCAGGCAGGTGCTTGCAGTCATCACAAACAGGAGGGGATAGTTGGGGCCTAGTGGTGACAACCTGCGGGGACACTGCAGGACCGTCCAGGCATTGCTCAAGGGCCCTGAGGACCCTGCCTGATTTATGGCAATCCTGCAACCTGGGAGGGTCCCCTCAGGGACACAGCGGAGCTGTGGTTCCAATGACATGCTTTCAGTGGGTTGGGAAGGTCCACCAGACACACGAGGAGCAGCCCAAGTCCCTCTGAAAGGGTTCATTTTGCTCCTGCACCCACCCCTCTCCCTTCTTTTCCAGTTCGCGCTGACAGGCAGTGGGGCCAGGGGTCCCAGAGCAGAGACCGGCAGGCTGGACTCCTGAGCCACCCCTTCCTGGCTGCGTGGCCTTAGGCTGTCCCTTCCCTTTTCTGCGTCCGTTTCCTCGCCTGTAAAATGGGGATAATGTTGTGTGGGGGACATGAGTTACTATATTAAAAGCTCTTAGAAGAGTGTCTGGCGCGTGGTACGTGCTCAGTGATTATCATGGATGTGCCCATGTTCTCAGGCCTCATTCAGTCCCATGGTCTCACACAGAGATCAGCAGGCTTTTCCTATAATGGGCCAGGGAGCAAACATTTTTGGCTTTGCAGGCCACGCGCTCTCTGTAACGCTGACTTCTCAGCTTTTCTCACTTACACATTCGCCCACAATGCACATGCCCACAGTGCCCCACCCTCCATGCCTTTGACGCACCCCACTAGGAGTTCTCTTTCCTATCATTTCTGTACGTCTATAACCGAGTCCTTCTTCCAGAGTCTGATCAGATCACATCAGAAACCTCCCTGATATCGCTATTAACGGAAGCAAGCAACGCCCCCCCTTCCATCGTTCCTGACGAATGAGCTTCTGGGGGCTTCTTAGCGCTGTCTGCCGTCTTTCCTACACGTGCATGCCCGTTCGCTCCCCTACTCTCTGATCCTCCACTGGTGCTTCTCAGTAAATATTCACAGAATGAATGAATGAATGAACAAAGAAATAATGTTTACTCTGTACAGCTTCAAGCCGTCTCCTGGCCCAGACCTTCTCCGTCAGCGGGGAAGCACCATTCGCCCCCTCTCAAGGAAGCATCTGCAGGCGTCCTGGGAAGCAGGCTTCAAGGGCAAATCAGAGCCCAGCGGGCCTTGGCCGAAAAGGAGAGTACCATGAGAAAGGGGAAGGCGGGCGGGAGTGAGGGACGCAAGGGAACGTGCAGTGATGGCTCAGGAAACAGTCGATGCAGGGGAAGACGGACGATGTCAAAAGTAATGGAAGAGAAGCCCAAATAGGTCGGCGGCTGGGTTCAGACAGGCAGCGAGGCCCTTGCTAAAGAAAGTGGGTTTTGTTCTGTAAACAGTGGGGAGTCAGAAGATTTGTATGAGATGATTCCAACAAAGTTCTTAGAGTGATGGATGATGCAGAGTGAGCGCTCAATAAATGTTAGCTCTGACCCATCATTACCAATTTAACTGAAGTCTTAGCTCTAGGAAGGAAGCCACTGGATGTTTAGAAATAAAAATATCCAGGTAATTATACTTGAGTTCCACCTCTACCACCAGCTTACTGCGTGGCCCCAGGCCAGAGGCGGGGCCTCTCTGGGCCCCAGAGGCCTTATCTATAAAATGAGGAGCTATTCTTGGTGCTCTCTTTTTCTTCCTGGTCTAACAGCGCCCGATCCTGAGGCTCTGCCAGCAGCTGCCGCCCCAGCCCCTCCTGACCTCTCCCCTCTGTGAGCACCACTTCTTAGGGTACGCCACACACATCTACGCTCTCGGCATCATACTCCATGCTCATTTTCCCGTTTCTGGTCTACCCAAAAAAAATGTCTTTATTTAGACATGCCCCCACCCCCACCCCCCGCCTGATCAGAGTCTACCAAAACACTGAGAGCTCTCAATAGCTATTGATTTAGGAGTCACGCCATCGGGAAAACTGAGCATCAAAACTCACTCAGCCTTGTCCCAATAATGATGATAGAAATGAGGGGGTGGTGGTGGAGGAGGAGGAAGGGAAAGTGGAAAAGGAGGAGGAGGTGAAGGTGGTAGATGAGGAGGTGGAGATAGAGGGGGAGGGGGAGGGGGAGGGGGAGGGGCAGGTTGAGGAGGAGGCAGCGCTAAGGCCGAGTGCCCAGCGTGTGCTACGGCCAAGCTAAGCACCCTCCATGTGTAGCAGCAGCAACTTTCGGTCCAAAGATTCAGATGTTTGGGAACTACCACTCTCTTCGATTCGAGGGCGCACCCAACCCCGGGGGTCCCACGCGGCCCCCAGAGAACAGGGAGCAGCTTCGCCCCTCCACTCCGCCCTGGCGGCTGTCATCACCCCGCTCTTCAAGAGCGTGGTAGCCTCTCGCAGTCTGGCGGCTGCATCCACGCAGCCTGGGCACTGGGAGACCTTTGAAAGCACCAGCACCTCAAGATCCAGGGTCCTCCTCTCCCCAGCTCCTTTCTTGTCACTCTGCTCCGCCTCCTCGCCAAGCCCTGCCAAGGTCAGGGCCAGAGTCTGACGCTCTTGTCGATCCCGCCTGTCCCTGCCCTACCCAGGGAGTGTCCCTTGAATTAGCAGACATGCCCCTACACCTCCCCTGCCCCCAAATTCATTCTCCTCACTCAAGTCCAGGCTCCCCTTACCTGGGAGACAGATGTCCATCACTCACGTACCTGAGCCTATGTCTTTCACAGCAGAGGGCAAGGAGCCTGTCACCTTCAGTCCCCCCAGAAGGTGAGGCCCTCCCTCCAAGCCCATGGAATGAGGACAGCAAACCACCACACAGAGGCTGTCTGAGGCGGAGCCCTGCCACACGAGTCCTCGCACCCTGCCGTGTTCAACGCCCCCTGCCCCCGCCCCAGAGATGGAGGCCATGTCCAGATCACTGGGCCCTAGCGGGGCCAAGCGAGATGCCTGCGGACGTGGCCGAAACTTCCCAAACATCTTCCCCCACACGTAAGGCCTTAATTTCTAGCCTTCCCTCCCCTGCTGCCTGAAGACACAGTGTGATGCCTGTCCCTTCGCCCCAACACCCACCTGGACGGGCCCCCTAAGCCCTCTGGGTGCTGCCGCTGGCCTCACCCACCTCCCGCTCAACTCCCACCCATGCAGATCCACGCGCGCGCTCTGGCCCCACCCAAGCCCTGGGCCCTCCCCCACCACCCTGCCTCATTCCTCACCGTGAAGCCCGCTCCTGAGTCCCTGGGCCCCTGGCTCCCTGGCTCCCCAGGCACCAGGCTCTGCTGCCACCACCCCCAGAGCAAGCTCCCCTGGGCCACCACCCCACGGTGCACCTGGCCCGGCCCCCGCAAGACCGAACGGAACAGGCACCGCAAGCCTCATTCTTGGTGGGAGTGTCCGCCCTTTGTCTTCCCGGCGGGAGACTGCAGCACAGGGGTCAGCAGGCTTTGCAGGCCACGCTCTCTCTGGAACTGGCCCGGCTCAGCCACTCGAGGGCAAAGGCAGCTGCACACAACACTCAAGGGCATCGTGGACGGAGCTGTGTTCTAATAAAACTTTATTTGTAGACACTGGAATTTTAATTCCTATCATTTTCACATGTCACAAAATAGCCTTCTTTTGATTTTTTTGTCAACCCTCTAAAATGTAGAAACAGTTCCTGAGACTGTAAAAAACAAAAACAAGAAACCAGTGGACACACAGGCTGTACAGAGGCAGGCAGCCAGACTGGGCCCGTGGGCTGCTGTTCCCGAACCCCTGGAGGAGGGAATAAACCCCACATTTGGGAACAGACGGCTACGTCCCAGTCCTGCCTCTACCACTTCCTGGCCCCAAGACCTTGGACAGGTTACACATGGTCTCTGGGTTTGTCCCACATCAAACACTTGGGAAATACTAGTGCCCTTGTCATAGGATTGTCACGAGCCTTAACTGACATGCGGTGTGAAGTGGTTTGGGGGCACAAGTGACCCAAATGAGGAAGTCTAAGTTAGCACAGCAGTGACTCTTTCTTATCACAGAAGGAAAACCTGGAAAGTGTGACCAAGGGGGGCGGAATCAGCTGCGGAATCCGAGAAGCCCTGGGCTCCACCCCAGGCTACGGCCTTCGAGCTGCGCACCCCCGATGGACTCACAGCAACTCCCTGGGCTTCGCTGTCCTAGCCTGCACGTGCCGATAATGCACTCACCTCAGAGGGCCTTCGGGGGGTTATTTCAATGGCATAAAAAGTAAAGTGCTTACGCACAGTGTAGGGAATATAGTCAATAATATCGCAGTCACTCTCTATAGTGCCCGGCGGGTGCTGGAAATAGGGGGTGGGGGGAGCGCTTTGCGAAGTATATGGTCGTCTAACCCCTATGCCGTACACCTAAAACCAGTAATATTAAAACAATAAAAATTTAAAGATAAATAAGTACTCAACATTTAGTAGGGGGAAAAAAACAGCTCTTATTTATCCCAATGCCATCTTGATCTTTTTTTCTACTCCAAATGCCTTCTTTCAGAGAAGCCGCCAATGTTCTTTATCAAAAGCCAGCCTCCTCCTACCTCCAAAAATTTCCTTTGATGTCTCCCCTGTGCCATCAGCACAACAGTGCCCGCCCCGGGAGGCCTTGTTGCTGGAAACTGGGGCAGCCCTTTGAACTGGGCTTTCTCTCCATCCTGAGAAACAACATCGGCGGGTGGGCGGCCTGCTGGGAGTTGTTTGTTCCCTTTCTCATCCTTGCGGTCGTCCTTTCTGGGTCTGAGGCTGGCAAGGGGCTGGTGCGCAGAGGGGCTGCCCCTGGCCCGGCCCTGGGAAGCGGCACTGTGGGCCCAGGCCTGGGCACAGCGGCGGGGCCTCGGTCCCTGCGGCTTTGTGGGTCAGGCTGATTATCTCTTCCCAGCTGGCTGTCTCCGATCAGACACAGACGGCCCTGATGTGGGCCAGGCTTGTCTCCTTGCAGAGAAGCGTCCCGGACACGTCATTCCAGGGGGAGGCCTGTTTGGGGCCAGCAGGCTGGCCTGGCTAGAGCCGCTGTGGCAGTGTAAGGAGCGGAGGGCCCAGGAAGGACTCCTCCCGGCTCATCTGGTCCTCCTCTCCTTGCAGGGAGATGGACCGGCTCAGGGCCACGGTTTGGGGCCCAGAGCCAGGAGGGAGGCCAGAAGGGGGGACGTAGGGGTGAACACAAGCCCAGGGAGAGCTGTGCAGGGGCAGTAGAGCTCAGTTTAGTCACCGAGCCTGATAAGTCGGGACAGAGACCGAAGTCAGGACAGAGTCAAAGAGCGAACGTCTTCGATCCATCTGCGCTGAGTACCTTCTCTGCACCAGACACTGAGCCGGGTCCTGGGATGCCTGACAGGAGGACACAGTCCCAGCCCGCTGAAGAACTTGCTTCCTAGGCAAAGAGGTGTCCAGCTATAGGGCAGCCATGTGTCCCCAAACCCATGTCATTGTGTTCGTGGGCACCCTGCTGATCTCCATTTCCCAGCTCCTTTTCCACGTGAGCCAGCGGCTGAGCTCTGGCCCAGGGATGTCCGCGATGGGACACCTGCCAGGCCTGACCCACAGGACGCTCCGACAGCCTCTGTCTCCATTGCCAGCCAAATGCAGAGGTTCCGACAGAGGCCCCTGGGGACAGGCAGAGCCCCCACACAGAAGGAGCCTGGCCCCCGGAGTGAGCCTACAGAAGGCCACCTGCCGGCCAGGAGCATCTGTAACAGACTTGGTGTGAGTAAGAAATGAACCCTTAGCCTGTCAGGCTGCTGAGGTTCAGGGGGTGCCTTGGGACAGCAGTTAACCTAGCCTGACATGTTCCAAAAACAGGTGCTATCATTAGAGCTGCGACACCACAGAACAAGAGAAGCAACGAGTGAAATCCTACCTCCCCGCCGGCTGGAGAGCTCTAGGGCTGGAGCGCCCTCCAGGTCCCCACCAGAGAGGGGCCAAGTCAGACCTGGGATGCGGCTGCAGCTTGTCGCTGGGCCTCCCCCTCGAGTGGCCTGCGGTCCACCCCAACTCCTCCAGCCTGTCCAGCAGGTCCCCCATTTGCCTCTCCACGGTCCCTGAAAACAGCCCAAGAGGGTCATCCTCAGCGTGAGGCAGGCCACGAGCCCCTCAGAACAAGGGCTGTCCCTACATCGACGGCGTCCGGCAGAGACCAGAGGTGAAGTGAGGCCTGGGTCTCTGCCTGAGGAGTGAACAGCCGGCCCGCGGGGTGGCTGTCACCTCGCCCTGCGCTCCACCTCCCTCCGGCTGCCCCTGGCCTGCCGGGCCAGGCTGCGGGAGGTTGCAGAGTGGCCACGGGTTCCCGCCTCCCTGTGCGCAGACTCCTTTGCAATGGAACTTGACCACTGTTCCTGGCAGACGCTGGATTTAGTTCCCCGCCCTGAATCTGGGGGTGGCCACATGACTTCCTTTAGCCTGTGAGCACTAGCAAATGCGACGTATGCCAAGGCACATGTGCATCGGGACCTGCTCTCTGCCTCTGAGGAGCCCGCCATCCCGTGGCCAAGCCCAGGCTAGCCTGCCAGGGGACGAGCCGCTGCCTGGAGAGGGTCCCCACCAGCCCTGGGGACGCGCCTGGTGAGAGAAGCCATCCCACACCGTCCACGCCAGCCACCGCAGCTCAGGACAGAGCGCCACCCGGAACCCCGCAGAAAAAGGAAAATGATACATGTTTGGTATCTCGCCCGCCTACATTTTGGAAGGGTCTCTGAAGGAGCAAAAGCTGACTGATACACATCTGGTCACCCATGAGAGGCCCTCCGAGGGATCAGCAGGCTGAGGTCGAGACGACTCCCCTCGGCTTCCTCCCTCCTGCAGCAGCGGCCTCCCCGCCCGCGAGGACGGGAGAGGGACGGGCAGGGGAGCAGAGCATTTCCTCTCCCCCTAAACCACGTGGAGCGCTGCTGGGGAGGGAGTGGCCTGAGGCGCCCTGAACCCCTCAGAGGGCCAGCCCCCACCTCAGCCTGGTGAGGGGAAGAGGGCTACCATGTGCCCTGCATGCGTGTGCGCCAGCACCCACGCGTGCACCCACGCAGGGCGTCTGTGCCGCTGAAACAGCTCACACCGACTCAGGAACCCGGAGCGCCTGAGGCAGCGGTGATAGGAGAGAAGGCAAGGCAGGAACAAACGAGTCTGTATTTAAAAGTTCGCTTTTCCAGACCCCGAAGCCTGCACTGTTCCAACTGAGAAAGCAGACTCCGGACCGGAGCCCTCTCCCCGGGGGTGTCTCTGCCAGGCAAGAGCGTTCACCCAAAAATGCAGCTTCAGGGGTTCTGGATAGCTTGTGTTTAGCTTAGTTACCTTCTCTGCTGGGACTGTGCTGGGGCTGGAGACAGACACACGAAATGGAAACAGGCCCTACCCACCCAAGAGGGGTAGAGTCTGGCCGCTTTGGTGGCGGCGGGCAGGGGGTGGGGGGAGCTGCTAACACTGCCACTTATTCCATGTGTGACCAGTATCATTTGAGCATCTGGATGTGTTACTGTCCGGTGATACAGCAGAGAACAAGACAAAACTCCTGCTCTCGTGGAGTGTGCATCTGGCGAAGAGCCACTGTACCTGATACCAACAAGGACACCTGAACACAGAGGAGTGAGGCGGCGCGTCCTGTCGCGCGGCACAGCTGGGCCCGGCCCGCGCCCTGCACGCCTGCCCGCAGCCAAGCCCACGAGAAGGACGGTCACCTCTCCTCTCACTTGGAGCAGCTCACGGAGAGTGTCACTCGCTCTGCTGCTTGGACCCCTGGCTGGTTAAATACAACAATAATGGCAGCTGATCTAATTGTAACACAACCTTTCATTAGCTTCTTATTTTTTAATTATTCAATTACAGCTGGCATTCACTATTATATTAGTTACAGGTGCACAGCATAGGGGTTAGATATTTATAGCATCTATGAAGTGATCCCTCTGGTAAGACCGGGACCCATCTGACGCCATCCATAGTTATTACTAATACCATTGACTATATTCCCTATGCAGCACTTCACATTCCTGGGCCTATTCTCTAACTGCCAATTTGTGCTTCTTTATCCCTTCACCTTTTTCATTCAGCTCCCAAACCCCCTCGGTCCAGCAACCATCAGTTTGTTCTCTGTACCTCTAAGTATGTTTCTGTTTTATTATGTCTCTTAGATTCCACATATAAGTGAAACTACATGGCATTTGGCTTTCTGTCTGATTTATTTTTACTTAGCGTGCTTTCCTCTAAGTCTAGCCACGTTACTGCAGATGGTAAGATTGCATTCTTTTTATGGCCAGGTAATATTCCACCAATCGCTGGGTTCGCTCCCCAGTTTTTGTGACAACTGATGAAAGACCGTCCCCCCTTCCCAACATTGCCCGGCTGGCAGCACTGTGTCCCCGCAGCTGGGGCACTGCTAGGATGTTCGGGGCTTCGGGAAGGATTGGGACTGGGAGCTAAAAAGCGCTCCAATTTCTGAAGGAGGCCCCTTGGCAGATGCTGCCACTCCGTGAGATGGGGCCGGGCAGCGCCCCCAGTGTGGGGACCGGGGCCACGGCTGGGGACTTGCCAGGCCCTGGGGGACAGGTCCGACAGGGCCTCTGTGCTCTCTGCTGGATGTACCCACTGGGGAGGCAACAAAACCGAGTGTGGCCAATGAAGCCCACAAGGTCAGCCTAGGCGAAACACTGCAAGGAAAGAGTGACCAGGTGGACCCTGCCCTCCACGGGGGATCGGGGAGGCCTCTCGGGGGGACAGCCACAAAGCTGAGCTTGAAGGGGGGACCCAACCACAGGGAGGGTGGGGCAATGGGCACAGAGCCGCGGCTGTGGCCGGGGTCACCGGGGAGAGTACCTGGGGCGAGAGGAGCAGAGGCTTGCCGGGCGCTCGGGAGCCCCAGGACAGCAGCATTTGAGGCGCACAGAGGAACGGGAACCCAATCAAGACTGAACTAAGAAGCCGGGGAGGCAGTGTGAAACCCAGAAGCACGCAGTCACGGGCGCCAAAGGAAGACAGCGTCCCGAGCAGCTGGGTGCAGGCACGAGGGCCATGTGCAGGAGGAATCAGGGCGTAAAGGGCGGCTGTGTCTAGTGGGTTGGGCTACAACCGGGTCCTGGGGGTCTTCTTGGGCCACCTAGTGGAGGGATGACAAGAACAGGAAGATGGACCCTTGGTTCTAAGCCTGGCTCTGCCCTAAGGGGTCTGCCCCATTCTTTTCAGGGGTTCTGGACTGCCGTATCCAAGGTCTGTCCTAGCTGTCGCTGACCACGATTCTAAAGACTTTGGTTCTATTCTTTCCACTTGCATGTCAAATGACTCGGGCAATAACTCCATTCACGTGCTCCAAAATTCCCTGTGCAAAGGGCGCTGTGATCAATGATTCCATGTACAGGTTTAATGCTCATAACAACACGTGGAGACAAGCAGCAGCATTCCCACTTTGCAGAAGGGAGACCCTAGACTCCGAGAGGATAGGAGAGTTCCCAGGATTCACCCTCCACTCCCCCGTCCTCCAGACTTCAGAGCTCCTAAACCTTCTCACCGGTAACTTGATCTCTTTGAGTCTCACATGCCCCATTCTGTTTTCTAAAAACACGCCAGTTCTGCTACCCCATGGACCTGATCCACGTTGGCTTGGAAGGTCAGGGATCAAGCAAGCAGGCTGCTGGGCAGGCTCTGGCTCCTCCTGGCCAGGGGCGTGTACACATCCCCGAGTGCAGAGGAGCCCGCCCTCCTGGAGCACAGTGACCAAAGGGAGCAGCCGGCAGGAACGCCCTGCCCTGCCCCCGTGGTGGGCCGCTCCGAGGTGTGGCACACTGAAGACGTCCTGCAAACCCAAGTGACCACGCGTGTTCCTGGGGCCCTCCCCCCGGCACTGTGAGGACGCGCCTCCCGCAAGCTTTGCCTTGGGCTCTACGTCCCAGGGCTGAGACACCTCTGGAGGAGCCTTCTTGAGCCGCCCGGAAACGGCGGGGGGTGGTTTCAGCAGGGACACATTTCTGATGACAGGAAGGCAGGTTCACTGAGCCCTGTGTTCAAGAAGAAGAAAAAGAAACTTTCTCAACAGCTCAGAAAGGGAACCAGGAACCAAGGAAATGGCTGAGGCAGCTGTGTGAGGCTCTGGGAAGGTGTGGGTTTGCTCTGTGTCCCCCCTTCGCCCTGACTTTTCCCCCCCAGCAGGAGCAGTACGCCTACGACGTGAAGAGAACCTACAGACCCACCTTGCGGGACAGCAGGAAAGGGAGAGGCCAGAGCCGACGGCACTCAAACAGGCGGGACAGGAGAGGAGGGGACACTGAGCGGCAGGGCGCCTGCGACGGTGACTGAGTGGGGACCACGGCTGGGGTGCTGGGCCCTCAGAAAGGCCACCCACATCAACGATAGTGACAAGAGCTGCAATACAGTTGACAACACAGCTTCGCTAACACTGAGGCCCGAGGAATGCCATGTGTTCTGTAATTGCTAAAGCAAATTAAACCCACCTCAGCCTCATTGGCCAAGACTGGCAACGCACCCATTCCCGAGTGATCTGGAAGGCATATGGGGAGGATGTCCCCCATCTCCCAAGACTCTAAAATGAAACGAGCAGTGGCCGTTGTAGGGAGCCTTTACTACATGGCAGCAGGTGCTCCTGCGCTCCCTACATGGTGGCTCCTTCGCCTTCACCGCCATGTGCCTGGATAGGCGCTGTCAGCATCCCCAGGTTATGGGGGAGGACACTGAGCCACCTGCCCAAGATCATATGCAACGAGGCAGGGATGGAGTTAGGGATTCATGCCTATCGGCCCCATGCTCTTCCTGCTACATGACAGTGCATCTCTTGCAAGGCTTGTAGAGTCAGAAATCTGGAGGAGGCTCTCTGGGCCTCTTTGTCAAGCCCTGTGAGGCCAACTTGAAGGGGAGGCTTCGTGGGGGGCCAGCGGTCCGTCTGTACACTGCAGACCCACACTGCAGACCTTGGCCACAAAGACAGCCCTGGTTGGGACGCAGTGGAACTGAAGGCTCCGTCCACCCAGCACCCCTGCCGTTTCCCAGCTGCAGGTTCTGCTGCCACGGTAACCCCCACATCCCTTCTTCTTGGTGGCCCCCCGGGAACCTCAATGCTCTTTCTCTGGGATTGGGCCCCTGTCTTTTCCCTGCTGGGTTATCAGCCCTTAACTCCCACCCACACGGGAAAGGACTGAGCCTCCGCCCTCTGGTCAGTTTCACCCTGGAGCAAGGGAGTCTGTCCCTCAAAGACTATGGTCTTCCCCCTCCTCGTGGCAAAAGGAAAACACTTCCTTTGTGTTCTTTCTAAGAGATTCAGTGCGGTGGGGAAGAGGTGTACAGGTTGCCCCCTGTGTTAATCCCAGAGGGGCCTTTCTAAAATAGCCATCACAGATTTAAATACTCACGCCTAAAGAGAAGAAACAGAAAGTGCCTTGAGGAAGGAGAGGAGTCTCTCACAGGCTAGAGGTGGGTGGAGAGGAGGAGTCCACCATGAAGCAAAGGGGGGAAATCAAAACGCCATTATGTTCTCAGTACCTCGTCCTGTTAACACTTACGGAGCACCTGCTTTGCCCAAGCACATGCCTAAGTGCTTAATGTTCATTGTGTCACTTAATCTTAAAAACAATCCTGTGAGGTAGGGAACATTGTAATCCCCATCTTACTGATGGGGAAAACAAGAATTCGTTAAGCAGTTTGTCCAAAGCTGTACAGTAAGTGCAGGAGCTGGGATCTGAACCCACGTCTGCCTGACCGCTCATCCCTCTCTCAACCCCACGGGGGACAAAGCAACACCAGGACTCAGACGTAGGCAGGGAGGGATCAAAGAGGTTCGAGACCACAAGAGGCCCTCAAATTTTGCATGAAATTACACTCCTGCCTGGTGGAATCAGATAGTGAAACCGTACCGAGGCGGGGGGAGAGGAGGGTTTGCCTGCTCAGAAAGCTAATCGGGGCCAACGGCACCAGCTGGCAGGCAGGACTGTGGACAAGTTGCTTAGCATCTCAGAGCCTTGAATCCCTCCCCCTGCAACACCCCGGCTCACGCCCACCGCCCTGTGGTGGGGAGGATGAAATGGTGTCTCCTGCACAAGTACATGTGAGTTTCCCTGTCCCCGTTCCTGAATTCCCCACCACCGAGCCTTGCCTTTTCAGTTAGATTCCCAGAGTGAGCTTTTAAAGAGACTCGAGCTGCGTTTTATTATCCGATGCAGATAACTTTTTTGACGTGTATCAATCACTTCTATTTGTAAGGTGGGTGGATTTTTATATATCTATGTCGAGCTGCTGGGAGAAAAATCCTTAAAGCTTCAAGATGGGATTTCAAAACATCTTTATAGATGGAAAAAAAAAAAGTTTAACCTTCAAGAAAAATAAAAGAGAACATGAAGTCTATACTTGAACATGCACAATACAAAGAAGAGAAAAACGCAGGTGCCTGAGCTTGAGGTTGCAAATGTGCGACCTTGACATCCACTGTTTGGCCAGCATCAGAAGGGTCATTTTCACCCATGAGGGTAAATGGAGGCAGCTCAAAATATGACATGCCTCCCCAAAATCTGTCCTCTCCCACCACGCTGCCATGGAGCCTGGAACGCTGTTTTTACAGACGTCTCCTTCATTCATCCACTTACCATTCTCTCTCTACCCTCTACTCTTGTCGCTCACTCATTCACATAAAACTCTCTATTCAAATGACTGCCATGTGCCGGCGCGGGGTTGGCTGCTGAGCACACAGACAGTACTGGCAGGCCCTTTGCAGATGGCTGTGCTATCGAGAGGGAGTGAGACAGGCATGCACACGTAATCACAGCAGGAGGTACTGTCTACAACAGGCCAGGAGAGCGACAAGAATGGAAGAAAACAACACTTGGTTCCAGGACAAATGAGGGAACGGTACAATTTTTGTGTTTTGAAGTGCAGTGGGCAAGCACACAATCAATGGGACTAGACATTGCACGGGTTGGTAGAGAGGCTCAAGGATGGGTGAGGTGGCCCCTGAGCTGCAACTGGGAGACCGGCAGGCCAGCAATGACGGCATCGTGGACATTTTTGTCCTCTGGCAAAAGATGAATAATGCAAGAGGAATAACCCAGGTCTTCCTAACTGTCCATTCATGGTTTTGCTTCCAAAATCCTTTAGTTTATCTCATCATTTTCCAGGTCAAGGCCACGAAGGTGTGACGCACAGGATAGGTATATCTTATAAAAGGGGGAGATGCAGAATAGAAAGGAGCTTCCATATCATCAGCCCCAACTTTGTCTTTCACAGATAAGCCATTTCAGGCCCAGAGAGGTTAAGAGGTTTGGCCAAGACCACACAGCAAATTAAGACCTAGCACCTAGGTTTCCCTCATCTGGAACTGCCTCCCACTGAAAGAGCGTCTGGTGGCACGTGAAGACCGGCTTTGTCTGGGCAGGCTGGCAGCGCTGCGGCGGGGGAAGGAGGGAAGCTGGGAGCAGCCTTGCAGACAACTTTCACCTACCTCCCAGCCTTGCGGGGGTGGGCGGCCTCAGCTCTGCCTCCCGTTGCTACCCACACACTTAAAACTTCCTGCACATTCCTCCAGGGCACTCTTGTAAGTTACACAATCTAATGTTGCCAAACTAAAATCCAGACTGGAAATAGATGCAGCTTGTGCTGGAGGGATCGTTTTCCACCCGCAGCATGATATGAGCATATGGAACAAGGCAGGCGTACCCCTTTGAAATAGTCGGCGGCAACCTGTGGGTTTTCGCAAGGAATCTGTGAATCCTTCAGAGCGTAGGCAAGGTGGTGTCAGTCCGGCAGGTATCATCCGTGCAAAAGCAGGTACAAGGAAGCTGGGATGCTGCTAATCATCTGCCCTACCCATTCATTATTAATCATTTTTATGAGACATTACACATTGTAAGTCTAACTGTGGGTAGCAAGCAATCATCCTTTTGAATAATGCATTGTCACAGAGCGGATGGGGACCACGGAAGGACCGACTGCAGACCAATAGCGCACCCTAGTGGCGAACTGGAAAATGTCAACTTCATCTCCCCACCTTCTCAGGCTCAGAGCGCTCAAGAGACCTACCTGTCCTTTAAGGTGGGAAATTGAATTCTAGAGAAAGATCTCTTGCGATCAAGGCCTAACAACTCCACTCACATTTTCACAGTCTTGCCACGTGCCAGGCACTGAGCCACGCCCCATGAAATCGGTGGTGAGCAGAACCCGGCTCCCGGTCCACAGGAAAGAGTGATGCGATACAAAGGGCAGGCCCTGACAGAGGCTAAGGGACATGTCACAGCCCCCAAGGTCCTCAACCGTTTGCAATCAGATCAGAAACCTTGGGCGATTCTTAAGAGTAAGTTATCTCCCTCAGCATAATCCTTGAGACCATTTTAATTGTCTACAGCCATTTCTCTTCTGAGGTCCCAGACCCTCCGAGAATCCGGTGAAATCTGCAGATTCACCAGGAAATACACCTGTTATGTGCAGCAATGTGCGCACAGAATTTCAGTCAAGAGTTTTCCAGACACCACAAGGCTCCTGCAAGCACCCCACCAAGAAAGCCTCTGATCTCGAGGCCCTTTCCCTCCGGATTACTTGGAAATTTAGGTTTTAGAGGGCAGGCGATTAAAAGGGGCCACATACTACCCTGACCAGCTCCGGGGAGGCCTGCATGGCGGACCCTCCAAACTCAGAGACCGAAAGTAACCTCACGGGATGGTCTGAACAGTAAAGTTCCTCACCACCAGCGGCTCACAGCAGCGAGCTGCGTCCTGGGCCTGCAACTCCCGTGACAAAGGCCAGCCTTTGCCTCAGGCGAGCCTGCCTGCTGGCTTTTGTATCTGAGGTGGCACGGCCTTGCCCTGTCGGGGTGACCATCCTTCCCGGGCCCCTCCGGGCACAACCACCGCCCCAGGCACAGACCACAGGACCCTTGTTGTTGCCGGGCTCCTCACACAGCGTATTTTTGCGCTGCGAATGCCCACCGTTAACTGTCCCGCGCCCACCAACGCAGAAGGACGCGTGCCCCTCCATTCTGCCGTTTCACCCAACCCCAGAGAGTTCCCGGCTCTGCTTCTCCCCCACCCTTAGCCTCCCACCCATGGAGTTCGTGTAACCCTCCTTTCGTCTCCTCCTTTGAGTCTAATGTGTAAAATACGTTGCAAAACTGCCATTCTCCGGAGCATTTCCTCAATCCGTTGAGATTTAGCTTCCTGGAAACTGTCATCAGTTTGGCTCAAATCAACACATAAAAATTCTCTATGGGTTTGGCCGTTTCTTACATCAACAAGAACAAAATGATAACTCTTTCTACTTTAGGGAACTATGCTGTTGACTTGAAGCACAGCGCTGTTCATCAATGACGTAAGAGAAAGTATGGAATGCCCATGACGCAAGTACGCCAAGTGACCTCCTCTGCAAGTTGGCCAGGACATGGACAGATGGCCTGAACCCCCTTCCGTGGAGGGGCTGGACGCCACAGGTGCTCAGGATACGTGCTGGCTGCGTCCTCGGGACAATCACTCAGCCTCTCTGAGTCCGGCTTTTCTCCTCTGCCGAATGGACGTAAGGATGACGTTTCTCACGTGGTGCTAGTTAGAATTAATATAAATCGCAGCACCTGACAGATATGAGCACTCAGTCACTGGCTTTACGTTGTCAACATTGTAATTAGGATGGAGGAATTCTTTACCCCAGCCCGTGAAAATTCACCCATCGCCCCATGTACCAGGCAGCTAATGCTTAGTAATGGGACACAGGTGGTCCGGTGCCTGGATGCACAGCCAGAGCCCTGCTTCCAATGCCTGGTCCCAGGACAGGGAGCGACGGCATCACCCAGGAGCTTGTCAGAAGTGCGGGATCACAGGCCCCTGCCCAGACCGACTGGATTGGAATCTGCATCAGGACAAGGCGCCAGGCAATCCCCAAGCCCTGCAAAGTAAGAGGAGACCTGCTGTAGATCTTGAAGGAAGAGAGGTTAGCCTTTAACACAGGCGCCTAGCTTCCTGCTCTGGGTAGAAACAGAACCAGCTAGAAGCAAATCCTGTGTTCTGCAAATAAATAGTCACTTGTGTCGTCCCTCTTTGTAATGACAACGTGTCCCTCCAAGCACCCCTCCTCTGTGGGTAGGCTGAGGCGGACAGGTGTGCCCTGGCCTGGGGGGAAACAGGCCTCCTGGGGGAAAAGGGGCCAGGAACTCCCACACCAGCGTTTTGAGGATCAGGGTCATTGGAACAGCTCCGATAGGCCAAGGAGGCTGCCGAGGGCTCAGCTGGCAGGAAAGGCCGGTAGGAGAGCACAGCACGAAAGACCCACGGACCAGCGGGTGCCCAGGACTGAGTGGCCGGGGCTGCGACGGGTCTGCCGAGGCGAGCGGGCCACCGTCCGGCGGGGAGCCAGTCTTTGAGAACCGTGAAAAAGAGTGCAGTGGCGAGTCCGGGGGCCCGCGGGGAAAGCAAACCCAGGGAGCCGGGCTGCACGGGGTGGGGTGCCTGCATTGGGGGACCACACGGCCCCCAGGGGGGTCTGGACTCACAAAGAGGTCATTGCAGAAGAGGGTAGGGATGCGCCAGACCCCGCGGGACCATCAGCATCAGGGCAGAAGCCATGCGGCCGAGGCCCCACCGCAGAGGGTTCTCGTGCATCCAGGCACCGGACCACCTGTGTCCCATTGCTTAGCATTAGCTTCCTGGTACACGGGGCGATGGGTGAATTTTCACGGGCTGGGGTAAAGAACTCCTCCATCCTCCTTATAATGTTGACAATGTAAAGCCAGTGACTGCGCGCTCTTACCTGTCAGGTGCCGCGACTTACATTCATTCTAACTAGCACCACGTGAGAGACATCATCCCCACGTCCATTTGGCACGTCAGCTTCCCCGGCTCCCTTTCTACCTGGCACGTCCGGGCAGGGCAGGGCAGGCCCTCCTTCCCGCCCCCCCCGGGGTGGGGGCAGGCTCAACAACTTCAACCAAACTGTGATCACACGGGGAGTCACTGAAGGGTTTTAAGCAAATGAACGGGGGTAGTATAGGTTTTATTTCTCTCTTACTTCCAGCCCTTTACTGCTTCCGTTCCTTCTGTCTAGAATGCTCATCCTCTCATGCCACCCCTTCTCTTGATTAGCTCATCATTTAGGACCCAGCTTAAACAACGCTTCCTCCAGGGATCCCTCTGTGACTGCTACAGCACTAAGGACCAGCGCAGTGTCCCAAGACCATGTTCACTTGTCTCCACATTAGACTGCAAGTCCATGGAAACAGGGGCCATGCCTGCCCTGTCCATTCTTAAATCCCAGTCCCTGGTAACCCTGAATTAATCATTTTAATATAAATTATTGAATTAACTCTACAATGTCCCAGCAACATGCCATAAAGATGGAGCTAGAGTGAAAAGTCCTCTGCCAAGAGCGGGGGGCAGGAGCTGATAAGGACAGGACAGGACCATACATGACACCTGCACCACCAGGTGGCCAGTGAATGTCCACTGAGCCAGGGTCTGAGTTCCTTCTCTTCATCGTCTGCTCTAAGAACCATCGTAAGCCTCTTCCTCCAAGATGTCTTGAGCTGGCATCCATCACGCTCCTGAGAATCTTCTCCCACGGAGCTTGTTGGGGGGGCAGGCCTTTCCCTGGAGCATTTGCGGAAAACGTTCAGTGGTGGCCACTCGGCGTGACAGCTGCCTGAGGTGGTCATAACGGGGGCGGTGGTGGGGATGGGGGGCAGCAAGCTGACCACATAACTTACAAGGTAGAGCAGGGGGAGGAGATGTTCACAGGTGGCTTTGAAAAGTTCTGGCCTACGCGTAGGGATCTAGGAGACAGCACCCATGACAGGACTGTGCTCACGCCCGGGACAGGCCCTGAGCACCCACTTCTGGCTGAGCCTGAGGTTTTGTGCAAGCAGGGAGTGGGGGCCAGGGCAGAGTGGAAACCGCGCGGCGGGCGTTGGAGGTGTGCCGCAACACATAGCCGTCAGCCCAGTCCCGGGCATTTCAGGAAATAGTTTTCCAGTTATTAGCTGACATCTAAGCTAACCAAGTGGAGACTTCAGTGGCCACAAGTGACAGACGCAGGAGAAACCGTCACAGCAGCCAGGCCAGGCTGACGGTGCCAGCCGGCTCCTGGTGTCAGGGGCTGCTTTTCCCTGTCCCAACAACCCCTCACACCCAGTCCCTGTCCGGTAAACTCCAAATGTCTCAAAGTGTGCTTTTACAGCTGGGGCGTTCGTACCAAGATCTAGGGTCCACACACGACAGCAGACTAATATGCCTCCTCGGTCTCTCCATCTGCAACAGTTCTCCCCGTCCTTTGCCCCTAACTCTGCCGGGCTGGCTGCACCCTCATGATGCCCGGCCCCGTTCGAGGACTTTACAGGCATCCTCCAACGTAATCTTCGCAGCCAGCTGACAAGACGGCCATTACTATACCGTATTTCCCTATGCCAGTGTCTCAATCTGTGGCAGAGCAGGTCTCATGCTGGGCCGTTGGGAGCCACACACGTGATGTGATGCAGTAACCGGCGAACCCTCAGGCGGGCGGCTGCACAGCAGTGCCGTCCTCGCCACTGGGTGGAGGGCGAGGCGCAGGCGGGCGCGGCACTCGGGTCTGCTGGCTCCGCAGCAGCGGCGGGCGCCCCGACTCCACTCCACCACCGCGTCTCCTTCTCCCGCAGAGCTCAGCCAAAGAAAAGCTCAGGACACACGCTGAGGCCCCTTTTGTGGGAATTGTGCCACACGCCTCTTTTGAAGGTACAAGCGGGGACCTTTGGTTTTGTCCAGATCGATGTTCTTCCCTCTGAATTCAACAGAGAAGGAAATCAACCTGATGTTCTGTCCTCCGGGAACTCACAGTGTGCCTGGGAGGACGGGGAGATACTCACAGGTACCTCGAAGGCGAGGCAGGCATTGAAAAGCCGGGCCTGTAGTAGTCTCTCAGGAAATAAGGGGAAGTTGTGGATGGAAACACAGAATGTCATGGAAGGGACGGTGCTTGCCAGGTCCCTGAATGGTTAGGTACACGAAGGGATGCACAGTGGCTGGCTGTTGATGAGTAGGCACGCTGTAGAGAATAATGAACCAGTTTGTCGGGGACCTGCTGGCCTGTCATTTCACATGCTGCCGCCAGAGGGAGCATAACACGTGCTGGTATTCAGGAGAAGAAAAGTGGTTTTGGTTTTGGTTTTGTCTTCATTAGGCCCAGCCCTCAGCAAGGTCTTTTAAGTTCCTAGCTTCTGGGACTTGGCTGGTTCTCAGCATTCCTGATGCTCTTGCACATAAAAGGCCCTTGGCCCCGTGTGAGGCTGTAACATTTATGGAGAGATGACAAGACTTCTTTCCAAACTTGACCTCATCGCCCTGCCTTCCCGCCATGTTCCCAGTAGGAAGGTCTGAACGCCCAGGTCAAGCAACTGCTTCCTGCCCTGAGATTCCCTCTCCCACCGCCCTTCCCATCCGGACAAGCTGCTGCCCCTTTCCCAGGACCACCTTCCTGGTGAGTCCCCCTAACCGGACCAGCCTGGTGGTCCCGTTAATATTTATTACATTGCATTGTAACTATTTGTGTTATTTTAATCAAGATTTCTTAACAGTCAGAAAATTGCCACTATCGTTCTAACCTCCCTCAGGTGGATCTTGTAAAAGACCAGAGGACTCATACTTTCCTGTGCCCTGTACCCTGGGGAATCCAACGCTCAGCCTGCCGGTGTCCTCGGTGCCTAGCACAGTGCCTAGCGCCCGGCCAGTGACCTCAGAAAGTGCTGGATGAAGAACAAGTGAAGAAACAAAACAGCCATTTCGACTCCGTGACCAGGACTGTACCTGTCGGGCGACACTCCCCCGCCTTTGAGGCTTATCCGTGCTGCTGACGCAGGCCACGGCCAAGGGCTGGTGTCAGTGGCATGAGAGCGTCTCATCCGACCCTGTCCCTCCCTGGACAGCCTCCCGGTGGCAGGAGGCAGGAGGCCCGTGCAGGTCCCTCCCCTGGCACACCCCTTCCCCAGGTCACCCAGAGCCGGCTCCCTTTTCGCGTTCCGATCTCTTTCGGCATCACTTCTCCGGAGGCCCTACGGGGTCATCTACCTCAAAATGAGCTCCCACCGCTCTTGATCACAGGAGCCAGTTTTCAGGCTCTAGGTAGCATTCACCTGGACGTCTACGTGTTGATTCCCTTACCATCTGATGCCTCAGCGAGGCCGCAAGATCCAGGGCACCAGGCGTGTCCGCGCACCCAGCCCACGCACTGATCGAATGTCTGGGATGAGGGCCGCAGCCTCCCCTGGGCCAGAGTCTCGGCTTTCCCAGCAGCGCCCTGCTGACCCCAGACCCCGGCCTTTCAGCCAGGACGAGGTTGTCACAGAGGAAGATGAGGAAGGCCAAGGTCCACGAGGAAGCGAGGCAAGGCAAAAGTGCGCCAGGCTGCCGGAACAGGGGCCTGGGATTCCAGAGCAGCCGGTGCGCTTAGATTCCTCAGAGTTCTCCAGTTTTCTAAGACGAGCAAGAGACAGGGAGACAAGTAGCAGGAAGGAGCATGGGCGTGGGCTGTAGAGGGCCTGGCCCGGAGCCCCGGCCCCTCCGCTTACTGGATGACCTTGGACAAATTACTTCATGGCACTGTGCCTCCGTTTTCTCACCCGTAAAATGGAGGTGATAATCACATCTACCTCACAAGGTCGAGGTGACCAGAAAGTCCTGCTGGCCAAGTCCAGGCATATGGTAAGCACCCTACACGTGTTATTATGGGTACATGCTCTACTGCATCAGGAGAGCTGTTTGTGCGTGCCCAGCCGAGCAGAGCTGTCAGCTGGGAGAGGGTGGGGATGGAGACCGGTCCCCGCTCTTCCCGGGTGCCCAGCACCTTCCACAGTGCATGGCACATCCTGTGGTGATCAGTGGGTCTCTGCTGTCTCAGCCGAAATGAAAGGATCTTGGATTCCAGCCGGAAGGTGCTCACTTCTGCGTGGACCTGCTTCCGTTTCCTCTCCTTCTCGGTTACTCCCCTTAACAAGCCGTTTGCTAGTTCCCTTGTTTTCCAACAGGAGCCGCTAAACAGAAGTGGGCTGGGCCCCTTCGGCAGGAGACACCGCCATGCAAAAAAATCAAAATTGATGCCCTTCCTGTCGGGTCATGTCTGCTTCCCCCACCCCCTGTGAACGACATGACATCACTGTATCTTGAGGTCCCGTGGAAAAGCTCCCTCCACGAGGAACAAGGCGGATGTTCACACAACTGCCAATATCACAGCCAATTTCCAAAGAAAATTGCCTCTATCCATCAAAGCAGGCCTGAGCCGGATGTGCATAGGTGAAGAAGACCCCGGGCCGGCCTCTCCCGTGGGTCTTCTCACAGCAGTGGAGAGAAAGCCCACAGCTGGGACAAGAGAAAATGAGGCACAGGGAGGAAAAGAAGAGCTGCCTGCATCAGCGGGTGTCCCCCTTCAGCACCCTCACTGATCCCAGAGCCAGGCAGCCTCTCGGGGCCCCGCAAAGGAGCTTCCGACCACCACCGTGGCGTGGGAGTGAGAGCTGGCCAGAGCTCGCAAGGCTGCCTGCCCGCAGCTGCGTGGTGGCTGCCCTCAGAGCCAGGCAGGGGCGGCCCACGCAGGGAGACCATCCGGCTGGTCTGCCCTCCCTCCTGTCCGTCAGTTCTACACAGGCCAGAGGCGGGCAAGGCCGCCTGCCCTCCGGGAAGAGAGCAGTGAAGGCCGGGACCACGGAGCACATTCCCATAGAACCCTGTCCGGCGACCCTCCAGGGTGACGGGAGAACCCACGGCTGCTCCTGAGCGTGGGAGCCAGCAGGAGCCATGCCTGAGCCCTGTCCCTCATGGGATCTCTGGCCTCTGCGGCCGTGGAGGACACCTGGCTTCGCAGCCCACGCGTCACTGAGCCCACAGCCCCTCACCTTCGCTGTTACCCACGACTGAATGGAGGCTCAGACAGGCTGAGAGAAGTGCCCACAGGCACGGGGGTCGGAGGTGGTGGGGCCAGGGTGTGAACCCAGGTCCTCGAACCTACGCCCTCTCCCCTGCTCTGCCTCCTCTCTGAGCCTGGACGCCTGCTCCTCGTCTGTACCCTGGGTGTGCCAAGGCGGGTGTCGAGAACGTACGGAAGTCATGTAGCCACCGATATGAAGTCATGAGAGTATCTTTCCTGCTCGTGCCGGACCACTCAGCAGCTCTTCGCCAGCTGGGCCACCGGGCCGGTGGGCCTCCCTGAGAGGAGCCACTCCCTCGCTCATGGTTGTATCCCTGCTGCCTGACTCAGGGCTCGCACAGGATGGGCACAGAGCCGTGTTTCTGGGACTGAGTGGAATTCCCTGGACCTACCATGAACGGGAAAGGCGGTGAGGCCAAAATCCCCTCTCCCGAGGCTTATCCGACACAGTGAACCCCAAGCCTCCTAAGCCCGGCTGGAAAATGGAAAGGTGAAACCCAGCAAGCTCCTGCCCCCAAAGCAATCATTGCCCTAACTGTAACCCTAACCGTCCTTCCTGCACTGGGCTTGCCCAGGCCACCGGCCACAGTGCCAGACACGCTTTCTGTCTCTCCTCTGGGGAAGAGAGAGGTCAGCTGAGGTTTGGCTGGAATCGGGGGCCTCTCCGCTGATACGGTTGTTTGGATGGAAAATTTGGAACAAAGCTGCAAGGCCCTTGCAGGCCACCTCAAGAGCCAGTTGAGATCTAATGACTTCCAGAGGTGACTGTCCCCAATCAGTAGATGATGGAGGCCAAGTGCTTCCTGCCGTCACCTGGCAAAGCATCTGGGAGGCCAGCAGGGACATCGCGGTCCTTGGGGGCACAAGCTCAGCCTCGCACGGGAAGCACTAGGGGCTCCTGGTACACACAAGGCACTGGGGGGCCCAGCAGCTGGGGCCCAGCTGCAGGGGAGCAGGCCTGGGGTCCGCATGAATTCCGGCCTCCCACCTTGTAGTCTCCTGACCGCACTCCAGCCCTTGGGGCCGGTTCCCTCTGTGAGCGAGTGAGTTGGGAGAATTCTGGGGTTGGAGGTCAAACGTCTGGTGTCACATGGAGCCAGTGGAATAGACCGTGGTCAAACACCTGCCCTCACTCTGTTTCACAGACCAGTCCCATGCCTGGGAAACCACGTGGTTTTACTGGTGCTGATTTTATAGAGCTGAGCATTCCACCAAAGCACCTGTGTAACAGGGCGTCCAACCCTTTGGCATCTCTGGGCCACACTGGAAGGAGAGTTGTCTTGGGCCACCCATTAAATACACAAACACTAACGAAAACGGATGAACAAAAGAAAAAAGGTTTTAGGTAAATTTACGATTTTGCGTTGGGCCGCCTTCATAGCCACCCTGGGCCGCACGCAGCCCACGGGCCACAGTTGGACCCCCCGGAAGGAGACCCTCTGCCCTGCAGGATGTCGGCCTCCCAGCTGCTTTCTCTGTCTGTCGCCGTCTTTCGTTCGGGTGAACCACACCTGTTTCAGGTTACACATATCGGGCTCAGTTACTTAAGGGAGTTCTTTCCCTCAGAAATACTTATAAAAAATCATTGAGAATAACAGAGTGCACAGTGTAATGAACCACGTACAGTTGGTATAATGGTTAACAAAGAGATGGTTTTCAGAGGTACACAGACAACGTTTTGCAATAATTGAGAGTGTGTGCGAGTCACGCCGGCCCCTGGTCCCCAGGGAATGGTCAAAGCCCTGCTGAGCATGGAGAGAGGCACACTAGCTCCTGTCCTGTTCCTTTTCCTCCTGCAGCATGACCAGATGGACCGTTCTCTAGGAGATGGAGCCTTCTCTGGGACAGCACCGTGACGAAGCACGTAGGGGTGCTAGACAACATGAGTGACACCAAGACCAGGGTTAAATCCAGGTCACATCAAAAGGTAGCGTGATTCAAGTTGAACCACAGTTTCTCATCTATACATAGACGTGACCATACCTAGCTCATAGGTCTGCAGAGGAAATGTGAGGTAATGTACGTAAAGCACTCAACACATAGCCGTTCTTATTCTATGGTAATTATTCTTACAGTCTGTTAGTGGAGAGGCATTCCAGGGACTCGGTCTGCTTAGCTTTGCAGAGTGAGAAATCTGATTTTGTCAGCCCATGGAAAGCTTCAACCACATACCCTGAAACTGAAACATAAATCACAATGCCAATCCAATCATTTGCATTGAGAAACCACGGCCCTGGCGTATTAGCTCCCGGTTGCTGCTGTAACAAATCACCACAAATTTAGGGGCGTAGAACAGCATAGATTTGTCATCTCACAGGTCACCGGCAGCCTCACTGGCTAGAACCAGGCTGTCGGCATGATTCTTTCGGAGGCTCTAAGAGAGACCCTGTCTCCTCACCAACTGTGGCTCACAGAGGCGGCCGCCCTCCCTGGCCCGCTGCCCTCTGCCGGCAGAGCCAGCAACACTGAGCTGAGCCCTCCTCACCTCTCCTCACTCGGACCTCACTCTTCGCCGGCCCCACTCTTCCACTTCTCACTGGGCCGCCTCCCTATTTTTAAGCTCAGCTGATTAGCAACTTCAGTACCATTTGCAACCTTCATTTGCCTTTGCCAAGTAACATGGCGGTCATAGGTTCCAGGCACTAGGACGTGAACATCTGGGGCGGGGTGGGGTGGGGCGCGTCATTTTGCCTCTGGCACATGGGAACAATACTGGAGGCCAGAGAACCAACACGCTCTTTCCCTGGAGGCAGGCCCACCCAGCAGGCATGGTGAGCACAGAACTGGAACCACAGTGGAGTCAGGATCACACAGCCCAACGTGCCGGCCTCCACAGCGGACATGACTTAACCAGCGGACCTGATGGCAGTAGGACACCTTCCCTGGTGAGAACTGGGCTAGTCCTGGAGGGCTTTGCCTTTGCGATGCCCTTTCCCGGTCCTTCAAAGCTGAGTCACAGTCATGGACGACACCAGCCGAGCCACCAGCTGATGGATCATCTTGAGGGGATAATGCTTAGGTGTAGGGAACATCTAACTATGGCCCTGAAAAGCAGGGATTCAATCCTGCGGGCGCTCACGGGAGCCTTGTCAGTGTTCAGCGCAGCGAAACACTGGCGCGGACCCGGACACAACTCCAACCTGGAGGGCTCGCCCTGCCTTGAGCTAGATAAAGCCTGTGCAGCATCCGCGACATGGGACATCACCCACCAAGACCTTCGAGAGGGCCCGGGGCTCCAGACGGGAGGAGATGCCTCTGGGCTAAGGGAGCAGGGAGGAGGACCCGGTGCTGTGACATGGCTGTTTCAACACTAATTGGATCATTTGACTGCAGAAGGCTTTGTACCGTGACCCATTTTTATCAGGCCCAGGCTTGATTGTGGGCAATTTTCCCTTAGTTTTGAATACTAACCCAAAGGAAAAGAACAAGTCATTTGTTCTTATGATCACAGAGTAGGTATGAAACCATATGCTATGTTTTTCGGTTGCCAAGATTCTTAATTAAATTCTTTATGTTCTACATAATGATGAGTATCTATTGTGTCTTTTTAGGATCACTAAGTAGGTGTTATCTTTTATCAGGTACCAAAAACAGCTGACATTTACTGCGTGCTTCCTTCTTGCCAGGCACTGCGCCCAGCACTTTATGTGCTTCCAATCATTCAATCCTCACAACAATATTAGCAGGTAGGTACTATTATTATCTTGGTTTTACAAATCGAGGCAACTGCAGCTCAGGGGGAAGAAGTAACATCTCCAAGATCACACCGCGGCATCACACGGCTGGCGAGACCCAGAACCGCACCCAGCTAGTCTACCGTCAGCGTCTATGAGCTTGAAGGCTTTGCAGCCTCATGCATCATTTGCCCTGGACAGGAGGAGCTGCATTGCAAGAAGACAAGAGGGTAATCATCATCTCCTTAAAAACTGGGGTAAAATACATGTACATAGCATAAAATCAACCATCTTAACCATTCCTAAGTGTACAGTTCAGTGCTAGTAAGTAAATTCACATCGTTGTGCAACCAGCACTATCATCCATCTCCAGGGCTCTTTGCATCTTCCAGAACTGACACTCTGCACCATTCAACCCTCACTCCCCCTCCCTCCCTCCCCCCAGCCCCTGCTGACCATCGCTCTACATTCTATCTCTGAGTTTGACGATTCTAGGCACCTCGTACAAGTGGACTCATGCAGTATTGGTCCTCTCGTGGCTGATTTCACTTAGCATACCATCCTCAGGAACACAGCACGTAAAACTGTGCCTGGGACCTTGTAAATACTGTATAGGTATTTGCGACATTCTTCTCTTTTCAAATGGTTAACCAATGTAAAGGTGATAGTCATTCCAACAGAATATTCATGTAAGGAGAAACTCTCCTCCCTGATACTGTGGATAAACACATTTTCTTTATGTGCTTCTCAACTCTTATAAATACAAGACATAGAAAAATGCACAACTAAAATACTTGCTGTAAATGTACAACCAAGAAAATGTCACATGGCAAAAAACAAGAAATGGAAATAAATAAGAAACAATATCATGTTCACAGCAAAGTCCCTTTATACTACAGGTCTCATATAATAATCGTATTTTATTGAGATTTCTTCTTCCTTTTGGAACTTACCATGGAGACGTACTAACACATTTTAGCCCTTGCCTTTTATTTCCAAGGACTGTATTCCTTGAAGCCCAGGTTTTAAAAATGCCTGTAACAGAGCGCATAACAGCCTGGGCTTGACAAGTCAACAACGTGGGGATCCTGAACTTAGAAGGACGAGCAGTGCCTTTGATGACGGGGGACCTGGAGTCAAGTTCTGCCTCCGTTACCTGAGGGACCTTGGAGGCCTGGCCTGAGCTGCCTGGGCCTCAGTTTCCCAGATGACATAAGCTGGCCCTACGTCACAAGACGGGAAGGAGGGCCAGAGGACAAAAAGGATGGGAAGGGGCTTTTTAAACTACCAATATTTGACCGTTGCCATGCGGGTGGAGGTGGAGTCAGAGACGATGCCCAGTTGCTCACCCAGCGGTTCACCGCCAGGCCTTGCTAGAGCAGAAGTGGCTGAGACCCAGCCCCCGAGTTCCTGGGTCAGTAGGTGTGGGGCCAGGCTCAGGAATCTGTCCTGCTAAGCACGTCCCCAGGAAGGCTGACGCTGCCACAGGGTGGGGACCGCACTGTGGAGACGCTGTTTGAAAGCTCACTGGCTAAGGATGCAGGCAGCCCCAACTGAGAGGCACCGCTCTCGTCCCTGCCTCACGCCATGGACGTCGGGGTCAAGGCAGCTTCCAGGGAAGGGCTCAGCGCCACACCGGGAACACGGTCAGTGTTGGACAGTGTCTGAGCGTGCCCTGGCGCCCCATCCCACCTGCCAAACCTGAACAGCCTCCCAGCCGCCTCTCTGCCCCCCTCTCCTCCGCGCAGCCGATTCCCACACACCGCTCTGGAAACACAGCCCTCAGGTCCAGATCCGATGTCACTGCTCTCTTCAAAACACCGCACTGCTTCCCTGACGCCTAACGCTTTGACTCCAAATGTAAGCCATGAAGTAGAAGGGTGTTCACGACGTGCTCCAATCGTTTTGCCTCTTTTTCTAGCCGCACCTCCTTCTGAATAACCCCGCTCCCCGAAGCCAGCCCTCACTGGTGGGAAGAGGCCTGCTGCGGTGTGTGGCGTGCAGAGGTCACGTGGTATAGGGGGAGCAGTGGCTGCTGTGTGATCGATCGATCAGGAGGCTGGGATTCGAATTCCCACTCCGCCTCTTTGTAGCCCTGCAGCTGGGGCAGGTTATTCCCTGGCCCATTCCTCGGCCCTTAGGGGTCACGAAGGGAGACTGAGAGCGGTCCTTCCCTCAGCGGGTCGTCCACTGAAATAACCTGTGAGAAGCCCTTGGCACTGAACCCAGCGTGGGGCAGATTCAGTGGCTAGAAAAGGGAGAGGTAAAAATGACCGCTGATATTCTACCTGCAGAGTCCAGGGGACAACCAGAAGGGGTAGGGGTGGGGACGACAGGACCCTTCAGCGCGGATTAGGGCCCTTCCTCCTCTTAGCGCCCCACGTCCACCCGTCCCAGGGTGCACCTCTCTTAGCATACTTTTTTTTCCCCCAGATCTTTCTCTACCACCGGATTGTGGCCTTCCTGTGGGTAGGGACCATGTCTCATTGACCCCACGGAAGGGAAGCAGAGTTGTCATGAATGAGAGGGGGTGTTCTCACTCTTTAGCTCCAGGGAGTAAATATCAAGAGTGGTCATTATGGGGGGGAACCTACGGAAAGCCACCTCCAGCAAGCCTGCTCTCCTGTCCCAAGACCTGAGCGCCCTTTTCTCTGGCCTTGAGTCAAAGGGACCCCCGGAGACAAGGGCCCAGTTTGGAGCCTTTGGACGGACTCAGTGCTCTTCTCAGCCAGAGCGTCCCCCACTCTCTTCCCTCTTGGGTACCTCCACTGCGCTGTGTATTTGACCGGCTCCCCTCCTAGATTTTAAACTCTATTCAGAGCCAGCAAGAACATGTTCATCCATGCTGGTAACCGCCATCAGTAAAAAAGAAACAAAAATAAGTACAAGAAAGCAAGAACTATTGGGACTTAATTCAATGTAAGGAAGAGCTCGCACAGTGCGAGAGCTTTCCAGAGAGGGAAGGGCACCATGCCTGCATGGAGGTTTGCAAACGGGAGCTGCAGCCGACTGGGGAGGCACAGGAGCCTCTGAGGAAGCCAGAGGTCAGATCGGTGGGCACCGAAGGGCATTTCTGGGCTCTTCAAAGCAAAAACCTTTGGGTACCAGGGTGAATACATTCTTCTTGGATAATCCGGTCCCTGTGCCTGCACAGAGGGAGGGACAGAACCCCAGAAACAGCCTTCCCAAATCAGAGGGTCCCTAGCCTTATTGCTCCATGGTCCCCACACATGGCCCCGCTTGAGCCTGGCTGACCCACTTCCGGGACAGCCTCCTAAAGGCAGCTCCACAGAAATGCCAGGCATACAATCTCCTAATTGGACATTTGGCAGACAATGAGGAGGATTCACTGGCTCCACTGCCCAAGCCTACATGTAGGCAGGCAAGGGAGAGAGTCTCAGCCAGAGCAAAGGGTGCCAATTTCCACTTGGCAGGGTGGCGGGCACTTCAGAAAGGATTACAGGGCCATTCTAACCAGCTGTCACAAGGCCGAGGGCTGTTCTAACAGCTGCCCCTGTGTGAAGCTTCCTCTCCGGCCAGGCCAGCCGGCCCTGTCCCCTGACCATGCCGTGCTTGCTTCTGCCCCCACCCCCCACCGTGTTCACACTGTGCCCTCCCCCGAGGGGCAGGCTGGCTGCTGAGAGCCCACCCCACCCCACCCCCCAGCCTCCAAGGCGCAGACGAAACCCATCTCCAGTTTGAAACCTCCCCAGACCCCAAGACCACAGGGAGCATGGCAACTCCAGAACCACCTCCTGGCTATTAGATTAATAACCACAAATGTCATTTATGAAGCTCAGGAACGCGGCCGGCACTGCGTATACGCTGTGCTAATTCTCACTCATTCTGCAAGGCAGGAAGGTGTTCTCACTTTAAAGACGAGGAAATTGAGACTTGACACCGTTTGTGAAGTGAGTGCACGACAAAGCCAGGGCTTCCTGGCTCCGGGTCCCACATGCTTTCCAAGCAAAAATCAGATGTAATTCTTTTCTTATGGGCTCCCCTTGCCCTTGGAAAACAGCCTGTGCTCCTTGAAATCATGCACCGTACCCCACAATCCTATGTCCTCCGATGTACTTATCATAAGGTATGAGCAAAACCCCTTCCAAGAAATTTTCCCTGGTGCCTGATCTATTTCAAATTGGGTCCTGTCATTTGCCATGAAGAGAGTCCTAGAAAAACACGGTTTGGAAATTTATTTCTCATTGTACAATCATAGATTTTAGGGTGAGAACGGGCCTTCGATGGTCAGCAGGTAATGAGATAAACCCTGGGCATCCCCACGCCACGGACTGGCTGTGATTGTGGTCTGTAAGTGTCTAGCTCACACACTTGAATGATCTGGGGACATAAATGAAATTTCCCCACACTCTTTTAGATTAGGTGTCAATATATATATTTAAAAAGCACATTACATAAGAAGTCTCAGGGCAGCTGGACAATGAGAGGAAATTATTTGTGTTGTTCCAACTGTGAGCCATTCGATTAGCCAAAGAGGCTGTCCCTCTCGCTGCGCCCTCCTCTGCCCTCCCCTGCACCAGCCCCACCCCATGCTTGCTCCACGCCCAGGTTGTTCAGCACTCAGAACATGGCCACTAAGAAGCACTGGAAGCGCCCAGCTCTGTGCCTGACACGCAGTGGGGCCAGTCAGAGGACATGCTGGCATGATGTACAACGACCTTGGCCGTATCTAGAACAAAGACCGTGGACTCCCAGGCCTGCAGAGGCCTGGTGGGTGCACAGAAGCACGAACAACAGCCACCAGCCTCCTTGCTGACGGGTGGCCGACTCCAGCTTCCAAGGTGGGGAGACCAAGGAGAAAATGGTGGAGCCAAGGCGGGGATAGCCCACGAGCTCCCTCCACCGGGGCCTGTCTGCCCAGCGGTTGCCCGGTGTGATGATGTGGTTTATAACAAGAAATGTATATTTGGTCTTCATCTGTTCTTGGCACAGAGCTCCTAAAACTCTTGGTATTTCCTGAGTGATGATAGGATAAAGGTCTTTTGTTCCATGAATGAGGTGACTTTTGGAAAGCACCTCAGGATGAGACTGGCTGCCAGCAGAACCAACCATGTGATGAAAGGGTTGGAACTCCCTGTACCCACTCCCCACACCCCACCTCGCCCTCCCAACCTCCAGGGAAAGACAAAGGGCTGGAGATTGCATGAATCACTGAGGGCCAATGATTTAAGTAATCATGACTGTGTAATGAAGTCTCCATAAAAACCCAAAAGGACAGAATTTGGAGACGAGGTTCAGGGAGAGTACGTGCCTGGAGGGGACATGGGCTCTCCCACACGCCTTGCCCTGGGTGTCCCTTTAACTTGGCTGTTCCTGAGTTACATCCTTTTATAACAAACCAGTAATCTAGGGAGTAAAATGTTTCCCTGAGTTCTGCAAGCACCTCTAGCAATGTAATCAAATGCGAGGAGGGGAGTCAGGAGAACCCCTAATTTACAGCCAGTGGGTCGGAAGCACAGCCAACAGCCTGGGTTTGGGCTGGCACCTGAATCTGAGGGTAGGGGCAGTGGGCCGGAACCTCCAGTCCATAGTTAGCCAGTCAGAAGCACAGGTGAAAACCTAGGCTTGCAAATGGTATGTGAAGTGGGGGGCTGGGGAGTCAGTCTTGTAGGACTGAGCCCTTAACCTATGGAATCTAAGTGACACTCTCTCCGGGTAGATGTGCGTCAGCCTAGGACACCCCGTTGTGTCTGGAGGGTGGCACGTTGGCGGCGCGGGGAAACCCTCTACACACACACTGAAACTGAGCCTGGGATCCCAATGACCAGGTCAAGTCAGGCCTGGAGTCGTTGGCCCTTCCCAATTTTCCAGAGAGGCCATAAATCCTTACTTTTCTGTGAAATCTACTCATCTTTAAATGTTGGCATCTCGTAGAAACTGTTTTTAAACATTTGCCTGGATCAACAATCCCAGGTGCAGGCTGGATCCTGTCTACAGGGACCGGGTTATGACCACCCGACAGGGGCCAGACCTGGGCCAGGAGAAGCGAGGCGGCCGGCCAAGGGCACACGGCTCGCTGGTGGCAGCGGCAGCGGCAGCACCGGGACTGGGCCTACGGGTGGCCAGGCCAGGCCTCTGTCCTCTCCAGCCCCTCACCTACAGCATCTCAGCCCAGTGGGACTCCCCACCAGGGATGCTCTGAGGACACGCACCTGCACAGTCATGGAAGGGCCACACCCTTGCCCGTGTCCCTGCATGTCACGCCCGTGTCCACCTCCCTAGCCCCCGGATCTGCAGTGACTCCCGATTGCTTCTTGGACTCCTTCTTTCCCTTCCTCTGTGCTTCCTCCCACGTCATTCTGGGAGCTTTAGGATTTGACTCATTCATGCACCTACTTGTCCTGAGCACCTACAGCACAGGGCATGCATGGCACTCAGCCCTGGGGACGTAAGTCAAATCGGACCCAGGCTCCCCTTGAGAAGCTGCAGTGGTCAGTTTTATGTGTCCACTTGGCTTGACCAGGGTGCCCAGGTATTTTGTCAAACCCCAGTCTAGATGCTGCTCTGAAGGTATTTTTTAGATGTGACTAACATTTAAGTCAGTGAATTTTGAGTGAAATAGATGGCCCTCCATAATGTTGATGGGCCTTGTCTCATCTGTTTAAGGCTTTAAGAGAAACGACTGAGGTCTCTGGAAGGAGAGATTATTTGGCCTCTGAACTGCCTTTGGACCCAAGTTTCCATGTCAATTCTCCCCTGGGTCTCCAGCCTGCCCACCTGTGCTGCAGGTGTTGAACTTGCCAGCCTCCAATCTCATGGGCCAACTCCTAAATTCTCCCTCTCCCTCTCTCTCTCTCTCGCCCTCTCTCTCTCTCTCTCTCTCTCACACACACACACACACACACACACCCTCACTGGTTCTATTTCTGCAGTGGACCATGGTTAACACAGGAACTCATAGTCTCATGAGAAATACGCTGGCTACAACTTCCTTCCATCACACTGAGTTCACATTTGATGTCACGGCACAGGAAAGGCAGGAGAGGGTAAGTCGTCCCCAGACTTGTAATATCTGTGCTACATGCATGTTTTGGAGAAAAGCATTGAAGAATTTTGGACCCACCGGCCACCCAAAATTCAAGAGCCACTCACTGTCCTTGTCTTGAACAGCCCTTCCAAGCCATGATGTTCTGTAATCCAGTGGGACATAAAGCATTTCTATGGTTTATTTTGCTCTCACCAACCAGGGTCCCAGAAAGCTTGCAGGGCTCATTCCAGATGAAACCACCGAGGAAAGACAGAAAGTGTCCTAAATGCACAATCTGATACTTGTGGGTTCAAACTCTGTCTCTGCCACTTACCAGCTCAATGAGTTAACCGCTCTGATTAACCTCGCTGATCCCCTCAACTGTAGAGTGGGAAGATAGCAACCCAGAGAGACCCACGATGCCCGGCCCAGGGCCTAACCTCCAGCCGGCGCTCTGTAAATGTCCCCAAGTTAATCGTACAGATGTGCCCGCGTCCTAGGGAGCCACCACCCTCAACCTGCAGATGGACTTCAGCATAAGCCACCCAACGTCTAGGTGCTCTGCTTTCCATCTCGGACACACGCGCCTGCTCAATGCATTTGCACTGAACCACAAGGAAAAAAATATAGCTCCTGTAAATTCAAACTGCCAGGGCGGGACAAGTACTCTTCCCCTGTAGAGGCAGCCTCGCCTCTCCAGCCACCAACTGGGGATAAGTGTACCTCTCTCAAAGAATTATCACAATGCCAGTACAAAAGTGCTTTACTAAATGCCTCAGTCCCTCCTTTCTCAGTTCCAGAAGACAGAAACGAGCAAAGGCCTGGAGTCTGGGCTCTAGAGCCAGGGAGACCAACCCCCAGTCCCACCTGAGACCATCCTGGGCTTGGGGCTCTGGTGTGCCCAGCCTCTAACAAGGTTGCTAAGACTGGGCACCTCATAGCTTGCAAGGACTTAATGAGATATGTCCTACAGGGCTGGAGCACCCAGTCTAGTAGGGACTAGAAGCAAGTAGCAATATTATTGTTACCACCCTACCTGTATCAGAGAAAGGTGGTCCCTGAAGTTCCCACTGCAGATTTCTCCTTTGCCTGACCTCTTTTGAACTGGCTTTCTATCTATCGCCTGCCACCCAAAGAGCCCTGGCAAATAAATGCCTCTTGGAAAGGGACTTCTCACTGGACATCTTGGATCATTGAGCCGGGCAGGCTGTTAGCTCTCCTTCCCCTTTCCAGAAGAGACAACTGAGGTCGGAGAGAAGAAGCCACTTGCCCAGCAGGACATGGCTAAGGAGCAGTGGCAGCCGGCGGCTCTGGATTGTTTCTGCAACATCTTTCTGCCTGTCTGAGGGTCAGAGGTTGATACAGCAGCCAAGAGCTTCTTGGCAAGAGCTCCTTGGTCGAGGGTCACAGAGCAGTAGAAAGCATGGGAATTTTATCCCTAATCATGTCCTGTTTAACTTGGCCCTCCTTATATCCCTACAGCCAGAAAGCCAACTGCCAGCAGAGCTCTTGCCCTTGGGTGGTCATGGGGAATTCTGACTTCTAATTTGGGCTGATTACTTTGGACAAGTTGCCCAGGCTCTCTATTCTCATCTTCCCATTTATAAGTCTGGGATAATAATAGCTCCCTCTCTTCGGGAAACATTTCAATGGCTTCTTTTTTTTTTTTTTTTAAACAGGATTACATCATTTGTCCCCTTCCTTTGCTTTGTTTGGGTAGGCAGGAAACCATTTTCAGCCAGCGTTCAGTAATCGCTAATCACACCGACAATTTGTAACAAATGAACTGCCAAATGTAGTTCAAGAGTAGATCTCTATTTCCTAATGAAGCGTTCCCTTGGGAGTGGGTTTTAGCCGGAGCCCAAGTACCACGTGACTCTGGTTAGAAGTTGGACTAGAATGGAAAGATCAGTGGACCGGAGTCTGAGCCCTAGGTGAGGCTGGGAGACCCTGGGGACATCACGTCACCTGTCTGAGTCTCTGATTCTCCAAACATAAAATGAGGATGTTGAAGTAAAAAGACTTTCAGGGTCCTCTACTTCAGCAATGCTCTCTGACTCTACCTACGATGAGCATTTAGTAAAAATAGTTCTCAGACACCCTGGTCCCTCCCAAGCTTCACCCTTCCCCAGCTCTACCCACCCACCCTCCAGGCAGCCACCAGCCTAAACTGAGTCACGTCCCTCCCTGGGTGAGACTCCTCTCATAGCAGGGGAACAGACAGGAAAATCATGGTGTCTCGTTCAAAGATATATCATGCAGTCATTTAAAATGATGTATGAAGAGGAGCTTTTAATAACAAGAGGAAGTGAAGAGCTTAGGTGAAAAAGGCGGGAGGCAAAATTATAAAATAATATCCTCAATAATTAAAAGTGTACATGACAAGGACTAGAAAGAAATATCACAAGACGTTAACAGTGGTTAAGTGACTCAGCCTGCTAAGTGCCAGGGCTGGCACTCCAAGCCAGGTGGGGAGATGGTGGGCGAGAGGTTAGAGAAATAGAATGCAAGGATAAACATCGAGTGCTTTGAAGCGTTCAAAGACAAAGGAGTACAGGAATCATGACGCATCTGCCACGTACTTTACCATCGATTATAATAAAATAAAGTTAGGGAATTCATTTTTTCCAGATCATTCATTTTATTTCTTTCCTTCAGCAAAATTTCTGCACGCATTAGGAAGTCATGTTTGTTCATCCTTCAGACCCACCCTCCAAATACCTGTGGAGACAGCAGTAAATCTTTAGCACGTTAAGCAGTGAATCGTTTTATTTACCCCATTAGATTACCATTAGAGATCCTAGGTTATTAAATAGCTAAATTGCTTGGTAGTTCAGACAAAAATGGTTCCTTTTTCTCTGGGCTGGACCGCTGCCTTTGAAATTATATTCTCCTTGAAAGGGCAGGTCATGTCCCCTGTCTCAGCATTCCAGGACCCCCGAGATGCTGCAGGGCACCGACCCTGACCATCCCCTCTCCCACCGACCACCCGTCGCCCGGCGTGTCCTGGGACAGCCCCAAAGTGTCCCGCTCACGGACTACAGACATACCCCCGGGGCTGAGGCTCACTTCTGGGACTACAGTAGGCAATAGGAGCTAGATAAGTACTAACTGAAGAGGTAGGTGAAGACCACTGGATGTATTATTTTCTTAAAGAAAAGGGTCAGCTCCAAATAAAAACTACCCTGTTTCACGAGAAGATGAGGCACGAGGCCTTAATGTTGGAAAATAATTCTACCTCAGTGGTGGATGAGGAACTGTTCATTCAAGTTAACTGGTACTTCATGGGGCAAATCTCTCAAAACAGGGAAAAAAAATGTAAGACCAAACATCAGGCAGTATTTTCACAGAAATGGCCTTGTGCCTGGCATTGGGAAGCCAGGATTCAAGTCCCAAGATATTACATTTCTTTCGTGGGTTCTCAAGCCCCCATAAGCTTCATTATTGCCATCCCCAAAAATGCAGCTAAGAGATATAGCACATAACTGGCCCTTTAGAAAGTGCAAGTGGAACATAAACTTAAACATAGAAGGGAAAAAATCAATAGCCCTTCTTAGATAGATAGATCTTTTTAAAACAGGACTCATAAGAACACCGTGTGATCTATCATGGTAGACCGTTGCTGCTGAGAGGGACCTCAGGGCTTGTGGGTCTGGTTTTTGACTGGAACCAGGCACCTCCAGGGCAGCGATTTCCAACCAGTGCCCCGCAGGAATTTTTAAAACATGCAACATCTGACTATCTAGTCAGGGACACTGACCTCTTTTCCCTTAGATTGTCCGCTTTTTAAAAAAATGACAGCAGCCAACAAAACAATAGCTGCCTCATGTGAATGAATCAAAGTTATACCTATTTTTTATCTAATCAGCAAAAAATGTATGTTTCGGCGCGCCGCAGAGTTTTAGTAACTAGTTTATGCCTGCCACGTGATGACAAAGGTTGGAAACACCTGCTCTAGGGGTTCCACAGACCCACAGCCGGTAAATGTGAGACGATGTCAGTAGTTTTCCTCTCCCAGCATCCACTGCCACTTCGCATGCTGATGGCACCCTAGTTTTCTTTTGGGAAACCCCCCTATCACTCTACACAGTCCAGGTAGGGCCAGCCCATGCCCTGTTAGAGTGACAGGCATACGGCCGATCCAGCGTCCATCCCACCGCTCAAAGGGAGAGCGTCAGGCCTAGGCGTGACTCTCCACAGAACCGGGAGAGAGCGGTGCTCTTTGTGTTGGGTTCGCTCCGTTGGTGGGATGCCAGCCCGTGTGGCTGAGGAACATGTTTGCAATCACTTGCACAGACCGTTACTGAAAGAGAAAGCCCACCACTCAGAGAGCACTGCCAAGATATACAAAGACACAGGTCCCTGCTGTCAGCGTTTGGGCTCCTGGATCCAACTATGCCTAAAGCTGTAGCTTCCTCAAAGCTTTTGAGGTCCATGAACCTTTACACTGCCTTTTGGTGTATGCCAGTTTGAGCTGAGCCTGTATCACGTGCAACCACAAAAGAGTCCTGACCAACACAAGAGAATTCATGAACTCTTTGAAAGAGTATGCAAATTTCATGTAAATATGCATAGGTATATTTTCCCGCAGAGAGGATCAGCATTGTTAACGGGCTCCCGAACTAAAATGGTGAAAACTAAGCATTTTAATCCAATGTTCACATCTCACAGATGAGGAAGTCAGGACCCCAGTCAAGAGAGTAACTCGCCCCAGAGCACACAGCAAGCTGGTGCCGGAGCGGGGCATCTACAGGACAGGACCCTGGTTGTTTGCCCTGGTTGCAGAACTGGGCGGTTGGAGTCTTCTTGTTCCTTCCCGTCCTTGAGACATGCATACCATCTGCCTTCCCTGCACCGGAAGCCACCCAAGGGCACAACCTTGAGACAGTAGGGTGCTGTGAGGCCATCTGGATGGCACATGTGATTAAACCCAGTTAGGGTCTCTGCGTAAACTTTGAAGATTCTGGTCAAGATCTGCAGAGATCTCATCCCTTGGCCCAAGACAAACCTGGTAAGCACATTCCCTTTCTCCTTTAACCCGCCACCTACCAACCTGGAGTGGCCCGCCGTTCCCCAGTCTCACCTTACCCTCCGTGTAAGGGGCCAATTTGCACAGCTGGTGACAGAACCAGAATCCAGCTCTGCTGAGTCTTCCTAGCCCTGCATCTCCTCCTCACCAGGAGCCCACCTCCGGCCACTTGGCATCACCAGGCTGCTGCTAACTGTCACCACGGGCAGGCTCCCCCCCTCCCCGGGAAGCAGAGTGACTGGGAGTGAAGATCCCAGCACTGATGGAAGAGCCTCACGTGCAGTCAGGGTGCGTGCCCTGCCTCACAACATGGACACAATGATGAAGAAACACATACAACCTTTTCATTTATTCTGACATTTATTCATAAACATTCAATAAATACCTTACTGATATAAAATGGAGTGTCTTGCTCTACCTAGGCAGCTGGTACTAGGCGTTGAGAGGCAAAATTGAAAAAAAGACATGAAAAACACTTTATCTCTTGCGTAAACAAAAGTAAGAACCACCCACCCAAAAATGGGCTACTTTTAATCCGCAGAAGAGCAGAATTCTTGGCAGCCCTGCCTTCAAATTCTCAGCCACCTAACTCTCTTCGTCTCTCAAATTAAGTAAACAGTTCCTTCAGAAAATACAGTCGAGTGTTTGCATCTGTTTGAAACAGTCACACTTAGGGAATGTATGGCATTTGAGTATATTTACAAAAATTCTCTTCAAGGGTAGAGTTTTTGTGTGATCAAAGTTAAATTGCTGTGAGCATAAAAACAGACTGCTATATCAGTAAGATGCTTTATGTAAGCCTCATGGTAACCACAAAGCAAAATCTTACAGAAGATTCGCAGAAGTTAATGATAAAGAGAAGGGAATCAAAACGCACCCCTGTGGAAAATCATCGATTCACAAAGGAAGGCAGGAAGAGGGTGAGAACAGGGAAGTACTAGAGAGCTAGAAAACAATTAATAAGATGGCATTAGTGAGTCCTTACCTATCAATAATTACTCTAAAGATAAATAAGTTGAATTTTCCAATCAAAGGACATGGAGTGGATGGATTAAAAAAAACAAACAAAAATACCACCGAATATATGCTGCCTACAAAAAACTCACTTCAGCTTTAAGAACACACATAGGCACAAAGTGAAGGGATGGAAAAAAGATATTGCATGCAAGTGGAAATCAAAAGAGAGCAGGGATAGCTATATTTATATCATACAAAATGGACTTGAAGCTGAGAACAGTAACAAGAGACAAAGAAGTTCATTATATAAGGATAAAGGAGTCAATTCGTCAAGAAGAAGATATATGTATGTGTATACGTGTATGTATATATATATGTATCACATCAACACATTGTATGCTTTAACCTTATACAATTTTTGTGTCAATTCATCTTAATAAAGATGGAAAAAGTGTTTTAATTGTTTAATTCCCTTTAAAGAATGCAGTCCGTAGATAAGCGTACCCACTATGTTTTTCTAAAGACACCTACCAACTTCCAATAGAATTTTTTCCACGGTCCTCTGCGCAGTGCCCCACCCCACCCCCACGCCCTCCTCATCCCATTAGCGGCTGCCATGCTGGCCCAGGCAGGTGCGCACCATTTCTGCCACTGCAGAAAGTGCCACTGCACCATGCTGACCCCGGAGGGCACAAGAGGACAAGAGAGAAGAGTGGTTTGTTTCAGGGAGTCAGGCAGGGCTCCGCATACTCAGCCAGTCCATGGGGGGAAAAATAAGCAGGAAAGAGAGACATAAAAACCAGCCTACCCCCTTCAACACGTGGTGAACCCATCCAGCAAGGAAGTCCAGCCTCGTCTGTGCTTCAGGCACATCACCCCCTCAAGGTGAGAGGGAGTTGGGAGAGAGGGGCAAAAGATCTGCTCTGCTTTCAAGATGTGCGTATCCGGCTCCTATGAGCCAAAAACTAAAATGAAAAGAAAAGCAGGGGTCCGCAGCCTGGAGTGAGCCCACGTGCTACCCTGGATAAGCATGACATCCCGGAGAAGGCCTGACTGACCCAGTCAGCGTTGGGCGCCCCACCTTGGGCCCCTCTCGCAGAAGCTGAAAGAATATGGCAGCCACAGGAGTGGCTGTGAGATCGGAGCGGGGCTCCTACTTAGGGACACCCCACTGCTGCAGGCAGATAGCAAGGCTGGGGTCCGTGACACTGCAGGGATGTCCCTCATGTCACTTCTCACACTGTTCAGCTAGTCCGAGCTTGCTTATTCCTGGTCTTTGCACCTTCGAGGACAAGGACCCCGTGTCCTCCGCTATGGCCAGCAAAGCGCCTGCCTCATGGTATCCTCCTGGTTCTCATAAACCTTAACTGGATGGTGGGAGATGGCTTTCCTGAGACCTGCCTTGGGCCAGACACAATGCTCCATGCATCGGCTCTATGCAGTACCTCATGTAAGCAGTAAGCTTTAAGCAGGATTTTATTCACCCTGTCTTTCAGATGAAGAAACAGAGCCTCCTCAAGGTAAAATAACTTACTCAAAAGTGCTGGATGTGGAATCCAAACTCCCAATGATGTGACTTTTCATGATGCTCATTAAAGAGAATGAGTGAATGCTAGTGTAACGGATTCACTTAAATACCAAAACTACTCGCAAAATAATTGTTAAAAATTGAATCCTACTAGAAAGCAGATATCTGGAAGGCCACATTCAAGAAGCCGTCTGAGTGTTAAAATCGATGTTTTCTATGAAGACAAAGCCACATTGGAACCATATTTAAGAAGCAAAAATGTGGGCTGGCACTATGTTAAACACAGCCTAATTAACAAGGGTGTTCTAAATGGAAACAATAAAATCATGAACGAAGCTGCCTTCCAGCCTTCCCACCTGGCACAGCCAGCCTGATCCTAGGCCTTCACCCACTTCCATTGCGCAGTTGGCCTCTGAACGGCAATGGCTCACAGTCTGTAACTGATATACAATTAGCACCCAGGGTGCCCTCCGGCTTATGTTTCTTTGCTGGAGCCAGTAGCTACAGAGTGAAGCTAATCCTACCTTCCTCAGTTCCTTATGTTCGAACTCAAATACTCTTTGAGTTTTTTGCCTCTCGGTGCTCTTCAAGTGGCCTGCCCTCTAGCCTGGTCACTAGTCCTAGAACATGCCTTACGCTTTCCTCTTTTGTGCCCTTGGTCATGCTGTTCCAGCAGTGGTATTGCTTTATTACCCCACATAGGACTCATTGAGCCCTAGGCTTTGGAAAAGACCAGGGAAACTCATGCAAAATGAAGGTGAATAACACAAATATTTCTCTGCCTTTACGGCCACAGGAGATATTTAGTATTTGACATAGGAAAAGCCAAGGTGCCACAAATGCGAGCTCGATTTTCAAGCTGGGCTTTGTATCAGTCAGTTTTGGCTGTGTAACAAATAAGAACAAAAATCTTGGTGTCATGGGACTATAAGCTTATTGTATAAGCTTCGTCTACAAGCAGCTAGAGTTTCATTGATCTAGGGTGAGCTCCTTTAGGTTTAATAACTCCAAGTGCAAATTGGGTTCATGTATGCTCCATATTGTAAAGCTATTAAAAATTACCAGTTAAATCAATTAATGCTAATCTATACATCATCTGTAGGGTGGGAGCCTTTTAAGGCATCCTATTCTCATGGCAAAAGTCAGAGCCATAGGGAGTAAGCCCACTCATGCAAGCATATCTCAAGCTTCCGCTCACAGCATATCTGCTGACCTTCTACTGGCCAAAGCTTGATGTGGCCAAGCACAAAGTCAGGGAGTGGAGACAGCACTTTCCTTTCATAGGGAGAGAGAAAGGGGTGAATCTTTGCTGAACCATACTTAATCTCTACAAACACTGCTGCCCAGTTAAAATGTCCCTTCATTAGCTGAAGCAGGCCGGCAAATGCAACCCCAACAAAGAGGGAGGAAACCCCTCTGGGGCAGGCAGGTGGCAGAGAAATGAGGCACGGCTGAGGCACCCACGGCCTCTCCTCGGGTGATGAGGAGATGGAGCCCTTTGGAGCGCATGGGGGGTGGCAGCAAAGTGTCCTCAGCAAGAACGTGGTATTGGCAGGGACTCAGAGGGACCCCAATCTGGTGTCGTCACACACAGTTGATGGGAGCGTGGACTGATGGAAACATTCTATTTGTTAATACACACCCCATTTTGTAAATGCACATGGCCTTTGACCCACATACATATACACTGCTAAGGATGTGCTCTATGAATAGAATCTAGCAAACATGTACATTGTACTCATTTGTTTGTTATTGCAAAAAAAATTAAAAATAAAGTAGAGAAGAAACAGAGAAAACAAATGGAGTACCCATCTCTAAAGGTCTGATTAAGTGAATTATGGTACAGCCATGTGGTAGGTTATAAAGCTATTAAAATTAAAAATTTAAATCTATTAATGCTAATTCACTCATTTACAAAAGACCATTTATCGTGTGTCATATTTATCATGTGTCTCCAGTGCCAAATCCTGTTCTCGGCACTGGAGATATGGCAGAAAATGAGACGTGGAGGGTCTCTCTTCTCAAGGATGAAAAGCAGTGGAAGACAATTAAAAAGCCTACCAATCAATAAGATCGTCTCAGGAAATGATCAGTGTTGTGTGCCAAAGGGAGCTGGGAGAGGGACTGCCTTTGATGGGTGTCCAGGGAAGTCCTTTCTGAGAAGCAATGTTTGAGCTGAGACCACATCGACAAGAAGGAGCCAGCCCCTTCTTGAAGAACATGAAGATGTAGGGCAAGAACACGGTAGGGAGAGGAAACAGCAAGGGCAAAGGCCCCGAGGCGGGCAAATGCTTGGCTTATTCAAGCGAAGGACCGAATGCAGGTATGGTTGCAGCAGAGCAAGAGATGCAAGCAGTGGAACGAGCTGAGGGTGGGGAAACGCTGGAGACCCGTGTTTCTTCTTTCCTTCCTCTTACACGTGGGCCCTCAGTTTCTCCATCGGTAAAGTGGAGCTACTAGTCATTGACAGCTCGTACCTCCTAGGATCTCTGCGAGGAGTCCGTGCAACAGGCCGGACAGGCATTATCCTTCCCCACTTTATAGGTGAGGAAAGAGACTCACAATGTTTAGTGACTTAGCCCAAAATCACTCATTTGGAGTCACCAGAATCAGGACTCAAATTTGGGTCTCCCGACTGCTATCACAATACCCTGCCCACCACACTGTAACTTCCTCTCCTTCTGTGTACTTCAGTAAGGGCAACCCTGCATTCTGAGGTGGGCCTTATCACCCCCAACACTTTTTAAGAGGGCTTTAATCCCAGTGATATGGATATACTGAGTTTTTTCAGTCTGCAGTTTAAGGCCACCATGCGTTTTATTTTCAACATAAGTTATTGCCTACATATTTCTCTCTCCTCCCAAAATGTGAGAGGTCAGCATGTCGGAGCCGTCCATGGCGCAGAACTTGGGCAGTAAGGATGGTCAGAGGTGGACTGGGTGCTGAGGGAAACCAGCAATGTCCACGGTCACACAGCTTGTAAATTGTGAGACTGGAATTTAAACTGTATTTGTCCAAGTCAAAGGTGTGTGCTCTTTCTAACAACTGGGGTGGCACATGGGAAGGAGCAAGCCAAGCATCTGCCACATGGTAGTAGCTCAACTAACTCTAGCTGCTGGATTGTATTGTGCACTGTGTTTTTAGAAGAGTCTCTCCCTCGTCATCTGGTCTAACGTCAAAGAATCCTCCTGGAGATCCGTGGAATTAGGAAGTTCGTGTTGTGAGGCTTCCAGACGATTCCATGCCACGAGTCCTCCCCGTGTAATTCATATAAAAGCTCAGTGGGCTCGCTCCGTTTCTCAGAACAGAATATGCTGGGGACTGGGAGATTGATCAAACTTCATTAATTCTGCATAACACACCATGGCAAGTTCACTCACGCACTCAGGGGCAGGGTCATAGATCCCCAGAATGGAAGTTCGTCTGTCTGAGTAGAGGCCCAGCCTGCGCTTAGGCCCTGGGAGTGGAAGGTCAGGGCATCCGTGGCTTCCCTGTGGCTTCACTGCTCACTGGGCCTTCCTGTGACCCACAGGCCCAGGTGCTCAGCGCCCATTTGATCATGAACAAAGTCGTGAACCTTAGCCCGGCAGTTCCGAAGGGGCTCGGGGGCTCTGTGTGTGCTTTTGCTCAGAATAAGTAAAGACTGAATAAGTTACATTCAGGGGAGATTAGAAGTTTGAGAGGCAATGATTTGTTTTTCAAGCTACGACTTCTTTAGTCAAAGCCTGACTAGGCCTTAGAGATCCAGAAAGGATTAGTCCAAGGTCACACAGTCATTAAGAGTAGATCTGGGACCAGAACTCAGGACTCTTATTCTCAGTCTAGTGCTCTTTCCACTCCAGTGCATCTGCCCAAGGGCTTTCAGTAGATTAGAATACATTAAAAAATATTTGCTCCCTCCTGGGACAAGTCTATTGTCTTCCCTGGTTTTCATCACGAGACTTCCCTTGGCCATGGCATAAAGCTGACCGACTACAGGCAGGGGCTGAGATTGCTGGCACGATTGGGCATGCTCTGCCTTCAGCATAAGAAGGGTGTACCCAGACACGTTCATGGGTCCAAGGGAGATGAGAGGCCCGTGCAGCAGACCGTGACCCAGCCAGCAGCTCAGCCTAGGTCAGCCGGTCCCCGGCTGATGCCGAGACACAGGAGTGAAATAGCGACCATCTCTGTCTCAGCAATCGCCATTGGCTGGTTCAAGGCTCATGCTGCAAACAAATGCACAATTCCAGTGATGCAGAACAATGCACTAGAAGGGTCCTGGGCTTTGACAGAGTTCATTTGAATCTTGGTTTGAGCATTTAGTTACTTTGGGACCCCTGGAATATCATTAATTTTCTCTGACGCATGATTTCCTGAACCTTGAAATAAAAATAATACTTACCTATAGGAGAATACTATGGACTTAATTAGGACACCCTTGCAAAATCACACATTGAAGCCCTACCCCGCCCTCAGCGTGCCTGTATTTGGAGATGGAGACTATAAGGAGGAGGCAGTTAAGGTTAAATAAGGTCAAAAGGGTGGAGTCCTGATCAGATGGGATTTGTGTCCTTATAAGAGACACAAGTGTCTCTCCCCTCTCGCCTCCAGCCCCTAAGCCACCCTTGAGGACAGAGTGAGAAGGTAACTGTGTACAACTGCTGATCTTGGACTTCACAGCCTTCAAAACTGTGAGAAATAACCTTTTATTGTTTAAGCCACCCAGTCTGTGGAGTTTGGTTATAGCAGCCTGCACAGACTAATACAGAGAAATTGAGAATTTTATACTAATTGCCTAGCACTCAATGGGATTGAGATTGCAAACCTCTGGCCACAGAGTAGAGGAAAAGTAGGTCATTACTACTTGAAAATCAGTAATGTTAGAAATGCATTCTTCTCTAATGTGGTCATAAAACCCTGATTTTTAGCTAGACACAAAACACCTAAAGTAAAAACTATACTTCCTAGATCTCTTTGCAGCTAGTTCAAATTGACTATGTGACAAAGTTATGCCCAAGAAGATATAATTGGAAGTGCCATATACAACTTCTGAGACATGCCCTTGAAAAGAGGGAGGACATAGTCCTGACTAGTGTGGCTCAGTGGTTTGGGCGTTGTTCCACAAGGCAAAAGGTCACCAGTTCAATTCCCAGTTGGGGCACATGCCTGGGTTGTGGGTTCAGGCCCTGGTCAGGGTGCATATGAGAGGCAATCGACCAACGTTTCTCTCCCACATGGATGTTTCTCTCCCTGTCTTTCTCCCTTCCCTCCCCTCTCTCTAAAAATAAAAATAAATAAGGAGAGAGGACATCCTTCCCCTCCCACTTTCTCATTCTTATTGGCTTGAATGTGGACGTGATGGCTGGACCTCCAGCAACCATTTTGGAATAGGAAATTCCATGCCACATGTAGCAGCAAGGAGACATGAGCCTAGGTTCATTGCAGCCCTATTTAGAACCACTCGGGAGCTTGTAAGAAATGCAAATTCTCAGTCCCCACTACAGATCTCCTAAACTAGAATCTCTGGTTCCTACAAGCTCTCCAGGTAATTCTTAGCTCAGTAAAGCTTGAGAGGCATTGATTTAGAGATTTCCACTATCTCTGTCCAATATGACAACTGAGGAAGCGGTCCAAATCTGCAGGTTTTGTCCAGGACTTGGCAGATGATATAAGCCTGGAAGGGCAGAAAAGCCAATAACTGACAGCGTCAAGATCTAACCTGGTTTCGACAGAGTGGAACACTGGACCAAAGCCAAGCAGATGAATGTCATGGGGATGTAGAAAAAGCAAATCAAAATGTCCTTTTTTAAAATGTTCTTAAATTAAAAAGAAATATAAAATTACATATTTTAAAATACAGCAAATAAAGCCATAAATCAATGCCAGTTACGGCTAGTGAAAGGAACAAAGGAAAGAGAGAGGACCGGGAAAGGGAATAAAAGCAGAACCCAAGGCAACAAAGAGATAGAGGGTCAAGGATGGAAAAGGAGAAGCGAGGCCTGGCGCAGGACCCATCAGTGGCTGCTAAGATGACCTCTGCGACGGGAGGTAAGTGTCAAGACGAGTCAGGTTGTACTGAAACCTCCCAGGAGCCAGGCACTGGGTTGTAAGCATTATGCAAATGTATCCTATCAGGAGCATTTTGGGGTAAGATCTACTATGATCATTGTTTCTCAGATGCAAAAGCTGAGGCACAGAGAGGCTCAGTTTCCCAAGGCCACACGGCCAGCGCAGCTGGAAGCAGGCTGTGAACCTGGGTGGCTAGAGGTCAGGGTTGCGACCTTTGGTCACCCCAGTCTGCTCCACCCTGTGGTGCTGCCCCACTCTTGTGGCTGATCAGTTTCTACTGATTGGAAGCCTGGCATAAAAATAGGGAAATCCGTTACTTCATATCACTGTTAAGTCCAGAGATAGGGTGGGTTCCAGGTGCAGCGGGATTATCAGCTCAAAGACGTCATCAGAGATACAAGTTCTTTCCATTCCTGGGTGCTACTATCCTCAGCATCTGGCTACATCCTAAGGCTGACTGCATTCATAGTTCCGAGGTGGCAGCCAGCAGGCCTGATGCTTTGGGCTTTCCTTCTCCTGGCCAGCAAGGGAGACAAGTCTTCACCCCAAACACGGGATATACTGGAATACATATTCTTGAACTCAGTTTCATTGTACCAATTTATGCAAATGACAGCTCTTAGACCATAGGGGCCATCAGTGGGAATGCTGTGAGTTAACTGTGAAAGAGCACTCGGGACCCTGAAGCCAGGGATGGGGTCGCTAAATCAGGGTTTTGCGGAACCCAGGGCAAATAAGCTCCACTATTAGTTGCTGTGATTCTCTCTTTTCCTTTAAAGCAAATCAAGTTTCCTCACTTGTTTGAATCCTAGCAAAATAATAAATACTGAGAAAATCATAAAGTATTTGTTAGAAGTGCCTTGGGTATAAAACAACAAGCCCCTCTCCTCAACCCTTCAACGGCCTTCCTGACCTTCAGAGGCATCAGGGGAGGGTTCTTTCGAGCAGTGACCTTCACACTCCCCTTTGACAGGGCAAACTACATTCTGTGAGGGGCAGCCAGCGTGTGCTGGGGAGAGCAGCTGCTTTAGGGGGAGGTAGGGATCCTGCGTTTACTGATCCCTACCCTGGGTGTCTAGGCACCCAGAGTGATGTGTCATACCTTATTATTTATTTATTTTAATCATTACAAGGAGATAAGACAGTCCTCCTTGTATAGATGAGAGAGCCAAGTCCAGCACTGTCGTGCAATTTGCTCAGCAGCATTCAGCTTGTCAGGGGGCAAGGCGGATTTCAGACTCAAGTCTATCTCGTTCTACCCAAGTCCGTTCCAGCCCACCACACTGACCCAGCCAGGATCATTTCCCACTTGCTGAAATTATTATCGCTGAACCTTTCAACTGAGATTTCCTGGCTACTTCTTATCTGCTTTGGCCCATGTTGGTGGAGAGAACTACTCTCAGCTTATAAGAGACTTTACAAAAATTTCTATTTTTTAAACACTCGCTTTGTGCCAAGAACTCCATGTGCACAATCGCAGTTTATCCTGATGATAACCCCGTGATACAGTTTATTATGCTGAATGTTTTAGCTGCTAGTGACCGAATCCCAAATCAGCTACATGCCCATGGCCACATCCATGATTGCTTTCTAATTATGACCCTGTCTAGACTTAATTTCAGGTATCTTGAATTTATCTGGCTACAATGGGAAAACCACACTTAGAATCTCTTTTCCTGGAGCCATTTTGTCCAATTTAAAAGACATAACTATATCGATGCCACTTAATCGATTCAGAGGTTTTAAAAGAACAATCTTACCTCCTATTGGTCCTCACCACAAGGTTGAATTTTAACCAGACTTTGTCCCTGGAAGATCTGTTTTATCTTTTATTGTTTGGGAATCAGAATCAATTACATCCTCTAGCCCTTTCAGTCCTCAATTTTCTGGATGTTTCTACTCTCTATCATTTCTCCAAAATGGACAGTTCCTTGCTAAACTCAGCTTTCTCTCACATAATGAAGGTAAGTCCTTCATTATGCACAGACCTTAGCACCTCGGGCGTGTGAGTAACATCTTGTTCATGACCTCTTTGCCTGAAGCCACAAGCTCATTCACTGCACATCTACCTTCCCCATGATCATATGTGACAGTTTTACCAAATGCATCACCACTAGATAACATGGTTGCCATTTCTATATCCTTCGATGACATATTTCTTTGCTTCCTGCCCCATAATTTAGGTTTTCTGTTATGGCAGCACTTCAATCCTAGGTGCCAATTATTGCAGCATCAGCCCAACCTAATTAATGCTGGAGTGACAACAAACAAACCCCACAGCTTTACAAAAGGAAAGATTTATTCCTTGTTTACGCCCATGGCCTTTGCAGGTCGGCTAAGGTTTTGCTTCCTGTCCTCTTTGTTCAAAGGCTCCGACTGAAGACGCAGCCCCTCTCTGAGACACAGAAAAACCGGGCACATGTGTCCCTGCTTAGAAATGGCACATATACTCCTGGTCACATTCCACTGACCAAGCAAGTCATAGGGTCAAGCCCAACTTCTATATCTTCCTCTCACAGGGAAGAGCAGCACAGAGGCACACGGGGAAGACAGCAGGTATTTTTAAGCAAATAATACAACCTAGGCAGCAGTATGCTGGCAAATGTTTAACAACTGCCTCTTGGGGAATAAAAGCCCTGATCTGTAGCATTTGTCCATTTCCGTGGTGTAAACACTCCCACAACGGCCCATTTCAAGCTACCAGTGAGATGTCATAGAATGCAGAATTCGGAGAGGGTATAGTCAGCTCTTGTGAGCCGGCGTGGGCAGGCGACAGCACAGCACTGGCCCCGTCCCATTTCACCTCAACCAATTACCGAGCATAAATTGAGCAACAGCTGTTCCACAGTAGGTGTATGAAATCTTGCTGTGGATTAGAGCAGTAGAGGCAAGGGAGGAAAATACTATTAGGTTTGACTCAGCATCGACCTACCTTAAGCCTAAACTAGGATTTGCAGTAGGGATGAGGCAGGCTCAGACACCCCAAAATTAAGTCTTCACATTATTTGCTATTCCTGTATTAACTGGCAAATCCAAGTGGAGAGGAAGAATGTGAGATTGAAATAAAAATCATTTTTGTCTCTATAAATAAAATTCAGCCCCAGGTTCCTCCTTTGCAGAAATTCTTATTAAGAACTTGGCTCTCCTCCAAGAAAAATAAAGTAGGGATCATTCAAAACCCTTTAATTCCAAACTATTCATGATGGGAGTTATTGGTGAGTGTGCCTATTACGCATTACCTTTTTCAGTAAAAATTTGCTTAAAATAGCCATGATCTTGAAATTAGCCCTTACACACGTCTGGTTTTTTCAGAGTACTCTCTAAGCACATTGACATCACCGCTGTGGTGACATGGAGTAAGACGCTTGCAGGCCCTGAATTTGCTTCCTCATCTTTAAGATAACTCCTTATTCCTTGGTACTCCTTATAACCGTGTAAGGTTGTTATGAGGCTTAAACATCTGGTATACAGAAAGCCCCAAGGCTGTTAGATGGCTTAAATAGCAAGCATATAGAAGCACCTTGCACATGGTGCTTACTCAATCACTAATCATTACCACACATTACTGAGAAAACTGATAAAGAACCTTTGTGATTATTATTGAGGCATGGAGCTGGAGGGTTTGTTACTATCTAAAACAGTACAGGGCAACCCTAGCCAGGTAGCTCAGTTGGTTAGAGCATGGTCCCAATACGCCAAGGTTGCAGATCGATCCCAGGTCAGGGCACGTACATAGAAGAAGCAACCAATGAATTAATAAATATGTGGAACAGCAAATTAATGTTTGCCTCTCCCCACACTCCCCTCTCTGAAATCGTCAGTTAAAAAAAAAAAAAAATAGCGTAAGGCTTTATTTGGTAGTCCCAGGGCATTTAGCGGGAGCAATATGGCTGTTGATTTTAAGTACATCTGACAAGAATGACTTTTGCAGCTCCCCTAGAAGCATGGATTGTTTATCATAATTTAACAAATCTGACCTCTCGTTGTTAGCACATTATGTCTCTTGGCCTCTAGCTTGGTTCAAATCGTCAGTCCAACAGAAAAGACTGGAGGGTTTGCCCAGGGCAAAACCTTGGCTTGAGGGGCAGGGGGGCTGGGGGAGGCCCTGAACCTCATCCTCGGGGAGACTGGAAAGCTCCCTTGACCATGCTGCAGTTCTTCATCCTGATTCTCTCTTAAAATATCAACAGGAAATTCCATCTCTACAGCAATTCTGGAGGAACTGGAGGGCCATTCAAACACAGAGGCCTGGCCTGACGTTGCGTGCCACATAAGGTCATAGGACAAAACTCACAGAGCGATACTGATGATTCACAAAAGAAACAGCCCACCCCCTTCCTGGGGAACACTCATTTCTTCTTCCTGAGGTCCTAAAATAGTCAAGATTATTATTTCAGACTCCTTAAGCTTTTTCACTTAAAACGCGATGGTGAGGAAGATCCTGATGTTGATCATGATGATAGCAAAAACGGCGAAAGCTGCTTGAGACTCTGTATCCTACTGTTCTGTACCAGGTATGTATGTTTTTATGTGTGTGTGACTCTATGTAGTATGTGTATATTGGTTCCTCCTAGTGGCTTTAAAAAAAAACAAACAAACCCTAATTATCTACTTTTGGAACTGCACATAATTTTCCAGCAGTGACAGTGACTTACTATGTACATAGTAAGACCATCAAACACTTGGAATAAAACTATTTTGGGGGGATGTTCCAAAATTGAGACTTTAACCCCACTTGTAGGAGCAGCTCCCCAAATTTGGGGGTATAAATATGGTCATACTAGTTACTTTTCTACTTAATCCACTGAGGAAAGCTTACTTCTAGAACAAACCACCTCCCAAATTTTCATTTCTTCCTTGCTAACAGTCCAAATCAAATGCTTGCACATGGAGGTCAGCTTTCTTCCACAGAGTGACCCACCAAGCCTGCTCACACTCTTTCCTGGACAATGGAGCCATGGGCTCACTCTGCTAAAGAGGGTCTCCCCGGCCCCCCCAGGAGACCCTTAAAGCAGCCCACTGAACTTTCTGGCACCTCTTCTGGCAGGGCCAAGAAGGAAAAATAACACAGAAAATAAGTATATAAAAAGCTTCATTATATTCAGGGGCACTCTGGTGTATTGGATTGTTTGAAATGGATGAACCATTGTCATCTCCAGATTTTAGTGGATACGCATTGATCAAATAAAGAGGATTTGGAGAACAGTTTCATGCATAAAATGGTATAAATAAACTGAAGAAAACCATAAACTTTTACTGTTTAAAAGATCAGTTAATAGTTTTTCTAAGATTCGTAGTTAGTGTTTAATACATTTGTCACATCCAACCTATTGAATCATACATGGAACTTATGCTCAATTGTTGTTTATTAGAATAATAAACACATGAATGGTAGTGATACCAGTCTAAGCACTTTGAAACATGTACAAATATTTAGATAAAACTTTGTACAATAAAATTCAATGAGATTTCTTAGACAGTAACTGGTAGGCATTCTGTATATTGATTTGTATTGTCAGACGTATAATCAGGATCATTTAAACTGCCACCATAGACAGAGATGTGCCTGGGACATGTCACTCAGTATTGGTACATGTTTATGCAGGTTGGGCACTGTACAGCCCCAGAGGATGCCATTCATATAGACGCCCATGTGAGCACAGCCTGCACACAGCTTGCAAACTTCAACACATCAGTCTTGACCGGCTATGAAGGTAGAACAGCGGATTCACCTTGTTCATCCTCAGGACTGGCTGAGCCGGTCCTGTTAACTGGGTAGGTGTGGGTTCTCTCTTCCCCACTTCTTCCTCGTTCACCACCTCTCCCTGCAAGTTTATGTTCTGGTCCAAGACAATGACCCTCCCAGATGGAGGCGAGTGCGCGCCACTCCAGGGCATGCCTGGAACCCTGCCGGAGGCCCCGCTCACACTCCAGGGGCCTCTCGGTAATTCTGGAGCCAAAAAGTCCCTCAACACACAGCTGAATGTTCTTCCCCTTTTCCTAATGAGGCACTTATGCAAACACTCGCACATGGCTCTTTTTTAGCCCCACTTCTTAAGATCTGCCTTTTAAAGGCCAAGAGTCACCCCAGGTGGCCTGGCATATGTCACATGTTGTGAATGTGCACTACACTTCTCCCTGTTGAAGCAAAGAGAGCCCTGGTATTTCTCTGATACCAAGGAGAAGCCTATGGTCGTGACAACATGAGGGAGGACACAAGAAAATGTGCGAGTCATGAGCAGCAGCAGGATGTTTTCCCTAATAGCCCATTTCCAAATTAGGTGAAGTCGTAATCAAACTGGACTTGGCCAGCAACTAAAAGTGTGACCTTGGCCCAGTCGAGTTCCCTTCTTAAGCTTCTGTTTCCTTATCTGCACCAATGCCAACAGTATAGGGTTGACAGGGGATTGATTAACTCAGCTAATGAATGGAAAGTATTAAGTTTCTGATATGTGGTAGGTTTTTCATACCTCATTACTACCCTTTCATTGATTTGCTGTTATTTCAAGTACCTACTTACTTATTATTGGCAGAGTACTGGACATGGCCTTGTGCGAATCAAAGAAATGTAATAGCTGTTTTCCTTCATGAATCTTCTAATACGTCCATTCATTCAATAATTATTGAGTGTCCACATTGTGCCAGACACTCTGGTAGGTGTTAGAGTTACAAACATGAATAAAATAAGCCAAGGCCCCAGACTTCAAGTAGCTCATATTCCGGTGGGGAAGATAAGACATGTAATCACAAACAGCATATTTACAACACAGTAAGAAGAGCTATACCAGAGGAATGTGGCATGGCTGTTCTCTCAGACCTAAAAAGCATCATCGGATTAACCTGGGAGAGAGACCCTGAGCAGAGAATTCTAGGTGGATGAGCAGAGAAAACATGACACACGTGAGGCTTCTGCAAGTTTTGAACATCTGTGGAGCAAGAGTTCTTTTAAAAGCCATGGAAGACACAGCTGAAGAAGTTACTTGAGAAGACATTGAAGAGGTTTGGTCTCTTCCCTGAAAAGCCAAGGGGCCATGAAGACTTTTAAGCTGTTTAGGGTTGGGCTCAATTTTCTGCCTTTCAGGAAGTCCCTCTCGAGTCTGGGGTACAGTGGAAGTTGGGCTAGACTGGCCCACGAAGGGGTAAAAAGACCAGTTGGGTTTCTGTTCAGATGAGAGATAATAAAGGCTCACACTAAGGCAGCGCCTGAGGGTGTGGGAAACAGTAACGGCTACCATCCTAATTTACGAGGAAGACTTTATGGGACTCAAAGACTGACAGAATGGAGATGGGGATAAACTGAGATTGACTCGTTCTTCTGGGTGCTTGGCGGAGCCCTTAACACAATCAGGAATAAGAGGACTAGGCTTGGGAAGGACTGACACACGCACAGTGAATTATTTGGCATACCAAAATAGCAATTACTACACATTAGCACACCACCGGGCTTTGGATTATTGTGCCAAATTAAACAAAGGAACAAACGCTATCTCTTCAGAGTAAGCCAACACTGATTGATCTTTTTCAAGACTCCTCTTTATATAATTTTCCTCTTTTGGGGGGAGCAGCATCACTGATATGTCTTGGAGTAATGTGCCTACTATCTCATCCCTACCCTCTGAAAATCTCTCAGTCTAGGTCCCCAACAGCAGTTAAGAAATGCCTGCCTCTTCTTCCCCTGGACCTCTTACTCTCGCTCTGTTCAGTATCTTGTGCTTCGGCCAACGCCTTCTTTTGTAGCAGGAGTGTGACCGTGTAGTTGCTGGTACGTTTTAGAGTATAGTCCAAGACTTATGGAGAACTAACTTCCCAGAAAATCTTTGGTTCAGAAATACCATATAAACAAGGTAAAGTCTGTCACTAACGACTGCATGAAATAGGCAGGGAGCCTACTCTTCGGGAGGGTTGCAGTACTGAGAAAGGTGCTGGAAATGCCAAGTGGAGCATGACTCCTGCCATTGAAGAGTTTTACAATCTGATGGAGACGGCAAATTAAGCCTTAAAGAATGCCGTATTAAGCCTTAAAGGGAGCAAGGAAAAGGAACAGGCAACCTTTCCATGGATGTTCACAGCAGCTTTCCGAAGGTGACGTGCATAAATCACAGAACACAAAGTCTACTAGGAAGAGTATCCCCAAGCAAGGTACAAACCAAATCCTTTGGAAAAGGGACGACTATTTCACTCCAGCTGAGTAGGTCCAGCAAGACTTTTTGGAAGAGACTACATTTTAGCTGGAACTTGGAAGGGTAAAATGAATGAATTCCTAGAAAGAAAGTGGGAAACACAGGGGCATGTTTGAAGAACTGGGCAACGTGCTTTCCCAAGATCAGTTTTAGGTTTGGAGGTACAAGACAGGGAGACAGACGCTTAGCACTCTGTAAATTACAAAGTTAACAGCAAATCTAGTTAAACAGCACTACAACATTCAAGAAATACCGGGCGGCAGCAAGTGATCAAGAGTTAAGTTAGAGCAAAGAGCTCTAACGCACAAGTTGGAGGAATGACGAGGTCACCAGTGAGCCTGAATCCTAAGGGGCCTGCAGCCTTGAGGTCACAGGCTCCTTCCGGCCTGGAAAGGCATTCCTGGACGCTGGATAAATGTTGGCTCACTGAGTTCATCTTTCCCCAGCTAGCAAGAAACCGTAGAGGACCTGGAGCTCCTCGTTCCCGTGTTTAAAATTGAACCAATAAACTTTAGAGGAAATTCAGGCGCCCCCTAAGTTTGCATCCTGTCCCTGGATCAGAAGCCAACAAAGAGGCCGGAAAACTGTCTCCAAAAGTCGCACCAGGGCTGTGCAGCCTCAAGGCCCCGAGTTCTAATTCTAACCCAACTTTTGCAGGAACGGGAAATGGGAGAACCAAGAAAAGATCCATAGACAGCAAAGGGAGCTCATTAGGGTGTTCCTGGAATTTGTTCCTGGACCCCACGAGGGAAGGCCAGGTAGGGAAGGAGTACGGAACTTGGAGCCTGGGTCTCTGCCACTACCTGACGGTAAACGAGTCATTTAATCTTTTAAATCTCCCTGCGTCCTGTGTCCCCATTTGTAGAATAAGGAGGTTGTGGGGTCCACACTGAGGGTCTACCACGTGCCAGGTGAGACGTTCCCCACCTTCTCTGTTAACCCTCAGAAGCGCCATGGTGTCTCAAGGCATTCGGTTCAGTGTTCAAGTAACAGGTCCAAGGTCACCCAGCTTTAGTGGCAGGGCCACACTGCAATCGAGATTGACTCGCGGTCCCCGTTTGATCGGGGTTAACCTCCCCTAAATTGGTGCGCCGGGTTCCCATTCCTCAACTACCCGACGGCGCCAGCTCCTCCTCCCTAAACTCCCGGGCAACGCACTCCTTTCACCACCCAGCGTGCTTTGCCAGGGATTTTGCTCAGATTCGGGAAATTTTTCTCGCCGCTCCGCCAGACGAGCCCGTCCCGCCCACGGTTCCTCCTCACCGGATTGGTCGAATTCAGGGAGGCAACCGGACGGCCCAGATGACCTACCACCTCCCAGCCCCTCCCAGTGTTCTGGGCGCACGCGCCCCGAGCGTGCGTGCGTGCGTGCGTCTGAGCACGTGAGGCCCCGGAACGTGCACAGGGGGAGGAGGCAGGAAATGGGAGGCGAGGGGCTGGGCCGCCGTTGCCATGACAGTGACGTCAGGCGTCGGGGAGCGAACCCGGCCCCTTCCCCACGCGCGCGCACACACACAGACAGGCACACGCGCGCGCACCGCCGCTCTCCCTCCGACACACTGGAGGGAAAGGTCAAACTAAAGGCGAGCGAGCGGGGAGGCCGGAGGAGCCGCCGCCGCCGCAGGCCATGACGGACGCGGCCGAGGCTGCTTTCTCTCCGCCGACGCCGCCGAGCCGCTGCTCTCGTCGCGCCCCCTGCCCCCGCCCCCATGTCCGTTCTCCCCCTGTCCCCTACCCCCGGCGCTGGCGCGTCCCCGCGTCCCCTCCCCCCCGGAGCTTCAGGCGCGCGTCGGGCCTGGGGCGCGCGCCGGCCGGGAGCGGGCGCGGGCGCCACAGGGTGGGGGCTGCGGCGGACTGGCGGGCGGCTTCCCCGCGCGACCCCCGACCGCCTCGGCGAGAGCCCGCCAGGTGAGTGCGGTTGGTGGGGAGAGGATGTCAGAGGACAGGGCGCCCGGCGAGCTCAGCCCCCTGCCCGACCCCTTCCGGGGGCGCTGACAGGCGCTCGGGACCCGGCCTCTGGGGGGCGTCGCGGGGTCAGCCTGTCGCGGGGCCTTTTTTGGCGCCGCTGCCCCTCGGGGTCGGGCCCCGGAGTGGTGGGAGTTTGGGACAGGGGGAGTGCAGCCACTGGCCAGGAGTTGGCAGGGCCACCCGGGCGTGGGGACGGGCGACAGGAGGCAGGTGGGCCCCTCTCTGGGGCTTGGTGAAGTGCGGGGAGGGGGGCGAGGGGCCGGGCCAGGTGCGCGCCGGGGCCCGCAGGAAGCTTTCAGGAAATGTTTGTTGGGCAGTTGAGAGAAACTCTGCCCTTGGGACGAGGTGCCTTGCTTCTGCCCCGGCCAGCGAAAGTGGCGATTTCAGCAAAACTCGGGGGAAGCAGGCAGGGCAGGATGGAAGCGAGAGGGGCCGGGAAGCCCCATCTGGATGGGAACCAGAGAGGAACGAAGCCGACTAGGGCATGATGTGCGGACGTTGCCATGCCAGTGCTTGATGTCTGCTGCTCGTGGTTATTTTAGGACTAAAGGGTAAAAAGTTACTTGGGAGAGAGGGAACTGCTTGAATGGTCAGAAGTCTTTCTCTGGTTATGCAGGAAATGGGTTAATCTTTCACATACACGCCCCCACCCCCCAACTGAATCTACGCCCAGTGGACTTTAAAAATACTAAATACAAACTCTAAAGCCTCCAAACAAGGTGATGTTTGTCTGATGAGTTTCAGGTGTCAGGCTCCGTGTACCGTGGGAGAAAAATAGGAGGACAGTGAAGTACTTGATATGCTATAGCAGTCGCCTTTTTGTAATAAGCTTTGGAGCCTATCAAAGCGGAGTTGAGCTCTAACAGCCAGGGTTAAGTAATCACATTGACCCAGCGCCACCCACCAATCAGGAGCTTCCCTGGAAGTAACTGGGAAGACCGCTCCCAGCCCAGCACCCTGCTGACTGTGAAAAACCAGTGCTTCTGCTGATTGTTTTTCCTCTTAATTTTCCACTGTTGTAACGCATGCTACCTGTGTACCAAACGTGGGAACGAATTATCCAGTTAAACTGCTCTCCTTTGAGTCACTCTTAAATGATCAAGTGCTAGCTCTCCCAGGTTTTTTTCATAGTGAAAGTTACTTGGAAATTTCAAAATGATAAGGTTTTTTGAGTTTAGCTTAAACAGATTATACCAAGTGGGTCACGTGTTTAAAATTTAAATCTCACTCAAGAACATGTCTGGTTTGTGAAAGGTTCGGGATTGTGACAGCGGAGGAAATGTCTGAAGGTGTCTTTGGTGGCCAATCAGAGAACTGCCAGGACACCCTCCCCGGAGAATTTAATGTCAACAGGTAGGTTCGGCATGTGCAAGTTTGTGCCTTTCTGACCTGTGGGGGCTTCTGTCAATGAAGGATCTTTGGTGGTTTGTCTTTTTCAAGAAGTTCTGTCAACAGAGAGCCCTCATTTTGAAATTGAGTCATTGTGGCTCGTAGCCAGGATACCCAAGGCTCTCAGTACAAGATGTGAGGGAGGATTATGGAGTTTCGGGCCTTGCTAATCCTTTCTGTGCGGCACTTTTTACCTGGTTCTGCGTTCTGGTGCCCCTTTTACATCTTGTTCCTGTTGGCTGTTGCTCGCACATGTCTAGAGTCCTGTCCTGGGGTACTTGAAGGGTACAACCTAAAACATGATTTCCTATGATACGTTAATAAATTTTTATTTATTTACCTTTTCCCTTTCTTCTCTTTTTAAAGGAGACTCTAGAATTGGCCTAACCAGCACTGACTCAGCGTACCCCCCACCTGGAGGTCTCATTGACCTTGGTGGCCTCGTGGAGGTCAGTGTTCATGAAGATCATCATTTTTTGCTTTCTTCCAGGTGATAAACATACATGGGAAAGTGATCTAAGAGAGGCATATTTTGATTTTTTTTTAAAAAATAATTTTTATTGGGCATTATTTTGAGTATTACCAAAAATAATTTATTGACCCCTTTTGGGACTACTTTTACATTTCTATTTTACATTAAAAACATAATCACTCAATTTCTTTTTTCAGCTTTTCTAGTATTGCTTGTGTACGCTACCACAGATGAACAGCTGGTTTTGGGGTGGCATTTTTAGAATTTGGGAACTAGGGAGAAGGGCAGTGTGCTGGGGTGGGTTTGACCTGTGACAGCAGCTGTGCTCAGTGTAAGAAACTTGATAGTTACAAGTGTAAGATTATACAGTAAATTAAATAGTGGTTAGTTATGTTATATGAAAATTCCATGTTTTACAAAGAGGGCTCACCAAAAGGTTTCTTCAAATAATTAATGCTTTTTTTAGAATAGTTATTAAATGTGATGTGACTTAACAAAAAATCAGTTGGCAGACAGCAATTGAGGAACATATTTTTGGCATATTGTACGATTTACCAATGTGTTCCTTGAATTGGCTCTTTCCCAAAAGTGTTTGGGGGCAAAATTGTAGTATTAATGGGCTTCTTAAATGCAAAGTTCTGCTACTTACGTGCTACTTATTAATGTTTTAACTTAAAGGGGAAATTGTCATCTGATTTGTGCTTTTACCATTGAAGGAGTACATTGAAACATAATTAAAATGCCAGAATTTTATGGTCAAGCTTGTCTGGAAACCCATCCAAGGTAGTTTAGTTACTTAGGTATCAAAAGCACCTTGTTACAAGATACTCTCGCTAGGATGGTGGTCCTGCTGCAAAGGCCAACAAGTGGTTAGACCCAGGCTGCAGCACATTTAAAATAAATAGATTTGGTCTGAAGTCCACATAGAGTGAAAACCATTACCTTGAATTTTTCTCTAGGTGCAAATTATTCTCCAGAATTAAAGGCTTGATTTTCCTAAGATGCAGTTCTATTTGGGTCACTTGTGGAAAATTCTATTTTGATAAAAGAAGAACTACATACTCTAAATCTTCAAGGGAGCATTTCTTTTTTCTTTTCGTTAGTGCAGTTGGGCTTATTTGGAATCATAAGAGATGTTAAATGAAATACTTGGGGAGTTTTCATTCTGAAATCATTTTGTTTGGATGATGTGAAAAAGATCACTGAGTGTGACTTAGCATGAGCACTTGCTAATGAGTTCGCTCCAGCTCTGTTGGGATAAGGGAGAGGAGGAGGAACTGGACACAGACTTTATTGGGGGTAATTCATCAGATTTGCTTTGTGCTCTTCATGCCTGGCTGCCTTTGAGTGACACCTCTCCTGCCCACTTTAGAGAAGTCTTAGTCTTAAAGGAGGGATCGGAAGGATGAGCGCTAAGCATACAGGTATACGCGTGTTCAACTATCTTTTGAGAAGTTGAATCGTTTTTTGTTTTGTTTTATGCATTAGACAGAAAGAACTCATCTTCGTGCTGACTGTGGGCTGAGAGCCCAACCTTAGGATAATGGGCACCATTTGATCCAAGCAGAACTGAATATTATATAAATGCTAGGAAGGGCCCAAATGATGCCACTGATTTTTCTTTCCTTTTTTTGGCGGGGGGAGGGGGAACAGGCTCTTAGTTCCTCTATTGAACAAATAAGTAAAAATGAAGATTGAAGATGTGATATTAAGGGAAGTATTTTTTTTTTTTTTAATCCCAAGGGACTGTCCCAAAGGATAGTTAATGTAGAGCATGGTGAGCTAGATAAGTTTATTACTTAGATTTATCATTAATGAGAGTATGTAATTTAAAAAATTTTCAAGTACGTGCAAAAAAAAAAAGATTACATTTAAAAATTATTTTTGCCACGATCTGGGGGAAAAAGTAATGATTAGAAATTTTAATTGGAATTTAAGGCTGATTTATGTTCTCAATTTCATTATTTAACCCAGTGTCTCTGTTTAAATGTCACTTAATTTTTCTATTCCCAGTTTTCTTTTCTGTAAAATGCAATCAGTAGTGCAACATACTTTATATAAATTGGGTTTTGAAATAATATTTGCTAGGCTTTAAGCATAAAATATTACCTAATACTAATATGTACGTGTAAGTCCACGAAGTGGGATTTAAAAATGTTTAGACCTTGTAATGTGCAGAAACTTGAGCAAAAGTTTTAAAAATAAGAAAGGCTGAGTTCAGAATTCTAGTCACAGATGATTGTAAGTTGCATTTTGCTCATTCTCCTGAAAGGACTTTCTTTCTCTGTTGCATATTTATATTTTCCATACTCCAGTCATGCTGGTTTTTAGTGTTGGGTCATCTTATCTATAGCATCAATAGAAAGTTCAGAATTATAGAAACTGTTCTCTGTATTTTTCCCCAACTGTTCCATCTGGAAGTTTGTTTGAATATCAGATATTGAATGTGGTTTAATCAGAAGTTATTCTAATAGAAAAGTTACTGCAATTTTCACAAACTAGGAGAAAATATAAATATATCTTGAGATAGTTTATGAATATTTTTGTATTACTGTGTGGACAATTAAACAGTATATAATTTAAATTTTTTATTAGCATTTAACTTTATTTGATGTAATAGTAAAGGAATAATTGTATAGTCTCTTAAAAATACCTATTTGTGTATGGAATATTTTTCAAAAAACCTGCCCTTAAATGGACAAGAGATAGAAATTTTACTCTGAAACCTTCTAATTGGATATATAGTTAAATGAATATAGTTACATGTTTGATACTGGGTATCGTTTTTATTGGTATTTTACATATGAGGATATATGTTTTTATAGGATTACTTTCAAGTATATATTTATAATAAGAAGCTTTCCGTTAACAAAAAATCATTTATTTTTAATGATTATTTGAAAGTCCTCAGACTTTTATATTTGAAATAAGTGCAAATGAATAATTCATTAAGCTGCCTCCCCAAAATGCGCTAATTTGGTTGGAACAAGTGATATACTTTATTCTTCTATAATGTACAGTTATCTGTATCTCCCAAATTTATAGCAGAATAGTTGGCTATTTTTGCAAATTTAGGAGTGTAGAATATGCCCAGAAATGATCCATTGAATGCTAAGCGTTAGAGTTTATGATATTATTTGGGATAGTATTTTCCTTGTAATGGCATTTATATTATTTCCATTTAAGTACCATTTCTTGAACGTGCCTGTAAGTGAATATACTGTACATAATGTTCAAATGATGTGTCGAAGGATTAAATGTATATCCTCTGCTTCTCTCCCCTCCTCCTCCTCTGACAGTCAGTAGTTGGTCTTCACCTACACACTGTGGGAGAACTTTTTTTTAATGCACATTAGGGTGGCCCAGGGTAGTTGTTGGTTGGGTTTTTTTCCTAAGTGTATTATCTGATATAGAAAAGTAAGATTGTCCTATAACTCTTAATATGTGTTTAGCATTGTTTTGAGGCTTTGTTTTTAATTAATTTACTATTTATATAGGGGATGACACTTTAAAAATTCTTGAGACTACTTAAATGGTTAGTTTCCTAACTATTAGTGAGGAACAGGGAAGGGTAAAGGTAGAGAGGATTGTAGGGATTTGATTGAATCATATAAAGTAAACATAATTGTTTGCTATCAAACATGAAATTACTAAATAGCTTTTCTGTAGGATTGTAACCTTGCTGTTTCATTAGCACTTCTCACCATGAAGAGTCAAGAGTAGTAAATTGTCAGGAAAGGCAAATGCATATCTAATTAGTTTTACATGTTATTGTTGGGAACAGATTAGATGGAGAAAAATAAGCAATTTCACAGTGGTGATCATTTTCAGTGATCACGTTTAGAACTCCCAGTATTATAAGGTGGGAGAACAGGTACTTAAATGATAGACGGGGAAGGAATTTCACATGCAAAGTCATTGTTAAGAAAATTCAGGTACACCAATCTTGAAAAAATTACATCCTACCAGTTACAATCATAATCTATATTTTCCAGAACTGTGCCAGTTTTGAATATTCTGTGGCCATTGTATGTAATCATAAATTTTAACTTTTAGGTTAGAAAATGTAGTCACTTAAATTTTAGTTTAACTCAAGAGTACAAAAGCTGATTATCTTCCTTTTTTTCTGTATTACAACTTTTGTCATTAATTTTAAAGGCTTAGTACTGCTTAGGTCTATATATGCCTAGTTTTGTAATTGAAGAGAAACTACCAGAATGAATCCTTACACCTGAGAAGTTAGAATCCCAGTATAGGAGAGGTAGGAAGTATGTATCGAATGTAATTGTGTAGATACATAATTTTTCTTTCTAAAGCAGTGGATTTTTAAAAAATCTTTATTGATTAGAGAGAGAGAGAGAGAGAGAGAAATGGAGAGACCAATGTGTTGTTCCACTTATTTTACAGACTCATAGGTTGGCTTCTTTTATGTGCCCTGACCAGGGGTGGAACCCTCAACCTTGGCATTTCACAACTGATCTGCCTAGCCAGGGCCTAAAGCATTGGTTTTGAAACTGTTTTGTAAAGGCCTCTGAAGGAAATCAAATAAGTTCGTTCCAATTGCAACCAATGCAGTTTTACTTCGATCAATTTTAAGTATGAAAGTTTGCATAAGATTTCATTTGAGTGCAGGGTTTTGTTGTTGAAAGTAAAAAGTGCGATAGTTACTATCGTTAGCATATTTGATCTCATCACGGTCTTGTTTAAATCCTGCAATGGTTGGGTGTTTTTATGAGGACTTCTAAGATGTGTTTATCTAGCTCCAGCTTCGTTCTTCCTTTCTTGTCGCTGTTCTGCTTGCTTTCTGGGTCCCCTCGCATTCTAGTTCTACTTGAACCTCTTGATATTCCCTAAGAGGAAAATGTCACATCACCATGCTTCTGTACATGGAGCTGCCATCATTCATGTCGTGTTAGGTGGAAGTCTGGTCCCTTGGGACCTTGGTCATAGCTCCATGAAAGCACTTGGTTCATTGCTTTGTAACTGGCCTCCCACGAGAACAGAGACAATCTAACTTACCTTTGTGTCCATACTACTGGGTGTTCATTAAGTATTCAAACGTCTGTTGAATAATTGCATTTAGAACTTGAGAAGTAGTAGAATTACCTTAATGCACACCCTTTTGAATAAAACACCCCAGATCTAGCCTACATGAAGTGTTTTTAGTGACATAGTGTCAGGCATTATGCTAAGTTTATGAAAGGCACCCAGTTACACCTATCATGAAGTATAAAAAAGCCAAACTATGTATTACATGGAAAGATTAGATTAGATTAGGTGCTATTAGTTTAAATGAAGTGATAGATTGGATTTAGTCATTTGATCTTAAAAGTTGGTTGGGAAAGCATTTAATAATAATTCTATACAACCTTGACTGCCCATGAAATAAATCTCTTCATATGTGATGAAAGCTCAGACTCAGAAGGACCTTCAGATACCAACGTGTATACTGTGGTGGTGCCCGCCCGCAGAGGTCGAAGGGTGGGTCCCGGGGCCGCCCTGCGCGAGCTCACGCTCTCTCCCCTCCTGTCCACCGCGGGGTGATGCTGTGCAAGCCACTCACTCGCTGTGTGCCGCCGCCTCCTTGTCTGTGAAATAAGGATATTGATGGTACCACCTTAAATGCTGTGATGAAGGGTGTACATGAGTTAATGTGTGTTGGGCACTTAAAAATGCCCAACATGCAGAAAACACTCATTACATGTTAGCTATAATTAATTTCTAGTGGCCTCTTATTTAAACAAATGTGTATTGTGCATCATTCCCATCAGATAATTGCTTTAATACACAACTGTCTAATTAAAAAAAAACATTTTGGTCACTATAGTTTACAGCTGGCAGCTGTCTTACCTCCTTCTCCCCTGACTCATTCTCCCCCTCCCATGGGAGTGTAGACTTTTTGTCAGAGGGATTGACATGGAGATTTGAAACTAGTTCCCCTGATTCTGCAGCAGACCAGTGTGTTCCCACGGCCTTTGCGGTTCCTGGTAGTGCCCACAGGAGATGCGAGAGAGAGAAAAGGGGGAGTGGGAGAGGAATCCAGTGACAAGTTAAACAAGCCTTAACCTGTTCCAAATCAGTCCTAAACTTCCCTGCTCCTTAGTGGAGAAGAGGTGTTCAGCTTTTTTGCTTTTCATATTTTCCTTTACTTTTTTGGCTTAGAAGAATAGATTTTTAAAAATTTGACTATACGTTCATTCCAGAAAGGTACATACAAATTTACTTCAATAAGTCAGTGAACCTGTTTTTTAAGCTCATGTTTTACAGGCTAAGTACCTGCAGTGTGGGCAGTAAGTAGGGCATTAGTAATTTATGTCAGTACAATGAAATCCTGTTAAATATGCCCATTTAGGAGGCAGAGAAATATTTAAGGGAGAAAGAAATTTGTATCCCAAGATACTTTGCAAGGACCGGTTATAATTACAAATGAGTAACACATAATACCCAGCGTGTCTTCATAGCCTGCTTTGACTTTCTCTTGTGTAGCAATTAAAATACAGTGAGAAGTTAGTTGGTAACTTTAAAAAATATTCCATTAAAGGACAGAATTTAAAACACAACGCTGAGTTTACGGTGCAGGTTGAGTGACTGAGGGTGAGGGCCGGGCCTAAAGGGGCTGGGCATTCATCTCCACACACTGCGGGGAGCCCAGAGCGAGCCCAGAGCGAGCCCAGAGCGAGCCCAGAGCGTGCGGAGTGCGCACGGGGCGCGAGCTGCGGGCGGGGGAGGAGCGCTGGGTTCGCAAAGGGCAGGGAAGCCAGGTAAGGGTTAGCCAGGAAGCACTTTTAAGTGCCAGCGGCCTGTGTGCGGTAGTCCGCCACGGGGGATCTGAGGACGTACTCAAGTTGATCGGGACACTAGTATTGTCTTGTAATTACGACATTAGTTTAATTAGAAATGTTGGCAAATTTCTGCTTGATTGCCATTGTAGGTACTCGTGAAAGATTTTTTTGCACCTCCTTGGAAATTATAGGAGTTAAGTCATACCAGGAAAAACAACTTCTAGAATAAATACAGTTTTGACTAAGCCTGTTTCCTCTGTATAAATCAAGACACTGTGTCCCTGTCCTTGTTTAACATTATCTAGCTTGGAATTTCATTTCCCTGCAGCAGCATGCCTTTCTGTGTGTGTTGGGCCAAGCAGCTTCTTGTTTTACTTCTTACTTCAGTTCTTGTTTCTTGTTGTTGTTATTAGTATTAATATTATTTAATCGAAACAAGAAATACCATTTGAGCATTTTCAGATGCCTCAAAAATGCTTAGGCAGAGGAAGGAGTGCGATGTGTCCCACCCACAGCCAGCCCGGCGTCCCCCGTGGCCCTGTACCACGTTGTCGTCCGCCCTTCTCGTTTTAGAAGAGTTCCAGTTGTCAGAAATAACTTCTCTTTGAGCTAGCTGTTTCCCTAACTTGCACTTGCTGGTAAGAGAAACATACTCCCCTCACACACAGTAACTCTTCAAGTATTTGCGAATGACTATCAAATCCTACTTAAGTCTTTTTGCTACGCTAAGGAGAAGCCCTAATTCTCAAACCATAGACACATGACGTGGTTTACAGGCCTTTTACCATCCACACCGGTAAACTCGTGACAAAGTCTGTTTGTCGGGATACCTCTTAAAATAGGGTGGCCAGAACTGAACTGACTGCTTCGGATGTGGCCAGCTGATGGCTGAATACAATGCGGCTATTATCTGGGTGCTGTGCTTTTATTAATGCTGCCTGAAATTTGCATTGCATTTTTGGCAGCCACATTGCCCTTTGATCATATTGAGCTTATGGTAAAACCTTGTCTCTTTTTCATGTGAACTGCTTTGTCTAATCTTTGTTATTCTTTACTTGCCAGTTGTTGCTTTGAAAGTAAATGCAGGATATTATGTATTGCATTACTATAAAAGTTTAAGTGAATTTATCTTTATCAAATTTCATCCCATTGGACTATCTGGAGATCTGAGCTAACATTTGCATAATATGGTACAGTTTTCATGGAGCTTTCACAAATATTTTTATTTAATCTTTACAACAACCATCCAAGAGTCAGAAGAGAAAAATGACTTTCCACTAAGCCAGGAATTGGCAGGCTTAATACTTTTGTTGCAGGTTTTTGATTCCAGGTCCCATGCTCATCCTATTACTGTTCAGTTCATAAGCATTTAGCCTGTCCTTTGCTGTGTGGCCAGCACCATGTGGTTGGTGCATCCAACGAGCAAGACAGATCCCAGTCCCCGCCCTTGGGTATTCGTGGCCTGACATATGAATAATCACCTCCAGTTACTGAGCACTTTCTACTGGGAAGGCACTGTGGTAAATTGTATTGTTGTTCAAAGTATTTGTTACCTCTCTCTACCAAGCTCCTCCCTGTAGGGGGACTATATTTCCCATTCTTTTGACATCAGGTTTGGACACTTGGCTATCCTTGACCGCTAAAAACGTTAGAGGAAGTGACACGCCCCACGTTTGAGCAGATGTTTTAAATTCCAACTCGCGGTACTGCTTCTCCCATAAAACCAGCGTGGTTCGGCCGGGGCTGCCTCCCGGGCAGGGAGCCCAGCTGACGCCCACCGCGGCAGACGCTTCGTGCAGATGAGAAATGAGTGCCGGTGCTGTGGGCACCGTGATTCCGGAGCCGTCCCTTACCGATGCACGATGTGGCCCGTGCAGGGTGGCCCGACCACACCGACGGGCCTGCGAAGCGACTGCGGCTTGCCCTCAAGGAGCTTGCAGTGTAGGCGCCATCCCTCAGCCCCTTCTCTTGGTTCTTGGAACCATCGGACAGAAGCTGCAGTATCGTTTTAAGAATCCCGTCATACCTCATTTGAGTCACCTTTGTCATTTTTTTCCATCATATGCTTTTAACAATTCTTAAGTATTTTAGAAGTTAAAAACATGGGCAGATTTCGAGAGTAGAACCTAGATAATTAGCGGAGTAGATGTGCTGATACCTGAAAAGGAAACAAAGTTGGGGAGTAAAGATACAAGTTCTGATTTTAGGCATCACCTTTATGCCGTTCTCTTTCTTTGATCAAGTCACTGACTTCTTTGAGCCTCCATTCTGTTCTCCATGCGTAAAATGAAGCCATCACGAAGTTGAGTGAGAAAGATAAGGTTCCTGCTCTCCTACAGCTTCTCTCCTGGCAGGTGTGACAGGAGAGGCAAACAGTAAGCAAACAGAGGAATAAGCAAACCATGTGACTTCGGGTCGTGCTAGAGCTGTGAAGGACCTCCAGGAGGGGGCCGTGATTGCCAGTTAGAGGGCTGGGAGCCAGCCCCTGGGCAGGCGGAGAGACCTCTGAGGAGCTGCCTTGTGAGTGGACCCCAGAAGGGTTGGAGGGGCCGGGCAGACGAAGACCTGTGTGCCAAGTTGCCTGGCAGAGAGAAGCCTGGAAATGGTGGAGCGTGGCAGAGAAGTGTGGGTTATCGAAAGCAAATACTGTTTATATCTTTTACTTTTCACTTAGACTTGTTAGGCACTTACGTGTGTTTTTAAAATGTTTTCTTATTTATGGTTGTGAACTGGTATATATTTTCAAAAGTAGTATTCTGTGGATTTTTCCCCTCTGTGGCAGTTGACTGGCAGAGCAGTAAAGAACACAACTTTGATTTCATATACGAGCATAACTGTTGACCACATAGAAGCATTCGGTCAGTATTAACAAGTCTGCATTACTGGAATACAGTGCCGTTACAGAATCATGGAATTACTGAGCGGAATGGACTTTCAGAATTATTGTCTTAATTTCTTTATTTTGTAGAAGAACTGACTTAGATCCAAGGAGGTTAAATGGCTCACATTATATAAACATTAAAAAATAAAATAAGCCTGGTTTTTATTATCCTCCCAGTTGCAGGCTGAAAGGCTCTTGAGGGAAAATACGGATCCAGGGAAAAGACAGTGGCATTGGTTTGCTTTGTATTTGCTGCCTTCTTTGTTTCTCATTCATATTACAGTACTTCACACTTATCCCTGACCTGAGGGTCCTGGGATGAATCCTGCCTCCCTCCCTCAGTGAGGAAACAGACGAGTAAACCAGCAGTCGCCACACAGGTGAAATGCCACCACGAAGGCAAACCAGGGGCTGTGGGAGTGCACGACGGGCCTGTCTGGGAGGCGGCCTCAAGTGCGGGGTCTGTTTCCCTACAGAGCTGGGTGTGCTTGGCCCCTCATTCCGGCAAAGTCTGCATTGTCTAGCCTCAGCCCTTCGGCCTTTCCTGGGCTTTTTGCCTCTCGGCTATAGCCGTGGGCTAAACAGGAGCAAATCTGAAGTCCCTAGTTAGTCGGCCGCCTCTAACCAGTCCCTGTCTAACCAGTAAAACCTGTCTGGGCAGCGCTCTCTGCTCCAGGCTCCAGGGCTCCGGGACTCCAGGGCCAGTGGTAAGCCACCTGGGTGTCAGCCTTGTCTCATTTTCAAGATTTGCATTTTTGAGACTTTTAAGAATAATTGATGCAGATTTTATTAATTCTTCATTGAAAAATTCTTAAATCATTTGGTTTCTATATTTTGGGTCATTTGCCATATATATGCACACACACACACATATATACACATATATATATATATATATATATTTTGGGGGTGGCCATTCAAGAAAACTAGCACATGATGTTCATTGTTGATGTGCTAACATGTTCTGAATCTTAAAATAAAGTACCAGAAATGCATTCAGAGTACAAGTAGCACTGCTATAATTATGGAGAAACAGTAGTTACTTGTCAAACCTTCCTCTTTCAAGAGCTTATAATTTGATACGTAACCCAGACATTATCCCTTGGACAGGTGTGTTTTATTCTTGCTCTCAATTCTGTGTTACAAGGTCTGGTTAAAAAGTGAAGATAATAACTTTGCGTCTTCCACACAAAGTATGTTCTCATTTGTATTTTTTTGATAAGATTCAGTTCGATACCCCTAAGCCTGCCTTCGTTTGAAAAATAATGCCTTTTTCTACAAGGCCTACCTTGGACGTCGTTCCTGTGTATAGAGTCGCACCCTGCCGATACGGCGTGCGTTGCCTGGAATATGAGACAGTCAACCCCTGATGACTGTCTGCCGTGAGCACAGAGCGCTGGCTGACAGCTTGTGTTGACAGCCTCACGTGGGGTGCTCAGGCGCTCTCCATCTCTTGGATCGCACGAGGATAAAATGGTCTGTCTCCCAGGCCTGAGGAGGAGGGCATTCGAATTTGAGAAGTGTTTTCTATGACGAGTGAATAAGGTATCCATAGTGAATGATTTTAGCAGGCATAGAAAACATCTCCAGCTGTACTAAATATAACACTGTCATCTCGGGTAAGGTCTCTGCAGTAATTGCTCATCCTTCTCAGTTGACAGTGGAGGCAGGTAGCCCAGGTGAGAGCAGGCCTGGAGGCCAGGCCACGGGGTTCAGAGCCTGTCTCTCAGCTACTGAGTGGCTCTGAGCAGACTGCTGTCTGCCCCCTGCTCTCCACTGTGAAGAGAAGGGTAATGCTAGTGCCCACCTAACAGGGCTGTGAGGCGGCGTAGGTGAGTTAACATACGTGATACACTGAAAACACCGCCTCAGACACAGGAAGCACTAGGTAGGTGTTAATCGTGTTATTGATGTATATCTGTAATACATTTTAAGTGGCTGGTTTTACTGGTAAGATTTTCGTAGCAAATTTGGCATTTGAACTTGAAGGATAAGCAGAATTTTATAAAAATGAAATTGAAAATAGGAAGAGCTATGTGAACAAGATTGGAAAGAGGAGGTAAAGAATCTTCTTCCCCCTTTTCTCCTGTCATTTATTACACTATCCATGTGTCTTCCACTTAGCTCAGCATTTGATGAACATTATATTCTTAGTCCTCACAGTAGCCCGACAAGACAAGTACCTTAAATTCTCATGTTACAGGAAGAGCCACAAAAAAATCCCAAAGTCACAAAGTTCCATGTTGGCCTAGTTCTGTCTGACTCTAAAGCTCAGGTTCTTATTACGCAATACTGCCTTCAAAAAAGTTGACTCTCAGAAACTGACTCCAAAAAGTACTTCAAAGGGTGACTGCTTTGTGGTTGGCGTTCTAAACATGAATGGAATTTGGATATGAAGGATGCCTGAGGCACTCTGTCCCGTGAGAGCTGGGCACTGCATGCTGGTCCGCGCAGAGGGCCGAGGGGCGACAGGCGGGGGCCGGTGCCGCGCGTTGAGCGGGCCCCTGTTGCTGCCCTGCCAGCCCCGCGGTGTGGACCTGCTTGTTTCTCTGACCTGAGAAAGAGCGTTTCGGTTGTTGAAGTTTTTACTCTTTTTTAGTAGAAATTGTACACTTTTCCCCAGTGGCATCCTGGTTGACTGCCGTGGACCGCCGGGCCTCACATGTCGGTGGCCGAGAGCTGGCCGCTGTGTGAGCGCTTTCCAGTCCCGCCCTCGGAGCGGCGTGTGCGCCTCTGCTCCCAGCCTTCGGCTTTCATGGTGCGGCTGTGAGGCTTCTTCGTTACATAATACCAACGTTCTTAATTCTGTGACTGTTGATTCCTTCCACCTTCTAGCTACTTTGTCACACCTTTCTTTTTTTTTTTTTTTTTTTTTTAAACTTTAAGGGCATGTTATTGGAACTATGGTAAAAGCATAGAGAGATCAGTGGTTGTGAGAATCTCATGTGCTCCGGGATCACCTGGAAGGCTTGTTGGGCACAGGTTGCTGGGCCTTGTCCCCACATTCCTGACCCAGTGAGCCTGGGGTCGCAGTCCGGGAATGGCTCTGCTGAGTCCCCCCGGTGGTGCTGGCACTGCTGGTGGAGGGACCATGCCTTGTGCACACTGGCTTAGATCACGCCATGGCTCCTGTGAGAACAGGATGGTGTTTTATTCAGGTTTTCGGAGAAACGGGGCTTTTCTCTGCCTCACAGGCCTCAGCTCCCATGACCCAAAAGGGCGTTCGTGGGTCTCGCCTGCGATCGCGGGGCACAAAGCAACACCGGATCCTGTGCGGGGGGCAGAAACGACCAAGCAGTTAAAAAGCAGTCTTAATAGAAAAGTCATTGATGTATACATTCTAATAGTTTTTAAGTTCCTCAGGCAGACTTAGTTGCTAATCAGTTTGAATCTCCCATAGTCAGAGTATCTAAAATGGATAGTTACCTCCAGAGATCAAATACTATTGTAACAGGAAAGATTAAAGCTGGGTGTAGAACAGGGAGTCATACCCCTCTTGCCTACTTCTCAGAGTGATCACTTTGAAAATCCACCTGAACGTGGTGGACATGCTCTGCTAACACCAGGTGCCATGATGATGACAACGATGTGCTTCGCTCCTGGGCGCTGCTTCTCAGCGCTTTCACCTGGCTCCCCTCTTTGATTGTTTTCAGGTATTTTCAGAATCCAGGAATTATCATAACTCTCCCCTGTGACTTTTGTCACAGTCTCACAGACTTCAGTGTGCCAGGCTTATTTGTCCGCAGAGGTAGTCACCAGGTAGGTGGTTCCTAGATAGCGGCTTGTAGTGCTTAGTGGCTGAGCTTGGTCAAATCACTTCTGCAGCTTTCCCCTTCTTCCTCATTCGTGAAGTAGCATTAACCCCTCCTCTACTGCTGGTAAAACCAGCTAAGAGGCTAAGAGGAGAAGCTGCGGGGAAAACACTTTGAAGCCTTTGTTATGGATAGCAGTTACTAATAAGGAGTGAATAAATTCCCAAGAACAGGAAGCATGTTCTTTTCATCATACCTAAGCATTTTGCTGTTACAGATTTTTCAAATGAGTTGAGTTGATTGCCTTGCCAGATTGCGTTGACGAGCATTTCCAGTTTCTGCACAGGAGCACTGTTCCAGCCAGCAGCTCAGTAATAATCCGTCTCTGTCTGGACAGAAAATTATATGGGTGTAATGTAGAGTTTGCCTCTTTTTACAAGAATTTGTAAAAAGAAAGGTGCTAACAGGAGTAGCAAGAAGAGTAACTCTCAAATATGTAATACATTGTGACAAAGACAGAAATCATTAACCATGCCAAAAATGGTAAATCTTTAGCCTCAGCTACAGCCTCATTAAATTTGATCTGTTTACTGTGTATTTGATTATGAGTAAAAGAACAGTTAAAGAACATTTATGAAGTATAGATTATATGTTATAATTGAAAATTATGCTTAGAAGATATTTGTAATTATAGAAGGTGTTTTATAATTGATTTTTATATGCCCTGGCTGGTGTGGCTCAGTGAATTGAGCACTGGCCTGTGAACTGATTTTTATAACATAATTTTTCAGCTTCTGTACATTTAATTTTCAACTATCTTTAAGAATACATTAAATACAAATATACAGCATTCAACACAGTTCCCTAATAACCCTGAAGAGTCTATGTATTGTGTATGAGTAAACATAGTAACTGATAAAAATTACATTTTTGATCAACCTTTTAAAAAATTAAACTGAGAACAGAGGGAAATTGAAGGAGAGAATTGTAATTACTGGTTCATTGCAACCTAATATGCAGCATCCTAATTAGTTAAGCATCGTGTACCTACGTAGGCATGAAATAGCTATTTTTTTTTTCTAATTTAAATCTGAAAATTTTCAGTTGTAGAACGGCTTGCATAGCCTTTGTTATAAATAGCCACTGGACTTCTGGCATATTTGTCTTCAGAAACTATGAAGGTCTTCTTGTGTCCATAGAGACCACATGTACCTTCCTTATTATTTCCAGTATTATTTCTATAATGGATAGAGTGAGTTACATTTTAAAAAGACAATATTTTAGGAAGTATCTCTTAAATACTATCACAGGGTAAATAGCAATGACTGAAATCCCTTCATAGTTTCTTTAAAAAAATTGATATTAGAAAATTAGTAGCCTTTCAAGGTTGTGCATAGTAGCAGTTTTGTTAGTTATCTGGTAGGGCGTGTGGACATATGATGCACATATGTATATATATGTATATATGTTAATTTCTTGGAAGTCACTATGATTTAATTGCTTTTTTTAAGAAACAACTTTACATGTTTTAGATGAGAGTAAGTCTTGGTTTTGATGGAAAGCAGATTTACTGTATTTCGCCTAATCTTTCTTTCAGGAACATGGTGTGAGAAGTGAATGGTTTCAGTGTATCACTTTAAAAACAAACCCAAAGTCATGAGTTTGTTCCTTTCATTATTTACTTTGCTTCATCCACATCCATGCACCATGCGTCCCTAACCTTAATCAACTGGAGACAGAGGAAAGAAGTGTTAGACCCCCACTCGGCATAGGTACAGCATAGCAGCCCGCTACATTTGCAGTCCGACCTGGGACACATCTTTTAATGAAAGGAGTCGCTTTTAATGATAATAGAGCAACATGAATAAATTGGGTCTTTTGGGGAACATGTATGGTCACTAAGCATTAGGGTTGTCATTTTTATTATTTTGAATCTCTAGGTTTAGGGACAAAAGAACTCATTTTTGCACATATTAAATAGAAAAATGGATCTTCATATAGGATAACTGGGTAATACTTTAATGCTGCATATCTGCCAGCATAAATTTATAATGCAAATTTTTTAATTAAAATATTTAGGGAAAACTATGATTGATGAACCATTTTCTGTCTTGACAATAGCATTGACTTACTATTTTTGTTCCAAGGTGTCACAGAAACCATTCAGTGCTAAAGAACCCATAAACCACCAGATAAAGATGGTGACTGGCAACCTTTGCCTTTCCTTCCATAAGTTTGTTCCGAAAGTCTGTGGCTGTAAACATCCCCGACTGGAAGCTGTAAGGCATAACTAAGCTTTCAGTCAGATGTTTGCTGCCACCGGCTTTTCACAGGCATCGTGGTATGACCCTGTCTGAGAAGAGGAACTGGGGACGCTGCGAAGTGTGTGGGGATGGCCAGAGACCTTGAGGTCCCTCCCCTGGCTGCCCTGTGAGAGAGCGTGTGTGCGGACGGAGCTGAGTGTGCGACGCTGTCCCGACAACAGGATATCCTGTCGCAGACGCCACAGGAGCTCCACCGGCTTCCGATGCCACTTCTGGGACTTAGAGAATTGGGCTTTTTTCCCCACTATGGGTTCTCGTTCTATTTTTGCCCGATCAGTGGAATTTTAGTTCCCTATTGCTTGTCCTAATAAGCTGCAGTTTAACTTGCCAACAGATTCCGGAGACTCTCTTCTTTTAGAAATGCCGTGGAAGTTCCGGAGAATCAGTTTCCACCACCCCCTGGCAGTGTGCAGCCTAGACTGTTCCGTTTTCTCTGCAGAGAAGAGGTGTGTGTAGACTTGGCCTCCTTCCTCTCAGTGCCCCCCCCCCACCCGCCCCCCAGAGCTGGTGGTTCTCGCCCTGAACGGTGTCACAGCTCCTAATCAGAGCTCTTCTCCAAAGCAGCGCATGACTTCAAACCACGGAGCCTGCGTCCAACGTTTATCGTCAGTTACGTTCGGCTCTGTGTATTAAGTGCACCTTCCTGAGGGGTCTCTGGCTGTGGCTTGCCTTTCCTCCTCCTCAGTGGAGGGTGGGTGCTCTGTGAGCACATGGGCTGTGTCTGTCCCCAGTGTCTCCACGGAGCTGAGGAACACGGGGCTTCTCCCCGAGGTGACGTTCAACGTGGATGGATGGACTACTTTCCTGACAGCTTTCCTTCCTGAGTTTTAGAAATGTTTTATTTGTCTTTTAGACACTGTGAAACATTTCTATTCTAAATTTCTCTTCAATAAAGCATTCGTAGTTTTATAACTTACTATTATTAAATCACTTTAAGTGTTCTGTGTTAGGTTCAGTGCATAATTAAAGCAAAAGTTAAAATTTTTGCTAATCTAATTTTATACTTATCTCTTCTTGATTAGATTACAGGCTTTTTTGAGGACATGGACATAAATAAAGCACCTTGCATGTAGAGGACTCTAATAACAATTTAATTTTATTGTAGCAATGTCTACTATTCCCTTTTATTTTTTTACCCAGATAAGCAAATGGCAGTTTGAGTCAAAATGTAGCTACTCTACATGTATCTGTGCTACAGCATTGATTTTTACATGTTCCTTTGTTCGAGTGGCAGCTTAAAGACAGACTTGGCCAAGAGTGGACAAAAGGAGGGAGGTGGTTGCTTCAGGCACAGGTAGCTTTGCGACTTGTGTGGGAAATCTTTAGCCTGATCAGTGTGCGTCACGTGTCCCTTCCTACTGAACCCTCGATGAAGCAGATTTATTGTCTACTCTCTGAAGCCTTAGATTCCAGAGAGCGAGTGGATGGAGCCATTTCTGAAAGCCCAAGAAGTGTTTCCTGGCAAAGGGGAAATAAGTTCTCTGGTTATAGGATTATTTTTGTTAGACTGGGTGACTTTATTTCCGATGAAAAAGTTGATTATTACATAGTGTTAAAATTCAGTAAGATGGATAGAAACTGCCTACCTGAATGATTTACACAGCTCAATTAGAAAGGTAGCCAGAATCTAAGCTAAAAGTGGGGTAGGTGTTCTTTGTAAAGCTGTGCGCTCTGCACGGCCAGTCCAGTTCCCCGGGGGCTGCAGGGTTACTGGAACCACCTGTGCTGCGTGACACGTGTCCCGTGGTGTTCTGCCCTAACGAGGTGGACCAGAGACCATGGCTGCTGCAATTCCGGGGGCCTTTGAGTTCACTGTGCTTGAGTACAGCTCTTTTGTCATTTGCAGATGACTTCTGCTTTAATTTTGAAGCATCGCAGACTTCCATGGGCTTGCAAATTTAGCAACGGACTGTTTTGAACTAATGTTTTAAAATGTTAGGTCATCCTTGTTCTCCAGTAAACCTGTAACAACTTGTTTCTCATTCTCTATTAAGATTTAGAGAGAAGTGTGTGGTCTGTATTGATAGGTCATAGAAAGCTCAGAACTTCTTTATTATTTAAGGAGATTTTTTAAATCTAATATTCAATTATTTTTAGTTACTGAACATCTGAAAATGACTTTTTTCCCTTAGTATTTGTCTTGAGATTACCTAGGAATTACTTTTTTAAGAAAACCACTACAAAATTCTGTCTTCCGTTCATTTCCAATCAGATATGCTTGTGTACAGATACTCCTGGTTAAAGTTAACTTGCCGGATGGGTCCTCATTGGTCTCAGAGCCTGCGTCTTTTCTACATGGGCGTGGTTTGGGGGTGACCAGAGTGGACAGTGAACCCTAAACCCTGGCACACCGTGTTCATTGCATGTAGCGTGTTCTGACTCCCTTCCGCTCCTCTGGTTAAAACTTCATCCACTGAAAGAATGAATGTGTCTTTATTTTCTGTGAGTAAGAAAAAGAAAATTTAGGTTTAGATATCAGTCTGAGCTTAATTACTTTTTACCTTTATGCTGTTTCATATAATCTCTGCCACAGTTTCCCCAGCCTGGGTAATTAATTGTAGGTGCATATGTGATACATGCTTTGACATCACCTTTTTTAAAAATCTGCAGTGTATTACAAACTTCCCAATAACGGAAGGTTTGTTGCTGTCTTTGCTTCGGCTTCCAACATGCCTGAAGAAATGGCCCCCTGGTTTTCAGATGCTGGTGTGCATCACGGTCAGTCAGGGGGTGTCCTCATTCGAGCGCAGGTGGCTGGGCCCTGCCAGCGTTCCTGACTGCGCCGCAGGCCCAGGGCCGGGCTTGGGGGTGGGCCCGTCCCCCCACTGCGAGTCGGGACCGTGGGGTTCATCTCACAGTGCTCCCCACCAGTGTCATGTCCAGTTAGTGACTGAAGAAAAATACATAAAATCCCAACATAAAACACACAGTAATACAGAGGTGTGATTTTTTTTTTTAAAGGTTTGTCAGAAGGCTGAGACCTGTTTTTTTCTCCCAGAGAAAGTTGTTTTAATTGTCTAGCGCACAAAAACCTTTTTGAATATATTTGCAAAGAAAAGTAGAACAAATATGACTGCAATAGGAGTAGTTGAAACAGAAAAACAGCACACTCACGGGAGGGGGCGGCGGGGGTGTGTAGACGTTGAGATCTGACGCTTCAGGAAGAGTGGCCAGAAGGAGGTGAGAGGCCAGGTTTCTGAGGCCCAGGAGGACGCCTGTGAAATTCCAAAGATTTTTTGAGTTCTCTGGCAGTGGTTCTTACATGTACTTTTACTTCCAAATTTGAGGATTTCCTTCATGATGCAAATGTCGTGATAGGGCCACTTTGAGGCTTAGTATAGGCGTTTGTGTGTGGTGACGCAGGAATGGGGGCTCCTGCAAGGCAGCTTAGGACACGGGGTGGGTGGGGGGGGGGCCGTGGGGAGGGCGGCTAGAGAAGGAAGGAAGAGGCGGGGGGGGGGGGGGGGGGGGGGGGTGCGGCTGGAGGGGAAGAGGAGGGAGGAAAGCGCCACAGCTAAGCCCGGAGCTCCCCAGAGGGGTTGTATAACTTTGTCTTTGACCCCAACCAAGAATCTTCTTAGGAAGGATGGATGGTCAGTGCCCCACACCGGCCATCAAATGGTTTGGAAGAGGGGGACACAGGAAGATGAAAGGCTGTAAAAGCTGCCACATTTAAATCTGGAACATTTACAGAATGTCTGCATATATTGCCATAAATTACTGCAGTGAGAAGACTGTCATTTCTGTCTTTTTGGATTCCCAATTTTGTCTTTTTCCTTGACTCGCGCCTCATTAATGTGAATCATGGTAACTGTTCTTTTTTCAACAGAATCTATGAAGTTATCTTTTTAAAATAGAATAATAATTTATCATATGTACCTTAATATGAATTTGAGTTTCAGGTAAGAGACCAGTATAAACATAGTAAAGGGTTTTGTAAGTCCTGTGTTAAACCAAGTTCAGTTCATGTAAACATCCTACACTCAGCTGTACCACATGGATTGGCTGGGAGGTGGATGTTTACTTCAGCTGTCTTGGAATATCAACCATTGACACCAATACTGCATTTGGCAAGGAGAGTATAAAGAGGCTTGATTTTTTTTTTTTAAATGTAATTACTATAAATGTAAACTACTGTCCTCTTTTCATTTGTGTTTTCCTCTCTCTGACATGACAAGATTGTGCCTGTTGAGATAAAAGAAGGTCTCTTGATGGCTGTGTCAGGTTTGTAAGCATCTCGGGGTGCTTTAAGGAGCGTGGGCTTCGACGTCATGCATCTGTAGCCATCTGGGCTCTGTCGGTGAAATTGCTAAGTGATTTGGAGGAGGGAAAGCAACTGTCGTTTCACACTTCGGTGCTTTTCTCATTTGCAAAATAGGTATAGCACCTACTTCAGTTGTAAGGACTAACCTATGTGGTGAAGGCAAAACGGCTCATTGGTAAGTGTGTCACATCGAGCGCTGAGTGACACCTGTTACCTGGTCTGGCTGCCGTGCCTGGTACAGTGCATGGGGAAGCTTAGGTGTTGAGCAGATCACTGCTGGTGCACTTCAGGTGGGCAGAGCTTGTTTTTATTTTAGCAATAAAGGTGACGTCAGCTTTCTGAGTTGATGGAAATGTTTTGAATCCTGGACACCACCATAATTTAGTGACAAAGAGTTTGGAAGCCCAGCCTCTTGAACTCATATCCTGGTTCTGCCGCTCACTAGCTGTGTTACCTCGGGGGCGTTACTAACCTCCCCGTGCCTCAGCCTCCACGGTCTGCTAAGTTGGGGTGGTAACAGTGCCTACCTAATGGGACTATTACGAAATTAAATGAGTTAATACCAGTAGTGTGTTAGAGTAATTCGTACTCTGGTACATGCTAAGGTCTTTACAAGCGGTAGCGATTATTATTTTAAAAACATGTTTGTCATCTGTTATGTTTTCTCAGAGTATAGCTGTGCCATATATTTCTAAAAAATTTAAAAATAATATCTGATAATTAGTTCTAGATATGTATTAAATGATATTTTCATATTTTGTGCTCTCACTGAAGGTACTTAAAATTTTCTTTAGCTTTGTTTTTCAGTTTCATGAAACCAGCTTTTCATTTTTTTCGTAACGTATCCATGTTCTAGATAGGTAACACAACAAAACAACTGCCACGAAACCAAAATCACTTAAGTACACGTTATTATAGCAGCTGGAAAGGGACTCTGAATGCTTATTTGTGCCTAAATGCAGAATTGGAATTTACATTTGATGCTTCTCCTATGGAAGATATATATGTGTTAGTAGAAATTCACAACTAAATAACAATGTGAAATGAAGGCATAGAGACTCGTTCTGGAAAAGGTGCTATCTCTAATTATATTTGTTCAGTAAACTAATTTTGCATTATTTCCTTTGTTATTAAATGAGAGCTGTTCTGTTATGTTCTTGGATGCAAAACATATTTCAGTGAGTTCCACATGTTCATTTGAAATTTGTCAAGTGTTTTAAAATATAATTTATAACACTTCAAGAAAAGTATCACAGTGCATTAGGGAAGCATCATAAAATCTAAAGGTAGCCTTGTGAAATGTAGTTTTCAAATTAAGCCTATTTGGGAGTTCCTATCAATTTACCTTGGAACCTCAGTGAATAAAATACAGAAATTTTCTTTCAGTCTCCAGTATAAAAAATGTTTGCAGATTGTGTGGTTTAAGGTAGGAGATGGCCTATATGCCTAATTCTACTGTTTTTACTTCACTTTTTTCTTTTGTTTAATGGTCATGTGTTTATATTTTTCTATTATATACTTTCCTGATAACATAATGGGGTCTTTGATTATGTGGGTTATCAGCTTTGTCTCACTTTGTCACTTAGAAAAAGCCCTACATTAAAGTTGAATTGTAGTTAAGTGAAAATTGGAGTGTTTATCTTGTTTTAATTAATGCAATGAAACATTCTAAGTTATACTGAGATGTCCCCCACCCTTATAGGAAAATATATATCTTGATAGCTTTAAAAATTGTACATTTATTAGAAATATTTAAAAAAACTTATTTTCTGATGAATATGTGCTTATCAGTTTTAAATGTTACAAAATTTTAATAAGAAGGCAGAGTAGTAAGTGGAAGCTACACTAACCTCCTCCCAGGATAAATGTTACAAAATTTGGATAAATGTTAAAATGTTCCCATTTCTCCAAATTGCCATTTGTTATTTGATTGATAGAGAACAATATAGAGTTGGATTTCTTTAATATTTGGGTATGTTCTGAAATTAAACTATTTTCTGTCATTTGAAGATTTACTATTTCTTCTTACCATAATTTTGTAAGCATTTGGCATAAATTAACTTTTTCCCTGTTTTATTATATCTTTCTCATCTCATTGATTCCCAACAGTAGAACTTAATAGTTCCAAATAAATGTCTCCTACAGACTGCAGTAATTTAAAATGTTGGCTAAAACGGGGACTCTGTGACATAGGAGAATTTACCTTTTAGTTCTATTTATGCCAGTGATTCTGCTTTTTCATGAAGGTCACACTTATTCAGTGCAAAATAGTAGCACGATTACAATAAGCAACTCTATGATCTCCTTTTATTGTTAATGGCCTAATATTAAGATTTTTTTGAAAGTAGAAATATGCTGGTATCAAATTCTGGGTGAAAATGAAGGGGTGGTTTCAAAAATAAAATGAAAAGTGGGTTTTTTTTTAAACTTAAATCTTCACAAAATTGCCAGTCAGTACGTTATGAAACCAACAGCAGTTTGACATTTAGCATTTTTATATGGATATAAATTAGGGTTACTTTTCTTATTAGCCCTAACTTCCTTTAATTTTATGGAAAAGAAGCAGTCCCAAAGGTATTTTTATAATTTAATACACATTATTCTTGTGAGGCTGAGTAAAACTGTTCCATGAATCCAGCTCCTAGCAGCAGAACCTGTTCTGCTACTTCACTGTCTAGGGACTAACCAGGTGCAATTATAGCTGGTTTGAAAGTGCTAACCTTTCCCTACTTAATGCAGAGTGGTTCTTTAAAGACTCTTCAGCCCTGTGTTCAGTATTTGTTCTTCTGTCTAAAAAATATTTAAAAGCAGGGTTTGGGCCGTTTGTTTTGTTTTTTAAAACTAGTTTGGGAAAGTTCTTTTGCTACTTGTTCTCCTCACAAATTTATAAGAGCTCAAATTCTCCAGAAGAAAGGAGTTTTAGAAGGTTTCTTTGATTGAACAAGTACCAGAGGTCCCCAAAGGTATACAGTTGCCATAATTTTGACATTATACGTTTTCCTTATTCTGTGGGTTATCTGTGAAAACATTTGTTTTGGGTATCCTGTTTATATTTAACAATCACTTGCTTAAAATCGATCTTCTGTGTGTAGTCAGGAGCACAGACAGAGTCCATGTTAACCAGAATAGAGTTACTTTTGAGTAAAGGTATGAGTGTGAATGAGAAGTAGAGTTTAGGGACTGGGTATTGGTTAATCCCTCATTTTCAGATAACTTTTTAAAAGCTTGGCCATTTGTTCTCTACTGTTTGTTCAAGTGCAAGGGACGGGTGCCCTTTCTCTCTTCTCGTTCACGCACCACAACCCTCCTTTCTGTTAAACTAAATTGTTGACAGTGATTCTCCTTCAAAACTCTTCTTGTGTTTTTACACATATACCCGGCTGATACAGGTGGCATTTTTAATATCATCATGAATCACACTGTACATATCTTGTCCCTTTTCATGCATTTTGGAGAACTTTCCATATTTATGTATCAAATCTTTTACATCCCTTATGTAAATGTACCATGACCTATTTCCTTCCCTGTTGGTAGACTTGGGGGTTGCTCTCATCTTTCACTATTCTAGGCAGTCCTGCAAAATATAAATACGTATTTTGATCCATAGGTGTGACTGTTTTTCACAGGACACTTTATAAGAGCGTAACTGCTGCGTCAAGGAACATGTCTATTTAAAATATGGATAGATACTGCTAAATTAACCTCAAAGAGTCTGGGCCAGTTTGTACTTTGATGAGCAGTACAGTAGGGTGCATTTCCTCACGTCCTTGCCAGGGCGATCTCAGCCTTGTTCATGCTTTGCTCACCTGAAAGTTTTAAGTAGCGTATCTTTTTCATATGCATGCCCTTGTGTAATGGTCAAGTTAGCATGTTTTCATATATTTTTATTGGCTTTCTTTCATTTTTTTAAATTGCATATTGTACCCTTTGCCCGTATTTTTTTAGGTTTCTTAGTTCTTACTGCTTTCTAGTGACTGAATATTCTGGGTATGTTTTTTTTTTTTTTCTTTCTTTGTCATATCTGCTACAAATATTTCCTCCTAATCTGTTAAGTATTTTATAACTTCATTTAAAACTATTATGTAATCTTCTGTGACTTTGGGTTTTGTTGTCTTTTGTAGGAATGCCTTTTCTACCCTCCATGTTATAAATACATTATCATAAATACATTATCTTTCAATGTATTAAAACAGTATTTCATCAATGCTAAGAAATGCCACTCATTATACAACACCAGTATTTTACGTACTTAAGAAAAATTAATCTTGAGGAACAGAGTGCTTTCTAACCATTTCAAACTTTATTCTATAGCTACTTGAAGAGCTGTTTTAGACATTTATTCAGACCAATTTTTCAAAATGATAAAACATACAAAAAGGAAAGTATTTTATCAATTCTTCATCTTTGCATTAATAATCCTTGGTATCTGGGTGTTCCTCTGAATTTATCACTCATTTAAACACACCTTTCATTATTAAGCTCTGAGTATTCATAAACACTGCAGTGTATGTGAAACACCCATTATGGTACAGATACTATCTAGGTACCTCACGTCCGTTCTCATCTAACCCTGCAGCAGCTCTGGGGGGGTAACTGGTTTTCGCACAGTTTACAGTCGAGGAATCTGGGGCTTCGAGAAGTGAAGGTGCTTGTAATCACGGAGCAGTTACAGTGTAGGGGATCCCTGACTTCAGAGGCTGTGCCCTGGACACCCTCAGGGGCCCATGTCCAGGGTTTGGGCCCAAGACATTTGTGGAGACCAAAATAAATCAATAAATGCGTGGGAGAAGTTGGCCCTTACTAATATACATACAGTCATCCTAGAATGGACTATCTAGAACTTTTTAGAAGTATGTGATTAAATGTGTGATTTCATACCTTTTCAGAACCAGCATATGCTATGCTTTGCTTCCAAGTAAATGTTTACTTTTGTCCCTGTCTTACTGATAAGTTTGCTGGTATTTTTTGGCCCCTGTCAATTTTGATATTGAGAGTTTTAGAATCAATAGAATTTTTTACTGGGTCTTCACCTTAAGGTAGGAAGTAAACACAGTGATTCCAAGAACAGTGCATATTACTCTCTCCATTTGTGTGTTAAACCTGAACCAGAACAAGAGATCATAGCTGCACACTAGCCATGGGCAAACTTACCTACATCAGAATCCTAGTCAGTATTAACAGCTGCCCACCTTGAACCTTTAAAGTCTGAAACTACGTGTACAGTAAGAATGACTGTGTTTTTATTATGACCCAAAGGAAGTCAAACTGAACAAACAGTTGGCACTATTTGCTTATGTACAGAAAATGACTGTGCAGTCAGGCAGCTCAGACAGGGCGGACAGAGGACCACCGAGCGCGGCCGGCCAACAAAGCGGGCCAGCGCGCTCAGGATCGCAACGTGGCCGTGCCCCACGGGGGTGTAGCGGAGGCTGGAGAGGCTGCCCCGGAGCACAGGCCTGTCCTCGCGCCGTGTCGGGCCGCCAGGGGTCGGCGTGCAGGGCTTGTGAGTGCGCAGCAATGGTCAGGAAAGCTGGCAGATCTGTGTTACTTGTGTCTTGGCCTTGCCGGGTCACTGTTTATAAAACACTGACATTTATAGTAAATATCTTGTTTTAAATACAGGCTGACCCTATTAAGTAGCGTGCCCTTGTGCTGCGCTCCGTGAATGACGCCCCCACGCGTAAGCTGGCACGTGACCTGCGAGGCGCAGCGCCGGCGGAGTGCTGGAAGGGGTTAAAGGGAAAAGCGGGGGGAGAATCACATTCTCGGGAGCAGGTGACCGCACAGTGGACCGGCCCTGAGAGAAGAAAGGGTATCTCTGTCTTTCCGTGTGACCTTTGGCTCATTCCTGAAGCTTGCCGGCCTCATTCATGTTCCTTGTACATAAAGGAGAACATTGTAGTCTTGAAAGCCCCTTTACCTCCGCGACCCCATCCAGAGGCCTGGCAGCTCGTTGTGTGCTCGTGTTCATTTGTGGGCGGCAGCAGAGCGCAGTATTTAGCAGAGTGAGTTCAGGTTGGACTCCTCGGGCTCATCCGTAAGATGGGCTTTCTAGCTGCTCAGTTGTAACGAGGATCCGCTGAGATAACCCGGATGGCGCTTGGCACGCCGCCTGGCGCTTGCTGAGCGCTCCGGAGAGGCCCCGTTCTCCCGGCTGCATTCCGAGGGCAAGTCTTACCACCGGGACAGCTCTGTGAGCTTGAGCTGAAAGCTGCCCGGAGCAGGGGGCGAGGTTCTGGCCTCCAGCCCCGCCGGTGGGCTGTGGGCCTTCAGGAGGAAGAGCCGTGGCTGACAAAATGCGGGGAAGCTGGGCTGAGACCTCTGCATGGACAAAAGGAGACCCCGAAGGAGGTGCAGCCTCAGGAAGGGGAGCGGGGCTGTACGCAGGAGCTGCCGGGGGCGAGGGGTGGGCTCGGCAGCTCCCCGAGAACGAGCTGAGGCGCGCGCTGCAGTCTCCCGCACTGTGGCGTCCACGTCTGACTTAATATTACTGCGAGCTGCCCTGGCCGGGCGGCTTGGTTGGCTGGGTGTTGTCCTGCACACAGGAAGTTGCGGGTTTGATCCCTGGTCGGGGCACACGCCTTGGGGGCGGGCTCGACCCAGGTTGGGTTGCGCACGGGAGGCGAGCAGGCAACGGTTCTCTCTAACGTCCGTGTTTCTCCCCCTTCCTTTCTCTCTCAAGTCGATAAACGTCCTCGGGTAAGGATTAAAAAAAAATTATTGCGAGCACTTCCTTAATGTGCCCACACAAGAAACATCCCCTGAGAAAGAGTCCAGGTGACGCTGCGGTGTCTCTGTTGGCGCCCAGGCCTAACCTGGCTGGCGCCCAGACCCCAGCGTCCAATGCGGCACGAGAAGGGGCTCGCGGGCGGCAGGGAGCCGCTCGGAAGGTCCCGCCCTCTGGGGTCTCCGTTCAGGAGGAATCGTACTCGTGTATCAGACCCACTTGAAGACAAGTTTTGAAATGTCATTTTGGAATAAGCTAGAAAGTAAGTCTTGACTCCAGATAGAAAGTAGCTTAATATTTTGTTTTAAATTGAGCTACATTTGAAGCTATTAATAAGTATTTGTGAACTACACTGTCTCCTACATTGGTCGTATTTTGACTTTCCACAGTTATCTAAGGCTTATTTCGTAACCTTGACATTTAGTCACACAAAGGTTACAGTCCATGTTAGAAAATGTGTGTAATAAAACAATTGGACAAAATGTTCCCTTCTCTTTGTATGTAATAACAGAAAAACAGTTTGTTGCTTATGATAGAATATATAATATAGAACTTAAATTTAGTATTTCTTGAGACCTTTGCTTTAATCTATTAGAATCTAACACAGATTTTGTATTTCACTAGATCGTAAATTCAGTTTTCTTATTAAGAAAGGCTGACATTTTATATACTTGCATCTAAATCTTTAAGTCCCAGTGGTTAGCATTATAGATTGATTTCCTTTTAAGAAGAGTCACATATTTAACATACTTTTGATTTCACATTTTTGTTTCTAAAAAACAGTACCTGTGTCAGTGTTCCCCCAGTGTAGTGTGAATGTGCACAACAGGACGTTGACAGGGATGCCTCTTACAGCAGTGTGTGAAACAACAGAGGGAAAAAGTAACTTCATGACCCTAGCTCTAGAGTATCCAGCAAAATCCAGTCCATGGCTTTTGAACTGAGAATGGTTTTGATATGTATGTGGTGAAGGATTGACTTAGCACGTCTGGCTTATTCAAATCCTGCACATTCCAAAGATAAGCCTGGCCCTTGACCAGCTCCTGAGAGATAACCTCAGACTCTCGGAATATTCTGCCTCATATGCGGGCCTTTGTTGACGCAGGCCTTGAGCAACACCCGACAGCTAGGCTAACACCGATGTGGGCTGGGGCCTGGCACCAGCCGCGCCAGCTGATCCCTGAGGAGCTGACAACTGAATAAGGTGGGCTCTGTGGGTGTTCCGGGCCTGTGTCCCCCAGCGAAAACGCTGGACACGGAGTCTCAGGTGAGTCTCCCCGGTCGGCAGCGCTCCATGTGTGTCACCGCGCATCGTGGTGGAAGAATCCAGTGCTGCCCGTGCCCCTCCCAGAGAGGACAACTGGAAGCTCGCCTCTGGCCTCCCGGACTGCTCCTCCCCTGTGTGCCTTTCACGTTGTGGATTTCAAGCCGTACTTGTTTTTGCTGTAATAAAGTATAGCTGTCAGCATAACCACTTTTCTGAGTTCTGTGAGTCACTGAACTACAGGGTTGTCTTCGGGACCCCAAAACAACATGTTTACAGGGTTATTTTTCAAAATATAAGTGTTCTGTGAAGCCTAAATTATTTTCTGACTCTACAGAAAACATTGGTCAGCTAGTGCAGAAATGTCGCAAATAAATCACCTGTGTAATTTTACACGTTGAAATCCTAACAGTTAAATTGATGACTATCAATATAAATACATCTGAAACTATTTCAAATGAAAACAGGAACAGAAGGATAATACATTACAGTACTATTTATGTTGTGTGTAAATGTATGTAAATCAAAAAGACCCCACCAGGAGGATCGCCACAAACTTCAGAACAGCGGTGAACTCGGGGCGGGGGGTGGACGGGATGGAGAGCAAGACTACCGCATCATTCTTAAGCGATTCGGGGGCCCGGCGGGGGTGGGGCAGACCTTGTAAAAATAAATGAAAACGTGGTTTTACTTTGCTAATATTTTTCATTTATTTCCTTAAATCAGCTTAGTTCAGAATTATAAAATGATTGTGCTAAAGACTTCAGCTGCCTCAAACTCCTCATGTTCTAAGAAAACAGTCTCTGTAGGTGAATTCTCGTTGATTTAGAGAGGCCATTGTATAGGAAGGATATTAGTGCTGGCAGGTTTAGTTACATCTCTAAACATAAAGATGCAAAAGCTATGCTTACGACGTCAAATTCTCTTTCAGTTTTGTGCTTCTATAAATTGAAGACCATTGAGAGATTAGGAAGAAGAAACTTTATGAGAATTCATACAACTGTCTCTTCTACAAATAATAAGGCCCTGCCTTCCCAGAGGTCCCCTTCCTTCCTGCGGGGGCACTCACAGAACGGTGGGTTTGCAGGGGAGCAGTATGCTTAATTCGGTTTTTGTTTTTTATTTCCTCTTCATAGCAGTCATAAAGATCATACCAAGTTTAGTGCCTATTGATAGCTAGGAGATTTTAAAGGTATTAAAATTTAAGGACTACTAAGATCTTAAGACATCAATTAACAGTTTTTTAAATGATTTGTAAACAAGGTAAAGGGATACTACTATTAACCACACTGAATTAAGTTTTCTAGTATATAAAATTTAATGACACCTTTCCTACCTACATTCTGGGAGTCACAGAGAGTCAAATGAGATAATAAACTTAACCCCCCCCCAAAAAAAAGTCTATCCATGTTAAAGTACTATGTAAATGAGCTTCATTAAAAGTATCACTACTGCCGCAACTGCAATGCCGCTCACGTGGGCTAAACATAATTGTGAAGAGGGGAAAAAATCTCATACTCTGGTTTCCTGAGACCACAGGTGAGTTGCATCAGTTATAAAGAAAGAAAAGTACCATTTGTCTAGTATTTTCTCTGTAGTCCATATCAGGTTATATGAAACATTTATAGAGCACCTACTATGTGTTAGGTGGAGGGAAGCTAAGTACTTTATTAATTGTGCTCACATTTGCCTGACAAGGTATTACCCTTGCTTCTCTATGGAAAGTGAGGCTCAGATAAATTAACTTAAAATCTGATAGATGCAGAGCTAGCATTTGAACCTATTATGTCATTATTTCTCACTTCAAAACAGATGCTTCACAAAATGACTGACAATACAAGAAAGCTAGGATCCGAGTGTCAAAAAGTCTGGTGAAGAGAAATAAGAATATAGGAGATAAGTGAAAGAAGACAGTGGTGTGAAAGGAACCAGCCCGGAGAGGCTTCCTGAACCAGGCGGGACCCGGAGAAGAGCTAGGGCCTGGCGCGCCAGCCGGGCATGGCCAGGGAGGGGAGCGGGCCCCACGGCTGCCTCCGGCTCTGCGGAGCAGAGCGCTCGCTGGCGCCGCTGGCGGCCCCTGGGTCCCAGGGCAGGCTGCGTGAGCGGGGCGTTGTGGGGGCACCTGGGGCTGATGGAGGAGTCGACTTCTTCCCGAACTCAAGAACAGGGCCAAAATCCGTACTCTGATACAAACACGCCACATCGGAGAGCTATTTAAATGTTTTGTGGATGGCAACTGATTTTTTTTAAATCCCCTTAAAAGGAGGCATCAAAGTGGAGTGACGGGCTGGTGTTTGGAAACCCTAGGGTAGGGTTCTGTGGGTCTGGGTTCTGGAACCGTCCATTTGCATGATTCACTGATTGTATGCATTTATGTGAATATATCGGGCCTCCGTCACCACATTCCTCCTGCCTTTAGGGTTGTGAGTGTAAAGTGATCGATATAAAAATACTTTGGAAAAGATCAAGACTGGTGCAAATGACAAGTGTCGTTTTAAAGCAGCAGTGACACCAACCCCAGAAATGTGTAAGAGGGGGTTCACCCTGACACGCTCTAGTAGGGTTTGAAAGGCTTCGCCCAAACTTTAAAAGGCTTATAAAATGGGCATTTATATATATATATTTTTTATTTCTGTTGGCAATGACTTTGAAGAACTAAGCCCTGTCCTTGTAGCCAGGCTTTCCCAGTGAAAGCGGTGACCGGAGCCAAGGGAAGCTTCGTTTTGGGCTTAAGGCACTGTGAGTGCTGTAACAGTTGAATTTTCATCTTTTTAACAAAAGTAAGGACGGTGAATCCCCTACATGCACGTCCTCTGCTGGCTTCCAGAGGCAGGAGGGCATGCGAGCTACCAGGGAAGTTGTCCCGCACCGTCAGCAGGTTCCCACCCTGCGCGCAGCAGTTGACCCGCGCAGCAGTTTTTGTGACATTTTAACCCACACTCACCAGCCAGCTTTGTCCGACCCAGTTTCTTAGAGTTGATGTTGTTAGACCAGCACACAGGCTGTGTGCGACCTAAACTCCTGTTGGGATGCAGTCCCTCTGGAGAACGAGGCAAAAACAAGACACTCTGTTGCTCAGTCTGAAGATAAGGCTCAAACTTCTCGTCTTAGCACAAGTACTTCATTGCTTAGATCGGTGGTTTTAAAATAACATTTTTAAACCTTTGAGTAAAGCCCAGGGTTAAGGCACACGGGAGCACACCTGCGAGCCACTTCCCCAGTTTCCTCTGGGAGAATGTGAGCCTGCCTTCTCTGCTCTCCTGGTCTTCGGCCGCCAGCCTCAGAGACCTCTCCAGCCTGGTCATCTAGTCGTTCCTAACTGCGTCTCGTTCTCCAGAAAGCTCTCTTCTGCAGGCCTGTGCCTTTACTGCCCTTCTGTTGGGAACGCTCCACTGTCCTCTTGACCCTTTATTTCAATGGCGTTTAATTTTCCTTGATAGGATCTTTTCCTAGAAATCTTCCTAATACCTGTGTCTGGGCTTCCGAAGCATTCATTTCAGTCCTCTGTTGTAGAAGTTACTACATTCTGATAGTAAGTTATTTGACTCTCCCACACTGCGATTGTGTTCTTTTTGAGGGCAGGAACATATTTAATAATCTTGCTCCAGTTTGAGGCATATAGTAATAAAATGTTTTTTAAAATATACATTTATTTTTAGAGGGGGGAAGAGAAACATCAGTTAATTGCCTCCCATGTGCCCTAACAGAGGACCAAACCTGCAACCCAGGCATGTGCCCTGACCAGGGATTGAACCAGCGGCCTTCTGCCTTGCCGAACAACGCCCAGCCCACCGAGCAACACGAGTCAGGGAGATACAAATAATGTTGGACGGCTGGGTGGACAGACGACAGAACGAGGGATAGAAAGAAGGAACTGACCAAAGGACCATGTGAATGAGGTGCCCCAATACTTTGAACCAGGACAGAGGGTAGAAGGAACTGACAAGAGAATTCCCTTCATGTGACGGCTGGTTTGGAAAGTGCTGCGGGTCCAGAGCGACCTGACACCGTTTCCCAGAACGCAGTCGTCACTGAGCCGGCCTGGGGAGCCGTCCAACGTGCGTCACGCCTTCTCAGATCTGGTGCCGTGTATTTATAGCTGATGCTGGGGGCGTTTCACTTGTTAAACAGCAAAGGAAAAATGGTGGCATGATGGCCAAACAAAAGGCTAATGGAAATGGTTTTAATAATTAATTTTTTTAAAGGCTTACAAATGACAGTCCGGCTGAGAAGCTACAGAAGAAGCATTTAAGGTGAAATTTCAGCAAAAGGATGCTGCTCTTTGGATTGTATTTCCAGAGTTAAATAGGGGTAATTTAAAAATTGGAAGGAAGGAGGCCAGTGATAATTTTATTTGCTTGCATTTTTTTCCTCTTTAAATAGCAAACCATTTCTTGAAAGAAAGATTTTTTTACATTTAAGAGCTACGAGATGGTGAGAGTTAATAAAACGTGGAGTGGAATGAATTGGAAGCTGTATGGCATAATACAGATTTTATTGTATAACACAGTTTTCAAAATCATTCTTCAATAGTATTTTAGCTTCTTTTGTCCTTTACCCTGCTTGGTATATTACTTCTCCCAGATAATTATCACAAAGCAAAAAGTTCTGTGGAGGTGTTTACTTGAATTTTCCTCTTCCATATGTAATTCTATTAATGGATCTCAATGAACTCTTAATAAATGGTTAACGAAATTATTTTCATAAATGTAGCAATTCCTGTATGTGAGAGAGAGAGAGAATGGAACTTGCATTTATTGAGCACCTACCATGCTCAGAAAACTAGTAGGCACTTTTTCACGAGGTATCTCAGGAAATCTCCACAATTGCCCTAAAAGGCATTTCCTATTTTCCAGGTAAACACACGGGCCTGGCTGTGTTCCCGCCCACACAGCCTGTGTCACAGGTGGGGTTAGACCGGGCCCAGCTGACTTAAGTCTGTAGTTTCCACTTTGCGATCCCGTGACCTTGCAGCAGGAAACCTTGTTATCAAAGGCAAATACAAGAGACAAAGAGAAATGCCCCTGAGATGTTCGTTTCCTAGCTCCTCCAGTCTTTTGCCTTTTGAGAAGATGAGCAAACCCGGCTTCCCCGCTTTCACTATTCTACTCAGCGCCCAGACTGGTGACGTGAAAAGATGGTCATTTACATTTAAGTAGTAATTAGAGGGTTACCCTCTTTTACAAAGGATAAAAATGAAAAACCAGATCGGTTTGTGACTTACCCAAAGTCGCATAGCTAGTTAGTAGCAGAGGAATTTTAACTAAATCCAGCATTCCTGATTTCAGATCCTCTCCACTACTTCCTCAAGTGAGAACACGTGTGCTGTTTCTCTAGCGATGATGAGGATGTTCCTCTCCAGGGTTTCATCTGTTTCTTCTCTTCCCTTAAAAAAAGCTTACCCCTCCCAGGCATGAAATTTATCTGGCATCTTTCACAAGTCTCTCCGTGCCCTGTGGTAATGATCTAGATGCGCAGGTACCACTCGGCAGTGAAACATGAACCATTCCACAAATGGATGTAGGGGAACACGCGCAGATGGTTGAACCATTATTGATTCCGAGTGATATAAAGGCAGTCCTCAGCACAGTAGAGAAAGTAGATGGTAAATTTCATATGTTAGTAGTATTAAACGCTGAAAAACAAGTGAATTATGATCTAAATAAATTTCTAAAATCCATTGGAAGTGGTTAGCATCAGATTAGACACAAAGAGAATGAATAAGAAGCTTAGAAGAAATTATACAAAATGAAGAATGGAAAGAAAAATATGGGAGGTGGGGAAGAAACAGGAGTGAGAATTTTAAAGAATTCAATGTGTCACTGGAGTCCCAGAAAAGAAGAGAATTGGAGTTCATTTTGTATTTTCTAGAAATGGTGAAAGGCATTAGTTCACAGATTTAAGAGACTACACAAATTTCAAGGAAGAGAAAAAGGAATGCACAATGTAGTGAAATTGTAGAAAACTAAAGATAATTAGAAAAACTTAAAGACATATAATACAGGAGGAAAGAGAAATAGATTTCTCAGTAGCATTAAGAGAAATGAAAAGACAGTGATTAGATGAGCTAGAAGAAAGTAATTGTCAAACTAGAATTCAACACTTAAAATATCCTTAAAAAAGGAAGGAGAATGATATTTCCAGATGATCAAATCAGAGAATGTATCACCAATAAACCTGCACAAGGAGAATAAATTCTAATGATAATCTTCAAGCTGATAGAAGGTTGGCAATGCCAGAATAAATGACAAAGAAAGTGATATCTTGAGGAATAAAAATATTTAGAACTAAAATGCACAACACTAGGATATAAACAAGGAAGCAGGTAAATGCAGTTAAAGTTCTAAGGTCCTTACATTGGGTGAGAAGAACATAAAGGTACCAATTTCACATTAGACTAATAAGTCAACAATACATGTTTTAATTCATATGACCACTAAAAGGATAAAAATGTGTTCCTTCTGATTAATAGTGAACCCAAAGTGGAATGATTAAAAAGGACATAAGCAGGACAAATAAACAGTTAATAAAATTAGATTTAAATCTAAATATTTCATTAACATCAAATGTAAATAGAATAAGTACTCCAGTTAAAAGACAAGGATTGTGAGACTGACTTTTTAATTGTTTTTTATTGTTCACTTACAGTTGTCCCCATTTCTCCCCATTACTCTCCCCTGCTCCAATTGCATGCTATTTACAAGAGTCATCTAAAGCATATGAATACCAATAATTTGAAAGTAATGGAATTAAGTTATATCATAGTATTATCACGTAAAATAGAATTTAAGGCACAAACCATTACGAAGAATAATGATCACTTTATAATGATCCAAACCACCAGCAGAATGTACTAATTCTAGAGTTTTATCTACTCATAATATGACTTCAAAACATGAAGCAAAAACTGGTATCTACAAGGACAACTATATAAAGCCACAATTATAACGAGAGGTTTTAACACATTAAAATCCCATAGGAAATGCTTACCCACCAGGGGGTGAAAGCCAGTCCAAAAATATTTGCCCACCCTCAAGTGATGGGTTCTACATGACCTCCGAGCAAAATAATGCCCTGATCCCTCTCAGCTGTGACCAGCTCAGTAGACCACCCTTGGACGGATTGTGTTCCTTCCCTGTGTTATCTTTCTAGGCCGCATTGTTTTTCCTTGAGGTAAGATCCCATAATAAACTTGTATGCAACTACTTCTCTCGATCTGCTACTTTGGGAACCCAGGCCAAGACATTTGGTATCACCAGCAGCCCTACAGACAGACTTTCCACATGGATCCTGGTTTTGAGCCAATCAGATAGTGAGGGCCCCCATTAATGTTGGAAAGGGGTGACGTTTGCCCCTGGCATGTGGTAGCATCGCAACTGCTGAGATTTCCACCAGTGGTGAATTCGTGAATGGGGATGAGGGAGGTGAAAGGTGAAGCGCTGGTTTATGTGCTACTGGTAACACCAAAAGTGTGATCAGTGTCAATTACAGGGAATATAGAACTTGTTAACTTTGATTACTGGTCTTCAGAAGTCTCGTAAAAGGAAAAGAAGATGGCAGGTGTGGTTAGGCAACTGCCACCCCCCAGGAATGCTGCGAAAGTCAGAGTGCCCCCACAGCAACACAGAGGCACCCCCTTTCCATGGCCGTGGGAGGGCAGCTGAGATTCAGCCCCAGAGTCAACTGTGACTGGGGTGCAGTTTTCAAGGAGAACAAATACAGCCTCCGATGTCAACGTCAGGGCTCAGGTAAGGAACGAGTAGACTCTGAGACATAGGATAGGGATATTTGACCAGACAACCCTGAGAACCTTGTAATCCGGATTGCTCTGAGCACCAGGACAAGCAGCCGCCTCCTCCCCCATGCCAGAGGAGAGCAGTCTGCCTTGACTGCAGACGCCAAAAGGACGTCACCAGAAGCAGGAGCCCCACAAGGTGATGTTTGTCCTGTGGGCTGCCTCTACCTCCCTTATTTCCACCAGGCCAACAGAGTCAGATCAAGCACAGCCCACGCTGGTCAATCAGAGCCCTTCCCCAGGAAGAAATGTTGTATACACCCAAAGAATTGCAAGATTTGGCTAATATGCACTAACAGGAACAAGGAGGCTCATGCTGGCATGGATCTTAAGGACAGCTGAGGAATATGACCTCGATTTGTTCACCTGTCAAATCTGATTAGCAGTGCCTTCTGACCTACTTCATGTGGTTATTGGAGTAAATGAAATTAATATTAATAGGGAACTCGCTGTGAGGCACTGTATTGGACACTTCACCTAAATTAGGATCAAATCGGGTAAGTGTAAACTTCTAAAAATTACAATCTTGTTTAGAACATTTTAAAATTATTTTAATAGTGTGCCCTTGGAAAACTTAGTTCTAAGATTTGTGAAACCCTAAAGAGTAACAGTTGGAAGAAGAAAGAAAGGAAGCTGACATTTTGAATCACCAACGTGCTCGATAGAATATGGCTTTGAGTAACTTGTTATCCTGTCTAGGGGTGGGTGGACCACCTGAGCTGTCTTTCAAAGGAGGCATTCACCGGTCTTGGGAAGAACTCGTCAGCAGCAAGTCCCACGCAGAAGCTCCAGGTGAGCAGTTCAGTGTTGAACTGCGCGCTGTGAGTTCCTGGGTTGGTGCATTGGGTTGCGGTGGCTATAGGCGTAGCCTCTGCACCCGGAGGGTCTGGGTTTCCATTCCAGCTCTGGCCTTTGATTTACTGGGCGATGCTGGACCAGTTACTTAACATCGGAGCTTCAGAGTCTGTTGGAATTCAGTGTTTTAACGTATAAGACGAGAGGAATGGTGGCAAGCGTTACAAAGTAGTGACATGGTGCTGGAGTGTCTGCTTGCCTTGTAGAGCTGTGAACACAGTGCACAGTGTCTAGATGCAAACAGAGTATATGAAATGCCCTGATGCCTGGGGGGTGCAAGGAACACGACTGGCTGTGTGTTGAAAATGGTGGAAGCTCAGTAGCAGGTACGTGGAGATTTGTTATACTGAGTCCCCGACCTCTGGACATTTGAAATGCTCCTAATTTTAAAAAGCTTTTTCAAAGTGTTAGACTAGGGAATCCAATCATTTCCTAACTATATGCTGTCCCTTCAGTTCACCTCTGTACTTGACCATTTGAAGACCTCTGGAAGGTCTGGAAGGTCAAGAACTGATGTAATTATGCAAAGTAATGCTCATTTCCTGTTCACATTTTTAGATAGCATTGGCTTTATAAAATATTTGAACTAAGTCATACTTAGAAGTAATTTTGCCCAGCTCTCTAGTCTCTAGCTGTGGCTGGCTGTTGGTTCTCCCCTCAAAGTCCTTTCCTTTTTCTTAGGCCTAGAACACCCCAACCGAAGACCAAATTTCCCAGGCTCCCTTGTAGCCAGGGAGGGCCAGGTAACCGATCGCACATAAACAGAAGGACAGGCGCGTCTTCCTGTGGTCCGCACCTGGGCGGGCTGCGCCCGTCTTCAACCGCGCGGATCAGGCAGCGCCCTAAGGAATATCAGAAGAACGAAACAGGAGGACCTATGCCCCGGAAAGACCTGTAACAGATTTACCCCACTAACTAGGTCAGTTAGACTGTTACTGAAGAGACGAGTAAATTTCCATTTTCTTGAACCTGCCTTTTGGTAGGAAAGCTTTTGGTGTTTCTTTGTTACAGTAGCCTAGCCTTTACTCTAACCAATACATGAGATAAAGAGTTTGAATCCTAGGTAGGAGAAATGACTTCCTGTTAATATAAGCAACACAGAACTCAAACCAGTGTCTTCTGACATCCATTTTGGTGTATTTCTCCCCTTGCTTAATTCATAAGTAGTGTAATCTGTCCCAGAGTAATCTCGTTCAAACTAGGTTTTTCTACACTTGTTTCTCTTTGATAAAGGGCCCAAGTCACCATTTCTTTGGCCAAAGAGACTCATCTCTGTCCTGAAGTTCAGTTTAGACCATGAAATTAGCTATTCTGTGCCTCGGTCTGAATGTTTGTGTTCCCCGAACCCCCACTGAGATTTTTTTGTTGTTGAAATCCTAACCTACAATGTGATATTAGGTGGTAGTGCCTGTGTCAGATGATTAGGTCATGTGGGCAAAGCCCGCACGAATGGGACTAGTACCTGAATAAAGGAGGCCCCGAGAGCTTGCTTGCCCCTCCACCAGGAGGGGACACAGTGAGAAGTCGGCAGTCTGCAGCCCCGAGGGAGCCTCCAGCAGGACCCAGCCTGCCGTGCTGGCACCTTGATCTTGGACTTCCAGCCTCCAGGACTGTCAGAAGGACATTTCTGCTGTTGACGAGCAGTCTGTGGCGTTTGGTTCCAGCAGGCTGAATGGACTGAGACAGTCCCATGGCCTTTGCGCACGCCTTTACTGCGGGCCTTCATCAGAGGTGCATGTCTGCAATGTCTGTTTCTAAGCCCTGGCCAAATAGCTCAGTTGGAGCGTCATGCTGATACGCCAAGGTTGCAGGTTCGATCCCCAGTTAGGGCACCTACAAGAAGCAACCAGTGAATGCATAAATAAGTGGAACAACAAATCTCTCTCTCTCTCTCTCAAATCAATCAATAAAAAATTTTCAACGTGTCTTTCTCATGCTGGACTATTAACTTCTAAAGTTCAGGAACGTACTTTACTCATTCTCACTGTACCTATTTCTTGTACATAATGGGCTTTGTATGTGTTCTTTGATGACTAAGTGAACTACTGAATGAGTGATGAAGCAGGTATTTGAAAACAAGAAGAGAATGTGGCTAAATTTTAGTCCTCCAAGGAAAATTTAGGAAGCACTTCCGTGCGAACACACACCAAGGTGAGTGGCACCGGCAGAGACAGGGCCAAGGCCGGCAGTGTGCGGACAGCATTACTTATTAACAAACGTTGTAAAGTGAAGCAGCAGCTAAAATACCTGAGCCGTCGTGTTAATGATTAGCTTATGTCGCCTCCCAACACCACCCTGAAAGTGGAGCTCATTTATTTTTCATGCGTGCTGTGAGCAACAGCACCTGGGCTTCGGCATGGAGTGCGCACGTGAGGAGTAGCGCAGTTTGATTGGGAAGCAGGTGATTCTGAAGCGGCTTTGCTCGCCGCCACAACGCGCCGCAGTGCTGGCAGCCAATGAATTTTCTTAAAAAAACTAAGTGCGTCAGTGGTGGTAAGGTAAGGAGAACATTATTGTCTAAATGGCATAACTCCCCTCTAAATTTTACCGAAGCACAGGTCTGAGACAGACCACAGTCTGAGCCCTGTTTCTTCTCCTCCGAAGTTGTAGGATTTTGGGTAAGTTTCATAACTACCTGAGCCTCCTTTTCCTCATTTATAAAGGAAAATCGCTGTCAGTCTCCAGCAAACTGCTAAATGTTTCACAATTGGCTCTCAGGGCAAAACAAAAACAAGAACCCTGGTTTTATAGTGTTTGCTGACTTCCACAGTAAAATTCTTCCCACCTTGGTGTTTTTCAAGGTGCCAGCGTGATGTCCCAGAACGCGGGGTGGGGCCGAGACACAGCAGTGGGACACCGTTGGGTGCTCCTTCCACCACCCAGTAGAGTGCAGTGACCCCCTGGGCCTCGGCAACAGGCCAGCATAGTGAGATGAGGGGGCACATGGTGAGTCTGGCGTGTGTATTGCTTTTGTTTTTACTGTATATACTTCTGAGTAATATACACGAGACACTAACACACATAGTCCAACTTTCAGTGAGGGCCGCTGGTTTCATGGAGAAACCAGCTCAGCAAATTCCTGAAATGTTAACAGTTGTCCCTCATGAGCTGCACACACACCAGTTTCCAACACCACCTGCCCCTCCCCAGACCCTGGGCTTCATAAACGGCACCCACAGATTTCTCCGTGGTACCTCTCCACGCCCTGAAGGTATGAGTGGAACGTGGCCGAGAGCATGCCAGGCTGTCCTCCAGAGTGGCCACGCCGGCCTGCCTTCCCCTGGCAGTGCCCCGGCGAGGGGCGTCACCCAGGGAGGAGGGCAACACGCCCCGCAGCGCTGCGCGGGGCTGGGGGCAGCAGCTAGGCGTCTGTCCCAGAACGTGGACCGGTCTCATACGTGTAGTACTTAGTTATTAAAAGTAAAAGCAGATTGAGATTTAAAACACGCTATTTTCATTTAAATGTAAACAAACAATAGATTTTTTTTTTCCCCAAGAACATAAAAATAAGAAAACTGCCCCGCAAATGTATTTGAACGGCGGCCCCTTGGGGGTTGGGGTTTCGCGCGCCAGCCGTGTTTCCTGAGCACTGAACAGGATGGCGGAGCTGTAAGTTTCTAACACGGCGCTTGCCACGTGGTCTTTCCCCTCGCCCCTGGCCAGCAAGAGCTATGCCGATTCTGGGAGTCACACGGTTGTATTCTTACTGACTTTAATGATCTGTGCAAGAGTGCATGTTTAAATAATTTATTTCCCAGAAAAAAAACGCAGGGGTCCTGCATGCAGTCCCGCAGTTCAGCAATATTTTCAACAGAGGAGCCACCTACAGCGATCTTCAAACCCCTGTCCTCAAGCCCGCGCGGCTGGTTTGTCTATGTTGGCAGCATTCGCTACAGTTACACAGCAACAGCAATTCCACCTGTCTGAAGTATATTGTCCCACTTAATCTTCACAAAAGAGATTTAGAGCTTAGAGGAGTCGGCTGTTTCGCCCAAGATGAGAGAACTAGCAAGGACAGGGCAGCGGCCGCCCAGCAAAGCCATGCGTTCCCAGGCACTCTGCCAGGGAAAAGCACGGGCCACGTGGGCTTTGCGGGGCCTGAGGCCACGGAGCTACGCATCTGCATCTAGATTAGATGCAAGGTCCCCTGCATTTTGTGTTCTAAGGCAGGAAGCAAATAATATAACAATGATTAACTTACCAGTGTGCATTTAAAGGTCGTAGGGACCTTGGAGATTTCAGAACAGCCCTTGCCTTTATTTATGTGATTAGAATAACATTGCTGAGAAAACTTAAGTTTTCTACTTGGCCCAAGGTCACAAGATTGCCCACAGAGCCAGGACAGGAAGCCAGATTTTCGACCCTTTAGGCCAGGTGTGGTTTAACAGAGTCAGAGGGGTGAGCCGCTCTCAAAGTCCCCAGGGTCATTCTGTAGCCATAAAGCTTGTTCATGCCACTGGACACTCTCAGGCTTCTGTTTCTTCCATCATAAAGGCGGCAATGCTTCATATGGCTCATACGACTTGTAGCGGTGGCAAAGATCATTAATTCACACATTTATTCATTTATTCAACACAGATTTATAGAGGCACCTCCTGTATGCCAGCCACTGCTGTAGGCACAGGGGTACAGTAGTGAGTATTTCAAAATCCCTGCACGTGAAGCCTACATTCTAGTAAACGTATGTTCAAGTAGCTAAATATAGCAGTTGGCAAAAGTAGGTTTACAGTTATCATACAAATAAATACAATGATTAATAAATAATAACACAAGAATAAACTCTGCTTTGCGTACTCACAACCGTAAGCCTCCTTTTGCCCCCCCCTGTGTATGTGTCTGTAAACCAATCGGTGAGCTCTGTAAAGTAATAATAATAAGGCGGAGCAAGGGTACTGAGGGGGATGGAGAAGGCTGTGTTTTCGTCAGGGAGGTCAAACACAAGATCGGAGCAGAGACCTTGCACTCTGTCCCTCTCAAGCCCGCAGCTGCCCAGGAGCCTGCGGGCAGCTCTGGAGCTGCGGTGGCCTTTCGCTTGCTCCCCACAGAAGCAAGGAGGCCAACCGCTGGCCTCGAGTGGCAGTGGCTGTCTCCACTGCTGAGAGCCGTTCCCAGCAAGGGACACGGCCACGCAAATCTGTAGCCAGTGAGCCAGCGTCCAAGGAAACGGCGCGCAGCCCTGAAGGGCTCGGGGTGGGGCCGCGCAGGACCCCCACACACGAACATTTTCCTTTAAAGGGAGAGGGGCCCATATTGGGAAGTGGGAAGGACGGGTCTTGCACTGGGATCTGTGTGTGTGTCTGGTCCCTGTACTCACTCGCCACGTGGCTGAACTTCTGATTCCTCATTTGAGAAGTGGATGTGATCGTGGGAACCCCTTGCCCTGCCACTGCGCACAGCTAACGTTGTGTGGGAATCCGGACCTGGCTCTTGATAAAATACAGCACAAATGTGAGGGGTTATTATGAATGTGGTCTGACTTCAAAGAAGTGCGCAGCCGGGCTGATGAGCTCGAGGGTGGAGCAGGTTGAGTATATGCCAGAGTTTTAAGTGGCTGAGTTTTACAAGAAGGGGACCGAGCTCCTGACCACAGGCTTCCAGCAAACAAGGACTTGTAGGGACAGGGTCCAAACTTGGTGAAGAAAGAAGAGAAGGAGAAGAAAGGAGAGATGGAATGTCCATGAGGGAAAAAGAGGGGAGAGGGAAGCCAGCATTTGTTAAACAAGCACCCAGTGCCCGGTGTTAACGCTTGTGGCCTTGTAGCCATATTCTTTCTCTGTAAGAGTGGTTGTTCTATTAGGAGACTTTGGGTTGCAAGTGAAAGAAAATCCAAGTCAAACTATCTTAAGTGAAACCGAACTCAAACTAGCGTAGTTAAGCAAAACAAACACAAACAAAAGGAATGTGTGGGCTGTACCAGCTGAAGGAAGGGCTGGCTTCAAGGACAACTTAGTCCTAGGACTTCAGTGGAGCGACTTCTGCCTTCCCTCTCCCGGCCCTGCCTCCCCCTGCCCCGGCGTTGCCCTCGGGGCCTCTGTGTCTGCCGAGGTGGCAGCAGCTCCGGCCTTCTGAGCTGGCCTCAGACCCAGCGGGGACGGGGACCACTTTGCCTCCTCCCCCATTCCTGCCCAGACCTCGCCCTGCGCCCCTGTCCTCGGGTCACACACCCTCCCTCTCCCACCACACATGCCCAGGAGCACATGACGTGCTCACGGGCCTGGGCCCACACACAGCACGTGGCCTCAGAGTTGGGGGGCAGAGGGTTCTGCGGGGGGGCGCAGTTACAAGGAATGGCGTTGTGAGCAGACGCTGAGCAGCCCCAGCGGGGACCACCTCAGAGGCCCCCACTCCATTGTACAGGTGAGGCAATCGGTGCCGGGCCAGGCTGACCGGCCCAAGGGCGCGTGCTCTCCTATTAGCTGTTGGAGGGAGTGCATGGGTGAGACCTCATTAGAAAGTAGTCCCAGAGTTTGCAGCTCGGTCTCTATGACTCTGAAGCTCATTTTTCTATTCCGACACTACCGATCGACTGCGCGCCCTTGGCTGCATCACCTAATCCCTTTTAACCCCTGTGCCTCCTCGAGCTCTGACCGTCTACAGCTCTACCGCGAAGAAACACTACCAGCTGATGCACATGCCAAATCCAGTCACGTCATCAGTATCGCCAAGTATCTGGCTCCCTCTCTTCCTAGCACCTGTGTCATGCAAGAACAAGCGCAGCTGTGCTCAGCCATCATCACACCATTTAGAACCCCTTCAGCTCATGTGCACCCAGGGGCCCCGTTCCCCATCCTGCACGTGAGAGACCGTGGCTGCTCTGGCCTGAGCGTGTGGTTCATCCCACGGTTCAAGTCCTCATCTTCTGTAGCCCCGCATCCCCCGGTACCATCCTGTGCTTCACTGGAAAGCACACGCTTCTCCCCACTGTACTGACCTCAAATATTTCATCAGTGGCCCTGGAGGCCCAGTGTTTATTCAGGCTGGCTGCAAACAAGGACAAATGGTGAGGCTCCGACGGCCGACGAACTGGCCAGACAACCTGTTCCCGGGCCCTTGGTCATTCATTTGGAAAAGGTCAGTGTCTTCTGTAAACGTACGTTGGCAGCAGTGATTGCAGCCACCTAACAAACGGTCTGTGGTCATTTTTATCTGCATTTACCTCTCGTCTTGTCCCTCTTTTGTCACAGTGTTTATGCGGTGGGGGTATTGTCTAGTTATAATTTTATATTTTGTTTATTTTACTTCGAAGATTTTTTTTTTCATGCTATTAACCTGGACCTGACTGTTTTATTTGCCACTTTATATTCAGCAAGCATTTGTCGGTTCATTCAACAAACATTTATTTGATAACTGCTTAAACATTCCTCCGTGGGTTTCTCCATTTTCATTATTGTAAATAATGTAATAAGTATCGTTGTGCACACACCTCTCTTGATCTTTTGGATTATTTTCTTAGGGTAAATTCCCCAACGTGGGATCATTAGGATGAGCGCTTTCATAGCTCTTAAAGCCAATAACCCACCATGAGTGAATGTGCCACTGACTCTGTTTTCTCACGGTCCTCGTCATCCAGGAGACAAACTCGCTACTTCTTTGTGAACACGGGTCCCTCCCAACCGTAAACTGGCTTTGGCCTGTCTCTCCCCTCATTTTTCAACGTTCCCCAACTTTCCATTTTCCTCGCTTCCACCCAAACACAATGTAGGTTACTGTTAGGTGCAGGAGACTTTGTTTTGAACGTGAAATTCCTGCCACCGTAAGTGCTGTCCTGGAGTGGGACGCCGGGCAAGTGGCCGAGCGGCCGTGAGAAACCAGTCCCCTCTTTGCTCGGGGCTGCGGGTTGCACTGCGTCCCCCACAATTCCTGCGTGGAAACCCTGGCCCCCGGGACGATGGTGTGTAGAGATGGAGCCATGGGGAGTGGTTACTTGGATGAGGTCATCAGGGTGGGGTCCTACTGATGGGACCAGGGTCCCTAGGAGAAGAGAGCAGAGGGCTTTGCATGTGAGGACACAGCAAGCAGGTGGCCATCTGCGAGCCAGGAGGCCAAGCGGCTGGTGCCCTGACCTTGGACTTCCCAGCCTTCAGAGCTGTGAGGAACAAAGGTCCATTGCGTAAGCCAACCGGCTGATGGTGTTTTGTTATGGCAGCCCAGGCAGACCAATACACTCCAGACCCATCGCTCTTAACATCTGTAATGTTAATAGGTAATTAAATAGATATCTAGATACTAATTTAGAATGGATTATATTTCCACATCTTACTTTATTGATTTTTTGCGACAGCCCTGTAAACATACCCATTTTGTAGAAATAAAGGTCAACAGGGATGTTTGGGGACCTGTACGTGGTCCCAGACGGCTGAAGGGTGAGGGGCAGTGTGTGAGGGAAGTAACTGAACGAGAGGACTGGGATGGAAGGGGCCAGAGCATCGAGGGACTTGCCTGCCAGGCTCAGGAGTTTGCCACTTGGCCCAGAGAGGCTGGTGTTTGGAAGGGCTCAGCAGACGCGTGACTTGGTCAGGTTGACAGGTTCAAGTGCGTTCTGACAGCAGCGCAGCCCGCAGTCTAGGCCGGCGGCAGGGGTCTCAGCAGGGAGCCTTGAGAGGAATGTGGAAGGCGGGCCTGCCGGAACAGAAACTCCAGGGCTGAAGGGTGGCAGGGCCAGGGAGACCGGAGAACTACCCTGGCCGAACCCCAGCACTTGTAGATGAAGAAAGAGGGCTAGAGAGAAAGACTTGCCCAGGGTGCTCCCGCTAGTTCAGTAGTGTGTTCAGCGAGTGTCTTCCTGAGTCCATCATGAGCCAGGCACGGCGCCGGGCCCTGGGGACAGCTTCGCTGGTATGCGACAGGTGCGGTCTCCATTTATCCATCAAGGGAGACGGATTTTCACCAATTAAGTCATTAGGCCGGTGTAAGTGCTACAGAGGAGATGCACGCAGGGCAAGGTGCTCGTAACTGGGCTCCGCAGGGGCGGTCCACACCCAAGGACTAGTGCTTCCTGCATCCCTTGCGCCGCCCCCTTCCTGGGTACATTGGTGATCATCTGGATTTGCTCATTTGTCAGAGTAGAAATTCCCAACCGACAAGCCAGTCATCTGTAACTCTTGCGAGCATAATCTGACAACTAATGTTATATGACACTGTTCAGAGCCATAACACTCTCCCTTAGATAGATGAATAATACACCAATAAATATTCACATCTCTTACAGAGTATTTCCCCACCATAGCTGGCTTAATTAATTAACACTAGTTTATCCCAGTGCACTTCTTCCTGTGAGACTAAAACCTATGAAACATGTCCCATGACTAGACGTCCTTCCCTTCGGCCATTTTTCCCTCTATTCTTTTTATTTATTTATTTATTTATTTATTTATTTATTTATTTATAAAACAAAGGGAAAGGGAAGGAGAAAAGGAGAGAGAGAAACATCAATGTGTGGCTGCCTCTCATACGCCCTCCACTGAGGACCTGGCCCACAACCCAGGCATGTGCTCCAGCTGGAAATCAAACCGGTGACACTTTGGTTCACAGGCTGGCACTCAATCCACTAAGCCACACCGGCTGGGGCTTTTTATTTATTTATTTTTTTTTAATTTATTGACAAAGAGAGAGAGAAGGGACACTGCTTTGTTGCTCCACTTATTCATGCATTCATTGGTTGATTCTTGTATGTGCCCTGACTGGGGATCAAACCCTCGGTCTTAGTGTACCAGGATGAGGCTCCAACCAACCGAGCTACCCAGCCAGGGCTTTCCGCTCTTCTTCACTTGAGGGCCTTGATTATTTTATACAACCCCCATTTTGCTTTCCCTAGGCAAGATTTACATGGAAGGAACAAACAAAAAAGTAGGAAAGAATTATTTATTGTGCTCCTACAGAGCAATTTGTGTTGGTGTTATTTCACTTAATTTTTACAAAAACCTTGAAGGCAGATAGATGTTTTGGTCCTGGAAGAGGAGACCGCAGCCACACGGACTTTATAAGAAGGAGCTGGGATTTGAATTCGGCGCCTAAGTCAGATGATCGGCACGTATCAAGTGCCAGTGGTTTACCAGGCACAGTGTGATGCAGTGTGTCACCTCAGAAGAGACAGATGGCCAACCTCACAGAAGAATCAAAAGTAGTTTAAGAGGCATGGATTTGTAAGAAAGACCATTTCTCATTTTTTGACACAGTATGGCAGGTGTCACTTAAGCCCTCTCTCTGTCTTCTCTCTCCAAACTCCCCACACGGCTCCCCAGACACATCCAGTCGGCTCTTGTCTTTCTCCCTTGCTCATTTCACCTGTCGCTTCGGCCTCTCTTTCTCAGGCAGCAAGTCTCCGCCTGTGACGTGAGCCAGTCCAGCTCCCTGCACTTCTCCAGCTCGGCTGCTCTCCCAGCGCCTTGCAGAGGTCCAGACCCGGGGGACCACGCGTGGACCTTCCTTGGAGGCAGCAGCAGCTGGGACTGCTTATACCGTCATTTCCCTGCTGCTGCCAGCCTATCGCCTCACGGAGTCCCCCACGAGCCTCCTGAGGGAAGGGGTGCCATTTCAATTTTACAGCCACAGAAATGGAGGCATGTAAGAGGTCAGAAATTTGCCTGCAATACACCGTTGGTGGCGGCAGGGCCGTCTGCCTTTTCCTTGTCCTCTGGTGCCTCTCTGGGAGTCAGATTTGTATCTCCCTCCGAATCCTGCGCCTCCGTGGGCTTTCTACCGTTACTTCCCACTTTCTTTGGGAACCCAAGGAAACCTCTCTTGCCTTGGCTACTGTAAGAGAGAGGGGTTCCTGTGCTGCTCTCCCCAGGCCCCGCTGCCTGAATCAGTTCTCCACAAATGTCCTCCACCGAAGATCCTGGCCCAGGGAAGCGGAGAGGGCAAGCAGCAGGACTTCATAGCTTTTTTGTCGTTGTTGTTAAATTTGGGGGCTAAGTGACGTGGGGAGGGAGAAAGAACTTTTGAAACTTTGCATTGCAAATCCAAAATTATCCCGAAACTCTACATATCATTGTAAGAGAACGCTGTCAGCTTCACGCTCAGAAGATTTGATAGGAAAGGGGCCGTTGGAAACAGCAAACAAGCGAGGTCAGCATGTGGGCCAGGAGCATGTGAGCCAGGCCTCCGTGGAGGGGGATTGGTGGGAGCCCTGTGCACTGAGCTCCAGCTGGTCGGAGCACCGTCCCATACACCAGCTTTGCTTACATCGGTCAGGGCCCTTGCGGTGAGCAGGGGAGACATCTTCCTACAGCGGATCAGGAGGTGAGTGAAGGTCAAGGAAGGGGGAGCGTGGCTGGCAGCCACCCTTGCCAAGTAACTGTGACGGAAAAGAGAGAGACAGGACAGTCGTCCCTGGAAGGAAGAGGGAGAAGTCTTTCTAGAGATGTCGTGTTAAGCATTGTAGCCACCATGGCAGACCCCGCAGTAGGCAGTCAGTATATTTGTCACTTATTTATTTGAAATTACTCAATTGAAGAAAGTAGAGTATGGGTAGGACGAGGTTGGGTATATGGCACCGTTTGTACAGTGTGCTACTCTCCAGCCAGAAAGTAAATATTTTAGATGCACACCAACAATGTGATGAGTCTTGCCATGCTGAGCAGAAAAAAACCAGTCACAGAGAATAATGCAATAGGGCTCCATTTGTAACCAGTTTAGGAATAGGTAAAATTAACATACACGGTTTAGGGATGCAGCCAAGAGGAATAAACCTATGAAAACAAACAAGGAAATTATTCCTATAGAAGGAAAAGTGGTGGCCGCTGGAGGGAAGGGGCCGTTCGCGATAAAGAAAGTGGAGGGACTTTTGTGGCGCCACGGACAATATCTCTTGGCCCCCGGGGAGGGGGGAGAGTGAGAGGGTGTTCGCTTCACAGTCATTAGTTAAACTGGCTGTGCCTATGCATGTTACGCGCTCGTCTACTTACTATATTGTACATTTAAAAATGCTTTGAAAAATCAGCCCAAATGCCCCGTTATTTCTGAGATGCGATGGATATTTGATATTATAATGGCACAGGCCGATCTGACTAGCCAGACATGCCTTCCATGTTTATTATTAGAAGTAAGCTTTGATTCTTCTTAGCCACATTTTATTTATTCTGGACTTCATCAAGGACAAAACCCAGGTTGCTTTCAAAGAGCACTAGGGACCAGAGATGCTTCAGATTATTTTCCATCTCCTTTGGCCTACTCAGACCTTAATATAGGATGATGCCTTTGTGTGAGAAAAAGAATTAGAAACACAAAATTCTAGTGCCTCAGAAAAAGTGAGACAAAGATTATCTCAAAATAAGAACATAGAAAAACAACTGGCCTAGATTCCCGCAGATCTCAAGGTTGTGACTTACCTGAATTTGTTCTTCGCAGTTACAAGTTCCATAAATGCATTTCACAAACTTGGTATATTTAGCTATCTCTTGAAAGTATGTGAATTATAAATAGCAGTAGTTAGAAATATTTTTAGGACTTTGCTGATTTGGTGTTTTGAAGAAGTGTAAAATTTTTTTAGAAAATCTAGTAGGAAAAAATTCATATAAGTCAATTATTTATATAAATGAGATTTCAGAAAGGATGCTTAAATGGGTTTCCAAACACTCTAAAGCTCTTTAGAGAGGGGAAAAAGGTATATTCCAAGAACAAATTATGATAGCATCAGTTCCCCCCCCCAAGTGAGGCTATCATTTTTAGCAGATAGTTAGTGATCATTAGTAATGACTCAAATCAGCATGGTTTTTCTAAGGAAAGATTATTCCTCATTAATCTCATTTCCATTTTTAAAAGAATTACTAGGTTCTTGGCCAAAGAGAGTATTACAAACCATGTCTGTTTTCACAGTTCCATCAAGAAATTAATAATTTTTAAAAAACTGTCAGGTTACACCCTGGCCTGGTGGCTCAGTTGGTTGGAGCATCACCCTATACACCAAATGGTCTCAGGTTCAATCCCCAGTCAGAGCACATACCCAAGTTGTGGGTTTGGTCCCCTGTCGGGGCACATATGGGAGGCAACCCATCAATGTTTCTCTCTCATATTGATGTCTCTCTCTCTCTTCCTTCCTCTCTCTTTAAATCAATAAACATCCTCAGGTGAGGATTTTTTAAAAAAAAAACGGTCATGTTACAGAAACTGTGTTGCCATCCTCAAAGAACTTGACTCTTCAGCCTGTCCATTATAACACTCTATTAATATCTGAATGAAGAGGTAGAATACTTCCTTATCGACTGTGCGGATGACCCAGAACTGAAAGAAGAGCTTATCCATTGCCTCACAGACTCACACATAAAAGGATCTGAACATGTTCCAAAAGAGGACGGAAACAAGATGAAAAAGACTAGGTTCATCAAAGTTCAGCAACACACATTCAAGGTTGAGAGGATCTGCTTTGATGTCAGTATAATTGAAAGACACACAAAGTTTAGCCAAGTGCCATCTAAATACAAGCCAATGATGCACAGTGGCTGTTTAAAAAGTAAGTGTGACTTGCAGGTGCATTAGTACAAGTATGGTGCCCAGATCAAGTGGGTGACGGTCTCATGTGCCCTAAACATGCCAGACTTAGCAGGAATGCTCTTCTATTTGGGGTGTGTGGTTATGAGAGGGAACTGATAAGCCAAGGATTGTCCAGAGGGCCAGTGGGGTCATGAATGGCCTGGAAATCAAGCCGCGGGAGCAGACCTGGGAAGGTTTAGACTCAGAGGGAACACGAGCGTGGTCTTTAAACACTAGAATGGCTACCACAAGGAGGGATCTCTTCTCACTGATCGGCTGGTTGGTTGCTTGCCCAGTGTGCTGCAAAGGGTAGAATTAAGTCAAACTTCACAGAATGGCAGAGTTCCGATTCAAGGAGTTCCACAGTCAGGGCCAATGACACCTGAAAGGCCTCCTTGTGAAACAGTGGGCAACGGAATTCCGGAGAACGAGGAGCGCGAGGAAAGGGGTCGAGGTGGGGTGGCCAGATCACACTTCACGAACAGTAACCAGCCGAGGCTTGGGGGCCAGACTGGTGACCGATCCTACCTCTTTATATGTCAGAGCTCTGAGACTTCCAGCAAGGCACTGAACCTCTCTGAGCTTCAGTAACTGGGAATAATAATGGTAATATAATATTCCCACTGAATTTTATTTTATTTTTTTGATGATTGAACAAAGCAATGCTATTATTGGTAACCCTTGAGGAGATTCCTTCAGTGGGATCTTAGATCTCAAGCCGGCAAGGAAGCAAGGGAGGGAAAGCTTGGCTTTTCATCCCCTGGTAAAATCTCCTGTGCCTGGCAATTACATCTGCCCATGATGAATGCTTCCATAAACACTGGGGTGTGTACGGCACTTTTACTCACCAAATCAGGCAAAAGAAAGTCGTGATTCCACGCCATCACCCGCCATTCCTATCACGGAGAAAGTAGTAACGTTCAAAACCTCTTCTCCTACTCAGCTCTCCCCTCGTCTCACTGGAGTATTTGCCCAGCTGGAGACTCAGGCCACGACCTCCCTGCATCCACACCCGTGCCCAGGCAAGCGAGGACAGTTTAGGGGGCGCGACGACCATAACTATTGCAGAAGCCACCCCAACTCAGGGGCTTTAGGGAAGGAGGCTGGGTGGGGTCGCATCATCTGTTTTCTTCGTGCTCTCGAAATGACTTCCTTTTCTGTGTTGACAGGAAACCGAGGTAAAGGCCACATGAGGCTAGAGGGATGGAGACAATGGCAAGGCGGTGTTCCCACCCTGGGTGTGCCCTGTGAGTGACTGAAGGGGGACCCCGTGTGTTCACAGTAACTACCAAGAGAACTGGATAGTACAAAATTCACAGCGATCTTCTGGCACACAAGTGAGCCCTTTGTTTCTACCTGGAGGAAACTAAGTCCTTTGCTTGGATATTTGATTGGAAGCCCTGGATCTTAAAGACAATTACAAGGATAGGAGTTCAGAGACAGGGGTTCAAGGTATGGCAGAGTCAGACCCTCCTTATATCCCCCACCCTCCACTCTGGGCGCATCACCTGCCCCCTCCGGGCTGGATCTGACTTGAAATTTAAATGAACTGACCAGCCTCAGCTCCTCACCATCCGCCTCAGATTCCCCCTGTTCAACCCCGGACCGAGCTGGGCAGTCCCAGCTTGGACATGTGGTATTAGAATCCTAAAGATAAGTCCTAAACATCCAGCGTCTGAAAAGGGACTTTATCCCCTAATTTGTAGACAGCTTTTTGTATCTGTTTAACTCTGATTGAACACATGAGCCCTGACTTAATGTCTGAAGAGCTTTAACACACTGAACGAGCGCTTTTTTCCCAGATTATTTATTTTTGGTGCCATAGCTGTCATTGCCCCCACTCCACTTACTCTGATAAAATAATAATTCTGGAAAGCACAGTAAGAGTTATATTTAATTAAAAAAAAATTGTTCCAACAGCAGTACCTTTCTTTCAAATGAAACCTTGCAGGGAGCCTCCTGTAGAGGCTGGCAAGGGCAGAACTGGTCTTTTTGGAAGACTTCAGCGGGGCGGAGAGCCCGCCACTCTGCAGTGATCACTCGACTCCAGAGGACAGGCAGGGCCACCGTGCCATACCCTGAACTGCGTGTTTAGTCCCCCAAACTGATGATATGTGAGCAGGTCTACTTTTGCATGGACAGTGGTCACGGGGGCCAACGTGTAATGCATGAGGAAAAAACCTGTCAGCAGTGAGAAGAATAAGCAAGCAAGGCCCCCCACAGCAGGTTGCTGGAGTACAGTTGTTTTGATTTTTCCTCGGCCCCCTCCCTCTGGGGCTCCCACAGTAATAACGGGGGTCCTGGGCAGTGCCCTCTGCTCAGCCAACAGGCTTCACATCTAACGTCTGGGGCCAGTGCACGCTGGGCCCTGTTCCTCCGCCTGCTTTGAGGGTCCCCCGAGGCCGCGGACTTCCTGCCAGGACCTGCCTGCTCACCTCCGTGGAATCTGTGTCCCTTCTGCCTCCTGAAATGGTCATGAAGTGCCTGTATCAGTGATGGCTGCCAGTGGCATTCAGTAATGCCCGACATTATTTCTGTTGCTGTTTTCACTTTTCAAGAATCCTGACTCATGTTTATTTTATTTTGCATAACCCTAGAAGCAGTGAAAAAACAAACACGTTTTAACCTCTTGGAATCAAGGAATCAAGTGTAAGCTCATCATACGCATTTAATCTCCACTGGAGACCTCGCCAGGGAGTGATTTATTTTATAACAAAGAAACACACAAAACCCCACCCCCTCGGGTCTCATGACTTCCTCGGGGTTTCATTTACAGGTTAGTGTATCAGAGAAAATCCACTGGCGAAGTGAAAAGGGAGCAAAGCATGAAAACACACAAGTACTTAAGAAAAAGCCATTTAAAACTGCGAATATAGTGGATAAACTAAGTAGTTCCGAACATCATCACTTGAGTGTCCGCAGGATCAGCTGCCCCCGCTGCCTGATTTCTGCGCTGGCCCCAGGCTGCCCCTCAACATGTTCCTGCTCTTGGGAAAAAGAGTCTGTGCCTCTGGGGAGCTTTGGTGGGGCTGTAGCCAACGAAAGGGCCTGAGAACCCTTCAGGCTCGAGAAAACCTTGGGAAACTTTCCCCGACAAAACGTGGCCTATGATTGCGGTATGTTCATACATCCACCCTCATGCTGGACCCAGAAAGGCTCCTGCTCTCCAGCTCCGGCAGCGGCAGGGATGACCGAGCGGACGTGTGCGGGAGCACGGGCTGACTGCCTCCCCGAATAAATCACGGAGCAGGAACAGGTGATCAGCAGACGCCTGTACCCACGTGATCTGGCTCCTGCCAGCCCACCCCAGCACGGAGCGAACGGCAGGTGTGGTTCACACGCCCCCGACGGTGACCTGCTGACAAACTCCAGAAGGACCCAGCGGCCAGGAGCGGAGGCAGGCCTGGGAGACCGGAGCTGATAAGCGGATCAGGTTTCGGCTTCCCTCCCCATCCCCAACGCCCGCTGGCGCACTCAGCAGCTGCGGGGGCTCACTTGTTCTCAGCTGGAAAATGACTCTCTGTCTGGGCCATGGCTGCGGGCCAGCACCTCTGAGCCCCCCCGCCTCCCTCGAACACATCATGTACTTTCACACCCGAGCCCATGCTGTGCCCTCGGCAGGGCGTGCCCAGCCTCTGGTCAAGTACCCACTTGCTCTACGGGACCTGGCTCTGGTTTCAGCTCCTCTGAGCCGAGGCCCTAATTCTGGGGCGCGTTTAGCAGCGCGCTCCTGTGCCCTTCTGGCCCCGTGGATCTTCTTACTGTCTCTGTTCTTTCCCAGAACGCCATACAGGTGGAAACATGCAGTACGCAGGAGCTCCTACTTTGTAGCTATCAAGATTTCATTGAAATTGCTGCAAAACACTGAAAGGCAGAACTTCGCCCTACACCATTCCCTGTGTTGGATGAGGGGGGACCTTTCTCTTGCTTTTTACACCCAGTATTGGAGGCAGGGGTGAGGCGGGGTGGGGGGTGAGCAACTGGAAGAATTATGTCAGTAGAATCCAGTGTGAGGGTCAGTGGCTCCTGACCTGGGCATGGCTTCTGGCTTCTGAGCCCACTCAGCGTGTGACAAGTCCCTTCGCCCCCTGTGTGCCTGTCCTGCCTCTCAGCCTGCCCTTGCTGGGGACCTGCAACAGCCAGCGTCTCTCCTTGTTCTCACTGTCCTTTCTCCCAGGCCACCCCCACCCCCGCCCCGCCACCGGCCCTTGCTTCAAAAAGAGAAAACGCCCTGGGAGGCCCGGTCTGTCCCAGCTGGGCCCGTGGCCAGTGCCAGCCCAGAGGCAGCCAGCACAGCCGCCCCCTAATGAGATTTAGCAGCCCTGGCTGCAGGCAGCCAGAGCCAGTGACAACTGGATAATATTTCTTAGCGTGGGGCTTACCATTTATTTTTATGCTCATGTAATGCTCCTGGAAGAACCACGTGGGCATTTAAAGCCTGTGGAGCAGCTTAAGAATGTGGGGTCGGAATCCAACGGGCCTGGGTTCAGATTTTTGCTGCTGCTGACTAAGTTCATACCTTCTCTGAGCCCCAGATTTCGCATTTGCAAAAATGAATGTGATAATACCTGAGAGTTATCATGAGGATTGACTGTGAGAGGTGCCTTGCACGCAGGAAATGGGTGCTGGTCATCAAATCCTTTTTCTTACTGGGACCTGGGTTTCAGTCCCAGTTTAGTTATTAATCTAATTTTGCAACCAGGGACTAGTCATAGATTCAGGGACAGAGATTCTCACAGGCCAACAGCTGCCCTGTATCTATTTATTTTTAAACTTTATATTGAAAAACTTTAAAAAAAAAAATGTAGTGATGAGAGAGAGAGACAGACGGACATTGCTTTGTTGTTCTACTTATTCGTGCATTCATTGGTTGCTTCTTGTGTGCGCCCTGACCGGATCAAACCCTCAACCTTGGCGTATTGGGACGGCGCTCTAACCAACTGAGCTACCCGGCCCAAGCTTTTCTTATTGAAAATCTTTATATATGTATGTATACACACACACACACACACACACACATACACACACACATATACATATACATACTCAGAAAGGACACATGTCATAACTGGGTGTCTTGGTGAATTTTTGAAAACGGAGCACGCTGTGTACGCAAGGCCCAGACAGGAAAGAAACAGAGCCGCGGGAGCCCACCTCTTCCCCTCCAGGCCCGCCTTCCCCGGCCCAGCTCGCACCCTGACTCCTGCCCCTGGGCCGCAGCGTGGCCTGGCCCGCCCCTTCCTCGCGTAAAGGGAGCCAGGCAGTGTGCGCTGGGGGCCTGGCTTCCCTGGCCCAGCAGTGTGTCTGTACCGCTGGCCCACGTTGCTGGATACGACTGGAGGTGGCTCGCTCTCAGCGCTGTCTTGCAGGGCTTGGCGTGCCGGGGCTGGCAAGCCAAATTCAGCCTTCCATCTGTTTTGGCCTTTTTTTTTCTTTAAACCACAGCCATGCCCATTCATTTCTGTGTTCCTGGCTGCTTTTACTGCATGGTGACGGAGTTGGCATGGAGACCGTACGGTCTGCAAAGCTGACAACACTCTCCGGTCCTTCACAGAGGACATGTTACGACTCCTGCCGCATGGTATTCCATCGTGTGAACGTACTAAAGTTTATTCCCGCTGTGGCCAGTGAGCAGATGCCGAGTTTCCGACTGAGGGCTCTTTTGAGTGATCTGTGCTGAACGCCTCATGTGTGTCTTTTGGTGAAACAGTCCTGTTGAGTCTATTCTTGGGAGCAAATTTGTTGGGTCACTGGGTACCTGCAAGTCTAGCCTTGTCACCAACTGCCCCCCAGTCTTGCCATAGCAACTGTGCCCCACCCCCTGCCCCCCACTCCCACAAGCAGTATCTGAGGGCTCCAGTGGCTCCGTATCCTCGCGACACGGGGTACGTCCTGTCTTTATCGTTTTGGTCACTTTCCCTGCCCCCCGTCTTGATGTGTCCCTTCTCTCTGTAAGTTACTGCTCAGTTTGTGCTTGGACGCCTCCCCCACAGAGCACTCACTGCGTCCAGGTGTAGCTGTTCCATCTTCAGTTGCTCCTGGTCTCCTAAGAAGCTCCTCTGTGAACACTAGCCCTTCAGGTGTGTACATAAACCAATGCTCCTGCTCCTGCATAATGCTATGTTGTTCTCCAGGGAAAGACGAAAAGAAAATTCCAGCTTCTCTAAAGTTTCTTGGAAAATAGGGATTTGTGCATCCCTATCATCCCGGTTGCCTGGGGAACATGTTAAGCTTTCCGGATTAAAAGATCTTGAAAGTCATTGTAACTCCAACACTCTCTTGAACATTGTCTTGGGAACTCTTGCAGTGATGTCCGCGTACATCTCCAGAGGGGGGACCTTCCTCTTCCAGAGGCTCCTGTTAGTGTTCACCTGCTGACTGTAGAGGATGGAAGCATTTGCTCCTTCAATGTCTCCTCCTTCTGACAAATAGTTCCTGAGCACCAAAGATGTGCCAGGGTTTCCCGAGATGAACCTGGTCAGGGTCTTTTCTGTAGACCGTGTGCCTGGGGGACCCAACGACATCCCTGGGGCTCTGTACCTGTGCCAGGCACACTTTAAAAAGGCAAGAGTCGTGGGAGATGTTGACACTGAGGAACATCAGCAGAGGCTGGAGGGGACTGGGGAAGGCGCCCGGTCCCGGGGGCAGTGTGCCCGGGGGTTGGGGGGGCGGGCGGTGTCGCTCTTTTTGGAGACGGGGCAGGGGCAGGCTTCACCCTCAACATTCTCAAGATTTACTTTGCTTGCGGCAGTGAATTCCCAGCCCAGACTTTCTTTCTGCTTTCCTCCCGATGTAAGTGTGGACCGGTCAGCCGACCTGGATGGTGGTCCCCTCTGACACTTGAATTTTTCAGACACCGGCCTAAATGAACCAACACAAACACTGTCCAAACGCAAGGCAGGGGGAGAAAATGAAAATACAAATTAAGTTTGCGAGATGTCAAACTCCATAGCCTAATAGGAGCACCAGTTTGAATATTTTAAAAGAAAACCTAGCTAATTGTGTGTTAATTCATTCAAGTCTCACAAGAAGCCTGCGCCTTCGATATTGTCATCCTTGTTTTGTGAATGGGGACAATGAGACACGGAGAGTTTTAGAATTTGCCCAGGGCACGCGTTTTAAGGGCAGGGCCGGGATTACGGACTCAGGCGGCCTGGGTTTGGAGGCAGCGCTCTTAATCCCGACGCAGCTGCAAGGGGAACGGCAGGGATTTTCACGTTGGGAAGGAAGCCTTTCCTGGCAGGTCGGAATGGGAGGCCTGTCTGCCTGGCTGACTACGGGGTTGGACAGGGTGCTGGGTGACACCCCAGGAGGAACTACCCAATCTAACCCTCCCCGAACTTTCCCGAAGGGCCCAGGAGCCCAGGCCACGGGCTCCCAGAGCTCACCAGTGTCAATGACAGTGTCTATGCTAACGATGTAAAACATCTTTCCATGAGGGCAGGAAGTTGCCTAAGGAGCAGGAGGCTGTCGCCGGGAGCAGGCAGCCAGCAGCACGGACATTCGCCACGGAGGGAGTGTGGCTCACCAACAAAGGGCAAAGCCCAGCTGGAACCTGTGTCCTTCCACTGAAGCCTATGCAGAAAGTGCATCACTTTTTCATACCAAGCCTTGGTGGAGAGCCTCCCCTCTTTTACTCAGCTGAGCATGTGGATGGCCATGTGTTCGGAAAGTGGATTCTTGGGACACACTTCACAGGCATTTTTCTGTGGACATATGATCGATGTGTGGTCAGTTGCATTAATGGTCCCCAAAGTTCACCCCACCCGGTGGCATACCTTTTCTCACATGACTTTATCTTCTCTCACCAAAAAGCAGAGTATATTTCCCTGCCTTTTGATTCCGAGTTTGGCCACGTAACTTAGTTTGGTCAGTGGATGGTAGAAAAGACTCCAAAAGGCATCTGACAGGTCTCCTTGCCCTTTCTGGCTTCGGCCATCACCATGAGAAAGGCGTGCCCAGGCTAACTCGGTGTCCCGTAAGGAAGGTGGCGGCCGCAGGAGGCCGAGCTGCCCCACCTAAGATGGGTCAGCCCACAGCAGAGATCCCACCCATCCTGCACCTGTGCTCGCTTGCCAGCAGGCCCCACCCCCGCCGACCACCAGGCAGGGCGGGCGCTGTAAAAATAAATGATCGTTGCTTTAAGCAACCAAGTGCTGGGCTGTTCCTGCGCACAAAGACTAACTGGGTCAGCTGTTCTTTGGCAGCTCTGTTTCAGAGCACTATAAACACATGTCAGTTTCGATAAATTAGCGTTGCCGTCTTGGCCATTTCGTTTGGTGAAAATAAATTATCCAACCCCCAGTTTGTGAGCCGATCCTCACAAATCTTTCTCCCAAAGTATCAACATACATTGTGTTTCCCTGCAAACAGGCCTTGATCCATGGCAAACTCTTCCTTCTCTTTTTCTCATTTTTCATATGCCCTACATTCTGGCGAAGTCATGCCCTAAATTGGCAGTGACAGGAGAGATTGTGTGAGTTGGCTCATCTCCTGCGTTCTGTTTGTACCTGTCTGTAAATTACGGCTCGTCATTCTTTGTAAAGCTACTAGTTGAGGGGGAACTCCAGGGTGCTGCCCTGGATGGACCGAATCAGCCTCCGACTTCCAGACTGCAGAGAACGCATGTCAAACCCTGCAGCTCTGTTTGGTGCGTCAGCCCCACGTGCCCCTTTCACGATTTGTCAGAGTCGAAGGGGACCTCAGGGACTTTTAGGAACGGTCTGTGTGGCTGCTTGTGTGGCTGTTTGCTTCATAACAGTTTTGCACAATTCCATCCGAGGCTTGTACAGGTCAGTGTACCTGTCACCGGCCAGAGACTGCCAGGGAGCAGACCCTCACCTTTACCTTCCTACCTGCGATCTTGGGAAGCTGCCCTCACACACCAAAGAGAACCAGGTAATTTCCAAAGAAACTGGCTTAGCATGGGCCTTAGGAAAAATATCATATGATTTAAAAAAATTAACCCTGGGATCTAAAAAATATCTCAGAGAGTATAACTGGCTCGCACCACGGGCACTGTACACAGAGGGGTGCGCTCCAGCCCTCTCTGTGCCTTGCTCATTACTGGACCTGGGACAGCATGCTGTTGGCTCAGTACCAGGGGACGGGGCACCCTGTCCCCACTGCACCCTTCACAGGTCCTCCCTCTAGGCCACCTCAGCAGGTGGCAGCCCGAGGCTGTTTATGGAAACCAGAATCACGCTCACCAAACACTCCCCCTGGGGTGGGGGGAGGTGTAGGGGTGGGGGCGTGAACGGTCAGGTTGTAAATGAGTTTCTGAGCAGCCCTGCAGTTCATCTACCTGGATGGCTCGAGGCAGCGTGAGGAAAGAGCTAATCCGCTTTTTAACACTCGGCAATATTTGAAATTCCCATGGCGGCTCTATTTCAGGGTTACCGGTTTCCTCTCAGCTGATACAGCAGTGCCGCAGGAACTTTGTAAATGTGCTTGTGATAGGAAGACTGGCTGTCCCTCCCGTTACAGGCTGAACTGTGTGTTTGTTGAGCTGCTCCTCGCACGTGAGGTTAGGGAGGTGCCCTTCCCACAGGCTCCCTTGGCCCATGGTCCCCTAGGCACGCTGAAGGGGTACTCGAGGGCATCTTCGGGATGCGCCCAGCCAAGGGGATGCTGGCAGGAGGTGAGGAGGGCGGAGGAGAGGAAGGGCTGGGCGTTTATTTCAGTCTCCTCCTCTGTTAAGTTACAGAGGATGGGTGTGTGTCTCTGCCTGTGGCCACAGCTCTTGCAAGGCGGACCTTTCCAGAATGGTGTGCTCTCCTGGCTCCTCTGGGGCCCAGGATGCACTCCCTCCCCTGTGCCTGCAGCCCTGGGCGGGGGGCGGGGAGGGGGGCCCGAAGTTCTCCGTTAACTCTTTGCCTTTCTTAAACCCTGCTCTCACCTTTGCGGACAGGCCCTTCATGAAACTCTCCTTAAATCGCCCAGTTTGAGGGTGCTCTCTCGTCCCTGCTGGGGCCTGGCTGCTAAGGAGCTGAGCTGTCGACAGGGTAACGAGAAGGAGGAGCAGGTACGCGGTGGGGCTCTGGGACGTGTCTGAGAGGCGGCCTGCAGGGGGGCCACCGGTTAGCTCGCTCGCAGCCCCTCTGACCCCAGAATCCCCTGAGCGGTGCTCACCCTGGCTTCTCAAGGGTCGCGTGCTTCTTCACCAGGGCGGCCGTAACACACCTCGCAGACCTTTATTTCCTCCCCATTCTGGAGGCGAGAAGTCCAAGACCAAGGTGTGTCAACGTGGGTGGTTTCCTCCGAGGCCTCTCTCCTTGGCTTGTGCATGGCTGTCTTCTCCTTGTGACCCCAGTCTTCCCTCTGTGTGTGTGTCAGTGTCCCGATCTCCCCGGTATAGAAGGACACCAGGCACTGGATTAGGGCCCACCCATGTGCCCTCACTTTACGTTAATTACCTCTTAAAAGGCTATTCTTCAAATAAAGTCATATTCTGTAGTGTTAGGGGTTAAAGCTTCAACATACAGCATCGGGAGGGACCTAAGTCGGCCTGTGTGTTGTGATAAAGCCTGTAAGTCCCTTCAGGTCAGGGATGGGGTCATTTTAGCACCATATCCCCAGGTGCGTGACGCCTGTTCTGTCACTCAATGCTCATCTTGCTGCGCCATTTAGACAAGACCCGTCCCCCTCAGCTTCCTGGTCCGTGAAGTGTGAGCTTAAGGCCCTCAGCATGTGTCAGTCATCTTGAGGCGCACAGGTGACATCACGCCTCCTCTCTTGCTTGCCTTTCGGGCCAGCTGCGCTCTAGCCAAGCAGCTGTGTCAGTGATGTAAGCTGCTGACCACAAGGGGGCTGGTCAGCCGAGAGCCTGCCCACAAGTCACCTTTTGTCTTGGGTGGGAGCTGTGGAGGGACATCCCAAAACAGACACTGAACGAGAGCGGCCAGGGAGCGTTACCTTGGAAGTAACGGGGTGACCCCCATGTTCCTACATCCTTGCCTCTGCTCATGCCCAGCGTCCCGTGCCCAGTACGCGAGTCCTTCCCTCCGGACCTTTGTCCAGGCCATCCCTTCTGCCTGAAGCACTTTGCCTGTTGAACCCCAGCCACGCTTGAGCGGTGCCCTCGAGCCGTCCGCCCTGGCCCTGCAGGCTGGGTTGCGCCCCCTTGTACTGCCCCGCACTTTTCTCTCCTATGCATTCACCACGCTGTCTTCTTAAGTGTCCAGCGAGCTCGGAAGTCCTGGAGGACAGATCTGTGACCACACGTGTGCCTCCTTGGACAGTAGTTTTGGCACTTGGTAGGCACTCTGTACACGCTCAGGCGTAAGTGAATGGTGTGACCCCTTTTTCATAATGAAGTCTTCCCAGGGGTCACTCAGCTAACACACTGGCTGTTCTTTCATTTCCTTACTCTACCTGGTCAGCTCCCTACCAGCTTCTTCAGATCGTCTCCTGGGAGAAGAGGTGAGATGAGTTAGTCCCTGCCCCTGCCCAATGGGAGCGGGAAACACAGGTGTGTTAACAGGTACGGCACAGTGTGGAAGAATCATGAGGAAGGTGTCTGGGAGTCACTAATTGTGCCTGGGTGGTAGATGGCTTCACAGAGCAAGGGACATTTGGTTAGGGTTTTGAAGGATGTAAAGGAGTCCAACAGGTGGAGAAATGTAGCAGAAATATTCTAGACGCATGCAGACTCAGAGTTGTAGAAAGGCCTGGCATCTTCAACAAATGCTTGGCTGTTAAGGTGAAGGGTAGCTTGTCTGCTTTGACACAAAGCAGCTGCGTGTACCATAAACGACCGAGTGGTCTAGAACATTCATTTTCTCCACGCTGCGCCTCCTCCCCCACCTGCCCGTGAGCTCTTTGGTTTGGGCTGCAAAGGTCTGTGTGAGGATTGTACTCCGACGGGAAGCCTCCTCCCTCCTGCCTCTCCGGCATCCGTGGCTTCCGTGGCGGAGGCGGCGGGAGGCCGGCAGGCACAGCCGCCGACCCTTGCACCTGAGTTCACTGCGGGAAGAAAAGCAGCGGGCCATTTCCCAGGAAGCTGTGACTCCAGCAGCCTACTCACCGGACGCTCAGGGGAAACCCGGGGGACACACGGCATGCCCTGGGGTCAAACAAAGGCCAGCAGAGCGAGCGGGATGCGGCAGCCAGGCAGGCCAGGCATAACCTCTCACTAATGAGGCTTCCTCGGCCGGCTGCGCCCACACCACGCTCCCGGCTGAGCCACACCCCTGCCGCCGCTCCCCGCCCGCCCGCTGCCCCCTCCGCGGGGCCGCGGAGAGGGACGGCTTCTCCCACCCTGTGCTCCGCACGCTTGGTCCCTGGACAGGGCTGTAGGACCTGGGTGAACGATGGAGGGGTCGTGCAGAAAGGCCTGGGCCCATGGTCCCTGGGCCCTGCTTCTTTTCGTTCGTTTATTTTTTCCTTGTCCCGGTGCAGTTGTCTCCATTTTCCCGCCACCACTTCCCCCGCTCAACCCTACCCCGCCCTGGCTTTGTCCGTGGGTCCTTTATACATCGGCCCTGCTCCCGGTCCTGCGGTTATTCTCATCTGTGTGACACTGGGGAAGCCACTGAACCGCTTACGTTTGCTGTTCCCTGTGTTTAGAAGGAGGCGGCTTCTTCACGGCCCCGCTTCCCCCGCAGGACAGGGGGTGGGGGCGGGGAGGGCTGTGTCCGAGGAGGGGCAGGAAGGGGCTTGGCAGGCGCCAGGGGGCTGGTCACTGCTGTTCGTGATCCTGGGCTTCCTCTCGGGCCGGGCCGGCGGGGCGTCCAGGCCCTGCGCTGCGGGAGCCGCGCGTGGACTGAGAGCTCGCAGGGCCACTGGCCCTGGGCTTCTTCGGAGGGGGCCTGCTTTTGGCCGCCTCCAGCGCGTGCGTCCTGCACGACTCATCTCTCCCCCAGAAAGCCGTTCAGCGGCGGCAGGGTGCCCCCTACAAGGTGCGCCCCCCTTTTCGCCCAGCGACATCTCTCTCGCCTCGCTCTCCGAAGCAGCCTCATGGTACTTCCACGTTCGGAGGGACCATCGCTTCAACCAGCCCTCCGGCCAGGGACACGCAGCTGCCCGTGGGTTTTCCGTGTGGAACGTCTAAAGCAGTGCTGTTCGCTCCACAGCCAGGAAATGAACGTCCTGTTCTGCACAGTTTCTTCTCTTTCCCCACTGGCTTCCCCCGGCGTTCGCGCTCCCTCCATCCTTCACCCTTCCGTCCACAACTGACGATGGGATCCCCGCAATGGGCCTCGCACTCTGCTAGGCTCTGGGTGCTCTCTCGCTTTTTTCCTTCACGTTGTTGGGATCGCCATTTTTTTCATGCCCCAGGACTATTACTGGTAGTTGTTTTAAAGTCAATCTACTGACTTTTTTCTCTAAACACTGACAGCTGATCAAAACTTAAAACCTCACAAAATAAATTGCCCTTCATATTTACACACTTAGTCAAATTATCCTGTTTCAGTATGTCTAATACCACTTCTCCTGAATGCTTCAAACACCTTAAAAGCACCAAAGTTTGTGCCGTACCCATACCTAAGTCCACTGGTAAAAATCGTAACTTTTGTTCTGATCAATATGTTATCCCTACGAGACTTATTTTTGTACTTTGCCAGGATTGTTAATATCAGACCCAAAAGAGAAAGAACGTCTCCTTCCCAGGTGCATTGAATGCAATCCCAGCCTCTGGGCTGGTGACTGATGGATTCTTAGTTCAAACACAGAATCCTTCAAGGCAACTCAAATGGCAGCAGGTGTTTGCTGGTTGGGGCTCCCTCTCTTCCACCAGGTTCACCTGCTTTGTCAACAGGGCTTATACGCAGGTCCTTGCAATCTTTACCTCTCTGTGCCTTAAATCCTGGGCACCTGGTGTTCTGCCTCAGTTTACAATTAACTTCATTCGGCATCATTAGCATTTCACTTTAATTACTCAGGGCCATACGACAGTTTCCTCTACCAGCCATTCTCTTAGGACATTTGGCTGATCCATTAACTCACAAAGCCCATGACCAAACTCCCTACCTGGTGATTCTTGAAATTACTGGTCTTGACATGCCCTTCCTGATTTTGGTGCAGTTCCTACTCTTTCTTGAAACCTTTGACTTATTCATAGTAAGCTTACCTGCTCTTCTCAACTTATACAGCTATGGCATCTTAGGAAGAGATATACAGAACTTCAAGTGAAAAACTGAACCCTATATGCCAAACTTACCTACTTACTCTAATATCCTATTTTTTTTACTCTTCGAATTACAACTAATGTGATTACACATTTATGGGTGTGCTTTAATACATATAACATTAACCTTTTCTTTTTATAATGGTTTTCCATAGACTCAGGCTGAACTTCGTCAACAACTATAGATCTAGTTATTCTTTGTGACATGCAAGTTGTCACAACCTGACCAGAGGGACACCCTTTCCCCTCCGGCCGACTCCTTTCTTCTCAGCAGCAGCCCAGCTTTTTTTGCGGCATCTTGTTTTTCTAGCAATAGCAACATGTTTCGGGCCATTCTGATGTTCCTGGCTCCCAAACAGGGACTCAGCTTCTTTGCAGGAGTCCTGGCTTCTGCTCATGAAATACACGCCCGGGATCGATATTTGGGTGCTGAGGGAAGGTGCACTGAAAAGAACTAGGGGAGGTGTGATAACTTGGCCATAATTATGTTCACAGCCAAACTGCTCATATCGTTCTCCTCTTTCTTTCACGCCATCTTAAATGGACTCTACAGTGTGCCTACTCAGATTTTTAACGCCTCACTCAGACGGATGATCCCCACCTCTGATTTCATCGTTGCTGTGTACCTCAAGGATCATTATTTTGAGGTCCCTTGTATGTATCTTTTAACAAGAAAGCATCTTATAAAAATATGTATACAATTATGGTTTCCATGTAAATGCCTGTTTGTCAGATCGCTTTTAGGTGTAACTGTAAAATGACTGACATTGAAAAAACACATTCAATTATGCAAAGTAATTACAGACTTGTCACTAAGTGCCATTTCATGGTGATACATTTATTGACATGAACTCATCCACGCGCAGGCCGTCGGAGGCTGGCCGCCGCCGGGGGGCCTCTGGGAGGCTGAGCTCCTCTGGGGACCTTCGAGGAAGCAGGATGCTATTAATTATATAATTCTGAGCAATTTCTAGTTAATTCCATTAATGCTGCTTCATTAATTGAAGGCATTTTGAGATACTCCTGGCAAACGCAAAGAATAAAGATGTTCACTGGGCGAAAGTGTGCAAATCACCCAGCCAAGAGATGCATGAGCCCAGGGTGGACTCATCTCTCCATCTGCAAATCTGGTCCCTTAGAAAGGGACTTGGCCATTTCTGTACGCCTGTGGCCAGGACAGTGTTCAGTATAACAGGTGCCCGGCGACCCTTCTTTGGATGGAGAGGGGAGAAAAATACGTGCGAAGAATGGAGAAACTCAAAGCTGTCCCAATAGCCCAGCAGCATCACCCCAAGTCCACAGTTGCTTTTTTTTTTTTTTTTTAAGATTTGATTTTGATACAGTCTGAGGTAATGGGGTTTTGAGACAAATTCTAAATTGCTTCATTTCCAAAATTCATTTTGGCCACATCCAGGAGCAATCCATCTGCTAATCAATAAATAACATTAAACGCGGCTGCGAGAGAGGCATTCAGCACAAAACCAATATTGTCAGCAACCCAGAACAACTCGGGTTTCCTGACAGAAATCGATCCACAGCAAAATAGTGATTATTGTAAATATTTATAGTTCTAGAAGGAAGAGCTCATCAATGCAGCTTTCTGAGTGGCTCCTTTGCTAAGGAAAGGTTGTGCTGGGCTCCACCGACCATCTACCTCCTGATGGGGATGGGGTGGGCGTGTCACACTAACCCGACATTGACTTGGACTTGGCTCTTCGGGGGTGTGGTGGGTCCCCTGGGTGCATCCTGGATGGCAAAGCAACTATATGGGAAGGACACTGGGCATGGAGAGACCAGTTCCCTGCCTGGGCCTTCGCTGACCTCCTGGGTGACCTCAGAAAGCATATAACCGCTATCAGTGCTCCTTTCCTCACCTACAAAAGAACGATCATCCTACCTGTCCCGTTTCACCCATCAATTATGAGGATGAAATGAGGGGTGGCAGCGGAGATACCTCTGAGCGCATGTTCAGTGGCCAAATTTGGGGACTGGTCATGACTCCTTACATCCCAAGAACAGGATTAAGGAATGAGGTAGAAAGACTGCTGCGAAATCGGATGCCATCCACCTGCGCTCGCTGTCCACGGAGTTTTTATTCCTGACAACCCGGTGACAGTGGCCATGAGCGCGAGCCCTCAGCAATCCTACCGTGCACGGGGCGCTGGCGGACACGGACGACACAGACCCCTGTGCGAGGCTTCTCCTGCGTTCACGGAGCTCAGGGGAGGGGGCTGTGCAGGCAGGAGTGAGGCGGTAGGGAACGCAAGGCGCTGGTGAGCTGGCCCTGGGGACTCGGGCATGAGCTCCGGGGCTGTCTGATGGAGTTTCTTCAAACTGAGCAGCCACAGAGGGCAGCTTATTCCAGGAAAAAGCATTGACAGGCAAGGATTAGCACTTCAGGAGAACCATAAAAATAAATCGGTTTCCCAACCTTCTCATCACTTGAGGTTCACTTTTACATTTATTTTATTTTCTGCTTTTTCTCTGTACCTTGTGTACCATTTTCTTTAGGTTGACTACTGTACATAGTTGTATTTAAAAAGAGAGCTTCATATTATTACCATAAATTAAAAAAAAACCCAAACAAACCCCAACCCACCATCATTTGTTATGAATGGAAAATAACCTTAACAATACAAGCTCATTAATTTTTTTTCAATAAATAGCTGTCAGGCTCAGTTCTAGTTTCTGGGGCTGCAGGGGTGACCGAGAGGGACAGGGGCAAGCAATTGAGATAAATTAATGTCAGATGGTAGGAAATACTACGAAGAAAATAGACGGTGACCTAGGAGGGTTACTTTAGAGGGGATGGTCTGGGAGGACCCCCTTGGAGATGTCATTTGAGCAGAGACCTGTAAGTGGCAGAGCTAGCCACCTTAATACCGAAAAACGAAAACAAGGTCATGACTTCTCAACCAGATACTGCTAAGGGCAGGAGGCTGCGTGAGCTCTCGCCCGCCTGTCTGTCGGAGACTTGCCGCAGGACAATCCGGAGCTGGGAGGGAAGGCACGTTCTCCAGGTGGTTCCAGGTGGGTGCTGTCTGCACGGACTCCGGTCAAGTCTTGGTACCTCCAGGCGAACGCATCCCACTTTGGGAAACGCTGCAACCTGAGAGGGAGGCAGGTCATGACCACAGATCAACACACTGGTGAACTGAGACCAAGAACAGTTAAATCGCTGTCCCAGATTACTTAGTAAAGGGCAGGACTGGGATACCAACGCTGACCTCTCCTTCCAAGCCAAGACCGGAGGCTTCATGCCAGGTGGGGCCAAGCACGGTCTGGCAGGTAGCAGACCTGGGAAGGCTCCCAATCCTGCAATCCGCGTTCCAGTACTCCGGACAGCCCCTTCTCAGGCGAGGTTCAAAACGCGGAGCGGCGGAATTTACGGAGCGGGAAACAAAGCGCGGCCCCTGGCGCGAGCATGCGCAGTAACTCGAGCCAGCCTGGCCGCGCTCGGCGCCGGGGGAGGGCCCTCCGAGGCTGACGTCCGCTACGCCGGCGTCCGCACCCCGTGAAGAGGAGGGCGAAGACTCCATCCGCCATGTTGGATGCCGCAGATTCGCCATAAGCTCGCCGGCTCTTTTCTTAAAAAAATAAAAATAAAGAGCGAAGCATCAGCGGGGCGCCCCGCCTTCTCGGTGGGCACGGGAGGGGGCCCAGAAGAGCCCGAGGCTTTTTTTTCCTCCGCGGTGGGGGCGTTGCCATGGAGACGCGGGCCGCAGGTGAGCCGGGCTGGGGGTTGGGGTGGAGAAGAGGTGGGGGTGGGGCACGGCGCAGCTCGCGAAGCCGCTTCGAGTTTGGAGTCGGGCTGAAGCGCGCAGGCCTCCGGGCGGCGGAGGGATCCGCGAGTCGGGGCGGAGAACGGACGTAGCGGCGTTATTCGACTGCACGCTCAGTCGCTGGCAGTATCCCGCCGCCTTGGGTTTTTATTGAAAAAAAAAAAAAAAAGTAGCAAGGGTGCTGGCGGAAAAGGGGAGGCAGTGCACGCGCGTGCGCGGGACGTTTCCAGGGCAACGGGTTGGGCTGGGGCGCGCGCCAGCGACGGCTCTTTGGCGGCCTCACGGGCGGGAGGTTCGAATCCCGGCGCTGTCACCTCTGTAGTCGTGCCTCCTTTCCTGGCCCCCATTTCCTCCTCGGTGAGATGAGTAGCTCCTTTAGATTTACGTACTCTGCCAGGATTCTTTTGAAGGGGCAGGGTTCAACTGAGCTACTGAAGGAAAGCTTTGTGTCCTATCAAGGGTGCAATAAACACGAACTGTGTAATCGTGTAACACGCTGTGATGAATTGTAATTTATCTTCTGCTGCTGCCTAGCGGGGGTCACTCTCCCCCGCCACTCTTTAAAGTTAAGCACAAATGCCACCTCCTCCAGGCAGCCCTTTCTGGTTTCTGGCCTCCCAGCGGAAGCAACCTGTCGGCTGGCCGGATGCAACGGTGTGATGGGCCTTTCACTTCACACCAGGTTCAAGTCCCTTAACCTTGAACTTGGTGCCCTTCCACGCCCCAGCACTGACCTCAGGTTTTGCTGCTCAGTTCTCCCAAGAACTTTAGCATTTACTGACGAGGAAAAAAAGTTCAGAGAGGTCCCGTTCATCCAGTTTTAAAATGGCAGAGGTGAGGCTTTCAAAATCCACTTCCATTTGTGATGAAACCCAAACTCCTGCCCATAGTAAGTGCTCGGTATGAATGTATTAAATGCAGACCCCCTAACTCGTCACCTCCTGCCTCTTCGGGTCTGCTTTTCTTGCAGAGCCCAGTGCCCATTCGCAAAAGCAAACCTAGTATCCCCCGGACCCTTCACAACTGCCCCTCTCCAGCTGCTGCTTCTGAGCCTGTTGATTCACCCTGAAGCAGCTGTAGTGTCTCCAGAAGACACCAGGACCGTATGTTTGCTGGCCGTTGGGTGCCACTCCCCCCACCTCCAGGGACACCTTTCTTGGCCTGAGTTCAAGCCAACAGCTGGGGATAGTGCCCCACACACCAGGCAGGGGTCAGAAGCCCTTCAAGCCTTGGTCCTGCCTCGTCCCTTTGATGTGTCTGATTCAGGTGTGGGTGGCGTCGAGTGACAGCGTTCAGACCCCTAGCCACAGGTGGCAGGTCAGGACCCTGAACTAGCCGGCTACGCTTCCTTCTGTCGACATTAGAAGGTCCGCACCTGGAGAGAATGTTTGTAGTGATGCATTTGAGCCAAACAGGATATTGCTTGGAAGCAAGATCTCAGTAAACTGAAAAAATGCTTCCAAGAACTGGCGGTTTTCGGCTTCCTTTATGCAGGTGGAATTAAGGAGGGAATGTAAGGAAGATGACGTGAAAATGTGGGGAAAAAGCCAGGCCAGGATTGGATCATTGGATAGTTAACAAGCTCCTGAGTTCTTTTGAGGGCAGTCACACTTTAGGAGGAGGGTCTGAAAGGCGCCCGTCAAAGGTATGTGAACCCAGAAGCCAGGGACCAGACTTGCTTAAGGCAAAGAGAGGCCTTTTACTGAAGAAGTTAGAAGTTTACTCGAGAAGTTAGAGGCCTAGGGCGTAAGTACCCCTCTGGACGGGCCCAGTTAGGAATGATCACCTCGCCAGGCGAGGTTCCTTTCCCTAGAACTTAAAATCATGACTTCTTGGTTTGGTGCCCCCTCTCCCAAGTCATTCAGCTCCTGCCGATTCACAACATGAATAGCCCACCTCGCTTCGTCCGGAGTTGACAGTTTTTAAAAAGAAACCTGGGCATTTGTAGTAGTTTCCTTTCCTTTCTGGCCATAATAAAGAAGGAAAAAATCGTATTTTTCAATGTATTGCTGTCAACCTGTGGTCAATTAATTTCTGAAGTTCCCTGTTTTGCTTGGTTATAATTTAGGAGAGGCAGTATAGTAACTAACAAGATAGAGTTTCAGAGGGTCTACATGTAGGCCCAGCTTTTAAAATTGGAGATTTTTTACTGAGTTGTTCGCTTCTCAGCTGGCTTCTAAAATGGTTCCTGTTTACTTTGTAATTCACATACCTTTTCAAAGATAGCCATCAGAAATAGCTGAGTATCCGCCTAGGGCAAGGGCAGTCAAGAATGAGAGATATTAAAAAGAATGTCCTTAATTGCATCTCCTTTTATAGATAGGTCCGTGCAGGCCACCTCTGAAAATCTCCCTATCAAGATGGGCTGATTTAATTACGTGGCAGGAATTTAGCCTAGAGTTAAGTTATCTCTTTGTTCTCAGCTGTTTATTCTTTAAAGTTTCCACTGTTTTTGAAATTTCTCAAGGGCAAGTGTCACCTTTAAGGGCAGGAACGGTTGGGAGGGTAGAAGGAACGTGTGCTCTGGGCCCAGAGGTTGGCACCTCTCCAGATTCCAAACCCAGGGCGAGCCCTGGAACTGGGGGCTCGCGGCCCCTCCTCCTGCAGACGGGGACCTCGTCCTGCCCCCAGCCCTTCCCTGAGGGACCTGACCCCTCCACTGGAAGCTCCCTGCACTATCACCCACTCGCCCCTTGAGAACATTGGTGGATGGAAAGGGGAATAGACTTTAATTTTCTAAAAGAAATAAAAGTAGCCCTGGCAGGGTAGCTCGGTGGGTTGAGTGTTGCCCTGATAGGGATTCTATCCCCACGCGGGGCACGTCCGAGAAGCCAGCCATGAATGCGTAGATAAGCGGGACAATGCATCAGTGTCTCTCGCTCATAAAAAAAAGTCAATCAATAAAAAAAAAAAAAAAATACAAGAAAAAAAGAAAAAAGTAATCTGGGAGTGGAGCAAATGACATAACAAACATTTATTACAGGTTTGAAGTTGTTTCCCTCCCTTTTTTTTTCAAGGAACATAAAATAGATAATTGAGTTTGCTGATAAAAAGGTTATGCTTGGCATATTAATATCTAAACAGGGATTGTAAAATGGGTGGCAGGCTTTTGTTGTTGTTCTTTTAAATCATGTAACAAGTGGAGCTGCAAACTGTTGAACTCTGGAGTCTGGCACCTTGGTGCCCCAGACTGGGTCTGGGCCGGGGCAGGATGGGCAGAAGGAAACGAAGTCATCAGGAAAGCCACCTGTCATTTTCGTCGATTCAAGCCTTTGATCTCTAGGTGGAGGCCGTGTGAGAAGTGCCTGTGTGAGGAGCATGACCAGGAGTAGAGTTTGGTGGTGGGAACCGACCGGAAGGAAGGGGAAGACATCAGTAGGTAGGGACATGGTTGGGACGTGGCGACTGCCTCCCGGCTCGTGTCCAGGGCCAGGGTCAGCGATGAAAGAGAAGCCAGGAGGATGCTGTACCCTCGACCCCCAGTGGTCCCCAGGAAGCTGGCCTTGTTGGGTGGGACAAGAGTGCTGGTTTGGACATGTCACATTTGGTTTGATGGCTCTGTTGACCTTCGGAGGTTTGGGCTTGAGCTGTGGGCTGGAAGGTCCACCGGTGTGACCAGGGCACCCCTTGTTCTCGCTGCCTTTATCTTGGGTGAGAACCCCGGAGCTGGGGCGGCCTATTCCAGGGCTTGTCAGAGGGGCCCTGCTCTCTCTGGCCCTCTAGTGTCTCTCTGGAGGTGGCTCTCTGTGTCCCTCCCACTTTCTCTCGCCTTGTCTTCTGCTGTTGGTCTTCGTCAGGTAGCTCTGTGTTTCTGACCAGCTCTGGTGACTGGCTTTTCTCCACGGTTCGCGAACGGCGCCCGGTGTGTGCCGCCTGTCAGGCAAGAGGGGCGTGTGAAATGCGGGTTCTGGGGCTAAAGACTGGGTGTGTCAGATAGTGGGGGTGCGTTTCTTGACAGAGGATGTCTCAGAATTTCTAATGTGTCCCCTCCCTCTCTTAACTATTTGAGACTAAGTGGCAGACATAGTGCCCTTTTACCCACTCCTAAGTATTTACTAAAAACGAGGATTTTCTCTTACGTAACCACATTTCAGTTACCACCATGAGACAATAACATTGATCGGTGCTCGTCAGAGTTCATCAGTTGCAGCTCACAGTTTGACCAGTTGTCCCAATGATCTAATAACTTTATATAAAGCCGGAGGAAGTTCTGAGTCACACACGCGTTCAGTTGTCATGACCTTGTCCCCTTTTCGTCTGGAGCATTTCCTCTCTTTGTGCTCCAGGACATTCATAATTTTGAAGAATATGGGCTAGTGATTTGGTAGAATGTCCTTCCTTTGGGCTTTGTGTGATGTTTCCTCGCGATTCCGTTCAGATGCGGCTGTTTGGGCAGGAGTACAGAGAGGCGACGCCAAATTCTCTGCCGTCACGTCGGGAGGCACACAGTCCTTTGTCCCGTGGGGTGGGGTGGGGATGTTGCACTGGAGGAGGTCAGTTTCCTTCACAGCAAAGTTACAGTTTTTCTCCTTTGTAATTAAATGTCTCACGATTAGATACCCTGACACTATGTACTTATTCTGCTGGTCTTCACTCCTCAAATTCCTTCACTCACTGGTGTTACTGTCCATTGATGATTCTTGCTGGAATCCGTTACTACCATTGTTGCTAGGAGATGAGTTTCTAATTCCATCATGGCTTCCCCATTTGCTAACTGTTGTTCTCTTGGACCAAAAACGCCCTCTTTTCCTTCATCTGTCTGTTTTATATTAACACGAGCTCGTGCATTCGTACTTTCGTCAGTGGTTTATAACCCTTTATCATTATTTAAAGTGATACTCGAGCTGCCCGGTAGTTGGCCATTTGAAGTGCCTTTGCCACGCCCTCTCTTCGCTGAGCCCCTTCTTACTTCCGGTACCACAGGGCGCGGCTCTGCGAGCTCCGGAAGCGGCTGCTTCGACGAAGAGCCCTGGCTCCTGCTCAGGGAGGATGGTGTTTAGAAGCCGAGAGCAGGGCACGCGGCGAGCACAGTGCTGCAGGCGTATCGCGGCCTCTCGGCCTGCCCAGCAAACACAGCTGGGAAACAGAGCGGGAGTTGATACCTGCTCACACATCTGTGTCTGTTTTTATCTCAGACGCCACTGAGGGCCCGTGGGTCTTGCCAGTTCTGACCCGACAGCACAGGGTGTGTTCCACCCTCCGCCCTTTCCATAGTCGTAATTCCTTTCCATATCTGCAGCTCCCTTTCCCACCGAAGGAGGGCTCCCTCCCACGGTCCGCAGCGCGGTTACTGGTTGGCTCGGCCCTAGAATATTCGTGGAGTCGCCTGCCGACTGGAGTTTAGCAACTTCTTACGGTCCGCCCCCCGCCCCCACCCCGCCACGGTTTCACTCTCCGCAGTCTCCGTTACCTGCCCACCGTCAGCCACGGTTCAAAACTCTGAAAGGGACAGTTCCAGAAGTGGACAACCCGTAGGGCTGAAACTGGGCACCGCACTGAGTGGCGCGGAGAGGCCTCCCGCTGGCCGGGGGAAGCGGACGACCCCTTTGTCCACGACGCCCCACGCCGCGGGCGCTCCCGCTGGTCCCCGCGCAGCAGCGTCTTGGTCACGAAGCCGTGGCCTCCAAGTGCAAGAGTAGTGATGCTGGCAATTGTCATAGGCCAGAGAGAAGCTGCAAAGTGCTTTTTTAAGTGAAAAGATCAAAGTCCTCACCGTAAAGTACAGCATAGGGAATATAGTCAATAATATTGTAATAACCGTGTATGGTGCCAGGTGGATGTTAGACTTATTGGGGGAATACTTTGTAAATTATATAAATGTCTAACCATATGCTGTACACCTGAAACTAATATAAAATAATATTGAATGTCAAGTGTGATTGAAAAGTTGAAAAAATAAAAATAAAATAAAAATCCTATAGGAAACATGTATGGGTGTTACAATGAAAGCTTTCTCTTTGAAATGAAGAATAAAATAAGAATGCTTTTCATTGTCACTTCTATTTCACACTTTATTGAAGATGCTAGTCAATAAAAAAATACCAAGATATAAAAATTGAAATAAACAGATAAACCCTGGCCGGTGTGGCTCAGTTGGTTGGAACATCGTCCTGTAAACTGGAAAGTCACGGGTGTGATTCCCGGTCAGGGCTCATACCTCGGTTGCGTGTTCAGTCCCTGGTCGGGGCACAATGAAGAGGAAACCAACAGATGTTTCTTTGGCACCCTGAAGTTTCTCCCTCTCCTCCCCTCCCTCTTCCTCTCTCTAAAATCAATAAGCATGTCCTTAGGAGAGAAGTAAACAAAAGAAATAAACAGATAAAATTTTATTATTCGCAGAGAATATGATCGTGTATGGAAAAATATCTGTCAATAAAATATTAGAATTCCTAAATAAAAGTTCTCAGCTCAATGAGGAAAAAAGCGTCGTGTGCCGAGGCAGCGAAGGCACATGGTCGGAACGGATCTTCTCTGAAATTGTGGAGGAGGAGAAGGAAATCCCGGTTTGCCGTTGCACCTCAAACGGCAGAAGGGACGGCCCAGCGCTTCACAAGCACCGAGTCAAGATGGGAGAGACGTGCCTTCTGGGGGGGAAGACGAGAACTGAAAATGTGCTCGGACTGACGGCAGCCTGTTGCACCTGGAAGCTTTGAGCTTCTACGAGGACTTCAGCAAGGGGTCCCCTGAAACAGGTGACACGAGGACATTGACTGCAAGTGAGAGACAGGCACACAGACTCAGGGATGGGTTTGGCGCCTCATCATCCCACAAAGAAGGGTGAGTACAATCCAATAAGAGTTCAAGGGAGAGACTGCAGTCACATAACTTTTATGGCAGTGTATTGTTACGATTATTCTGTTCTATTATTGTTAATTTCTTACTGTGCCTAATTTATAAATTAAACTTTATCATAGGTGTGTACACATAGAAAAAAGCAGTATATGTAGAGTTTGGTACTATTCGTGGTCTCAGGCATCCACGGGGGTCTGGGACCCTGTGCCCTGGGGACGGGGCGGGGGCGGGGGCTCGGGCTCGGGGGCTCGGGCTCGGGGGCTCTTTCTCTCGTAGCCCGAGGCTTGCAGTGCAAACACCAACTTCCAGAGTTGCTCGGGCCTGCCCTCCCCTGCCCTCCCATTTCAGTGCCCTTCTGGGTACTATTGTCAAACAGGTTCCCTTCGTTTGTTTCTGCCTGTATTTCTTGCCAGGGTTTCCTCTCATACTTGTTTGTTTATTTACTTTTTAACTTCTTTAAGTATGTAACTTTTCGGAGGAAGTGTGTTTCTTGTATTTTAGGGGAAGGAATGGATTTTGCTTCTCTTTTTGTGGGGATGCAGACATAGGAAGTGGCAGAGGTGCCAGGGGAAGCTTTCCTAGGAGGAGCGGAGCCCCACCGTGGCTGGGACTGACGTGGGACTTCCCTGGCGGCTGAGCCCGCTCCGTCCGCCTGGCCACCGGCACCCTCCCCTTCCTGGCATCTCTCTTGGAGGCCCTGTGCCTGGGCCTGGCCTCCCTTCCTCGTAACCACCGTTCAGGATGCCGCGCTGGTTCCCGTGTCATAGACAGGGCTCTGGGGACCAACGAGGTTAAGTCTCTGCTGGGTGGCCGCGGCTGTCCCGCCCTGAGCCAACGCCCCCCGCCGCCCCCGCACATGGTCCTATTTGGGAGCCAGAGTTAGAAGGGGCTTGGTCAACATACGTATTTCTCAGGGCTTTTTCCACGAACTCACTGGAAATGATCTCATGGCAGGAAGTGCAGCGTTTCTCTGTTTATGGGGAAATGTGTTTATTAACTGTTAACATTGGTCTCTTTAAGCTTTTCACTGTATTTTAAATTAAATGATATTGATGGTTTTGGGGAGGCAGACTTGACCAACATACCATTACATCCTCAATTACAAATGCTAGTGATTTCTACTAAGGTGGGAGGCAGGAGAAAGTAAGGGGACCTAACTTACATTGAAGGGCATCTAAGGAAAGTCTGAGAAAGTGAGGTTGGAGCTGAGAATAATCAGGCTCCTGAGTTTAAAAACAAAACAAAACCAGTCTGATAACCAGAGAACAGGCACCTGCCAGTTCTCTCTGCTTGGCAGAAAGAATTTCAAGCGTGCGGCTCCAGGGACACACACGTCAGTGGACCGGTGCAGGTCACGTGGGAGGTACCCGCATCTGCAGAGGTGGGGGCCGGGAGCAAGCTGGCACGGTGGGCCCCGCTCGGCTGAGGACTGGGTGCTGGCCGCAGGGCAGAAGTCCAGGGGCATGAGGCTTGCCGGCGCCCTCAGCGCTGGGAGGGAGCAGCGGGCCTGGCCCGGGTCACCCTCCAGCTGCCCAGCTGGAGCCGGGTCTGGGAGAAGCGCAGGCTGCCTGAGCCTCTAGCGCTGACCCAACACGGTGAGGGTGAGGGTGAGGGCCAGGGTCACGGGGGGCTCTGGGCCCCCAGGCTCCTCTCCATGCCCCTCCCCCAGCCCCAGACACTGGTTGGGGGCTGGACCTAGAACGTCTCTGTCCCTTCCAAGGCAAGGACCTATGAAATTAGACCACAAATAATAAAACTACAGTCCCTTAGAATTAGTCTCATCAACAACATGGAATTATTTATGTTCCTGGAGGGAGGGCCTGTGCCTCACTCATTTCTGAGTGCCTAGCGTAGTGATTGGTTTACATTGTGCATCGTTAGATGTTGATTCATGAGACTAATAAACATAGTAAGTTAAAAATGACTCCCCCCCGCCAATCCGAACAGAATAGCCCAGGTATTTGGAGAATACCCCTAATACTTACTTCATATCTGAGTTGCCAGGAAGCGTGGACCAGGTCATTCGGGAAGGCTGTGGATGTGTGGCTGCAGGGGTTTAGAGAATTCTTTTTTTCCCAGTTACTCTTCTTGCTTAAATTTAAAGATCTCTTCTGGAATTTAAAAATACTTTAGACATGTGTGAATATTAAAGGGCAGTTATTTCTCCTAGAATTAATTTTTTTTTTAAGATTTAATTTATTTTTATTTTTGGAGAGAGGGAAAGGGAGGGAGAAAGAGAGGGAGAGGAACATCAATGCAGGAGAGAAACAGTGATGGGTTGCCTCTCGCACACACCCTGACTGGGGACCAAACCCACAACGCAGGCCTGTGCCCTGACTGGGAATTGAACCAGTGATACCTTGCTTTGCAGGATGACGCCCAGCCACCTGAGCCACACTGGCCAGGGCTCTCCTGGAGTTAATTGCCAGGTTCAGAGCACTTTATAACTGGGGTTGGTGTCAGCCTTTCAGAATAAACAAGGTGGACGTTTGAAATTCGAAGATGATTGTGCATGTTTCCAACACCGGCCTTCAGTTCCACCCAGAGTGATTTTATCTCCGCTGACTGTGGCTCCAGGAGCCTGGAACAAACAGCCAGCTTCCAAGCCTGCAACAGCAACGAATGAAAACGTGTCTCTCTCTTCTCCTCTGCACTGGCATGCGGACAGGGACTCTCATGGGGAAGCTCTGTTTCCTCATCCTCCCCCTTCAGAAGTAAGAAACAGGTGTCAGCCGCACAAAGGAACCCAAAGAAACCAAAGCAGCAGCACTGGAGACGCAGGGCCGGGAGGCAGAGTGGCCGTGGGCATTGCCGTCCCCTCAGATCAGCTGTGAAATTGGAAAGGACTCGGCACATTTTTTATAATCCTCACACGAGGGTGCGTTTATTGATTTTAGAGAGGGGAAGGGGGAGAGGAGAGAGAGAGAGAGAGAGAGGGGCATCAACGAGAGAGAGGAACATCGATCAGTTGCCTCCTGATTGCACCCTGACCAGGCATCAAACCTGGGACCTAGGTGTGCGCTCTGACCGGGGATCGAACCTGCAGCCGTTTTTGGTGTGAGGGACAATGCTCCAACCCACTGAGCCACCGGGCCAGCCTGGCAGTTGCACAGGGCAGCTGCGGTACCAGAGGGCCCCGCGGGGTTGGCGGAGGGGCTCCTCACATGCTCAGAGCTCCCCGGACTTCTGCCTGGGGTGCTGCCAACACCTAGAGAACGGGGGCTGTCTCTGCTTCCATAAGAGGGTTTGGGCGCTTTCCAAGGGAAGGGCCTCTGCTTCCACGGTGACAGTGTTAGATGTGAACCTGCTCCATTGCCCAGGGCGCTCACTGGGAGAGCGCTTAAAAATAACTTAAAAAAATTGCCAAGTTTTCACATGGAAGAAATGTGGATGCATAAAATTAGAGTGCCACTGTTGGCCCAGCCTTAATTATATAGCTGATACCCAGCATTTCTCATGTCATTTTGTTAATCTGGTTTCAGCGAAGGAACACCCATGGGATTTCTCCTTTGCGTTTAATAAAAACGTTAACTTTGTGAGCTATAGAAGTTGGCGCGTTCATCAGCATTTTATGAGATGCATGATAATAATACCACAAATTAGGGTGAGCAGTTGCTGGGACTGCTGCCCCCGAACCTTGGAGCCAGGCGGGGGGGCACCGTGGAGACTGGTGGTGGGTGGGGGTGGGGAGCAGGCGGGCAGGTGCATCGGGGGCCCTCCAGGCTGTGGGGGAGGTGGGTGCTGGGTGGGGCTGCCCTCACGTCCTTGAGTTGGTCCAGGTGGTCTGTCCATCGTGTGCACGTTTGCCTCTGGGCGAGACTTGAAGACCAGGTCCCACTGTGGAGCATTCGAAGGCCGCCTCTCACGAGGACCCTCGTCTTTCAGAGGAGAGAACGGAGGCCTAAGGAGGGTCAGGGCCTCGCACAGTATACACCGCCCTGGAGGGAGCGGGCAGCGGTGGGGGCCCAGGCCCTGACTCAGGTGGGTGCCTGGCCCATGGCTTCCGGAAGGGCGGTGCCGGGGACGCGTGGGCCACCGAGCTGGGCACGTCACAGTCACGACGCCCTGCAGCCCTCCCACAGACCTGCACGGATGAGCAAATGGGAGTGCAAGAGGCCAAGTGCATGTTCTGGGGTCACCGGCCACTGGGGCAGAGGCGGGGTGAGGTCTGGGCTGCAGGGCTGCTCTCCTCTCTCGCCCCACTGTGCTGATGTAAGTAAAGAGGTTCACTTGTGCATCAGAATCTACTGTTTCCCCCATGTCATCTTTAAAATTTGCCATTTACATGTTAAAAAATGGATACATAAGGTACATGCACAGAAGTGTGTATAAAATAGAGGGATGGCTCCATGCATATTCCCACACTGAATTCAGCATGTGACCAGCCAGAGGCCGCCACCCCGAAGCCCCTGGCTCCAGCCCCCACCCAAGGGTAGCCCCGCCGCGGCGACTCGAGCAGGTCAGGGAACCTGTGCCTCCTTTCAGTACTGTGACTGGGAGCGCGCCCGGCCTCCGAGTCAGGCCTCCTCGCTCAGCGCCGCGCAGAAAGGGGGGTGTACGTGGGAAAGCACCCAGAGATTGGAAAATCACTCGTGTGTGGATGGAGGCTTGGCCAAGCGAGCAGTGCCTGGCTGTGACGAGGACAGAGCCTCCACCGTCCGAGTGGTCTCGCTCGCCTGCGGCGTGGCCAGGGCCAGGCTGCAGGGACGTGCCCAGCGGTGGCCCTGCTGTGGGACCACGAGCGGCCCTGGTTGTGCCCCTCCGGTGGGCTCCCGTGCCGTGTGACTGCAGCGCCCTCCCCGGGCCCAGCGGACTCACCTTAGCATGGGGAGAGCAGCCCCACTTACAGGACTAATGTGAAGGTTACACGGGCGGCAGCCAATCACGGCTTCTGGCAGAGTTAGTTAGGAATCAGAGGATATTAGCCATCTTGCGCCCGCTCAGCCTTGCCGACGGCTCCTCAGTGCACGGAGGGTGTAGTGCCCTCGTCGGCCACCAGAGGGAACCACTAGCACGTATATGTGCCTGTCCCGGAATGACCGAAGGCCCTGTGCTTTCTGTGTTGGTAGCAGCCAATGGCTTTGATTTTTTGCTGAAAAAGCTGTCTGCCGTGTGCACGTCTGGCCCCTGGCCCCGGACCCGTTGCCAAGCAGTGCGGTGGGCATGCTCAGTAAATGTGAGCTCTGGGTGAGAGGCAAGCACCCGCAGCAGGTGCGCCCCCCGCCCCCTCTCCCCCGCTTGCCGCTGCCCTGGGCGAGTTGCTGCAGTGAATCACGACAGACCAGAGAGCACGGTCCCCTCCTGGGGTGGCCGCTCCTCTTAGCTGTAACTGTTTGGAATGTCTCTGTGACCAGGATGCCAGCTGCGGGTTGGGGGCCACGGCCTGTGTCCCTCACCGCGACCCCGGTCCTGTGACAGGAAACAGCACATCCTCTCCTGACACGGTGCTGGCTGCCGGGGGAGGGGCAGGAGCAGGGGTGGTGGTCAGCTCAGAAGGTCGACTTGGTCGGCTGTGGGCTTTTCAGTGTTTCTGGCGACTCACTGACTCTCTGTTCCCCAGCTTTCTGCTCCGGAACACGGGGGTGGCGGTGGTGGAGGTGCGGGTGGCGGTGGTACCGTCCCCTCCTGGGCCACTCCACCAGCCGGCAGGGGGATCAAGTGCAGACAGGTGACGCTCCGTGTGAACCCAGGGGCAGTTTGACACCACCCTGCAGCCGGGCCGGCGGGGAGGGCAGGGGTGCTGCTTCGAGCCATGAACTCCCGAAGCTTTTCCTTCCCGCGGCCAACACGTGGGAATTCCCCCCAAACGTGCAGCTCCGGGGGCTCCTTGCCTTCCCCTGCCCCGCCTCCCCGATCACAGGCCCTCTGGTACCTGGGCATCACACCTACCTGACCGAGGGCTGGACTGTGCACCCCCACCAGGTAGCTCATTGCGCTGTGTATCCCGTGTGTTGAGGATGCCTTTTCCCCATTGAGTCTAAATCTATATTGTGCGCGCGCGCTCTCTCCATTTCTCTCCCCCTTTGACTCTCTCTCTTTTCTCCCTTCCCCTCCCTCTGTCCCTCTCTTTTCTTTTCTTTTTTTATCTGAATATCCTGCACTTTTATTTCCCAACCTAACATGTCATTATGAGAGAACGGAGCATAACGAGAGGTGGCAGTAAGTCGTCATGTGCCCTTGCCATCCTCCCCAAGCCAGTCAAGTGTCTAATGGGCCTCAGAGAGAGATCGAGAACTCACCAGCCATGAGAAAATCTCTCTCATTGCAGGTCCTGTTTACAGGTCAGGAGACCCCAGATCCAGCCTTTTGGCCCCGCTGACTGGGCCTGGGAGGCGGCTGATGTTCCCCACGGGCTAGGCTTCCTGGGTGCCTGGCTCGGACCTCTGTCAGACGGGCTTCCTGCTGGGGAGGCCGGGTGCCCCCTGCCGCCCGCGTTGGTCCTCTGAGGGCCAGGAGCTGCTGTGGCTCCCCTTGGCTGCTGCTGCTCCGGAGGCTCCCGGCCTGCCTGCCTTACCGCGAACTTGTCCTCAGCATCCCTACGTGAAAGACCCTGCCGGGACCCGGCCTCCCTCTGTCCCACCCCAGGCTGCCTGCCGACGCTCCGGCCTGCTGGGGTTCCCTTCTCCCCCTCCCTTGGCCTCCAGCTGTCTTGTGGCTCCTGGGCCGTTGCAGCTTTTGTGCCCCCAGAAGCCTTCCCAGGTGCCTCAGCCACAGGGCCTTCTGCGTTCTCCTCGTGCTGCCCTGTGGCAGGCATGTGGCCGAATGGCGTCGTATAGCACCCACAAACGCGCACACGCAAGGGGACCCCTGCCTAGTGTTTAAGCTGCCTGTGAGCTCACCGAGTAGCTTTGGAAACATCCAGGCCGGAATCTGACCTTGTCGGGCAAGTCATAGCTTCCTCACCTGTGACGTGGGGTGACGTCTTCACGGTTGACTTATTAGCGGGGCCATGGCCCAGCCGTGCAGGTGACATGCTGCGCAAGGGCGCCGCATCGACAGGCACTCATTTCACATGATGGATTTGTACACTCGTCGTGACGGTTTTCAGCAAGTGGCAGTAAAGTGTCCTGTTCCAACAAAATCAGAGTATTGTGACCACAGTGACAGCGGGCGGGGCGGGGGGGTGGCTGGCGTCTTAAGGAAGGGGTGCACTTTTCCGTGTCCCACAGCAGCGCCTTTTGGACCAGCAGGGCCCTGCTGGCGGAATTAAGTGCAATAAGGAGTGTGGAAGTGCCTGGCACTCAGAACACGTCTGCCTCCTTCCCTGTCTGGAAGTCAGGGTGTGATGTGAGGTACTGCCACAGGGGTAAGCCTCCCAGGAGTGGGCTCCCGGCCAGACCGTGTGTGGGGGGCCGAGGGCGGAAATGGGGCCTTCGGGCAGGCGCCGGGCTTTCCCCAGCTCGCGTCCAGCCTCCCTTAGACCGTGTGGCGCCTCCCTTGGAATCTAGAAATATTGCTGAATTTCGCTGGTCCCAAGACTCACGTAGTCACCTCTCTGAACCCAAGACGCGTCTTTTGATTGGCGCGATGAGAAACCTGTGCCCGCCCCGTTTCTGTGACGGTGTTTTCTTAGTGAGCAGTACAGACATCAGGGTGTGTGGTATGTATAGCAGCGCCTCTTAAGATAGCCGTCTCAGATGTGGGGAAATACGATGCTGCAGCCGATTTGGGGGCCTTGCTGTGACGGTGGAAGAGGCCCTGCGTGAGCCTTGCCCAGGTGCGGCTCACGGCGGGTTTCCATCTTCCCTGCTGAGCCCCGCTGTTCGGACTCAGGGAGTTAAGCATGATGATGACGGTGATGTTACGTATGGTCCGTAAAAGAAACTATTTATAAATGGAAGGAAAGTGTTTTGCCCCAACCCAAGCCGCTTTTCCTGAAGATAAAGGAAGAAGGTCTTTTGAGTTGCGCTAAGCTGTGCTACGTGAGGCTCCAGTCGTGACGGGGCACGTGACGGCAGCCTGGCCCGATGTTGTTGAGCTATTCCCGTTTCTGTTGGGAAGCTGCTAGCGCTCATGAATTTAATAACTTCAGGGCAAGTGAAAACCACAAAAACAAAAGTACAACTCCGAAAGCATTTGCCACCCTGTTTCTTAAGAGCTCTGGATACTTTCATAGGCGCTCAGCTTTGGCTGTGGAGCTCTCCTTAAAGTTGGTCAATCACAGTAAAAAATAGTTACAGAGCAGAGAGGATGATTTATACTAATCAAGGGGAAGAAGGGAGAGAGTTTTTTTTTTTTTTTCTCTAAAGCTATAGTTTTTAAGTGAGGTGATTTAATAGCCTGGTAATGTAGCATTTTATCTTACTGTGGTTGTTGATAGACGTTTAGAGTAGTTGTAACTGTCAGTTGATCTCATGCTCGCTGAGTATGTGCTGTGTCCCTCACAGCGTCCTTGCTGCTGGAGGGAAGTCGGCTTTGGGGGGGGGTGGGGCTCCACTGCAGGTAATGCATGTGGCGACGTGGAAGGTGCCCCACAAAGGCGTGGGGTGCACAGCAGCCTCTCAGAGCTCGCATTTCCTCTCCATCCTGAGATTTGGGGAGGGAGCGCTCAGGGGCAGCCAGCGCTAGCTGGCATGTGGGCTTCCAGTGCCCAAAGGAAGCAGGGTGGGGGGCACCCGTCAGTGACCAGTGGCTTTGCCCAGAGTGAAAGGGGCCCAAGCAGCCTCCGGGGACCTCCCAGCCCATTCTGGTTTATGACCTTCTCCAGGGACGAGTAGGGTCAGAGGCCCTCATTTGTTTCTGGGTCCCCAGGCCGGGTGATGGGCAGCAGGTGGGACATCAGAGGTCACGGACAGGACCTGGCTGATAGCAAGTCAGAGTTCAGAAACAAGGACTTGTTTATCTCAAGATTTTCCTTTTTAATAGTACAGACAAGCTAATTAAACACTGGCAAATAAATTACAGAGATTGAGTGCTGAAACCCCCAACTTCTGTGAAAAAACTGGCAAATAATTCAGAGATTGAGCGCTCAAACCCCAAACTCCTGTGATTTTCCTTGTGCTGAACACGCCATTTTCTTTTGAATCCTTTTGTTAAGATGAGTGCATAGTAATCGGGCCTAAAAATGCATCCAGATTACAGCATCTTCATCATGATTAGCTGACAACATAATAATGATATTTCAGGGTGTGAGATACATTTTTTCACATGAGTCTGCTACCATAATGAAAATAGCTCCTTTGCTATCATTCTGGCGGATTCACAGTTCTTAGTACTTGGGGGAGGCAGCCTGATCGGACACTTTTTCTGGATGTGTTGGCTTTCGGCAGTCTCCGTGCGGCTCTGTGACATCACCGGTCCCGGGGGACCGGTCACAGATCCTGTGCAAGAGGGAACACCGTGCCCTCGGCCGCGGCTTCTGGGTCAGTCTGCTCATCCGTAAAGATTGCACCGTTGGTAGCAGACCAACCCGTCCCTCACCACTGCTGGCCCTGGGAGGGTCCCGTGGCCCTGCGGAAGCCCTGGGCTGGATCAGGTAAGGCTGGGTTCCACTGTGACCCTGCACTTGCCTGGCTGTGTGGCTGAGGGAGGTCAGTCTCTCTGAATGTCAGTCTTGCACCTGTAGAATAGGGATCATAAGCCCTGGCTGGTGGGGGGTGGGGGCTGCCTGAGCTAATGCATGGAGGGTGGCTTTGAGCCCACGTCTGGTGCACTCCTGAGTACAGGTGACCTTCCCCAGATCACATGTCCTGTTCCTGGCTGCTTTTCACTTGAACAGTCAAACGCCTCCTCCTGGAAGCCTTCCAAGCATGTCAGCCAAGGATTCCTGCCTTCCCTCAACTCACACTGTTTGTTGTTTGCAGCGTAGCTGTTGGCTCACACAGTGTGGAACAGTCACGTGCCAGCCCGGGGGACGTGGCCTTGAACACGACGCCCTCCTTGCCTGAGCAGCTCTTAGCTCATCCTTTGGAACTATGGCATGACCGCTGTATCTGTCCGTCACCTTGCTTTTCAGATGGCCTTCCCAGTTTTTATAACATAGAGGCTCCTTGCAGAAAACACGTAAGTGATGGAGCCTAGCAGGCAGGACTTTGCTGTGCTCCCTCCCAGCCTGGCAGGCTGTCCTTCCTTCCATCCATTCGTACGCAGCGACTCTCCGTCAGTGACATAGTTATGCGTCCCACTCTTTTGCATTGAATGTTCAGTAGGAGCATTTTCCTGCGTCATTCAGGATTCTTTGAAGACACCATTTTGGTGGCTGTGCCGAATTCCCTGGAGGGGAGGTGCCGTGGCTTGCCCAGGCAGAGCCCGGGGGCTGTGTAGGAGCTTGCCGCCGGAACGCCTGCGTGTTGAGGGTCTCTGTGCACAGCCCCCGTGCACATTTGGTTGATTGTGAGGCGAGGTCTCGAGACCTAGAGCTGCTGGTCAGAAGCTGTGAGCAGGCATCCTGGGGGCTCTTGGCTCCTTCGCTGGCGGCAGCCCGACCCCGTGCCCCTCCTGCATGCCCACGTTGCACGAGCAAGTGGTCTTGGGCTCAGGGCTGATGCTGTGGGCCATGCTGTCCGGAAACCTTCGAGCTGTCTCCTGAGGAGGCATCATCTGGAGGAGACACCTCGCAGGGCAGAGATGCGGAGGCGCAGGCAGCACTTGCCCACCTCCTTGGTGACCTTTGGTGCCTCCTTCAGCCGAGGCTTCCCTGCCGACTGGGCCCCTGGTGGTTTTGTGATTTCCGTGCGGAGGCTGGCTGGTCTCACAGTCTACATCGCACGGCTGAGTCCTGAGCTGGTTTGACAGTCATCCTAGGTCATGCGTGCTTGTCGCCACTTGCCCCTGGGGAACTCCAGGTCCAGCTCGTTCGCCTTACAGAGCTGGGCACGCAGCAGACACTTGGGAAGCTCACGCTAATTGATAGCAGATGGCCAAAGTCCGGCGCCCCCGGGGCTGTGGGGTCCTCCCGCTGGTACCGTGGCCCCAGCACTTGGTGAGCCTCCTGGCTGCGCCTGGGAACCGAGACCCCTCGCAACAACTCTGTTAAATGTCACAGGAGTCCCTTTCTCCTGAAAGCAGACAGGAATCGAGAATACTTGCAGGTCTGCTGGGAATTAGTTTAAGGAGAGACGCTAAGATGCAGTTGTTCTGTGACATGCCTGTCTCTCCCTCAAGCGGTGTCCTCCTCTGTGGCCGGGCCTCTGGCCGGCGCCATCTCTGGGTCCCGGTGCCGGCCAGGGGGCCCGCCCCGTGGCCGCTGCGCGGCAGATGCTGAAATGAACAAGGAAGACACTGACGAGTGATTTGGGAATTCTGCGCGCCTCGGTGACGGTTGTCGTTTCAGGTGCTGCTGCGATAGTGGTAAGCACTTCAGCTTTAACTCGGGGGAACTCGGCTTGTGGTCTGTAGCCAAGCAGCTCCTGTTGCGAGCAGGCAGCAGTGAGCCTGGCCTCCGCCCCCTGCCAGCTGTGACGCAGGTGGGCTGCTTGTCTTCTCTCAACCTCAGTTTCCTCTCCGTGGAATGGGGATTACAGACCCCTTTCCCCTAAATGATAGGATCTTTGTAGGACCAGCAGGAAGCACATTGAAAACAGCACGGCCTCACAGAAAGAGTGAGCTATTACTGCATTCTCTTCTTAATTTGGGAAGCATTTTGGGTTCCTTAGAAATAAGGCATTTCTTGGAAAAATAATAAAATATCGATTGTCAGTATTCACAAGAGATTTTCATTGATGAAGCAATGTTCTGCTTTGTTAAATTTCTATTCCAAGGGTTGCTTGGTAGGAGAGAATTCTCTCAGATCGTTACTTCACCTGCCTGTTCACGGAGAAGCCCGTTCTTTGAATCTGGGGGGCAGGAGGGCTTGTTCCTGGGATGGGCGCGTCCTGCCCACACTGTGGCCGTGTGCGGTGGCCTCCTGCCTTTCTCTCTGGTCTCTGCCTGATGGGGGAGGAAGGCGAGGCGGGGAGGGCTCAGGGTGGAGAGCAAGAGATCTTTGGTTTTGAGATGGGAGAAATAACAGTGTGTAGGGAGCACATAGAGGAAAGAGCTGACAGCCTGGAGAGAAGCAGAAGTCCCTGCCACAGTGTCGCTGATGGGCACACACAGGTGATCGCGATGCCGTTTGCCAGTGGCCTTCCAGGGGAGGGCGCGGGGCAGGCCTTCCAGGCGCGGGCTCGAAGGGGGCGTGGTCTGCAGGGGCCTGAAAGCCTTACTAATGATTCCTCAGTGTCGGCCACTTTTCATCTCCATGAGCCACCGATTCTAAATGACGTCGATGATAAACACGCTGCCTGCCCGGGGTGGGCCCGTCCCCCGATCCCCACCCGACACGCAGCAGGCTCTGCTTGTGCCGCCCATCGTGCCGGCAGGAGCGAGGCCGGTGGATAGCGGAAGTGTGGGGCGGCAGGTGTTGGCGGGAGAGGCTGGGGAGGTCTCTGCTGGCTGCTTCGGTAACACAGGGCGCAAGGCGGGCAGCTGGGAGGCCGCGGTGAGGAGAGGGGGAGGGACGATATGCTCCTTCACCAGCGACGGAAAGTCCACGGCCTAGGGACTTGGCATGACTGCCAGGTGGCCTTAGGGGGCCGGTGATGGCAAGGGCCCGTGGGGACCAGCGTAGATTTTCAGCTGTACAGCGCGGTGGGTGCGGACATGGGCCGGAGGAGTGTGGGGTCGCTTTGGGCCGCGGTGCACCGAGTGCCTGGGCGCTGCGCTCCCACTGTGGACGAGACCCGCTGCCTGCAGTTCTGGTGAAGCTCTGCGGCCGAGGGGCGGTTGCTGCCTCTCCCAGGTCACCAGCGCTACGGCGTCTGGGCACGGGGGCTGGACGTCTAACCCGGGTGTCTGGCTCGAGGCCATGGTCCTGTCTGTCCTTTCAGTGTAGATGTTTAAAAAAATCTAGCTTTTAATTGTTATTGGATCCTAAATTTTAGATATATATATATTTTAATTTACTGATTTTTTTTTTTTTGACAGAGAGAGACACCGGTTTGTTCCACTTATTGATGCATTCCTTGGTTGCCTCTTGTATGTGCCCTGACCTGGGATTGAACCCACAACCTTGGTGTATCGGGACGATGCTCTAACCAACTGAGCTAGTCAGCCAGGGTCTTAAATTTAATATTCTTATATGTGCCTACAATTATTTTATCAGACTAAAAAATGAGGGTTTTTCCCATCATGTCTCCCTGCTTCGTACAATGGATGATCATAATGGACTATCATTAACTATTTGTGAACGGTGATAATGCTTTAAACAGGAATTAAGTGGCTTAGAAAAGCGACAGATTCCTATTCTTTTTCTTTGTGTCTGTGCCAGCCAGTGAAAAGGTGTCTTGCTCCTGAGAAATGTTATTTTGATCGGTTTTTTCTTGCACCTAATTTAGGAGAGTGCAGCTAGAATACTTAATTGCCATCAGTGTGGTTATACATTTGAGGGTTGGATATAATTTTTCAAGTTCCACATCCGTTTCCTACTTTGCCGTGTCGTTACTGCAATCTCGGCTGTGGGGTTGGTTTGGGTTGCAGGGAGGCCTGTGTCAGACTCGATCCAGAGGGCAGAGGTTTTGAAAAACTGAAGGAAGACTTTTCTGGCAACAGCAGGGAGCGAGCTCTCTGGCTGGGCAGGAGTGCGCAAGAGGGACACGACCAGCCGGCAGCTGGTGGGGCTCAGCCGGCAAATGGTCGCTATTTTTCCTAGGTGGCTGGAAGTAACTGTTGTTCCTGTGAGGCTGAAATAACGTAATGCCACTTTTCTCCTTACAGAAAACCCGGCCATCTTCATGTGTAAGTGCTGCAACCTTTTCTCGCCCAGTCAGGCGGAACTCCTGGCCCACGTGGCTGAGAAGCACGCCGAAGAAGGGGTTAACGTCGACGAGATCATCATTCCCCTCCGGCCTCTGAGCGCGCCTGACCCCGCCAGCCGGAGCAGAACGGGCGATGGTAAGGGGGCGCCGTGCCGGGCGTGGGCCGCCCCCGCGGATGTGCGTGTCTGGGATGGCGGTGCTGATGTCCGGCCACAGACACAGACTCCAGGTTTCCGTTTGGAGCCGTGGGTTTTTGTCTGGTGGGCAGAAATACGGAAAGCCCGAATAGCCACCCCAGAAGTCCAGTAACAGTCTAGGTGGAGATCCGCTCACGTGAGGCGGTGTTTGAGTTCCCTGGGCCTGTGGTGCCTCTCCCCATGCCTGGTTGGCGGGCGGATGAAGGAGTGAATGGCTGATTGATGGAGGGAACGAAGGGAGGTGGCGTCACCCCACAGGTCACAGGGCATGAGCTTGCTGTCGAGTAAGTGGGGGTTTAGCCCGGCTCCAGCGCCTGCTGGCTGCGTTACCTGTAGCAAATGATGTTTCCTCTCTAAGCCTCACATGGCTTATCTGAGTACAGACAGATGCTCCTGTCGCAAGGCGGGCCGTGAGGATTAAGTCAGAGAATATAGTGACAGGAAGCTGTTCCTAAAACCCACATGATCAATAAGTACATACACTCTTAAAGACAGCATTTCTGAGGGATTGTGTACACTCAGAACAAGGATTCTAACTGCAAAAAGCTTTGCTTTGCACGGTCTCCTTCGTGGTCACAGCGTGCGGAGCGAGGTGCACCTGGTACAGTGTCCAGGCATCGCAGCGCGTGGCGTCGGGCACAGACACGGATGGGTTGGAGGAGGCGTCCAGGAAGTGTAATTAGGTCCCTGGGGACGGAGACATCCACAGAACAGGAGGAGCAGCTGAAAACAGGAGTTGGCCAAAGGCCCTTGCACACCCATCGTTAGGTGGTGACAGGCAGTGGCCGGTCTCCTGCGCGAAAGCCCTGTCTGTGGAGGTGGCCATCCACTGTCGGGTTCATTAGCTACACTGATAGTCCAACAGCTCTTTCCCGGGAATACTCCGGTGCATTTCTAGTAGACAGGCTGGCTTATTGATTGTCTGTCCCACACAGCGAGCAAGGACAGACTCCAGGCAGGCACCGTGTGGGCTAACGAGTCTCCCTGGCCATTTCTGGGGTGCTCGGAAGAATACACCCGACAGAGCATTAAGCTATTGAGATGTTAGAAGTTGTTCGGTTCCATGTAAGGTGAAAACTAAGAGAACCCGCACTGGGGGCTGCTCTTGGCGAACGAGGAGGGCGGCCGTATTCGTACCTGCTCCCTGTCGACTGCCATCAGTGGGCTGCCCGGGGCCTACTCAGCCCATCCCGGGCCTGTGAACAGGTCTGTCCTCTCCCCGCCGAGAAGGCAGGACGAGGGGCAGTTCCTCATGATCATGTCTTACTGGCAGTTCACGTTTGGTTCTTTGGGCTTTGGGGAAGCAGAAGAGGGATAAAGGCCTGTGTCAAGGCACCAAGACTCTACCAGGTAACCCGATCAAAAACAGGCAAAGACCTGGATAGACTTTTTCCAAAGACGATGTCCAAGTGGCCAACAGGTGCATGAAAAGGCACTCAATATTACTACTACTCATTAGGGAAATGAACATCAATACTGTCATGAGATGATCACCGCATACCTGTTAGAATGGCCGTCATCACAGAGACAAGAGCCAGCATGTTGAAGAGGATGTGGAGAAAAGGGGACCCCTGTCTCCTGTTGAGGGAGTGTAAATTAGTGTAGCCACCATGGAAAAAACAATATGGAGTTTCCTCAAGACATTAAAGGCAGAGCTATCATATGACCCAGCAGTCCCTGTTCTGGGCATGTATCCAAAAGAAGTGAAAGCAGTCTCGCGAAAAGATAACAGCACTCGCATGTTCATTGCAGTGCTATTCATGAGAGACAAGACGTGGAAACAGCCTCAGTGTCAATGGACAGACGAGTGGATCTGGAAAATGTCACACACACACACACACACACACACGTGAAAATTATTCAGCCATAAAAAATAAGGAAATCCTGCCATTTGCAGCATGGATGCCTCTGAGAGATGTTATGCTAAGTGAAATAAGCCAGACACAGAAAGACGAATTCTGCGTTGTCTCACTTACTTATAGAATCTAAAATAGCACATTTCGTAGAACCAGAATAAAGAACATGGGTTGCCAGGTGGCGGGGGAACGGTAAGATGATGATCAAAGTGCACATACGTTCAGATTAGACCCGGGGATCAAATGGACAGCATGGTGGTTATAGGTAGTAATACTGCATCTATTCCTAGACTTGAAATTTGCCAAGAGAGTAGATCTTAAATGTTCACACCACACACCAAAAAAATGGTTACCATGTGAGGTGATGGACGTGTTAATGAACTTGATTGAGGGAAGCATTTCACAGTATATATGTATATTAAGTTATCTTGGACATCTTGAAAATCACATTGTACAACCTAAATATGTACAATTTTTTTCAATGATTTCTTGATAAAGCTGGGGGTAAAAAGAATCTTTTAGTGTCAGGGGCCTTGAAGCTCAGCCAGCCTGCTCCCTGCCGCACTGTCTGGGAGTGAGTTAGACACGTCCTTCCTGACCTTACAGGTAGAGAGCCTCGGTGACCCCGCGGCCACTGCCCGGTGAGCCGTTCAGGTGTCTCGGCTTTCCAAAGAGAACAGCTGAGCACACAGGCGGCGTCGAGGCCTCAGTCGAGAACTTCAAGTGTTCGTGTCCCTGCCTCTGGAGTTGAATCTGTAAACTCGGGGAAATGGATAATCTCTTTTGTAAAATTCATATGGCAGACGGAAGGCTGAGGGATTAACATGAAAAGAACTCTGAGAAAGCCTGTTACAAAGCTTTTAATTCTCTTTTTATTCAGCTTTGCTTATTAAGATTTTCTTCTTACTGAAATGAAATGTGAATAAGAGAGAAAGTAATTGGAATTTTTCACTTCGCTTATAAATAATGAATGAAGATACGACAATGAGGCGGACAGGATTTCACGTGGAATTGCATGCATCGTGTTTTATAAGAGGCGCATGTCTGACTCCCACCCTGTGCCTCCATACTGACGTTGGTGAAAGACAGCTCAGGACTTTGGCCTGAACTCTCCTCTCCTCCCGGGGAACGTCCCCTGTGCTCGGTGTCTCTCCCGCAGCCAGCCCCCCATGCTCATCCTGTCCCTCTTGACATCAGTCTGCAGCCACTGGCCACCGTGCTGCCCGGAGATCCCCGCAGAGGTGTCTCAGCCTGGCTCACCCTGCACGTGCCTAAGGCTCATTCCGCTTGAGATGGCCTCTGGGAACGTGGCCCTCGGCCTGGGCCGGGGAGGAGGCCCTCCTCTGGGCTCCTGCAGCCGCACTCGTGTGTCTCAGCTCTGTCCTCCCCGGGGGCGCTTTCATCGTCCCTCCCCTTTCCCTGGCTTGTCAGGGACCCCCGAGGAAGGCCTGTACGCTGCTTCGGCTCTTCGGCCTCAGGCCCTGGCACGGAAGCTGACACAGGGCACATCCCTGTCCCTGGGGGCGACTGAACCCATCACCTTGTGTTGTTTGTTTTCTTACCTGTGGCTTTGCTGCCCTTCTGCCTCCCAGAGGATGTGTCCCATGCCACCTGTCACCTGCTACTCGGAAAGCCTCAGTGGCTCCCCCTCATCCAAACCAGCGCTCCCCAAACTGTTGAGATCCGCAAGCCCCACCGAGGAGCGGAAGCCCTCTTACTGTCTCCGCGGTGCCTTTGGCGGTGTGATTCCACGGGCGGGCCCTTTCCTCCCCCTTGCCTGGCGCCGGGACCCCCACCAATAGCTGAACGGGGTCGCAAGGCCCCAGGGCGCGCTGTCGCAGGTGGACCCCTGGGCGTAAAGCTCCCTTCACTCCCCAGGACACTGGGTGCCTCTCCTGGGTCAGCTTCTGTGTGGGTAAACCCATCAGAGCGGCTTCATTATTCCTTTATACTCCCTTTTTTTCCATTGCAAAAGTAATAACACCTTGTTGAAAAAGATTAAAACAATGTAAGGTGAGGAAGGCACCTCTCTCTGTCCCCCCAAGTTCCTCACTGGATGGCCTTTTCACCCTTGTCAGAAACCATTGCCCTCAGAGCTATGGGTCTCGGTCTCGATTCTCCATTCTCGTCGATTGGTCTGCCTGTCCTCAGACCAGCAGTAAGTTTTGAAATGGGAACCTGTGTCCTCTAACTGTGATCTTTTTCAAGATTGTTTTCACTATTCAGGGTCTTTTATATTTTATATGATTTTTAGGATCAGTGTGTCTGTTTCTTCAAAGAAAGCTGTTGAATTTGATAGAGGCTGTGTTGAATCTGTAGATCAGTTTGGGGACTATTGCTGTCTTATTACTAAGCCTTCCAATCCATGAACGTGGCATGTCTTTTTATTCAGTTAGGTCTTTAATTTCATTTAGCAATGTTCTCTACTTTTCAGTGTACAAATCTTTTACCTCCTTCGTTATTTTATTTCTAAGTATTTTATTTGTTTTGATGCTATTGTTAAGGGAAATAAATTTGTTATTTTTATTTTCAGATTGTTCACTGCTAGTTAATAAATACAATTGTTATTCATATATTGATCGTGTATCCTGCAGCCTTATCAAACTTGTTTATTAGATCTAATAATTTTTTAGTAGATTCTTTAAGAATCTATCTTTGTAAGATCTTGTCATCTGCAAATAGGGGTAGTCTTACTTCTTCCTTTCCAACCTGGATGCCCTCTGTTTGATTTTCTTGCTGAATTGCCATGGCTAGAAACCCTGGTACAGTGTTGAATAGAACTGATAAGAGCAGACATCCTTGTTTTCTTCCTGATCTTGGGGAGAAAGCACCCAGCCTTTCACTGTCGGGGGTGATGTTATCTGTGTTACCTATTTTAAATATACCTTCTCAGGTTAAGGAAGCTCCCTTCTTACTTTGTTGAGTGCTTTTTTAACATAAAGGGTGTTAGACTTTGTCAGGTGTCTTTTCTGTGTCTGTAGAGATGATCATGTGGATTTTTTCCCCTTCATTCTATTCATACGGTATATTACATGGATGGAATTTCATATGTTGAATCACCTTGCATTCCTGGGATAAATCCTGCTTGGTCATATTGTGTAATCCTTTTAATATGCTGCTGTATTTGGTTTACTGGTATTTTGGTGAAGATATTTATATTCAGAGACATTGATCTAAGGTCTTTTCTCTAACGTCTTTGTCTGGTTTTGGAATCGGTTAATAGTGGTCTCATAGAATGAGTTGGGAAGTGTTCTCTTCTGTTTTTGGAAGATTTATGAACTGTTGGTGTTAATTCATCTTCTATATTTGATAGAATTTACCAGTGAAGCCATTTAGTAAGGCTTTTTATTTTTGGTGGGAAGATTTTTGATATCTGATTCACTCTATTGGCTTGTCATAAGGATACTCATATTTTTCTATTTCTTTTTGAATTAACTTCAGTAATTTGTGTCTTTCCAGGAAATTTTCTATTTCATCATATTTATCTAATTTGTTGACATACAATTTTCACAGTATTAACTTAGACTTTTTTTTTTATTTCTGTAAGGTCAATAGTAATATCCCCTCTTTCATTCTGGATTTTAGCAATTGAATCTTACTCTCTTTTTCTTGCTGAGTTTAGCTTAAGGTGTGTCAGTTTTGTTGATTTTTCTCTTTTGTTTTCTCTGTATTCTATTTCAACTTTTTCCACTCTAACCTTTATTGTTTTTGTCTTTCTGTTTGCTTTGTATTTAGTTTACTTCTGCTTTTCTAGTTTATAAGTTGGAAGGGTAGGTTATTGATTTGAGACCTTTCTTTTTTCTTTAACAGAGGCATTTGTAGCTATACATTGTCCTCTAAGAACCGCTTTCACTGCATCCTGTAAGTTTTGGTATGTGGTGCTCTTGTTTTGTTCATCTCAATCAATATGTTTCGTAATTTCCCTTATGACTTCTTTGACCATTTGTTATTTAGGAGAGGACTTTTAGTTTTCATTCATTTTTGGATTTTTAAGATTTCTTTCTGTTGTTTTTAATTTTAGTCCACATACTTTTAAATTTATGGGGATTTGATTTACGGCCAAATACATAATGTCGTCTATCCGGGAGACCATTCCGTGTCTGCTTGAGAAGAATTTGTATTCTACGGCTGTTGGGTGGCCTGTTCTTTCTGTCTGTGTTAGGTTTTGTTGGTTAATAACTGTTGTTCAGGCCTTCTAATTCCACTCTGATGTCCAGATTTTATAACCGAGGAATATGTGGCTCAGAGACCAGAGCTCAAACAACGTACAGGCATACCTGGGAGACATTGCGAGTTTGGTTCTAGATTGCCACAGTAAAGTGACTAGCACAATGAAGTGAGTTGTAATCTTTTTCTGGTGAAGAGTTTTACCTTCAAACTGTACAAAACACAGCTCCCGTGAGGCACAGTAAAGCGTGGCTCAGCGGCACGAGCTGTGCCTGCACCCCCGGTTCCCTGCTGAGTGAGCGAGGGATAGCATCTGGGTCCGTCTGGGTCCTTTCGGAACTCTGGGCATAATCAAATTCTTACCATTGAGCTACTTTTATAAATCGTTTTCCTTATTAGCTAATTTACTTTATTTATTTTATTTATTTATTTTTAGAGAGGGGTGAGGGAGGGAGAAAGAAAGGAAGAGAAACATCAATGTGTGGTTGCCTCTCACATGTCCCCAACTGGGGACCTGGTCTGCATGCCTGGTCAGGCATGTGTCCTGACTGGGAACTGAATGAGTGACCTTTCGGTTCGCAGGCTGGTGCTCCATCTACTGAGCCACACTGACCAGGGCTAATTTATTTTTGACTAAGTTCTTAAATACATTTTTTTCTTGTTCACTTGTATATATAAAGATTAGTTGCCTATATTGCTTAACTTAAAAAAGTATTTGTTAAGTCTTTAGTACCTCAAACTCTTACTATGAGAAAAATTCTTCAAAAACCTTTTATTAAGAATTCCAAGTTCTTCTAGTTTTCTTTGTGCACATCCATAAAATTTGAGGCTTGTAAAGGCTTAGTTTGTCTCTAATGATTTCTACTCAGGTTTAACCTCCACAATTCAGTTTAGGTTGAGAGATACTTGAAATGGCTTAATTGAACCTTTTAACTGAGTAGTAATTGATTTATTATTTTGGTCTCCCCTTATAACACGAAGGTTCCTAAATCCTCTGGTTTATTTTATAGCCCTTAATCTTCTTGGTCATGTAGGAAGTGGTCTGCAGGAGACCCTTCCATTTTTCTTCCCTTTTTCTAATCACATCTGGCTGTGGTCCAAGAAAAAATGGTGGAATGGACCAAGCTCATTCTCCCTCTTGAGTGTGTGTACGTGTGAGTATGTAGGAGAATGTGCGTGTGAGTGCTGGGGGGCGGGGCAGCTGGGCTTGACCGAGGAGGAATTTCTGTGGGTCTCCTGGGAGTCTTGTTGGGCTCCTCCGTCTCCTTTCCCCTTTCAGACTTTCAGGAGAAGGCCTCTCTTCTCCTTTTCATCCCCGCCCCCTTTCCTTATTAGATTTCGTAGCTGAGTAACTGGGCACCAGCAGGAGGCCTGGGTGCCGAGTCCAGGGCAGACCCAGGCACTCCTCCTGTGGGGTCCGCCTCCCGGCTGGTGGGTGGCGGCGAGCATGGAGGGATTTCCGTGTTTTTCTGGCTTAAGGCTGGGCTATAGGAGAGGGGGTGCTTAGTCAAGGTAGTGGGTTAAAGGATGTGTCCCAGGGGAGGTGGACATCTCGGTTTAAGTCTCTGCTGCCTCTCCTGGGCACTTAGCCCAGGCAAAGCCATCCTGCGTGTATGTAGGCACGTAGTACGTGTGGTTTTGGTGCCCGCTGGAGCCCAAGCCACTCCATCTGCTCTGGTGGGCAGCACAGGGCAGGGAAGGCTGGACTCGGCGGGCTCGGGTTTCAGGCCTGGCGGGGCAGAGGCTGGCCCAAAGGCCTCTGTGAGGGTCACAGAAAGGAGCCCCACGTCTGGGCCGATGAGTCGGGGACAGCCTTGCCCTCCCCGTAGACAAGCATAAAGTGTGCTCAGGGCTGATGCCCCAGCGCCAGGGAGCTCAGCTTGGCTTGGGGAGGGTCAGCCGCCCCCGCCCTCTGTGGGGCCCTCGTGCAGTGCTCAGCCTGCACCACGGCTGGGGAGATGGCTGGTGGTGCCAGCAGGTGGCTCTTGTCATCTGTCCCAGGGACATATGACCTTGGCCCTCTTTTAAAAGAGGCTCTGAGATGAATACTCGGAATGCCTCAGTCCCTGCCTGGTGCACAGTGCACTCAGTAGCCCTCCCCTTCCCTTTGCATCTACCTGGGGCTCAGGTCAGGGGTCCGCTCGTGCTGAGGCAGGTCGCTGGGTGGCACTGTCATTTGTCCGCAGAACCTACAGGTCAAAAGGTGTTATTTCTGTGCTCTGATTGTACCCGAGCTGACACAGGTGCAGGTCACTGACTCTGAGGCTAACAGGACGGGGCTCCAGGCGCACCTCTGCCCTCAGTTAGTTGTGCCTTGGGGCAAAGGACTTGCCTTCTGAAGCCTCAGCCCGCCCTGCAGAATGGGAGCCATGCTGGGGCTCCCCGGCTCCGATGAGGCCGTGTGCGGGAGTGCTCCCTGCGCAGCCTCAGGCGCGCGTGCTTAATAGTTAACGGTCGCTGGTTGGCGTGGTGACAGCGCAGGTAGCAGGCTGAGGGTGCATTCGGTAACCCCCCCGCCACCTGCCGTGTCTCGCATCCCAGGCCGCCCCACAAAGCGGTTTCTGTGTGGCCCATAGACCTGGAAGGCGCACGCTTCTTCGTTTCTGGTAAATAATTCACCATCTCCCTGTTGCTTCCTGTTCTGGCTGGAAATACACGTCCTGGAGATGGACTGTCAGGGCCTGGCCGTGTGGGTGTTCGGGGTTTTTCTGAGCTCTCCGTTGGCTTGACGAGGGGTTGAGCTGCACAGTGAGGGAACGGCCAGCCGGCTCTGTCCGTGTGTTGGGGGCTCCGGCGTAAGGAAGCCCCTAAGTCTGAGTGGGCTTTCTTGGTGTGTGAGATGTTTTTAAATGGAGAAATCAAGGGAAAAGGGTTTTAATGAATACCAGTGGGTGTGCATCGAGGAATCACGTGACCTAACAGTGGCCTGGCTGGGCGGGGACCAGCTTCTTCAGAGAGAGTCCAAGTCGGAATACTAATGACTGTGTCCATCGTCATATACAGTTGTCATTTATCGATCCCCTCCTGAGCCCTGTGCTCAGCATGTTGGTGGATTTCTCTTATTAATAGAGACTCGGTAAAATACAGTCAGCTTGTGTTTCTTTTTCATGTTAGAATCTGAGGCTCTGGGAGGATTTGAACCCAGGCTGGCCCCCCTCCCCCGCCTCATCCAGTGTTCTCAGCACCCTACATACTGGCTTTGTTTGCTTGTCTAGAGCCCACCTGGGGCTACGTGACTGAGGAGAAGGACCCAGGGCTGGGAGGAAGGAAACCCAGATCCCAGCTCTGTGTGCAGCTGCCACTTCTGGAAAACCAGCCAAGTCCCTCAGCCTTTGGGGCCCTCATTTCTTTTCCTAGTGTGAAAATTGCATTGGCTGCATCCATCTTTAAGGTTTTTACAAAGGTAAGATGAGGTAATAGCTGCAAAAGTGCCTTGCAAACTTGAGTGATGTGCAAATATAGGGCTTATGTTATTAGATTTTTGATAATGTTGGGCTATTTTTTCCATAATGCTCACGCTGTCTTTGATTGAATGAAAAACCTCGGGCTGATTCTTTCTGTCCCTTGCTGGCTTTTGTCCCTGGGTGAGAAGGACCGTTCTCTATGGGGACGTTGTCCCCATGCTGTGGATTTGCGACAGGGTTGAGATGGTCTTTGCTCACCCCTTTCTTCCTACTGGAAACTTTGGCCATAGGGGATGACTTATTTTCCAAATGCTTCCTTTCCTGATGTGAAAAAAATGATTACAGCAGGAAATTTAGGTAGTATAAACAAACTAATACTTCGCAAAGTGGACAGTGTCCAGTCAGAGAACTACAAAATGGGCTGAAGGCAGGAAGCTTTTGTAGGATCACGAATAGGAACAGGAAGAAAGTACAGCCCTGGCTGGTGTGGCTCGGTTGGTTGGGCACCATCCTGCAAAGTGAAAGGTCGCTAGTCTGATCCCAGGTCAGGACACCCAGTGCCTGGGTTGTGGGTTTGGTCCCTGGTTGGGGTGTGTACGAGAAGCAACCGATCGATGTTTTTCACATCAATGTTTCCCTCTCTCTCCCTCCCTCTCTTCCCTCTCTCTAAAAATAAATAAATAAAATCTTTAAAAAAAGAAGAAGGAAGTGCAGAGGCCAGAGCTGGCTTGGCGTGTGGGGAGGGTGCAGCGCCCCGCATTCTTGGGGTCCTGTGTGCCGAGCCCACGCTGCTGGGCCGCCTCTGCCCCGCCGACGCTGCTCCTGAACCGTTCTGGGGCCTCCCTGTCTGACTTGGGGAGCAACGGTGACCTGTGCAGAGGATTTCCATGGCAGTAGCAGTGGGTGGTATGGCTGACGCTTTGCTGTGCAGAGTCCCAGCCATAGAGAGAGCAGGGAGGGACCTTGAAGGCATCTGAATCCTGCAGGTGACCTTTCCCCCAAGATGGTGCTAGAATCTGAGGTCCCTCCCACCCTCAGTCTGGATGTTCAGACTGAAAAGAGGAGCACTGGAAGGCCCTGCCCAGCCCGACAGGCGCTAAGGCAGGATGTCAGCCAGGCGGGCCGACTCTCTGCTCCGCCTCGCTCAGCCTCCCAGGCTAGTGACATCGCCCAGGACCCTGCCATTCCACCGACACACCACAGCACCGCAGCACGGGGCTCCCGGGCCCGCTCACCCCTCTTCATTCCCCCCTTCATTCTGGAGACGAGTGCCTTAAAAACGAATGCTAATTAAGACGAAATACAAGTGGTGAAATGAGTTGAAACTCGCTCTAAAGCAGCTCTGATCGTGACATTTAAATCATTAGGTCGCTAGGAAACTTGAAGAATATTGTGATTGTCTTTAGTCCTATAATTTGTGGCTTTAGATTATAATTATTTTTTTCTCTTTTTTATGGGAAAAATTTGGCTGTGGTAATTACGATGCCTTGAAATAGTTTGAATGGCTGTGTGATGCAGCCTCCGGGAGCGTTGCCGAGGAGCCCTCTGGCGGTTCCTCAGACTTGGGGGCCGTGGGGGGAGGGGCGCTGGCGGTCCTGCTTTGCACGAGCAGCATGGGCACAGGACCTGCCAGAAGGATTTCTTACGTCATAACATTACAAAATTGATTATGCAGGTTTACAGTTGTGACTACGCAAAACATAGTTTATTCTTATATTATTGTTTATTAATTATTGTATTCTTTTCTGTACAAATAACTGTAAACCTACTTTTGCCCCCACCATGCATATGAACACAAAGATGCAAATATATTAGCATTAAAGATATTGTTTGTGGCTGTTAATTTCTGGAACAGCCTCAGACTTTCTTTATTAAAACGTGACACCAAGCCCATTCCCACACGTGCGCGCCCTCTGGCTTCCTTTGCAGAGCTCTCGGGCATGAAGAGGAAGAGGGGCAGGCCCAAGGGGTCCACAAAGAAGCCGAGCGCCGAGGAGGAGCAGGCAGAAGGTGCCGCCGGTCCGAGCGAGGCCTGCCCGCTGGCCCTGGAGGAGGCCCGTGGCCCGGCTCCCAGCCGCCTGGAGTGCACGAAGTGCTCCCGCAAGTTCTCCAACCTGCGCCAGCTGAGGAAGCACATCTGCATCATCGTGCTGAACCTGGGCGAGGATGAGGGGGACGCAGGTAACCGCTGCCCCGCGCTGGCCGTGTCGGGGGCTGATAGAGCTCCAGCTGCTCAGAGCAGTGTTCACTGGGTCCGTTACTACTGGGGAAGGGCTCACACTCATGCAGGCCTCACCGCTCTGGGAAAGTGCTTATCTGTCACCATTGTGGACTGTAACTGTGCGTAGCCTTTGAATTGAATGTGTCATCTGGTGGTTGATGCCCACAGAGTCCAAGTCACAGGGGTATCTTAGTAGGCGATGTGGGGCTACAGAGAGGGACAGTCTCTACCCTTAACGGGGTAAGAAAGATATATATTTGATCCATAAATAAGCACAAAGGGGTTATCTTCATACATGCAATTTGATAGATAAAATATTTCAAACCATAGGGTCCACAGAGAAAATCATAACAGTGTGGGTCAAAGTCTAAGAAACCCTTTAAAAGGTAAAGCTTTCTACTTAGAAAATAATGACGGAGTCACAGGAAGTCACAAAGCTTGTAGAGCGAGTCCTCGTGTTCACGTCCCCCAGGGCTCACGTCTCCCAGAGCCACAGCGCAGCGTCAGCATCAGGGCGTCGCAGGGAGGTGACGCGCAGGCTCGGGCAGCCACCGCTGCCGTCAGGAGACGGAAGGGCTCCGTCCCCAAGGTCTCCTGGTGCTCCTGCTTCATAGTCACACCACCCCCCACCCCGGCAGCCACCCGTCTGTCCTCCCAGTTCTGTAGGTTTGCCACTTGACGAATATTCACTGAATCCCACAGTATGGGACCCTTTAAGATTGGCATAGAAAACCGTCTTTTCAGACCCAGCTTCATAATTTTAGACTTGAGGAAGCTGGGGTGCTCAGAGCCATACTCACTTGAGGGAGGGTTGGGGCACCATCCCGTGTCTCCCCACCCCAGCCTGCAGCCCGCCCTGCACTACCCCGGTGCCGTGCAGCCAGGCTTGTCCTTGCTTGGTGGGCATGGGTTACATTCCCGGGCGTGCGCCTCTCTCAGCTACTTCTCTGACCTCCTAAGGGATGAAGCGCCCTCTGTGTGGTCCCAGTGTTTAGTTTCTACCCTGTAATTACCACGGCGGTGTCCTCAGCCTTGGCAGCAGGCGCAGGCCTCCGGATGGGATTGTCAGCTTCCTCTTGTAATTAGCTGTAGAAAATGGCCTCGCGTCCCATCGATCTGAGTGACTAACGGGACTTCACCAAACACCAAATGGAAAGGGAGGAGCTGTGGCCACCGCCGAAGCCTCGGGCGCAGAAATGACCTCCTGCCCAGCAGTCTTGTGGCTGACGTGCACGCCATCGCTCCATGTTTCTCAGTGTGCCAAGCACAATGTCATACTTCGGGAAATGCTTGCGCAAGTGTTTTAATACGTGCTGTATAAAGAGCAGCTTAGTGACATTTCAAACAATTGACCTTGACTCTTTAGTTTGTTAAAACAATTAGAGGAAAACAAAACAGACTTCTTCTGTGCACTGAACCATGGCAAGTTAAAATAACACTTTTGATATGTATTCAACATTTGTTTTATTCTGCATTTGAATAGTAAAAGAAACCAGGAAAACAGATTCTTTTTATGTCATTATGTGCAACAGCTGGTGTTTTTGAAAAACATTTTTGCAGCCTACAGAAATCAATGTGTCAGGTTTATAGAAGCGACTTCTGAACCTTTCCAAGCTTGTTATTTCTGGGGTCACTTTATGCAGAGAGAGTTGTAAAAGGCGCTCTTACTCTTGTTAAACCCTTTTTAAAGCAGACAAGGCATTTATGTTAAGATTTTGTTGCGAGCGTCTTCTATGTGTGTATTCGCACAGTAGTGGACTTGGTAATTGCGGCACCAATGGGAATGTTCTGAGGGAGTGTGTCTGAAAGCGCACAGTCGGGAGGGCAGGGTGGCCTGGGCTCCGAGTGCCGCACTTGCTCCGTGCTGACAGCGTCACGCGCGTGCCCCTCCCGGGCTGCCTCTGCGGCCCTCCTGCTCCTCTGCTCTGGTCAGGCGAGTGGGGCCCCGGGGCGACCTGGGCAGCGTCTCAGCCCTGCCCCATCTTGGGCACCCTTGCTGCGTGGGATCTACCCTGGCACGTTAACGCGCCCTTCCTGGGACCCCTCTCTCCCTACTTTGTCCCCACCTGGCCCAGGGTGGCACCTGTCATTTCTGCCCATGCAGGTCATTGGCCGGAACGACGGTATGGCCCCATTCGACCTCACATGGCCAGGAGGTGCGGCCCTGCGGCCGCCCAGGGTGGGGAGCACTGGAAGTGTGCGCTGGCTGTCCCCAGAGCCCGCCGCGTGGAGGCCCCGGTGGCTGTGCTCTGCAGACCTACAGACACCCTCCTTGTCCGGACTCTCGAGCTCGAGCCTGCGTGTCAGCCTGTGTCCCCAGGCAGTGCGAGCGTGTGGCCTGCGCGGTGCTGCCCTCACTGTCGGGCTCCTTGTAAACGGCCCTCCCCAGCTCTGCTTCGGTGACCAGCCCGGCCGTTCAGGTGTCTCAGCTAGAAACCGCTCCCCCAAATCCGGACTTTCTGCTCGGATTTTTGGGAGAAGACGTTCTTGTTTAGCACCTCCGAGGCCAGCCAGGGCTGTGCCGCTCAGTGACGGCCTGGTGGAAGCCGCTCCGTGGTGCTGGGAGGCCAGAAGGTGACTCGGTCGCATTTGCTGCCCGAGGTTCAGTGGGCTGCCGCGTGTCCTGCGTGGAGGGACTTGATGACATGTGACTGTGCCTGTGACGCGCTGGGCCTTGCTCTAAGCAGCAGTTCTTCCCAAGACAAGTCGCTGCTGGGCCTCATGACCCCCACTTGAAAAGGAGTGCTCCCTCCGCTGTGGCGGCCCTGACTGCTGAGGAGTGCGGGATGGGAGGCCATGGGCGTGGCCGTGGGTGTGGCCTGGCAGCCTTCAAAGCCAGGCGGACTGGTGCGCCTGGTGCTGCCAGGCTGCCTGGAGCTGACTCAGCCGGAGGTGAGGAGGCCCTGCAGCAGCAGAGGAGGATAGAGAGTGACTAGATCAAAGGTGTCAGAGGGCCCCCCCCATACGTATGAGAGGGCAGGGCTGGGCCGCATGTCCAGGGGCTGTGTCCTGGAGGGCTTCCTGACTTGGCATGTGGGGGTGGGGGAGCAGATGGGATAAGTATTGTCCCCCCACAACCTTTCTTGCGAAAGCCTGCAGCTTGGGGAATGCAGGCGCCTTGGAGGAGTGCTGGGGAGTTCTCTGCTGGGAGTATGCAGTGAGGAGGGCGTCCCGTGGAAGGCAGAGCCCTTCAGATGCCCATGCCCTCTGGCTCTCCGGGGGCGCTGCAGGCTGCAAGCAGGAGCTCGCCTAGCCTTTCCCCAGAGCCCGGGAGGCAGGCAGCTGTGCAAAGCCTGAGGGAAGGGAGGGTGGTGCCTGCTCAGCTGGTTGCAGGGAGTTAGTGTGGGCTAATGCGTTTCTTAAACTGCTGTGTGAGTGCAGGGTGGGGGGCCGGGGGGGGACTGGTGGGGAGCCCAGCATGTAATCCCTCGTCAGTCTGCTGTTCTGGCGGCTGTCCGGGGCCTTACAGTGATCTGGCTGATAACACATGGCTCCCTGGGGTGTTCCGAGATTTAATTAGTTCTCGGGCAGCGTAAAACGGGTGCTTTAGAATATTAGCACAGCGTTAGTTATAAATGAATGCACTGAACACTCTGCCAGTGTGTGATTGCCGGCACAGTTAACTCTTCACCTGCCCGTTCCCACGTCAGCCTGCCCGGTGTGAACGTTGCGACCTGTAAGGACTCCGTGGAGGCTAAAAACCCAGCTCCAGTCCCTCCCCTACGAGTGTGGGGCTGGGGACTGTGGGGCTGGGGACGGAGCCACACCCCTCCCTCAGGGCTCGCCTTGGACAGAGGGGATAGTGAGCACAGAGCAGGGGGAGTTTGAGGTAAAAGGAACTATGTGAGGTGTTTGTCTTGATGAGCTTCGTTTTTCTTTGCAAGCTTGCAGAAGCCGCTCAGAGTTGCAGGCGTGTGCGTGTGTGTCCCTGCGAGCTGTGTGATGTGGGTGTGCACTCCACCTTGCGCGGTGTGACCACTTTTTTAAATGCTTCCTTGTCACAAGGAAATGAAATACATAGAATTATGTTAATGTGCTGGGGTTGAAGAGCAGTAACGTACCGATGGGAAGAAATCATAAGGTATGGTTCCCAAGGGTCAGAACCTGGGCAGACATGCAGGCTGGGGGCCGGCGTGAGGCGGCCCCGCTGAGCTTGCCTTGAGCCGCACAGCCCAGAGGAAAGTGGGAATTCCAGCCCCAAACAGAGTGACAGGGCTCTGCCGCTGCCCCCCACCCACGGGAACCTCACAGGGACCGTAAGTTTAGAGAGTTCCGAGGGATCCAGCTAGAAAGAGGGCAGCGCCTGGCCTTGAGCTCACTCACCCTTGAGTCTCCCGAGGCCTTCGGAGCAGTGGCGGTCGTTAGTGGCATTTGATGCAGCCCTCGAACGCCCTCACCCAGCGGCTGTAAAGCTGTCCCCGGGGCTCCTCAGAGCTGCTCTGATACATAAATAAAATGAAGTGTTATTTATTTATTAATTGTTTAAATTATAGTTTATTGATTATGCTATTACAGTTGTCTTGATTTTCCTCTGCTTTGCCCCCCATCCCCACCCCTCAGGCACTCCCCTCACCATTGTTCAGGTCCGTGGGCCTTCGGCTGCTCCGTTTCCTATCCTGTAGCGTACATCCCCTTGGCTGTTCTATCACTACCTGTTTGTACTTCTTAATCCGCTCACCTCTTCACCCATTTCCCCCACACTGCCCTCCCATCTGGCAGCCATCAAAATGCTCTCTGTATCCATGATTCTGTCTCTTTTCTTCTTGTTGGCTTAGTTTGTTTTTTAGATTCAATTGTTAATAGATACATATTTTTGTGCCATTTTATTGTTCATAGTTTTTGTCTACTTAAATAAGTCCCATTAACATTTCATATAATAATGGCTTGGTGATGATGAACTCCTTTAGTTTTTTCTTGTCTGGGAAGCTCTTTATCTGCCCTTCGATTCTAAATGATAGCTTTGCTGGGTAGAGCAGTCTTGGCTGTAGGTCTCTGTTTTCCATGACTTTGAATATTTCTTGCCAATCCCTTCTAGGCTGCAAAGTTTCTTTTGAGAAATCAGCTGAGAGTCTTATGGGAGCTCCCCTGTAGGTAACTGACTGCTATTTTTCTTGCTGCTTTTAAGATTCTCTCTTTAACCTTTGGCATTTTCATTATGATGTGTCTTGGAGTGGGCCTCTTTGCATCCATCTTGTTTGGGACCCTCTGTGTTTTCTGGACTTGCTTGTCTATTTCCTTCACCAAATTAGGGAAGTTTTCTTTCATTATTTTTTCAAATAGATTTTCAGTTTCTTGCTCTTTCTCTTCTTCTGGCACCCCATGACGTGGATGTTGGACCTCTTGAGGTTGTGCCAGAGACTGCTTATACCATCCGCATTTTTTTTGGATTCTTTTTTCTTGTTGTTGTTCTGATTGGTTGCTTTTTGTTTCCTTATGTTCCAAGTCATTGATCTGAATCTCAGCTTCATCTGCTTTACTGTCGATTCCCTATACATTGTTCTTTATTTCAATTAGTGCATCCTTCACTTCTGACTGGATCTTTTTTATGCTGTTGAGATCCTCAATAAGTTCCTTGAGCATCCTTATAAATAGTATTTTGAACTCTGCATCTGATAGATTGCTTATCTCCATTTCGTTTAGCTCTTTTTCTGGAGTTTTGATCTGTTCTTTCATTTGGGCATGTTTATCTCCTCATTTTGATAGCCTTCTTGTGTGTGTGTGTGTGTGTGTGTGTGTGTGTGTGTGTGTGTGTATTAGATAGAGCTGTTTTGACTCACTGTCTTGGTAGTGTGACCTAATGTAGTAGGTGTTCTGTAGGGTCCAGTGACACAGCCTCCCCTATCACCCAAGACGGGTACCTGAGGTGCACTCTTCGTGTGGGCTGAGTACACCCTCCTCTTGTAGTTGAGACTTGGTTGCTGTTGGTATATCAATGGGAGATATTTTCCTAGTCAAGTCATCTGCAAGGACTGGCTGTGACCACTTACCATCAATCTCTGCCCTCCATGGTGTATCAGCTTTGTAGGGGCAGGGTGGGTGCTCCAATTTGGTCTGTAGCTGTCCACTGGGTGCGCTGACTCTGGGGTTTCCCAGGTGGTGCAGGTCAAGGTCAGCCCCCATCTGTGTTCTGCCTGGGGCCCCCTGCCTGAGCTATAAAGCAATCTGAGAAGGCTGTTACTTGTACTGAGCTTGGAGATTCCCAGGTGAAGCCAATCTGTGAATCTAGGCTGGCTGCTGCTAGTGCCGGGCCTGGGGCTCACTGAGGCCAGCTGCTGCTTGTTTGATAGGATTTAAGAAGTTGTGAAGCATGAGCCAAGACCAGCAGTTCATATGGAAAAGCAGCCTGGGTGGGCTGGCAGGTTGGGTGTTGCAGAATCTCATGCGATCTCCAAGGCTGGTCAAGTGGTGTTGGCTAAGTTGATGGAGCCTCAGATATAGCAGCAGTTTGCTAGCTCTGTGGGGGAGGGTTCAGAAAGGGGACCATGGCCTCTGCTTGCCTTGTGCCAGACACTTCACTTCTTCCCTTTATGCTTTTTAAGCTGCCACGCCAGGGCTGGAGCTCAGAGGGAGTGAGTCTGAGTCCATGTGTCCGTGTGCAGGTTAAGAGGAACTGCTTGTGGTTCCAGCAGTTTCTTCTACTGACTCAATCCCCACTGGTTTTTGCAGCTGAAAGTTGTGGTGATTTACCTTCCTGGCATTGGAACTGTGGGCTGGGGGGCCTAGTGTGGGGATGGGACCCCTCACTCTGGAGATAACCCTCCTGAATTTTTATCCACCACAGAGGGTGAGAGACTAGCCCGTTTGACATCTGTGCCCTCCTACCAGTCTGGATGGATGTGGTTTCTTTGATTCCATAGTTGTCAGACTTCAACTCGATTTTGGATGGTTCTGAGTGATGGTTGTTCTATGTTTCAGTTGTAATTTTGATGGGGTTGTGCAAAGAGGTGAGCCATGTCTACCTACACTGCCATCTTCCCGATTATTTATATCAAAGCATTATTTAAAAAGCCAAAAGGAATCCCATAATGCATTGTTTCTGCCTCTTGACATCACCCTCTGTTCTGCTGTAGCTATTAATGCAGGCGTGTCACCCAACACAGAGGCCACAAAAAGAGCTGCTGTGGCTCAGGCAATTTGTAGGCCTTTCAAAATGTTTTGTTGTTACAGCCACTAAACAGTAAAATAAAATGAAACAAAACCCACCACCAGGGACAGTGCAAATCAGACATCACAGAAAAGTCATCACTGGCAGTGACTTTGGAGACCACTTGTCTGGCCCCATCCTTTAGCTTTTTGGGGGCCACCACGCTCTTCGAGGAATGGACGTGAGCACTGGTCCTCGACTTCTCCCTCTGGCCACGGAGAGTGAGGTACCGCGCTGTGTGAGTCCTGATCTCAGCTGCTATCATTTCCTTTCAGTTCTCTGGTAACATCTTTAGTGTTGATACTAATTATATGACTAAGGACCTTTTTCAGTCAGTTCAATAAAATCCGTAAAACTGCTTCCACCAGGTCTAAAAATGTGCCCGGCACCCGATGATGGGGACAAGCATTCAGAGACACTCATTCCTAGCACATGGAAAGTGAGTGTGGGCTTCAGTCAGTCTGCACGAGCCCGGCCCTCCCGTCACCTCCTCTTGAGAGACTTGACTTCAGGAGGACCTGTGCTTCTGCCTTGTGTCTCTGCCTCCAGGCGTTTGTTGGGACGTGGGTGTGCGGTCTGGCTGTGGGTGGACGCGGACCCGAATCGTGGGAAGCTCCGAGTCACCCGGGCTGAGTCACCCGGGCTGGCTCCCTTTGGTTTGTCCCATGTTTTTGGCTTCTGCCTTGTCACCGCATGGCTCTGACCTCCCTTCTGATAACCCAGCGCTTTGCAAGCCCCTGCTGTCCACCCGCTCGCTGCTCGTCCTGCCCCCCGCCCCCTGCTCGGCTCCTCTCTGCAGAGGGTGCTGTCTGCTCGTCAAAACGGTCTGAGGAAGCTGTCCTTGGGCGGGGGATTTGAGGTTTGCGGCTGTGACCCTAATTAAGGGAAGAGCCCTGTGCCATCCTTGCCTGTCTTTGCGTCTTGCTCTGGACGCTGGAATAGCGCTGCACTCAAGAGCTCGTCTTCACTCTGGTGATGAAGCAGCTCCCGCCCCCAGGCTCACACCAGGTTTGGCCATGTGGAGCTAGTGCTTGTTCTGCTGTGGCTGACAGCCATGCTCCGGTGAGCTTGGAAGTCTTTTGAACACATTCAGTCCATTCTTCCAGGGACGGTGCGGACTTAAAGCACAAATTTAACCAAGCTACCCCTCCGCCTCCAAACAGCGATTGAGTGGCTTACCACTGCCTTCCAGATTGGCAGTGGCAAGGCGGGTCAGATGGGGCTGACATGTGGCTGGCTCCCTCGTTATTTTAAAAATATTTAGATGAGAGTCAACTCTGAAAAATCAGATTTCATACAAAAATCTGGAATTCCAGTCTCCCTTTGAGCAGTCAAAAGGTTTGGTGACTACGTCCCATGACCCAGCAGTGCAGCCCTGGCCGGAGCTAGTGCCTGTGTCCTGTCCCCTGAGACTCGCCTGGCCAGTGTCGGTCGCTCGTGCTGCCTGATGGGCCCCGTGAGCATCGACACTGGCTGAAGGTCCCGGACTTCTCACAGTGTTGCGGTCCTCCGGGAGCTCGCTTTCCCTCTGCTGGCTTCGTTTCGGCCCCCCTTCTGCTGCACGCAGTGAGCCACGCGGGGCCCCTCGCCAACGGTTCCTCCTTGTCTCTGCTACCTTTCCTTTGAGTGGAACGCTGCGATTTTTACCCCACCCTGTCCTTTGCCCCACACACCTTTGGCGCTACCTGTTGCTGCAAATGCTGGTTTTTTTATATTTATTGGAAAGGTTGCCTCCTTAGAAAGTCTTTTCTGACTTCTCAATTAGAACCTACCAGCCCTTCCTGTAATTGTCCCAAACCCCCTCTCCTTTAAGTCGCTGTGCAGAGGCCCGTCCCCGACTGCACCTGTTTGCACGCCTGTCTCTCCCACCAGAGCACAGGGCACAGGGGTAGGGTCTGAGGCTGCGCCTTAGAAGGCTGGGTCCCCCACACCTGGTGCGTAGGAGGTGCCCACTTGCCAAGTGACTGAGTCCTCCTCAGGCTGGAGACCTTGGTGATCTCCTCTCCCCTCAGTGTTGTTTGTGGATGACTCTGAGGTCTGGTGGGGTTCATGCCCGCGAGACGAGGGGCACCCAGTGCCTGAACCGCAGCCTGCGGCAGGGGTACAGGGACCACTTACTGATGCAGTGACAGGCTGATGAGCCCAGGATGGCATCTGAAGGGACGTAGGGGCCTGCCCGCATAGAGGGCCAGTGTGCATGCCACCCGCACATTTGCCTACCACCCCCTGGAAGGGTTCTGGGCGCCCTCCAGCTCTGTCACTGCTTGCAAAGGGTGTCTTACTCATCTCAGTGCTTGCTCTTCAGGGAACGAATCTGACCTTGAACTGGAGAAGAAGTTTAAGGAAGAAGATCGAGAAAAGGCCCCGAGGAGAGCGCGGACGCAGAGGACGGAGAAAGTCCAGAAGGTCTCCTCGGGGAAGGAGGCCGGGCAGGTTTCTGGGGCGAAGAAGCCCATCATCAGCGTGGTTTTAACTGCACACGAAGCCATCCCAGGTACCGCAGCGAGTGGAAGGGACCAAATGGGAGCTTCCGGGCAAGGCCGTACTGAGGGCAGCCCGGCCACTTGGGCCCGGGGCTCCGGGCAGTGTGTGCGCTGACGGGCTCCCCACTTCATCGCCCATTAACCTGGGAATGGCAGGGCTGTGGGTGCTGCGTGCAGGAAAGGCGGGGAGGGCCCCTTGGGCCGTCTGCTGCGCCGCTGACTCTGCAGCCCCTGCCTGCCCGCCCCCTCGCAGCGGCCCTGCAGGAGCCCTGGCCAGGGACAGGCCTTCCTGTCTCCGCTCCCCGACCTGCCCCCCTCCGGATGCCCTCCTTCCCCTCACTGCACTCGGCAGGGCAGCGGCTGCTCCAAAACTCGTGCTGATTGTTCAGTACCCCGCCTCACTCCTTTTGTGCATTTTTAGTGGGTTCATCAAATATTTTATAATACTAGAAATTTCTGTCTCCTTTCATATAAAATAGCAAGTGGATATATACTACTACTTTTTTCTTTTACAGTCTCTTCCAGGAAGAGTTACTTTAGACTAAAAGTAGTTTAGGATCGTAGATTCCAAAGCAAAATAATGAGTTTTTTTCCCTATCAATTTGGGGTGACAGGTGTGGAATAAAACTTTAAAAGTTAAGTTTAGGATTTTAAAAACAGCTACTGCCTTTTAACAAAAACCATCTTTTTTTTTCAATGCTAATAGTAACATTATTTAAAACGAAAATGCTGAATAAATGCTTCTTAATACTTCAGTGCCAAGTATGTTGGCAAGTGGAGAATAATGCACATCAAATTTGTGGCTGGAAGAACTTCCTGGCAAGTCACTCTACCTGCCCTCCCCACTTCAGAGCAGTGTTACTCTGTTCTGGGGAATGAAGATCCCAGGAAGGGGGTCCCTGTTCTCAGCCATCTCGAGAAGAAGTTTCTACAATAATTTCTTAAATGTCGATGGTAGTACTTTGAGATTTCCGTTAAGTGGGAGTGAAAAGTAGAATTAAGTTCCTGTGGTATAACAGAAGCAAGGGGTAGATCAGAGCCTTTTATGTAATGCACTTGACAGACATCTGTGCCAATAGGCACACACGTGTGCACATTTGCAGGACGTGTCCACAGCGTGAAAGATCTTTGATCATGTTATAGCATAGAATCGCACACGTGCAGGCGGCCCTTGGATGTGTTCACTCCCCACCCTTCATTTCGTGTGTGCAAGCAGAGGCCCTGAGATGGAGAGGGAGCATCACACATGGGACTGGACCCCAGGAGCCCACACGCCTGTTCGCTGGGGACTAACTGCTTCCACTTTCCCATGCTGGCTTTTTTTTAATGTTTTCTTTTTTAAAAAATTTTTGTTCAATTACAGTTGTCCCACCTTTTTTCTGTTGCTCACCCCTGCCCCCCTGTCTTTTTTAAAAAAGATTTTATTTATTCATTTTAGAGAGGGGGAGGGGAAGGAGAGAGGGAGAGAAACATCAGTGTGAGAAAGAGCCATCGATCAGCTGTGTGTCATGCGCCCCCTACTGGGGACCTGGCCGACACCTCAGGCGTGTGCCCTGACTGAGCATTGAACCAGTGACCTTTCAGTTTGTGGGACGATGCCCAACCCACCGAGCCACGTTAGTCAGGGCCACTACTCCATGCTCTTGATGCCAGTTTAAATTTCAGCACAAGTTCAACACGTGATTTCACATAACACCTTACAGGTAAACATGTCTGTATCTATCTGTATGTTTGTGTATTTTTAATAAATAGATCAAGTGAAAATGAACCTCAGAACCCTTTGATAGGTTATTAGAAAACATATCCTTTTTCCCCAAGCGCCCATATGTGTGACCTGAAGGGAAACTCACCCCATACACAGGAGTCGTCCAGGAAAGAAACGTGCTTCCCAGGCTCTGCTCACTGCACGGGGCTGCGGTTGGGGCCACTTGCAGTGCCTCCTTAATACGCGGTGCATTGTGCCTCCATCTCAGGTGCCACCAAGATTGTTCCTGTGGAGGCGGGGCCCCCCGAAACAGGAGCCACAAATGCCGAGGCCGCCGCAGCCGAGCTGGCACCCCGGAGGGGGTACCAGGAGTACGCCATCCAGCAGACGCCCTATGAGCAGCCCATGAAGTCGAGCAGGTACAGTGTGTGTTCTGTGCGACTCCCGCCAGAGGCTGGCACCAGGGCCGCCCCAGGGCAGCTCGCGGATCGGGGCTGTGCCTTGAGAAGGACACGGGTGTCCTGCTTTAACCGAAGAGTCTACCCCTCCCATGGCCAGTCAGCGGCCCCCCGTGAGCAAGTGCGTGTCCCCTCCGCATGCTCAGTGAGATGGGGGCCCGTCTCAGCCGTGTGAGTGCCCGCTGAGGTGGAGTGATGAACTGGTCACCGGAGCTCCGCAGCCTTTTTGCAGCTGAGAGGAAAAACACAACACTAGCCATCAGGGGCGCCTCTGGGACTGGAAGAGGGGAGCGAGGTGTTCTTGACGAGGAATAAGCCTCTGTGCCCCATCGGCCTGGGTGGGCTCCCGACCCTTCTGCTAGAGTTCAGCTCAGCAGGTGAAACGCCTGTGCTGTGTCAGGGACGGGGCACGTGAGCGGGGGCAGGGCAGACACGGCTGCTGCCGAGGGGTGGGGGGAAGCTCTCACTCCGCTGGGACCTGACACAGGCGATGTGGCCTCCGAGCCCCTGTGACGCCAGCCGTAGGCTTGTCCAGTGCGTCGGACTCGGCGTAGCGGAGAGAATAAATGAGCAAACAGATGAGAAGCGTCTGGCGCCCGCGGTGCTCTGACGACACGGGAACATAATGTCACGTGGGGACATATGTCATGGGGGGAGGCTTCATTAATTTGTAGCCTCAGTCCACTTTTCTTGCAAATGTGAACAACTGAATTTATTGATGAAACTGTAAAAATACTCACTTCTTTGGCAAACCTGTAATGGAAAGAAATTTGAAGATCATTCGGGTCTTAACTCAGGTTGATTTGTAGGCTTCAGCTAATTACCTTCATAGTGTTTCAAGGCCCACTGGGGAGGCCTTCAGCTAAATGCTAGTCCAGTTGCAGGTAGAGATGGTCCATATTGAAGTAGCAGATTGAGGCTGTATTTCTATTGTGGCATATCCTATTAATATTTTATAATATTTGTTGTGAAAGAGATTTACTCACATGTACAGTTTTTCCTTGTAAAATACGGAGGCGAACTTCTAGGCTACAGCACTATGTCAGTCAGGTCATGTCCGTTAGGTTCCCATGCAAACATGGTTCCGATTTATTATACAGAAACTGTTGGAAGTCTGGAAAAGAACCAGGAGAATCATCTGTGATCTCACTACCCTGAGATGATGACCACTGTTAAAATTTTTAAGAGTTTGCCCTTTCAGCCTTTTTACAGCTCATATGTTTTATAAAATTGAATTTATATTTGAGGAGTGATTTTGAATCTTGCTTTTAATATTAGCCACATTGTACTTTCTTGCTCAAATATTCACAAACTCTGTCCTAGGGCGACCTGCTGTACCATGATGAGTATAGGCTCTCATCTTCTCGGCCCTGGACATGGCAGCTGGGGGATCTGTGTAACATTCCATTGGACTGTACCCTCTAAGGCCTCTCATTGCCGTTGGAGCACTTGGCCTTGGCCCTCTGGGACAGCCGCCTCTCCCGCCTGGCCTGGCCACCTCCCGTGAGCCTTCTAGTGCCCTGGCTCCCTGGCTTCAGCCATCTGGGCCCTTTCTACTTCCTTGACCGGTCCTTGCAGGTGCCTCCCCGTCTTCCTGGGTGCCGCCCCTCCCCCGGTCATCCTTCAGCTCCCCGCTCAGCTGTCCAGTCCTCAGGGCGGCTGCCCCCGACCCGGGCTCCTCCCGGATCCTGTCTTCTCCCATCACAGTAGGGAGCTCACAGTCTTCATCTGCTCAGTTTTATGGCTGTTGGGCTGGGCCGTGGTGTCTCTAGAAGGTTAGCCCCAAGAGAGCAGGAGTGGTGTTTATTTTTTGTCCCTGTGTATCTCCAGTGCCTGGGATACCTTTTGAAATAATGAATGAATGAAAAAAAATATGTGCAAAGCAGTTTCCTATGTTGGGAGCCTCCGACAGCTTCCCGCTTTGAGCTTTTGTGAGAGAGAAGCCGCTCAGTGAGCACCTTCATTCGAGTTTTGTGCTCCTTCTTTTGGATCCAGAGACCTGGCCTTTTGAACGGGTTGCCCGATGGCATTCCCCTGCAGTGGGTGAGTGGGGGACATCGGGCAGCGTAATCTAACAGGAGCCGGAGGGACCTGGCAGCACGGCGCACCCGGTCACGGTCACAGTCAGCGGCGTGCTCCTGAGGGTCAGACGGGGGCTGCGTAGCCCCTTCCTCAGACGCATCCCCCTTCACGGGGACCAGGGTGCTGAGGACTTTGTCAGGTATTTGTCTGATAATACACTGAAAATCACAGCAAAGGATTCTCCTAAGGCCGTTTAGATGTTGCATTGGAGAAGAAATGCTGTGATGTGTTTATTTAATTAACATTTTGAATCCTTTAGTGTTCTTTGCACCAATAAAATATGTTGCCTCCTGGATATCTTTATCATTCGAGAAAGGTCCAAATGACTTTCCTTAAATTAGCCTTGGGTTTAGCATGCAGGCTTACCAGTAACTTTCACATTTGAATATTTTAATTACACCCTGTGAGTTGGACCCTCTGGGGTTCATGGACTGTGATCCATTTAAATATTTTTGATTTAAGGACAAGACAACTCGTGTTGATCAAACACAGTTGTGGGGAGAGTCCGTACATACAGACTTGGCAGGCCCAGCGGGCGGAGCTCGGTGATGCCTGCGTCACAGCGCCGCGAGGTGGCTCCTGTCTCTGAGGGCCTCCCTGGGGCACCTGGCCACGCCGTCCAGAGGGAGCCACTGGGAGGGAGGAGGCCTGGCCTGCCCCCTTTGGCTCACTGCCATCTCCTGTCCCAGTGCATGTTGTAGTGCTTGGGCGACTGTCACTTGTTGATTTTGGAAACAAGGCATGGCTGTTCCAACAGCAATAGAAGCCCCGCCCGGGGCCTTCTCCACATGTACGGTCCCACTGGGCAGGGGGTGGGTGAGCATGGTGCTCTCGGACAGCTCAGAGGGTGAGGAGGGATGGGCAGGCTCGGGAGGCAGACGGTCCGCTCGGGTTCAGACCCTGGCCCCACCACTCACTAATTGTGTGACCCCGGGCAATGGCTCAGTTTTCGTGTCTGTAAAGTGGGTCTAATGATAGGGTTTGGATTAGATACTCAGTATAGGGGTTGGCGTGTGCTAAGCACTCAGTACTCATTAGCTGGTGTTATTACCGTCTCATTACAAACACACACATCATCCTGTTCAAGAGGAAGGGCCCGAGGGGGCTGTGCTTTTCTCCTGCACCCCCTGCGTGAGCTCCAGCAGCGCCTGAAGCTCAGGGCAAGTGTTAATCAGCGACACTCATTTATTAGTAAGTGACGAATGAGGTTCATAACCCACTGCTGAACTCAGACAGCTGTCCGAGTTCAAGACCAGTCGTGACACAGGAACAGGAAGATGTGGTTCTCTGCTGCTGGGAGAAAGTAGTGCGGCACAGGTTAGCACTGGCTTCCTGTGACTGTGCCGCAGAACTAGACAGCCCGTCCCCCCACCTGCTCCCACCTGCAGTCCCCGGCCGCGGCTGGTCGGGCCCGCGGATGCCCACCTCACTAAGTGCCCAGTGCCGCACGCTTCCACGCTCGGACACGTCCTCAGCAGGTCGGGAGAGGTAGCTCAGTTCTCAGGGCTTGGGCCTGTTCCAGGCTCCCGATCGGACACCTCAGCTCAGTTTTCCTGGAGAGAGGTGAGCACCTAGAGAGAGGCTGGGTCTTTCGCTGGCAGGCGGCCCTCCCCTGGGAACTCGTAGCAAAGGGCATGGCGGCTGCCCCGACGGCTGGTCGGGTGAACAGGCAAGCTTGCACTCCTGGGGCTATGAAGCGAGCCCAGGCAGGTGGCACATAGTCTCACGGAGCAGACTGGGTTCAGCAGGCGGAGTTAAGACTGGCCCCATCGGATTGCCCGGGACCCATGCAGGTCAGCTTGGTACACAGCTGGCTCTCGCATTTGCTGTGAACAGCACAGTCCTCTTCCTCCTCTGGCTTCCCACCTCCTTGTCCTGTGCCTGAACTCAGCCATCTCTGTGTCAGTCTTTCCCAGCCACCTTCCTCTGGGTCAGGGGCAGCTTTCCCTTTGCACCCTGCTCGCACTCCTGTCCACATGTCCCACCCTGTGGGGCAGCCGCCTGCCGACCTGTCCTCTCTAACCCCCAGACTGTGAGCCCAGGATGAAGGACCCACGCTCCATCCCTTGATGGGTCTGTTCCCCCAGGTCCTCTGGTCCTGTTGGTTGGTAAACGCTCGCATGCACGCATCCATCCTCAGTCCCACTTAGTTCACTTTGAGTCCTTGCCGTTTGGTTCATAGGAGGCGCTAGAGCCCATTAACATGTGCAGAGTCTCCACGGTAACCGTGCTGTCATCTGTTTCTAGGCTAGGGCCCACGCAGCTCAAGATCTTCACGTGTGAGTACTGCAACAAGGTCTTCAAGTTCAAGCACTCGCTGCAGGCCCACCTGAGGATCCACACCAACGAGAAGCCCTACAAGTGCTCCCACTGTAGCTACGCCAGCGCCATCAAGGCCAACCTCAACGTGCACCTGCGCAAGCACACGGGCGAGAAGTTCTCCTGCGACTACTGCTCCTTCACCTGCCTGAGCAAGGGCCACCTCAAGGTGCACATCGAGCGGGTGCACAAGAAGATCAAGCAGCACTGCCGCTTCTGCAGGAAGAAGTACTCTGACGTCAAGAACCTCATCAAGCACATCCGGCATGTGCACGACCCGCAGGACAAGCAGGTCCAGGAGGCCCTGGATGAGCTCTGCCTCATGACCAGGGAGGGCAAGCGGCAGCTGCTCTACGACTGCCACATCTGCGAGCGCAAGTTCAAGAACGAGCTGGACCGCGACCGCCATATGTTGGTCCATGGTGACAAGTGGCCCTTTGCGTGTGAGCTCTGCGGTCACGGGGCCACCAAGTACCAGGCGCTGGAGCTGCATGTCAGGAAGCACCCCTTTGTGTACGTCTGCGCCATATGCCTCAAGAAATTCGTCAGCTCCATCCGGCTGCGCGCCCACATCAGGGAGGTGCACGGGGCCGCCCAGGAGGCTGCGGTCTTCACCAGCTCCATCAACCAGAGCTTCTGCCTCCTGGAGCCTGGGGGCGACATCCAACAGGAGTCCCTGAGCAGCCAGCTGCAGCTGGCCGAAGAGGAGTTTGTGTTCCAGGGGGTCAGTGCACCCAAGGAGGCGGCCTGCTCTGGGGGTGCGGAGCCCGAGGTGGGCCGGAAGGAGCCAGAGCCCGAGGCCCTGCAGCAGGCGCCTGCCCCGCCTGTGCGTTTAGCTGGCCCCTCCCAGGCCGAAAGCACTGCCCTGCCGCCCTGCGGGCTGGGAGCCAATGCCATGGTCCCCTCAGACCTGAACTCCCATGTAGTTGTTTCGGACGAGCTGTTGTTGAAAAGCAATACCTTCTCCGCTGAGGCTCACACTGCTCCTGAGAAGACCCAGGACGCCCAGCCTGGAGGCTCCACCCAGACTCGGGGAGAAGAAGTCACCTTGCTGCTGCCCAAGGCCGGAAGCCCTGCCGCAAACCAGGAGGCCCAGACCTCCGAGAGCCCCCCGGGGGAAGGGCCGGAAGCCGCTGCCCTCCTGCCCGGGGGGCCAGATCCCAGTAGGTGCCTCAGGTCAAACCCTGCCGAGACCTCGGACCTGCCTCCGGTAGCCGGCGGGAAGGACGCGGCCCTGGGTCAGGCTGACTTTTGCCCCACTGCGCCCGAGCACCGGGCTAACATGAATGCCTTCATGCGGATCCTGGACAGCTTGCAGAAGAGGCGCATGGACACCGGCCTGTGCGAGAGGATCCGGAAGGTGTACGGAGACCTGGAGTGTGAATACTGTGGTAAGAGAGGTGCAGGGCGCAGCTGGTGGGCCTCTCATTCCATCTGTCCCACCTCGTGTGTGATTTGAGCTCACGTCTCTGCCAAGAGCCGCTTCCAGACAAGCTGTCCTCCATCCATAGAGAGCCGTGGGTGGCCGCCCGTGTGAGGTCTTTGCAGAGGCGGCTGGGGTGACGGGCAGTGAGCCGAGCGGCTCGGTCCGGCTGCGTGCAGAGGTTTAGCCCACGGCCTCTGCCGGAGCTTTAACCAAGAAGAGTCTTTCTTCTGGCACAGGACACGGATGACGTAGCGCTTTATGTTGTGGCCGAGTTCCAGATGAGCAAAGAGAGCTTAGGGAGGTGGTGGCAGCCCGGTGTAGGGAGGCCCTGAATAGAGCCTTCCAGTTGCAGAGCAGGCATGGCCTCTGTGTCCCTGGAGAGCGGGAGGTCCCGCGCTGCACCCGGTGACCCAGGTGTCACCAGCGTATATGCATGTGCATAGCAGTACTGGGCACTGTAACTGGTCCTCAGTAAATGTTCGTGTCCTCCTCGCCCAGCTCAGACGCCAGGCAAAAGAAGTAGTGCCCTGAATGTTTGCAACCGCCCACCTTTGAAAAGTAATTTCCAGCCAGCAACGTGGTGGGAAGTGTGAAGGGTGGCCGCACAGGCAGGAGATGTAGAGGAATATAGTCATAACAGAGTGGTAAAAATTAAAAAAAAAAAAATCAAATTCAGTCTAAAAGAAACTTCCTTGTTCTCACGTGAACATATTTTTTTAGGCAAACTTTTTTGGTACCAAGTGCATTTTGACATGCATGTCCGCACCCACACCCGGGAACATCTGTATTATTGCTCCCAGTGTCATTATTCTTCCATCACCAAAAACTGCCTTAAACGCCATGTAATTCAGAAACACAGTAACATCTTGCTGAAGTGCCCCACTGATGGCTGTGACTACTCGACTCCAGATAAATATAAGCTGCAGGCCCACCTTAAAGTGCACACAGAGCTGGTAAGTAGAAGCCCGAGTGGCAGCCCCGTCTCCCCTGGGTGCTCCTGGCTTGCTCACGGTCATGCATTGGAGGTGCCCCCGCTGCGTGTCAGTCCGGCGTGTCAGCGTCCACCCAGAGAGGCCCTTCCCCCGAGCCCGGCTCTGCACCTTACGAGAGCCTCCCCCCCAGGGTTCTTTTTACAGGGAGAGTGTCCCCTGGGATGATTAAAAGATTAGATCGAATCCTTCTGCTTTCTGTGCAAAATTTTCAGTGTGGGACAAAGTGTGCAGGAGAAAGGTCTGCAGAACAGAAGTAAAGCAAGGGTCTCGCCCATGACGTGCAGGAGAAGGACTAGTAACAGGGATGATGATGATGATGATGATGATGATGATGATGATGATGATAATACCACCCCTAAAAGTTGCTGAGAGATCAAGTTAGATAATGCCTGTCATGTGTTAAGCATGGCATTTGGTTCATAGTGAGAGCAGAGTAAAACTGTTATCTAATAATTGTGTTATTTGTAGGAAATCAAGAGGCTATCTGTAAAACAATTTTATTCTTTTAAAAAAGGGATATGCTTATTCAAGGTGCTGCTTATGTTCATAGTGGTAAATTTGTTTAAATCTTTGGTTGGGAGATCATGTGACCCAGTGGATGAGCGGTTTTTGTTTGCGAAACCTCGTCTCACGGAAGAGGCTGACCCCCAAGAGTGACAGAGATGCATTGGCGGGGCCGCGGCAGGCCCAGGCGCGACACTGTTCTCACTGCGTTCCCTTTCATGCCGATGGCGGTGCCGACTGGGGCTCCAACACGCGAGGTTCCTGCTGCCATCTTCTGACGTCAACGTCACAGACACTGCCGTGCTTCGTCACTGAGGGCGAAGGCAGGGTCTTTCACGTTGTGTGGGTGGGTAAGAACATGCCCTTCGGGGTTAGAACCCTGCATTCAAGTGCTATCTCTAGCACTTTCACAGGCTGTGTGACATTGGACAAGTCACTTGTCCCTTCTCTAGGGAATATATATTAAAAAGAATATATCCATTTTGTGCACACATGTACACACATATATACACATGTATGCACATAGACCCCAATGTACACACTTTTGTTTTAAATCCTCACTTGAGGATTTGTTTATTGATTTAGGGAAAAGGTCAGGGAGAGAAAGAGTGAGAGAGAGAGAGAGAGAGACACACACACACACACACACATTGATGTGAGAGAAACATTGATCAGTTGCCTCCCATATGTGCCCCAACCTGGGATCAAACCTGCAGCCTAGGTACGCAGCCTCACTGGGGACTGAACCTGCAACCCTTTGGTGTACAGGGTGATGCTCCAACCAGCTGAGCCACCCTGCCAGGACCACATAATGTGTTTTTTAAATGACTCTCTTCAGTTAAGGTTAACAGTCAGTATTACCCTATTTTGCCATGTATAGTGCGCACCAACGTTTTTGGCCCAAACTTTCAGGAAAAAAACCTTGCATTTCAATTTTTAATTCAACTATTTATTTATTTATATTTAGAAACGAAACCAATTGTTGTATTCCAGAGTATTATTTTGCATGCATATATTGTTTTCTAGAGTTACACTTTTAATGCATAAGCATAAATAAAAGAATTAAAAACACTTATATAGATATGGAATCAGTACTACCCATGTTTCACGTGCATCCTTATTTTTCCCTCAAAAATTTGGGCAAAAAGGTGCACATTATACATCACAAAATATGGTATATTAACATCAAATATGTAGCACAATGGTTAGACATTTATATAATTGATGAAATGATCCCCAGTAAGTCTAACACATACACGTACACGCACACCCATACATTACACACAACTATAAACACAGCACACACACACACACACGTGTCCACATGTGTACGTATATGTGTATGTGCACAGATCTGCTCGAGTTACGGGGAGGCTGAGATGGAACACTCCGGATGAAGAATGTGGCTCGGCGCCGGCGTGCGTGACTTGCATCGGCTGCTGCCTGTCACCTGGTCCTACATAGTGCTTGTTCCTCCTGCCCTCCAGGTTGCTGTCAGGTTGCTCTCAGGTTGCTGTCAAGTTGCTCTTGCTTCCAGTCTTCTCCTAGGGCAGGGACAGCTGAGGCGGCAGAAATCATCACTGTGACTTTGCCAGGAACTCCTGTGAAGTCAAGAGGGAGCGAGCCTACCAGGGAACAGGGCGGGCTCTCAGGGGCAGCCTCGCAGGGTGCCCGTTTAGACCAGGAACCAGACCGCTGCCCGGTTTAGCCTCAAGAAGGGTCATATAACTGTGCCTCAGTTTAGTCCACTTGCTGTTTTGGAACTTGTTGCTCTGGATTTAGAGATTTTGAAATGCAGGCTGCGGACCGATGGGGATGAGGAGGCTGGAAAGGAGGTTGGCAGTCGGGGCCTGCTTGTTTCTTCCCCACCTGTTTCCCTTGCCCATGGCATGGGACAGAGGGACTCGGGGTCCCACCCCGCTGTGTCCTTGCCCCGGGACGTGGTGCCCAGCCTGCTGACCACACCCCTGGGGGCGCATCAGGGACATGCCCTTTGATCTTCAGCCCCAGTTGCATGCGCTTTTATTTTTCTTGGTGAAGTGGCATTTAAAGAAGCTTCTCTTTCCAACCCCCTGTGGTTAGGAATCGTGCCCCAGGGAGGCGCTCTCTTCAGTGCCGACACTCCCGCAGAGCTGCCTGGGGGCCGGTGTGCTGGGCGAAAGGCCCGCGTGCGGCCTTACTTAGTTCTCCTGCCGCCACCGGCAGGTGGGGGTGGCTTCCGCCACTGGGTGGGCTCGGAGCCTCCTGTTGCAGAGTCATGTGGTAAGCTGCCCACGGTCACGCTGCTGGCAGGGCACAGAGCTGCCCCTCTGTGGTCCTGGATTTCCGCCACGCAGTTCTTGGTAGGCCTCTGGGCCACTTGCACATCATTAGAAGGAATGTGGTGCGGTAGACTCTGTCCCCGGAGAGCAGGGACTGTGTGCTGCTTCTGTGCTGTGCTTAATGCTGCAGTGATGACATGTCTGAGGGTTACCGGCAGAGAAAAGCAGCAAGGAGGGAATACACGGGGTGACTCCATGGACCTCACAAACAGGAGGGCGTCCTGGCTCTCGTCGGCACTCCCGTCATCTTAGAGGTGGTTCAGGTTCAACGTCAGCCTCTCCCCTCGCCGGCACGGGCGGCTCTTCACCTGAGACCCTCTTAAAGGTGAACGTGCACTGCTGCCCCTGCAGCTCTGCGCGCCAGGCCTCGGGCTGTCCCATGCGGGAAAGAGCCGTCCCGGCCTTCAGGGTGCTCTGGGGGATGTGTGTTGGGGCGGGGGGGTGAACAGGTGGCAGGATGGCCGTGAGGGAGGTCAGCAAGGCCAGCACCAACCGACCTGGAGAGGGCCAGGGCCAGGGCCAGGCGAAGGAGGGCTGCCTGGAGGCGGTGCTCTGGGCTTGATGAGTAGGGCCTGGCCTGAGAAGAGGCAGGGAGGAGGCTCCCAGCAGAGTAGGCAGCACACACCAAGGGGGAGCCTTCCATATTTACACGAGGGTACGGGATGGCTAAGCATTTTTCCCCAAGCAGGTGGTCCACATCGCTGGTGTAGTAAGATAGCATCTTTTATGAAAACAGGTTCCAGTATTTTGAGTTTAGACAACATTTGTCTTTTGAGCCTGTAAATTATTTTTCTAAAGAAGCCAAAGGTACCAAGACAGGCTGACGTGGTGGGCGGATCACTTGATAGTTGTCACTGCTTACCTCCTGCTCCCCAAGCCCTAGGCAGCCACTCACCTGCTGCCATCTCTGTGGGTTTGCCTGTTCCGGACACTTTACATGGAACAGTGGGGTGAATGCTGTGGCCTCCTTTCTCAGGGCGGTGGCGGGGCGCCCCCAGGTGGCACAGATGGGCTTCGTGATGTGAAGGTGCCGTACAGACGCCCTTGTCCAGCTGAGGACCCTGCTCGGGGGCAGGTCTGGCAGGGTTGGGAGTGCACTGCCGTCCTGACCTGGGCGAGCCCTTGGCGTCAGTGAGGGACCCCGTACCTGTGACCCAGAGGGTGGAGGCCAGGGGCGCTGGAAGTCTGGCTGGGCCCTCCCATTTGACCTAGGACTTGCATGTTTTCCACACAGATTCCCGTGCAGTGCAAAAGTAAGGAAATTTAAAATTAAACCTCCACTCTCACTCCCTGCCCCAAATGGCCCTATATCCAGGCCCGTTCTCATTGTGAGAGGACCCCCAGGTAACCTGGCGAAGTTCCTGTGTGACTCCTGAAATGTGTTTCTCAGCTGAGGATCCACCTAATGACCGGGAGGTGTGCACACACTTCATACAGTTTCTTTCCGGCACCTTCTCCCTCCCTTGGTAACTAGATGGTGTCACTGACCATCAAGGATATATCAGAATCAAGGAAATGCGGAGCCTAGTCGAGGGTATGCGTCCATGACGTTCCCAGAGCAAACCCGTGTTTTACAGCACTGTGCACGCTCTGGGAAGGGGAGCCCCAAGAGAACATGGTGTTTGTTCAGTGAGGGGGCTTTGGGTTTGGACCGCATACCCATGTCTGTGATTGAGGGCGAGCCATTCGGCCTCCTGGAGCCTCCCTGTCCTCATCAAGTGGGGGTAAGATGCTCTGTCCTGTTTTCGGGGTTGTGAGGGGAAAATGAGGGAGTGTGTACAATTCCTCCCAGATCAGTGTTTTCAGTCCTGGGTCATGATCCTTGCAGGATTGTTAACTCGGTGTAGGGGACCACAGCTACTTTATCTTAAAAAGGAAATGGAATAGCATAAAATAGAAATCATCGGTGTTCTTCACCCATACCAAAGGTAAGTGTTCTGTTTCTGAGACCTTTGTTTCCGTGTTTCAGTATGTGTATGTGTCAACATGTGCACATGTCTGAGCGGGGTGTTCCCTGTGGGTCCCATCACGTAAGTGTGTAAGTCCCTGGCCCAGGCGATATAATTCAGGACGTCCCGAATCAGAACCCCAAGGGGGCGATTGTCACGGATGACCTTCTGGGGCTCCCACCGCCACCCTCACGTGCGGGGGCCCCTGGGAGTCTGTTAATGCAGCAAGTTTCTCCTGACACAGACTTTGGAACTATCAGGAAGCGGCGCGTGCGGTGGATGCGCACAGCACGTCAGTGTGCTCTGCTCCTCGCCGGCGTGGGCCCCTGCGCGGCGGGCCTCGCAGGTAACCGGCGCCGGGCGCGGCGGGGCACGTGGCCGGCGTCGCACTCCTCCTCTGACACCTGTGTGCGGTGTGGCTCACCCCGCCCTCTGCGGCCCTCGGTCTGTGACGTGGGGGTGACAGGCCCCTGCTCCAGGGGCACTGTGGGAGTGAGGAGGCGACCTTTGTCAGGGGCACCGCACGGGTCCTTGTCCTCAGGAGCGGGCATAGCCGGGGGCGGAGGCGGGGGCACGGTGGTGGCGGCGGTGGTGGCGGCGGTGCCCCCCTCCGGCGGTGGTGGCCTCTCACAGGTTTAAGATCGATGCCGGCCCTTGACTTTGAGAAGTGGTGCATGGTCTATTTTTGGCTAAAAAGATGCACACAGTTTAAAAAACCTTACCTGTACTTGCTGGAAGTAAGCTGAAATCCTAGGTTGCCAACAAAGCACAGAGCAAGTAGAGGGTGCTGCCTCCAGCATCCCTCTGGGAGTACGTGGGTCGGTCGGTGTGTAAGTTGTTTGTGTGTGTTTGTATTGTTGAGTGGCAGAAAATGTTACTGAACCTCAATGATAGGATGTAGGTTTCTGCCTTCCCGGAGCTACTGGAGCATGGCCTTTTCTTATTTGATCACAGGCCAGCTTGTTCCTGTGTCGCCCTGCTGGGTGTTGATCCGCAGCGCAGACACCTCGGGCCACCAGAGCGTCCTGTGCACAAAACGGCTTTCTGTCGGCAGCCCGACGTCCCGCTCCGGAGGGGCTCAGCCTGGCAAAACCACTGCTTTCAGTGAAAGAGAAAGCCTTGAGCCGAAATCCCCAGTGGAGCCCATTTCTGGCTGTTTTCTAACTTCAAATTTGTCACAGCGTAAGCGCCACCCTCTGTGTCCTCTCCGTACTTCGGCGTGCCCCGCGGTGACAGTTGGGCTCTGCGTGTTGGCACTTCTCTTTCTGGCCCAGCTCGGGAGCCCCTTGAGGGCAGGCTCAGTGTCTCTCAGCCTCGTCCTCAGCGCAAAGCCCTGCACTGAACGGGGGCCCGGGGAGGTCTGAGCAGTGAAGGGGCGAGTCCACAGGACAGCGGGTGCTGTAACTGACCTTTTCTTCCCGCGAGATTGCTCAGAGTGGACTCTCCTTACATTTTGAAGCTGATACCAAATACTTTCTAGGTGTGCTGTTTTATGCCACAGCTAATGGTGGCACACGGGGGTCCGGAGCCGCGCGGGGCTTGGAGCATCAGCCCCGGGCAGCGCCTGTACCACGGCCTCTGCCTCCTGCTGACACCTCCCTTCTTGCGGAGTCTTGTGTTGCTTTGAAGGTCACTTCCCTCGGAACAAACAAGCTCACCGGGCCGGACCCTCTCACCGTCATCACGGCGCGGATCTCTCATTCTCCGCCTCTGCCAGGAATGCTTTTAACTGCCGCTCTTTTTAAGTTTGCTTTGTCAGTTTGGGTTTTCATCTCCGGTACGGAACTGAGGTTTTGAAAAAGAAATAAATGAGTCCTAAGAGGGCACCCTTCTCCCTGCACCCCTTCCCGCTGCCAGTGTCCTTCCGACAATCTTCAAAGGCATCAAGAAATGAGGGGCCCTGATAAGCTCTAAGATAAATTGCTTTCAGACTATCAGAGATTAAAAGAAAAAAATCAAATAGCAAGGACTCAGGGGAGATCACTGTAAACTCCTTCAAAGCCCTCCTGAAAGCCTCCATCCACACTGATGACAAGGGCGCTGGGGACAGCGCGGGGTGGGGGGGGCGGCCTCTCCACGATGTGTGCCCGGCCCCTGGCGTCTTTCAGAGTGTCACTGTGGACACAGGTTCCTGTGTGAGGGTCGGGAGCGCTGAGGTCCCGTGGAAGGGTCAAGGGCAGAGGAGGACAGTGGCAGGAGTCCTCCAAGGCCCCTGGAGCCCATGAAGTACTCTGGGCGGCACCCTGGGGCACAGACCGGACAGGAAGCTCAGGAGAGCTCCCCAGAGCCGCTGGCACCCCTCGGACAGCGGAGCTTGGCAGGCATCGCTTGGAACCCAGGTGTTTGCTGGGAAATGCATCCACCCATACTATTCGGTTGTTCAGGGGGACTTCTGTGTCTAAGAATAGAGTAGGCTTTTCTAAGCGTACTTTGGGGAACACCAGCCTCAGGAGAGGGTCTGTCACAGCAGCTAGTCCACAGAGGACTCTGGGGACGCGCTCTTTCAGACTTGCCCTTGGCAGGGCGGGGGGGGCGGGTTCCTGGGTGTACAGCCCACGAAAAGAGTGCCACCTTGGGCTGAGTCACAGAGCACGACCTAACCTCGGTTCTCGAATGTCTCCCATCTCAAACGATGGGTGCTCAACCAAGTCGTTCACAGAAAAAAATGTCTCGGTTGTCGAATAGACTTCGGTTCTTGACCTGAGAGCCCTTTTATGCTGATGCTATATTTTTAATGGGAAAAAATGATTTGCTTTTTGAACAAATGGATTCTTGAACCGCCTTCCAGAATGATGTTCGAGAACCGAGGTTCCACGGTAACTCTAACCACCACAGCAGCCAAGTCTTTCAGATGTAGTGAGCACTCAATCTGTTCTGAGCACTTTGTGTTTCTTTTCATAAACTTTATTTTTTAGAGCAGTTGTAGGGTCACTGTAAAATTAAGCAGGAAGTACAGAGACCCCCCCGCAAACCCCCCCACCCATGTGCCTTGCCTAGCTAGGGTGAGGCCCCCTTGGTCATGGTGCATAGCTCTCTTTACACGTTGTTGGGTTTGACGTGCTGGTGTTGTGTTGAGGACTTTTGCATATATGTTCACAAGAGATACTGGCCTGCACTTTTCTTTTCTTGTAATGTCTTTGTCTTTTTTGGTATTAGAGTAATGCTGACCTCCTCGAATGAGTTAGGAAGTATTCCCTCTGCTTCCATTTTCTACAAGAGGTTGTAGAGAATTAGTATAATTTCTTACTTAATTGTTTGGTAGAATTCACTGGTGAACCCATCTGGGCCTGGTGCTTTTTGCTTTGGAAGATTTTTAACTATCGATTCAATTTCTTTAATAGACATAAGTCTATTCACGTTGTCTGTTCCTTTTTGTGTGAGTTTTGGCAGATGGTATCTTTTAAGGAATTGATCTATTTCATGTAGGTTGTCAAATTTGTGGACAGAGTTTTTTGTAGTATTCCTTTACTAGTCTTTCAATGGCCATGTGACCTGTAGTATGTCCCCTTGTTCATTTTTGATATAACTAGATTGTGTCATCTCTCTTTTTTTCTTAGCTTGGCTAAAGGCTTAATTAGTTTTTTGATCTTTGAAAAAAAAAAAAAAAAACAAAAACAAAAACAAAAAACCACAACCAAAAACCCCCCAAAAACCAATGAACATTTGGTTCCATTTATTTGTTTTTATTATTATTTTTTTATTTTCAGTTTCATTGATTTCTGATTTTTATTTTTTCTGGTTAGTTTGAATTTAATTTACTCTTTTTCCCTGCTTTCTAAAGGTGGAAGCTTAGATGATTGATTTTAGATTTTGTCTCTTTTTTAATATCTGCATCAATGCTGCTTTCTACAGATTTTGATGTTTTTATTTTTATTTAGTTCAAAAAATTTAAATGTTTTTCTTCAGATTTTTTCTTTGCCTTGTGTTATCTAAGAGTGTGTTTTTATCTGGACGTATCTGGGGATCTTCCACCCGTCTTTCTGTCGCTGGTTCCCAGTTTGTTCCCTGTGGTCGGTGCAGACGCGTCACGTGTCCTGTTCTTTCCAGCCGGCTGCTTTGTGAGCTCCCCCTGAGGGTGGGCTATGCTAAGAACAGAAGGTTCTGGTGCATCTCAAAGTGCTGCCTTCTTCCCCTGCTGCCGGCGCGGAGACCGCTTTTCTCCGGCGTCACTGTGAGAACAGGGTGAGCTCGTGTAGGTGAGTCTCACAGAAGTCTGGGGGTGCTCACATCACTGGCCCCCGGAGCTGTAGCTCCCACAGCTGTGCTGGTTCTCAGGGAGGCTTCTGCGTGTGGAGTTCTGCTCCAGTAAGTGTGGTGCGCTGCTTTCACCTGTGTGCGGGGCCGACTTGCCCTATGACCTCCTGTGGTTCTAAGAAGAGTTGTTGCTTCTTCAGCTTGCTCGAATTTTCACTTGTTGTTTCTCACATGCTGGCCCTGAAACTGGAAGTCCACTTTGGGTGTTTTTAGCCTCCTCGACCCTCCCAGCCACCCTACAAAGGAGGCAGTTTTTATTGACATTTTGAAGAAACTAAGGCACTGACATGTGGCGTCACTTGCCCGAAGTCGCCCAGCCAGTAAGTGGCGACGACGGGATCGGAACCCAGGGACTCTGAGCCCTGAGCCTCACAGGGCAAGCGCGCCAGGGACAGAGGCTTGGTCTGGACGTGCAGCTCTGCGCTCGGTGGTGGGGGGGCCTGGGGCAGGTGCTTCAAGGCCTCATAGGTGGGGGCACGTGCAGTGCTGCCCAGTGCTATGCATGCAGTCGGCTCTTAAGACACAGTCGCTCTTTGTTATTGTTATTACTGAGGGGCATGGGCAGGCTGCATTTGGGGGTGGCTGTGCGGATGGTCTTCGTTCACTAACCCGCGGGGAGCCCTGGGAGCCCTGCCAAGCTCCCGGCGGGTGCTCCTTCGTGGCGGGAATTGAACCTGAGGGAGCGGGGGCTGTGTTTTCGGCCCCCGGGGGTGCACGTCCCTGCAGTCACGGCGCCTGCAGGTCTTGCGTTGGTTTTGTGGTCATCTGGACTCGCCAAGTCCTCACCACCAGGTCCTGGGACGCTGTCACGTGTGGACGGCGGGGCTTGCTCATGCTGCTCACACTTCCGAGGCTTGTTGTGTGTGGGTCTGCCGCCATCTCTCTGCCTGCCCAGTGTGCACCGAGGCCGTCTCACTGGGCCGTCTGCCCCGCTGGGGACGCTGGGGTCGCTGGGGTGGGAGCAGGGATGGACCCCATGCCCCCCAGGGACTAACCGCCGCTGCTCTCCACCTCCGCAGCACCTGCCCCCTGGAGCCGGGCAGCACCGGCCGCTGCTCCGTCGCCTTGCTCAGCTCAACCCCGTTAGCCCCTCTGGCGGTCGTAACGGCGCCACACGCCGAGGGCCGGAGCAGCGGCTGCACGGCACTGTCCTGTGGTGGGTTCTGGAGGCGAGGAGTCCGCGGTCGGGTGTTGGCCTGACGCGGCTCCCAAGGCTGCGGGGCCCTCCTCGCCGGCCGTCCTCCAGGCCCCTGGGCTTGGGGGCTTGTCCCCCGTGTTCGGCCTTCATCCTCACAGGGCGTCCTCCCGGGGCGCATGCTGCGTCCAGGTGTCCTTTTCTAAGGACAGCAGTTAATTGGATCACAGTCTGCCTGCCCTGGTGACCTCACCTAGCTAATTACATATACAATGACCCTATTTCCAAGTAAGCCTGAGGCGTGAGGGGTTAGGACTTTCCCATGTGAATTTTGGGGGACACAGCTTAACCCCGAACGTACACTCCTGGGATGAGTGTCCTGTGCAGTGGCCCCTGAGTGAGCTTGGAGCGGCAGGGCAGGTGAGCGTGGCCCTGGCCCGGTCGTTCACAGAGGCAGCTCCCGGCCGAGCGCGGCGCCCTGCTGTCCGCTGGGCCGGTGCTGGGCGAGCCCCGTGCCGTGGCCTCTGGGGGGAGCCCGGGTGGGCGTCCGTGCACTTGGGCTCTGACCCTGGCTCTCCCTTGCACCCCTTGGCCTCCGTTTCTTCATCTGTCACCTGAGTGTGACAGGTGCCTGCCTGTGGAGAGTCTCGGGAAAAGACCCGTGACCCCTGTGCCCTCCAGGCAGCAAGCGCTGTAGGACACGGGGCGCATTGGGTCCCAGAGCAGCACTGGTCTGTGCCCGGCGGACCCCAGGCCGAGCCCTGCCTTCCCCAGCCCGGTCACCTCTTCCGGGCTGCCATCGCTTGCTCAGCCGCCCCCCCTCTGACAGGGAGGCGACGGTGGTCCCTGCCACTGCTGAGCTCGCCAGGCTGTGCGGGGCCAGGTGCCGGCTGCATGTCACGGCCTTGGAAAGGTGCACTGTGCGTCTGGCTGCTGTGGTGGCGGTGGTGGCGGCGGTGGTGGTGGTCTCTCCACAGAGCCCGGGGGGAAGCAGGCAGTCAATTGATTATGCTCTCTTTCTGTTAAGGACAAAAGGAGTTACTCTTGTCCTGTGTGTGAAAAGTCTTTTTCAGAAGATCGATTGATAAAGTCGCATATCAAGACGAACCATCCCGGTAAGGCTATGCAGGTTAGGGTGGGAGGGCAATTTCAAGATGCTCTCGCTTGCTGTGAAACTGCATTGTGCCCCAGCGTCACACGATGGGGGTTAAGGGGGCCAAAGACAGGAGTGAGCTTGGGAGAAACAGCTGCCTTACTTAGCGCTGGGAGTTTACGTAGCCGTGTACCGCATTGACCCCGCGGTGGCCCAAGGCCCCTGCCTGTCTCTGCCATGAACGTGGAATGCCTTTACGTGGGCCACTTCCAGGGCCAGTCTGACACAGAGCCCCCCCCCCCCCCCCCAGGGAGCCTGCACTGGCCCCTTCTGTAAATAAGTCCGTGCTGCCCAACATGGTGGTTTATGAGGGGTGTGGACTTCCTCCCCGGCCCAGGAGCCTCTGCGAGTCGGAGCGACTGCCCTTTGGTCAGTTCCGCACCACTCAGCCGTGCGGAGATGCGGCTCCAGCTGCCCGGGCATCCCTGTCTGGTCACTTCTGTTCTCGCCGCCTGGATGCCCCCGTCCTGCCTGTCCAGCTCCTGCTGACTTTCGTGTTCCCTCTCAGAGCCCTGCACTCGGGGAGCCTGTCTCCTACACCCTGTCAGAGTGCACACGCCACCTGCACTCCAGTCGCGTGTGCTGTCCCCGCGGCGCCTGGGGTGTCCTGGGGGCTGGGCTCCCGAGCACCCACGGCCGAGCTGCCCCAGTTGTCTTGCCTGTCGCCGAACTTCTTTCCTGGGCCAGCACCCCCAACTTTTTTTTCTGGAGTGTTTGAAAGTATATCCCAGACATCAAGTAATTTCCCCATAAACAAAACTTCAGGATGCATCTTTAATAAGGATTTTGTCAACATAACCACGGTGTCACCATTAGAACAAAGAATTCACAGTAACCCCTTCCCACCGCCTCACATCAGCCCACGTAAAGCGTCCCCAGTTGACGCAGGGTTTGTTTTCACAGTTGGCCTGTCTGAGTCAAGGCCCAAGCACTCAATTTTGTTGTATTCCTGCAGGGCACCCCTGCCCCCTGCTCCCCCCGCCCCAGGACGTAGGTGCTTGGGAGAAACGGGGCCGTTCTCCTGCAGATGGTCTCACATCCAGCATCGATCCCTCTGCCGCCTTGTGTTTCTGCATCCCTCCCGTTTCATGGAAACACGTGTTTAGATTCGAGGCTTGATTAGGCGCTGGGTTGACTTGCAGGCAGAGCTCCTCTCTCGTGACAACCGTGGGGCACGTGCTGGTTTGCCGCCTCTGCTGCTGGGACTGACCAGCCAGTTTGGGGGCTGTCGCGAGGTCTGTTCACAAGTAACCTGGCCCAAGGTCCTCCGCGGCTTCTCATCGCCTGCCTGCATTTCTTCTAGAGGTTTCCATGAGCACCATCTCTGAGGTGCTTGGGAGGAGGGTCCAGCTGAAAGGGCTGATTGGGAAGAGAGCCATGAAGTGCCCATATTGTGATTTCTATTTCATGAAGAACGGCTCCGACCTCCAGCGGCACATTTGGGCTCACGAAGGTGAGTATCCATCTCTCCGAGTGGGGCAGCCTTTGAGCTTTGTGCTCGCACACTTCACTGGGGAGGGAGGGAGGAGGAAGCCACATCTTTGGGTCCCCTGCAGTTAGAACTTCCTCAGTGCGCCGGGAAGCACGCCCACCAGTCTGCGATGGCCAGTGATTTCAGTGTTACTGATTTAGTGCAGGTGCAGTGATGAAAGGCGTGCAGTTCTTCATAGCTCTCCTCGCTGTGTCGATAAATTACTGGGGCTCCTGCAGCAGGAAGCAAGGGCCGGGAGTCTCAGTTACAGCAGTACCTCCGGTGCCCACAAGGGTGCGCTGTGCCCAGCAGGCGCTAAACAGCTGATGATGTTCTGAATGGAGGAAGGCTAGGAGGGCCTCAGGATTCTGACAGGGGAAGGGATGTGTCCAGATGAGGTAGGGGGCGGAGGAATATAGTCTCTGCTTTTGGGGTGCTTGCCCGTGAAGGGAAGTGTGGGGAGCTCTCTCTGGGACTAGGGGACATTGGAATCAGGATACTGTTAGAGGCAGCAGGGCGCACCAGCTTTGTTTCTCCCCCTGGGTCTGACGTGGCTCCTCATGGATGAGGCCTGGAGCCGTGGGGCCCGGGAGAGCCCTGCCTGACATCTGTGGGGGCCCCTTCCCCCTTCCGGACATCTGTGGGGTGCGTCAGGGACCTGGAGCACCGCGGGGGAAACAAGGCAGCTCCAGGAGGGAATGCAGGACTCGGCCCTTTCCACAGGTGGGATAAACATGGCCTGGTTTCAAACCACAGGGACGCGGCCTTTCGGACGGGAGAGACCAAGAGTGGCGTCACGGGGCCGGTCGTGAGGGGGTCGGACCCGGACGAGGCAGGAGGAGCCGCGATCTGGGCCCGGCTGGGAGATGCCTTCCCGGCGAGCACACGCGTGCACCTCAGCTCCAGGCTCCTGGCGCAGCCACGGCTGCGGTCAGGCCCGGTGTCCTCCACCGTGAGGTCACGGGTGTACACAGACGAGGGGTGAGGAGGCGGTTGCACCTCTGTGCTCCAGGCGGGCGCAGCCTTCCCCCCGTCACGTGGCACACCAGGCTCCAGGGCCCGTTTCCTGGTCTGCATTTCTCTCTGGGCAGCGCAGGGGGGCCGGGCCCCTCGGCTTCAAATCAGTATTTGCTGCGAAGCGGATCCTGTGGGTGTTCGATGAGTGACGGAGGGGCAGCAGATGCCAGGGTGCCCCGCGGTCCCAGTTGCCACCTGGCCAGCACCGGCCTGGGGAAGCTCTGCTGATCTCAGAAGTGACGCATGCTTTCACGTCTGACCCCGCTGATCTTTGCAGAGGCCTGTGGTTGCTTTAAGTTTGCTTGGTTTAACTCAGTTCAGTGGGATTTCATGAACACCTGGTGAATAGACCACTCAGGGCCTTGAGCCCTTGGGGTTCCCGGACTGCAGGGATGGGCAGGCGTGGACAGCTCGCTGCGTGCATGGTGAGCAGGCCAGCCAGTGGCGAGCTGCAGGCTTTGGGCACGCTGACAGGGAAGCAAGGACTCTCTCTGAGGAGGTCCGAGAAGGCTGCCGAGGAGGAAGCACCTCCCGGTCCAGACGGCAAGGCGTGGGGAAGGGTGCAGGCGCTTAGGGACAAGCCACGCGCTGCTTCATTACAAGTGGATACGGACACACACCCATAAATAAACGTGTGCGCGTGTGTTTTCCCTTCTCTGTAGGCGTGAAACCCTTCAAATGCTCTCTGTGTGAGTACGCGACTCGTAGCAAGAGCAACCTCAAGGCTCACATGAATCGTCACAGCACCGAGAAGACCCACCTCTGTGACATGTGTGGCAAGAAATTCAAATCCAAGGGGACGCTGAAAAGTCACAAGCTCCTGCACACTGCGGACGGTGAGTGAGTGAGCGAGTGACTGCAAAGCGAGTGTTCTTCCCCGGAGAGGGCGCTGGAAGCCGACCCTCCAGGTGCAGCAGAAGCCACGGCGTCCTGGAGGCAGGCGCGGGCGAGCGTCTCGGGGTGTGTCCGTCCCCAGACGCAGCAGCCGCGGAGACCTCGCCGGCCGCCCCGCGGCCCTGCGCTCAGCCAGGGCTGGAGCTGCGCCGGAGGGCCCCTGGGGCTCGAGAAACACACTGCGTGCGCACGCGGGCGTGCGCATTGGGGGTGGGTGGGCAGCCCAGGAACGCGGCCGCCTCGGAGGCCTCGACCTTGGGCTCTGCGAGTTGCAGTCGCCCTCACCCCTCCACCCCCACTTGAGCCTGAGAATCCTGAGCGCGTCCGAGGTTGGCCCGGCCTGATGTTCCCTGTGGGTGCTCTTGTCGTCCAAGCCACATCGTCAGGGTTCTCACGTTCGGTCCAAAGGGGGACTGAGTCCACAGTACACACAGTACTGGGGCCCGTTTGACCGTGGTAAGGTGTCCAATGGATTTCTAACTCCACTCATTCTTTAAGAACCATCGATTGGGTCCTCACTAAGTGCCAGCTGTGAAGGTAGGTTCTGGGGGAACAGGGTCAGTAAGGAACAGTTCCTGCCTTCGAGGGGTTCCCAGTCCTATGGGAGGACGAGGAGCACGCAGCCTTGGTACAGGAAGGAGCAGTGATGGTGGGGTGTGTGGGAGCTCCTGGGAGGCGGGTGTGGGCCATGGTGGGCGGAGGTCCCCGTGGCAGGACCGTCCTGCTGAGAGGGGCTGGCTCGGGGAGTCTTGCCTGCCTGCCGCTGCCTAGGGGGATGACCTTGGTCAGAGGACTGTGTCCCTGAGCCTCAGTTTCCTCATCAGTAACGCGGGGAGAATTCTTCCCCTGCTTGCCGGCCGCTCCTCTGCTGGACCCTCCTTGGCCCCGATCTCTGTAGCCGGGGAGGCCCCAGGGCTGAGTCCGTGGGCTCTTCTTTCTGCGCTCCCACCTGAGGCAATCTCTGCAGTCTTTATCCACTTGCGTGGAGGGGCTTCCAGACTCCCACTTTAGCCCTGCCCTCCCTTCCACGCCCCAGCCCTGCCCCTACACCTGCCCCCTCGGCACCTGCCCCCGCAGGTCCAGAAGGCTCCTTAAGCTCGGCATGTGCAGCACTGCGCTCCATGTCGCCTGTGGGCCAGGGGTCGCCAGGCTCTGCAAAGAGAGAGTAAATGTTTTAGGTGTCGAGTGCCATATTTTCTGCTACATACTTTTATTTTGTTTGTTTTTATTTTGTTTTGTTTTACAAACCTTGTGAAAGCACTCTTTACCCCCAGCCTTACAACAGCAGGCGGCAGGTTGGGTGGGGCCCCTGCCACAGTTTGCCCACGGGCTGTGCCATCTCAGCCGCCGACCCTTTGCAGTTGCTCCAGGCTGAAGCCTGCGGTCATTCTGGACTGTCTGTTAGCGAACCCTGGGGGTCCTCCCTTCGGCAGGATTCAGGATTCCACTTCCTGCACCATCACAGCACAGATCTGTACAAGCCACTAGTCCCCCAACAGCTCCCCCTGCGTCTGCCCTTGTCCCCTGCAGTCCGTTCCCACACAGCGACCAGCTTCCCTGTTGAAACGAATGTCAGTAACAGCCCAAGTCCTTGCTGCGGCCTGGCTGACTCCCTGAGCCTCTGCACATCCAGCTCACCTGCTCCACTCCCTCCTGCCCCGCCTCTGGATGGATTGGTCTCCTTCCTGTCCCTCAGGCCCACCAGGTCCAGGCCCGCGTCAGGGCACCAGCCTCTACCCGGCCTGTGCTCCCCCGATCCTCTGTGGATGCTTTGTTCACGGCCTCCGGGGGTCTACGGGATGGTCCCTTTCTCAGGGCGGGCTTCCCTGGCCGCTGTGTGTCAAAGAATCTCACAGCCACCAAGCCAGCTGTGCCGCATGCCCATGCTTCTTGTTCTCATCCTGGCTCATCTCTCCCTCATGAACCACATAGTTTCCTGCTTTACCATTTTTTGTCTCCACCCCTGGACGCTCCACCTGTCACGTCATACTCTTTTCTACCTTTCCTGCTGCTTCTCCGTAGACCTTTCTCTGATCCTTGTACCTTCCTTATTTGTTCTCCGATGCTCGTACGTTCCTTGTTTGTTCTGACACTTGTACGTTTCTTATTTGCGGTTTTCTGTGTCTCCCGCTAGATGGTGAGCTCCAAGAGCAGGGATTTTTGACTTTAGCTGTATTTGTTTTGTACCCCCAGCACCTCAAACAGTACCTGATTTGTAGAAGGCTTTTGTTGATTGAAATTCTGTTGACGGAGTCACGGGGAAAAAGAGCAATGTGCAGCAGCCTGCATAAAATGGTTGGGAGCTGGTCACCCTCAAAGATGGCCAGTTATTTTCCCCATCTCATCTCTCAGTCGTATCAAGTGGAATGCTTGTGGATCAGATATTTTAAAATGTGGAAGAGGCACTCATTATGAAATGGCTCTTCTTGGGCATCTTTTAATGAAGTAGAAAGGAATTGAGTACGTACTCTGTCCTTTACCTGCTTGTGAATCCAATTTTTCACATTTATTGTCGTCTTGAAAGCGATCTGTCTCTGGTTATTCATTCCCGTTTCCCAAAGGAGCTCATTACCGTGCCTCAGAGGGGGTAGGTCAGCCGGGGTGAGGCTTCAGTTAAACAGGTTTGCCAGGCGGTGCGGATGGAGAGAGACGTCGATCTGTAAAGGGCCCGACCAAAGCCTTCGTAGGGACAGCGCCAGCAGGCAAGAGCGTCAGGCAGACCCCATGCCGAGGCGCATTCCCCCTTCTGGGCTTTAGAGAGGGCCTAGGGATGGTGTGTGGTCTGGGGGCCGACCCGCGACTGCGCTCACCTGGAGCAGGTGGGGAGGGTTAGGTGGCACAGTGCCTTTGTGTGAGGTTATCACGCAAGAATTCCCTAATTGTGACATGAAAAGCTCTCTGAAGGTCAGTGCTCATTCCTTTGGATTCCCGCTCCCTGCGATCCAGCCTGGCCTCCTGCACTTGAGTTAAGAGGTGTTCTGGTAAAATTTGCAGAGAGGAATTACCCAAGCTCCGTCAGGCCTGTGCTGGTGCAAATTAGACACGTGGGAGGGGGGTCAGGGAGGAAATTAGGTCAGAGTGCGGGAACTGCCTTTCTGTCCTTCTCCAGTTTCTAGTAGGAGATCCCATGCCACACCTTCTGGGAGAGTAAGTGCGGAGTGTTTTCCTCGCCCTGCCCTCTGAAAGGCAGGAGCCCTCTAGGATAAAGTAGCCCCAGCAGCCATGGCCTCTGTTTCTAAAAACACACTCTGAAAGCAGGGAGCCGGTAGAAGGTGGTACCCGAGCTGCCAGCTGGTTGACCTCCCTGTGTTCACTTCCTGGGCTTCAGGGACTGGCGCCTGTGGCACCCTCGCCCCACTGTCCCCCTCCCCAGGGGGGCAGGGCCAGGTTGGGGCAGCATGGAGGGCAGCCTGTGGCGCATCTTTGTGGACCGGGGTCTGGGTAGGGGGTGGGAGGGTGCTGACCTCAGGGCCCAGGGTGCCACTTTGTGTGTGCACCCTGTGTGGGTCCACCAGACACTCTCGTTCACAGGTTTTCATGAATGATAAGGTTCATTGGAAATAACTGAGTCCACACTGTGAAATGGACCGTGCAACTTACAGAATAGATTAGACTCGAATAAGGCTTGGCTCCCTAACCGTCCCCCGGGCAGAGGGCCCCGGCTTCTGTGCCCGGCACAGTGTCAGTCCCTGTGATCCGTTCCAGTCCCATCCCTCTGCCACTCTCTCATCCGACTCTGGGCCGCCTTCTGTTTCTTCTGGAGGCTTATCCTGACCCGGTCCTCCCGGCCTCAGAACGGATGCGCTAATCACAGAGGACCGGCACCCTCAAAGTCCGCAGAAGCTTTAGGCTTAGCCTTTCAAGCCCAGGGACTTCTTAAGCTGTGTTTTTATTGCTGTAGCTCTTTCTGTTCTGATTTGCGGTTGCAGAAACCGCCGCAGATGCTGGAGCTGCGGGGCCGCGTGCTCCGCGGAGCGCCTGCCGGCTGCAGAGCACACTGTGCTTCCCGAGGGGCGCTGTCCTCACGCCAGGGGCGGCAGGAAGGCAGGAGGGCCAGAGCCCTGGGCCGGTGCCATCCCTGTTGGTAAGGTGGGCGTGCGCGTTTCCTCTGGCTGCTGTGACAAACCCCCACAAGTGCAGCAGCTTAAAACAGCGCAGATTTATTATGTGACGGCTCTGGAGGTCAGGAGCCTTAAATCCAGGTGTCAGCAGGCTGCGCGCCTTCTGGAGGCTCTGGGGGAGAAGCCATCTCTTTAATCTCCCCAGCTGCCAGGGGCTGCCCCCGCCCTCAGGCTTGGGAGCCCCTTCCTTCCCCTTCCAAGCCGGCAGCGTAGCAGCTTCCAGGCTCTTTGCGTCCTGTGCTCCGTCGTCACATCTGCTGCCTGACTCCGACCCTCCTGCCTCTCTCTCAGAGGCTCTTCCGATTCCATTGGGTCCGTCTGCCTGGCCCAGGAAAATTCCCCGTCTTCAGATCTTGACCTTGATCACATCTGCCACATCCCTTTGCCGTAGAAGGGGGTGCGGCCAGGCTCGGGAGTTGGGGCCTGGATGTGTCTGGGGCATAGCGTGACGGGCCTGACGCGGCGGGGCTGTGGGGAGACCATGTTCATGTTAAGTGTGTTGGGTCATTTGAGCTGTTGGGTAGATGGACCTGTTCTTTGTGGTCCGTGTTCTCAAAGTCCCCAAAACTCAGCGACACACTGTGAGAATGACGTCTGTGGTGATTAACTTCATTGCCTGTGTCACTTAGGAAGGATCAAATTACCCTTCTCCCAGATACTCTCTCAGTCGGAAGGCACAGTGCAGTTGTTCATATTTAAAGAGTATCCATGTTGAAAGGGTCAACTTTTCAGTTTTCTGAAAAGTTTGCTTGTGCAGAACACGACCTTTTGCAGTGAGACTGGCTCAACAGTCACCAGAAGGCATTTTCACATCCCTGCCTCTACCTATTATTGCTAGTAACAGATTTATGGGCACTTCTTTTTCTAAGTATTTTAATGTCCCTTCAAGTGTGGGGGGCACGTAAAGTTGGATTTGGCAGGGGTGATTTAATTTAATAGGTATTTAAACACGGTGCCTTCACTTGGGAGGAATTCTCCATTGCTGTCCTTCTCTGGGCTCTGGTGGAACCCACGTACCTGAAGGTGAAGGGGATGGTTTTATTTTCACGAGATGGTTTCAGATCTTTCTACTGTTCCATTTCTCCTTAGTTGTATATAGAACTCTATTTAAAGAAACTGAGCAGCTGGAACCCTCCTCGGGGAACTTCATCAAGCAGACGAGGCTGAAGTGAGAAACAGAAGGAGGGGACAGGTGCTGAGCTGTTCGCCAGGCCAGGCTTCCTCTCGCCGAGAGTGAGCCCCACAGCTGCCCCCCGGCCAGGGAGGGCGCTGGCCCATCCCGCCCAGGGATTGCTTCCTGCCCGCCTGAGCACTGGACCTGTTTTTTCTTTCCTGAACTTGGGTGCCCATCCCCAATCCCATCTGGGGAGGGCGGCCTCACTGCTTTGTTCTTGTGTTGTTTTTTTCTTATCTTTTAAAAGTTAAGAGTATCACACATACCAAAAAATTGCATAATTGTTTACCACTCAATGGGTTCTCACAAAGGAGGCACGCTCATGTGACCGCATCCTGGGACAAGACTCGGAACGGTGCCACCCGCAGAAGTTTCTCCCCCACTCCCACATTTTCCCCATCTCTCCTCCTCAAGGCACCCCCTGCCTAGTCTTCTCCCTCAGCCTTGCATGTCTGAATTTCACATAAATTGATTGGTGTAATAGGTGTTCTTTTGTGTTTGGCTTCTTCCTTTACCGTTGTATTTGTGGGGCTCATCTAGGTGCCTGTGATTTTGACCTGTAACATCTGGGCCTCTGAGTCAAATCAGAAGAGTTTTCTACGCAGTCGAGATTCTAAATTCCGCAGCCAGTGACTGGGAGGCGCCGGTGCTGCAGGTGGCCCTTTGCATGGGGGTGGTGATTTGGCGGTGCGCTCGGGTGCCTTCCTCCACCTGTGTTTCTCCAGAAAGTGGCGTGTGGCTTGGTTTCCTGTTGCCTGTTGCCCTCCTAGTTGCCAGGACTTGGCTCAGAATGGCCTCGAATGTGGACCAGAGTGAAACCCTGCCTCGGAAGACAGAAAGTGCCCGCCCTGAGGTCATTTACCAAATCAGGCCGCTGTCTGTGTGTGGAGAAGAAAGAGCGCCGCAAGCCAGCACAGACTTCCTCAAGGCTGGGTGGTGGTGCTTTGAAGGACAGTGAAATCTTTTGAGCTTCAAGTTCAGGAGCCATTGATACCATTTTATGGTTCTGTGTTGAAAGACCTGTGCTCTGGACTGTGGGTGTAGCGGATGGGGTGAAACACTCGAGGCGGGTGCCGATTTATCTGAAATGCTTCTCTGTTGCACAGGAAACACTGAAAACAGCAATCTCCAAAAGCTAACCCCTTTTCGCAAGTGTGCGCACAATCCTATCACCTAACAAATGAGTCGTTCTTCTTAAAAGTGTTCCAATCTTGAGTCATATGGAGTGAGTAGATAGTTCGGATTAAAGTATAAATATTATTCTCATAGCCTCAAAATCCATGTTATCATTATATTTTGTTGCCCTGGAGGCCACGGGTGACACATCTGAGAGTCGTAGAACGTCCCGTTGAGGCGGCAGTCCGTGCGTCACCGAGCCGCCGCCTCAGTTCTGGACAGTGTGTTACCGTCCCGTCTGCCCTCCCAGCACGGGAATGCCTGCGGCAGGGGCCCTTCTGGCATACAGGCGTTTCCTTTTGAATTACTTCCAGAGGGCATGGCTCCAGGAGCGGGTGGCACTCATTTCGGTCATTTTAGGGAGGCATCGCACTGCCCACTTTAAAAAAAAAAAAAAAATACTGTAGCAGAGATGTGAAAGTGGGAACTTCAGCTTAATTCTTTTATTAGCACTTTCATAATAGCACTTCATGTTATTAAAAATGTCCAGTTTCTTAGTTTGATGGTTATCAAATCCTACCGTGTTGCGATACTTTTTAGTTATTTGATAACTCATTAACATCAGATAGTATGGTGAGGATTAAATGGGTTCAATGAGTTCATGTGCATGAAGCATCCGTCCCATTGGCTGGCGTGCGGTGCCCCTATGTTAAGTGTTTGCTGTCGTTGGACTTCCGCTGATTAATTAACTCTGATTTAGTCCCCTCCTGAGTGTGTGTTTGTGTCCTTTTTTTTCTTTTTTCTTTTTTCTTTTTGTCTTTTTTATCACTTGCTTTCTGGGATCTTGGTGTTTCACGTTTACCCAGTCACTGACCCACCCGACAGCTCCGTGTGCTGGGCGCCTCAGGTTGCCGCTGACAGACACTCGTTTGAGGTCGCCGGGGCAGAGAGGGGCAGGCATATTATCAAGGTGCCAGGGGACCTTGTAGAGACTTGGGTCTTTGTGTTTTCGGGGCCTTCTTCCCAGGCGAGTTGCCCACCTGCTGGATCAGGGAGACCTGCCTCCCCAGGCTTCGGGGTGCACGGGTGGAGAGAGCAGGCACGTCACGTTCAGCACAGCCGCTGACGCCGGTCGCTCAGTAGGTCCAGCCAGTCGGGTGCGTTGTGTGAAATTTATAAAAAAAGCAATCTTTTTTTTCTCTGTAATCCCTCCTTCCTTCTCCTGGGCTGCTGCGTGACTTGCACCCAGATGCGGCCATGGGCTGTTGGTCTGCCAGCCCTTTGAAGTCGCCGTGCCCTCGTGGGAACCCTAGGTGTTCCAGCCCACTCTCCCTGCCGCTCTCAGGAGCACCCTGACAGAAAACAATCTGGCCGCCTCAAAGTGCTTCTGTGAGTGCCGTGACCCCACGGTGCGTTATTTTAATCAGGCAGCAGAGGGTCATGTCAGGCCTCCTCCAGGCCTGCTAGGCGGGGCTGGCCGTGGCTGCTGGAAACACTGGCGGCACTTCCTGCCTGGCCTCTGGGGCCTTGGGCTTTGGCAGCGGCTTGTAGGAGCTGCCGCCTCACCCGAGCTCTGCAGACACGGGAGGGTGCCCACAGACGGCCGCCTCTGGGTCTCCAACAGGGGACGCCGTGTGTCCGTTCCTGGGCATCTTCTTAGCACTGAACTCTTTTCCTCTTTGATCCAAGGGCCTTGGTGATAAGTGAAAAGACTCATCAACTCGGAGAATGGTTCTCTCAGTTCTCCCCCCACGGCGGGCGGGGGACCCAGGCCCTATGGGGCCCGGGTGCCTGGCACATAATGATGTATTTACAGGTGTTGTGAAGCAGGGGCAAAGTGTGGGTGGCTGAGATTGTACTGAAGAGGCGTAGAGATGTGTGAAAAAGATGATACTCTGTAAAGAAAAAGTGTTAATTCCTTTCTAAGTGTGACTTGACTGCTGTAGACGTGAAGAAGTTCCCCCCACACTTTGACTTGCAGGGTTAGTAAAATCTAGAACTGGGGTTTTGTTCAGCTGGCAGGATAGGGGTAACTTGCATTAATATGTTTATGCTGTTGGCCCTCTGCTCCTGTTGAAAGTGTCACTCACATAAGCTGTGTAAGGTTTCCTTTTTGTTTCGGTGCAGTTTAACAGAATGCCACTGGGTGCACACTTGCTGCTACGAGAAGTAGCCATATTTATGTTGGGCTGTACATGTTTGTATTCTTGCAAGTTGAGGTTTCCTTATGCTCACCCGCGGGTAAAACATGTCGCGTGCCCTGTATACAGTCCATTAACGTGTGCCTGTGCACCCGTTAGTGCGTGTCTGCATAAACGCTGATCTTCAGAGAGCCACGTTTTGCCTTCTCCTGTCGCCTTCTTCCTCGCATCCCCTTCCCGCGTCAGGCACTCCTTAGCGCAGACCTTGCTCCCGGCTCCTGGCCTTCCGCAGGCTCTCGCGGCTCTCGGGATGGCGCCCTCACTCACTGGCGAGTTCGGGCCGCCCGGCCCTCGGGGCCCGCGCGTGGCTCTCCAGGCCTTACACACTAGGCCCCGGAGGGAGGCCCAGCTGCCGCGCTTTCCCGGCCACCGGGTCCACACCTCTGTGCTCTCTTGTCCCTCCTTGTGTCTCCTCTAGTCACCTGGACACACCTTTACTCAGGTGTCATTGCTCATGGGTCTCCCCGGGCCCAGCTGGCTGTCCCCTCCTCCACTTGTGGTGGACCCCGCGGGCCGCGTTGTGTCTGTGCCCCCACCTGCCTGTTCCCTGCCTGAGATCCTGGACTCCCGGATGACGAAGGTGTCTTCACATACCCGGCTTCGTGCCTGGCGACGCTCACCTTGTCCCCCCTTCTTTCCAGGGAAGCAGTTTAAGTGCACGGTGTGTGACTACACGGCGGCCCAGAAGCCACAGCTGCTTCGGCACATGGAGCAGCACGCCTCCTTCAAGGTAAGGGCGCGGGAGGCGCGCGGGTGTTCGGGCTGCCAACGCACGGCTTTTCCAAGGGAGGTGGGCAGAGCACCCTCTCATTGTTCCTGGTGCTCCCTTCACTTTTGGGCCCTGTGGCTCATGGAATAAAGGAGCTACGCCTCGGGCCCCTTTCAGAAAGGTGGCATTTCTCTGTCCTTTGGAGACCAAGGCTAGGAAGCGAGGGTAAGAGGGTGCACCCCAGGGAAAAGGCACGCTCTTGCCATCAGAAACTGGAGTGACTTAGAGGACGGAAAGGGGGCTTTAGGGACAAGTATGTGTGCTTGCAGATCCTGGGTTCCTTAGGTAAATCCCCTGACCCGGCAGGTGTGAAGACGCCCGCCTGGCGGCTGTTGTAGGAGCGGAGGGGGTGCTCAGGAGTGCCCGCCACGGTGCCCAGCACGCATCAGGGCTCGGGAGACGGGGGCCTCCCTGTCCCTCCAGCCTCTCTCATGGACGTTTCTGTAACATAGATGGTCGTCGTCTCTTGGCCATTGCTTCTGGTTCGGTTATTGACAACAGCTCTGCTCCGAATTCTGCCCTGCGCGTGGCAACTTGAGCCTTAAAATGGATGCGGGTGCGGCTGCTGCTGGCGTCAGCCAACACGTGGGCACAGCAGATGCGATGCTCCAGTACGTTTGCTGGGACCATGTCCAGCACCACCCCGAGCATGGCGGACGGTGTAGGGACCACTGGCCACAGTCAGGTGGCACTCATCGAGCATCGGCTTCGTGCCTGCACTGGCGGCTTCACACCCCTCAACTCAGGGGCTCCCCTGGTGGGTCTCCTCTCCCCCACGGGACAGAGGAAGAACTGAACCTCAGAGAAGTTAGCTGACCACCTGTCGGTCTTTCCTGCCAAGACCACACCCACAGATTTCAGTCTCCATCGTCATATCGACCAACCTGTGTTGTCATTGCTTTTAAGGTGAGGAGGACCCGCCTTGTCCATAGGCTCATCTGATGCTCAGAACAGCCTTGTGAGACAGGAGTTCTGCTCTGTCCTCTTGTAGTTAAGAAACCAAGTGGCTTGTTGAGGATAAGGGCTCCTGTGGTTTCAGTATCCAGAAAGGGAGGGAGAACTTGGGCTCTGTCTCCGAGTGCTCGGCCTGAACTTTCCCACTGCATTGTCTCAGTTACTCATGTGGGCAGAAAACTGGAGGAACTGAGGAAGCTGCCCACATTGCTCATGTAGCTGCTGTAACATCTCCACTGAACGTGAGTTTCACAAGTCAGACCCAGGCCACCACGTAAGAGTGTCAGAGTCTCAGCTGGGGAGGTTCTTCAGTGTGTACGTAGCTTGTGCACAATCACATTTAAGAGCTTTATTTTGCATTTCACCACTGGCAGATGTGGTCCGGGGGAGGACCCTGGAGTTCTTAGACTAGCGCGCTTCTGGTAGGAGGGGACCGAGAGCGAAGGCAGCGCCCACGGCTTAGATGTGGAACTTAGACCGGCTCAGCTCGTTGTCGCCTCGCACCTCCAGAGGTGCCACTAGACTTTTCGCTCATGGCTTGGCATTCAGTGTGGAACGTTGTCCTTTTCTAACCAGGCACGGCTGAACAGTGTGTCTGCCCTGAAATGCGCAGTTTTCCTCCTAAGATGTGTGGAATTGTTGGTGTATGTGCAGAAGAATGGGATTTGGGGGCATGGTTTGATTTATGGGCCCACTCTCACACGTGCTGTTTTTCTCAGCTTTGTCCTGCCTCCAACAGCCCCCATCCCCTGTGGGGCCTTGGGTCATGGCCATTTCCCACGGGCTCCCTGTGGGTCTAGGCGTCCTCCCACCTGTGGGCGCCTGCGAGGAACCCCTGAGCCAGACCTTGGCTCCTCTCAACCTACAGGCCAGGAGGTCTTCTAGCACCGAGCGTGTGTCATCTCGCAGGTGACGGGGACCGACACAGCCGCCTGCAAGGACTCCTGCCAACCACGCCCCTCCCCACAGCACTCACTCGCTCTCCCTTCCCCCACCCACCCCACTGTGAGCTTCTGTTACTGCTGTCACAGGTTACCCCGCCTTAACCTAAAATGTAACACAAACTTACTGCCTACAGCCTTGCAGCCGGGGTGCGGACAGACTGTGTTCTTTTTGGAGGCTCATGGAGAAGGTCCGCTCCCGGCCTTTCCTGGCCTCTAGAGGCCGCCTGCGTTGCTTGGCTCTCGGCCTGTCCTCTGTCTTCAACGCCAGGGACATAGTGCCTCTCACCCTCCTCCTCCTCCTCTTCCTCCTCCTCTGACTCTCTCCTGCTTCCTTCTGCCCGCCGGACCTTGTGATTGCAGGGGCCCCCTCGAATAACCCAGGACAGTGTCCTTATATTGCGGTCAGAAACTAGCATCCTTAATCCCACCTGTGGTCTTGATTCCTCTTTGCCACATAAGGTTCCAGGGGTTAGGGCAGGGACATTTTGGGGGTGCAGGGGCATGTTGGGGGTGCAGGGGCATGTTGGGGGTGCGGGGCATGTTGGGGGTGCAGGGGCATGTTGGGGGTGCAGGGGCATTTTGGGGGTGCAGGGGCATGTTGCTGCCTGCTGCATCCCTGCTCCTTTTTCACATTCACTTGTGGTAGAAAATCTTCATCAAAATCAGAAAAGACATAGTACGAATGCTCGTAGGCGCCTTTTTCATGCCAGTGACGAAGGTTATGAGAAGCCCACCCTCCCTGTCTCCCTGGGTCCTGGAGGAGGCCTCACGCCCCTGGGCGGCGCTGCTCATCTGTCGCGTTGGCCCGCAAGATGAGGCCGATTTGGTTTTCTAGCTCTGGATCTATAATTAACAGTGTATAATTTGTGTCAGGAAGCACTGTAATAAGGGCCCTTATACTGCCTTTTACAATTACATGTTTTTATTTCTATATTTTAAAAATACTGTCAATATGCATTCATTAAAAAAGATGGGGAAAATGCTATTTGGCCCCTTCCCTTGTAGAACTTTCAGATATATAATGTTTTTTAGACATGATTGCGGCCACGCTGTCAATGGGCGTTCTCTTGATGAAGATGAAAGCGTCCCCGTCGCCGCTGGTAAAGCTGTTTCGGGGAATGTGGCTGAGATGAGTGGCTGATGGTTTGCTAAGAATACTTCCCCTCTGCGTCAGGCGGCGCCTCCGGCCAGAGGCAGCGCTGGGGGCCAGGTGCGGCAGGTGTCAGAGGCCGCCTTGTTTATTTATCATCCTTTCCTAGGCCTTTCCACCTGCGATGGAAATGGAGTTGTTATCTACCTCCCATAGCTGCTTAGGGGCGAGAAGTTTAATCCGGCCTTCCCTTCACGATCGGGCAGTTGGCTCGGGCCCAGCCTTGGCTGCTCTAAGTGACCCCACCATGGCCGTCTTCATGCCGCAAGCACCCCTGTCCTCCGGAGTCTGCAGGCCTCCCGCCAGTGAGGACTCACAAGGCGTGGAGGCGTCGGGCGCCCTGCTGGCTGCTGTGATTGCCGGGCATTCCCCGCGGTGGGGCTGGGGCGCTGTCGGCCGCAGAGAAGGGCCCGGAAGGCTGCCAGGCCGGAGGACTGCCGCGCCGGGGCCCCTAAACAAACGGGCTGTCCTTCCCCCTGAGCTGGCGGCGCTCCTCCTTCTTTGGAGGAACAAGCCGCGCCCGTTCTGTAGGCGGTGTGACCGGTAGGCGGTGTGACCGGTGGGCAGAATCGCCTTGTGGCATCTCCTTGCCATCCGGCTCCCGTGGACCCGTAACTCTGTCGACAGGGACGTTCTCTGTTACAGGGAGGATGGATTCGGTGCCAGTCTGGTGCACATGAACAAATAAGTGACTTTATTTTATTAAAAATTTGTTTTGAAATAATTTTAGGCTCACAAAGTTGCAGAGATTCCCTGTGTACCTATTATTCACCTTCCCCCAGTGATAACATCTTTTTTTTTTTTTTTAATCCTCACTGGAGGACATTTTTTCCCCCCATTGCTTTGAGAGAGAGAGAGGAAGGGAGAGACAGGAACATTGATGTGAGAGAGAAGCACTGATTGTTGCTTCTTAAATGTGTCCGGACCGGGAATCACACACACCTGGACTGGGGAGCAACTTGCAGCCTAGGTATGTGCCCTGACCAGGTTTCGAACCCACAATGTTTTGGTTATGAGATGATGCTCCAACCAACTGAGCCACACTGGCAAGGGCCATCACATCTTATTCCTTAACCATAGTATACTATCAAAACTAAGAAGGTGACTTTCATAATTGCTATGAACTAAACCGTAGGCCTTATTTGGATTTTATTAGCCTTCTCTTTTTTTTAAATTAATACACTATTTTTAGAGTGGTTCTAGGTTCATAGCAAAATTGAGAGGAAAGTACAGAGAGTTCTCGTATGGGGACAAGGCAGTACCTCCTGTCAGTCTATAGACTGTGAGCAGTCAGCGCCTGCAGGAGGGCTCGGCCCGCAACCCTCACATGTCAGTTCTGTGCGAGGTCCACCGTGGTTCCCTCCTCTCTCCATCCACAGAGAGGCGGTCCTGTCTGCACAGTGGCGTCCCCTCGGTCGGGCCTCAGTTTAAGATTCTAGATGCCTGGGGCGTGTTCTCTCTGCTCCAGGAGCGGTGGCCACCTTATTCTGCTCATTGGTATGTGCCTGTAAGATCTGCCTGACCACGTTGACATGTCACGTAGCGCTCAGGACCTTTCACAGGGCCCGTTTCCTGTCCTGAGTTTGTTGTGAATTCGCCTCTTTCTCCCCGAGTGGCGTCTCCCCCGGGCGGTGCCCCCCGGGATGGCCTGGCCTGCCCTGCTTTCCCTGCGCTGGTTTCCCTGAGTGAGGGGCCTGGCCCGACCCCGTCTTTCTTTCCTCCTCACGACGCCCCACCCGCTGTTCCTCTTTGCTCTGAGATGTGTCAGTGCGCTCCAGTGCTGGGGACAGTTTGCACTTCGTGTCTTGGCTCTGTGAGGCTCCAAGTGCTCCAGGAGGTTCCTGAGTTCTGGGAAGCAAGTCAAAAATTTGGTGTATGAATGTGCAGGTCTGCACACAATAAAAAATAAAAAATTGAGTCTGAAATCAGCAGTTTTCCAGGTCTGTCCGTTTTGGAAACTGTTCAGTGTGACTTACGGCTGACCTTGTGTCCTCACTTTGGACTTCTCTGCTTGGGGAACAAGGCCTGGGCTTGTTGGACAAATAGCTCTGATCAGTCCTCTGCCCTGGGTTTCCCAAGAGGGCTGGCCTTCTCACCTGTGGCCATAACCTTGTAGGGGGAGGTGAGCGTGTTCTTTCAAAAGGGAAACCAGCCAGTGCGTCATCCCGAAGACTGTTAAATTTAATTTATGTTTGATATGTATCAAAAACCAACCAAATTCTCAAAAATTTATACCACGAAGCCTGAGGAACTTGTTTGCCTGTTGTCAGATTAAAATTGTTCAACTAAAGTATTTTCACAAAGCTAATTAATGAGGACCTGGTTGGTTGGGCATCATCCTGCAAACCAAAAGGTCACAGGTTCGATTCTTGGTGAGGGCACATGCCTGTGTTGCATGTTCAATCCCCAGTCAGGGAGTGTACTAGAGGCAACCGATCAATATTTCTCTCTTATCTCGCCGTTTCTTTCCCTGTCTTTCTCCCTGCCTTCCCCTCTCTGGAATCAATAAAAGAAAAAAAAAAAAAAAAGCAAGCTAGTGAGAAGTCAAGGATATTTTGATCATTGATTTTGTTATTATTGACAGACTTTTCCTTAGTATTTCAAAGGGAGTATGTGATACCACAATATAACATTTAGAATTTTAAGAGACAACATAAGTTTAAATAAAGTACTGAATTTTCATCTGAATTTTTGATGCAACATGTGAAATGTTTACTCATTCCCTGCACACACCTATTCTGTGCGCCCCCGTGGACCAGGCCACACACCGGGGCAGGGGATGCAGGATGAAGCCAGGTCTCGGTCCCCAGGCACCCAAGGCATAGGAGCAACAGCAAGTGAGGGAAGTGTTGCATGCCGTGGGGACCCAGAAGGCCACCTGACTAGTTCAACTCCGTCATTTTTTAAAAGCGATGTTTTAATTGGGTTATATGTTATCCTATCATGTCAAACCTATTGCTTTTACAATGTAAAGCAACCAGAAGGTTCTCTGGTTAACAGATACCCACCAATCAAGGGGGAGCTGGTGCGATCCCTCCTGGAATTCCCGACAATTAAACGGTTCCCCACGGCGTTCGTATCCCAGCGTGTCCACGGGAAGCTGAAATGAGTTATGCTTACAGGAGGCGCCAGGCAGCTGAGCTTACAGAATGCGTAAGGGGCTTAGATGCTAAACCAAACAAAGATGGTGTGTGGGTGAGGTCAGCCAGGATGTAACTGTGCAAATAACGTGCTCCTCATTGCAGTCCAAACTCAGTGAGCAAGGGAGTGAAAGTGCGGAAGTGACCTCAAGTAAGTAGAACTCTGGGAAGCACGCATTGTAAACGGTTCAAGGTCATCCCCCTACTGCGAGTCTCAGTAACCCTGAGAACGCTGAATCATCTGCCGTTGCTCAAGGCAGCGTGGCTTGCTTTCTGCTACAGTTCTTCCCTTGCCCATGAGATGGTTCCATCTTCCACCAGAAAGAAAGCCGTGCGTGGCCAGTGAGACACGGAGGAGGGGTGGCAGGGCCATCCAGGACGGGGACATCGCTTTGAAGTTGGGTGCTGACTGTCGGGACCCCGAGTCCGCGGCAGCCCACAGGCCCCTGCTGCGCACACGTGTTTTCCTTTCTCTGTGTGCCTGCACGCAGCTCATGTTTTCCACTGCGCTCGGGGTGGAGGCGGGGTGAAGAAGCCAGCGTGCTCTTAGGAATCTCCTGTGTGAGCTTTGCCGTGGATCTTACAGAGGGGTCCACCACAAGGCGGAATGTTTACATATTTAGTGTCAGAATAAAGAGGACAGGTGGGCAGTCCCTTTTATGGTCCCGTAGGTTAGGCACGACAGCAGGTGTTCTACGCACGTTACCTGATTTTTCCCTAAAACTCCCTGTATTGTAGGCACTGATACTCCCATTTTATAGACAAGGAAACTGAGGTGCAGAGTTTGGTAACATACTCAAGAGCACATCAGTGGCGGGGCTGGGATTCTCTCCTTGTCTCTGTGGACAGAGCTTCCCTCCGCCCAGCACTGTCCACCCCTCGGGCCAGGCGGCAGAGAGACCTTTTGCCTCTCTCCATTTTTCCTCTCACTGCTTTGATTATGTAAGCCTGCAGTTATATGTTCAGTTACCAAACTCAAGCAAAACCTTTAAGCAAAATGCTGACAGAGGGTAAACTGAGCAGCTGGAACTTTTTCCAAGTTCAGTGGAAATTACTGAACCGTAGGCAAAGCGGGTGAAAAGGAAGGTGTAGGGTTTTGGCTGCTGCTGTTTGTTCTGCTCTTCAGTTCTCGGCTTAGATGGAAGTGAAGAATCTGGGGTTCCACGTTTTCCTCTTATCCTTGTAGCACGGTCTGCATGTGAGGAGAAAGAAGGGCAGGGTGGGGAAGTGGTGGTCAAAGGGGCCGTTTACTAAATCGTCAGAGCCGAAATGTCTGCTTAAAGCTTCTTAGGCCATCTTCTGCTTCCTTGCATGTTAGATTTTTAAAGCACTTATGAAAAAAAAAAAAAAAGGAAATTGGATTGACTTATGTTAAATTAAAACCCTGTCTGTCTAATAACGTGTGGTATATTCTCTGGAAATATTGCATTTTTGACAGCAGAAGTGATTACAAAAAATCAATAATCAGAGAACGGAGAAGAGACTTCTAAGCTCCGGCACGAAAAGCAATTAGTGTGGATTGATTTACTGTTATTTATTGTGATGAGATAATTGCCTCAATGCAAGTCATTTTTGAACTTGTGGTACCCCATGGTTTTAAAACATTTATTCTTTTAAATTGTTTAATTTGTCTTTGGCCATATTTTATGACAGAGATGGCTTTGTGCTTGTTGAAGGATAGGAAGACCCGGCCCTTTCTCTCTGAATCCTTAGCCCCAGGCTTATTTCTGCCCCTGTCGGGGCCAATCCTGGAACGAGATCCCAACCTTGGGATCTCAGGCTTGTACATTTTGAAGAATTAGGGCCCCCACCCCCAAAAAATCACAAGACTCTTCTCTCCTGCACAAATGGCGGGGGTGGCTTTGACTGAAGGCTCCGATTGCAGACTGCAGCGTGGACTGTGCGTGGCCAGAGAGACACGGAGGAGGGGCGGTAGGGCCATCCAGGACGGGGACATCGCTTTGAAGTTGGGTGCTGACTGTCGGGACCCCGAGTCCGCGGCAGCCCACAGGCCCCTGCTGCGCACACGTGTTTTCCTTTCTCTGTGCGCCGGCACGCAGCTCGTGTTTACCACTGCGCTCGGGTTGGAGGCGGGGTGAAGAAGCCAGCGTGCTCTTAGGAATCTCCTGTGTGAGCTTTGCCGTGGATCTTACAATTTACAGTCTTGGTTCTTTTTTTAATGACTGTGCCCTTTTTTTCTTTTTGAGCAGCTTCCATCCCAGTCCAGGGGTGCAGGTGCCATCTTTGGCGACGGACCTGGCCCGAGTTTCTCTTGCAGCGGGATGGGCCGCTCGTGGCTCTGACGGCGTGGCTCCTGGAGCAGCCCTTGGGGACCACTCTGTGTGTATGAAACCCTTCTGCCTGCCGGCCGTGACCTCCTCCAGAACGTTCCAAAAGGCCACCAGCTTTGCTCGATGGCCCTGTGTAGGTCATGGGACTTGGCAATTCAGAAATTCAGTGTGATGAAGCTTCACTGAGTGGAGAGGAAGTTTATCGTCGACATGTTAACCCCAGAGTAGGGAGGTTAAGCCCACGGCCAACCAGTCAGGTTTTTTGTTTCTGCGTGTTTGGTTTTGCAAGTCTGTAGGACCTAGCGCTCCCTTGGCTGCAGTGGACAGCCCCTCAGAGGTGCCGGGCATGCAGGGCGTGGCGCCTGACCTCGGTGTGCACGGTCTTCCTCCCACCAAAGGATGGAGGATGCAGAAGGCGTAGCTTCCGGAAAGCTCCCTTGCCCCCTCCGGCCTGGCCCGCACCCCTCCCCATCGCTGCTCACAGCAGACGGAGCACATCTCCTGCGGGCTCCTGCTCGGCTCTGCACCTGCCCTGCCTGCCTCTCCCAGTGAGCTTCTCCCAGAAAGCCATGCGGCCTCTCACTTCCTTCTGGTTTGGGTTCAAATGCTTTACTTTTTTCTATGATATTGGATGACACCTGGCAGATTATTTACTTGTTTATGATGCTATAACAAACTGCGTGAGACACTTCGTTTTACTTTCTGTTCTATTCTAAGGAGGTAGGCTGCACTTAAAAGCAGTCTGTCGAGTGACTGAATGAGTAAATGCATAGATTTTGTAGGACGGGAGTGTGATAGAGGCATCAGGAGAGCCATCTAGGTGGAGGTGGCGGTCTGAGCCCCTAGCCACAGCGCCTGGATCAGCAGCTCTTCCCTTACTGCGCCCTGCGTGGCCCTTACTGGTCCTCAGTTCACCACGTGGCCTTGAGTGCTCAGCACGCCTGTCCCCTCACACGAGTGAGGGGCAGTGAGGTAGGATGAGGTACAGCACATTTAAGTGCTTCAGAAGTGTGCTGTTTGGTCCTGGGCCCACCACGCCTGGGCCCCGGGTCATGGGTCCCTTAACCTCCCCGTCACGGTTGATTCCCACACCCCGGGGAGGCCTAGAGCTCCCTGCCAGCAGCTGTTCTCTCTCTCCCTCCACAAAGAGCAGATTTAACATCTTTAAGGAGATTGTTTTCTTATGCTGGTGCAGGAAGCCTTGCTCCATTACTGTATTACGTTCCAGAACTCTCTCGGCGGAGATTCCTGGCATAGGGAGTGTGATAATCTTCCTCTGGTGTGTTCTTTGGAAATCTGTGGAGATGCAGGCATGGTGGGTCTTCAGGAAGACATGCTGTTAACCGGTTCTGGCCCCCAGTTTGCAGGTAGCAGCTCCGCAGGCTGTCCACGGTGGGGGTCTGTGCAGAGCCAGTCCCTGGGAGGAGGAGGGTGTCAGGGAAGAACAGGCGAGTGGTTTTTGCTAACAAAACTTTATGCATTGAAATGTGGCCATGAAAACACCTGCATCTTGCTAATCCTGGAGTGGGAAGCAGAAGTCATGTGCAAAACTGAAAATACGTTATCACAGGGAAAGCTTGCTTGCATTTTAGGGGATTGGTGGCCGCCTGAGACATTAACGAGAAAACCTCCATCTCCCCATCCTGTTTTCTCAGCTGTGGCTGCAGGTCTTTGATCTTCCAGGTGTCCTGCAGGCAGAGCCCCGGGGCAGCCCCTGAGGGCCCAGGACCACCCCTCTGCCCGCGCAATTTGATTGGAGTTGGGCAGTGCCAGACTTACGGCTCATACCTGCTCCCTGCCTGTCACCATCTTTAGAGAGATGCTCCGCTCCTGCCTCTGTCTTCTTTTGGGACATTTGGGGCTATGGTGGGTATGTTAGAACATCGTTCTCTGTCAACGAAAACTTCATCACACAGGTGAAAGAAAATAAACCTAAAATACACTTTATCGTCAAGGAGTAAGTGTTGTTGTTAGTCATTAATGTTAATAACAGCGACCACTTGTTGGGTGCTGCGTGCCATTCCAGGCATTTTACGTGAGTTATCTGCTGTCCTCATAAAAGCCTTGCAAAGAGGGTTTTTCCTCTTTTTATGACATTCAGTTGTTATTTTATATTAGTTTCAGGTGCACAGCATAGTAGTTAAACATATCATTTATGAAATGAAAGAGGGTTTTTCATGTCATATATTTACCTATTTAATCATCCGTTTCTTATTCCACTTGGTGCGAAGTAGAATGTACGTGGAGAATGTTGTGTGCGTACCTGAACCGTGGTATGGCGAGTCGTCATGAAGCAGGCGCTCAGCATAGGTCACACAGGTCTTCCCTGCGTTTTGGATCCAAATTCACCTGGATACCAACTAGACTTGTGCTTTGTCTCCGTCGTCTCTGTCTCTACATGGCCTGGGTTGTTAAACAGAGGTTGTGAAATGGCAGCTTGTGGCCCTGGGTCTTACCTCGCCAGCCGTCCAGAACCTCCTTTCTGGTCATTTTCCTTGCCTGTCCCCGCAGACAGCAGCGGGCCCGTCACGGGGGACAGGCCCCCATTTCGATCTCAGCGCCTTGGAGGTCACGTGACCGGTCTCGCCGTTTGCTGTGCCTGGAGCAGGGCACTGCACCCTTTTACCCAACTGTCCCGTGCTTTGCAGCTGGTTGCCAACGTCACGACCTTGGACGTTACCTTGTTCCCAGCTTCTCATCTGTTTTAAAACGTTCCTCTGCATCCCTTCCTTGACGCTGATGGGAAATGGGATCCGCCACCCTTTAATGCAGTTGGATGTCCTCTCATCCAGGTTTATAGAACCAGTTTCACACGTAAGGCATGACTCGCTGTCCTCTAGTATTTTCTTTCTTTCTCTTTGAAGAACCAGAACAGTAAATCCTCACATTATGAAAAAGGAAAATTTCCATGCTTTCTTGCCATAAGTCTGAGAACTCAAGGTTTCAGCCTCAGCAAGTTCAACCCCACTTTTTGCTTTCAGCTCCAAGTGGTGATTCTTAGCGCCCCAGGAGGAAGACCCCTCGCACAATTGCAGCGTCGTCGAAACATGACCCCAAGTCCAGCGTGGACCTTGCCTCCGCCCCAGGCCTGCCTTTGTTCTCAGCACGTTACCAACTCTCTTCTTTCTCAGGCCGCTCGTGCCCTCCCTGGCGGCCCGTCCAGTGGACACCATCTGATCGGGTCCCCCAGGGCACTTGACTGTCATTCCTCGCGCCCCGGGGGCGCTTGTTCCCCAGACTCCGAGGCTCCTGGCACCCTCGCCCTCCTCCCTGCTGTCCTTCCCCACGAGCTCACCTTCCTTTGGCCCCCACGCTCCAGGGGGCCGTCCTGCCGCCCCTGCTCCTCACTCACCCGCGCTTGCAATGGCCGGGCCCCCCCCCCCCCGTAGAGCATCTGCTCGCTGCCTGTGCTCAGCTCCGCATCCACAGCCCGGAACGCTCCCCTCAGTCCTACACTCAGGCCTCCGGCCCCTTTCGGGACCTGCCCTCCTGGGGGTCCAGGGTGCTGGCCTCCCGTCCCCTCTCTTGCAGCCGGTGGAATGCCTTCCTCCTGCATCCCTGGGGGACAGAGACTCGTCCACCCCCTGCTCTCTGCAGCGCCCGGTCCCCAGGCCCGGCTGGCTTGCCCTCCGCCCTCTCTCTCAGACTCTGTCTTGAGATCCCCTGTCCGCAGCGACTGGTAGATTGGTGCCCTGCCTCCAGGCGTGCTCCTTTCAAAGCCACCCTCCGTTCATTTCCAGAGTGATGCTTCTAAATGTGAAGTTGGGGTGCCGCCCCCCGCTCGACACCGGCGGAGACTGGCAATGGCCTAAGGCTCCCTTCCTGAGGCGGCGCACCCCGCGCGGCCTGGCTGCTCGCCCGCCCCGTCTCGCCAGCCCCCCAGCTGCCATGTGCAGCAGCTGCCCCCGTCTCCCAGCCCCCCAGGGTGTTCCTCATGTTTGGAGTTGACCTGGGCTGCCCTGTGTCTGGGAAATCAGAGAAAACCAAACTGTACCCCTCCCAGGGGCATCTCAGGCAAGACGGGTGCTCAGAAAATAGTGGTGAATGCGAAACCAAGCTGTCTCTTCATTGCTGGCTGGCCCAGGGCCCCAGAGGGGTCCCAGGAAGGAGTTAGGAGCTGATGGGTCTCATGGAAAAGGCCATGGTGGGCACGAGGGCGGAGAAGCAAAACCAATGAAGGGAACAGGTGGGGTTTTCTCCGGCTAAACCAGGGGCCGTTGAGTGGTATGAGGGGCCACGAGGGGCTTGACCGCCCTGCACGTGACAGGGGCTGAGCTCACAGACTGTCAGAGGCCGGGGAGGGAAGGGCGGTCCAAGTCCGCCTCTGAAAGCGTCCCTTCCAACTGTAAGAATCGAAGATCTTCTTAGAACTCAGTAGCTCAGACGCTGATTTCTCGTTTGGGCTCACCTGTACGTTTCTTGCCTGCCTGCTCATGTTTTGGCATTTTTCCCCTCATTAGCAACTCCCCCCAGGAGAGGAGCACAGGGAATCGAAGGGGCTGAGACGCTCACGCGGCAATTTATCTGCTTTGCCACAAGGAGGATGAGACTGGCCCCCGAGCCTGAAGTCAGGTTTGTGGGATGGCTTTGTACTCAATTACCCCTTCCTGCCTCTCAGCCCCTGGCCACTCAGCACTGGCGGTGTGGCGTTTCCAGGGTCCTTTTCGATTCTTGTGTAAATGCTAATATTCCAAACATAACTGCATGATATTTGCTAATTTAGGGGTGGGTGCACTTAAAAAATGTTTTAGCTTTTAATTTTGCACACAACCATGTAATTGCATTTTAGACCCCTTATGTTCTGCTCAGTAGGTAGATGAGGGAGACTGACTGATTTTTGCTGCTGTTCCGCGTCTTTTTGTTTAATGAGCCCCCGTGGGCCAAACCGCAGGGTTCTCCTGCGTGGAAGACCCACTGCAGCACATGCAGTGCAGCAAAAAGCCTCGCTACCGCAGTGTGGCCTCGATGTGGGGTGGCATCCCTGGGGACATTTCAGAGCTGGGTGTCTCATCAGATTAGCTGCCCTGGGTCTTCCGCTTCGAGAAGGGCCCTCCTGGGAGCCACAGCAGGTCCTTCATGGCCTGGGAGGGCACCTTTCTCCGTGTTGGAGTGACAGATGGCGACAAGCCGGGGCCGGCCCTGCAGAGGCTCCCGAGGAAGCCTGCACAAGACTCAGACATTTGGGCAGTAAGAGAGGAGAAGATGTCTCGGGTGATGCTCAGGTTTCTGTCTTTGGGTGATGAGCTGATTTTCCAGAAAGATCGTGAGTCTGAAATGGTGTATATTTATTTGTAGTTGCCTACAGACCATTGCTGTAGAGAAACCTGCAAGATGGTTGAAAATTCCTACCTGTGGTTCAGGAAAAATCGTAACTGGATCTATAGTCACCAATGGGAAAATGATCCCTGGAACCAGGGCAGAGAAAACAAAACAGGCCCGAGGACAGGACCTTGGAGAAAGCCAGCATTTACCATCAGCCTGGGAAGGGGGTCTAGCAGATAAACTGAGACAGCTCGGAGCACAGGGAGAGCCGGTGACAGCCCTGTCACTGGTAGCACATGTCACAGCGGGAGGTGGCAGCCGGCTAACGACACAGGGTGTGTGTGAGCGCTGCCTGCACCGCAGGAGGGGTTTGCCTAGGGGACCCCCTGACCCGAGACAGGGAGTCCCCTGAGGGCCTGCTCTTCAAGACTGTGGGGTGGGCGGGGCCTCGGAGAAAAGGTAGTGACTTAACCAAGGACAAGGCAAACAGAAGGTGTTTCTTTTCATTTCCCTCCCCCGACCCCCGCCCCCCGCCCCATTCACCGCCCTCTTTCCATGGCAAGAGCGCAGCCCCTCTGTAGACCTGAAAGGAGGAAACCACTGGACGAGGGGCCGATGAGAGCCTCGCAGGGGGGAGGGCATTTCCCCGCTTGCCGGTGCAGCGCCTGACCTTCATGGGGCACTGTCGCTGGCTTAGCCCTTCAATGGGTGACGGTGGTGACAGGTCAATGAACTGGACCGTGGAGGAGTCAGGGTGGGTTTGAAGTCTTAACGGACACGGGGTGCGTCAGCTCCCGCAGGCATGGCGTGGGCTGTGCGACGTGGCTCATCAAGACACCAGAGGCTGCTTGCTGTGGCGTCTGAGGTAGCCGTCTACAGTATGTCATTTAACGCTCGGAACCTGACCCGGCGGTGTCCTTACCCCCATTTTACTGGTGAGAAGCCAGTGCTCGGGGGAGTCCCAGCACCTGCCGGAGGGTCCATTGTCGGGCCACGCCGGAGGTCAGTTGAACTCGTCCCATCAGGACGCCATGCCGCGTGGGCTGCTCCACTCTCCCTCCCCCTCCCTCCTCGCCAGCTGGGGAGCTGCTGTGGTACCGAACGGGTCCCGAGTGCACAGCTGGGATCTCCCCAGCATGCCGCTGCCAAGGTGCCCAGCACGCGGTTCAGAGGGACACGCGGCAGTGTCCCGACCAGGAGTAAGGGCGTGGGATGTGACCGTGACCTGATGTCCTTCTGACACCTACCTGACGGCCAGGTCTCCTTGGGCTCCCCCAGAGGTCTGAGCAGGACAAGGCCGCAGGACCTGCCTGTGTCTCGGGCCTGAAAGCGCCGTGGCTGGCCCCGGTGTGCGTGTGTGTCGGGGGTGGAGATAGAGTTTAGCAGGTGGGCCTCCCTTGTGGTGGACTGAATGGGTTGACACTTGTTTGTGTCTGGCAGGTGCTTACGGGTGGACCTGGTGGAGGAAGTAATTTGGTTAGGAAAGCAGGTACATCGGGGAATGAACTGAAAGGGCGGCTCCTTGGAAAGGCGTTCCCTTAACCAGAAGTGATGGATTGCTGCATGGCTTTTTCTCATTTTCTTCTTGAGCAAGAGCTGTGAATTCTGGGGCAAACAAAAAAAGAACAGATAGGAAAGAAATGAAAGCAGCCACATATGCAGAGGCCCCTTCCAGTCTGGGAACACCTGGCCCTGTCACTTGGTGGGTCCCAGAGAGGCAGGACTCAACGTTAAGGTCACACTCTCCCAAGAGTGTGCCCCAGTGGGGCGGGCCCGCTCCCGCGGGCTTTCGGGGTCTCAGGCACTCGCAGGTGGGAGGGTGGTGACCGACGGCGGACCTTTGAGGGGAGCCGTGCCAGTCCCTTCTCGTGAGCGGCGGGGCTCATGCTTCGCTCACGCGTCCTCCTTGTCCCCACAGCCTTTCCGCTGCGCCCACTGCCACTACTCCTGCAACATCTCGGGCTCCCTGAAGAGGCACTACAACCGGAAGCACCCCAACGAGGAGTACGCCAACGTGGGCGCCGGGGAGCTGGCGGCCGACACGCTCGTCCAGCAAGGTAAGCGACGCACTGGCCTGGGGCCCTGCTCCTTTCCGGCCGGGCGCCCTGTTCTCGAGAGGCGCTGTGACATCTGATCACTGCATCCTAACCCCGGAGCACGTTGTTCATTCCTCACCATCAGCCTGTCCCCCTCTTCCTCACTGTTAGTGACCAGCGTCCCTTAGTGGCGGGCAACCTTAAGGGCCTCTGAAATGAAAAAGGGACGATGCGCCCACAGGCCTTACCCCCCAGCCCGTCCCGGCTGGGGCTCATTTCTCTGCATTGCCTCTGCTTTCTGTCTGGGATACTTTTTGCATAAGTGGAAGCTCCTGGCTTCCTTTCTTTACTTACCACTTCCGTAGCATGAGCGCCTTCTTTTCCTCCGGTCTTCCCAATTGTAATCGCCGAGGGCTCTTTGTAACACAGCGCTAAGGGCTGCCCCTCGCTTTATTTATCCATACCCCTGTGCGTGAACATTGCAGGGTTTCCAGATTTTTCTTTTATTGCAATGATAAAGAATGCTGTGGGAAACATATTTATCAGGGAGCTTCTTTAGATTATCCAAAGATCTTTATTGAGTCTGTAGATCACTGATCCTGAAAAGGAAAAACCATTCAGAACATTTAAACTAAAGAGAATGGATGGAACCTCTAACATTATTGAAAAGGCCGGGGCGTTTTTTGCTTCTTTTTTCAATAAGTAATCACATATTCCCACCCAAGAGGGTTTGGCTTATGCACTGTTGCCATACAGAGAAACGCTGTTGTGTTTGTATCTGCACTTTGTTATTCCACTAAAAGTGGTTGCAGCAGGCAGCATCTCAGCTGCCGCTCTTTCCTGAGTCCCCATCTACGCAAAGCCAGAGACAGCTTTGGAAAGTCACCCCGGGAAGCGGGTGTGGGATGGCAGACTCCGGGGCGCGCCGAGTGTTCCGATGCGGCGTGGAGCCCCGCTTGCTGGAATTGCCAGAAAGTGCATCTTAATGTGAAACAAATGAATTGACTGTGTCCTTCAGCGCTTTGCGTGACAGGGCTGATGTATGGAAATGGATGAACAGCATAAAAAACTCGGGGCAGTTTTAAAGCCGCCCATCTGAGGTAATGGGTTGTGTGTGCCTCGTGTTTTCTTTAATGGCAGTTTCGTGGAGCTGGGTGGTGGGGGCGGGGTGGGTCTGGCTCAAATCTGTGTCCCGGCCTAGCTGTGCCCGAGGGCAGGTTACCAGACCTCTCAGCCCAGGCCCTTCCATGAAGAGCGGAATCCCTAGCGGCTGCCTCCTGTGGGGGGCAGGGTGGAATGAGAGGGCACTTGTCTGGCACTTGGCACACTTTTATTCCTTTCTTTTGTAGTCTTCTCCTGAAATCACCTACAACCTCTGAAGCCATTGCATCACTTTTGATCATGCCCAGGAATCACTGAGGAGAGAGAATGGGTGCCTTGGAGCCCCAGCAGATAACTTAGAGTAGCGGGCTAGAGGCTCCTTTAACATCCTTCCCTCCACCCCGCCCCCACCTCGGTGGGACTGGCAGGAAATGGACGTTTCCCGTGGATGCTGGGACAGGCGTGGGCATCTGGGTGATGATCATGCCATGGCTCGGTACTTGCAAATTTTCATCACTGCCTGGCAAAAAATGTGCTGAGGGCCAACTGTTCCTTGCCCTAAGTTTTCAACCGGCTACCTAAGACTGTTGTAGGTTGGTATTCCTGGACAGCTCCAGGTTTTATTTTTAGGCTCTGCAGGGGTATTTTGGGTGTTTTTTCTGATATGTGTGTGTTAGATATACTTCATATGTACACACGTGTGCCTGTGTGTGTGTGTTATCATCCGTCTTCAAAGGGCCATGGTGAGGAAGAAACAACCAAACGTCTCCTGGCTCCTAGGAGACGCCGTGCTTTGGCGGGAGAGCAGGTGCTGAAACGAGAGAGCGGTGGGCTGTGGTCGCAGCTGGGACATGTCAGGAGCAGGAAACTTGCCCTGTTCTGTGCTCGCGTCCCGGAGGGGACGGGGAAAGGAGGGAGAGAGTGGGGCTGGGTGGGGGTCTTGTGCTTGGAAGTGCTGAGTTGTCCAGTACCACGGGAACGTCCCCTTCTCTTTTGATTAATTTCAGGTAATTCTCCCCAACCTCACTTAGTGTATGTTCCTTGTCTACTCCTCAAAAAATACCCTCACAGGACTATGTCATTTCTTGTTTTGATGTGGAGGACTTATCTACCAACTGTGTGTAGATGGTGCCACGCAGTGGCGCGGGCAAAGCCACCAACTGCTGGAGAAGATTCTCCTGACCCCGTGCTCAGGGATTAGGGAAGGCAGCCCATGCGAGCTGGGGCGGAAGCCTTGAAGGCCGACGTGTGCCCCTGCCGGGCGCCCCTTGTAGGTTTCTGTGGAAGGGACTGCGGAGTTTTCGAGAGTTGGGGGTATTTCCCACATGCTCCAGAGGCTCCCCTGGGATGTGGAATGCTTGCTGTTAATATCCAACAACCGGCTGCCCCAGGGACGGGGGTGAGGGGAGGGAGGAGGAACCGAATTGGAGCGTTTGCCAGTTTCTGTGGAGTAAATAGTTCCACCAGGGCCAGCTTTCATCCCCGACGGAGTCACTGACCTGGGGAGAGATGCGCACAGCAGGCTCGTGAGCTGGTCCCAGCCGGGTCCAGCACGCCTCCCGCCCCGAGAGCGCAGGGGTGGCACTGCCAGTGGCGTGCCCGCGGGGCCCCTGCAGGTGCTCAGCTCTCTGAGGACCCTGGTGCCGTTTGGTAATTAGACTAGTGAATGCTCTGCAAACGCTCTATTCCCTGCTTATGTTTTATGCACCTCTGACCATTTGAAGGCAGGTTGGGCAATCTCTTGTTGGTGCCTCTTGGCGCGTCACTTGTGCACAATATGGACCTGAGGCATTTTCCCACACAAACGCACATTTTCACGTCGCATTGCTGCAGTGGGTCCGCCCCTGGCCTCTGCTTAAGCGTGCTCGACGAAGCAAGCCCCTGAGCCGGCTCCCTGCAGCGCAGGGCATGAGAGGCGTGAGAGACGGGAGGCGCAGGCATTGTGCCAAGCCCCACAGGTTACTAGCTCGCTCCTGGAGCTCAGGGCAGGATGAGATGGGACCAGGTAGGCGGGCCGTCTTCCAGTGGCCTCGAAGCGCTGATTCAGGTGGTCCTGAGTCATGGGCATGGCACCGGGTTGGGAGTCAGCAGGGCCTGGAGCCAGGCCCTCTGCTCACCATGGCCCTGAGGCCAGTTGCTAATGTCTCTCATCCTCTAGTGGCACATCTTCAAAGAGGAGGGGCTGAAAGCTGCCTGGCAGGAGTCGCAAAGACTGAAAACTGGTCTCCAAGACCTTAGACCTACCTGCCTGACATGTCATAAGTACGTGATGAACGGTTCAAGTTTACGATCACGTAATTTCCCGAATTCCTTCTATTCCACGTATCTATTGTGTTCCTGGCGTACCTGGCACTGTACTTGGTGGCATTTACAGTTGCCACTGCCTGGCCTGGGGACGAAGGCTGGGGAGCTCCTCCCTGGCTCCGTTTTCGACTCTGTAACAGGAAGTGGGCCTTCCTCCAGCGGCCCCCCTGCTGATCACGGGGAGGTGAGCTGCTTCTCCCAGGGGCTGACCCCCTTTCCAGCCCCTGATTTAGGGGGTCATGGTGGTGGGGGTAGGCCATTGAGGTGAGAGAAGCCACGAGAGGATGGGGGTTGGGGAGAAGGCAGTTTCTGGCATCTGCTACAATCTTCCTCTTATTTTGAACTATGGTAGAAGAATGTAAATATGTACATATAGGTACCCTGGATATATATTCATATCTTAGTTTTTTACACCAGATTCATGGAAAATAGCGTGGAAGAAAATCCAGAGACTGTCAGCTAACACAAAAGCCATCTACCTATTCTATTTTGGGGCATTTTTATTCTAAAATTGTTGTTATGAGGGCCCAGGTTCCATACGTTGTCGGCAGATGCTTCTGGCAGTGTGGTGTTAGGCTTTGTTATTGGTTAATTCTCTCTCACAGAGGCCTTGGGAGGTGAGCCTCTTTGTTCCTGTTTTAAAGTGAGGAAACGCAGGGGGACAGATGACCGGTCCAGGCCACGGAATGTGCAGGCGGCTGAGCTGGGCCGGGTCTGGAGTCAGTCTGGTTCCGTACCATTCACGGGCTCATGTCCCTGAAGTTCATCTCAAGTTGGCGCTTGTTGAAGCGGTGGAGGAAGAATGGGTGGGGGGTGGGAGGCACCGTCCCGTTGCAAGGTGCCCATTGGTCCTCATTTGCTAGAGGCCACACGATAATGTGTTGGCAGGTCACACACAGAATGCTATTTATTTTCCCTTATTCCTTTGTTACCAGGTCTAGAGACTTACTCCACTTCCCTGCGGTTGTCCGGAGGCTCTCAGATCCCCCAACTCGGGGTGGTGTGTGAGGGGCCAGCAAGGATGGGGCGGCCTTGCTTGAGCTCCAGCTACCAAGTCACCTCCCTGGGGTTCTGCACATCAGCCTGGCCAATAATAAAAGGCGCTTTGCTTTTCCTCTGCTGAGTCCCTCATGCTGTGTTTCTTGGGGGCCTCGCAGGACGTGGGCTGGCCTTTAGGACGGGATTCCGCTTCCCTGGGTGCCAAGGCCATGGTCTGACAGTATGCTGTGCTTCTGGGAACCCTCTGCCTTGGTGCTCCCCTGGGCGCATTTGCTGGTCTGAGCTGGGGCCCCAGCTGCAACCCTGGGCAGGCACTGAATTAAGAGACCCCAGAAGGTGAGCATGTCGGCAAAGTCTGATGTGTATTTCAGTTGTTAATACTGTGGAATCAGAGTTGCTCTGTGTCCACCCTTTTTTGATAATTGAGCTGCATTCCTTCTGCTCACCCTGGAGTACCTACCTGTACCTGTGTCCTCGCACAGCGGTAACAGGCGACCACAAACTTGGCGGTGGTCTAAAACCACGCAATTCATCATCTCTCAGTTCCGAAGCTCGGAGTCCAAGACGGGTAAAGTCAAGTTCGCCGGCGAGCCTGTGCCCCTGGAGGCTCTGGGGGAGAGGGTGCTTCCTTGCCTTTTCCAGCTCCCGGAGGCGTTCGTGCTCCCTGGCTCCAGCTCCGTCCTCTGTGTTCAGAGCCAGCAACAGCCAGCAGAGTCTCAGGCCACATCACTGTGGCCTCCTGTCCTGCCTCCGTCTTCCTAGGACCTTTGTGGTTGCATGTCCCCCCGCCCTTCCCTCCCCGCCGAGGATCCAGAATCATCGCCCGGTCTCTAAACCCTTAACCGAGTCACATCTTTGAAGGCCCCCTTGACACGTAAGGTAATAACGTATTGGCGTGTCGCAGGGAGTCTTTGGGGGCCTGTTCTTTTGCCCCCCGCAGTGCCCTTTTTAAGGATATGAGCTTCAGCATTTTCACCTGAGAGAAAACTCCCTGAGCGTTTAAGGAAGTGGTTCTGGGTCACGTGAGCGCGTGCTACCTTCAGGCCTTCCGCCTCCCCAAACCTGCAGTCTCTGCCATCCCGGGAGACAGATTATTGAGAATGAAATTGCATTTTCCGTAATGTCAGCCCCCACAAAGGAGCGCACATTTTAATGCCCGAAACTCCTCCAGAATGCATTGCGTTCCAAAAAGAGCAAAAGGTGCCAGGATTGATTTTTACGATTGCTCCTGGAATTCTCTCCTGCCGCCTGGGCCGTCGCTCCTTGTGAGGAAACGGCGGTTTGCGGGTTTGCAGTCCCTATGGTGGGCGCTTAATATCAGCACTGCAAGTAAACTCACCAAGTGTCCCCGTGACCTTTTACTGCGCTTTGCCTGAGAATTTAATGAAATGAAATAGAAATTAATTTCCCTCCGCTTTGATGTGAATTAACCGACAGAGTTATACACTTGGTCTAGACTTCAGATATCCATTTGTTGTTCCTTAATTAATATCACTGTGGCAAAGGCTGGAGTTTTAATTAATGTGGGGACATTATCATATTACTTTTAATTTAAACATAATATAAGGCTGTTTTCCTCCCTGAATGTGTTCCCATTGAAAAGTACCCCGTGAGGAACCTTCACTTCTGTGGAAAAGCCCAAGTGCAGGCTTGGGGAGTTCGCGCGCGTTCGTTGCCTCACGTTTGGCGACGTGGCCCGGCGGGGAGCCGCCTGCGCGAGTGGCGGAGAGGGGCGCGCTCCTTTTCTGCGTCGGATTTGTCATCTTAATGTCATGGCTTCGGAGGGGCCGTTACAGTCACGTGGAATGAAATGGGAAAGATTCCGGAGGCTGTCGAGTGGAGATCGGCCTCTCAGCCCTGGGCTGTGTCCGGAGGAGCGGGGTGCCGCTTCCGGGTGAGCCCTTGGGCTTGGGGCTCTCCCCAGCTAGGGCTGCGCCTTGACGGGGCGACGGGCCTTTTCCCCGTTGGGTGAGACCGAATGCATGTGTTTGCTGAGCGCAGAGGGAAGGGGCCACGGCACAAAGGAGCCTGGGGGTTGGCTGGAGAGAGACCTGAAGGAAGAAGAGGATTTTCCGAGATGCAGAGTCAGGGAGTTGAGACGCGTGGACTGAGGGCCTGTTCGTCGGATGCCAGGGGCTGGGGCCGAGTGTGAAGCAGCTGGGCCGAGTGCCTGTCCTCAGCAAAGCGCCGCGGGAGGAGGGAGGACAGACAGCTGACCGGCACAGGAATGACACATAGTGCAACTGCAGACCCCGATCACCGCCGTGACACGTACCCAGCCAGGGAACCGTCGTTTGGGAGGTTCTGTGGGTTGGGGGGCCACCTCAGCAAGGGGCGTCAGAGGCTCTCTGAAGAGGTGGTGCTTGAGTTGAGACCCTAGTGGGGAGGACGGGGTGAATGGAGATCATAGGGAAGAGCTCCCAGGCGGGTGTCCTGAGATGGGGGAGCCTGATCAGTGTGAGACAGGGGGTGAAGGGGATGGAGGCGGGGCGGCATCTGTCCTCAGTGGGAGGGAAAGCCACTGGGGGTTGCCGGCTGTGGAGATGTGGAGTCGTCTGTGGGTCCCGTGGTGGTCCTGTGCGCTGGCTGCAGAGTAGACCAACAGTGGCTGCCGGGCGACCGGTTAGGAGCTGGCTGCTCCCCACTGCGCAGGAGGAGGCAGTGGCCTGGGCCAGGAGGACCTGGGAGGGGCTGGGGCGCTTCGCTGTTGGGTGTGTGGGCACGGCATCTCTGGACCGGCACCTCGGGCTGCAGTGGAGGGAGGGCAGAGGTCGGAGCGGGAGTCACAGGTGGCACCGTCTGGCTCACAGATGCTGTGCAAAGTGTGACGATCCTCCTACGAATCAGAGGGCAGAAGGAGGAGCCTGGGGCTGAAGGTCTGAGCAGTCAGCCAGGGGTCATGGCCTCGGGGGTGGACCGGAAGCAGCAGATGACAGAGCGAGAGGGCCCAGTCCGGAGAGAGGGAAGCCCGACAGGTGGCTGCTGAAGGCCTGAGGATCGGGGTGCGCAGTGGAGCGGTGCCTCCCTGCACCCAGGCAGGGTTTGGAAACTTGGGGCCTTTTACAAAATTTCTGTGATTGTGTCTGAGCATTCACAGTTTAACATATATGTCAGTTATTGTAAAGCACATTCCACTTAGCCCATAAGCCAAGGGAATTAACGTTACTCACCCTGTTCTCTCTGGCACCTAAAATATGAAGTATGTACACCCATCTGTAGGTGTGGGCAGGACATTGGCTCTAGGACCCCTTGCAACGCCAGAATTGGACAGGTGCTCAAGTCCCTCCTGTGAGGTCTGGTGTTCGCATGTAACCCATGCTCGTCCTCCAGTGTACTTGAACTCATCCCTAGATTACTTGCAATTCCTAAGATAGTGGAAAAGCTGTGTAAGTTACTTGTATGGTTTAGGGGACAGTGACAGAGAAAAGAGGTCTCTGCGGACACAGCCTTTGAAGGCCTGTATAGGACGTGGGAGCAACAACACAGCTTTCTGAGTGCTTTCACTGGCGGTTGGCTGACTGACGGGTGGGGAGTCCAGGGATGCGGGGGGCCGGCAGAATCAAGCTCTCTGCCAGTGTTCATTCAATACATGAAAAAATGCATTAAGTTTTTAAGTCTCTTCCTTAAAAACGAACCGTTGCTCTTCTGTTCCAATACTAAGGTAAGCCTGGATTGAATGCAAAAATGAAAGCATCCCTCAGACGCAAGGCATTGGGGTGGGAGGGGGAACCGCTGTGCTGTTGTGTGTGACGCACGCTGCCCCTCACCTCTGTCTGCCTTCAGGTGGCCTGAAGTGCCCGGTCTGCAGCTTCGTCTATGGCACCAAGTGGGAGTTCAACAGGCACTTGAAGAACAAGCACGGCCTGAAGCTGGTGGAGAGCGAAGGGGAGCCCAAGTGGGAGGTAAAGTTCCAGCGTGCGGTCTTGGCCTCGGCACTTCCGAACGCAGATGGGAAGCAGGCGAGCCCGGCCCCGGGCACAGGCGGTCCCTCAGAGCACTGGGATTCCCGGGTGGGAGACTTGGGAATCTTTTCACATCCTACCCCCCGTCCGAGGCGGATGACTGGGTGGGATCAGGGCCACGCGTGCAGTCTCTTCCTCTGGGTTGTGTTCAGTCTGTCTTGTGAAGGCCTGTTTGGTCTCATTGACAGTTTCGCGTCAGCTGCTCACAAATCCAGAGTTCACCTAAGCCAGGGCTTCCGGCGACCTGGGTGATTCTTCTGCGGGGACCACCCCGTGCACGTTAGGACGTCCAGTAGCATCCTTGACCCCTGCCTGCTAGGCACCACTAGCATCCCCAGCTGGGAACGCCGAACCAGGGCAGGCGGCATTACCCAGGGGTCAGCGCCCCGCAGCGGAGGGGCCTTGTCGGGGGGTCAGCTCAGGACCTGCAGTGGTCGGGAGTGGGGGCTCAGAGACGCCTCCTGCTGCACGTGAGGACAGCCTTGTGTTGTGGCCGCGCAGGAGGTCCCAGAGCAGTGGGAGGGAGGGTGCCAGCGCAACCCGCCGTGGTGACGGGACTGGGAGGAAAACAAGGCCACCGTCGTCCCAAGAAAAGGCATCGACGTTCCGTGTCCACTGATTAAGACAGCCCATCAAGTGGAATTTGAGGAACACGTCTGTGAGAAAAACCAAGTGCGTGAGCCCTGCCCCTCAGCCGCCTCCTGCATGGGGAACGGCAGGGGCTCCCTGAGGTCGGGGAGGGCAGCCTGGCACAGCTCCGCTGGTGCGCCAGCCGCCGGCTGAGGCCGCGCCAACAGAGGCGCGAGGGAAGGGAGCGAAGTGTCTGCATCTGCAGGGACAGGACTGTGTTTTGGGGAAAGTCAATAAAAACAATGGAAAACTGCTGTAGATAATATATGAAATCATCAATATGCTGTCATCAGTAGCTTGCACATAGAGGAAACCTTGAGCCAGAGGATCAGAGATTTAAATATAAAAACAGTGATATTTGACAAATACTAGAAGAAAACATAAGTGAATTCATGTGTAAATCAACAGTCTGGAGACCTTTCCCAGCTAGAACTCAAAATCGAGATTTAATAAGGGGAAAATATTTGTTGTCATATCATAGAAAAAGGGTGAATATCTTTATATTATAAAAGGCTTCTAAAAATAATGATGAGCAAGATCAACAGCCCAATAAGAAAGTGAGCAAGAGATAAGGAAGGGTCACAGAAAGAGAAATGCAAATTGCATAAGGCAGGTTACAAGGGCCTCAAGCCTTCCCTTCTCGTATTTGACATCAGGTTTGGATGTTGTGTGTTGTCTTTTTTATTTTGTTCTGAAATTGAAGTATGCAAAAACAATATCTGCATATCTGCAAACATGATCAACCTCACACATAATGTTCACTAAAACTAGACAGAGGTAGAATGTTTTAGCTGTCAGCTGGCAAGAATCCAAAGAAGTCCGCCCTCCTGTCTGCTGCCGAGGCTCAGGAGAAACAGGCGCCCTGCACGCTGGTGGGCGTGCTGCCTGCTGCAGCCTCTGTAAGGGGGCGCAGTGCCTCGGGCAGAGCTGCAGACCCCGCAGGAACAGCTGGTGCAGAGCCGCGCACTCAGCTCCAGAGGGGAGGGAGCTGGGCCCCCCAGATCTGGGCGCGGTCTCGCCTGCAAACAACAGGCTGCCGGCTCCAGCAGCTGGCTGCCGCCTGGCTCCCAGGAGAGCCGTGCGGAGATGCCGTCTTTCCTGCCCATGGCCAGTATCGCACAGAGCTCCCCACGGAGGAGGGGGAGCATCCCGTGAGCATCCCGAGTTTTACAGACTCAGGTGATCCTAGGATCCAGACAGTGTCGGCTGATATGCTGCTTAATGGCAGCTGAAAAGAAACACGCTGCTTTGGCTTCTTCACGTGTTCATCAAGTATTTATTGGGTGGGCGATGTGTGTCAGGCTGGAAGCACCTAAGTGGCCTCGGCTGTGGAAGAATCGCCCCGTGCTCATCGGAGCCTGTGCCGGTTACTGATAGGGGCCTGCGCAGCGAAACTGGCCCACGAACGTTGTGTGCAGCCCCCCCCGCTTGCTCTTCACTGTTGGTGGCAGTGACACTTCCTGCCTTATCGTGGCACTTGGGCTCCTTATCCATTCCAGAAGGATGTCACTATTAATACCTAGTTCTTGTGGAAATTGTGTTCTCTCTCCCTGCAGGTACGAGGCACCTGTGACTGTCACTTTAGCCCCGTCTAGCTCCAAGTCCCCATTTTATACAGATGTGTTTTCTGTGCCCACTTTTGTTTATTGTACCCATCACACAAAAATAAGAAAGGCACGAGTAGCTGAGATTTCGGGGGCCCGGACGCTGCGCTGGGACGTGTGCTGCAGGCTCACACGGGTGGTTCTGTGGTTACCATGTCCCCGCTTCCTTCTGCCTGCGTCACGGCTGGGTGGTTCTGCCGGCCTGTGGCGCCGGGCCCTGGGCATGGGGACCACCCGGGTCAGTGCCGCGGCGGTGGGAGGGGACAGGGGAGCAGCTGAGTGTGTCTCATCTCTAATTCTGAGCAGCATGGCCTGTCCCTGAAGGCAGGGATGTGTGGCAGGGGGCTCTCTCCCGAAACAGTTTTAAGGTCTTGGTGCTGGCAAAGAGACGTTTTCTCTGTGGGAAGTAGGATTTTCATTGGAGCAGCTGACTAATCAGGTTTGCTAGGTAAATGGTGTGTTGCAAAGTGCTTTTGTTTCGCCTTCGTACACTATCCTGGGATTCTGGGTAACCGTTGGTCTTCCGGAAGGTCACTTGGGTGTCATGTGCTTCCTTAGCCAGCCACAGAAGCACCCGAGGAGCCCTCCACCCAGTATCTGCACATCACAGAAGCCGAAGAGGATGTTCAGGGCACGCAGGCCGCTGTGGCCGCGCTCCAGGACCTGAGATACACCTCCGAGAGCGGTGAGAGGCCACGCCCGTCTCCCTGGGCACCTCAGAGCGGGTCTGTGCTGGGTGTGCGGGATGAGTGAACCTGCGAACGAGGGAGGTCTGCCGCCTGTCCATTGGCGGGTTGGCCCCCTGGTCCCTGGCCCGCGTTAGGCTCCAGAGGCGGGCCCGTTGCTGGGCTGGGGGTCCTCTGCCTCCTGAATAGAGCCGCAGCACAAAGGTGCCACCCCAGAGGCGCGGTGCATGGCGGTGCTGCCGGGCCCCCCACACATGGCCACGCAAACATGCAGAACAGACCCTGAGAGCAGCGGGGTCCTGTCCGCACTCCAGACACAGAGGGCCCTTCATCGCGCGTGGCTGCTGAGAGATACCCACTCAGGGCTGGGACTGGGGCTGGTCCTGCAGCCCAGTTCCCTGAATTCTCACTGCGGCGCTGTCCCCCTCCCACGCCTTGTGGTCATCACCCCAGGTGGCTTGTCCCAGGGTCTGCAGGTCCCAGCAGGTGGTGTGGGGTGGCAGGGCCGAGGCCGAGGACACAGCCGGTCCCCGGGCAGCAGCCGCCCACAGAGCCGGCTTCCCACTTCTTCTGAAAAGCCCAAATCAAGATTTTTCTATCAAAGGGCCTCATTTTCAAATGCAAGATCAATTTTAGAAAACAAACCTCTGTGCCAGCCTAGTGGTGATTGGGGCATTATGCTTAGAAAACGTTGCTTTAGGGCTCCTTTCAGAATACGAACAGGATCCAAGTTCTTACAATGGACCACAGCCCTGTTTGTACTTGGGGGCCAGAAAACAGGCAAGGGGACAAAGAAGAAAGCGTTAAGTGGTGACAGGAGATGAGAGGTAGGAAATTGCTGTTTCCAGCCAGCCCTTAAGTCCCTAAACCCCAGGAAGTAAGAAACCAGCATGGAGAGCTTCACTGGGCCAGTCGCTAAGGGACGGTGACACGCCAGGACTGTGCTCACCGCTGGGCTGCGGGGGTCTCAGGAGGCAGGGCCCCCCGCTCTGCAGCAGGTCAGACCTCGGGTTCTGTGGGTGGGCGAGGGGAGGCCCCGGCTGTTAACCTCCGTTCCCAGAGCCGAGACCCCTGTGAATGTGTTTCCCTCCTTCCCGGTCAGTGACCCCCGTGGGTGCCACAGCCCTGCCTGGGTAGCCCCTGTCTTCTCCCCGTCTCTTCTTGACCCACTCACGGTGGGGCTGGCCCACAGAAAGCCCGCCCGGGGGATGTGGCGGAGACTTCCCAGCGTTCTGCTGCGCTGGAGACCGGGCGGTGGTTTTCCTTTTGGTGATGGAATGATCAGCGTCCGAGTGCCGTGTCCGGGGGAGCCCCGGACGGTCCAGCAGATGGTGCGAGCAGGCAGGGTCTGCTCAGTGGCTGCCCGACGGTGTGGGTTCCAGTCTGCGGAGATGAACAGGCTGGAACCCCAGGCTTCAGCTGATTTGGAACAGTTACGCCTGTTGTTCTGATGATGGAGACGCCCGTCAGTGCTTCGCCCAGAGCCTGTGCGTTTGGCTCTTGCTGAGCACCTACCCCCGTGCTCACGGGGGCCCACCTCTGCCTCTGATGCCATAGCTGGCACTGCTCGGGCTTCCATTTTGAGGGCAGCCTTGTGTCACCATGTCTGGGCTCAGAACATCTGGGCTTTCGGTATAACTGACCAGTGGCCTGAGGCAAGTCTCTTGGCTTTTTTGTGTTGAAAGACCTAATCTATAAAATGGGGAGGATGTCATCATGGTGTCCTCTCCTCGCAGGGCTGTGGAGGATTTCGAGATGTTCTTATAAAGAGGGCTTTGTAAGCCAGCAGGTACCCCGTGAATGATTTCTGCTGTCATAGTGAGCGATCACCCAGCGCCCGCTCATCCCGGCAAGAGGCCCCGCCCCAGAGTGGCCTCTCCCGAGGGCTGGTTTTGCAGTCAGTGAACTTCAGTACTAGTGGCCTCAATGGTCTCCTGTCCGTTCCTTCCTTGAAGGTGACCGGCTGGACCCCACCGCGGTGAACATTCTCCAGCAGATCATTGAGCTGGGCGCCGAGACCCACGACGCCGCGGCCGTCGCCTCTGTGGTTGCCATGGCTCCGGGGACAGTGACCGTGGTGAAACAGGTAAGGGCCCCCTCGCCTCCTCAGCCCCACCTCCTCACTCTGGCCCCCTCCCTCCTTCTGCCCTGCCCCCTTGGTTTTCCGGGGCTTGCGCCACCCTCCGGAGGCCCCGGCGCGGAACGGCTCCCGTCTTGTGCTTTCCCTTCTCGACCTCAGATCGTCATGGAATTGCATTGTCAGAGCTCCGTGTGGGCACGTGTGTTTCAGGGCAGAGGTATAATATATTTTTGAAAATTCTGGAAACTTTTCATTCATTTCCTTTGGAAGAATTCCAGAGTGACAGTGAGCATGATGCAGACACCCTTGGTGCCTGAGGCACCAGGGAGCGGGGACAGCCAGAGAAGCCAGGAGCGGCCCCAGCACACAGGCCTTTTAAGTGTGCAGCATCACCCCATCAGATCAGCACAGGATGACTGAAGTGATAGGGAGGAAGAGATCAATTTGTGAATAAAGGCTACTCAACTTGAATTGCTCGACTGTTTGGCTCATTCCCTCTTCTCTGCCCTCAGGGAGTTTACTGTCTGTTAGAATGCAGTGTGCTTGATAAGTAGCTCATCCTTTTTTCCTGTCTGTACTTTCCTGCTTCATTTTACAAAAGATTTAGTCTGGTTCACACAAATACTTAAAAAAATAAAAGGACTAAGCACATCCAAACCAGGATAGGTGCACGTTCAAGTTCATGGAGAAGGTTGGCACGCAGACAGTAGAGTTTTACATAGTTGTCCATTGTTTTAGTCTTTCGATCGGTGCGTATTCAGTAAGTGCCAACTGTCGTCTGGCAGAGCCTCAGGGGCTCCGGGAGGGACCCAGCGCCTGCCATCGAGGTGCTCACTTTCTAGTGGAAAAGACAAAACACCGATCAGTAAGACAGAGAGGATGCCGCGCTGGTGAAAAGTGCGGCAGAGAGAAGCACAATGAGGAAAGAGGGAAGGGAGCGTGGGCGGCGGGTTGGGGGGGCGGGGGGACTGGGTCACACAGGCTGTTGGGATAGGTCTCCGACGTCCGAGCAGACACCTGGAGGCGGTGCGTGTTACGGGAGCTGCCCCAGTTCAGCTGCGAATGGAGCACTGAATTTCATAACAGAAAACAGGGAGTCAACATGAAGCAGTTAACGTAGGGAAAGTGGTATGGTTTCTGGGCACTCACAAAGACACCTCTTAAGCTGCCGCTCACGTAGGCACCCCGAGCCGTGTGGCGCAGAGGCCGGCCTCTGACGGGGCGAAGGCAGACGTGGCCGTGCTCCCTGCAGGGCGGTGCCCGGGCCCCCAGAGTGTGAGATCCAGGCTGACTAGTCCTCTGGGTCAGCTGGATCTCTCGGTCCATCGAGAAGACTTGGCACATCCCGGTGGCAGTCTGACTGTGTGTCCTGAACCCACGGCCACACAGCGGGTTCCCTCGGGAGGCCCGGGACCGGAGCCAGGCAGGGGCGGGAGGAGCCTGATACTCTGTCCGCCAGGGCCGGCTGTTCTGCGTGGAGGAAACAGAGTCATGTTCTTCCAGGCTGAACACTCCTGTAGGTTTCGTGTTTCCTAGCTTGCAGTCTCAGGTGGCCTCATTCACGTCCTCTGAAACGCCTCCTTTGCACGGTGACATGTGGCGTCCTAGCTTGCCTGGCACTCGGGAAGGGCCTGCTTGGGAGGGCATCGGGAGAATGTTGGGCGTTGCAGACATGCCAGGGCCTTTTGAGGGTTGTGAGAAGGGGCTGCCAACGTGGTCTGCCTGTCCTCAACTGGATTGATTGCCGCCACTCAGGGACGTGACTTCACGCACGCCGCAGGCCACGTGGGCCTCGGATGCAGCTTAGATGGGCTGCAAGGCATTAGACAGGTAGCGCAGCACAGGGCAAGGCGATAAGCGTCCGGTACAACCGCGCGGACAGGTGTGGGGGGGATCGCAGGGGCCGAAGACAGTGACACTGTCCCGAAAACCAGTGCTGAGGGAGCGTCCCTGTGAACAGCCCTGAGTGGCTGCGCCGGGGATGTCCCCCAAGAACGCGTGCCCTGGCCGTTCTCCTGCCAGTCTGGCTCAGCCCCTCGCCCCCCGAGGCCGGCCGGCCGGGTGTGCTCACCCACGCCTGCGGTGCAGGCATTGCCGCACGGCGGGCTCTCCGGAAGGAACGCCGTCTGGTTGCAGTTGTCCTGGTATTTATATTTAAGCATAACAGTTATTATTAGGGGAATAAATGAGTTTCAAGTTTTTCTTTTAATTAAACTCTGGTTTAGGATTTTGCTGGAGAGAAAGTGTGTTTGTCTGTCGCGGGCACTGAAGCCACTCACAGGCACGCGGGCGCGCTGGGCGAGGCTCCCCTTCACCGGGCGCGGCCCCTCGATGGTGGGACGTTGTCTCTCTCCAGCTCAACATGTCACACATAGTAGTTGCTCGATAAACGCTTATTAAGGAGGGCTGAGTACACTGTGGGATTCGTGTTTTGATTCTCCAGCTGTGTCCTCTAAATTTTTCTATTCCGTAGAGAAAAAAAGCAAGAACTCCTTGTCATGGAGCCCCTGCTGTGTGTTGCAGAAAAAAATTTAAAATTACTGTTGGATAGCATATTTTGAGATCTTTTTAAAGTTTCCTAGGACACACACACATATATCTTCCATAGGGCCAAAAACAACTTCTTTTCCATATTTAAAAAAAAATTAAAAATAAAAATAGCAGAGTTGTATGCTATTTATAACTTTATTCTTCCATGATGCATTGGTATAAATTAAACAGAATCTTCCATATCAGAGTTTATCAGTGACAGTGGCACGTGATTGACCCGCAGGTGTTTGGGTTTTGGGTGTGGGCGATGAACGCGAGGGTAGGCCTGGGGGTGGGGGGTGGGTACAGACTGAGGAAGCTGGAAAGCGAAGTGCAGACCCGGCCCCCGTGGCGCGCCGGGCCTGACCCTCCCGCCTCCTGTGCTTCCCCTGGGCCCACCCGGCAAGCCAGGGGCACCTCCTCATTTCAGGACCCTCCTTTACCCTCACTGCCAGAGTCCCCTTTGTCATGCATTTGTCATGCAAGGTCACATTCTCGGGTACTGCGGATTAGGGCACCCACTTCTTTGGGGGTTGGGGAGCACTCTTCTGCCTCCCACGCTGGGTTACAGGGTTCAGCCGGGTCCTGAGCTCAAGAGGCAAAGTCTCCCGAGGGAAATGATTTCTTCCCCCACCCGGCAAGCAGCCCACGCGGGTCCTGCCCGCCAGCCGCCCTCTGGGCACGTGGGACATCGGGGTGAGCCACACGATTGAGCGCTGCAGCTGAGGTCCTTGCGTGCTATCAAGAGCGGGCCAATGCGCACGCATCTCATAAATGAGTGAACAACGTCCTTTGTCAGAGAAAAAACCCCCAGCAGAACCAGTGAAGAGATCTGAAAAATGCAGGCGTCCACCCGGCGGTTCCGCCCGAGAGCAGTGACTGCTTCGGGGAGGCCGGCCAGCGCCCCAGGCGCGGGAGGACCACCCGGGCTTTACCCCCTTGAAACTGGGGGGGTGGAGTGGGGCCAGGGGACGGGCAGGGAGGGCTTCATGGACGCCCTGGTGCCCGAAGAGAGCCTGGGGCGTTGCTGGGGGCTGGGGAGGGCTGGGCTTCAGGCAGGGGCGGGAGTCACTCTTGTACCACCTCCCTCGGAGTGACTACTCAGTAGTGACTCTGAGTAGCAGTACCTTTAGTTGACAAGCCTCTGTCTCTGTCCCTGTCCCTGGTTCTCTGCAGTGTCCCTTAGGGTTGCCACTGCCCTGTTCACTGTTTTCCCTCCACATGCTGGACCCTTCGAAGCTGTCAGCCAGTGCCCCGTGGCCGGGAGAACCGGGAAGGGTCAAGTGCCCGCCTCCGACGCAGACCCTCAGCCTGGCACGGCGCAGGATTATGCCGCCATAATCTTGTTCAAAATCCCAGGGGCTCTTCCCACTTGCCTAGCTGCTAATTTAAAAAAAAACAAACAAACAAATTCCAGCTTTGCTGAATACAGCTCCCCCTTCCCCCGCCCCGCAGCTTCCCACGCCTTTGTCACCTCGGCAGGCCCCCGGGGTGGTTGGAGCTGGAGTGTGAAGCTGGGGGCCTGTCTGGAGGCGAGGAGTGGGCAGGGCCCCCTTCCCGGGCCCAGCGGGCAGCGCTCAGTCTGGGCTGCATGGCGGCAGCAGACCTCTAGGGAAGGCGTGCTATGTGCTGGTTACCAGCCGGCACCGGAATTGCGGTGTGTTGTCTGGGGTCCGTTGTTTTTGCAAGGATGTGCAATTCACTTCTACGGCCGACCACAAAGACCAGCTGCCCACTTGCAGGGATGCCCAGGTCCAGCCCGTCCTGCTTTTAGTTCAGGGCCCCGAGGCCTCTGGTCCCTGAGCCCCTTTCGCCCTGTCCGCCTGTACAAGGGCATCTGGGAGGGAGAAGCCGCTCTGCTCGGGGGTGCCTTGCCCTCCGTGGTCACTGGAAGGGGGGCCCAGAGTCGGCCTCCCCCCACCCCCCTCGGGGGTGGATGCTGACCGTGTCATAGGACGCGTGGCAAGATAGTGGAGTGAGGGATCTGGAAAGTGCTTTGTGTGAGGCGTCAAAGTCCATTTTTCTTATTTTTTAAAAAACAATCATTTCAGTCAATTATTTTGATTGTTTAACTGTACAACAAGACCACAAGAGGCCGACGGAAGACTCACGTCAATGTAAGAAACTCATCATCCTCTGTGGTCGGCACAGAAGACACTGGCCACCTGCATGATGTTGCCAAGTGGGACTGGGCTGAGAGCGGCTCCCTTATCCTGCAGGGCAGTGCGTCCTGTGCTGTTGTCCCTTTAAGCTCAGATCCCTGGGGAGTCACTGGGATCGTCCTTTCTGTGTGTCCCCCGGAGGCACTTTGGGGCTCACACCGTGGACAGACCCTCCCTGACTCAACGCCGTCCGTCCACGGGGCGGAAGTAGCGGGCAGGCCAGCCCTGCTCTTCTCTGTGCACCTGTCGCCTTCAGAACCTCCTCCGTGTTCTGCTCATGTGCCAGGCAGTGTGGGAGCCGGTGTTCCCACGGCAGGTGCGCGCCCTTTCACGCCACAGTGAGAGCCCGGCATCTTCCGTCCTGTTGTTTGTTCCCCTTTCCCCTTCCGGCTGTCGTGCCGTCGTTGTGGTTCAGCTAAGGGGTCTTTCCTGCGAGATCAAGGGCGTCTGGACTGCATGAGAATCGATAGGAACTGCAGTGTCCGCCTGCTGTGACTGCTCGTGCGCTGTTACTCCTCAGGGTGTGTTGGGATTGTCACATCCACCCAGGCCAGCCGACTGTGCGCGTACTGACCCTCATGATGGATTCAAATGCCTTTGGAAGGCCCCTGCAAGGGGATCGCATGCTTCTCCTGTGGGCGATCGGATCGTTGCATATTCAAGGACTGAGAGCGGCGCGTCCCCCTGCCTCCTAACCTTAGATGATCCAACTCGAGTCTCTGCTACTCGACTCACAGGTGCCTGCAGTTCACATGGACGTCTTTCGTCTTGGCATTCCTCATCTTTTTGATCTTTATACTGAAATCTCAGTGACTAGTTTCTTTTTTCTTTTTCCCTTGCCCTGGCCCCTGTTATTGGGGTAACCAGTTTTCAGCTGCACATTGTGGTTACTTAGCTTTGGCTCCTGCCTAAAGAACGTTGTGGGGCCACTGATGAGATCCTCAGGCTGTGCCAACAGCAATCACATCGAGCTCCTAGTGATGCACATAGGAAGCCTCTTGATGCTTCCATGCCTCACGCCTCTTGCAGAACATTTGTTCTGCTGACACTGTATAGGGACCTTGAGCATAGACGTCCAGAGACAAATACCACACTGAGGTTCTTGGCAAGGGGTGCCTCTCCTTAGTCGCCGCGTGCTGACGCTGGTGCTTTGTAGCCTCCCCGAGTTCTCCCTTTGGCACTCGAGTCTTTTTTCTTTGTCTTAAATAAAACTCAGCTCTCAGGTTCCTGTTTCTGGTATGATTTCTGGTGGCTGATCTCCAAGACTGTGTTCTCTGTCATTGCTTTTGTGACTTGTCCAGCCCTCTTGTTCCACGGGAGTGACTGCAAACTCCATGTCTCTGTGAAGGCTTAAAAGTAAAAATAAGCTCCATGATGCATCTGTGGCCCTTTGGGGAATTGTCTGAAAAAAGAGAGGATGCAGGCTTTCCCCACTTCCGTTCCCGCCCTCTTTTTCCCAGGGAACACCTTTAGCCAACCCTCAGGTGTCAGTCTGTGGAACTGGCTTCTCTGGCCCCTTCCTTTCCCTGAGCCCAGATTTTCCTGTCATGCTCCGAGCCTGCTGCATGGCCGGCGTAATGTGCGGGATCCCACTCCACTTGAGCTCGAATGCTGTCAGTTTATTCCTGTGTGCGTGGGCACCCATTTCCCCGTGCGTGTCCGTGGCCAGGGAGGCTGGGATGTCATTGGTCCTCCCTCCTCTGCAGGGTCACTGTGCCAGCTGAGATCGCTCTGTCTCTTCCAGGTTTGGGGCAACATTTTTGCTCACTTCAGACAGGCAAGCTCATAGTGGCATTATGTAAAAGTTGCACTGATTTTGCGTCTGGGAGTAATTTAACCCCACAGCCTCCGCTTGTGGTGCCATTGTGAGTGATTCTCTTAGAGAAGGCCCTGGGAGGCCAAATTGGAAGAGCAGACGCCACAGCCACAGGCGGCCCCAGGCGACCCCAGGCGCAGAGTAAAGGGGAGCGGGGCCCGGGGCTCAGAGCCAGAGGGGCACACAGACGGGAGAGCAGGCCACGGCGGGGGTGCGCCAGGGGAGTCAGGGCTGCCAGCCCCCCCACCCCCCTCCCTGTCCCCCCGAGAGAAGCCCAGAGAGCCAGGAAGCAGGGCCTGTGGGTGCACCGGCCGGGAGGCGATGTCTTCACAGAGGTTCAGCTCAGGGTCTCAGGCTGCACTCAGGGCAGGCGGTGCTCAGAGTGGGATCGGGACAGAGGGCCTGTGGGAGAAGGATCCATAATTCCCCTTTCTGATCCTAGACCTAGTTGGCCACTAATGGACTTACGTGGCTCAGTTTGATGCATGGTTGAGATGGTTTATGTTTTGTTTTGATAAACATTGTTCAAGCAGAACATGCTCCATTTCCAGGATGGAAATGCTCCATCCTGGAAGTTCTGCTTGTCTCTCTTGGGGGTGGGGCCGTGGCTGTGGCAGGTCCTGGGAGGATCCTGGTGCTGCTGCTTCGGGCTCCATTTTCCTGGTCCCTTCCACCTTGGGGAGGCAGCAGGTCACCTGCATGAAGGACGGTGGGAGAAAGATTGTTGAGTCTGAGGGCAAAGAGCCTGCGTCGGGGGAAGGAAGCCACGCGCTTCCCCAGCACAGAGAGGGAGTCCCTGGGGAGGAAAGTCAAGGAAGGTGGGGTCAGTCACGTCCCCGCGGCTTCACGGAGCACTTGCCTGTCAGGTGGCCAGAGCGCTCGCCGTGAGAAGGGCCGAGCCTGCCAGGATGGCAGCGTGGGGCATGTCTCCCGAGCCATGTGCAGAGGGCAGCGTTCGCTGACAGAGGCAGGCGGGAGGGTGTCAGTGACAAACGTGCCCATGAACCCCCACCCAACCCCAGGAGCTGCCGTCCGCGCAGAGGCTGCTGGGCAGGGCGGGGCCTCCAGGGAGAAGCACATCCCCACGAGTGAGGTTCCCGCCGCCGGCGTGGTGCCCCCATGCAGCACCTGGCACTGACTAGAATGTCAGTCCCCACGTCTGTGTGCTTAGAGGTCAAGCAAACACAGTGTTATGCACGATGAACAGTCTGAAGGCTGGGCAGTGAGGCGCTCCCTCCTGCCTCCGCTGTCGCCTGCCTGGGCCCTGACCTGGTTGCCGTTCAGTTTCCAGACGTCTCTGGGGTGCACGTTCAAATACCACGGCATGATGAGTGCTGAGTGCCTGCTGCCAGCCGGGTGCCCTGTGGGCGTGGTGTGGCAGGGATGTGCCGGCAACCGGACGGGCCCGGGCCCGCCTGCCCCTGGGGGGAGGGCACCCGGTAGCACCCGCCCAGCGCCAGGCGCCGTGGCACCCTGCCCGCTCAGCTCTTGCACTGCCCGCCCTTCTTACCACAGCGAGTGGGGAAGGGCGCTTTCCCACAGTCACCTGACTGCGCAGACCGCCCACAGTGTGCCCCAGCTCCTGGGCACGAGGCACGCGAGCTCTCCTTGCCGTGTGCCCCCTTTCTGCTGCCCAGGCGTCTGTCTCGAACCCCCCCACCTGCTGAGTGAGGCCTTTGGCCAATGTGGAGCCCTTTCATCCTCCCGGGGGTGGCCGGCGGCTGTAGGAGGCCCTCTCCCCCAGCCAGGAGCCTCGCCCTTCCTGTCCCCGGCAGGTGAGCGCCAGTGGACTGGTTCCTGCCCAGGGCCCTGGGCGAGGGACAGGGTTGCAGTGCTGTCCAGCTGGACCCTGCAGTGTCCCGGAGAGCGGGACGCACGCACGGGACAGGCATGGCGGTGTGTAGCTGGAAGTCTGTGCGACTCGGGCTGTGGACTGTCGTGGGATCAGTGCTCTCAGGAAGGGGAACGTGCCAGCTGTCTGCTTACAGCCTGGAGAAAAGCAGCGTGGGGGGCTCCTGCCCCTCCCAGGGCCCGTGGGTCGCGGCCCACATGCCGTCCCCTCGTTTGCAAAGGCTTTAAATCTCTGCTGACCTGCGAATGGTTTCTCCCTGACTCTGAATATCTTTGCTACTTCCACAAGTTTCTCTCCCTTTTTTTGGTCCTGTATATACATATATATTTCTACTATTGGAGATTTATGAGGCTTTTTTCCCCCTAAAAGCCATACTTATTCATAACCTTTTCTTTCCTCTATAAATTTAGGACACTATTTATTGTTTCCCTTTGTTCCAGTGCACACCCTCCTCCACCTGGCCTGGGGCCCAGAAAGTCAGTGGGCTTGCTGTAACCTTGTAAGGTGGGCCTGCCTGTTGAGGACGCGGGAAGAAGGCCTCGGCAGGTTACCATTTAAGGGAGTGAAACCCCGCCCCTGGGGAGAAGCTCCTTCCCCAGGGCTTGTGCACACACAAGGGCCAGTTCACCTAAAGGCGTCGACTGCAGCGCTGCAGTTCGTTCTCTGCGGTCGGTGGTGCGTGGGCGTCCGTCTGCCGCGCGCGGAGCCTCACCTTGTCATGGGGTCCTGGGGTTTCTGCAGTGGAAGGGACCATGGATGATGTTCATACCGTCTGACTCCTGGGAATGCGGGCCTCCAAGGCCAGGGTCGCCTCCTTCAGGAGACCGCCCTGACCACCGCCCGCTCCCCACCCCGCCACCCCGCTCTGGGTGCCCAGGAGAAGTGCCCAGGCCCTTCCCACTGGACTGCAGGCTCTCAGGACGGGGAGCGTGTGTGTGGGACTCAGTTCTTTCCAGTGTCCTCCCGAGTGTCCGACGTGTGTAACGCTCTCGGTGGAACAGCAGAGGCTCTGAGGAGTAACCTGAAGCGGCTGGGAACTCTGCGTCCGGGAACGTGGGCGCACGTCTCATCAGAGGGGGCTGTTCCTTCAGTGGCTCGCCTTTTAGAGGGGCCAGCTCACGGAGGCTGCTCTCTGTCTGTCTTGAGGAGCAAGGGCTGGCGCGCTGTTTCTGCACGTCCCTGACGCCATCTGAGGACGTGACGCCTTCGTGCCCGTACACGCACACATAGGTACACACACACGCCCACGCCTACGCCCACTCCTGAGCTCATACATGTGCCCCCCGGGTCCATATACCTGCACATAGACATGCACACACAAATACACACAGATGCACACTCACACTCACGAGCCGCTCCACGACACACCTCCGCACGGCACACCCCCACGTGCATGCACACAGCACACAGCCCGTCCGCCTCCTCATGGGAGCTCCTCCCTGAGACGCTCTGCACCTCCCAGGCCGGGCCCCATGAAGCCCTGCACGTCATGGGCGCCCATGACCGCCTGTGAGCTGAGGCCAGCGGCTGTGCTGCCCTGGTGCCACTCTCCATGCCGTGTGCCGCCCCCGCCCCCTGCCCCCCGCCCCACCCCAGACCACAGAGGGCTGACCGACCGGGCCGGCTAACCCCGGGGACGGAGAGGGGAGCAGCGGGGCTTGGCTGCGTGTCTCCTGCCTGCAGCCCCAGGTGCCGTCCTGTCAAGGACACTAATGACACTGGAGAGAGGGCTGTTCCCCAAGGCACAGGGTAATAAATAGGAACCTGGTTCAGCTGATTTAAAAGCGGATTTGAGATGCGCGAGTGCCTGGAGCAAAGCCGTCCCCCTGCCTGGCAGAGCTGAGCTGACGGGGTTTTTTCCCTCCGGAAAATGTGAAGGCTGATCCCCGCCCTGGAGCCCCTCAAACTAGAATGTCCCAAGTGAAGGCGCCCAGCACCTTCGCAGCCCAGTGAGGGTGCCAGGCCTGAGGGCGGGTGCCGGGGACGTGGGCAGCCCTGGGGTGCGGGGGTTTTGGCAGCCATTCTCCTTCCGAAGGGTAGTGGACGTTCAATGATGCCGTCCCCGTGGGTGTCGTTCTGGTTTCTTTCCATTTTAGGACCAACAGAGGTTTTGTTTACCTTTCTTCCCTATTTGTCATGGATTTATGTGCCCAGAGCCACGTTAGACAGTGGACTGGGTTCCGCTGAGCCTGACCATTGCGTGGGAATCCCAGTGGCCGTCTGGGTGGGGATCCCGGACGTCTGCTCAGGCGGTTGAAGCAGGGCCTCCGGGGACGCGTGGGGGGGGGGGGCGTGAGGGGGCTTGGGCTCCAGGAGGTGGTTTGCAGTGTTTTGAAAGCTCTGGGAGAAAGGCGAGGTGCAAAGTGTATTGTTTACTGTGGTCTGCTGGCTGCTTTTAAACTGTTCCCTTAAATTCCCAGCTAATAAGAGCCTTTGCTCTTTTCTCACTGCCACCTCTGTGGGATCCAGTGGTGACATTACAGCACTTCCTTCCCTTAATTAGCCTTTCTTTGTCCTACGCTGATGTCCTTGGATGCCTCTGGGCCATCTGGGTGTCCCGGGGAGAGGTCATGTTTGGTGCGACCCATGACACACCGTGTCAGGCTGGCTTCCCCAGGGCCCCGCTTTGCGGGTGGCCTTCCTGTTTGGCAAGGTGGCCCCCTCACACCCTCTGGCCAGTGTCGGGGCTTCCTGAGGACTCGGGGTCCTGGGGGAAGCTGTGCTCCCCATCCCTGCCTCGCTGGGCCATTCTGCAGCATCTTATTTGAGGCAGAGGAGTCCACAGTGTGCTCTTTTTAAATTGATTTTAGAGAGAGAGGAAGGGGTGGCGGGGTAGAGAGAGAGAGAGAGAGAGAGAGAGAGAGAAACATGGATTCGTTGTTCCACTTATTGATGCATTCCCTGGTTGATTCTTGTATGTGCCCTGACTGGGGATCGAACCCGCAACCTTGGCGTATCAGGATGACACTCTAAGCAGCTTGTCCTTGCTGCAGAGGTAGGAGGAACTGGGTGCAGAGCCAGGTGGACTAGAGTAGAGCCGTGGAAAGGGCTCTGTGGGGCCACACAGGGATGGGGGTGCAGGGAGCCCCTCTTCATTACGCAGGGCTCCTCCAGCCAGGGCACTTCTCGGGAGTCCCTGGGACGTTGGGAGGGAGAAAGCATAACGTGCTTGGAATGGTGCTTACAAAGGAAGTGGGGAGGGGAGTGAGGGAGGAGGGAGGAGGGAGGAGAGGAAGGAGAGGAGGGAAAAGCAAGACAAGTGAGGCCTGTGCTTGAGGGAGAGAGGGAGGGAGCACCGCCAGCCGGGGTGCAGGCCTGAGGGCAGGGCTCGCGGGAGCCGCTCCGCCGACGCCCTAGGGCCCCACAGGGCGCCTGGTCTGACCGTGAGCTGGTCCCCGTTCCGGGCGAGCACTGGAGATGGGCTGGAGTGCGGAGCTTGGGGCCCGATTTCATGAATAATTTGTACAATCCCGTGGGTTAAGGATTTCTATTAAGCTATCTATGCTGCTCATAATTTATCTGCGAGATGTGCTAGATCCAGCATTGGGGAGAGTGGAGTGCCCGTCTCAGGGGATAATGACGCCGTGAAGCCGTATTATTTCCCCCGTGGAGAACAGTTTTCAGCCTGCGCTCACAGATTAGGCTCCCGGAGAGATCATTTTGAACATGGAATGGTTGGAAGCCAGCCAGCCAGCCACAAGCCGACTTGGGGGGGGGGCGGTTAGAGCAAGAAGGAGCACTGCTCGCCTGCGGCGGGTAGTCCCTTTAGCCCCCATTGCACTGCACCCTCTGAGGAAGGTCTCTGGACTTGGGGTCACCCGGACTGAGGTCCAGCTGTTTGACTTTCGATGAGTCCCTGGACCACTGGACGCTTCCGTCGTCCCACTTGGGAATGGGGCCAGAGATGCCCTCGCCACGAGACGTCGTGCGGAGACGCTTGGGGTGACACGTGGGAGAGTGTTCGGTGAACTGCGAGGGCCGGGTGGACGCTGGGCTCTGCAGGCACGGAAGGAAGCCCATGGTTTGCAAAAACGTAAAACAGAGAGAATGTGAATCACGGGACTCTGGGGTGCGTGGAGGTGGGGGAGGGGCACACGCTGCAGAAGCCTCAGCAGCCCCTTCCTAAAGCAGCCTCCCACCCCAGGACCCTCTGCAGTGCCCGTTCCCACATCGGCTGTGTGCCGCGCCCGCCGGCTGTACGGGCGGCACGTGCGGGGCTGGCACAGCCGCCCGGGAAAGGGCATGGGAATGGAGAGGCGGCCCAAAGGCGGGCAGCAGGGGGCCTTTGGGGACCCCAGAGGCCGTCCGCGTTGGGGGCTCCGTGAAATCACAGCGGCAGCATGCGGCCCCCATTACACCCGTGTGGACTGGGCAGGATGCTCTTTGCAGGGCTGCTGTGAAATGCACCTCTGCGTCTGTCTCCGTTGCCTTCCTGGTCCCAAAGGGCTCTGTTTGTTGGCCTCATCATAGCAGTGGGTGCATTTAATGGAGATTCTAGCAGACAAAGCGCTGGCGCTGAAAACTGGAAAGAAATGGAGAAAGGATTACCTTTAAGTAGATTTAATACTTAGAAAAGGAACATGGACAAATAAGCGCCAGAGTTCAGAGGGACAGCGAGGGAAGTCTGACGCCCGAGCCAGGCGAGTCGCCACCACAGCGCCGCGGCCTGTGACACAGGATCCCTTCGGAGACCTTCCCTGTCCTCCTCTGTGAAGCCACGTCTCAGCCTCCCAGCCGGTGGTCGGGCGCCAGGACTGTGACCTTCACTTCAGGCCTCCCCTGCCGCTGTTCCCCACCCCTCGCTCTCCTCTCCGACAGGCTGGTCCCTGGGAAGCTCCTGCGCAGCCTCAGCTCAGGGGCAGGGGCTGGTGCCCGGCTCCGCCAGGACTCTTGAGAAGCCGGGAGGGGACCCAGCAGTGCCCCAGGCCTCGTGGGCGGGCAGAGGACAGCGGGGAAGCGGGGTGCAGGGAGGGGGCCCAGAAAGGAGCCCCACAGAGGGTTGTGGGGGCAGCTAGGAGGCCGGCCCCCAGCGGCAGGCTTGGCCACTGAGCCACGGGGGCTGGACGCGGGGAGCGGGGCACATGGGCGCCCCCTGCTCTTCCCCCTCCTCTCGGCTTGTTGCCTGTTCGCCTGAAGCACAGGGGGTTTGCTTTGCGCCTGCGAGGCCGCGGGACTTCAGCACAAACCGCCCCTGCCTGCCTGCTCCCTTTGCGTGGAGGTGACTGACAGCTAAGAAGGGAGCAGCATTTGTGTGTGTCTCCTCCCCTGTCCCCAACCTTCTGTCAGGTACTTGCTTTCAGAGTGAAATAAATCAATATTTACTTCTAAAGTCTCAGTTCCTAGTACATTTTCCCATTTAAATGAAATTGAAACAAGCAGTTAAAGGAAAAAAAAAAGAGGTCTCAATTCACTCCAGAAAAACAAATCAGGCTAAATGTATTAATAATTTCCACTCAGAATGGCTCTCTAGCTTCTGGTGAATTCTGTCAGCCAAACTGAAAGTTCCCTCCAATCCATGGCTATGGGCCCCCCACCCCCACGGGGCCTTTTCCGTTGTTCTCTCTGAATAAAACATGAGCCCTCCCAGCTGTCACAGCGCCTCCTGCTCCCAGGGAAGCATACAGTTGTGGGGCCAGAGTGAGACCCCTCCAAGCCAGCTGGGGTCTCCAGAGACGGTGTGGTCACGGCGTGTCACCCAGGGGCAGGCAGGCAGGAGGAAGCCCCTGATGTCGGTGGGGCCAGGAGTCAGAGGTCATGAACAGGAGCTCATGGAAGCTGCCTGAGCAAGCCCACCTCTCCCCATCTCCCTTGGGAGCCACTGTTAGCTCCTGCGCCCTCTGCTTCGCTGAGCCCCGCCCCCTGCACTGCCGCCCCGTCGGGGGCAGCTCGGCCCTGCGGCCCGTGGCCCGCTCTGCGGCCGTCTTCCTCGCCCACCAGGCTCTGGCTTTCCACTGCACACCGGTCGCCGCCTCTGGCAACCAGTGGATCGTTATTCAGCAAGTACGGAGCGTTTGCTGTGTGCCAGGCATGGGGCTTGGCGCTGGGGAAAGGGCTGGGCAAGACGGTGCGGTCCCTGTCCTCATTCCGCTTAGACCAGTGGGACCCGATGGGCTGGTGGTGGTTTGGTTGAATGAGGGAGTCCCTGGCATCCCGCAGTCCCTCCAGGTGGTAAGAAGCACTGGGAGTGAGTGAGTGAAGGCACCGAAGGGCAGCGACGTGAGCGTGCGCCCACTGTGCGCACGGAAGCTCTTGGAGCCCCCAGCAGCCCCTGCGTGGGAGAGCCGGGGTCAGAGGCGCAGGCGTCCGGCCCAGGACGCACCGCTGGGAGGGCGGCGCCGCTGGTGGAGCTGCGCTTTGCACAGCACAGCAGGCCTGCCTTCCAGCTTGCCTTCGGACCCCCCAGGAAAGTCTGTCTCTCTGACACCCTCCAGTCATCTGGGGCCTCTGTGTGGCCCTAGAATTCAGCAGGTCCCCTCCCCGGACAGGCGCCCTCTCCTGCCCAGCGCTGTGGCGGGGAGCTTCCCTGGGCAGGCTGCCTCCCCACAGGGCTGAGGAATTGGCATCGACAGACGCCCAGCCCACAGGGCGTCCACTCCTTCCCGGCATGAAACTGATCTTCAGACTGAGAGGGGAGCTCCCAGAGTGTGTGGAGAGACAGACACACAGCGCAGGAGAAACCCAGACCCTTTCTCACCGCCCAATGGACCGGCTCTGAAGTTCCAACCATGCCCCCCGCCACCCACCAGCATAGCCGCCGTGAATGACTGCTGAGATGCCTTCCAATGCTGGGTTCCACCGTGAGCCACAGCTGGGCCCCGGCCGTGGCCCTGCAGCACCGAGTGAGCGTCACTGTGCATCTCTGCATCTGTCAGCCAGGAGGAGGGAGAGCCCCAAGTGAGGGGGAGAGGATCACGGGCCGTAGGGACAGGCTCTGGAACTCACTAGATGCTCCCGGAGCGGCAGTGCTGCTCCTGTGGTCCTGGTTGGACCCAGAAGCAGGACGCGTGTGACCCTTTTCTCGCCCCCTCTACAGGTCACCGACGAGGAGCCCAGCGCCAACCACACGGTCATGATCCAGGAGACCCTGCAGCAGGCGTCCGTGGAGCTGGCCGAGCAGCACCACCTGGTTGTGTCCTCTGACGACGTGGAGGGCATCGAGACGGTGACCGTCTACACGCAGGGCGGGGAGGCCTCGGAGTTCATCGTCTACGTGCAGGAGGCCATCCAGCCGCTGGAGGAGCCGGCCGCGGGGCCGCCGCCGCCGGAACTCTAGGGCACGCATGCGCACGGGGTCAGCGTGGTCTGCGGCTCTGCCGGGCGCCCGGGGCACCGGGCAGCGAGGCTGCGGGCTGGTGCTCCCCCCGGAAGTGCTCTTCTTGGTGCTCCCTGCCCATCAGTCGGCTGCCGAGGGGCTCTCCCTGCCCTGCTTTGAGCGGGCAAGGCGACTGGCATCACCAGCAATACAGGACCCCCGCCCCCAGCTCACATACCCCCTTTTCCCAGTATGATTTGCTTCTGGAAAGACTTGTGCATCAATTCTTCTAACTTGGCTCATACCGCATTGCCCCCTTCCATCAAGCGTCGGAGACCCCGTACTCCCAACAGCATCTTCCTGAATCTCCCCCAGCTCCTTGGCCCCACCGAGGTGCCGAATCTTCATCTGGGACTGCTGTGCAGCCTGGTGCCAGGGAGGCAGCCATTACAGGGAAGGTGACCTGCGGGGGAAAGAGTGGAGGCGCTTCAGGCTTGTTAGTTATTCCCTCCTCCAGTACCGAGGGTGCTTCTTATCGCGGGGGTGACCACAGCCTGGGGACTCGTCCACTGCCCTCACATGTGGGGTCTCAGCTTACAGTCTTGGCATTCTTCTGCATTTTAAAAAATTGCACTTTTTACTCTTCGCCTCCTATTCTAAGGAGGTGAGCTGGGTGGAATAAAACCAATCTGCCTGACTTGGCTCCTCTGTTAGGTCGCATGGTTTACGTTTCCCACTCCTGAATCGAGATCTTGGAGTTGGGCCCTGCCCAGACGCACCCCATCCAAGACCAGGGGCCCTGAGCGGGCGGACCCAGGTGTTCTGTCTCCCTCTGCAGCGTTTAGGTTTGCTTTGGGGCCCAGTGCTGGAGGTCGGTGAGCTTATCCTTCACTTCCTGTGCCAGCCCGGACGTGGCGGCTCCCCTCCATTCCACTTTGTACACTTTGAGCTGCCAGGTCTTTGGGACACACTGTTGTCTGGCTAAGGTTTCCGTCCAGGTGCTCAGGGAAGTCGCACACCTGTTTGAGCCCCTGCTCTGTGCACAGCACTGGAGACATCTAGGTGGGCCCTACTGCGCCCTGCCTGGCCCTGGGGTCGCTTGACTTCATCCTCCACCCTCTGGTTCACCGGGGTCAAGATTTGTTGCCTCTAAGACCCTTTCTTGAAATAAAATCTCATGCAGGTATAGTAGCAGATGGACAAACAGACACAGTGGTAGTTGGTCTCCGAGGGTGGAGCCCACAGCTCCATGCACCTGGCCTTCACTGTTACTGCCCTCTCACCCGACCACAGCAGAGCCTGAAGGCGGCCCTAATACAGGAAGGGAAGCGGCGGCTTGCCCTAAGCCGGGAAAGGAGGAAGTGCATCGGGTCTCCAGGGGAAGGAAGGACACTGCCCACGTGGGGTGAGTTTGGGGAGAGCTTCCTGGTGGAGGCGGCCTGTGATCAGGGCTCTGTAGACTAGACAGACTTTGCACTTGGCAGGGATTGGGGTGGGACGGGGGAAGGGGATTCCAAAGAAAAGTAACAGGGGGGCTGACCCTTGGGAGCAGGGCAGCATGCGGACAACAGCGAGCCACAGCACTCCATTGGCTGGTGGGCAGCTCTGAGGCAAGGGGCACAAAGATCAACCAGAAGCCAGGACCCAGGAGGAGAGAGATGAGAAGATGAACAGATATCGATTTTACTCAGGAAACCATGGGGGCTGGGGGCTGTTTGATAGACCCAGGTGTGTGAAGGGCAGAGCAACATTCCAGAAAGGTGATCTTGTCCCTGCGTCAGGTGGACTATGCTGAGAAGGTGGAACATCCAGATTGGAGGCAGAGACCTGGGCTTGAACCCAGCTCTGTCACTTCTTACCTGAGTCACCTGGGCATATGCCTCTACCTGTCGGAGTTTCAGTTTACTCATCTCTGAAATGGGTCTGATGATTAAAAATAAAAAAATCCTGAAGCCCTGAGCAGAGTACCTGGCCCACACTCTGTTAATAACCATTGTTATTTGTATTCCTAGGCATGGAGGACACAAATGTGAATATCTCTCAGACTCTCCCCTCAAAAGGTCACCGTCTAGTGGGAGAGACAGGTTTGAATGCCCAATAGGAACAGGCTGGTTGAATAAGCTCAGGTTTTCTGAGTGAGGCTGAGGGGAGGAGCCTGCCCTGCCTAGATCCCCTGACCCTGGACCTTGGGCGGGGACTGGTGGAGCCACATGACACTGAGGAGTAGCTGCCCAGCCAGTTGGCAGGAGCTCTCGACTGCACAACTGTCCACATAGCTCAGCGGCTAGGCTCGGTCAGTCCTGCATGCTGACCACCGCAAAAGCTGGACACGGTGATTTCTGAGATGCACAGCCGACCGTTGCCGCTTCTCTGCCTCATCATTGGTCCTGAAATCATGAAAAGATCTTGCTCTTTTATTTATAAATCCCATGAAGAACGGTAACTGCACTGGGCTGGTGTTCAGCGTGGACGTGCTGGGTATCTCCTGGGTCCCCTGAAGTTCTTATGTACTTCTAAGGTTGAACACGCTACATTTGAGGGAGAGTGGCTTTCAATGTCAAAGTTTAGGTCCTAAGGTCCTTGTGCTTGGGAAGCGGGGTGGACTCTGGTTTGAATTCCACATTTCAAATGTGATTCCACATTTATGATTTGTTGTGCTGTTGGTTAACCTTTATGAATATCAGTTTCATCATCTGTAAAATGGGGTAAATAATTTTGCCCCCTTTGCGTCTGTTTTAAGTATTAGCTATGACAACGCTGTCAAAACACTCAGCACATCGTACTGCATATAGCATTTGCTTGCCTGTGAGCAGAGTGTGGGTCGCCTCCAGTGTTGTCTAACCCTCAGCTGCCTTGGCCTCGGCTCTTTTCCCTCTCCTGGGCCTGCTCTGCATCCATTCACTTGCTCAGCACAGACTGACTACCTCCAGCAGCCAGGCACTGGGCTATGAACTGGGAACACAACTTACCAATGATGCATGGCCCTGGGCCTCCAAAAATTCACCGCTGGTGAGTGGGCAGGGGAGGGAACAGGTGACAGGGAGACCGAGTGAAAGCATCTGCAGGAGCAGAGCAGGCACACCAGCGTGTGTCGGGGTGGTACGGTGTCCTCGGGTCCAGGCCGAGGAGCGGCACCATGGCAGAGGCTTGCACTAACATGACCTGCCCAGGAAGTGGCGAATGTTGACCGCAAGAAGAATGTACCTGCCCAAAAGGACTCCTGTAGGGAACAGCTCAAGTTCAGAGTCAGAGACTAGCGGCCATTGTTTAGAGTTCCCTTTCTCTCTCAAATGCGCATCGGGAAAAGCTGTGGGCACTAAGTTCCTGCTGGAGAACGCTTATAAAGGAATGTCTGGAACCCTATATTGACCAATAAGCAGAGACTTGCCCTGTCCAATCAGAGCTGCACAGCTATAGTTTATTTGCATCTTTACCGACCAGAGTGGCCCCCCAATGACCAATCAGGATGCATGGTTCTGACCAATCAGGGCAGTGCTGGTCGAACCTTGTGGACGCAGGCGCTTTATATAAATTGGCCTTGTGGGTCTCGCGAGGCGTGCTCTCTCAGTTCACGCTGGAGGCTCTGTTTCCAGTTTGGAAATTGTTTACCTGAGTCGTTTAGCCTTTCGCCGCACCCCAGGGTGGGGTCGCCTGGCAGTTGGTCGGTTGGTGGCAGTGACCTTCTGTTGACACCAGTAATAAAGACCAAGAATAGGACCAGCCTAGCCCTGCTAAACATTCCCGGGGTGTCCCATCATCACCTCCCATGCCTGCAGGTAAGTTCTAGTTTATCCTCTGCCCGAGAGTGATGCAGGTGTAACTAAAGCCTGCGGCGCAGAAGAGGTCGAGCTAACGGAGCAGTGGGCCGCCTAACCTCGGACCTCGCCCTCCTGCCTGGGGCTCTGTGTTGCGGCTGGAAAGTCGGGGGCCAGGGCGTCTGGCTGGAGCGAAGGTCCCAGAGGTGGGAGGCAGGGCACCCAACAGTGAGACCTAACACGGTGCTGAGCATGGAAGAGAGGGAGGGAAGGAGAGAAGGAAGGAAAGAATGTTGCTGTTTAATGCCATTGAGTGTTAGTCGTTCCTACAGACTATTTCTCTCCATCAGCGTTCCTACCTCAGCTAGTCTTTACCCCCTGCAGAGCTAGTCCTGGGGAGCATTTGCTCACAGCAGTGCGGTGCAGCGGGCTGTTATTTTTTGTACCCCCCCCCCACCTACTCCCACCCTCAGTTCAATTGCCTGAGATACAGGAATCCTGTGGTGGGTGAAGGGTCTGGTTCTCCAGGGTTCTTTGCAGGCAGAGTTGGGGGGAGGGGCGTTTCTGGGCCACAGGTGCAATCAGAGCAGTTAGTGTCTCCTGGGCCGTTTGACTCGGGGACAATTTGATTCACCTGTTTGTTCAGGATTTTGTGCAGGGGCGTGATGGATGGTGCTGGAAGGCTGCACGGGCTCCTCTCCCCTGTTTTATCATGCGTCCCATGTGCCTGCTGTGTGCCAGGTCCCGTCCTAGGGTCTTTAATCTTCCCATCCGCCTGTGTCTTGTGACTGAGCCACGGGCACTTCTGCAGCGCTTAAGGCGTGGATGTTGTCATTCCATATTCACAGCAGCCCAGCAAGGTAGGGGCTGTCGTTCGGGTTTTATCGATGGAGAGCATTGGCACAGAGGGGTTTGGCTCAGGTCACACAGGAAGTATCAGCGCTAGAACGTGAGCCCAGGCAAGATGTGCATGCATAACCGAGGTGCCCTCTGCCAACTCCTCCCCCTTCTATACCTGTGAAAACGGGCTTCGCGAGGAAGCTGCAGTGGGCGACCTTTGAGGCCAGAGTGCTGTGCCTGGGACTGGGATCCTGTACGAGGGTCCCTACGCCAGGCAGCGTGTACCTTCCAGCCCTGACTCCAGGGGGCAGAGCAAGGGCAGGGGGTGGGGGCAAGGCCCCCTTCCCGGGAGGCTGAGAAGCCACGTGCCCATGTCCACTACGTGGCGTGGAAGCATGGAAATTGTGTGGCCATGAGGCAGGAGCAGGTGAGGACAGGAGCCAGGGGAGGCCCAAGGCCAGCCCAGGTGCAGGTGGGATGTGGGGGCCGGCTTGCAGGGCTGGGGAGCAGGCCCGGGGCCCCAGGATCCGTCCCCCAGGTGCCCCTTCAGCCAGTTGGCTACGTACCCAACCCCCACCCTGCTGCACGGCGGACTCACCCACTGCCCAGGCTTCCGTCTGTTCCTGGAGGGGAAGACGTCCAGGCAGGACAAACCTGGGCCTGGCTCCGCCCTCTGGCACTTGCGTGATTTGGATAGTTCTATCACTTCAGCATTGCGCTAACAGGGACAACGAGGGAATGTTCCCGCCGGGTACTGACAGCTTCCTGCCTCTGCATTCACTTCGGAGGGCACCAGGCTGGGTGGCTGTTCTCACCCGCTGCATCGGCGACAGTACCCGAGCATCCGAAAACAGCCCAGAGGCGGCGAGCTTCACTGAGACGCCGTCGGGGATGCGCTTAGCATAGGGTTGGGGTCAGAGGGCCGGCCATAGCCCCTGGAGACAGTGCCCCAGCAGGAGGCGGTGACCCTCCACGTGGCCATGCCGAGGAGCCCCTGCTGCCTCCTTTGCTCCGGGCTTTGCATTTTTGACGAGACAGTGACTCATTTTTATAACCTGTATCTACAGGGCCAATTTAGCAAATTAATTTTTCTTGCATTAAGTATTCAGAATTTATTAGCTATTGTCACTGGTGATTTTTTTTCCCTTGTTCTGTGGTTCCATCTCTCAAGGCTGGAAAGAAAAGACTGTATGATTTCAAATTCATCTCCCCACCCCCACCCCACCCCTTTCAAATTTCAAAACGAACCGTCCGTCCTGACCTTGGATAGACTCCAGGTTCACATCTGTCTCCTTGCAGTCGTAATGGTTTTAAGTGTGGCAGGAAGTATTTGGGAATCAGCTAAGTGGACTAATACTTTGCTGGAAGAAAAAAAGCTTGTCGAAGGTGGGGAGACTTAATTTACCCTACATCACATTTTCTAAGTAAATTACTTTCAAGTCCACTCGGCCCTTCTTTTAGCCATGTCGGGGACACGTTTGGGTTTGATTTAGAAAATTCTAATCTATCACAGTCACCTTTCCTGCTGCAATTTGAAGCTTCGCTGGTTTGTGTAGATAACAGTTGTCGCACTTCCTGCCGGCTGGGAAGGCGCTGATGGTTTGGTGTGTCCCCTATCACAAAACAGACAAAAGGGGAAAGGCAGCTCTGTGCAGACGGGGCGGCTGCGTCAGGTGCCCTGGGCGTGTGCTGCGTCCCCCGCCCCCCAGCTTTGATCGTCTGCGCCCCACGTCCTTTCTGACCATCCCAGGACCAGACTTGAGGGTGGTGGAGGGAGAGACGTCCCAGGCTGCAGCCGCACCCCTGGGGAGCCAGTGATGACGAGAGACCACCCACAAGGGAAGGGCTGGTGGCAGAAACGACCTTAAGTGAGGACTGAAGGTCACCTGCGTCCTACGCAGGCACCTGGATGGAAGTTGGCCCTGAAACCCAGATTCTGCAGGTCCCGGGGGGGCGGGGTGCTTGGCTGGCCCCTGTCTCCTGCGGTCACAGCGTGTTGACAGCGATAGTCAGTACAGTCCGCCCAGCCTAGGGGTCGCTATGAGCCAGCCCGTGGCACTCTGTGAAGGGGTGTGGTGAGTTGGGGGCAGCTGGACCTTCGCTGGGTCTGGGGTTGGGGTCGCGGGCCCACCACTCACTGTCAGTCCATCACATAGTCCCCTGAAACCCGGCGTTTTCATCTCTAAGGTGAACCTGGGTTTCGTCTCACGCCAGCACCTTCCTCATCGAGTTGTCCCGAGGCCGGAATAATGCGCATCCTGTTCCCAGCAGAGCACAACCATCCAGTTCCGGTCATTGTAACCCCTTGCGATTATCGTCATCGTTTTTATTCTGAAGTAACCACGTTGAACACACCAAGGGCCGGGGCGCCCGGAGGCTGCAGGAGCTGGAGGTGACTCCCCAGCGCGGCAATGGGGTGCAACCATAAGAGGTGGCTGTGATCCCCGGGGCACACATTCCAAGCTGCCCGTCTCCTTGGGTAACACGCGCTTTCGGCAGCTCTGACGTGCATGCGATGTATCTGCTGGGACCGTGTTCATTCAGTTGGAATTGTCGCATTGGCACCCTGCGCACCTGCCTCCTGGTCCTCGCGGGTGACCTGTGGCCGCCCTTCTCCTGGGTGGGGAAGCTTCCAAGGTCAGGCTGCTCTGAGAGGAGCCCGTTCACTGGCTGGAGGTCAGGGCCAGCAGGCGGCAGGGCAGGGGGTGGGCCTCAGGCACACCCCGCTCCAAAGTCCTCCCTTTCCGGCCTTCCTGCCGCACGTGTTGCTGCACCTCAGTTACGCTGCAGCTTGGAGGAATCTCTTTGCAGCCTGTAAGTGCAAGGCCACGGTGGGAATGACTGGTCCAGAGTAGGTTTTAACTAGAGGAACTAGCAATGGCGCGCCGTGGTGCCTGTACACCAGCAGGGGGAGCTAGGAGCCTCCTGGTGACCCAAGCTGGGGACCTGGGGTTGGTGCAGGCGGATGGCAGTGCGCCCCCTGCGGCGGGGAGCCCGAAGGGGAGCCCTTCGCTGCCTCTGGCAGGCCCAGTGCTCGGGCAGCCTGGGCGGTGGCAGAAAGCTGCCTTCAAACTCGGGAGTGTTCGTGCCTTGGCTCTAAGGGCCCGACGTCCTGGGATGTACCCCTTCCGTTTCTTGCCGCAGTGACCTCTACCTGACACGTGGGGCGATGAGGCTCAGGCCCATGGCTACTGTCCATCACCCGCCTCGTGCCCCGCAGCCCCACGGGTGCTCACGCGGGCAGGATGCACGGCGCATGGCGGGGGACCTCCTGTGCCCTCCCCCCGTCTCTGTTCCCCAGGCTGTCCGAGTGACCTTGGAGGACTTTTCCCACGTGGTGGCGAGCAGGTGGGGCCTGGGCGCCTCTGGCCCACACCCGGGGAAGGAGGGCACCCCCGGGGTGTGGAGGAGCCTGGCTTCCGGGCAGTGGGGCGGGCTGAGGCTCTGTCCACAGCTTGGGGCTCTGCGGCCCCGGGCGGCTGCGGAGCTCCTCCGTCAGGGCAGATGTCCTCACCCTTCTGCAGGGGGATGCCAGGGTTACCTGTGGCCAAAAGGCATCCCCTGGTGTCCTTGGCACAGAGTGTGTCCCCGGGACTGGACAGCCAGCTTTAGTGCTCCGTTTGCTGTGGGTAGTACTTTGGTTTGTCGGCCCTTGGAGGGCTCCCGATGGAGCCACGGGCCCCTCAGGCTCCGCAGGGCTCGGCAAACGCTTCTCGTAAAGAGCAGATGGGCCTTTTCGGCCTTGTGGGCTCCAGGCCTGTTGCAGATCCTCAGCTCTGCCGTTGTCACCTGCAAGCCCGTGAAGAGCAGGCACAGCCTCGTTGACGGAGGCGGTGGCGGCCTGCGTGGCTCCCAGACCGCAGGCTGCCGGTCCCGTGCTAGATGCTGGGTCCGCAGGGCCGGGTGCCTGACTCCGCTCAGGTGTTGGTGTTTCAGGTTGATTTCCAGAAACCAAGCACTTTCATACTCATAACCCCATTAAATCTTCACCAATACCTTGCCTTTTTAGAGGAGAATAAACCAGGTCACCGGTTGAAGATTACAGCCCCTGATAGTGGGGATGGAAGGGAAAGAAGGGGAGGGGTTTTGTCTCCGGTCCCGCCACTCCGCCCTCCTGCGCCCCGAGACGCCGCCCTCCTCCCTGCGCCTGGGTTTCTCACTCTGTGTCAGGGGTTGAGGGGGGGCCGTCTGAGCCACCCTGTCGACCCCTTTCTGTTCTGATAGGGAAACACGCGCAGTCAGATCAGCGTTAGTGGCTCCTAATTCCTTGAATGCTGCTCTGAAGGGAATGAGACATCATTGTACAGGGAAAGATCCTTTAATTAAATTGCTGTGAATTGCAAGGATTGAGTGGTTGAAAGCAGAGGGGGATGCGGAGGCCAGGCACTCCCTGTGGATTAATTAGATGCTGCTGGGCCCCCGCTCCCCCCGCTCCCCACGCCGGGACCCTGGAGACCAGAGGCCTGCCCCCCCTCCCCGAGCGTTTAGCAGAACCGCCATTGGCAGGGCTCCTTGCCCCGCACAGCAGCCACTCCCCCCAGGCCCCCTCCCTCCGCCCCCGCTGCCGGCCGCCCTGCTGTGGCCCTGCTGTGGCCCTGCCACGGCCCTGCCACAGCTGATGGGGTTCCCAGGAAGGGCCGACCTTAATTAAGTTGGATGATCTTTCTGGAGCTTGCAAAAGCAATTACTGTTTTCTGTCTCAGCCAGCGTTGGAGGTGCAGTTGGTTTAGCTGCCCCTCCTGGGGAAGCTGGGAAATGTCCTGAAAAGCAGTCTCTGCATTGCCCAACCGGAGCTCCAGCAGGGTGACCCCCACCCCACCCCGCAGAGACCCACCGCAGCCGCCATCAGAGTGAAGTGTGGATTCTGACACGGCTTTGGGATGCCATTAAAAGCAGGAGTGTGCTCCCATGGCCCTGCATCTTCCCTCCCTCCAAGGCCCGCCTCCTCCTGGAAGCCTCCCTGACTTGGTCCCACGGGATGTCCTGCTCACGTCGGTGCCGGCTCAGCCTCCCGCGGAGCACTGGGCTGTTGTCCTCTCCTGGGTGTGCAGGGGCGCGCCCCCCGGTGTGGGGGGGGCACACAGCTCTCCAGGGTGTGGACGACATGGCCCGCTTGTCCTTTCCCCATGGAGTCCAGCCCTTTCAGTCCAACTTTAAAAAAAAGTACCCAGTATTTACGGAGGACTCCTTTTGGCCTGAGAGCTGGGTACCCCTGTTCCCATCCAGTAAGGCAAGAGGTCCCTGGCGGTGACAGTACCAAGTGATAAATAACAGGGTTCCCAAGGGCTGCGGGGACGCCAAGCGGGGAGCCCTGACCCCGCTTCGAGCCTTAGGCTCCACAGGTGCTGGGCACCCTGAAGCCAGGTCCTCCCAGTTGTCCAGGCTTCGGCCAGATGAAGGACGCGCCATGTCCCAAGGCCTAGAGGCCAGTGAGCACATGTCCCAGGGGACCAGAGGCTTGTTGAAGACACAGGAAGAAGTTGGAGGGGGCCGGGGCAGGTAGGGGGCGGTGAGGAAGAGGATGTGGGGGAGGGGAGCAGGCAGACTCCGCGCTGACAGTGCAGTCGGCTGGCGTTCTGGCCTGGAGCAAGCTCCCCCTCTCGCCCTGGTGGTGACCCGGGGTCTATGGACCGAGACAGCCCTCAGACTCCACCTGGAGTACCGGCCCTGTGGCTCCTCCAAAGGCGCACCTGGGTGTGTGGGTGGGCGTTTGGGGCGTTGAGAGAGGGGACAGGCAGGCACCAAGGCTGTGCTCTACTCAGGGCCACCCGGCTGCTTCTTGGTGTCATGCATTCTCACATAGACATCACTGTTCAAGTGACAACGCACAGTGACCCCGGAGGCTGTCCTGCTGTCCTGGCCGGGGAGGGAGGTCAGGTCTGTCTGTCTCACCACACACACCTACATACCACACCCCGTAGATACCACACACACAAGACACCATGCGCAGACACGCACCATGCCCTAAAACACGCCCCCCCAGGCACGCGGTGGGGGGCCCTCTCACCCATGGCTCGTTCATGGGTTCTGGCTGTCCACCATCTACCCCCGTGCCTGGGCACCAGAAGAAGGGATTCCGGGAGACGTGGAATGTTCTCAGCCCAGAGACTCCAATTCATGTGCTTTCAGATTAGAACGAGTTTTACTTCCCCTGCCCCCACTCTGGCTTTTGAATTATTGTAAAAATATTCCTCTAAAAATGCTCTGTACCCTGTGAGGCTAAAAGCAAGGCAGGCTCACCGCGAGAGCCGCCACTCATCCCGCTGTTCCCTCGTGCCAGGATGTAATCAGTAAGTCACCTGCACGGCCTGCTGGGTCCCCATAACGGCCGCAGCGGGAGGGAGAGGGGGCAGTATAATCCCTTGTTACAGGAGAGGAGAGGGAGGCCCGCAGAGGCGCGGCGTGGCCTCCGGTGGGAGCAGAGCAGACAGCAGGGCCCAAGGTGAACCCAGGCCGTATAGCCCCGGGGCCCAGGCTGTAAACCGTGTGCCCTAACTCCTGCCAGTGGAAAGGCAGAACAGGGCAAAGAAGAAAACACAGACTTTTAAAGAATCAGGCTGTTTACATTTTGGGGGTATATTTTCAATGTGTTTGTGTGTGTTTTATTTTATTAAATGGGTTTATATGATTTGTATGCAGCTCTCTCCCCCTCCCCCAATTGCTCCTTTTCAAAGACAAAATCGAGGGAGCAGGGAAGGGACCGTTCGTGGGGCGGGAAGAGCACAGGGCACGGAGTCAGCCAGGCAGCCCCGCCCAGAGACGTTGGCCGCCTGCAGTGGGTGGCCGGCGGCCGTGCGGCCCCAGGACCGAGACAGGGAAGAGCGGCATTTTCCCCAGGACGAGTGGTGGCTCCCTGCCTGCCAGTTCCTGGGGAGGACTCTTCAGGCTGGTCCCCGCACGCCCCGGCTGTCTTGTGTGTCAGGGTACCCGCTCTGTGAGCTGGTCGGGACAGGCTGAGGGGGTGTGACCGGGCCTGGCACAGCGCCTGCACCCCGGAGGCCCTCCGCACAGGCAAGCTCTGCTCCCTCATTCGCATCCCCCCGCCCGGGGACAGCACACGCGGCCCCTCAGCCACGTCCGAGCTAGTTCGGCGCATGGGGGCCTGGGACTCACCGGCCCGCCCCGTGGGAGGGTGCTTGGGCGGCAGGCGGCGCCTTTCTCCCAGAGGGGCCGTGGGCCCGCGGGGAGCGGACCATCGCTCACCCGCAGAAGCGCCCCGAGGCCGGCCCCCCGCCCCTTCGCAGCTACCTGCCGGGTCCCTGGACACCGGCTGGCCACTGCCCTGCCCTGCCCCACCACCGAGAGCAGGGTCGACGTACTGTCTGCGCTGCATAAAGAGCTATTGGATGAGAGGGGGCCGGGGGAGGTAAGCAGGGAAAGAACGGCAGGGCCTGATGCAGCTCTGTGGGATTGGGGGTCTGGTGCGTGCTGCCCCCCAGTCCCTGTCCTGAAGACGCCTGCAGCAACACACCCTGGTGGCCTAGGCTTCGTTTATTGCAGCTGTGTCGAGGTCCCAGGCTTCCGGGGGGCAGCAGCCACTGCACCAGCTGGGGGCGGGGGCCCAAACCCTATGCCCCTGCTCCCCATGGGGGCTGCGTGGCCACCGCCATGATAATGGGGTGGGCTCCTTGGAGGTCTGACGTGGGACGGGGACAGGAGACATGTCCTGAAACCCTGCTCAGCCCAGCAAAGGGAGGGTCTGCTGAGGGGTTTCCCGGGACAAACTGCCTTGGGAATTTGGTGGGGGTAGGACGGAGGACGGAGGCACCCCCTCTGCGTCCTGCCCAGTGGCTCTGGGGAGCATCTGGGACACCTCTAAAGGCTGCTCACAGGGCTGGACAGCGAGGCTGCCACCTGATAGCCTGCCGCCGCGGGCTGGGGCCGTGGGAGCTGAGGCCTGTATCCCCGGGGACACGGAGCAGAGGTGACGTTGGGCACCGCGGGGGAGAGAGGGTAAGTCACCACACTGCAGCCTGTTTGACTTTGGGTGGGTGTTGGAGGATGTCAGCATCTGTCACAGGTTTGTCAGGCACTTCTGGTCCCAGGTGGAGAGAAGCGACAGGTGGTCCCCAAAGAGGTCTGTGACAGGCAGCGGGCGCTGGTGGCTGGGGAGGGTGTGGAGGCTGGCTCCGGCTTGGTCGTCACTCAGCGGCAGCGTGGGTTCTTAACGGGTGGCTGTCATTCAGCGCCTGCTCGTCCTGCGCCGTGGTGACAGCAGTGCCATTGGATCAGGGAGAGGCGTGCCCTGAGAGGACTGGTTTTCCGTCTTTTGCTGCTGACGCGGGCACGGCCTGTGTTGGGTTCTCGGCCTCCCGTGAAGCTCTGATGTCGCTGGTTGGCCCTCTCCCCCCACAGCCGCCACCTCTTTTCCTCTTTTCCCAGCCATTCTTCTAGCTGAGGGAAGGGTCCTGCCAACCCACTGTCCGGTGTGCCTGTCCTGCTGTGTCCTGGCTGCTTCGCGGCTGACGCCCTCCAAAGTCTGGGACCAGCACCTGGACCCACCGCTCTGTGCCAGGAACTGGATTTACAGCTTGAGTCTCTGCCGACACGTTGTCAGGGAAATATGGACGCGAGAAAGGCAAAGCCACCAAATAAGTCAATCGAAATAAAGGGGTGCTGACTGTTCTGGAGGCAAATGTTCCAGAAGGTTCTCAAGCATTTACAGCTACTGCTAATGGAAGATGGGATGCCACGTGCAGGCTCAACTTCTCTGCGCACCTTCCTTTACTTTTTAATGTGCCGACACCCTTCTGAGACAGGGACAGTCTGGGTAATGAGGTTGCCCGTCCCTCTGGCCCCTGGGTCTCTGCACCTGCCATTGCCTCCACCTGGGGTTTTGTTGCCCCACTTCGTTTTAAAAAAATTATTGATTTGAGAGAGAGACAGACAGACATCGATTTGTTGTTCTACTTAGGTATGCATTCATTGGCTGCTGCTTGTATGTGCCCTGACCAGAGAGCGAACCCACAACCTTGGCGTGTCGGGACGAAGCTCTAGCCAACTGAACTACCCAGCCAGGGCTGCGCCGCCTCTTCCTTTCAAATCCCACCTGCCTTGTAGGTCTCAGCCAGGTCCTGCCTTCTCCGTGACGTCTTCCTAACCTCCCTAAGGGGTGTGTCCTCTTGAGCTCCCAACGCCACCTTCCAGTTTCCATTTCTTCACAATTTTTTTAAAATATACTCTTCAGTTACAGTTGACATATTGTTGCATTAGTTTCAGGTGCACAACACAGTGACTCGGCATTTATACACCCTGTGGGGCCACCCCCGGTAAGTGCAGTGCCCACCTGGCACCTTGCGTAGTTACTGCAGAGCTGTTGACTGCTCCCTCTGTGCTGTGCGCTACATCCTCGTGGCATCGTTCACAGCCAAGACGTGGCAACAGCACACCCACTGACAGACAAAGAGGTAAAGAGGTCCCCCAGCCACTGAGGGCCCTACCTGCCCTGCCCTCTCTCTTCGCGTGGCTTTCACGGGGGCTGTGTCTGGGGCAGCCATAGACTGGGAAGCAGGCTGCTTGGGTATCTCTCCGGGCTAGTTGTTGACCGCATTCTCAAAAAGGCTGCTTGTACCCGTCTACTTCCTGTCACCTCCCTGCTCTGAGCAAGCCTCCCTTACCTCTCACCTGGAGGACCCCAGCCCCTAACGTCTCTCCTTTGCCCTACGCGTGAGCCCTCCAATCCAGCCTGCCAACAGCGTCCCAGGTCGTCTTGCCGGCCCGCGTGGAACCCTCTCGCCCTGCCAGCTTCCTGTGATGTCTGCGAGCGAATCTACTCTTCGTCCTTTGGGTCCAGCCCCAGCCCCCTTTCTCCCGTCTCATCTCTAACCTCTTTCTTACTTGCTCACCAACCTCCAGCTACCTTAGCCTCTTTTATGTTTCTGGAACATTCCAAGCTCTTCCACGCCTCTGGAATTCCAATGCCTGAGTGCCCTTCCTCCTCCTCCTCTTTGCAAGACGACTCCATTCTCGTCCTTGGGGTCTCCGCTCAGATGTCACCATGAGAGGCCTGCCCTGACCGCCCGTCTGAAGAGCCTCTGCCCAGGCTGGTTGACTCCGTTCACATTGGTCAGCCTACTTCCCTCGCAGCATGTGTCACGCCGCAAGTCCTCATGTTATTGACTCTGATGAGGGTCTCTCATGGACACGGGAGCTCTGTGGGGGCAGGGCCTTGGTGTGGCTCCTCTCGACGTGCGTCCCAGTCCCCAGCCCTGCGTCTGGCACAGGAGGCCCTCACTGGGGGCGCATGACCAAGCGAGTGAGGGAGCTCTCCAGAACGCAGTGAGGCGTGCAAGGCTGACGACACTCCTTCCCTTAGACGGGGAGATGAGGGGCGGGGTGACGCTGCGGGCGCCTCGCAGGTGCCCTGGACCGTGCCCAGCGACCTGCCCAGAGCTGCCCCCAGGGGATTGTGGGAGTTCCCTGCAACCTCTCCCACTGAAAGTCCTCAGCACGTTACACTTAGTTGAAAAAAGACAAGAAAAGGTATTTATGGGCAAGGCCACTTATCTCTGTAGCACCTGGAAATAAATCTCCTAATTTATGGTGAGCTGACACCCTCCAAGAGCCAAAATCAATGTGTGTCACCATAAATTCAGGCTGGGCCTCGGTGTCGACACACGGCTGGCTGATGGCCTTTGCTTTAGCCTCAGGCCCGACGGGCCCCCAGGCGGGGCAGATACTGGGGGAAGGGCTCCTGGAAGCCCCGGGTGCGCCCAGACCCTGTCCCCTTTCTCAGTTCCTCACACCTTTCAGACGCCGCCGCGGCTGGAGGGACCCGGTAGCCCCGCCCCGCCTGTGTGCTGGGCAGTGTTCTCCTGCTCCTTCAGAACCCGGCTCAGCGCTCCCTGTCCCAGACAGCCTGCCTGGAGCGGCCACTTGGACTTCACCGCCTGTGTGCTGAACTGGGAATGCGTCGATTTTAGAACATTTCCAGCACCTCAGAAAGAAACTCCCTCTCCCACCCCTTCCCCAGTACATGCCCTCAATGCCCAGAATGGTATCGTGTGGCTTTTCTGAAGACCAGCTGAGGTGGCCTTTGCTCACCTGCCTGCGTTTGCAGCCCCTCCCCGATTTCGGATGCCGGCGTTTTGGCCGCATCCTAGTTTTAGGATGAAAAACTCACACGATGAACGTGTCCTACAGCATCCTGTGTGCTTTCACCCCTTCCTGCCTGCCTCTCCTGGTGGTACACCACCCCCATTGCATTGCACACGTCGGACACACTGGACGTCCTCACACGCGCCCCCACCCGCCACAGGGCCTTTGCGCAGGCTGCTCCCTTGCTCGCTCGCGTTCCCTCCTGCTGTGCCTCGTGTGGAAGCTCAGTCCTCCTCCTCGTAAGCCCACCCTGGCCTCAGGATTCCATCAGGTGCTCCAGGGCTCACTCTCGGGGGCTTCCCCCTTCGCTGCACCTGTCAGGTGCAATGCCTCGCTCACCTGGGATTGCTACTTTGTGTGCCTCCCATTGCGGTACAGGCAAGAGCCATCTCAATTTCTTGAGCAAGTACTCAACAAATATTTGTTGAAAGAAAGAAAAGGTGAGAGAGAGAGAAAGGAAGGCAGGCTGGCAGGCTGCCCAAGTGACTTCCCAGTGTCACAGTTTGTCATGGGTGGAACCGGATGTACACTGGGGCCTTCAGCCTCCAGACCGCGTGTCCTTTCCTGTCGATCACAGCTGCCGCCTCCGTCCCAGCTCTGGACCTCTGCCAGGCCTGGCTGGCCTCTTAGACGGCACATGAGAGCATCACTGGTCCTGTTTACACTCTGCATTGTCCGTTTTATCGTGTTTTTACTGCGGATGGACACCTTATTTGATAATTCTCATCAAGAAATTCATTGTATTGATTCCCCAGGCAGTTTTAATGAAAATGAGGCGATTTTCTGAACACCAGCTACGCGACGGAAGGCCGCCCTGGCCCTTGTGCCTGGGCGGGGACCCCCCACTCTGCACCCGGTGCTGCCACTCTTGCTCCCCCCTGCGCTGGCCTGGGGGCGCCCAGGCCCCTTGGTTACGGGGTTGTCCCTGTGTACAGCCACGGTGATTCGATGGCCCCACTCTGCCAAAGTGTAGCCATCTAGCCCCTCACCGATTCGTTCAGTCGCGTGCACAGTCACAAAGCAGCTTGGGTGGGCTGTGAGCCCCCCTTCCACTCTCTGCCTGGGAGAGGGATGTACCCTAAAAGACTTGGATTGCCCCTGCCAGCGCTGTGACCTGGAGCAGGTTGCTTAACTCTGAACCTCAGTTTCCTAATCTGTAAAGTGGGACCAACAGTGTCCGCCTCTTGGAGTGGCTGGGATGGTTACTAGGGTACTACCGTGACCTGGATGCTTGAGTCTCTCCCAGAGTCCCGTCTTGAGATCCTTCCTCCCATTTAAGGATGGGGGTTAGGAGGGGGTGCCTTTAGGGGCTGGTTAGGTCTGGAGGGCAGATCCTCATGAATGCATCGGTGCCCTTCGCCGCTTGCACTGGGTGAGGGCACAGCGGGAAGGCGGCCATCTGTGAACCAGGAAGTGGGCTCTCAACTGACGCCGAATCTACCAGCCCCTGGACCGTGGTCTTCCAGCCGTGAGACTGTGAGGAGTAAATTCCTGCTGTTGATGAGCCACTCAGTCTGTGGTGGTTTGTTGGAGCTGGAACTGAGAGACCAGGGTGAGGAGTGCCTGGCCCAAATAAGGCGTAGAATTCATTTTCTCTGCGCTGTCAGCAGAGACGGGGCGCTACGTCCCAGTGGGTTTTGTCACTCCCAGCCTGGTGACCTTGGGCATTTATCTTGTATGTGCCTCAGATTCCTCATCTGCATGATGTGCTTAGTAATTCCTGGTTTATCTAATTGAGTGGGTGTGAGGCGACCAGCTCGGGAAGTAGTTGTGAAAGTGTTCCGGAGTGTGCGTTGCGCAGGCGTCTGCCCCTTCTCAGCTGCCGTTTCTGCAGATATCAGGTCTTTTCGGCTAATGACAGAAAAGCACTTTCCAAAGTCCTTTCAATGACATCCCCGAGGCCATAAAATTAGACATTCTATTATAATTCGACTCAAGGAACCTTTACTGACGGCCCAAGTGTCCCAGGCACACTGGTGTGCTTTGCAGTCCTTAAAACAAAAGCAATAAATGGCCCACGGAGCATTAAACAGGGGTTAGATGTGGAGAAATTGGGTTTCCACTCCACGGAGGACCTCACAGCATCCCCAGTGTCCCCTAACGAGTGGCAGGCGGGGACATCTCCCTTGTCGTGAAACCAGAAGATTGAGGGGGCCTGCCTTGGCGCGACCATTCGCTTAGGAAACATCGGCCTCTCCCGGCCCCGCCTTGCAGAGCTCCCGTCGAGGATCAGCGCCTTGCATGTGGCTGGCCAGCCATCACCCCCTCCGCTCTGCGTGGGAAGCGCTTGGTCATTCTGAGCATTTCCGGGTGTCACGAGTTCTCAGGGACGGCTCGTATGTGGTACACACTCTGCTTTAGCTGAGCAGGGCAGAACCTGTCGGTTCGCATGGCCGAGCCTGCTGTGGAAACGCCGAAGCTTCTGCTGTGGGCGGTTACATGGCACCGCACGGCTCCCAGGCCCATGCAGTGTCTGGGTACATTTCTTATGGGCTGGGCTGGTGCTCTCAAGCGTCCACAGTTAGCTGGTGGGACAGGAGCTGGGGCCGCTGCTTTCCATGTATCGTCCTGTTTAATTCTCACTTCACAACAGCCCTCGGACGTGGGCATTTTTATTATCCCGGTTTATAAGTAGGGAAGTGAAGGTCTACAGGTAACTTGCCGTCACCCCGACTCGGGGTTCCAGCTCAGCGCCTTCCACCCCCAGGCCCTGGGCTTCCACTGGATCATGCCCACTGGCTGAGTAAAATACAGCCGGCCTCTGCCCAGGGCACGGGAGTGGTCTTGGTGCTGGGTGCTCGTATTTTGCATGGTGCCTTCCGGAGTTCCATGGTGGGCTCCTGTGACCAGGTCTGCGCTGTCGCCCCCACCTCGTGGAGGCACCTTCAGACCCTGGCCGGGCGGCTGGCCCTGCCGGCTCGTCCCCGTTGGAAGGCACGAGGACATGATCCTGTGTGATTCCACTCTCATTGAAACGCCGATACCTGGCTGGGCCCTGACCGACCCGGTCTGCGTGCCACGCTCGGGGCTGCCGACTTCCCAGCTGGCTTTGCATTTGCAACAAATGTGTGAGACAGAGCAGAGTCTGGACTTCTTTGCAGACAGTGCCGTAGGCGGCTGCTGTTCTGCGTCTCCGGGAAAGGGGACGCAGACCCCGACGCAGAGCTCTGCAGCTCGCTCTCCTGACGGGACCAGGCACCATTGCAACCTCGCCTTGGAAGGCTACCTCCAGGCTTGGAGGAATCCATTTCTGCTTGTGTACTAATTAACTTGCTCAGTAATTGATTTTGCAGATACGTACAGAGGCCCTGAACTTGCTACAATGGGGACAGAGATGAACTAAGCATTGTTGTTGTCCTTCTCCTGGTTATATTTCTGGATCACTTTGTTTTAACAACGGTCTCCGTCTAGCTTGTCTGTGTCTGAGCTTAGTAACAGATCCGAGGTTGCCCAGAGAGCTAGTGACAAGCCGCATCCGAGGGCTGATCTCTGTCGTCACAATTCCGAGATTCTGCTACCTCCAGTCCGTGTGAGCTTTGCTACTCTGCCAGAGCCCCCTCATTTTAGGTTTAAAAAGGGAACTGGTGAGTTCGTTTTGGAGAACGACAGCAGCTGTTTCTGCTAATCCATCCCTCCACCCACCTGTTCAGCATTGGCCAATTTACCGAGCATTTGCGATGGCCAGGTGGGTGCTGGGTGCCTGGATCAGGTAAAATCTGTGGCCTGGAGGCACTTGCGCTGTCCCAGAGGACAAAGGTGGGACAGAGTGTCATCAGAGGAGCTGAGCAGGGGCGCACACAGCATTGTGGGAGCACAGAGGAGCGGGCTCTGTGGAGGATAGGCCAGTCAGCTGAGCTTTGAGGGGAGGGCGGGGAGGAGGAGCTGAGGTTAGGCAGCAGCAGATACAGGGATGCGGAAGTTGGAGAGAAAGTGCTAGGTTTGGGAGCTAATTGCAGTCACTTCTGTGTGTGGGGTAGAAATGGAAGTTGGGAAGGTCCTCACTCGCTTTCAGGGGGAGAAGAAAATGGAAAGGGCTTTAACCAGAGAGGGTTGCGATTGGCTGTGCTTTAGAAAACTCATCCTGGTGGTGAGGAGAAGGGGCCGCAGGGGAGCGTGAGGTGAGCAAGGTCAAGGACGGGGCGTGGGCTAGGAGGTCCCAAGATGCGCAGCGCCTTTGCGTGGCAGGGTTGTCCGGGGCCCTGCCTCTTGCCCCCTTCCCCTCTGACAGGTGGCGCCTGGAGAGCATCACCCCGAGCCCTGGAGGCTCTTTGGTTCTCCTGCGAGGGGGCAGCCTCGTTATTTCCACCCTGGTGCAGGCGCCCCAATGTGGGGGAGGTGGGGCGGGGTGGTCGGGTGACCTTGGAAAGGTGATGGACTGTGTGTGTTGGGGGGGATTGCCGGGGACACTTCCTGAGGGTCACCATGGGCACAACATAAGGGAAATAAACTGACACACAGCTCATGTTCAATTTGTAGTTTCTTTTTCTTTCAAGTGGGTCCTCCTCGATCAATCCATGCTTGATTAATTGAAGTCATTAGTGATTGATACTGTTTCCTATTTATCAAGTGCCAAACTGTGTGGAAATGCCAAAGCCATGCTTGTCCGGGGCTTTCCCTTGAGCCTTGTTCCGTGGGGTGTGAACGCATTCACGGGTCCTCGCCACATGAGGGGGATGTTGGGATTCAGGTACGTGACCGGTCCCTGTGAAGCCCGGTCCCTGTGAAGCCCGGTCCCTGAATCACGGCCCCAAATAGGTCTGACACGTGAGAGGGAGACTCTGCCCGGAGGGAGCCCCGCTCCCAAGCCCCCACCCCCTTGCCCCTGCCCCCTCACCCCCACTGCGTGCAGAGGAGACCGCTCCGTGCTTTGTGATTCTGCTGGGCGTGCAGAGACGGACACCGCAGCAGCAGAACCGGTGCAGGACGCGCCTTTGCTCTCGCCAGCGCGGGGTCGGCAGCTCCTCTGGGAATGCACAGGCGCCTCTGAGCCGTTGCAAGGCCCGTGTGTCCTTGGCCATGGCTGGTCCTGCCAGAACAACTGCTCACTCCGAGACCCCTTGAACTCTCTGTGGCCCTCGTCAGTGACCATTCCTGCCTGGGACCGTCCCCAGAGCTAGCACCGCTTCCCGGTTCTCTCTGAACTCTCCGTGGGCGCAGGCTGCAGGCCACTTTGGCAATGCAGCGTGTGATGGAGCTACAGTCAGACGGACGTCGCTGGGGTGCAGAGGGAAAGGGAACCGGACCCTTTAACTGCGGGCCGCAGCCCCCTGTGGGAAGCACATAGAAAGGACACATGGGCGGGATTCGGGGTTGGCCACGAGCCCCCAGAATGGCCGCTGTGCCAGCGCTGCGCTGTGGCTGTCGAAAGCCTGAGCTGGCAGTGGGCTCCAGGCTGGGAGATCGGTGTGAAACAGGACTGTGGCGCAGGATTACAAAGCAGCCACCGTGACCCCCACGCTCCGGCAGCAGCCACGCCCACCCGCCCCACAGCCCCGTCACCACGGAGCCGTTGTACGTCTGCTGGCCGGCGCGGCCGCAGAACTTCTGCAGGCTAGCGGCCACAGCTGGCTTGTTGTCAGCAGCAGCTGGTGAAGGGTGGGTGCTTGTTTGATGAGGCTCTCAGCACGCCCTGCTCTATAACGAAGAAGCAGAGGCACAGAGCCTTCCTATGACTTGGCCAAAAATGAATCAGGTGGCAGAATGGGGGTCTGACCCCAGTCAGTCTCCCTGCACCCTGAGCCTGGAGGAGCTAAAGAGAGTCGGTCTGTGCTTTGTGGGGCGTGTGGCCGCAAGCACGTACTTCCTGTGAGCTTCCCTTGAGGGGAAGAAAGCCATCTACTTACTGGAGTGCTTTTGCTCCCGGCAAGCAAATGCCCAGGCTTCGGGGTTTACTAGACATTAGCTTTGAATGGACACTAATTTCTGAGGACCCCAAGTGCCACTGTGGATCACCAGTTGAAGTGGGGGTTCGTTGTGGCGGCGGGGGGTAAATGAAGCATTAGCTCCGATCCAGCTCCATTTCATGGACACACCTTGAGCCTGTGTCCCAGCTTCCCAGCGTCATTACAGCAGAGTTAACACCACCATCCGAGCCTGGGCGAGCGCACAGGGCATGGCACCCCTCGCTGTCCCGTGGAACTCACAGTTTGACCAATGCAAGGTCAGACGGGGTTGGAGAGTGACCGGACTGTCATGAACTTGGCCAGACTGGGCCCTTCGCGGCATTTACAGCTCCACCTGTGGTACTGACACTGGCGCAGACCGGCAGGACCCCTCGCACTTGGGACGCACCCATCGACCTGACTGGTGGCCTGGTTCTCCGCGTCCATTTGCAGGGGCCACCAGGGCCACCCGCACCCCATCAGGGGCTCGTCCCAGGGCTATACCATGTCCCTCGACCCCTGTCTCGATGTAGCACACAGAGCTCTTGATATTTTGAAATTTCACAAAGCAGTGCTGATTTGTCACATTGAAGCCATGCTGACTAGGTCTGGTTAGCTGCAAGTGGCAAGTGTTTTTGATGCTTTAGAAAGAGTCAAGTGAATTAAGGAGTGGGAGGTGAACCTTACCAGAATTTAGATTCTTCCGCCTCAGAGAAATTTCTGGTGTGGAATGGTCTTGAGAAGGTTGAGATAGTCGCTCCCAGGGGGGATGCGTATGGCTGCATCTCACACTGCCTATCACGAAAAACACCGACACAATGAATGACAGGTCTTGGGTTTGTGTAACACATTTGAGCGTGCTGCCCAGACTCACATACATATCATCACCGCAAAGCCGCCAGTTTCATTGGGGGCCAGAGCAGAGAAGGCTCTGTGGCAAGTTCAGGCAGGAGCACACGCGTCTCCCGCACTTGGACCTCATAGCCCGGAGGGTCCAGTGGTGCTGATGGCATCTGTGGAAGCGGGGGTGGGGGGACCGCACGAAGCCTCTGGGCGCATCAGTGGAAGGAGCTCAGTGCCGACCTCTAAGACTTCAGAGCAAATCTAATCCCTCTTCCGCAAGTAATGATTATCTTCTTGAAGAACAGATCCTGCCTCGCTCCTGGGTCTTGGCAGAGGCTCAGAGCCTCACCATGAGACATCAGGAGACCAGTGGGCTGCGCTTCCTGTCGTAAACTCAGTGCTCCCAACCCACCGAGCCACGGGCTGGGAGTGTGCAGCAGCAGTCCATCAGTGAGTGGGCCTGGTCACGAGGGACTGAGCCGCGCAGGTTTTGAGGGGACAGATAAGCTGCCCGAGCAGATGGCTCAGAATCCTTTAATGCCAGCTCCCTGGGGGCTCAGCACGGTGGACCCAGTGCTACCAAGACTGATCGGGCTGACACTCCTGCTGAGGGCCCAACTGTCCCAATGTGAGAGCGGCAGCCCAGCCCCAGGTATTGCCCTAGTCCCTGGGGACGAGTCTCCAGGTGGCATGATTACGTTGGGCCTCTTCCATCACGAAGGGGCAGAGACCCAGCCCCTCTGTAGTCGACACGTATTCTGGGCCCGGACTTGCCTGCCCCCCCGCCATGCCGTTCTGCACGGCATCAGCTCTGGCCAGGGAACGCACTTCACAGCAAGCGTGCGACAGTGGGCTCATGCCCAGGGAACGGCGAGGCATCGCCGCCTCCATCCTCAGGATGGAGGGGTGTGTCGGGTCTAACTGACATGTGGAATGGCTTCCCGAGGGTGTCACAGCCAGGAGACAGCACCTCGCAAAGCTGTGGTTCTGTGTTACTGGATGCGGTACCGGTTTGTTTTCTTTTTCTTTCTTTCTTTCTTTCTTTCTTTCTTTCTTTCTTTCTTTCTTTCTTTCTTTTTTTTTTTTGTCAGGGACAGTTACATGGTTCAGTCTTCATAACCTGAGTACATGAATCCAGATGTCAAGGGATAAGCTTGAAAGTGGTACCTCTATGTTTAATAATCCACTGTGGAGTGTCTGCTCTTCAAACCAACAAGTCCTCAAGATGATCAAGATGATGATAGGCATGAAACCAGGAGAAGAGGGGGCGCTACAGAAGGGATTGGGGGAGGGGGCTAGGCTACTTTAGACCAAGGCGATGGGGCAGCCTTTTTGAAAGTGGCTATTTGAGATGAGATGTTGTCACTTGGCAGTAAAGGTTGGGGGGGAAACAGTGCAGTGGCCCAAAGGCAGGTACAGGCCGGGCAAGTTGGAATGGAAAGAAAGGGGATGTTTCCGAAACATGAGAGGAAACAGCACGAGATGAGGTGAGAGTGAGGCATGCGGGCTGCTGGATGGTGGCGAAGTGTGGGGCTTTATTCTGGAGGCAACGGAAAGCAACGGAAGGCTGTCCGGCTAAACAGTGTTATAATTTGACTTGCATTTTCCAGAGAGATCGCTGCCTCCTGTGTGGGGAGTGAGCTGTAAGGGGGCAGATGAAGGCGCAGGCAGACCAGGTAGGGAACAGCTTACCCAGCAGCAAAGACCGTGCTTCCAGCTAATCTCTGAAGTTCTTCACAATCCCATTATCCCCCAATGGTCTGAGCTTTGCCCAAATAAACCCACTTTGTGTCTTCTGATTTTGTTAGTCTTTTCCCTGTTGCACCGGGGGGAGACTGACAAGCGAGCAGAGCAGGGGACACGTGCAGCCTGGCAGCAGCCTGGCATGGGGACTTGAGCGGGAGACATACGACCCGTGTTTGAGTCTTGACAGTGCTTTTGAGCTGAGCTTTGCATGATGAACACAAGTGAGCCAGTCCGAGAAGGGAAGAGGGAGCAGCACTGGCAATGGCAGGCGGATGGTAGACCAGAGGGACAGTTCAAATAGTTGCCATTCAGTTCAGCTGGAGCATCGCTCAGGGTGTGTAGGGACAGGGTCAGGGAAGCGGGGGGGAGCAGGGACAATGTGTGGCAGGTTAGAGCCAGCTTTGCTGTCTGAGAGACCACTTTGAATCCAGGCCTACATCCTAAGTGTCCTTGGATGATGCATTAGTTTGGATTTTGTTTGCAAGGAATGAGAATTTAACAGTCTAACCAAACAGGAATATTTGTCATTAAGATTCAGGGACATACAATGGCTTTCAAAGGAGGGCATACCTGGGCTTCTGGTATAAGCCCAAACCAGGGTTCACAGGACTGGAAAAATCTTCAAAGGGTTTCCAGCCTTCATCCCTGCCTCTCTGTGCGTCTTGAATCTCACTGCAGACGGTTACCTGTTCCTCAGTCCTCAAGGCCACAAACACTCCCACCCTAGTTATTAATCTCCTCTGTCCATGGGATCAGCGGAATAAAGCAAAACTGGAAGCTGGATCCAAATTCCCAGGAAAAGCATTATCATTAGCCCATTCTGAGTAAAGCCTTCACTGCAATAACCTGTTTCTAGGACGGTCAGGCCAGGTGGTAAAACGTGGCTCTGGGAGCCACCCTTGTGGCTCATGAGCTAATAATTCACGCACAATTTTGAGCAGTATCCCTGGCATGTGTGGTGCTTGTTCCATAACTGTAATCTTGGTGAGCTACAAGATGTGGGCAGGAAGGACCATGGTAAAGACTGTTACGTTTGATAGTGTCAGACAACGAAACGATGCCCAGGACGCTGTCGGGCACAGAGAAGAGGCTTGATAAGTGGTATATGCTGTTATTATCCTGTCAAAACTATCTGCCTATGCTTTTGTCCCTGCTGTGAGCCTGGTAGCCTCTCGGCTACTGATGGGGTTCGAGCCCAGTCTGAGCGTCAGCACCATGGACAGCTCCTGATGCCGTGTCATAGCCTGTGCCGCCCGCCAGTGTCTCCTGCCCAGAGGGACTGCCTGCCTGCCTCTTGTCTCCCACCTGCTGCCCCTACGCGCTTGGACTTCCTTGGGCTTGAGCCCCGAGTCCACCGTGCCCCCCAACACTGCACGTCAGACCACCGCACACTGTCTTTGGCCTTCTTCCCACCAACTCATGTCAACAAGGTCCCAGCGTGCCTTGCAGTCAGCCGTGCCTGAGCTCTCTCACTGAAGAGATGCGGCTGCCAGCCAGCACATTTGCTGCTTTAATTAGACTAGCTCTGACAAGCTCCAGAACTTTGTTTTTGATTTTTATCTCTGGGATGATTTAAAGCACCATAAAGCTGTGAATTGTCGTGGGCAGGGTCACGTATCCGCCAACATCCATCTGCTTCCTCAGAAAACTAGCTATCCCAAGCTTGGAATGGAGTGTACAAGGGAGACAATAAAAAGAGATTGCCATAGGTTAATGCTCTTTCTCATGGCAAACAGTTTTGTTTTTTTTAAACTAGCTCTTGTGTTCTTGGTGGTCTACTTAAGTCGCCATTTTGACCTTCCTTTCATTTTCAACCAATAAAAAAAAATGAACATGCTGTATTTTGGGGTTATTGTTTTCAGAGAAGGTGAATGTGTTTGCATGGTGCCTCAGGTTTTACAAAGAAAACCTCAGGTGAATTACCTCATTGAACACAGGCCTGTGAAGCAATGCACAATGGCTTTTATTGGTCCCATTTTATAGACAAGAAACCTGAAGCCTAACAAGGTAGAATGCATAGAGCAATATAAATTAAGCTTAATGAAATGAGCATCTATTGAACATCCACTTTACTGCTGTGGCAATGAAAGGAGCCCAGTATAATAAAATCACTTGGCACTTCTGTAGGGCACCCTTTTTCTTGCAAACATGTTGCTCACGAGTGTGTCGAGTTTCGATCAGGGTAGTTTGCCTCAGTAGAGCATCTCATTATAGTTACTAAGACCATCTCATTATAGTTACTAGGGCCCCTCAGCGAGGTCAGCCACATGCAAGGTGAGGTCGTCAAAGCTTTTGGATGGTTTTTCTCCGCTGGTGTGGGTCAGAGAGTAGGCTTGTGCCCGGGCTGGCCTCAGATGACCCTAATGATTTGACTCAGTGGTTGCCACGTGGGGAGATGTGCTGTCCAGGGGCAGGGAGCCCAGCAGGTACATTAGGCGAGATGCTAACCAAACTCACTTAAGGGGGAAAAAAAAAAAGAGAAGTCACTGGCTATGGCAGTGGCGAGGGTGGGTGTCACTCAGGTAGGACCGGAGCAGGGAATTGGGACTCTGCACTCAGCCCCTCTTGGTCCATCCCCCAGCTCTGCCTCCCTCTGTGTTATCTTTGGTCTCAAACAGCTTCCCTTCCCCAGCCCTGGTTTTGAGAAACTCCAGGTTACATTCTAGCGGTCTAGCAATCCCAGAGGCAAGAGACAGGCCCTTTCTCAGTACTTGCAGCAAAAGTCCAAGGATTGACTTCACTGAGCAAATGTGGATGACCTTGAAAGAGGTCATCAAGAGGTGACCTGAGCACAGGACTGGGCAGTCAGGGGCTCCTCGCCCCTCCCCGTCCTTGGAATAGATGCTGTAAGCGTTGTCCCCACAGCGGGAGTGGTTTTCAGGGACGCAGCCTTGGGAGAGCCGGGTGGTGGTGAGGCCATCAGGGCGGTGGACGTGACGGAGCCCCGTTTAGGCCTCTACATAAGCTTGGCAGACCCTGGCCGAGAGCTGCGGAGACGACGCTCCTTTGGCCTGAGACAAGCCTCGGACGTAATTGCCCTTGCTTGGGAAACCTGCCACCTGGCAATCTGGAGTGGTCTGCTCTCCCCTGGGCCTCTCCTGTGTGCGGGGTCCATTTTGGACCCAACAGGTTTGGGCCAGGCAATCAAACTGAAGCCATCACTGTTGCTAGGGGGTGGAATGTGCCCAGTAGTCTGGCTAGGAGACCTGCTACTCAACCATCATGCGTGTGAAGGTCAGCCCCAGGTTAGGAGTCCTGTGGGCTGGGAAGGGCAGAAGGGAAGGAAGGCTTCTTCCATCAGAAGGGCAGATCAGAAAATTCATTTCACTACAGCTCTGCACAGTTGGGTTTTCACGTTTTTGTCCTGAAGCTTTATCAAGCACACGCTGCAAACAACAGGGCTGTGAGTTCATTGCCACTGGCGAGCTCAGGACTCCACCGATTTGATGAGTCCTACTTAATGCTGGGCTTGTAAAGGAGGTCTGCGTTTTCATCTGACAGTTCTTATGATGAAGTCAAGCTCCCTGGTTTATAATTGACAGAATTTTTGTTCATCTTGGAGGAGATAGAGCATCCAGCGGCCTGCAGTTTGCAGTCTATACAGACATTTCTGTTAACCTTACAAAGCTTGAGAGCTTAGCTCGGACATTTTGTCACTGGTCTTGTCAGTTTCCAGACAGGTGACCTCGCCCCAGTCTCTTCAGGCTGTTTCTCTCCTTAAAGTCAAGGCTTGTTTTCTATGGACGAGGCCAGGGCCAGAAACTTGAATTTTATTGTTTGTTGACGTCTGTAATTGCTGGAGAGATAATTTTCTTGCTGTGATGTGAAATTGACTCTTCCTCTCTGGCAACCAGCCGGTGCAGCTCCCGTTTTCTGTGTTTGGAGGCACACAGATCCATGCAGCAGGTAGACGTGAGCATTGAGTCAGGTCGCTAAACTTGCGGAGAATTGCACAGCCGCGACTGATCTTTGAGACAGCTTTGAAAGAATTATTCTAGAACTTACCCTCAATACCCTATCACTTAAAACTAGTAGCTGTGATGTAAAGACTCTAGGGATTTTATGCACTGCGTCGAGGGTAAGTGTCCTTCTGTTCCTAACCATCTCCGTGTGTTTCTCTGTGATAACGCCCCACCCTCCCTATAAACTCGAGGGCGCGCCTCCATTCAGCCATGAATGCAGTGAGCCCTTGCGCTTGGGTGGAAGCCCCGTGGCGGGAGCGGCGGCCGGGTGGTTGGGCTCGGAGTGAGGCAGGGGTCAGGATGCGGGCGGTAGGCACGGGGGTTTGGAGCAGAGTCCCGCAAGCTGGGCAGAACCCGCTCAGGCCTCCCCTGTGTCACGGACATCTGTTGGGCACTTGTGACAGGGGCTGGCGCATAGGGATCACCAGGTCACAGTGCCATCCCTGGTGGCGCGTATGCGTGGCCAAGTCTGGGGACACACAGCAAGCACAGGCCCGGAACAGAGGGCAGCCAGCGGGGCTTTGGCTGAGCTGGACGCCCTGCTCTCACGGCTCTGCACCAGGGGAGCTTCCGCCACCCTAGTGAGCCCCTGAAAATGGACAAGGGAAATTTGGTGTGTCCCTAGACTGGACTTTTAATGGCTGGAGATGTTATATATCCTGCAATACATGGGATCTCACGAAATAATGAGTAGCCCCACCAGATGCCAGTGGCTCGTAGGCGTCATGAGGACAGGCCTCAATGTGTGCTGCTGCACCCCCAGTGCCTGGCACAGAGCTGGCACGTGGTAGTCATCTGTAGACGCGGCGACAGGAGACCACACAGGGTGGACGCAGGCAGGCAGCCCCTTACCGGGGGGAGGCGTATGTACGCCTGGGACCCCAGCTGAGGCAGCGAGACTCTCCAAGGTGCCTCGTGCCTGCGGACCCGCTCGGGGCTTAGGAGGGGCTTCCTGCCTGCGTCAAAGCCCTCCAGGTCCGAACCCAAGCAGGACGGAGGAGAGAGCAGCTCACGTCACAGCTGGCAGCTTCCCGGGCCCTCCCCTCCTCTGCCCTTGGTGCATTTCCTTAGAGGTCAGTACGAGACCCTGGTTAAGAACAGGTGCGCTCAGCTCTCTGATTCCATCTACATGTTTCCTTCAGGAAGTATCTGTGGCCTCTTAGTGTGGTGAGGGCGTTGTTCTAGGCATTGGAGCAGACAAAGTCCCTGCCCCAACAAAGCTCACATTCGACTTGGGAAGCACACCCCAGCAGGCACCTGAGTGCACAGACAGAGGGTGCAGTGGTAGTAGGCGCACATGGGGAAGGGTCCCGGTGAGTCGGGGCGGGGCTGCTCTATCTGTGCTCTGGGGGAGGGGGGCGTCTAATGGGAAGGGAGTCTCCGGGGACCATCAGGGAAAGCGCGTCCTGCTCCAGCAGCAGCGTGTGCCTGGTGCACTTGAGGAGCACAGAGGCCAGGGTGCGGCTGGCGCGGAGGAGGCAGTGATGGGGGACGGCACCGTACAGGTGTGAAGTCAAGGCTGTGGCTTTTACTCTGGGTCAGCCTGGAAGTCATCAGAAGGTTTCAAGGAGAGGGAGGAGCTGAGCAGGCCGGTCATGGAAGCTTCCATTTCCGCTCCCTGTCACTGGTGGCTCCGAATGTCAGTGGTCTATTATTTCTCTCGGTCCCATGGGTCAACGGGGTGTCCTTCAGCTGGCTCCACCTGCGCTCACTCAGTGGGAGATGGGGCTCCGCTAGGGTGTCTGGTCTCTCTTTCCAGGTGGCCTCTCCTCCTCAGGGAGGCTGTACCCCTTGGACGCCCTTCTGGGTGGTGGCAGCACTCCCAGAGGACACATACCTGCTGAGCTCCTGCCCCGGGGGCTGAGCCATGTCACCACGCCCACGGGACAGCACATGCATGTGTGTCTCAGAAGACCTGGCTTATTGGGAAGAGTAGTGGAACAACCTGCCACGCTGGCTGCTCTCATGAGAAGAGACTTGGGCAGGAGGAACCTTGGGGCGAGAAAGGAGGCCGGTGGGGGGCGCCCAGGAAGCCGGTGGGAGAGGTGGCTCCCTGGTGCAGGGTGGTGGCCGCGAGGTGGGAGGGACGGTCTGGTTAGGGTTACGTTCCGTTGGTGGAGCCTAAGTGGTTTGCTGATGGGGGGTAAGGGTGTCCCCAAGATGTTTGTGTCCAGCAGCTTCGTGGACAGGGTCGCCGTATACTTGGGGCGCTGTGGGAGGGGGAGAGGTGTTGCCAGTTGTCGAGTGGGAGTTGTTTTGGACCCGTTAAGGCTGTGTTACGTTTATGTGTATTAGTCATTAGTTGGCTATGCTATGAAGGGTTGTGGGAGGTGAGTCGGGGGTGGACAGACAAAGTTGGGAAACGTCAGCCTGTGATGCTGTTTGAAACGCCGGGCCTGGTGGGGGCCCCCCAGACCGTGACTGGGCAGGCAGAGCAGAGGTAGGCGGCCTGAGACCCAGGCTCCCCCGTGTTTCGGGGGGCCGGGGAGATGAGAGGAACCAGCCAAGGAGACAGGGCAGGATGGGCCAATGACGCGGAAGGGAATTGGAGGGCGGAGCTGCTGAGGAAAGCACCTTAGGAATCGGGGGCGGCGGGGGCGGGGGATGTGAGCACATGTCCCAGAAGCTGCCCCTCAGAGCCAGTGAGACAGCTGAGGGTGGCGACAAGGAGGACGGTGGACAGGCCTCCTCCAGGCCCGCACGGTACGTTTCAAGTTTCCAAAGCTTAGGCTGCACCACCGAGCCCAGGCTGAAATCTCACTCTGGGAGTAAACCCTGTGGGACAGGTTTGAGGGTGGCTGGCAGCTCGGAGTCAGGAAACGTGCTTTGCTAGCCCCTTGGTTAAACTTGTTTTCCGTCTCAATAGAAATCTTCAATTTTTATACTTTTTGGCATAGTGGTGTAATAAATTCGGCATCAAGAAGAACATTGATTTGCAAGAGTGCCTCTGGTTTGCTGACTTTGCAGAACAGTGAAGACGGGACATGGTTGCCCCATTTCTAGTTGCCAGGCTGTTGTTTTTCATTTCCGGACGTGAACATCGGCCTCGCCCTCCTTTCCCCACCCGTCCCCTCGTTTTCACGCATCCCCACTTCTCCTCCTCCAGGCTTAACAGGGCTCCGCTGGCCGTGCCTAATACGCATTTCACGTCCTCTCAGTCTGCGCAGGCATTTTCCGGGAGCCTTTCACAGCAGATCCTGATGGTGAATGGGTCGCTGGAACGTCCTTGGCCTCCTGTCGGTGGCATTGCCGATGGATGGGTCCTCTTCGCGCAGACAGCTCGGCGTGTGCGGAGTTCCCCGGCTCCGGGCCCCGCTCGAGGGATTGCAGGGAGCGTGCCGGGGGCCCCGCCGTGAAGGCTGTCATCTGCTGCCTCTTCGTGCGGTGCTGACAAGGGGCCAGTGGTGGGCACGGGCTGGGAAGGGCCTGGGGGGCTGACCCAGGGCCTGGTGTGTCCGCAAAGCCTTGCAGGTCCCAAAGGACTCAGGCCCAGAATAACACGGGGTCTCAGGGTGAAGGGGTCGCGGATGGAGCACACTGAGGTGTGGAACCCCTGCCGCGCCGTTCGGTAGAGTTGGTGTCCCTGCTGAAGGGTGGGAGGCGACCTCTTTCATGGGGGTTTTTGTGATTTTGGCAGGACTGCCCATCTCTCCACTGTAGTCCAACTAGAGGGAAAATCTTGAAACAGTAGAAGAGGGCGGGACCCAGTGTGCTTTGCCGTCAAGTTAATGGAAGAGGATTGGGGGTGGGAACGGAGGAAGTTCCTCCTTCTGTTAAAGCCTGAGAAGGTCAAAGTCAACCAGAGTTGGAAGAACGTGACACCCTCATGGTGACCTAGTAAGAGTTTTATCAGGAAATTAGTCTACATTTTTGAGGGATTTGGGGGTTTATTTTAGATAATTTACACATCAGATATGAACTCTTCTGTTGCAAGCAAAACAAATAGGAACCCCAGTGGATTAAGAACAAAAAGGAATTTCCTGGTTTACATAATAGAGAAAACCGTAGGTGGACTCACATTCAAGTGTGGTTTGATTTAGAGACCCTGAACTATCTCAACAGGGCCCAGGTTTCCCTTCATTGTCTCTTGGCTCTTTCCCGTCTGTGCTTGGACAGGTTCTTTCCTCGTGGTTACAATAAGGCTGCCATGCTCCTGCTTCATATTCCTGTAACTCCAAATCCCTTGGACCGTGTTTCCTTCCCCGACATTTACTATGCTTCAGCTCTGGCTGGGGGCACAGCTCCGACTGGCTGGGCTGAGTCACGTGCTCACGTCTGGAGCCCAGAGCTGCGTGGCCACAAGCGTGTGCATTCAGGGTGGGGTGATCCATCAGAGGGAAACCAGGGTGCTACTAGCAGAAACAGGCCAAATGAATTCTGGGCGGTCAAAACATACCTGCTGTTGTTTGTTGTACCTCTGGGGAAAACTGACTGAAATTGGAGTGGGAGAGCCCCCTCCCCCATAATGTTCTTCCTCCTGCACTTGTAGCCCGAGGCAGAGTTGCAGCCAGGAAGGGAAGGCACCAGCCCCCCTTCCCGTGACCAGTCCCCCCCTCCCCCGCCCCCGCACACACATGCTCAGTGAGGATTTGTTGAAGGAAGGAAGGAATGAGTGTGTTCACTTACCCCAAAGGCCATGCGACTGACAAGCCAGGGTGGGGATTTAAGAATCTCTGAGGGGTGGGTAAAGGCCAAAGGCACTCTGCCGGCTGGGAGGGGTGGATTTGAGGAGGGGGCCGGCTGTTCTGGGAGGGGTGGGACAGCGTGGGGGTGGGGCTGGTCACGGGTCTGGAGAGGGCCCAGGGCAGAGGACGTAGAGGAGGGGCACTTGTTACTGGGCTGCCGGGAGGGTCCCGGGCTGGTGCCTGCCCTTTGGGCTGTGGGATTCTCAGAGGACGGAGCCCCGTTTCAGGGTCAGTCCCCTTGGTGAGTCACAGGGCCTCGGGAATTCACGGTGCCTCCCGAGTCTCCGCGGCTCCCTCTGTAAAAAGAGCGGCCTCGGGCCTCAGGGTGTGGTGACAGTTGGGTGTGACAGTGGACTCCAGTGCTCTGAGAGCGAGGGGTTCTGGCACCGTTTTGTGTGTGCCCATATGGGCGGGCGGGCTCTGAGTCACTGCTTGGGTTTCTGTTTTGTATTTTGTGGTGCGTTTTGTTTAATGTCCTCCGGGTCTCTCCGTTTGTCAGGGGGAGCTGGTCACGCTCGGCCGTGATCGCGAGGGCCATGATGTGGGCCTTCACGCTGCTGCTTTTCCGTCAGTGGCCTTTCTTGCACTTCGGCCACTTCCAGAAAATGAAATGAAAACGCAAAGCACTCCTCTGCGCCGGGGTTTGGGTGCCTCTCCAAGGTTCCTGCCTCCCTCGGTGGAGGTGAGTTTTCTGAGTCCTGGACTCAGACTCCTGTGGGGGCTCCCAGGGCCGCCTGTGCCAGGTGGGGCTTCAGCACGGCCGGCGCAGAACCAGGGTCCCCGGGGGCGTGTCTTCGGTCCCTCCCACCTCCCTCGCTGTGTCCTTCCTGACCACCTAGAGTGTTCATCTCCTCCCGGCTCTCACCCTCAACACCCAACGCCACCCCCAGCCCCCGCCGATGTCGGCACCCTCGGGAGCCGGATCGCTCACTCGCCCGAGTCGGCTTCCCCGCAGACTGGTGGAGCTGCCTGTCCGTCTGCAGGAGGCTGTTGTCCCGCAGTGCGTTCTCCAGCCACAGTTCTGAGATGTGCTCCAGGCTGCAGGGGTTCTACAGTCAAATAAATCTGGCTGACCCTGCTTAGGGTACTGTCTTTTGCAGGTTTTCTAAATCCTTAATCTTATTAAGGGTTCTGGGAATCCTGGGTTTATATCCAAGGGCCCCTTATTTCTTCAGGACAAGTTTCTTTTCCTTTCCCTGTTCTCGTTGCCTTTTCTTTCTGGGATTCTCGTCGCACACAGGATGCTGTCCCACGCGTCTTTGTTGGGGGGGGGGTGGGCCTTGATGTTGTCCCACAGGTTCCAGTTCATTTGTTGTCCCTCTGCTCCTGTGATTGGAGAATTGCTGTTGATCTAGTTTAGGGGCCATCGACTCTTTCCTTTGTAATGTTTGATTTGCCGTTAAGACCATCGGTTATTTTATTTCAGTTTTAGAGTTCCCACTTGGCTCTTGGATGCAGGGGTTATCTCTTTGCTGAGATTCTTTAAGTGCTCACTCATCTGGACCATGTTTTACCTCGGTGAACACAAGGCTGCTTTACAGTTCGGTCTGCTAAACAGCTCGTCTGCTCTAGTTCAGGTCTGGTGCTCAGTTGACTTTTTCTCGACTGTAGGTCATATCTTCTGTTTTGAATTTTTTACTGAACAAAGCAGATCAAGAGTATTGATTTTTTTTTTTAATTGGAAGTGGCTCAATGAATAGCTGGCCCCTTCCAGCGTCGGCGTGGCTTTGGTTTCGTGCTTTGTCAAGAAGGAGCTGTGAAGAACCTGAGCTCTTCCTCCGGACCCGCAGGTTTGGAGGACCCTGTTTCTAAACTGTCTGCGCGGTAGGTCTCACCACAACTTCACCTCAGGCTCTGTCAGGGAGTGCGGGGGAGGCTGCACGTAGCGTGTGGCCTTGAAACCTGCATCAGGGCCCTTCTGCAAGGTCAGCTTTGTGCCCAGGGTGTTCACGAGCTCCGTGGGCCTCTCTTACGGGCCGGGCTTTGCACCTCCCGGGCCCCGACCTGGCCCCGGCATCTCTGTGCTACTCTCTGGGTATTCTGGTGGCATCTATACCAGTGATTTTCAACAGGTGCAATGCAAGCATTTTAAAAACACGCACTACCTGACTGTTCAGTCAGGGGGCACTGACCTCTGTCCCCCTAGATGGTCAAATAAAAAAACGACAACAGCCAACAGAGCAATAGCCATCCAGCATGAGTGAATCATAATTAAACCTATTTTTTGGTCCGATTACCGAAGATCCATCTTTCAGTGCGCTGCAGAGCGTTAGTGTGCGTGTGCCGTGAGACAGAGATTGAAGACCGCCGAGCTGTACAGCTTTCTCGCCGTCCAGTGCCCGTTCTGCAGGTTCCGGCCACTCTGCCCCTTCAGCGCAGTGGTCCCCGCAGCTCCTTTGGCCCCAGTTCGCAGCCGGGAAGCTCCCCAGAGCACGGCCGGGGGATGGTGTTGGGCGGAGGACAGCTTCGCCTCACCCCATATTCAGATCCTCCTTGAGCCGACTGGCAGAGACTGAAAAATGCCACAGCACCTGTTACCTGGAGCCAGGACAAGGAGACCAAGGATGCTTTGACTGAGTTCTGCGAGGCCTTTGAGAAGGAGCTCCGTCACCAGGGGGCTGTGTGTGTGACTCCCACCTTGGACTCGGGGGGCCTTCAGAGCCCTGGATCTAGGCTTTCAGAGAGCACGTGCTCAGCCACTCACCACCTGAATGTGTCTGATCTGAGACGGAAAATGGGAATGACGCTCCCTTGGGGACGATCTGTGCATGTTCCAAGCAGATCGACGAGTGACCTTCCATTCGTAGGCAAATACTCCTGTCCCCAAAAGCAATTCTGTCTCTTTGGTCCCCCATTAGATGCAGCCCATTAACAGTACTGGCCCAAATTCCGCCTCCTGAGCTCGACAGCGGTGCGTGTTTCAGGCCTGGCCCGGCTCCCTGGAGCGTGCGCTGGTCCTGCACAGGGCGGGGACGCTTGTGTTCGCATGTGTGCACTGGGAGTACCCCTCCTCTGTCCATGCAGAGGCTGCTGACCCGGACTCGTAGTGCTCAGGGGGCCTGGGAGACCCCGGGGTGACGGGAGGGTGCTGGGCTGGGTGCTGAGAACCAGGCTCGTGCCCGCTCTTCTGAGCCCTTCGGCAGCCGTGTCCCCTCTCAGCCAGGCCGGCACAGCCGCCTAACCCACCTGCAGTTGCCTGGTGTATGTGAGCAGTAGCTTGTTGTTGAGGCTTTTTGGTGACTTGCTTTGCAGTGACACTGTGGCACATAGATAACCGATAGCCCAGGAATCCTGTTATTAAAATTAGTTCATTCAGCAGATGTTTATTGAGCCCTTACGTTACGCCCAGCCGTTCTTGCAGCCTCCAGCCAGTGAGGGGGCCCCAGGGGGGTGAGAAGTTGGGCTCTTGTACCTGGAAGCTGCTGCCCTGCACTCTGAGGGGTGTGTTGGAGTTTGGGATTATTTATAATCTTGTAGGGGTTTTTTTGTGTGTGGTGGGGAGGGGCGGGGCGAGGCGATGTTGGTGCAGGCCAGTCTCTGAGCAGCCGCTCCGTCCGGGGGGTGAGCTCCAGATGAAGTGCCCTGCCCTGTGCAGCGGGGCCAGGCCCCGCACGGGGGGGGGGCGCCACCAGCTCCTGCCCGCCCCCCAACCCCAGGGAGTGTGGCCTGGATGAGTGACAGTTGTGTCTAACTGCAACTCAGAGGAAATACATGGGAGAATATAGTTAAGTTCCAAACGTGCAACACAGATGTCTTACAGGAGTTTAGGAAAAGGAGTGATCAGGTGGCGCTCAGGGACAGTGTGTGAAGAAGGCAGGGTTGGCGAGGACGGTAACCGTGATGCTCCTGATTATAGTTGCGTAGTGTGGTGACTCATGGCTTCCATTATCATAGGGCTGTTAATACTGCTATGGCTGCTGCATTTCTTGGGTTCCCGCCCCATGCCCACCGTGCGCTGAGCACTTTATTCGCATTTTCTTGGTTAATTCCTGCAGCGGTCCTTGGAGTGTTCTGCAAGCGAGCTTCATAGTCCTGCTGATAGATCTTCGCCTACAGGCACTGAAGCCAGAGGGGCTAAATGACTTGTCCAAGGTCACACAGTTAACACGTGGCAAATTAAGGTCCAGCCCATGCCTGCCCGCCTCCAGAGCAGGACACTGGGCTGCCCCGGATGCGCTTGGTCCTTGATGTGATCCTGTGGGAAAGGCGACTCTCATATGATCTTTTAATCCTCATTGTGTAGCCAGGAAGCTACGTTTCTGGGAAAGCTACATAATTTCCCCATGGCCAATGAACCAGTTAGTAGCGCAGCCAGTTCAGTCTGATATTCTGAGTATGTTTCATTTTAGTTTGGTTTTTAAAGTTGAAGGGGTAGAGCATAAACTCGGGAAAATCTGTTCGGCTCCCTCGGGTGACTTGGGACCAGAGGAGAGGCTGCTGTGGATGAGGCCCAGGACTCGGTCAGGGACTCCCGGCTTAAGTCCGACACCCGAGATAGCTGGGCCCGGCATCCATTTCCAGTTAGCGTACCCGAGCAACGGTAGGAAGGCATGCGTGTCCTGCTGCGGGCGAGCTATGCCAAGGGCAACGAGAGCAGTTTCGTGTGTTGGGGCTTCAGCTTTGGAGAGAGCCAGCCCATCAAGACGCCCCTGTGCTCCCGGGCCGCTCCACAGGGCCCGCCGCCGGCCGCTCCCACCCGTGACCCGTTCCTCCCCCAGGTGAACCCAGCATCTTCCCACCTCTCCGTGCCCCGCTCCCCAGACCTGCCCCAGGGCAGACACCTCGCGGGGGTGGGGGGAGTCATCTATCAGGAAGGGCCCGGACACCCGCCCACTGGAGAGCAGAGAGAAGAAATGCTGTTTGTTTTTTTCCACAGCACTTTTTCTAAATAGAACCTGAATTTCTCCTTGTCTAAAGAGATGTTCTTATTTAATTTGAAAAGTAAAAGAGTTTCAAGGTTATCTACTCCGGTATCCTTTCAGCAGGCACTTCTTTCATTTATCTTGTTTTTCATTAATTTATGCAACAAGCCTGTGTGTGTGGATTGCCCTCTAGGTGGATGCATTGAATCCCGGAAGGCGCAGCAGCTAGCACCAGGTGTGGCCCGCCATGATGCACAGACTCAGTTTATACTCACGTAGCCAGCACAGTAAGGGAAGCAGACGATGGGCACCTCAGAGCAAACATGAGCCTATAGTCGCAAGTGTGCTCCCTGCTCTCAAACACAAGGGGAGCTCGGGGATTGCGAGACAGGCTGAGCTCACCGGCTTAGGGCGAGTGCCCTTCAGGCAGAGGGGAGAGGCACAGGTAGGGGGTCACTCGGAGGAGAGTGGTCCGGGGAAAGGAGGGAATGCAGGTGAAGGGACCCATATGGAAGACAGCTGTCACGGGGAGAAGCGGCGTTTTCCATGTTCGAGCAACGGGGGCAGCCGTGGGGCCAGAGTGTGGCGAGGGGCGGGGCCTGGCCGGGCGGCAGTCGGGGAAGGAGGCTGTGAGCCGTGCAGAGATCTGGGGATGAAGTCCGCAGGGACGGCGCCCAAACAGCCCTGGCAGGCGGGCAGGTATCCCTGTGTCCATGTGGGTAAGTGGCCCGTGGTGCTCACTGGGAAGTCCAAGGCCAGTGGAGGGTGTTAGTCCTTGGGCTTAGAACACCTGTAGTGAAGGCAGGGTAATGCGTTAACTAGCCGCGTGACTTCGAGAAAGCCCGGGTTTTCCTCTAGTCCTCGACTCCCTCTCCACCAATGCTCATAGAGATCGCCATTATCGTTGTACAGGCGGATAACGCCCACCCTGCCCACTGTGGGGAAGGAAGGCCCCCCAGAGAATGAGCAATGTAGAGTTAGGATGCAGGCCTGCCGTGGCCGGGGAGACTGTGTGCTCTGGGAGCAGAGCAGGAGATGGCTGTCCAGCTGGGACCACAGGGCAGTGGCATTTGAGCCGGGGGCGGGGGGCGGGGGGTAAGTTGGAGAGGGGTTGAATGAGGGAGGTGGGGACGGGAGCGCCCTGGGCCGAGGGCCTAGCGTGGACCCAGGCAGGGAGGGGGTGTGCAGGCGCAGGACTGACGGTCAGGCTGGCCCCTGGGCGGGCCGGGCCGGTCCCCTCCTGCCTCTGCCCTGCAGGAGCGCGTTCTGCTGGCCTCCTGTCCTACTGGAGTGTTAGCTACTGGGGAAGTGTTAACACAAGCAAGCACGAATGCTCACTCGCCGAGTTAAAGAGCAAAATCCCTGGAAACGAAGGCCCCCCACCCCTCCAGGGCTCTCCGTGGCTCCGGGGCCTCTGCTGTGCACGGTGAGTGGCGGGGTGAGGGCCTGCGTGCTTTCCCACTCTCCACGCCCGGCCCCGCCTGGCCCCCGGCCGCGGAGGGGCCGCGCCTCCGGCTCGAGTGATGGGCCTGTGTCCCGTCCTGCTCCACTTTAGCCTGAGACGCCATCCCTCAGCCCCAAAGGGCCGCGGCCCACCTCCCCGCTCTGGCCGCTGAGACGCTGCGTGAGGGCCTGGGAAGAACCTGCACCCAGCGGCATCCTGTTGAGTTTGCTCCCTTTTCCAAGGGCTGGCTGTTTTCACCTTTCCTGGGAGATGGCAGAGCAGTCTTGGCAGGTGGGTTGCCCGGGTTCAAATCCCGGCTTTGTCACCTGCTTGCTTTGTGGCCTGGCAGAAGCTGCTTCACCTCTTGTGCCTCTGTCTCCTGCTACATCAAACATAGGGATATAGCGCCCTTTTCCTCGGTAGGTTGTTGTAAAGGTGACGCTATTTAATTGATGCCGTGTCCTTCCACAGGAAGCACTTCACGCGCCCTGTTAGCCAGCGCGTGCTTTCTGCCGGAGAGGACCAGTCGTTCTTCCCGCATCCTGGTTAACTCATTAAGGTTAAAAAACAAAAACCCAAAATCAACAACAAAAAAAGTCTCCCTTCTACATTAAGAAACGATAAAAAGCGAGTCAGGATACATTTTTGGGAAAGAATGTAACAGACGAGGGCCGGGCAGTGGGACGGCGGGTAGATGAAACCGCGGTCCCGTGCTCGGGGGGGCAGGCCCCTTCTGCCCGACTGCGGGCGGGCCGCGCCGAGAGTCCCCCCGCTTCCCTGCGGCCGCTCGGTGGCACCCCCGCCCCCCGGCCAGCAGTGTCCGGGCTGCCCCTCTCGCTCCCTGACTTCTTGGATGGTCTGAGGTCTCGAAATGAACTCCTGACTCCCAAATGACCTCTCGTAAGGGCTTCATAGCAAATGTAAAGGCAAGTACTTACACAGGGAACTCTGCGACTCTCCCCCCACCCACACACTCAGTCCCCGCGCTCAGGTAAAGGAGGAACACATTATACAATGTCCCCTTAAACTTGCTGGATTGGAAGGTCTGGAGGTAGTTGAGGCTTATAATGAGGGGTTTTCCAAAGCCCAGGAAAACACACAGACGCCTGCGACAGAACGCAAGCTTTGTGTGCAGGGCTCACTGTTACAGAACTCAAGATCTGCTCCAGTTGTTTCACTTACTTGTTAGCCCCTTGGGTGGGGAGAATGAATCTAAGTTGCAGGAAGGGAAAGACCGCAAGAAGCTGTGCATGGTTACCAAAAAAAAAGAAAAAAGAAAAAAGCCGTTAGAAGACATCAAATACAGAACGCGTTTCTCATATTCCTCCAGAGTTGTTTGAACAAAGATTCAAAATTGTAAGCAAAATGAAAATGAATCAAGGGAAACTTTAAAAATGGACTCTGACATTTTAAAACAGTACCCTAGGTAGATCCAACAGCTTAGGTGAAGGGGCCTCGTCTTCTTTCTGTACATCGCCTCAGGCTCGGCTCGGGGAAAAGAAACAGATGCAGCTAACCCCAGGCTGGCCCTCGGTTCTCAGCTCTAAGCACCGGGCCCCCTGCCGCCGCCCGCTGCCCTGCTGTGGGTGGAGGGGCCAGCCGGGTGTGGCCTCACCTGCTGTGACCGGGTGAGACAGGGTGGCCTTCGGGGCCTGGGGACTGTGGGGGTGGCGGTGCCCAGAGGGACAGACGCTGGGGGCTGTGGCTGGAAGGCGACGGGGCAGCTGTGCTGGGCCGTGCGTGGCCACCCGCCGGTCTGCTCCCGGCCTGGGCAGCGCTCCTGTGCGGGACGGCGGGGTCTCCGTCGTCCCCGCTCGGGTCTGTCTGCACCCTCTGGCTGTCTGGTGGGTGGCGGAGGGGAGGGGGTGAGGAGGAGTCGGCGGGGGGCGGCGGGAACCGTCGCTAAACCACAGCAGGTCTGGATCAAACAGATTGGAAAGCAGACTCTCCATTGAGAAGATTGAAATGTCAGTCTAAGAACAAGGTGACCTAGAATGAAGCCTTCAGAGAAGAGGAAATGAAATGGATTCAGCTGCATCTTTCCGGGCCAATTTGTCTGAGGGTAGCGAGAGGCTGGGGTGCCTGGTCAGCTTGCTGAAAACACATCACTGGGCGCGTCTTCTTTGTGCAGAGACTTCCGTCCACGCTTCCCGTTGTAGGTGTCTCCTGGTCACGGGAGCCTCAGCTGCTGGGCAGGGTTGTTTGGCACCGACGGCTCCTGAACGGTGTGTCACAAGCCCCCCCCCCCCCCCGCCCCTGGTCCCTGACTTGGTGCCCTCAGAACGTGGCCCTGGCACGCTCTGCCCTCACATGTGTTCGTCCCGCTGTTACGGACAGTGGGAGCCCTCCGTCGCCTCGGAAGGGGGAGTGGGCGAATCCCTGGGCCGGGCCACCGAGCCCTCGGGGAGAGGCTGTGGCCGGCGCCCTGGGCCGGGCCAGAGTGTGACGGTCTGGCGGGGTCCTGTGTGCAGAACGTCCCTGTGGGCAGAGCGGCTGCGGTGTGGGGCCGTTCCCTTAAGGCGACATAGTGGAATCAGCATGTGAAACAGGGACGGGCCTTCAGTGACGAGGGCAGAATTCAAACGCTGCTGTGTGCACAAGCTCTTGAAAAGCGCGGTGGTTTTCTTCCACTCTTAGGAAGGCTGTGTGTTAGAGGGGCTGACGCATGAGCTGCGGAGGAGACCGCCTGGGCTCATGTCTGGCTTCATCATTTACTCGTGGGATGAGCAGCCGCTCTGTCTCATGTCCCCTTCTGTAAAATGGGAGCGACCGTTGTGTCTGCCTACAGGGCCGGGCGAGAGCTCGGGGCGCCGACTCTGCAGCGCCCTCAGTGCAGGCCCCGCACATCCACAGCACTCAGTCTGCGTTCGTTCCTGCCGTGGCTGTTGAGGGTGAGCCCTGGCCCACTTGGCCCACGGGACAGACGCGGAGCTCCCCTCCGGCAGCCGCATCTGGTGGAACTCAGTGCGGTCAGGGCACGTGTCCCCCAGGGTTGAGCGAGAGGCCACTGCCTCTGCCCCCGCCAGCCCCACTGCGTGCTCCGGGACCTTCTCAGGGACTGTGCCCCAAGCTCGCCAGTGTGGTGTCTGGGACTGGGGCCAACGCCAGAAAGGATACCAGTGAATCACGAGAACCCGACGGATGTGAAGGAAAGGTTTCTCTGGTTCTATGGCAAAAATGACGTTTATGTGACCCTCTGACATCCAGTTACATCTTTATGTTGGAGCCCTGACTGACAACGCCTTGCCGTTTTCCACACGGGAAACGCGATGCTAGTCTTTGAAGATGGTTTCTTTTCATGCCCTACATAAGGCCACGGCTTGAAGCCGGAGCTGCCTGACTGATGGGCTGCGACGCGCCACGAGGGACAGCGCTGAGGACGGGGTTGTCCAGCCGTCACGTCGTCCATCTGCTCCCCGGGCAGTCAGCACTCTCCCTGGAATCCTGCCGGGCCAGCAGAAGTGCGGGTGTGGGGACAGGGCCCTGGGTTCCCTACAGAACTGGCTGCCTCTGTGCTGTGCTCTGGTTTCATGCCACCAACACATTGGGTTTGGGAGGTGAGGACCGGCCACAGGCCGCCCCTGGGGTCCACGGAAAGCCTGCGAGGAGGGTGCAGGTCACCCCGTCAGGCTCACCTTGCTGAGCGTCTGGAGGACGTGCCTCTTTGTCTCACGGCCAAGGGTGACTGGACCTCAGGCTTGATTTGCTTGTCCCTTACGATGCATTGTCCTTTGGTGGAGCAGGAGTTAGTCTAGGTCACATGGGTGCAACAGGCCATGGAAGGCAGTCTTCGTGCTCCATGAAGCTTCCAGGTTGTGGTGAATACAGGCACCAAATACTTAATTACAGATGTTTTAACAGTTAAGAACACGTTAGTTCATCTTCCAGAGAGCTCAGAGCTCCAATTTTGCCGCATGTGTAAGTCATTAGAGATCGCATGTTTCATGGTGGTCGTGGCTCCATTTCATAGGCCTGCCCTGTTCGTACTTTCTTCTCTCGTGTTCATTCATAAACTGGGCTGTCTTGTAAGCTGTCTTACCTCTCGCCTGAAACAAAGCAAGCTGTGTGCTTAAAAGTAAACGCGCAGAAACTCAGTGAAAGCTGTTCCATGAGAGTGGCTCTGGTTTCGCCGGGCTCTGTCGCATCAGAGGAGTAAGTGAGGATGGGATGCAGTATTTCCCCTGCGGAAGGACAGGCGGTGCGACTCTGGTGCTCCAGCCAGCACTGCTCGGTCGCGGCTGAATGCTGATCTGGGGGAGAGGGAGCCCGCCCGTCCTCTTGATTAGCCGTCACTCAGAGCCGAGCGCATGCTTGGTGTGTAGTAGCTGCCCCATCGATATTTGTTGAATATTTAATGCAGCACGAGTGTTGCTCCAGGCATGGGGGTCTATTAGGCACCTTCTCAGCCCCCTCTGCTGTGACCCCAGCAGTCGCCCTGTGAGGTCCGTGCCAGGGGAACGCTAGCTGCTGTGACATGCAGGCCCCAGGGGTGCAGTGGCCCAGGCTCCGTAGCAGCTTCCTCCTGGGGTGTGCCACTGCCAGTGCTGTGCGGATGTTCCTGGTGGCTTACTTCTTGGGTGACTCGGGGCCCAGGCTCTCCCTTCCCGTAGGGCCTCACGGGACCTGTGTCGAGCTTGTGGCAAGCGGCAACAGCGACCGTGTGGCCACTTCAGGGCTTCGGCCAGAGCACGGACACATTGCTCCTGCCCCCACTCGCGGTGAGAACTGGTCTCATGGCTACGCGGAAGCACACGGGAGGGCTGGAGCAGGGTGGGCCAGAGGGGCAGATGGCTTCCTCTGACAGCTCTGTGTGGCTGAGAGGAGAAAGTTTTGTGCAGAGCTGGTTGAAGTTCCCGGTTTGTTTGTTTGTTTATATTTATAACCCCCTCCACACACACATAATTGAATAAGGCTGGAAGCCCTGTTTGTCAGAACTGAGGACCAGCAGGGCTCTGACGCCAACCATAGCAAAGCAGGGCCAGGCAACATAGACTTGTCTTGTTTCCGATCATGGATACTGTGCTTTTTTGCTTAGGCAAAAGTTAAAGAAAACATCTATGACTTGTGGCCTAAAACTACATGTTCAAGTCATTTCCCTGTTGAAGGCCAAACTGGTGGTGTGATTCTCTCTGCCTTGCTGTCGGGCTGGAATAGCTGCTCCAGCCTCCGAAAGCCCTTCAAGCTTTAGCTCCACAGTGTTCATTCGTGCCTCCGAATGTGCCGCGTGCTTCCCTGCTGTTCTTCGTCCTGGATCCCCTCTCCTCAAATTGCACCTGCCTCCCTCCTCTGTCTGCCTGCGCTTTCTCATTATCATGTCTGTGCACGATGCCACGTTCTCCTGGAGGCTGCTCTGACCCCCCGGGTCTGAGCAGAGCACCCCCACGTCTTCCCGTTGCTCAGAGCTCTGCCCGCGTGGTGCCCCCGGTAGGCTGGAAGCTTCATGGGGGCCAGAGGCTGTCTTCCTGAGAACAGTTTCGGACGGCCCTTCACACATGCCATCTGCCTCCAGTCTGGGCCAGTTGTACCTGGCCTTGCTCCACGTGCGCCGGTCCATCGTGCTGTTTCTTTGTCGGGGCCTCCATCAGTCGGGTGTGACAGTGGGTCAGCCGCCTGGCTCGAAGGATGCTGCCCTTCTGCTCACCAGGGGACTTGCTGTGGTTGTGGACATATGGGGGCTCTGGGTCCCAGCTCAGCGCTCCACCAGCTTCATTGTGCTTGCAGACCACGTGGGGCCCTTGCTGAAATGCTGGCTCGGGGTAGCGGGGCCTGGGGTGGGGCTGTAATGGTGCGTCCCTGACAAGTGCCCGGGTGACACACAGCACTGTTCACTGCAAGGACCTTAGGGTGTGTGAAGAATTCGCTTCGAACTGATTCAAAAGTTCTTTGAATGGGACCCGATCTTTTACTTTCCTGATGGTTTTGAATCCCAGCTGCTTTGATTAGAGATGTACAGATTGGGTTAAAAAGAGGCAATCCATCTGTTTTTTGTTTTATTCTTCTTCTGCAGGGCTCCCGCAGTAGACGGGCCACGATAACAATGGTTGTAATAATGGATGAGAATTACTGTTTATATTCTCTCTCTGGCATGTTATACATATTCACTCACACAGCCCTCGCAGCAACACTCTAGGTTACTATTTGCATCTCCTCATAAGGAAACCAACGCTTAGGAGGCTTAAGAGCATTTCTGAGAAACACGGTCAGCGTCAGAGCGGAGATTTCTGCGCCCTGCGTCTGACTCCGAAGAGCTGAGTGCTGACAGCAATCTTGCCCCGGCCCCCCCGTCTCCGCCGCTGGTTGATTTACTCCCTCTCACATGCCCTCTCTTCACCTCCCCCCACTCCCAAGGGCAGCGTCAGGGAGATGCTCCTGGTGTCGGGGTAGAATAAATATCCGGGTAAATAATTCCTGCCTGTCAGTTGCTGGGCGCCTCTCTCTGCTCTGGACATTTTGATCACAGACTCGGGCTCTTTGAAGAGCTCCCTGCAGACCTCCGGGAACTTTCTGCGTGTGCTCATCAAGGCACGGAAGCGCATTGGTCCTGTTATCCCGAGTTAATTGCCTCCCGTGGTGATTTCCTCCTTCCTGACCATCCCCGAGCATTAAGTCACTCTCGGAGTTCCTATTTCATCAGGGACATTGCCTGCCTGGGTTGGCATTAAGTCATCACTCCCGGGGAGTAAAGGTTAGTTTCCTCATCCATTTAATGTATCGTCCCAGGTGGGGAAGGAGAAAGCACCAGGAGGGGCTTCATTACTGGTCTTGCTAGTTATTCTTCAGGCCATGACAGTTTTGCATCGAGGTGCTGAGGACAAGAGTGAAAGCACCCAGAAAAAGAGAGTGTGTTACTCATCCAAACATCAGCAGCGCCCCGAGTTTTGCTGTGTGATCACTGCTGGCGCACCTCCACGTGTGTTTTGGTGCTTTTATTAGCGTCTTGCACTAACCCAGAGAAGGGACCTGGGCAAGTGTTAATCAGCCGGCCACACAGATGCCAGTCCCAGAACGTTTCAGCCATGGGTCAGCCTGTTCAGTCCCCATGTCCACCCTGAGGAAGCTCCGTGCTCACGGGTGCAAGAGGGAGCCCGAGGGAGCTCTGCTGCTTGCGTAGGGAGAGTGCGGGCACCACGTTGCGCCTCCATGCCCAGTGCCCCCCCCCTTAGGGGGGAAGCCTCCTGAGGCTCTTTGCCTGGCTGCCATAGATCCAAGGAATATGTGCAGAAGGTATGGGCTTCAGTGGCGTGCGGACGGCAGCCGGAGGGCGGGCAGGCTCCCCGTCCTCACCGCAGGCGGTGGGCCCTCCCGCCGTCTGCCGGGCTCGGACGCCCACGTTCCTCTCCACTGCGTCTACTCTGTGGGCTCTGTCCTTAAGGCCGTCTTGGTTTTCCTATGTGGACAAATATCTGTTCTTTTAAACCACAGTCTTTTAAATGACATTTTTAGTTTTCCAAAGTGGTTGTCAGTGACCGCTCCAGGATTGGGGCGAAGTGAGCCCCCACGTCCTGAGCCTCGCCCGGTTGCATTTCCTCTTGTGCTCTCCGCTTCTGCCGAACTGTCCTCGCGGCTCAGCGTGCCTGGGCGCCTGACCCCCTGCGCGGCTGCTCACGCGCGACGTGCCCCCCTCTCTACTGACCCTCTCTGCCTTTTGAAAATCTCAGCTGTCCACACTCGCATCGGGTGTCTTCCCTGTGAAGTCTTCCTTGGACCCTCCTTAGCAGTGACCCCTTCGTCCCTTCCTTTCTCTGTTCCTGGGGGAAACCGCTTCGTTACTGAGGACATTACAGGATCTGGATGCTGCGTATGCGCTGGCATGAGAGCCGCCGCGTGGGTGTCAGACTGGAGGTAAGAGTGTGTACAGTTGGACTGGAGGAAATTTATGGACATGGGGCTGCTCTCCTCTGATTCGGGATTTAATGTCCTGGCAAGGACACCTTGGAGCCCACCCCCGTCCCCTGGGCCGTCGCCCTGCGGCTGGGCAGCAGTGACGGCTTCATGAGATGGAGAGGCCAGGACGAGCCGAGCAGAGACGTCGGAGGAGGCCCGAGACGCGGGGGGTGGGAGGCACAGGCTGGGTTTGCAGCAGGAGCAGAGAGCACGGTGCGCGGTTACGCTCCCTGGAGGGTGCCTAGGGCCCAGTCTTCATTTAGCCAAGGATGGGGGGTGGCTTTCAAACGCTCAGTGTGGTTTATGGTAGATTCCAGAGTAGCCGGAGCCAGTGTCAGGAAGACACAGTTACCGTACGGGGACAGCAAGGCAGAGGACAACCGGGAGCCTGGGACTTAGAGGTCGGCAGTGACGGCCGATGGACCATGGCGAGCTGAGGACGCTGCAGACGGGCAGGCAGCCTAGAAGGGTGTGGCGTGACTTGTGTGACTGGGAGAAACCCAGAGCTGGCGAGGAGAGGGCAGAAGCCAGCCCCCACGAAGGACCAACTGTGGCCTGCCACCCGCTTTCTAGATCCCAGGCAGTTCCCAGACCCAGAGTCCCCTCATGAAGAGCCTGCCAACGGCAGCAAGCACATGTAGTAACAGTCCCCCCGTGGGCCCCCAGGGAACTTGTCACCATTGATCATGGGAACCGTATGCTGCGGGAAGGGACCAGCACGATCTTTTCCGTTCCCTACTGTCAGCTGACAGAGGAGGGGGAGCCCTCGGGCCTGGTTAGTAGCTGGGTCGGCAGAGAGAGGAGGGCACGAGCCGGCACAAGCCCTGCCATCCTGCACCCCGTTCCCGGCGGCTCCTCTGACCAGGGAAGGGCATCCGCCCGGCCACGCGGTGCGTGTGCTCAGGTGCGCGGGCGGTGGCAGGGGACCGCTGAGATTAGGGGTGTTCCAGACTCGGCCAGCGTCAGTGCTGGGTGGGAACCTGGGCGGAGGCTTGCAGAGGGCCTTTCGTGAGTGTTGCAGACGGGGCGGTCGGGGGTCCTGCGCGACCCCTTAATGCCCGCCTGAGAGTATCCACAGGAGAGGGTGCTCCACAACCAGGTGAGCAGGAAGGCTTCCCAGGACAGCCAGGGCCCCGCTGGCAGCTCCGGTGCCCGTATCACTGTCTCACACGGCATTTTTCTTACTGTCTGTCTGGGGTGCAGGCGGTATAGTGGTGGGGACTTGGTCAGTTTTGTTCTCCACTGTAACCTGCGTTACCTGGAGCCAGCCTGGGCCCGCAGATGTTCAGTAGATAGCTGCCCAGTGAATGGACGCGACGCACGTGTATCAGCTCCTTGACGTGCCATGCGTGGGGCGTTTCTTCGGGTGGCTTCCTAGAGGTGCACTTACCAGGGAATGAATTATTTTAACTTTTAAGTTAGTTAATTTACCTCAAATATTGATACATGTTTACCTGGCTTTGAAAATTTTTAAGAACGTCCACATTGTACAACTATTTATCTGCTGATTTATCCTTTCCCCAGAGTTTCTAACTCACCATTGCTTTCCTTAGCAGCCCAAAATTGTAAATATTTTCAGGTTGCGTAGGTGGACAAATAACCCCATATTTTGTTATTTATAAAACTGAACAGTCATTGGCTATTTGCTTTTCTTCTGTTAGTATTATTTATTCTTTCCCAGTTAAGGATGCATCCAATCTGAATAAAGTCTTTAAATAAAACTACTAAACACTGGTTTATTAGGTACATTTTGTTTAGTCTCCTACTGCCCTTTAAATTTTGTTTATTTACACGGTAAGGCAGCATGCCCTTCAGCTCTAATTTGTGGTTCCTTCTGTGGCTTTTGTGCTGAGAAAGGCTCTCCTCCTCTGTGGAGCAATCAATACGCTCACGTTTGCATCTCGTTTCCTTACACGTACAAATCATTAACCAGGATGTATGTTGCTGTATCATGGTGAGAATCTAAACTTGATGTATTCGTTTAAGCAAGAGCCATTTTTTACAAAGTCCTGAAGCCTCTGTTCCTCCCTATCGACGCGCTGTTCTATCTTCATCACAGAGCAATTCTTGTTTATATGCGGGTCTGTTTCTGACCTGGGTGCCCTGTCTCGTTGGTAGTGTTATCTGACCCAGAGTTAGTGATATGCCGATGGACTTAAAAAATAACGGCTTCATTGAGTACAATTCCTATACCAGAAAATCCACCCTTGAAAAACGTACAGTTTGGGGGGGGGGTGGTTTGTTGTGCGCGCATTGCCGCCACCTAACCTCAGTGCCTTTCATCGTCCCCAAAAGACACCCCATGGGAACTCCCTTCCCCCTCCCACCAGCCTGTGGAACCACTCGTTTACTTTCCCATCTCTATGGATTTGCCTATTCTGGACATTTTCTGTAAGTCATGAAATATGTGGCTTTTTGGGTCTGGTTTTCTCCATTTACTATAATGTTTCATGGTAAGTCCACAGTGTAGCTTGTATCAATCCTTCGTTTCTTTTACTGCCAAATAATAATCCATCGTATGCATAGGCCACATTTTGTTTCTCTGTTCACCAGTTAAGGGACCTAATTAGGTTGTTTCCACTTTTCACCTGTTGTGAGTAATGCTGCTGTGACATTAGTGTACAGGTTTCTGCGTGGCCATGTGTTCATTTCCCTTGAGCAATGCCTAGGAGTGGAATTGCTGGCTAACTAAAAAACGAGCTTTTTTTTAGGAAATACAAAGCTCCTTTCCCAACTTACCTGCCCATTTTACATTCCCATCAACCATGCATGAGGGCTTATTTTTAATTAAAAATCTTCTGTCCATCTAATTTAGCACCTTTTAAATTTTTAATTTTTTCTAAAATTAATTTGTAAACTCTAATTTCTAGGCTTATTAATGATAGCAATTTTAATACACTACTGTGTTCTTGCTATTTTTTTAAGTAGAAGTATTCTTCTAGCTTATTAAAAGTAAAGAATTCTAAACTGTTATTTTATTTGTGTATATAATTTTGGACACTTTACATTTTTTCATTTCTAATATTTAAACATTTGTAATGATTTTGCATTTTCTGTTTGCTTCAAGTAATCTAGGGGAGCGTTCCCAGAATCTTCAAGGGGTGAAGCAATAGTTAGGCGGCCACCCAGTAAATATCTATTGAATGTCCACTACTTACCTTTTCTGACTTAGAGTACAGGGGGATATGATGTAGTGAACATTACTGTGTGTCGAATCAGCAGAGCTGCTGGTAAGCAGGGCAGGTTCTCAAGCTCTGTCACCAGCTTCCGGCCCCGAGAGAGTGAGCGAGGCTGAGGGCACGTGATCACACACACCTGGGCGGGTGCCCGCAGCGTAGGCAGCCACCCGGACCGCAAAGGGGAGGCGCAGGGCCGGAGAGAAGGCATGCTGCCTGGAGGCTCCGGGCGAGTCCGGGGCTGGGCCCTGTCTACTCGCTGGTTACGTAAGCCGTTACACATTTAGCTTCTGACGTCTCCTCCAAGCTCAAGAAATGTTTGTGGAGGTGAGAGCTTACTTCTGTTTCCTTACGTCTAACATCAAGGTTGCAAAGAACCACCCACCATAAATGGAATGCCTGGTAAGTGACGTAGGGGAAAAAAATACACCCTGACATATGAGTCCAGGTGTGGCTCAAAGGGAATAATTGTCCTGCTTGCTGCAAGTTGCTTTCATGGGTATGTTATTTTTTGGAGCAATAAATAGTAGAGGACTGTTGGCCTTAATCAGAATCAAAGGAGCTGAGCTTAGACCATGGCTCTTCGAGATGGTCAGAGACGACTCGTTTGTTACACAGACACATCAGTGGTGTTTATTTCCGTCTTGACGCAAAGTGAGACATGACAGTTCAACCACAGAAACCGCCAGCCTGACAGCGACACTTGTTGTTCAGTGTGAGATTGTCCTTGCTAGGGTTGGCTGTGGGAATTACATCCTTGTCCCTGCCATGCGTTGTGTTCATTGCTTTTGGGCCAGGGTCTCATTTCTCAGTAAAAATGTCACATATTCAACAGATTATGATTTGTAGAGTAACTGACGAGGCAATAAAGCTACTTCCACTCTTAACAGTAATACACGGTCTGGAAATATGAGCGAAGGCTGGTTGGCTACAGTTTAAGATTAAGATAAAATGTTTACATCTGGCAATTGGAAAATATCCAAAAGTGTAAGCAAAGTATATTACCTTGGACCTCTCAGAGGGAGGATGGATATCCTGAAAATGTGAAGTATAAATATTTGAAAATGTTGTTATGATACAAAAAACATCTGGTGGAGGCTCTCGGGCGTGGTGGGAAGCAGACTGATATGTTTAAAGACTGCTCTGTTCACATCTCTCCACTCCTCTGTTCGCGACGTGGGCACTTCCTTGCAGACCTGACCATCTGACATGAGACTGGGAAGGGAGTGTTTAAGTTGTCTCACCTCATGACGACAGATAGGAGGCTTGCACGCCTCTGTTCCCCAGTCTCTCTCTTTTCAGTCTCTCTCTTTGTTGTTCAGAAGCCGTTCATTCAGCCCTGAGTTGTCTCTCAGGAGTAATTGCTGCGTGTGGCCAGGGACGTTTCCGTCTTCTCAGGGGAGGGACGTGTTCAGCGTCCCCCAGCCGCTGCCCTCTTGGACCTTCTCCCCCGTCTTAGCCCCTGGAAGACAATCGTAATGAGACGCCCATGTCGTTCCGGGCGTGTCTCTCTGGTCGTGGAATCCTTTGGTAGAGGGCCCCCGGAAGCCATGATGGAGTAACCGGATGGGCCTGTCAGTGAAAATGACTGGCCATCCCTGGATGATAACAGGTCACACAGGTATTTGTAGCAAAACTGGGCGTCAGTTCCAGGGCTTGATGTTCCCACACGGGCAACTTTGTCCGCACGTGGGTGTCGGAGGGCCCGGGCCAGTGACGCGAGGGAGGGGGCCCTTCTGCATTGCTGGCCGTGGCTCTCGCTCCCCTTGTGAATGTGGCCTCAAACAAACCACATCACATTTCTGGGCCCGTAAGTACTGGTGAAGTTAGGGATAATTATCTCTCTAATGGCTTTTATGAACATCAAAGGAGGGAACGGATGTGCCTGTGCCTTTCACGATGGGACGTCGGTGAGTTCATGCTGTGACAGTAAAACACAGCTTCCTAGAATCTCAGGGTAGCTTTTCCCCAGGTATCTGAGGAATTATCCTCTTCGATGCAAATATTTTATTTAGCCATTTTAGTTGGAATTTTCCTAAAATAGGTTACATGCTTTGTTGATCTTTTGAGCAGAATACAATACACATAATTTGATCATCCAGATGACTTAGAATCACTAGGAAAATTAACTTTTATAAGAATTCCGAGGGACTTCTGAGGCATACCAGAACATCGGTCTCCCCACTGACTGACTCTGCGTATCTGTGGCTTTTGTGGCTTCTCATGTCCCCTCTTAATGAAATTCGTTCAGCCTTCCCTGCTGTTTTAACTGGCAAGTCTCTTCTTTCAATCAGGCACCTCCTGGGAGTGTCTCTCTCCTCTTAATTGCTCTCCGGCCTTTCTGTGGATCAGTAAAGAGATCATCAGGTTTTTCGGCATATCAAACCATGGCCACATCTCCAATGTTGACGTCGTTGGGGCACTCAGCACATGCCAGCTCTCTTTTCCTTACAGCATCCCACCGAACTGGCCAAAATCTTGAAGTTCTCCTGACTCCTCTCTGGATCTTACACCACGTGATCCGTCCTCCAGAATCGGACCGCGTCTTACCGCTCCCCCAACTTCCATCTTGTCTAAGCCGTCGTTGCCTCCCACCTGCCTATTGTTGGGGTCTGTTTCGGGGGACCCTCAAACGAAGATTTTGTTTACCAGGCCAGGGAACACCAGGGAGAACCAGGCTTCGGGGAAGAGGCCAGGAGTTCCGCTGTAGATTCAGCTTCTGCAGGATCCTTGTGGTGATTCCAGGGAGGCTGGTGTGCACGCGCGTCTGGGGTGAAGGGGAAATGTCTCTGTTGGAGACAGGATTGTGGGACCTCCTGGCGTCTAGGATGCAGTGAGCTCACTGTCTAGTGGAAGGAGAGTCTCAAGGCCGTGGGAGGTGCTGCACTAAGGATAAGGACCAAGGACTGTGGAGCCACAGAGGACACTTGTTGACTTGGGGGTGGGGAACGTGGGGAGAGGTAGGAGGATGGGGTCAGGGAAGGCTTTCAAGAATTGGTGACTGGGCAGGACAAGGGGATTGGAAGAGTGTTCCGGACCGCAGAGGCTGGGGAGCGTGTGCGAATCTTCAGCTGTGTGTGAAGAGAAAGAACTGAATATTTTCATCCGTAAAAGCTCTTAAAGGGGCTAGAGGAGAAATACACACGGTATCAAAACATAAGATTATATTTTCAGAGTGGAAAGCCAGGCAGTCTCGTCGTTGCCATAGTGCACAGGAGGGAGTCCTGGGGGACGCTCCTGACGGCTTTCAGGCGGGCTGTGTGCGATCACAGCAACAGACGCAGCCGGCGGTTCCGCGGCTGGTTGTCCTGTGCACGGGGCTGGAGACAGTGACAGTGGGCACACGTCCTAAGTGCTGGTGCGTGCCAGGCACGTGCCAGGCTCCCTTCCAGGGCTTTAGGCACAGTCGGATGAGTCACCATCATTACTATTCCTGGGAAACTGCAACACAGACAGACTAGAGGAACGTAACCCTGGTCACACCGCTTGCTTGGGGTGGTGGAGTGGGTCGCTGAGCCCACGGCCCAGCTCCCAACGCTGGGCTCTTAGCCGCAGTGGCCTGGCTGCTTGGAGGCTGCCCCGTGCAGTGCGGGCAGCGCGGACCTTGGTGTGAGACCCGCCTGGGCTGCCGTGACTGCTGTTCCCCAGCCCTGCGAGACTTGGAGAGGAACTTCACCTTGTTGAGTCTGTACCCCCATTTCTGAGGGTATTAATGCCTGACAGCCAGGGTTGCTGGGGACTTAAGGGGGACAGTGTGCCAGACACCAGGCCCAGGAAGGTGTTAAATATGAGCTGAAGTGAAATGAGGGGTCATAGAATATTGCTCTCCCTTCAATTTCACTTAAAAAATATGAACTGTAAGAATTATAATTTTTGAAAACAAGACTGTTAAGCCCATTAATGGCCCATGAAATGATATTTTCTTATGGTAACTACCACACATAAATGGCATTAAGCGGAAGCTTCTTGGGTGATTATAGGAAGGACCCTAATTATCAAGCGCTGCGTTAAGGAAACAGCGCACAGCAGCTGGGGGCGGGGGGATGTCTCGTGCGCCGTCTGCGCAATGGAAGCAGTCACACTGGGTGGTTAGCAGCCACGGCCGCTCTTCTTCCTGGGGAGGGTCGCAGTACTTCAGTTACCAGTTACAAAGCTATCCGGAATGATTACTTTAGTTGCAGGTAGAAAATCGTAAAAAACCAAGGGAAACAGGATGAGGTCAGCCCCAGGAACCTCTTTTTGGGAGACACAGAGACCAGACTCTGATGGGGTCCCTGCTTTGCCTAATGGATCCCCAGGCCGTTCGTGTGGCACGGATGGGGGGCGGGGCAAGGCTCTGCGCTGGTTCGAGTGGGGCAGCTTCACTCGTGAGCCCCGCCAGGATGGGAAGACATGTCCACAGGCCGGGGAGCAGCCGACCCACGAGCTGGCTGAGGCCCCGGCTCCGCAGCGGGGCTCCACCCGCACGCCCAGGGTGTCCGCCCTACGGCACCTCGGGTGGCCCCAGGCTTGACCCGAGCTGGCACCCCAGCCAAAGAAGAGGGTTGGATCCGATGGGCACACAAGGGAAACGGTCAAGGTTGACAGGCAATGGCGAAGGCGAGCAGGTGAGAGAGAGAGTGGCAAGTTCAGAGAGGGAGAGGTTCTTGTGGAGCTCAGGCTTTGGAGAGGAGGTGACTGGCTGGCCGGCCTGTGAGACATCATACAAAAGTATACATTAAACCATTGTCCTCAGTGCCTGTCACAGAGCTCCTAAAACTCTCAGAATTTTCTGAATCACAGGAGTGCCTTTAGTTGTCCATACTGAACCCTTCTGACCATACCTCGGCCACGAGGCATGAGGCGTACACGTGCACACCTGTGTGTGTGTGCATGTGTATGTGCTTGTCTGGTGTGCACATGTGTGTATGTGGCGCATGCCTGTGTGTCCATATGTGTGCTTGTGGGCACATGTGTGCTGTCCAGCATGTACACGTATGGTGTGTGCACATCCATGTGCATGTGTATCTGCTCACACGTGTGTGTGTGTGTAGTTCTAGATAGGGAAATGGGGACTCTCTACCTTTGGTCTTCTGTGGGCCCTTTTTCTGCTAAATTATTTGGCCTTTGATTATTTAATTACACAGTTACAACAGGATGAAGAGGGTCTCTTGTAGTCTTGGTTTTGCCTGGGAAACCAAAGCTTTTCTCTCCTAAATTATTTAGCCTTTAATTATTTAATTACACAAGTGTAATGGGGCATCACAAAGGGACCCTCTGTCTCAGTTTTGGCTGAGACATCAAAGGCTCATGCACTCAGTGCCAAGAACAGCCCTGGCACGTAGGGGTCCCTTATGCAGGGCCTGCTAAGGGGCTGGCATCTGCTGTCACCATGGGAAGCCGTCCACCCCAGCACCAAGGAGGTGGGGAGTGAAGATAGAGAGGAGGGAGGGTTGGGGTGCTGCTCACCCTGTGCCCCCAAGTGCTTTCTACCTCGGCCCTTGCTCCCTGCCTCAGGCTGAGTCAGAGAGCCCGCCCAGTGTCCTGTGAGTCAGAGAGTCCGCCCAGTGTCGCTGTGACACCATGGGGGGCTGGCAGGGGTAAAGGAGGTCATAGAGAGCTGTGCCTGGAATGTAGCAAGTATAGTCATTTCTTAGGGCTGCTTTCATGAATTGCCACAAGTTGGGTGGCTTAAAACCACAGGAATTCATGATCTCACAGTTCAGGAGGCTAGATGTCCTGGACCGAGGCGTCGGGAGGGCCACCGTCCCTCTGAAGGATGCGGCGGAGCATCCGTCGTTGCCTCTCACAGCGTCTGGGGGCTCCTCGCTGCACCCCTCCCTCTCTGCTCTGCCATCACATGGCCTTCTCCCCAGGGTGTCCCCCGATTTCCGCTCTCCTTGTAAGGACACCATGCTAGTCTCATATGACCTCGTGGTAACGATTACATCCGCAAAGACCCTATTTCTGAATAAGTTCACGCCACGGAAACCAGGGGTTAGGATGTCCTCCTATCTTTTTGGGAGACATCACTAAACCGACAATGGTATGCGCTCAGTGAAGGTGATTAGTACTATTACTATTACAATGATGGTATGTCCCTAATGAGCTGGGAAGAAACTGTTAACTTTATAGAGGAAAGAGCTATAACTCCAATTTAAAATCACAGGGGCAAACACAGCCCTTTTTTTTTTTTTTATGTCAGTTGCACAGTTCGGACTGTATCACCTGACAAGGTCAGCCACCCTCACACATAACGCAAAGCAGCTGTGAAGTGTTGGGGAGGCTCTACGAGCTTTGGAGGGGCTGAGCTCAGTTCACAGCGTCGGCAGCTTCCCCTGGCCACCGCTGTGGCCCACGGTGATGTTTCTGTAAGTTGCCAATTCTAAACCCCACGCTCCCTTCTGACTCACCTGGGCCTCTGATGGCCTCCGTTACCTAGGCAACAGTAAACCCAGTGTGTCCCAGCCCAAGGTGTGTCAGCCTCAGCACTGTTGACATTTTGGACTAGGTAATTCCTTGTGGGTTGATGCCATGTGTCATAATAGCCTTCATAGAATCCTGGTTCCTCCCCACTAGATGCCACTAGCCCTCCCCAACTGTGATACCAAAAATGGATTGCAGCTCACTCTCTGCTGAGAACCACTGGTTTAGAGGAAGCAAACGAGCAGATAAACAATGATAACAAATAAGTGGAATTGTTGAGACAGGGGAAGCAATAGGTATTGTGGAGGTTGTTTTGCCATTCCCCAAATTTAACATCATACTTCTGAGGATAGATACCTTCTGATCTACTGACTAGGTTCTCCATCACTTGCTGTATAGAAGTTGAGTTCATAGCATGTTTAGGAAATAATTTCATCCATCCATGCATTCTCCCCATCCTTCAGTGGATGTTTAGTAGAACTATCATATTATCCACTAAACATCCTTATCCACTAAACATCCATTGGGTACCATCCTTTTGGTCAGGATAATACTGGGGGTCAGGATAGCACCTAGCCTCATAAAACCTGTTGTTATCGTTACCACTACTGTTACTGTTTAAGTAGATCACCTGTATTATGTTGCTCATTTATTCAAGGACCACCTTTCTTTCTGATACCCTTTAAGCTCCACCCATGGGAGTCAGTGCATGGGACACAGGTAAATAGCAACTTGTCCGTTCTCCTAAGTAATTCTTCTCTTGGCCACTGTGGCTCCTCAGTGGACCAGTGTGGGAGGAATTCGTTTCTCAGTTTTTCCCAAAGAGGCCATGGAGGCCCAGAGAGCTGGTGTTTCTAACTAACAGGAAACGGAGCCGGGTTGCAAGATCCAGGCTCTGACTGAGGCTTCTCTCCTTGAAGCCGCGCCTGGACTCACCCCAATGCGGTGCCACGGTAAAGCATTGTCCACTTTACCGATGAAATGAGTATCTGTGACCTGCCTTGTGCGTCCTAACCAAGAGGCGCGGCGGAATCGCGAGGGCATGTGTTACAGAGGCAGGTGCCCACGTGTCACGGCCGGCGACAGCAGCCGGACACAACACCCGAGTCTGCACTGTGCTCCGCGGGCCACCTCCACATGGGGCAACGTGTCCAGTGGCTTCTTCTCAAGCTTTGGAGCTCCTTCCTGAGTTGGACCCAGATCTGCTTTAGGATGTTCAGCTCCAAGCCTCCCACAAGTCTTCCTGCAGGGCTGGGGGGAGAGGGGAGGGTAGGCGAGCCCCTTCTTCTTCGTGTACAGACCGTCCCTTGGGCCCTGCTGACTCACTCCTGGTGGCCGCTTCCCCTTCTCCAGGGTGGGAGCCAGAACACTCCGACTCGCCTGGCAGCGCCTGGGGGCAGTCAGCGTCCACGGACCCCGGGGCCTTCCCTCCATCGTGAATCTGCCCCACAGATTGACATCAGCCTGGCTGGCTTGGCCTCTCCAAGCCACCCGGGACAAAGGGTGGGGAGTCACTCTCCTCACTCTCTTCCCTGACCGTTGCAGCAAAAGCAGGCAATGAAGGGAGCCTGAAAATACGCTGTGTGGGAAACCCCGGGTTCTGAAGACTCGGCAAGAACTGTTCCCTCCGACCGAGTCAGGCTCTGTAGGGAAGCTGATGGGAAGGCCAGGTAGCACAGGGTGGGGGGGGCGGGGCGGGAGGAAATTGCCTCTGGACCGGGACCATCTTTGGCGTTAGGCTGGGCAGGGGCGGGTGCTGCGGCTTTGTTCGGGAGGCACGTCTGCCAGGGAAGGGCCAGAACAATGAACTCTAATGAACTCTGTTTGACGCGCCAACAGCTGGATTCAGCGAGAACACGTTAGCGCAGGAAATCAGACAGGAGGGTTTCAGAATAAAAAAAAAAAAAGAAAGAAAGCTCTCTATTGTGTTGCGAAATAAGTATATCACATTCCTCTCACACAGGAGCACAATTTGAAGGTAGGGAATTAGCCGTATTGAGCACCTGTTCTATGCTAAGAGATTTATTCATAGTATCGCCATTTCATTTTATGAAAGATTTTGTTTTCAATGTGATACGTGGTCATGATTAAAGACACCTTAAGGCCAGGTTCACCCATTTGGCAAGCGGCTTAGGTTGGCTGAGGTGCCAGCTGCGGGCGGGAGCCGTCTGGAATGGACGGCGGAGGGGCGATGGCGCATGCCAGCTGTGGTCTTGGCCGCCGCCCGGCAGTGGGGACTGCAGCTTGTCCAACACCCCCTGCCTTTCTTAGGACATTTTAGTTACCCTTCTGAAGAATTCGTTTGAAGGTGGTGTCGGCCTGGCCTGCCAGGAGGCCTGGCTGGGTCTTAGCGGTGCGCTGATGAGGGGCCGGCACAGGCCCCGCCCCCACCTTCCCTAGGCTCATGACCCGGTCCCATCCAGCCTCTCCGTGCTTGTCAGTCTGCCGGCCGATCTGGTGGCCTGGTGTTTCCCAGGAGTCGTCCTCCCAGGGAAAGCACTTGCCTGTTGGCCAAGGTAATTCAGAGATTTTTTCCTACACCTTCCACAGTTTCCTTCTGGGATTGAGCTCTAGCAGCCCGCGTTAGTAATTGACTTAAAAACACAGCCCTCACTGGTCACTCTCCTTCCCAGATCATGCTCCTCTCTCCCATCTGCGATCCTCGCACTAACAGTGAACCGCTGGCTCCTGAGCCTGTCACTGGCTGTGGGGCTCAGCTGACAACCATTCATGGGCTAGTCCACTCTGTGGTTTACTTTCTTAAATAACATTTTATTGGAACCCAGCCTTGCCACTTCCTCTATGCTGCCCATGGCTGTTTTCATGCAACAAGGACCGAGAAAGTTGGAAGGTTGTGGCAGAGATGGTGTGACCTGGGAAGGTGAATATATTGGCCCTTTACAGAACACGGTCACTGACGCCCGGCCTGGTGTGCCTCTGGCGGACCCAGGCTAAACCTCCAGGCCACGCTGGGGGACGGAAGTTGCGTGGTTACTGGAACAGGGCAGGGGAGGGGTTGCAGAGAGAAGGTTGCCTGGAGAGGAGCAGAGGCTGGGCAAGGAGGGTCTGAGGTCAATGTGGAAGGACATGCCTGGGGACATACATACCCCGGCCTCACTTCCTGTTTCTAAATGGCGAAATAAGACAATATAAAACACTGCCCGGGCCAGATACTGCCTCTGCTGTGAGGGCATTTGCTGCTTCCTTTGTTCTGGCTTCAGGAGGTGGCTGATCTTCCCCTGAGAGTCACCCGCCACCGGGTGAGTGTCTTGAAGGCAGGGTGTGGTGTTGTTACCTCTGTTTACACTACTTAGCTGGGAGGCCATAATCCAGTTCTAGAAGGTGCTTGACCAGAGCTCCCAGAATGGAGTGAGCCAGCCCCCATCCCCTCTGGCCATTTTTCTTCCTTACAGCCCATGCTGCGTGCACACAAAGCCAGTGGGACTGGAGAGGGTCTAGCAGCCGTGGGCCCACAATTCCCTACCCTCCTCTGCAAACTAGTTGGCTCCGAGGTACATGAGCTTGACCCTGTGACCTTAGATTCATTATCTCTGTGTGCCAGCCCTCTGAGCCAGTCAGTGCTGGACAGATGGCCCTTCAAAGCCGGTGACGGTGGGATCCAGAGCAGCCACTGCTCTGACTCTTGTTATCTCTGTGCTGGCTTGGCAGGGAGTTCCAGGCCATTGTCTAAAAAGCCAGGCCTTCCTGGCCTTCCCCAAACTTAGGTGGTGATCCAAAGAGGTAAGCCCATACTTTCCAAAAGGGCACCTTTTCAAGTTCATCATGAATTCTTCCAATACATGCTAAGCAATGCATTCAGTCCCTGCTGATGGATGAAATGCTGGTGCTATTATCATAATATAGTGCCTTATTTCTTTTTCTTTTTTTTTGCCTGAAAATTATATTGGGTTTTTGACACGAGGCACAAAGCAGCAAATTGCAATAAACTGCAAGAGAAATCAGTTATAATTCAATAGTCACAGAGGCCCCTTGAGGAAATAACAATAACAATAATAAAAACAGCCCCCTACTAAGTTTCTCATCAGGTCCTGGGACGCCAAGTGGGTAATATTTTGATTGTACTGCTGGGCCAGCAGATCAAATCTCAGTCCCACTGATGGGCAAACATCGATCACGCTGGCATATCTGATGGAGCCGAACAGCATGTTGACGTGAGGACTGCTCCGTGAAATCTGTCATCCCCGTGAGCACGGTCTCACACCCCGACACCGCCACCCTCAGAGGGGCGCTGAACCCAGAGCCTGCCGTCTGCTGTGCAGGTGCCCACGCCCCGAACCCCGCAGATGCCGCCGCGTCCTCCAGGGAGGGCCCGGCGGTGGCGGTTCGGAACTGAGCTCAGAGTGGCCCGAACGCCCAGGTGTGTGACTCGGGCTGGACAGGGGGCAGGTGCAGAGTGAGTGTGCGGGCCAGGCTCCTCGCAGACAGAAACGGGCATCTCGTCTCACTCAGCCCGAACGGGGGGCGGGGAGAAGCCGGGATTCCGCCTGCAGGGGCCTTCGGGCTGGTCTCCAGGCCTAGAGCTTATGCTGGGGAGAGAAGTGCTGCGTAGGGATCAGGGACAAGGGTCTGGAGAAGATGCACACCCTCACACACGCCACACACACACACACACACACACACACACACACACAGACTGGTACATGTTATATACATGCCTGTCCACACATTTTTATAATTAAGCAAATGGCTTTTTTTGGGGGGGGGGTAGCATTTAAAAAAACTAGACATAAAATCCTGCTGGATCCTCTGTGGGAAAGACACACTCCACCAACCCCCCACTGGCCGCCCCTGCCCCTCATGCTGCCATGGGCATTCTCTTTCCTTGGGCTTTCAAGCCCTGTTCCCTGCTGTCCTGTATAATCCTATCCCTCCAAATCCTCAGATAACTGGTTCCTTCTGCTACAAGGCCCTGCGTGACAGCTCCTCTCTTTCTCCATGGTCTGGGCTTCCGTGTGTCGTCCCGTTCCCCCTCCCCCGCTCCCCACGTAGTGGGATATTATTTTACCTCTTCGCAAGGTCGTCCTGGCGTCCTGGTGCATCTTTTGCTGTTTCCTCAGGGCCTGGCTTGCCAGGATCCTCTGCTGCTTTTGTGGCCACACCGCGCCCCTGTGGGCCCATCCCCAAGGCCACTCTTTGGAAACATGCCAGCACATTGAAGGGGGAAGAGGTCAAGGGCACAGGCTCTCCTCCTTCATACTTCCTGCTCTGTTTGGTGCCAGCCTGCTCAGATGGTCTGTTCACATTTCCAAGCTTGTCAGCATTTCCAATTCAACAAAAGGAAAGAACATGGTTTTTAAAAAATAAAGAAAAAATGGAGCTGGGGGTGCCAGTGAATCTCCCCCAGGAATCGGCGCTGGCTTGTCTCCTGGCTCCGAGCCTGCTGCTTCTGCCGACTCGCTTGCTGCTCCAGCCGAGGCACCCTTCTCCCCTGGGTGCCTTTATGCCCAGAAGAAAGGCCCTCTGAGCTGAGATGAAAACAAAAACCAAGATCTCGTTTCTCATTAATGGCTATTTAGGCTAGGGGCTACCATATCAGCCTCTTACAACGAGGTGACATTTTTTGTCTGTCCCTTTGCTAATAATTAGTTGCAGATCTGCCCCAGAAAACATGAATGATCCTAGAAGTGCATTTTTTCTGCTCATGCCACACTTTGTCATATCAAATTTGTGTTATTTTCTTCATTGAAAGAAGTCCCTTTAAAAATGGTTCTTTGAAAATGCAAATATAAAGACAGAACTAAGCCTTGTCCCCTCACTCCCCCCCGCCCCCCCGCAGTGTGTCTCCTGACCTGCAACACTAAGGCCAGGTGCAGCCTGACTGTCCTTTCTGCAAGGAGGACCAGCACGTGACGCTGACCCAAATCAGGCTCCTTCAGTGCATTAGGCAGGAGGATGTGTGAAGGTAATAAAAGGGAAGAGTTGGACTCTCAAAATCCTTTAGGAACCCAAATGAAAATAATAAATCTCAGCCTTAAAATTGCCGGCGGGTTAAACTCACTAAAGAATCTCAAGGGAGGAAATATTCATTAGCTGAAGGAGGAGCACACGTAGAATGTGGAATAGGCGCACGTCTGCATCTTCATCAGGCTGTTCGTGTGCAAAAGCCAGGCTTCTGCAAAGAGGAGAGCTTTGCACCTTCAACTCTGTAGGCAGATTTAGGGACCTACTGTGTGCTCAGCCTCAGGATAGGAGCCAGGAAGGCAGAGGTACAAATGTAACACTTTTGGCCTCAAGGAATTTTCAGTTCTCGGAGGAGACAAGGCACACATAGATGTGTTATGTTTCCCCCCCCCCCCCGTTCTCTTTCTCCACTTCTGTCCGCTTGACTGTCTGCCCCTGCCCGCAGATCCCTCCACCCCAGGGGCTAAGAATTCAAGCTTAGCACTATGTGGCCTTGATTGAGTTACTTACCTTTCTTACACCTCAGAGCCCAGAGTGCCTCGGTTCAAAGCCTGTCTGCACACTTTCTTCCTTTAACCTGAAGCACCAGATTGCTTCCACCCCACGGCCTTTGCTGTTAATGTTACCTCCTTCGAGAGACCTTCCCTGACTGCTTAGCACTTTCTAGAGTTTCTTATTTCCCCACTCATTTGATTCTTGCTTAGTGTTCCTCTGTCTCTACTAGAATTTGCCTGCGTGAGAGAAGACCCGTTGTCTCTTGTGTTTCTACACATGCAGGAGATTGGTCGCCCAGAGGCAGTCTGCCCGTGCTCACTGAGTGAGTGGAGACATAAATAAGGGAAAAGCTGAACAAAAGGGAGGCAGGTCACCAGCCTCCTGTCACTCAAAGTTTACTTCCAACCTTTGTCCGACGTGACTGGCTGTAACGTTCTTACAGGAAAGAACGGGGTGCTAGTCCCGCCTTGAACCCTGCGCTCTCCATCATATGAAGCGCCTTCTCTTGTACTGCGGACACGTGTGCTGAAGAGGGAGACAGGCTGCCACGGAACTTCGGTCTCATCCGTGGGGCAGAGCTCCCAAATACACACCCTCTGCTTTTCCTGGCACCTCCCTCCCCACCCCCGAGCAGCCTCCCCTCGGGGACCGCGTCGCTGCTCACACGGCCTTGCTCTTGCCTTCAGGCTGAGCCCCCGGCTGCGGAATGGCACGAACTCTCTCCCAGTCCCCTCTCCTCTCCCAGTTGTCGTCCTCGTGGGTCCTGTCCCGTTCCTCCTCGTCAAAGAGTTGCAGGTTCCTCTGTCAGCTGTGCTCTGGGTGAATATGAGGTGACAAGTGCCTATGTTCCCTTCTTGTCCCATCTCCACGATCACTTCAGGTTCATGAGTCCCAGCCCTGCTCTGTTGTCCCAGGGCCCGCGGGGCGGGACAAGCACTTGGATGTGGGTGTCCTAAAGCTTAGCTCCCAAACTGAGACTCAGGTCAAAGTGTGTCCCTCGTGGCCAGCTGCCCGTGTCCTCCTCTGTGCCCCCGTTGCCCTGTCCTCTGCAGATGTGGATGACAACCCCGCTGGGCTGGCCTTCCCTGCCTGCTCCCTGCTCTCCCGCTGTCAGCCTCCGGAGGGCAAGGGCCGCCCCTCCCAGAGGGTGACAGGACCCGCCCTGGGTGGCACTGAATACGTGAATGCAAGTTGTCCAGATCCCAGATGCAAACCAACAAAACCACGGCCTTTGCAGACCCCATTTTTTGAAAGAGTAATAACACTGAACGACGTCATAGCTCTGGTTTGGTGACAGGCTCCAGGTAGGTGCCTTAAGTCCATCAGCTCATTTAATCATCACAACAAGCTTAGGAGGCTGGCCTCTTACAGTCCCCACTTGGAAAATGAGGAAACAGCGCCAAGGCAGGCAGGTGGTTCTCAGGGTCGCTCGCGCGATCGGCTGGGGTTGCAGCCTCGGCAGACGGTCTGGGTCCAGAGTCAGGCTCGTCCTGCTGGTTCCCTCTCTGGCTCTTCTGCTTGTTGGCTTGATTTGCAGTGGCAGGAACCGCGCGGCTCTCCTCCTCCCCAGGCTTGGCCGGCTGTTGTCAGCTCCATCGGGCCCACGGCGCCTCTGGCCGCCCCTACCCCGCGCTGCCAATGCACTTCCCAGTGTGGGTCCCTGTCTACGTAACTATTTCCTTCCCAGCAAACTGAACTGTCTGGGTGACGGGCACCACACACCCCTGGACCGGATGCTGTTTGTGGCCACGGTCCCATGTTTCAGCACCAAGGACAGTGCCCGGCTCCTGTGAACATCCTCCAGGGCTGTGTGCGGAAGGGAGTGATTGATAACCAACTGAGTGAATTTAGCAGTGAATGTAGTCTGCTAATGTCTTAGGATTTCTGGAGTCCTGGGCAGATTGTTTTGTCCTTGATTACCTTCCAGCCTGGAATCACTGTGCCTGAAATACTCTCATTACTGAGGCATCCTTGTGAAATAAGTATTTCTTCATTCAGGTGCCCTCGGTACAACAAAATATATTTGTGGGCAAGGTGGCAGGTTAAATCTCTGAAACACCTGTGAGACTTGGAGGCGGGTGTGGAGTCTATGCCCAGAATCCGGGGGACACGGAGAGAAATGACAGGAAGCGGAGAGGGGCGGGGGAGGCCGCTACGGCGTGCTTCCCTTCCTTCCCAGTCTCGTCGTGAGCCCGCCTGCATTACGCCCCTTTTAACACTTCTGAGTGGCAGCACGAGTCTTCCAGATGGCTGTGGAGTGACTCGTAAAGCAGTCTGCAGATTATTCTTGAAAAAAAGAGAGTTCTCATTAAACGTGAATGAAAGCGTGAATTCGCAACATGTCCATTTAAAACTCGAAGAAATTTAGGCGAATTAGCCTTATGTGCAATGAGGCGCATTCAGAGCCCTTTAAAGCTCTGAAAGTCTGTCTCAGCAGGCACCACGCTGGTGGTGTGTCCCTGCTTTGTGTGGGCACTGGGGGGGGGGGAGCCTGGGAAGAGACAGGTCCCCGAGCCCCAGGAACTTGCGGTGGCACCCACACACCAGCTGCCTGTCTTTGTAGGCAATGATCAGGGTGCCACTGTAGTTTTCAGTGGTTTAAAATCCTAACCAGTATCTTAGGTCTAGCCGTAATCATGTGCAGGAAAATGGAAACACCATCTCTTTGCCGTTGCCTGGCATCAAATTATCTCTGTGTTTCACCGTCGCATGTTTCATTGGAATACATTTCTTTATTCCATAAGATGTAAGGATGCTTGCAGAAACGGACAGAGCTGTCTCTTGCCTACCTTGAGTGAGATTCACAGGAGGAAAGAATGGCAGGTCTTCTTGGTGGTGACAGTTTTGCAGAGCTCAGACCCAAGAGGTCATCGTCTTGTCTCTCTGAGAGAGATGCTAGTCAGAAGCCCTGTAGGCTGACCTCCGCTGGTACCGCTGTGCCCCTCCGCTGCCCTGAAGGCCACCGGAAGACGGACCCCCACGCCCGTGGTGTCACAAGCCGTCTGGCTGTTGCCGGGAGCTCTGTGTGCCGGAAGAGCCCGAGCTGAGGGCCCAGGACTGTCCTCAGGAGGAGAGGAGGGACAGCAGGTAGGCCGGGGTCCTGGCCTCTTTGGGCCGAGCGGCACAGTCCCCTCGCTCCCGCCATGGTGACTCGCTCATGAACCCCGGCGTCCTGGGCTTTCTTGGCACCATTTCACTTCCTCACGTTCGCACCAAGTTTCCTGGAGTCCGCTTCCAAATAGAGTACCTGGGCTAATACAGTACTTGGGTCCCTGTCTTAGGGCCTGCCTCGGGGGAGTGCGGACTTGGGAGAGGGCCTCGGAGTCCCGCGGGGGCGGCGTGGCCGAGGAGGCCCGGGAGCTCCCCCCGCACAGCGCCCGGGGGCACAGCCCCCGCTGGTCCTGGGCTACCCAGGGGGTGCTCCCAGGGGGGCCTTGGTGTGCGCGTGTCTAGGGAGCCTCAGCGTCTCCACTCGCACCTCCCACCTGGGCCACATGGGGGCACCCTGGGAGTTGTGGGCCACACCCCTCCCGGCCCCGTCTCCTCCTCTCATGACATGGCATACGAGACTGTGTGTGTGAAGGAGGCCAGGGCCAGCTGTGTGTATACTCCCCGGGTACCCTCGGAGCATGGCACGGCGCCTGGTGTCCTCGTCCCTGGAGCGTCACGCTTCCCACAGACACAGCGCACGTGCCCCTCTCGGCAACGAGAATGCACGGTGTCCATCAGGAGTGCAGAAAGGCTCTCGATCATTTAAATGCCTTTCCTCCAGCCCAGGGCTTCTCAAAATGCAGAGTATTTAAGATTCAGCTAGGGAGACTGTTAGAACACAAAATTCTGGGTCCCAGGCCAAAAGATTCTGATTCTGGTGTGGGAGCAGAGAATGTGCATTTCTAACAAGCTCCGGTGGGTCCTGCGGACCACACAGTGCGTTTGGGGGCTCTAGTGTCCTGTCCTGACCTCGGCCGCTGGTCACGTTAACAGCTGCATTGTTGCGAGCATGAAACTCATTGCTCGGAACCGCCCAGGGCCCCGGGAGCAGGCCCCTGCTCCCGCCGGCTGCGCCAGGGCCGTCCTGCCGCCCAGGGCTGGCGGACAGACAGGCTTCGGTTGGTTTCAGAGCCTGACTGCTGGGGGATTGTGTTGGTTTGCTAAGGCTGCCATAGCCAAACACCGCAGACTTCCATCCCCTCCGGACTTTTCTGAGGTTCAGGCCTGAGACCGCGTTCCCGTCAGCTGACATGTAAATAATACGTTTCCCTTCTCAAAGGGGTAGCACCTGCCTTCGAAGTTGGTGGAAGTGAAAGAAGGGAATATGAAAACTCACAGGAGACTTGAGAGTTTGGAGAGGTGTAGGGTTATTTTTATGCTCAGTTTGTGTTTCAGGAAAGGACAAAATGGTGGTTAAGTAATATTTCTCACACATGATATGGGTGAGGTCGCCAGGGAAGGCGGCTTAACCGGAACTCCGAGAAGCTAAGTGATCTGCCCGAGGGCACACGGTGAGAAACAGGAGGCAAACCCAGCGCCGCTGGTTCCACGGAGTGCTTTTCTTGGGAACAGGAGGTCCTGGGGACCAACGGGTTGGCACAGAACACTCTTCGAAACCCCTCTTGTGAGAATAAGGCATTTTGTACAGCAAGAACTGTAAGAGAACGCAAGGCCTGCTGCCTAACTGGTCAGTGAGTCAGCGGCCCGGGTACTTGGGTAACGGGTGAGGACGGCCTCATGCCCCGAGGACCTTGCTCGGCGCCGCCCTGGGAAGGTCTCCTGGAGTCTGTCCGGAGCAACCGGCGGAGCTCATGCGAGCAGGCGTCAGCCCTCCCTGGGGACAGCCCAGCGAGTTCACTGCCGCCCTGTGCTGTGCGAATCGGCACAGCAGCCCGGGGTGTGGCCCGGGAGCCGAAAAGCAGATCTTTGTGAGAGATTTTTTAAAAACGTAATTAATGAAACTCCTTAATCAAGTTAGCAAAGTGTAGTGATCTTGAGAATGCTCAAGTTAATGGAAGTATTTACATACTTTTTAGAATTTGGAGAGGGTTTTTAACTTTCTGCTAAATATCAATTGTTTATTTTTTTAAATTGATTTGAGAGAGAGAGAGAGAGAGAGAGAGAAACATCGATTTGTTCTCCCACTTACTGATGCCTCATCAGTTGATTCTTGCATGTGCCCGACAGGGCAGTGAACCCACAACCTCGGTGTATCAGGGCAACACTCTTCACCAGCTGAGCTCCCTGTCCAGGGCTGACCTGATTTCTAAATGGCAGTGCATTGAAATTTTTCTTTGCTCTGTTTTTCTGATTTCGTAAGTAACATTTCATGGCTACCTCAAACAGAATTCCATAAAAACAAACAAAAGAGAAAAACATATATTCCCAGTAAATCAAAGTGTCGTTATTTGTCTTTGCTCTGCTTAGGTCTCCCCATTGGCAAACAACCGTCATTTTTACATTCTTCGACATTTACATTCCAAATTCTTTCAGGCTCTGGGCCTTACAAGACAGGTTGGATATAGAGGCAGCCGTGGTCACCCCAGCACACTCAGCGACTGGGTATAGGACTTTGTACCTGGTGGGCCGGGCCTCACAGGAGTCCCCTGGTGGGCAGAGCGGGGGTGGGTGTCCTTATCAGACCCCATGGGCGGAAGCAGCATCAAAGAGAGGCCCGCAAGGAGCTGAGTTGAAAGAAACTCAGCAAACAGAAGTGTACATGTTTGAACACATAAATACTGATTTTCAAGATTCGGAAAAAGAGATACATTTTCTGTTTAAAAATACATCATTTTTCCAGTCCGAAATGCTCCAGTTTGTCCAATTTCCAAAACAAGGCGTGTTACACAGTACATTGCAAAACATACATTAATTGAAAAGGTTAATGTTGGGAAGGATTAATTTCTTCTTCCCTGGCAACATGGACCTAATTAAATCTTTCCAGAAGCAGATGGACAAATCCGCCCTCCAGATCGAGGTATTTATGTAAATATCACTGAGCTAATTGATGCTCAGCTGACTCACAGGAAGGTAAACAATGCACTCTCATGGTGTCAACAGTTGTGAGGTTGATTTACTGCGTTAATGACTTCCTGGAACGCGCTGTTATCCAGAGGGAGAGAGATTCTGGGATCTCATTTATTTTCGTGGTTGTGAGAGTCACGCTGAGAATGGGGCCTGTTTTCAGGAACCCCCCCCAAGTTCAGGCTTGGGGGCTCTGTGCAGGGCCCCAGGCCCAGAGGCGGGCGCTTCTGTCGAGGGCTGGTGGTTCTGCGTGAGCGTTTGATAACTTTGAAGGGGCTTGTGTCGGGGGCCTCCTGTCCTCCCACAGTGACTCCTGTGAGTTGGGGCAGCCTGGGCTGGGGAAGGGCCTGGCTGAGGTTTGAGGGCTCAAGGCCAGTGCTTGGCATCTCTGCTGTTCTTGGGGCATCCCAGCTTGTCGGGTCTAGGTAGCTCACGAATGGAATAGCTAGCACCTGCCGGCTCGTGCTCAGGATTGTGGGCTGCGAAGTAAATGAGGGAGTGGGTTGGAGGTGCATTCGGAGGCATAGAGGGCTACATAAGTGGGCATTATTATTATTAGGCCATTAACGTTACTATTTCATTGCATCTTTCTTCTCCAGGTCATGCCAGCCTGCAGGCAAAATGGTCCCTTGCACCCTCCCGTGTCACTGGCCACCTTCAGGTCCTCAGGTCTTTCCCTTCTTCAGGCCTTCTGGAACTCTCTTCCCCCTGCCCTGAGCAGAACTGACTCCTTCCCCCTAAAGTGGGGCTCATCGGAAATGTCCCCTCTCAGAAAGTTCTTCTCCATTCAGTCTAAAACAATGTCCCTGCCTGTTTTTCTTCATGGCCACATCTTGGTTTGTTTTCACGACAAGCTGCTCACTTGCTTTCTTGGTTAACGTATGTCTCTCCTATGAGACCGTACGCCCTAGGACTTGACAGGGCCGGGGCTGTGCCGGCTTCAGTCCCAGCATGTTCCCGGCACTCAGCGCAGCACCAGGCACGGCTGGCAGCTCAGTGAGCATTCGTGGGGTGGAGAGCAGTGGTCTCTGCTATTAGAGCGCAGTGATATTCGGGAATGCTGCACACCCCGCCTCACGGGTCGTTAGGGATTCCCGCAGTCAGAATGGCCCTCGACATGGCCACTGAGCTGAAGCACAGTGGTCAGGAGACGGAACCCAAGTTTTAAATGAGGTTGGAGAACGTGGCGGCCGCCGAGGACCGTGTTAGACTGTTTGGAAGGCAGAGCCTCTGAAACAACCAGGAAACAAGGCAGTCCCCCCACACAGACGCCAGGCTCCCCTGTGTACCAAAGCATCAGGCAGTTTCGGCCCTTTGTCCATGAAGGTTTCTCCCTTTGGAAGACCTGCCACCCTTTTATCTATTTCATCAATGCCTGCTCCTCCATGAAAGCCCAGGTTAAGTGTCACCTCGTCCATGAAGCTTTTCTGATGAAAATTAGCCACCAGTGCATTGTGACACCACTTTGTTGTAGTGTTACATCTGCGTGTGCGTGCACACACACACACACCCAACATATATTCTAGATTTCTTAAGGAAAACAATAATAAAACAGCAAAAACTCATGAGCAAACATTGTTTGCCAAAGAGTCTTTCCAGCTTTACTGAGGCAGAGCAGGCAGGTTTGCACGTTTGTCGTTTGCTACGCGTCTGTGGTGTGCCCAGCACACGCCCTGGCTTCCACGCACGCTATGCAATCCAGCCCCTCCAACAGCAGTCGCTGTGACTGACCACGGTTTGCAACAGGACGAGCTGAAGCCTGGGGAGAAACGTGCCCCTAGAGGCGCACAGCCGGAGCCCCATGCTGGCTCCTTCTGCTTGGGCGATCCTAGGACTTTCCGGAAAGAGACTGACGTGAGTGGAGGTGGCCCCGTTGTCCACTGTGCTTCCAGGGGGTGCCGCGCCCGGCTCCTTGCCATGGCTGCCAGACCTGCCGTCCAGTGCTGTGCACGGCCCTCCTGGCTCCAATGCAGTGGCTCCTCGGGAGCAGTCCTTACTGAGACAGCGTCTTCCAGGTCCAGGCTGCTTGCCACAGGGCACCTGAAACACCGTCTTGTGGAAGCTGCTGATTTCCTGAGTTGGTTTTCTCCTTCACTTTCTGGCCGTCCCCAGCCGTCATTGGGGCACGGAGAGTGAGCAGGAGCCATGCACTGAGAAACCTCCCTGCCCCGCCCGGCTGGCCCCCACCCGGCAGAACCCCCTGCAGGCTGCCGGGCCACTCTGCACACTGGCTCTGCTCCGTTGGTGGGCTTGTCCCGGGCAGCGTGGGCTGCAGGGCTCTGTGGCTCCCTGACGCTGGGAGCCCCCGGGCTGTGCAGAACCGCTCCAGGCCCTGTTCTGCGCCACCCCCGCCCCCCGCCCCGTCACCACTGAGCCGGGGCTCGCTCTGAGGGAGGTTCCGCCTGGTGTCTTCCAGGGGCCGATGAACTACTGGCTCGCCTTTGTTCCTTCCTGGGCACCAGGACAAGAAGCTGGGTGCAACAGTGGTAAAGAGCATGTGATTTCGAGGAAGAGTCCTTGGGTTCAAATCTGCCCTGGGTTCCTCATGTATCGACCAGAAAGAAAAACAGCGCCCCCTTCATTGGGTGGAACCGTGCTTACAATGGGGCCAGGCACTTAAGAGCAACTTACCGGTATTGTCCACGGTTACTGCTGCAGCTCTGATTACTTCTCTGTTCAAGGGGCAGAGAGACCATGTCGGACTGGTCTCTGTTCGTTTCTGCAGAGCCGTCCTTGCTGTGCCCCTGTCCCCTTTCCCCAGCTGCCTTCTGTGTCTTTAAAACTGCCCTAGCCCTAGAGGGGACCTGCCGTGCCCATTTGGGCCTCTGGTTTAAAGTGAAATCAACAGTCTTTTTAGGCGGCCAGGTGCATTTGTTAAACAGACTGGAGCCGTCTAGCATCAAATTGAAATAAAATCACTGTATTCCCGTGAATCTGCTTGGCCACATCTATTGTTTTTTGCCTGAGAATATCCATCCCTCAACCTTTCTGTCTTTTTTTTGTTTCCACCTGTAGATCACGTGAAAGAACACTCGCCCTACCGATGGCCTTCTCCGCCCCCAACCCACCTGCAGGTGCTGCAGAGAGACAGGTAAGCTCCTGCTCTTCTCCTCTGCCCACGTTCAGAGGGAGCGCGGAGAATGCCGGTAAGCACTGCCCTCGCCTGTTGTCACTGCGACATTGCTGGCATTGGGGAGGCCCACCTGAGGCCACCAGGTTGCTGTCCAAGGAGGGGTCATGGGCTTCATGCGGGACATCAACTATGATCATGGTCGTTCCTGGGGTGCAGAAGGGGTTCAGTCTCAGCGAGGTGGGGGCCTTCCGAGGTCAGGCCGCCTGTGAGGGGCAGAACCAAGATGGGGCCAGCGTAACAGGCTGCAAATGAATGCAGCATATGGGTAAAAAGAGGGGTCATCGGACCAAGGATGACCTACAGTTCCTGTTTGAAGGCTCTGGCCGTGTGACCTGAGCAAGTGGCTTCGCCCCTCAAGCTAAATGGTCTCTAAGCGTTGGTGGTTCTGTCAGACACAAGTGTAAGAACGCCCTCCTCACAGTGCGGGGGCGAGGGCTCCGGGGGCCTCTGTGGGGAAGCGCTTTGCACAGCGGCAGGCGGCTCACCTGGGAAGGACCCCGCCTGACGCCGGGAGCAGTGCTCTGCCCTGGCTTCCCGGGCACTGGGCCCTGCTTGCACCAGCCGCTCCCCACGCAAGGCCCCGTCCTGTCCTTTCATCACGTGCCTGGTCGAGGGCTTGCCCCCAGCCTGACCAGGAAGGCTGACCCTCAGCACGCCCAGTGACCTTTGCCAGGACGCTGTTGCTCGAGCTTACCTCTCACTTTGCTCAGTTTTCTGTCTGTTGCCCCCAGCCCGCGAGGCCTGGAGGGCACAGACCACCTAAGCACTTGCGAACTTGCCATTTCACAGGGGCCGAGAGGAGAAAACGTGTGCTCTGATGCAAGTTCGGGGTACCGGTTCTTTTGCCCTTTGGGAAAGCATGTCACCTCTTTGGGACTTCAATTTCCTCATTTTGTAAAATGGAACTGGTATTAGCTTCTCTGTTAAGGCTGCCCTGATAAAATACCCCAAAGTGGGTGGCTTAAAACAACAGAGACCTAGCCTCACCGATCAAGCGGCCAGGTGTCCGAAATCACGGTGTCGGCAGGGCCAGTCCCTTCCGTCAGCTCTGGGGGAGAGCCGCCCACCCGCCCCCCTGCCAGCTTCTGGGGGCTGCCGTCCGTTGTCGGCTTCTGGCAGCACACCTCCGACTTCTCCCCGCGCCTGGCGCTCTCCCTGTGTGTCTCTGTGTCCAAACTTCCGTCTTCCTCCAAGCACACCAGCCTGTGACCGGGATCCACCTGTATCCAGCATGACTTCATCTCAACTTAATGGCGTCTGCAAAGACACTATTTCCAAATGAGTTCACAGTCACAAGTGCTGGGGGTTAGGGATGGGATGCATGTTTTTATGGGACATGATTCAACCTGCTGCAGAATGATGATAAACAAGGATAACTCAGATGCCTGTTACTTAGCAGTTGCAGATAAGTGCTGTGATTTGATATGTATACGCATTGCCCTTTTGACTGCTCATAAAGGCTTTCCTGTTTACAGATGAGGAGACAGAGACCTAGAGAGTGTGGGGAAGTTCCTCAAGGTCACATAGGCAGGGACAGTGGCGCTGGGACACACGCGAGCGGGCTGCGCTGCCCCCGCCCTCAGCTCTGTATCCTTTGGGAAATAACGTCTCCCTTGTCATGGGGGTGAAATGCGATAAGATATAAAGTCTGATGAATGGCAGATGGCAAATGCTCCACAATATGAGTTGCATTTCAATCTGTGCAATTGTTTGAAGCTGCCCTGCACGTCCTGTTTCAGCTCCCTCACCTGGCTGCCTCCTCCCCTCCGTCTCCCTTAGGCATGTCCCCTTGGATGTCACACAGGCGCCTCATCCCTAACGCACCCCTGCCGGGCCTGTGGCATTTCCCCTCCAGGTCCGCTCCCCATTGCCAGGCGTTAGGCCTGGCGCTGCTGTCCGCAGGGTTGCTCAGGCCAGGCACCTCGGGGTTCGGCGTGCCCTCTTCTGCCCATGAGCCGTCCTCCTCCACTGGGAAGTCCTGTCCCCGTGGCCGCCGGGCACAGTCACCGCGTTCCCCTCCCCCTGACAGAAGGACAGAAGCAGTAATTCTAGCTGGTAGTGCCAACCTGTCGTCAGCCTCTTTCCTTTGCAGCCCACTCTCCACACAGAGGCTGTGTGTTCTTTTCAAAGGCTGTTCAGGTAATGCCAGCCTTTCTCCCAATTCCTTCTGCGTCTTTCCATCACACTTAGAGTAGCTACAAAGCTGTGCCGTGGCCTCGGCCCATCCTGAGACCACACCCGCTGCCCGCGCCCACCACCAGCTCGTCTGGTCAGCCTTCAACCCAAGCAGCCTCTTCAGACTCTGGGGACACGGCCTTGGTCTTCGTCAGTGCTTTGCCCTCAGGACTCAGAATAGTCTTTGGTACACAGGGGTGTCCCAAGAGCCATTTGCTGACCTAATGGAACAACAGAGGTGTGCCGTTCGGACTGCTTTGCATCCTTAGCGATCAGTGTCTGGTACATAGCAGGCCCATGGCTCTTGTTCTTAGTGCATGAAGCCGTGCGTTTGTTAGATGTGGTTGCAGAGTGAGGATGTGGGTGAAGAAGCCCATGTGTGTCTTGTGTTGTCCACTCAGCTTTCACAGGGTGGCCTCTGTTCAGAAGGTGGAGGACGCCCCTAATTTCCTAACATCCTTCTGAAGAACGGTCTTTTCAATTCCCTGCTCCATGCCTTGCCTGCCGGTCTGCCTTTCCGTGGTGAGCGGGGCCAGGAAACGGGAAAGAGCCCCTCTCCCTCTGCGGAGGAGCTACCACTTGGCCTGGCTACCCCCTGCCCTGCTGGCCACAGCCTGGGAATTCAGCCCTCGGCCAAACAGATGGACGGTGGTGCCGACAAAATGAAGAGACTCATGTAAATATCACTGAGCAAATTGACGCTCAGCTGGACTAAAAGAAGGGAAACAAGACGGGCTACAATATTAACAGCTGGGCAGCTCATTTACCACATTAGTGACTTTGCCTGGCAAGCGGCTCTTGGTGGGGGCAGGGAGTCAGGATCGAATTCATTTTCTTGATCAGTGAAGCTGAATGCAGAGGTGACACCCACTACACGGAGCCTGATAAGTCACACAGCTTGTAAATCACCTGGCCCTGTAAGGAGGTTCCTGGGTGCACACGTGGGGGCTTTTCCCCAGAGCACAGGCTTTCAGCGGGAGCTAAATAGTTTTGTTGTCATGCGTGACAGTTTTCAGAGCCTACTGTGTGCCACTTTGCCTGGTGTGGAGGCGAAAAAGATAAAGAGATGCAGCCAGTCTTCTGAGACTGTCGTCTATGTAGGAGACAGAGGTGCAATACATACAGCACCAGATTATAGAGACTTTGCTAGAAATGCCCACAGTGGGAGGACAAAGGACAAGGTGGTCACCTTTGCACTGGGTTGGGACTCGGGAGGGCTTCCTGGAGAAGGTGACGCTTGTAAAGGTTGATAAGAGCTCAGCATAGATGAACAGGTCAACCTGGGCAGAGGGGACAGCAAAGAACACTTGACTGGAGTTTGGAGAACTGTGCACAATAGGATAAAAACGGGTTGGAGATGCAAGTGGGCGGTGCGCCCTGGGCAACACCCAGCGCCTGGCTGCGGGGGCTGGACAGCCAAGCACGGGGGGCCTCCTCCAGGCACGGGCAGCCCTGCCCGGTCAGATTTGTACTAAGGAAATGCCTCTGGGCTGCATGAGGAGGGTGGATTTCAACTTTTAACAAAAACCACTGTGACAGATAAACAGGAGAAACAAAGGTGCAGGGACAGAGAGGCTGCGCCGACGGAATGGGAAGCATTTTGTCTTTCCAGAGCCTGGGGTGTGAGACCGAAATCTGGAAGGGTTAGTGGGGGCCACATAATCCAGCGCTTTATCTCGATAGGGTGTCTGGACTTGGTAAAGCACTGAGGGTTTTAAGCAGGAGAGTGACAGGACAAGATTTGTGTCTTGGAAAGCCCCCTCCGTGAGCAGAGTGAGTTCTGGTGTGAACGGGAGGCCCCGCGCGGCCGCGGCCAGGTGCGGAGGAGGCAGGCCGTCCCGTTCGTTCAGTAGCGTGATGGGGAAGGTCGGCAACCCAAGGATTTGTGGGCTCAGCTGTGTCCCTCAAGAAGGTAAGGTCACATCCTAACCCCTTGTGTGTTTGACCGTGACCTTTTTGTGAAGAGGGCCTTTGATGTAATCAAGTCAAGATGAGATCATACTGGATGTGAGCCCTAATTCAGTAACTGCTGTCTTAGAAGAAGGGGGCAATTGGACACAGGCACGCAGAGGGTCACTGCCCTGCGCGGCAGTGAAAGCAGGGCAGAGAGCGATGCGTCTGAGGCATGCGGGGGTCTTTGGTGACCAGCAGAGGCTGTGAAGAGACAAGGAAGAGCCTTCAGAGAGAAGGGCCCTCCATCTTCTGCCCACGCCTGGATTTCAGAACTTGAGCCTCCCCTTTCTCTCAGGTGAGAAGTGTCCTGTCATAAGCTGCTCTTCATGCGCACTCAGATACCTGAGTCCGTCCTGAATCAGCCTTTCTGGGGATGGGGCTCAGGAATCTACGTTTCAGCCATCTTCCCAATGCTCCTGCGCGGGTGTACCTCTGAGAACTACTAGTCAACCTCATGAGAAGTGCTCTGCTGGGCGGGATCATTACAATCTCCAGCTCCCCCGGACTGGGCAGGGAGGAACAGAGGGGGAAGGGTGTCGCAGAGCTCAGAGGCTCTTGGGACAGCCAGTGGCCAGTGCAGCTCAGTCTCCAGGTCCTTGAAATGCCAGATATCAGTGGGGCATTTTCTTCTTTTGTTCACGTTGGGATGGGAGTTAGTTTTATAATTCTCTCTCCAAGCCGCGGAACAGGATGCCCTCCATCCTCTACAAGGACGTCCTGACCCCTGCGTACCTAACTGCGTGCACACAGAGGATGGCAGGTTTCCCACTGCACGGTGAACACGAACAGTCTCCAAGATCCCTTTTTTCTTTTAAATCTAACTTTAAGTCTCTTTTTCCCACTGAATAATTCAAAAATTTAAAATTTGCATGTTTCAAATCTTGATTGAGCATTCCTCTTTCCTCCCCAAATCACACATTCTAGAGTCCTTTTCTAGTTATTGTCTCCTGCGCCACGTTCTAAAGAACGAGCCTGAAATGCAGCTCAGCAACTGTGACGATGTGGAAAGTACCAGGCGAGGAGCACGTAGCCCTGTCTCAGCAACCAGCCGGGCAATCTTGAGGGGGTGTCTTTACTTATCAAATGTGTTTTTTTCTTACTTTTCTCCCAACAGGGAGCATAGCAGCTCCCTTGGGAGCGTGGTCACTCTTTAGTGAGATCATGTGTGCGGCGTGTCTGGTTTTGTACCTGGTGTGAAAGAGTTGGTTAATAAATCTCAGTTTGCACGACAGGCGTGTTCCTTCATTCCTTCCACCCACGTCCCTCTTGACTCAGGCGATCAGAGTCACAGACGACTTGTATCGTTCAGGCGTCTGCTGTTTCGAGGGTTCGGCAGTTCTGGTGGCGACCAGGGCGTGGCCGGCGGAGCGGTGTTTCTCAGAACGAGGTAGCTCGGGATCTCATCCAGGCGCGGGTCCTGAGTGGAGGCCAGAACCCCTGTGCTCCCACAAAGGTCCCTGGCACTGCCTGGGCTGCGAGGCGTGACTGCCCTTTCCTCCGAGAGGCCTCTCGGAGGAGGCTGGATGGCACTGGTGGTCCCCTGGCCAGATGCTCACCCACCGCCTTCACTCCGCCCTTCGCCGCCGGGGCCCTAGGGCGGGTGTCTGGCCAGTGGGGCGGGGCGGAAGGGGCTCCTGACCGCAGGATGTCCTGCGATCCTCTCTGCTTTTCAGTGGGCTGCACACACAGTGTCCAGGGAAGGGTTCCCAGGGGGGCCTGAAAGACGGTAGGTCCCCACGGCACAGGAGCTGTGATCCCCGAACCGCACTCTCCAATGCCAGTCAATGCCCGGAATGCCTAATCAGACGATGACCTAAGAAAGAAATAAACCTGCTACAACAGCTGGTAGAAATTTCGCGATGAATACGGCAGGTGTGATAAATGACTGATGCCCTTAGCCCGTGCGAGGGGCTACCCGGGCAGCCGGGACTTCAGGCCCTGCCTCCTCCAGGTTCGAGCCGTCTCGTCAGTTCACTCCATTGTGTCAGACAGGTGTTAACGGTTTTCTGTGTGCCTCCACATGACAAAGTCGGGGCGCATTCTGAGCGAAGTCGGTTATTAGGAAAAGCTGGCACCACCCCCCTGCCCAAGCTCTGTGATGCTTTGTTACATATCCTCTTCTATCTTGTCGCCTTCCTTTGCCTCAGTTTTCCCAAGTGTCCCACTCCACTTCATGCGACCATTTTATAAGGCAAATGTTAGAAAAGTTCAGGACGCTTCGTTGTGTCAAGGGAAAGTCAACTGAGGTTGATCGTCGGGTGGGAGCAGAAGAAATTCGGCCGTAGGCGGGGCGTGGTGGACAGCAGAGGCTAAAGAGCAGCCCGAGGCTCATGGGCTTGATTTACAAGGGAGGAATGGGACTCGTTTGGAGAAATCAATTGAGTGTCGTGGAATATTTATAGGTCCCTGCTCCTGGCAAAGCATTTCATTCAGCTAATGCACCTCGTTTACAACCTAGCCCCCTGAGCATCTCCTTCTTACAATTACAAGCAAGGTCGCTGGCTGCTTTCTGGTGGAATTTTCCAGTTCTCCTGGAAGGTTCTGGGATATGGATGTTGTTCCTGGCCATCAGACACCCTGGAGTTTAGCTGGGTTCTGGTGCCGTCCTTGTGGGTGGAGCCACTCGGGGACTCTGTTTCAAAGGCAGAAACAGACTTATTTTGTAGAAGTTGTAGAATTCATAGGCTCGCAAATGCAGCACCTCTACATTTGGCCTCTGCATTTTATAGCTGAGGCCCGAGAAGGGCAAGTCACCTGCCCAGATGAGTCTCAGAGTGGGACCAGCCCCTCCCCTGGTCAGAGACAGAACACAGTGGCCAGTACAAGCTCATCTTTTTGTGTGGTGAACAGTGGCCATCAGTGATGGGCTGATATCTGTGGCTGTGTCTGTTACAACGTCCCCTCCGAGCCAGAAAGATGCTTTGTGAGTGAAAGCTGCTGAAATTAAAATCGTTGCACAGCAGGTCCTCTCAGGTGGATATGAAATATTTAGGGGATGTCAAAAAACAACGTGTACTGTGGAAGACTGAGCAGGGGGAGGGCCGGAGCGAGTCACCGCCTGGTTTTTAGTGGATAACGTAGACATGTGTTCTTATTTAACTCTACAAAGAAGTCATTACTTTAGAAACTTGTTCAAAGAAATGAGGTGGTATCACAAGCATAAGAGGGAGCAAGGTAGGAGTCATAACCCATGAAAAGATTGGCTGTGAGAATCCTTTTGCAATTTGGGGCTTTGGATTTGAAGTTAGGGACTTGAAGACAAAGTTCTCTGTTTTCATTAAGGTTCTTTACTAGTAACCAAAAGCAGGAACTTCCTTTCTTGGAGAAAGCCAGGAGTATTTGCCTTTGAGGAATAAACAACATGTGATTCTTTTAATTAAAAACAAATAATCCTTCCATATAACTCTGTGGGGGAAATAATAAGCTTTGAAACATAGAGTCCAAAGGACCAGAGGCAAGGACAGGAGCGTTAGAGTCTCTAGATTAGAAAAGGTCACTTGGCACATGATGAGAACAGTGGGTTCTTAAGGCTGGTCTCGTCGTGTCTGCAAGACGACCGTCTCGGACAGCTGCGCGCCGCCCCACGGGAGCGCTCCACGGAGGCCGGGCGGGGGAGGGTCACCCCGCGGTGCGTTGTCCGGCGGGGGTTGGGGCTACGCAGGCCTAGACGGAGTCTCGCCGCCATTTGCCTGCTGAGTAATTTGGGATAAATGGCTTGTCTCCCCGAATCCTGAATCTCCCTTTTCTGTTTTTCCTTAAAATGGAGGGAGAGCATTCAAAATAGCTGTCTTGCAGGGCGACGGTAAAAGTCAGTAATGGGAGGCTACTTTCCTAGTTACGTATGCACGGAGCTTTTATTAAATGGCTTCTCCAAAGTCACAGAGTCTCTGAGACACGGAGGAAGGACTTGGACCTGGTTTTGCTGATTTCCAGTCCATTTAGCTTTACGTTACGTTTAATGCATTTAGATGACATTAAGGGTGTCAGAGGTGACACAAATAAGAGCGGGAACCTGCTGAGGAAGCTCCGCTCGTCCTGCGTTTGATGTGCTCCAGCGTCGGCTGTAAATGTTGCGCTGTGCCTGCGCGCGCCACTCTCTGCCCGCCTCCCTCACCCTGCTGTCCCGCCTTGTCACCCGTGTTCCAGCCTGTGGCCAGAGCCATCTTCCGGAAGTGAACCGGACGTGTGTGTGCCTTCTGTGGCGCCCCATCAACTAAAAAGGAAGCCCAGGGTCCTTGGTGAGGCGTCACAGGCGGGGCCTGGCCGGCGAGCAGGGGCCACGTGAGCGCAGCCCGCAGGGCTGCTGCTGCAGGGCGCTGGGGCAGAGGGACGAGGGGAGGAAGCATCGCTCCTGCCGCTCCGGGGCCAGGGAGCCCTGGAAGTCGGACCCACCCTGGGAAGGCCCGTCTGGGATGGAGGGAGCTGTGGAGAACAGCCACACAAAGTGCCATGTGAAGCAGAGAAACCCCCTGGCTTCTCCCATCTCCAACCGCTCCTACCCCTTCTCCCAGCGTCTCGTTGTCCGCACCTGGGTGGAACCCAGCTGACAGGAGCCTGCAGGGCCAGCTTCGCTGCGGTTCAGAGCAGGACAGGGAGGCTGAGGACCGGTTCTGAGAGCTTGCTGGTCTGGGGCCCACACCATGGCTTAGCAGATCCATGCCCCCGCCCCCCTCTGGACATGGCCTCCAGATCAGCCTTCTCTCGGATGCTCCACACGTTTAAACCGATCAGCTGTCTTCCTGGAAGTCTTTCCCCCTCATCACCGCGGTGCTTAGCAGGCTTCCTCTCAGTTTCCAGAACTGTGTTAGCACATCCGGTCCTCTGCAGAGACTTTCCGGAACGTCAGAGAAGCAGCCTGTCAGCCTCACTGGATGAACTCGCCGCAGCGCCTGGCAGCCATTCCTCACTCCCGTCTGCATCTCGCACTCAGCGTCAGGACTCCATCAAGGACGCCCAGCACCAGACACAGGAACGGGTGCGTAGCAGGTCCTCACTACGTGTTTGTAGAGTGGACACGTGAAAGATGACTCTGGACTCTACGATTCAGAGGCACGATAGCTGGACTCGCATGAAATAAGGTTTGTCTAAATGCAGTGGCCAGCGGTGCTAGTAGTGCGAGCTGGTGCAGCGTGGACGGCAGAAGTTCGCTCCCCCTGGCTCTGTCGGCTGGAAGTCCGAGGTCAAGGCACCGCCGTGTTTGGTGTCGCCCGAAGCCTCTCTTTTTGGCTTGGAGAGGGCTGCCATCTTCCCGTGTCCTCTGTGTGTGCGCCTCCCTGGTGTCTCTCTCTTAGAAGGACATCAGTTACACTGGATGAGGTCCACCCATTTGACCTCAGTTACCTATTTACAGACTCTGGCTCCAAATACTGTCACTTAGGGCATTAGGGCTTCAACATAGGAGTTTTGGGGAAACATAGTTCAGTCCCTAATGCCACTCCTCTAGGGGACATCGGAGGGACTCAGATGAACCTTGTCAGGGAGTTTATTCGTCAGAGGGTGGACCTGTGTTCTAAGGTTCCCACGCTCAGATGCTGGCAGTTTCCTTCAGCTTCCACCATCCACCTGCTGCCGGGGGCAGGGAGGCGGGTGGGCCACGCCGTCAGGCCCCTCCAGTGCTTGCAGCCCTCTGCACGCTGTCCTGGGTTTCCCTGTCTGGCAGTTCCTGATCGCCTCAGACTTCAATAACCATCTCAGCTTGAGATGGGGGAGAATAATGAGCCATCCATTCACATTCAAGACACTAATTAAAAAGGCACCGTTTTGTTTTCATGAGTTGTGCTGATGACTTAATTATAGCCAGACCGTGTGAAAGAACAAACGTCTCATGTTGAGGCTTCAAAGTGACTGGAACTTAAAAGTGCCTGGTGACCACCCCACGCGTGTGGGAGGACAGGGACAGAGCAGGGAACAAAGAAGACACGGCCGGCCCTGCGGTCTGGCTCTGGGTCCCCTGCTCATCGTGGGCGGAGTGACCCCAGGCAGAGCCCTGCTCTCTGGGCCTGCTGCTTCCTAAAGAAAAGCGGCGAAGGTGTCGGGCCCGCCTCACTTCCTTCCTGCCGTGGGCGTCACCTCCGAAGGGGGTCGGCTGCCCCGCCGCTGCCGGACGAGGGAACCGGGCCCGCCTCCCTCTCACAGACCCGCAGTGGGGACACCGTGTTGTGTTTCATCATCCGACGGGCTGTCATTAGGAGGAGGGGGACTTTGTTGGGTGAAAAGCTCAAACCACGGAAATGGGTACAGATGAAGGAGCGAAAGGATGGGGGCATAGTGAGCCCCTTCCTTGCTCCAAGAACTTCCTCATCCTCCTCGTTAGCCTTTTCCTTGGGTGAGAGTTACTTTATGGATTTCAAAGGTGAGGACGCTCAGGCTCAGATTTTTTCTGGTGTTCGGCCTGCAGGGACTTCGATTCCTTCTTTCTGTGGGTGGCTGGTTTGGTTGTAACCCACAGATCTGTGTCCATCTTTAAAGCTGTAGTCACTTTATTTTATGTCCTGCTGCCCCTACACACTCTCTGTCCCGGTGGATTCACCATTTGTATTTCTTCATTGGTAATTTCGTATGTCTTCATTCTGCTTTGCTTTACCATAAGTTTTCTATATTTTAGAAATAAAAAAAAATTATCACTTCTTAAGACTATTTCTCTAGAACAGTTTTAGGGCCACAGGACAGTTGAGAGAGCGGTACAGCCCCTACCCCCACATAAGAAGGAGTGTCCCCCTGTATCGATGTCCTCCGCCGGAGTGGTACATTTGTTCCAGTTGTCCAACCTCCACAGACACATCAAAATTATGCGAAGTCATAATTTTACATGAGGATTCACTCTTGGGGTACCTTCTTTGGGTCGGGGCACGTGAAGAATGACACGTGTCCACCAGCGGAGTATCACGCGGAGCCTTCACCCCCAGGTCCGGTGCACTGCGCCTCCTCGTCCGTTCCCACTCCCAGCCCCTGGCAACCGCTGAGTCTTTTGTTCTTTTCATAGTTTTCCCCTTTCTAGGATGTCACATCATTGGAATCCTGCAGGATGTCGCCTCTTCAGATTGGCAGTGCATACATTTATCTAAAAGAAAAGCAAGCATTTTGATATTGAAAATACGGATTGACACTGTCTTCACTTAAGTTCTGTTTTTGTCCATGTTTCCTAAAACATGCAGCATATTGGCATTTAATCTTTGCGCATTTAAATTATATAGCTTAGCATATGCATGTATATGCATTCCTATTACATCATTTAATTATAACTATTTATATACAAACAAGTGTATGTTGGAGGCGCCTGCTCGGAAGTCGTCGTCAGCAGGAGGCAGGAGCAGAGACGCGTGGAGACCACTGCACATTTCTAGGGGTCTGCCTCGTCATTCGGTTCTCCCTGCTGCCAGGCCTCCTCCAGTGCGGGGCAGCCGTTTCTGGGCGGAGGCGGGTCTCAGCCTCCTGCCCACTGATGACTCGCTCCATGTATCCTGACAAGTGAGAGCTGTATCACCGTTCACCAGCCTCTGATACCTTGGCCTTAAAGCCAACTCACACAATGCTCTGTCACTAGGGAGGCAGGAAAATGTCAAGACGACCAATATTCAGTAAAAAAAGGAAAGAAAATCATTGTGGAAAGCGTCATCCTTGGGGGAATATGAAGCACTGGAGAAGAGGCCCCGACCTGAGGAAGGGGAGACCCGGGCCCCCGAGCGGGCGAGGCTTCCTGAAGGGAAGCCTGGGTGGGGTCCTGGAGGCAGGAGGGCTCCGGGTAAGGAGGCACGGTGTGGCTGCAGGGTGTGGCCGGGTGAACTCGGGGGGCGAGGATGAGCAGAGAGGCCCCCATCTGGCCTGGGTCTGCTGAGTTAAGATTTCTCTCAAAGGTCAGACTGAGCCCCGAAAGACGTTTCTAGAAAAGGTGCATGGTGACGGTCATTTATTTACTTGTTTTTTTAATCCATCTATTCCACAAATAGGTATTAACAACTGTATGTTATAACTCACACAGAGCTTTCACTTATATTTTCTAGTTAGTTTGGTGCTACAGCTTTCATGGGACGGATGAGCCACCTGAGGCTCTGAACATCCCAGACTTGTTCAGCATCGTATAGTTAGTTACAAAGTTTCTTCCTGTAATTCAGGTCCCTGGGTCAGAATCCTCCGTACCATCATGTTCCTCTATTTGTGCAGAAGTGAGAGTGTTTGCTGCATGAAACTGTTAATAAGCAAGCACAATCAAAGCAGAAATAAGAACCTGACCTTCCCACCGCAAACAAGGAGGCAGGAAAGCCACTGATGTGTCGCTAGCAGAATCCATGCAGTCACTTAATAAGGAGAAATTATTAAGCAAACTTTGAGGGGACCCCAAGTGCATTTTGAAAATTGCAGCCTGGGCGGCCCCCACTAGGCAGGGCCTTGCCAGGGCCGGCGGGCTCTGAAGGGCTAACGGGGAGACGCTGCTCTGTTCTTGGGCTCCCACGTGTGGCCTGCTTACAGGAGCTCCTGGTTGACCTGTTTAATGGCTTCGTGACAGAGTGTTACAAATAGGGGTATAAACACACACATTTTTCTTTTGGAGAGGAATATGGATATGCACAGAGTGTGCAGGGAAACCCTTGGGAAGGGTTGGAGAGAGCTATCCATTACTCTTATTATATACCAAGTGTTCTGCGTATATTGCCTTGATGTATGTCTGTGATCATCTTGAAAAAAGACACGGAGAACCGTTGTTCCAGGGGAGGGACCGGAAACTGAGAAATCCCTGCCTCCCTGCTGAATGGTGAGCAGAACTCACGGCTGAGGCTGAGGGCAGCCCTGTCTGCTTCCTGGATCCACGCTCCTTCCCTCACCCCTGGTACTGGGGAGGTTCAGGGACAGCCTCCCCAAAGTGTCAAGAGTTCCTTACCAGCGTGGAGAGTTGTCCTCGGAGATGCCAGACCAAAACGATGGGGCTCAGTAAGTCTGGAGGAACTCAAGTTCATGGCGGGTGTAGCTCATGTGCATGAAATTATAAAGGCAGTGGAGAAAACTGACAGGCACAGTGAAAAACCTGACATAGCATCACGCCAAGAGGCAAGGGTTTCATCTGTTATTTCAAAATAAAGCACCTGCTACAGGCCAGGATCTCGTAGTTACTGGGGCAGACCAGAAGGCACGTTTCCTGCACTCAGAACGAGGTGGAAGGTGAGGGGACAGAGGCAGCTAATTAACGGGTTATGAACAAATAAGATGGTTTCAGGGAACAAGAAATTTTATGTCATCGTTAAAGTGGGGCGTTATGATGGAGATGGGCAGGGGAGCTGGCTGCTGTAGGCTGGGGCACCCGGGAAGGCTTCTCTGGGCCTTTTAATTTGAAAGGTGAGATTGGAATCAAAAGACAGGACCTGCTATGCCAAGACCTTAAGGCCAAACGCTGCTCCGTGGAAGGGTGCTCAGTCCGAACGTCTGTCTGGCTCTCAGGAAGCCCGCCCTTCTCCCCACGTGGTGTCCAGGCCCCACCCTGCAGCCCTAGCCGGGGGAGGCCAAGGCCAGGGGCTCAGGCCTTTCCATTGGAGATACGTTTGCCTTCTCGGACGTAAGAGCTTGCTGTCTTCTCTCCAGCATACGTTTGGGACCCAGCTGTGCAACACCATGGTATGATGAGCAGCTAGTTTTGGCTTTAGGGGAATTAAGTCACGTGACACAGCCTGGTTTATTACCTTTGCATTGGGTTCTGGGAACACAGCTCAGCTAAAAAGAATGGCCTTTGCCTTGCCAGGTGGGTCTGTGCATGCGCACGATCTGGCAGGTGAAGCAAGCTCCCAGACTCTGAATAAAATGTCATTTGGTGGCACCCTGTCGACCTCGGCTGGCACCAGTGGTCTAGGGGCAACACCCGCACGCTCCGCCCCAGGCGCTGGCCCTGGCCCCGGCCCCGCCCGGCGTCCTATCCCAGCGCCGCCTGTCCCAGCTCCTGGGCTGGGTGCGTGGCCCCAGTGCGCCCATGGGCCGTCCCGTGTCTGCAGAGAGCACGGTGGAGGACAGCGTCGCCGTCGCTGATGCCCCACCCCTGAGCAAACGCCGCGGAAACGCTCCGTCCCAAAGGCCTGCGCTTACGTGTGAGAAAACAAGACTGCACGTTGGGTTTTAGATTTAGCAACAGTGAGAGGTGCTATTATTTAAATCAAGCCCTTTTCTGTGGGGGAAAAAAGACTACAGAAAATTATAACAGGCAGTTCAAAAGGCCAGATTTGTACTGAGTTGGTTTTTCGAAATAGTGCATTCTAACCAGCAATCTGAGTACAAGGTGGAAAAGCAGAACAAAGTAAGTGTATTTAAGTTCAGTGGTATCTGAGGTAATTAATGAAAGAAGTAATTTAAAAAATCAGTTCTCTCTGAGAGGTACGTTTCATCACTCTTATGTAATTATCTAAAACATGTTTCTCAAACTTGAGCATCTGCACCAATATTGAAATTTACATTTCAGACGGGTAAAGGCAGCTTAGTAATAGAACAGTCGGCAGAAAAGGGCCCTTTTCGTAGTTTTAGACTGAATGACAGGGAACCAACCCAGAACACGTCCACGAGTGACAGAAGGGCCCGTCACAGCGCTTTCCAAGAACCTCGCTTCTCCCTCCCCGGTTAGAGAATAAGTCGCTGCTTCAGGTCTCAGGGTCAGAGACCCTGGGTGCGCATCTCTGCCACCATGGGAATGCACCTGCGGTCAGTCTGGCCTAGCAGTGCAGTTTATCTCCAAGGCACTTGTTTGTGGTTTATCTTTAATTAAAGTGATCGTGTTCTTAAAGGGAGAATCGTACGTCTGATTTTTTAATTTTCTCTTCCTAGGGAATGAGAGGTAGTATCACCATAAGAGACATCGCTAATAATGATCATCATCTGTATCGATTATTTACTGCTGCATAACAAATTATCTCAACATTTAGTGGCTTCATCAACCATAACTATTAATTATATCGAATGGCTTCTGTGAGTCGGCCGCTTGGAAGTGACGTAGCTGGGTAGCTCTGGCTTAGGGTCTGTCACGGGGTTGCAGTTCCCCAAAGACTTGGCTGGCTCAGGGCTGGAGGGCCCGTTTCTGCAGAGGTTCACTCCTGTGGCCGGCCTGCTGGTCCCGGCGGTGGGTGGGAGGCTCTGCTCCTCACCACGCCGATCTCGTCGTAGAGAAGCTTGGGTGGGTGCCCCTGCCTTCCCGCACAGCGGGGGCTGCCTTCCCATGCAGTGACCCTTCCGAGGGGGCAAGGTGGGGGTTGGGATGGCTCTCAGGCCCTAACCGTGGCGGCCACCCAGGATCACGTCAACACGGCCCTGTGGTTTGTATGGGTCCGTCCTGTTTCACGTGGGAGAAGTCTCCCCACAGGCTTGAAAGCCAGGCAGCGTCGATTATTGGGGGGCCATTTTGGGGGCTGTAACCCCTGTGAGCCTCATAAATTTCTGAATGACGGAGTGACTTCAGAAATGAGAAATATACAGACGTTTAAGAAAAATGCTGTGCTATCAAGGAAGATCTCCTTAGAGGGGACAGTTGCTTTTGTAGATGTGCTTCCTTCGCGCTTCTCACACCACTCTTTAGTTTTCAGTGCAAAATAGGCAACAATAATTTCTATCTAAATTCAATGTCAATTAACACGGTGATTACAAGACAGTAACTACTCTCACAAGATAATTGATGATAATTGCTTCCTGATTTAATTGTTATATAAACAAGACGATGCAATAAGAATCCAAATATTCCCTCAAAAGGAAAAAGAAAGCCAAAGAAGAAAGTATGTCAGATTAATCCGTAAGCCGATAGGGTGCTAACAAATGCACCCACCTGCCTGCAATGATCCGAGCAGCCGCTGGCCGGGTGTGGCGCCTCCTTGGAGCTGGCAGGGGTCACCGTGGGAGTGTGGGCACCGGGCCAGCGGGCATCAGCCCTGGGACGCTGCTGGGCTGGGTGCCGCTGCCCCGCTGCCCGTGGCAGCCATGCCCACGTGCTCGCGTGTATGAAGGCTGCCAATGTGAGACCAAAGCAGGCTTGTCAGGGAAGGATGTCTTTTCTCTGTTGCTTCCTGTGCCTTCCAGAAAGATGGGTTCAAAGCAAATGGGGGAGGGAACAAAGGCTAGCGCTGGTTTTGAAGGGAAGCCCTCTGGAAGCGAAGGGGGAGGAAGCACAAGCTGGGCAGGCGCTTAGTTCAGATGCACAGGTGAGCCCACGTTTGCTGGAAAGGAAAGGGGCGACTGTGGGAGGCAGGTGAAGCCCCTGGAAACCCTGATGCGCCCCCGTTGACTAGTAGGCGAGTGGCAGGTGGAAATAATATCTGTGCAAATATAGAGGCAATACAGGAAGATACAGAGGAAAGAAATGCTTTCCAAGACCAGGAACTTTGAAAAGCTGAGGGAGGCAACATCCTGAGGGTCCCCCAGCAAGGTCTGTGTCCTCCCTGGGCCCTTGAAGACAGGCCTCAGTGACGTCAATAGCAGTTTCTGCTCAAATCCACCCACCACGACTCCCGAGCAGGAACAATGTGGGAACCAGAGGGAAAATAATACCCTAAGAGGTTGGCACGTCAGGTCTGGATAATTCCAGGAAGCAAGCAGTGTGCATCACCTCCAGGACGAGGGAGCGGAGGGCTGCGCGCGAGACCCTGGAGCGATAGCGCACGCAGTTTCAGCACTCGCTTCGTTCTGAGCTCGGGGTGCCTCACACATGAGGCTCGCAGGGAAAGTGAACAGACAGAGTTCTGAAGGCGCAGGATGGGAAGGGAAGGCGTGTCGGTAAGAGCTGGTGTCCAGGAACGTCACCCCTGTATAGCTGGAAACTTCGCTAGAGGGGACAGCCTCTCAGAGGCTCCTCTCTGGGAGATGAGGAAGCGAGCAGAAGGGGGCCCCTCCCCGACACGGCAGCACAGCTCTGTGGTCCCCGCTCTGGGAGGTCGTCCCCAGTTGTGTCTGGTTTCATGAACTCTGGGCAACAACCACCAAAAGACTGAGTGACAACTTGGCCAGGATGACATTTTATTAAATCCCCTGCCTTTCTCCACTTCCCTCCTTCAACTTCGTTTTCAGTGGCCGTGACTCTTAGGAACATCTTTTTGCTGGGCAGAACTGTCTAGAATTGGGTATTGTTTGTTTTCCAGTTTGCGCGCGGCAGGGCGGGGGCTGCGGTAATCCTAGGCGCCTTGCTGACCGCGCGGACTCTTGGTCAGTGAAGCCCAGCAGAGACGCGCGCGCCACAGCCTCGCGTGCAGCTTCCTGAGCAGCGGGCCTGGGCTCCGGAAGGAAGCGCGACCCCGCTTACTCCTCCGAGCGAACGGGCAGGCTGAGGCCGGCCTCATGGAACAGAAGCGAGCGTGCGGAGTGTTAGCCTTCAGTCTCCTTTCACGGTCCGTGATTGAGTTCATGTTAGTCGCCGTCACAAGCCCACCCTGGACTTTTCCCGGGAGGCCGCCTCCGCGGTGGCGGTGGACAGCGCCTGTGCCGGGCAGTTAGGCGGGAGCACGGGTGCGTGGGAGCTTCGGTAACGTGGGTGGATGGCCTTTAGGGTCCTGCTTGGTGACAGTCCCCAGCAGGCAGGGGAGAGAAGTGAGAGAGAGAATGAAAGTTCACGCCCCGGCTTTTATGAGGGTGGCCTAGAAGTGGGGGTATGTTTTGCTCCTGTCCCCACGTCACTGGGCGGCACTGTTATTTGGTCACACTCAGACGACAGGGAAGTGTAGGTGGCAGCCACTCCCCAACAACTGTATCTTAGGAATGGGGAGGCTGGGCCCCTCAGGGACAGCTTTGCAACACAGTCTATAGGTTTTGGGTTTACAAAGGCAAGATCGTTTGATTTGGGCTCTTAATTTCTTTAGACTTTAAATTCTTCAGGTTTATATTGCAAATGGATTTTACCTTGGGAGTTTAGTTTTTTTTTTCCTACAAACATAATGGAAGTGGTTTTTCTTCAACTGTGGTGCATTTCTGTGTGATTGGTTTGAAGTTATTAGAGTATCTTCCTGCCATTCTTCAGTTTTATCACAGAACCTACAGTGAACCATGTCAGACAATTTGCCTGAACCTAATTGGAGGTGCGAAAAAGAATTAGGAGTATATCTTCAGTTTACATGCAAAGATTATTTTTTGGACCTTATATAACAAATCGATTCTTTGGACTATTTCTGAACCTTTTGGGGACAAAGTCTGAACTACCCATCGCTGGTTCCAGAGTGACCCGCAGTGGAACAGTGGCTGGTCCTGGGGGCCAGGTCCTCCCCAGAGGAAGCAGCCTCGTCCCGGAGGGGCTGGGAGAGCCCTGCCCCAGGGCGTTCTGGGGCCGGTCACTCCTTTCTCTGTCCCTCCTTTTGCTCTGTGAGGACTTCCTTAGTGCAGTGTTGCGGCCCCTCATGGAACACTGGGCCTGCGGGGTCCTGGCGTGTCCCCGCTCTCCTTGGGGTGCGCCTGCAAAGAGAATGCGTTCCTACGTGGGGCCCCGGTAAAGGGCGCCGGGCGGGGAGGGCCAGCCTGCGGCGGGAGGGCAGCGTCAGCTCGGTGTGGTGCTGTGAGGCCCGTTTGGTCGCCGTGGCTGCCGTCCTCATTGTCGCTGGTGATAGAGCTGGTGGTGTGATTCCATCCGCGTGGCTCCTTACGACCATATGCTGGTTGGTTTGAACCTGAGGGCTGTTAATTTCTGACCCCATCAAGCCATGACTGCAGGCTGGGTTGGGATCCTGGCTCGCCTGCTTCCAGATCTGTGGGGTAGTGAGACGCTCGTGTGGTCTCTCTGGCCTTCAGCTTCCTGCCCCTTTAAGAAGGAGCAATAATTACCTCTTTACAGTAGTGTTGTGAGAATTAGATGCACAGTGGCTGTGAAAGGCTTTGTACAACACCTGGTTCACAGCAAGGACTCAACAAATTATATCTTTTATTATGAGAAATTTTTCAGGGCTGTCTTATATCGTGTGCTGGGAAAGAAATGAGCTTTCACTTTTTGGGGGGTACTCATGGTGACATAGGAGGTGTTATCTGCAAGTGCTAGAAATTAAAAACTCAACGAGGGCAGCGACTGCGGCTCGGAAAGGCGTGGGGAAGAGCCACGCGGTGTGTGATCCCCAGTGTGGAGATCCCTCTCGGGCTGCACTGGAGTGCGCAGCTCGGGCTTAGAGCAGCGACGGGACTTTTGTTCTGTCCCCCTGCGCCCTCCTTCCTGCCCCCCCAACCATGTCTGGCACTAGGCGCCTGCATACTCAGGCTATTTGTGGAGAGAGACTGACAGTATTCAAGTGGACTAGGGTCCAGTTACCCACGTAAGCACTTGGGGTCAGGAAGAGGGAGGAAAGAGGACAGCTGTCCCGCTGTCCGGGGAGACCAGGGCCTTTGAGGCTGCTCCCACGTTTGGGTCAGAGTGTCAGAAGGAGAAGACGGGGAGAAGGTAGGCGCCTGACTTCAGTGACCCCTCCTCTCCTCCCCGTGCACACAGCCCAGTGCACTTCCGGGACGCTGAGCAATTAATTGGCTGAGCAACTTCTGTGGCAGCTGGAGAGGGTTGGGCTGAGACTGATACTTCCTCCCCACAAGGAGCAGGAGGAAATGTCCCCTCCCTCCAGGGAACACGGGGAGAGAGGCACCTCAGCCCGGGGAGATGTGTTTCATTCTGGCTGGGAATGGGCGGGGCGGGGGGCGGTTACAAATAAGATACCCTGTATGATGAACTGCTGTGGCTTGATGTCCAGGATGTGGAATCAGAGATGTTGGTGGTATATTGTTACTATTACTCTAAAAGACTACTGCTTGCATGTTATGTGATAAAGCAAATAAGTACTTCTGTGATGTCCCAATACTATCTTTCTAAATCTCATCAAACATTTGGATTCTCAGCATGTAAGGACAGAGGTACTGATATAAATTAAGAATTCTAAGTAAAAACCCTGGAACTCTTGGAATTGGAATCAAAACCATCACTATGTATTTACAATGTGTTTTATTATTTATTTATTTATGGTTTTACCTGAGGTTATAGATATGTTTAATTGATTTCGGATATGGAGGACGATGGGGTGGGGGGGACGTGCCCATAGTAGAGAGGGAGAGAGAAAAACATCGATTGGCTGCTTTCTGTGCACACCCCGAATGGGGACTGAACCCGCCACCTAGGTATGTGCCCCGACTGGGGATCGAACGGCAGCCTTTTTGGTGTACAGGATAATGCTCCAACCAATTTAGCCACCCAGCCAGGGTGATTTGTTTTATTTTTTTAAAAAGTATTTCCTAGCCCAGTCCTTTGAAAGGACAAGAGTCACCTGTCCAGCGGCGTGTGCATTCCTACGACCCAGATTGTGGTTTCCAATCACTGTTTCTCACAGAAGAAAGGCACAGAGCTTCTTGGAAACATTCGAGATGAGCCTTATGCATATTTCAAATGAGAGGACAAGAAGCCATACAATTACTAGGGCCATGTCTGAAAGACACAGGAGCCAACTTGAAGCGGTCCCCACCGACCGGAGGTGGGGCGTTTGAGCAACAGGAGGGAACATCAGGGGAATACGGCACCCAATACATGTAAATCCTGAATTTACTGTGGCACTAACTGAAACTGGGTAGATCACCTGTTGTTAGCTGTCTATGAATCAACTTAAGATTTGAAAAACGATAAAGAAAAGGAATCGAACGTTCATTCTGCCTTTTCTCTATCACTGAGTCAGCAAGCTACCAAAGAATGGTGAGGGGAAGTTTTTCTGTATGAAACTATCCCAGCTAATCCATGAAGCACACGTGATAAAATAGAATATCACCGTTTTTCAAACTGTGATTGACCTGGGCGCTGAACACCTGTGGCTGCTAATGTCACGATACAGGTGTGTCCTCTGAAAGAAGACACAGCGCCACCTGTGGCGTAGTCGGGCCCGAGCCATCAAATTGGAATGCGATCAAGCGTTCAGATCCAGCTCTCATTTACAGAAGACACAGAGGACAGAGGAAACAGTTGATGAACCTCGTGGGCATAGGGCTACCAAAATCCAGTAAATGTAGTCATGATCAAAACGCAACCTAAAATGTTCATAGAGAAAAATGGGAAATTTTCTTTAGCCAGGCACGTAAGCCATCATTTTGACAGTAACAACATGTGATAGCGGAATAATCGCGGAAAAAAAATCAAGAATCTAAGTTTTTCAAATAAATTAGTATTGGATTTCTAGATAACTGTCAGCACTTGATTTTTTTTTTTCTGTTTTCAGTTACTTTTTTAATTGTATTTTTTCCCGTGGCCATTTAGCCCCCTTATACCCACTCCCACCCTGCCCCCCAGTCACCACCCTGCTGTCCACGCCCATGAGTCCTTTTCTCCTTTTGGCTCCGTCTCCCCACCCCCGAGCCCCCTCCCCCTTGCTGTCATCCTGCTCTCCATCGATGACCCTGTCTCTGTTTTGCTTGTTAGATCAGCTTCTTCGTTACGTTCATTGATGGTTTCTTAAAAAACATCAGGCCACCTCCTCACAGAAAAGATGGGGAGCGTGTGAGTGCTGACCGTGACCCGGTCACATCATCGATCTGCACTTCCGAGCCTCAGCCTCCGCTTTGGTTAGAGAAAGGGTGGCAGGATTGGCTCCCATGGCTTCCCTGCGCTGCCGTTCCCTGACGAGGTCAGAGATTTGTCACCCGACAGATGTTAGTTACAAATCGTCATTTTTGCATAGTGTGTTCTACTGTCTCCAACAAAACAAAGCGTTTTGTGCATTGATTTTCATGATTCTCAGGAACTGCATGTAGAAAGGCAAGATAATTAGCCCCTTTTCCTGGTTGTAGAAGCTGAGCCTACTGTTCAGACTTGCCCCAAACTCCACAAACAGGCCCCGCTCTCCTGACCCTCTGTCCAGCCAGTGACCCTGAGGTCAGCTGGCCCCAGTGACCCGTCACACACTCTGCTGGCCTCCAACTCTGTTCAACCAAGGGAGGCAGCTCACTGAGACCTTTCCTGGCCTGCCCTAACCCTGCCTCACCTGTAGCCATCAGTGATGAAGGAATTAGTCTAACGAGGGAGGAGACAGGCAGGAGGGAGGTGAGGGGAGGAAGGAAAGAAGGAGAGAAGGAAGGAGGGAAAAAGCATGTGCTCGGCACTGAGGAAGACACATTTACAAATACTGCACTTTTACAAATAGGCACCTTTTCAAATACAGGCAAAGACCCGTGATGTGATTGGCTGTCTCCGTTTCATAGGCTTGAGCTCTGTGTTAAGCAGGTTGTCAGGAGTCTCCCAGCTGAGCAGCAGAGCTGGGATTTGACCCCAGCAACACCCGCTCCATCCAGCTCCCAGCCTCTGATCTCACACCCCCTGGGGCACCCCGCTCAGCCTGTCCCCCCAGACCTGCAGCTGGCGCCCACAGGCTGAGATTGTCTGGGCGTGAGCTTTGCATTCCACAATGGGTGCTCGGCTCCGAGGGTCCCTTCCACTGCTCCTTGGAAACAGCAAGTTCTGTTTTTAGAAAAAGATTTGTCAAAGGCATCATGTTTCTGGGTTGACAGCAGAGAGAACTTCTGTTGGTTTCCATCTGTGAACCAGGCATTACAGATGGGAAGACTTACTGCAGCCGTGAAGGGTAAAATAAGAAGGTTAACGATTAAAAAAGAGGGAAAGCCAGGGCTGCCAGGCAGTGCCAGACATCATGGCCTTTAACATGTGGAGAGCCAGGTGGACAGGCCCTGCGCTGGCCCCACCTCCTCACCCCCCCACCCCCCGCCTCCCCACCCCCCGCCTCCCCACCCCCCCGCCCCTCCTCCCCCACTCCCGCATCCACGAGACGCAGTGACGTCCAGGTATGAGGTGCTTGCTCACGTGATTAAGGCTACAGATTTGGGGAAAATACCACTGACTGACATCTGGGAGGGATATAAACACTATTTAGGCATACTAAATCACAAAGTTAAGAGTTTTAAATATTTCTCGGGTGCGGGTGCAGCACAGATCTAGAGGACTTGGATGACTTGCACAGTGTCACGTGACAAGCAGGTGACAGGCAGCTTGTTTCAGCACCCTGTCAGGAACTTACATTCCCAGTCTAGCCTGGACAGTGATTATCAGTGTTACTATCAGCCAGTGAGGTGTTTTCTCTTGGCCTCAGTTTTCAGGTCTCTAAACAGGGCCTAATGTGACCAGTCTTTCTGAACTGACAGGGCTATTTATGTTATAAACAAATACAGACTTCCACTTCCCAGTCTGGTCTGAAAGGAGCTTGGTAGTCATCTCTCACGTGCACGCAAGAAAAGCTCACCACGTTGAAGATCAATACCTCCTAGATCCCAGAGAACCGAGGTCATAGGGAAGATTCCGGTTCCCGAATTGGAGACTGGTGGCTACAGAGGATTACAGCTTCCTGGAGCAGGAAATATCACAGAAAAAAAGGTTAAATTCTGTTAAAAAATTTTTTCTGTATCTTATCACTACCAATTCACAAATAAATCCTAGTGAAATGAGGAAAGGGTAGAGAGCCTTATGTCAAGATACATGTGGGACCCCATCCATCACCCAGGCTCCTGGCTCAGGGATCTCAGTGACGTGGTCACCATGTTACACACCACATTCTGTTGGCAGAGCCCAGAAGATTCCCCTTGTGTGTGTGTGTGTGTGAAGCTGCAGGTGCCTTGCAATACCACCGTGTGGCAAGAGGGAGGCTGGGGCGCGAAGAGACAACTCCTTCCCCTTTATCCTTTGCGCACAAGCGGAGTACCCTTATAAGCCATTTAGAGTGTAGCCTGGGTAAGTTTGGAGCTGCCATTTGATTCAACATCTGACCTGTGTGGAATTGAAAGGACCCTGATCAAAGAGCCAGGATCTTCAAGAGAAAATGCTGATGTTCATTCACGCCTATCAAAGGCCATGGAAGGGCAGCCCTGTTACACTCGTGAGGAAGCATCTCAAAAGCTGATTTTCTGCTCCCTGGGGCTGGCTCTGTCCAGCCACTCCCGTGCCAGCCCCATGGCCTCTCACCTGCCTCGGCTCCAGCACCCCCCGCCCCACCTCACCTCCCCTATTCGCCCCTGGCTCTCCCTGGGCAAAGGTCTGGTTCCCTTTCTTCATGCCAGCCCCCTCCCCCATCCCTTCCCGCTGAGTGTGTCCCTGTCTACTCGGCCTCGGACGCTGTGTTTTGGAAGACCTAGGCAGGGAAGATGGAAACAGGAGCGCTTAGGGTCGGGAGGGAGGAGTCCAAGGATCAAACACTGCATTTCTTCAGCGGTGCGGAACCCCATCCCTCTCAGACATGAGGGAGGGGCCGGAACGTTTCTGTTTGACCAGGGATTACAGTTCTAAAGAGCATGTGACAAAAGTAAATTTCACCACTTTTTCGACTGAGGCTTTTTGAAAAGTTCAAAAAAGAAACATGACATTTTAAAAAGCTGGTTATGATTCGGGACCTTACTTAGAGAATATTAATAAATCATCTACTTATCAGTTACTTCTCAGACACTTAATTCAGTTCTTATAGGTTAGTACTTTCATTACATGAAATAAATGGGGACGTAAATGTGGATAGTGATCTCGGTCTTTATACTGAGGTTAACTTAAACATACTGAGATCACCTTTCAGGTGTCAGAAGTGTCTTCCACGCTTCTATAGAACTGAGCAGTCATGGTCTAGGGCCGGGAGGAGGGCCCACGGCTTCCCGAGCTTGCAGCGCTGGACGTGGGCAGTTAGGACAGGAAACTGCTGACCACCGTGTCACCAAGTAGGAAGTAGGCTGATGCATTTCTCCTGTAAACACAGGAACACAAAGGCCTCGGAAACCACACACACACACACACACACACACACACACACACACACACACACACACACACACACACACACACACACACACACACACACACCCACCCACCCCCAAGGAAGAAATGCCTTGTGAGATTTAATCCCCAAACCAATAAGCAACATATACAACACACGTGCCCCCTCTCTCACAGAGGACACACACGGCCATTGGAGTTAATAAATTAACTCACGTTTTAAAAGCTTGAGAACTTACATGATGTGCTCACAAAAATCTCATTTTATCTTCATTGAACGTCTGTGAGATAGAGCTTTAAAAAAATACCGTCGTAAATAATAAAACTGCAGACTAGAGGGGTGAAGAGGTTTACCCAAGGCAGTGGGATTAAAGGAGAGGGACAGACCAGGATTAGAAGTGCGGCCGCCTGACTTTGAATCCGGTGTTCTTTTCTGCCTTACAAAGGGGTTACAGCAGGCTGATGGGTTATCTTGAGTGATTATTCGGAGGTAATTACTAACTAATCTTCAGAAGAATGTCTTTCTTCCCAGCGTGTTACTGACCCGTAAACCAATCTGGGGCTGAGCACTCGCGCTGCTCTTAGGGGTCCATGCCTCTGTTCTCGCCTCCGTCTCCTGCCACGACTCTGTAGAACCTTCTGTGCTTTTAGACTCATCATCTCCTTCAACCTTGGGGAGGTGAGGGTGGCAAGGCATTTGATTTTCACTCAAGAGAGGAAGGAATTGGGACAGAGACAGGCAGAAACGAACACTGAGTTCATGGTAGAATAAAGACAACGCCAACACTGTCCTCGCCCGACCCTGGGACAGCGACTCTGTTCGGAATCTGACCATTTCTGGAGGTGACTGAGTGAACTCCCTCTTGTACAGTAGCCACCATCATGCTCCTCCCCAAACTGAAGATGCTCATGGGAGAAAAAGGCCACAGAATTGATCTCGTAAAAAACAAAACAAAACAAAACAAGACTTTTTTTTGGAGTATGGAAGCCAAAAACTTGGCTACAAATTGTTTGTCATACAAAAATTTAATAGTCATTTGATAGCAGGAGATCCACAAGAAAATGAGAATGAGTTCAGTAGGGAAAAGTCATGCTCCGAGCAATAGACACAAAGTCCCAAGAAACTAGGGGGCGGGGGAGCTCAACCACTAAATTATTAATAATCAAGCGTGAACCAAACCCAACATATTGATATAACTCAATTCTGGCGCACACAAGCAAATAGGCAATGTGGGCAAGAGTATAAGCTTCCAAGGAACAACTTGGCCGTGACTGTCAACGTGAAATGCCCACTTCCACTGATCCAGCGATTCCACACACTCGTCAGTTCATTCTCCCAATAATTAAAATTTATCTTTTGAATGCTACGTGCCAAGGCCATATTAGATGTGGGAGACAGGGACGTGAATAAATCAAAGTCCTTGTCTTCTACTCAGTAAACAAGAAAATATATAATGTTAGATACCAATAAGCAGTCTAGTTAAAACAAAGCGGGAGCAGGAACTGTATCCCTGCAGATGATGAGGTCAGGAAAAAACTTTCGGGGGTCTCAGTGAGGGTTAGTCATGGAATTTTCTAGGGGAGCTTTGCAAGCAGAAGAGCAACAGAAAGGTGCTGAACTAGGAATGCACTTGGCATGTTTGGGAACAGCTATGGGCCAGTGGGACCGTAGTAATGCCTTGTTTGCATAAATATCTGCATAATTGTGGAAAAAATGTATTGGAGATTTCTGTGTGGTTGTTATTCCAAATGGTCAGTGCCCATCCATAGGAAGTGGATTAAATAAATTACTGCGTGTGCAGCAGCATACGCTCTGTGGTTGCCAGAACAGAATGAGGCAGGTCTGTGAGCTCCAATGTGGGAACATGATGCTCATGATGTATTGCCAATCTGAGAAAAGAAAGGTTACAGGCTAGGATCTATACCATGGGGTGTTCATATTAAAAAATAAATGCATGTAATACAAAATTAAATATATATTTGTATATTGTAGATATACACTTAAAATAATAATGAACTAGGTCTTGGTTATAATTCAGAGGAAGCAAGTATTCCAAACTATTTAAAAAACTGTAAAGGTGGGTGGACTTGTTAGTGCTGGTCCTTTAAGAAGGCTAAATGCTGGTTGGCCAAGGTCATTTCGCTGCCTTTGCTCTTACCCTTTCTGCCTTCAGATGCCTCCTCCTTTTTCCCTTCCTGGAGAACCTCTCCTTGTTCCATGTGCTCACTGAGTCCATCCCAACAGGTAGAGCAGAGCCCTCGTCCCTGAGCAGCCCTTTGCCTGCAGTTCAGCATTGTCATGCACGTGGTAACTCGGAGCCCACATGCCTGATAGACCAGGGGCCACAGTGTACGCCACCGCCTTGGAGTCACACCTGGGAGCCTGCACTTGGGTCCCCAGGGTCTGTTGCCGGAGTTCAGGGTGAAGGGATGAACACGGACACAGGTCCTAAGATGAGTCTTGACTGGCATTTAGTAATGGTCACGCCAACAGCTGTCTGAAGGCGGCAGCAACCTACTTACTCCTTTTTCACAGGTAGGAAAACAGGCTTGGAGCAAATCCATGACCTTAATGTCACCGTCCTTTAAAATGAGTTGTGGAGAAGCTGTACCTGCCACACTTCCTGTTCACATGGGGACCCTTGAAACCTAGCTCAGGCTTCAGATTTCACCGGCAACGACATGAGCGTTTTCACATCATCCTATTTAGTCTCCCCTGAGTGTTTTCTGACCTAATTGGACACGAGCTGGTGAGAGGTGTTTCGCAACACAAAAGCAGCGTCATCGAAGGAGTCACTGCACCTCATGCACCTCAGAGGCCGTGGGCTGTGGCCAGAGGAGCTCTGGATGTGGAGTGCGCGGTGGAGTTCACAGCGTGGCCTCAGGGTTTGACTCCGGTGGGAACTCAGCGAAGACGCTGTCCAGAGGAGTTCCACAAAATTCACGTCTGCTCCCTGGCGTCAGAGTTCCCGCGTCCCTCCATTTCCCCCGATTGCTGACAGTGCCAAACTTTGGGAGTTTTGACAAGTGCCTGGGCGTGAAATCGTATCTCACTGCCTTCGCCTCCACGTCCCCGATGGCTGGGGCGATGCAGTCGTGACACTACCCGGAGTTGGGCCGACCTCACAGACGAAGGGCATGGTCCTCCCTTTAGACACCAAATGCAAACCCAGGAGTCCCAGGTCGCTCACATTTATGACCAAATGGCTATGATTCGGGGGCTTCACCTTACCCCTGCAACTCCAGCAATGCACCGGGATGATTTACGGAATTCAGGAAAGTACCGTCGGTATGATTAGAGGTTTATTACTGCGAAAGGATACAAACCAGAACCAGACACACTGGGCGTGGGATCTGGGATCGTCTCAAATGAGAGGCTACCTTGTCCTCTCCCCACAGAGTCAGGGTGTCGCCTTCGTGGCATATTGATGCCCAGAGTCGTATTGACTGCAGAAGCTCAGCCCCGCCTCAGGGTCGTTTTGTATTAGGGTTTCATCCAGCCGGTGTGGCCGGTGGAATCGGGCCAGGAGTGGGACTCTGTCTGCAGCCCTTCCCTTGCCGGATGCCAGGCTGGTGTCCAGCTGACACCTGGGGGCTCAAAGCCCGCCCACCCGCCCATCACAAATTTAGTTGTCAGACTGATCAGTTTCTTTGTAAATATTCTTTTTGTATCTTATCTAAAAAATTATTTCCCATTTCAAGAGCACAAAGGTATTTTTCAGTACCCAGTCCTGTTGTTTTTAAAGTCTCATATTTCAGCCATTGATCCAGCTGGAATTTATTTTTCACATTGCTTCTCTGGGCCTCAGACTCATCCTCTGAAAATAGTCGGTTGGATTGGTTAATCATTAAGACTCTTTCTAGCTTTAAATTCCGTGATAAAAACTCTACCATTTACATACAGCTTTCTGTGTGCTGAGAACTGTGATGAGAATTCCATGTATCAGCTTGTTGAGGCCCATGATTTTCGTCCTTGTACGAGCACGGCGAGGCCGGACGCAGGCGGGAACGTGTACCACCTGCCTGACGGAGAGGGGTGATGTGAAGTCAGGAGACCTAGCCCCGGCCGGCTCTCTACTGCTTCAGTCTATTCTAAACAGCGATACTGTGTGAAGCAGCCTGTGCCGTAGTTTTTATTTTCCTTCAGTTCCCACGTGCTAGGCACATGCTCAGGCGGAAATGACTCTTACCAGTTTAGTTGGAAACAGGTCTTCCCAGCTATTCTTGATGTTTATTTCTCTGTGGATGATCTTCGACTGTGGGATCCAATGCTTATATGCTTGGTTCTAAAGTAAATATTGGGACTCTCTCCTGGAGATGATGCACCCACAGTCAGAGAGCTAGCAGATGACTGGCCTCTTCTTACATATCCATTTGTCTGACAGAGATGCCAGGATTCTCTATGCGTCTGCTTGGCACCTGCCTGGCTAACTCATCCATAGAGGACCTTTATCATCACCCTCTTTAAGCACCCAGGCTCTGTGGTCTGTGAGGAGGAGAGAGGTGACGTGTTTGTCAAAAGCCCAGGTACTGGGAAGTGTGCAATAAGTGCTTTAAAAGTGGAGTTAGCGTTCCCTGCCATTGTCTTGAAATCACCAGAAACTGTACAGCAGCCAGTGCCCTCAGCCATGGAGACCGGGCTGCTCCTCGCCCCCCATCTCCACGCACAGGTGAGCCCTCAGCCCTTGCCGCTTCCTCTGTGAGCAGGTTATGGGGGTGGGATAAAGATGACCAGCAACAACCGGGATGTCTCCCACTTACCAAGTGCTGTTACCTATGCTGGGTTACAGGTTCACACTCATGACCTCATTGAACCCCTTGCTCCACGAGTGAGGGTTTCTGTCCCCCCCTACAGAGCAACAACCCTAAGGCCAAGGAGGGGGCCCCAGCCCAGAGCTGCGAGCTGTTGCTGCCCGTGGTGACATTGGGATCGCCTCATGCCTGCATCTGTTTGACTTCCAGGTGCACATCTCCTCCCATCTCAAGGCAGCGCTGCCTGGTCGTCAGCTCCTGGTAGAGCTGGTTCCTGCCTCAAGCCAGAAAGCGAGCCAGGCAGCTGCTGCGCGTCTCAGCATCGGTGGCAGAGCTGTGGGGGCGAGATGCTATTTCTTGGCTGCGCTGCACTTGGGAAAACCTCTACTGAAGAAATATCATGGGCTTTGGAATCAGAGAGAGAGAGAGACCTGGCACAAGGCACTGCAGCCCCGGAGCCTCAGTTTCCCCATCATAAAAAAGAGGTGATGACAGGAGTCCAGTAGTGTCCCTGTGGGATCCCGAGGGCGTGCTGTACACAGGCTCAGATAGATGGGAAAGGGGGCGGGCGAGGAGGGTCGTTAAGCGCTGGTTACCCAGAACTAGACGGGTTTGACTCCGGTCCTGCCGTTTACTGGCCATTGGATGGCCTTGAGATTGTACCGAGCCTCTCTCTGTCTCATTTCCTCTTCTGTGGTTTGAGGGGAAGGAGAGCAGGGACTGCACAGGGCTGCTGTGAATAGAGGACAGTGCAGGTGCAGAGCAATCACACCGTGAAAGCGTATGTCTACTCATCACAGCGCCACGAGTAGCTGCGCGCAGCCGGTGGCCACCTTTCCTCCCCAGTCAGGAAGCCTCCGGAGGCAGACCACGTGGCCCATCCACCTGCTGGTCCTCAGGACACCCCTGGGGGCAAAGTGGGAACCCTCCTGGCCTCAGCAGTTGGTCCCGTCTTCCAGGGTTGGCTCCCACCCTGTCTGGTTCCAAGGGGTCCCTCTAAAAGTCCGCGTATGATGAACCCTTTCCTGCCCGGTTAGGAGGTGAGCTTACACCACCCAATTCTCAGCTTTTCGCTGGTCATTATCCGCTTAACACATGTGAGGAATGTCTCAGCCTTATACCTCATTAGCATGAGTGATTTGGGGAGGCAGTAAACCATCCTCTCCCCAATGGAGCCAGATTCCAGCACCATTTTTTTTTCTAAGACCCTTACAAAGAAAGCTATTACAGGTTTGGAGAGATTGATTTTATTTAAAACCGAATATGTATGAAAGCTGGCAGAGTGGTTATGACATAAATTACTTTGATCTATTGAGTGCAAAGGCAAGTGCAATTTCTCTCTCCCTTTTAGCTGTGTTCAGCAGAGGGTTGTTGATTTATCTTTTTGCGCATTTCAATCGGATGGAGGTTGCTTTTAACTCTAGGGAAGAGGGGACAGACAGCCTGCGTGGAGGGACTTGCAGGAGCACAGAAAATGAAAAAGGAAGGAAAGAGACCCCTCCTCCAATCTTGGGGTCCTCAAACGATACTCTCTGGCCTGCTCCCGCCTCCCCACTTGGCCCGGCCCCATGCAGAAGGAATCACACAGCAGATGAAAGAAATGTCTCGCATGGAAATCAATAAGCAGTTTATTATGTAGTTATCCGAGCTCAATTTTTGTATAACAAATGATAATTACATGTAATAAATATCAAACCCTCCTCATTGAGAAACAGATCAAGAATATATTCCATGATCGTCTCATTTTCTCACACCCCCTGCGTCCCACAGAGCCGCTGGGGCGTCTGTGGTGCCCACAGCGGGCGCGGAGGCTGCCTCTTCTCACAACGCAGCCCCAGCTCTGCACACCTCGGGTGGTCAGAGCCACCAGACTGTCAGGGCGTCCGGGTCTCCTGCCGTTCTCAGGCCCTGTGTGCGTTGATCTCTACGTGACTGTATGATTACAAAAATAAGCCACCTGAAATGTTGAGGTATTCTACTCTAAGTCCCTACCACTCTTCCTAACACGACTTTTTGGGTGATCGCTTTTTATTTCCTGATTTGTAGTTTCATTTTTATAAAATGCCCAACTCCGACACATGTCGGTTTAATTCGAGATGTGCTGCTCGGCCCTGACCTGCCCGTCCGTGCGTGAGCGCACGCCCTGCTCTAAGGGTGCACTTCACGAGGGGCCCGGTGGGTCCCCTCCACCGTAATGGATGTTTATTGGTGTATTTTTTTCTACCATTATTGCATGAATTTGCGGTTCTACTTCAAATGCATTGCAAAATCTGGTATTGTTCAGTTCTTTTAAAAAGTCACAAAAGGAGGTAAGGAAAACATTTAGATTCTTTTTTGTTCACTTACACAATTTTTAGTATTTTGGAGGAATCTTTAAAGTTTTCAGGTATTTTTTTATAGCCTTGATTTTATTAATTGCTACTTAGTGTAATTAAGAAAATAAATGAGACTTTTGGCAACAGTGGACACTTTGTAACGACTGTTGATATCTGTGTTCACTCAAGGATTGGGGGAGGACCTGTGTTTATAGAAATTCAGCATTTCAGACCCCTAGCCCTAGAATGGAATCTAATTCTTAAACCTACAGATTTGGAATCCAAATACCAGTTTTGTGCTTACAGTTGAGTGATCTTCAGCATTGTTTATACTTCTTCTGCATCCCTTTTAATAAAATGGAGGTGATACTCCTTAATCAAGAGGATTATTATGTGTTGTAAAGTTAGATGCAAGTCTCAGACTCAGCCTTTGGTTGGTTGTGACCTTTGGCAAGTCCTTTAAACTCTCTCAATCTGTTTCTGCCGCAGTAAAATTAGAGATAGCAATTTAGAATAATAAATCCTCTCTTACAAATTGGCTGTAAAGGACTAATATGTGTAGCTGCTTTTTCTAACATACCATACAAAATATAATTTATGTTGATGTTAATAGGCCAGGTTACTGAGGAAGGAGAGAAGAAGGGAGGGGAGGAGGGTCGGGGCACTTGGTTTCACATCCATTAAGGAAAGCAGTGCTTTTGGGTGTCACATCGAACACTTGCCACCTCACCCTCAGCCACCCGACTCGGCAGGCCCCTTCTGCTCTGAGGCGCAGGTTGTACCCTGTTAGATTTGACTCAGTCACGTCTTTAATCTTGTTAAACTATGTAGCACAACAAAACCAACTCCAGGAAAGGATTGCTGAGGCCCTCGGGTTGATTGAAAGTGCTTGTCAATGGTGGTGTCCTGTCCACGTGCAATGAATTTCATTAGGACTTTGTTGTCTGCGTGGAGTGGCTGAGGATGTCCACGGGACGGGTTAATCAGTTTCCAAGCTGGCACACTTGGGCGAGGTAACGACCGGCCCAGACGCTCTCCGGCTCACAGGGCTTCAAGGAATTAGTGGAATGGGGGAGGAATCCAACTTTCAATTAAGAAGTTGCCAAGTGTTCTTTTCTAACTAGAAAATGAACCATGGCTGATAATTTCCTTCTTTTTCTCCATGACATATAAAAGATTTTTTTAAAAAGGACCCTAAGAAAAGGACATCATTTACATCTTTCAAAGTGTAGTGCTATTGGCTGCATCCCTGAGTGTAAATGAGTTGCAATAAAAACGATAAAAGAAAAAAAGAAAAGAAAGAAACAAGCTTTTCAGTCCATTTTGGCTATCCTCAAAAGGCTAAAAAGCAATATATATATAAACATGTTATATGTTTTTCTATATATAACTATGCCTATATATATAAGCTATGTGTGTGTATGCGTATGTATGTTATGCCTATAGTTATATATTACATATTAGTAGGGACAGCTAAATCATTGATCTGTAAAACATGCAAAAGGAGGCTATACAGAGAGAACCAACCCAAGTTATCATTTCCATCGTGGGGAGCCCTCCTCCTGGTTATTACACTCATAAAATGCCTATAAAAGTGACATCATGCAGTTCCATATTTATAGGCCATCAATGTCCCATGGATCAAATTGGTGGAGTTTACAAGGCAAGAGATGGTTTCCCCCGTTTAACCACTACCTTTCCTTTGTCCGCCGGACTCTGAACGCCAGTCTGCTCCTCCGACTGCTCTGCGGCCTCGGGCACAGTGACGGTCTGTAATCCAACCTTGGATGGCGGCAGAGGGCTCACCGAAGCCCAGACCTCCGCCAGCCCTGCTGTCCCATCCGTGTCACCGTTTTGAGTCCAGTGACCAGCTGGGTTTGAGCTGGGGGCAGAGTGGTTTGCAATGGAAAATGGCGTTTCAGGGATGTCCCCATCTGCAGTTCTCCCTGGCCACCAGGGGCCGGGTGGGCCAGGGTCTGTCTGTCCCTGATGAGCCTGAGAACTGGGGCTCAGGACGGTCTGCCCACAGGGTGCTGCCCGCAGGTATTGAAAATAAAAACCCGCCGCTAAGTTAAAATCCTCCATTTTGGGGCTTTACTCCCTTCGAAAAATGAGAAAGGTTCCCTCTTTCCTCTTCATGGTTAAACACCAGTGAGCTTCCGGGGGAAGAGTCATGGGGACGATGGAGGCCTCCCCGGGGGTGCCACGTATCTGCATCACTGTGCGGCTTCTGGCTGGGGGAAGGTGCCTGCCATTTCCCTGCCGCTGAGCTGGTCGTCTCTTCCTCCGTCCATCTGATGCTGAGACCGAGACAGGAGGCCACACGGCAGGAGCCACAGGGATTCCGAGTGGCAGTCACCGAGGTTTATGCCCAAAGGCGCGTCATCAGAGACCCGGCAGGGCTGCCCCTCAGCGTCCACAGTCCCCAGGACTGCGTGCTGGCTTCTGAACAATGTGGCAAGCGTTCCAGTGTGCGAGCTGTTCAGGTGCAGGGGAACCCACGAGGCGCTTAGCAGTTTGGAGTGGTTGGAGGGGAATTGTGGGCGGCGGGTGGCGGCTGGAAGGAACGGGCGGAAGGAGATGGGGCCAAGCAGGGCCTGAGTCAGCAGTGCGAGGGGCCAGGGCAAGCCGGAGCCGATGACAGCTCCCTGTCTCCGTGCCCGCTCCACGCAGCGTGTCCTTCCATCCGGGCGCTTTCCGGGGCGGCTGCACTTACACAGGCTGCCTGCACGCCGCTGTGGGACCTTGACGGGGGAAGGTGCCTATTCTTTCTCTCCCAAGTGCCCAGAACAGTGCTCGGCTCAGTAGTCCTCATACGACTGTAATCCTTGGAAGATTAAAAGTGTGGACAGAGGAATCAGACAGACCTGGTGGGAGTCCTGGTCTGCTACCTACCTACCAGGACCTTGCTCAGTGTACTGCCTATGCACAATAGTTAATACTAATTCTTATTATTATGACTAACACTTAGTGTTGACTCTGTGCCTGGCATTGATAAACTTTACATGCATTGTCTCATTTAATTCTTGTAGGTAATTTGTATCATAGATACGATTTTATTCCCACAATTCAGTTGATACAGAGTAATGCATACATGATATAATGCATTTAAATTATAATATCTGATGTACAGTTTTTTAACATTTATTGATAGATGAGCAGAATGTCTAAAGTGTTTGTTTTTCACCTTAGTTTGAGAAATACAATGTTGACACTACACATGCAGTACCTAACCTGTCTCCATGCATTTGTTATCTGTTAACTGTGTAATTTCCCCAAACTTAGTGGCTTAGGTCAGCAATAAATGTGTATTATCTCACACAGCCTTTGTGGGTCTGGACTCCAGGAGCAGCTTAGCTGGTGCTTCCAGCTCAGACCTCCCCTGAGATGGTGGCCAGGATTTTGGCTGGGCCTGCAGCCGTCTGAAGGCTGGCCGGGGACCAGCGGGGCCGCTTCCCAGCTGGCCCCTTCACGTGCCTGACAAGGTTGTCAGCAGGAGGCTCCAGTCCCTTGCCGTGAGGGCGGCTCCATGGGGCTGCTTGAGTGTCCTCACGTCATGGCAGCTGGCATCTCCCAGACTGAGTGACACGAGAGGGCAGGACTAAAGCCGCTTTGACTTTTGTGACCTCACCTTGAAAGTCACACACTGTCATTTTTGTGATGATCCTTTAGATGGGGCACCATTGAAAGGCATGGAAATCAGGAGGCAGGAAACACGGAAAGCCACCCAGAGATCGGCTACCACAGCCTCGGTTAAGGTGACGATGAAATCAGAAAGATCGCAGGGTCAAATCTGTACAAAAATTAGCATGACCTCGGGTGTGCTGGGTGAGTAGTGCAGGACCAAGGGCGTGAACAATGCAAAGGGGACAGAGACCAGACTCAGTCTGGTCTGGGTGCATGGTTCAGGATGCGGAACATGAATTCAGTGGTCCATGTAGAGAAGGAATTTCTTTGAAAACTTGACTATCCTCTCTGGAAGATCAGGTGGGTGGCGTGGAGACAGCCTGGATAGCATCCCTGTCAGAGTTACAAACAGGAAGAAATATACAATCAAGGCAGATCCTCCACAACAGAGTTCAAAAATAAATCCTCTATCTGGTCAGCAGAGTCACAAAAGACAGCGTGTTTCGGATAATGCTAATAACTGGCCCAAAAGTTATGGCTGCTAAGTTAAACCTGCAATTTAAGTAGAAATAAAAGAAAAAAAACACGTTGTGAAAATGAGGAAAGTAGTAAAGACCTGGTTCCAAAAAACAGAATTCCTATGTGGCAGTATCTTTGGCCAAGGTATGATGGTTTTAGATCAGCAAATCTGGGTCACATGTGTCCCAAGGAAGTAACAAGCCTTCATTGTTTTTGAGCAGAAAAGAGTGGAGGAGGGAGAAAAGATGAGAAAGATTTCCAGCAAGACATAGACAGTTCCTGCAAAGAAGTTATAATAATTTTATTATTCTCCATTACAAGTGGTTGACCTGTACTCAGGGCCAAGTTCAGCGGTCAGTTCTGCGGTGGCACATCATGTTATATATATCTTTAAGTTCAGAGTCACGTGGGCTCTGCAGACACTGTCTGTTTTTCCCCCCCCCCCCCCCCCGTCATGCTGAGGAACAAAGCCGGTTCTGCATTCCAGCATAATTCAGTCTTCATTAGCCTAAGCTATGACTTGTTCATGATTACGTTCAACTTCAGTGTTTACAGATTCATTTTCATAATATTCCCTCGGGGTTTATTATTTCCATTTGTAAAAATCCGCTAAGTCCTCTAAGTCAGAGTGTGCCAGTGTAGTTTGCCAGGGGTGGTTGCGCTGGCCCACTCTCGGCTGGGAGCTTTGCAGCGGCAGAGAGATGGCGCTCTGCTTGAGGGACCTTGAGTTTCAGGCTCCTTTGCTTTCGCAGACGTCTGTGGTATTGGACGGGTGACAGCGTCGGGGGCGGGGAGTGGGCTTGGAGAACACAGGTGCATTGTGGGTATGGGTCTGGCGTATCCTGGATAACTATGTCGCCTGGCCTCTGCTCCCTCCCACGCCCACCAGATCCTCCCCGTGGTGAATCGCCTTGTTGTGCATTTGAAAACTCTCTGTCATGGTGGGTGTGGGCTGGGCAAGGTCTCGTTAGCGTTTTTTGCCTTTGAATATGTACTGATTCCAAAGCGGTAGGCTTGGAGAATCGGGCTTTGGAGTTGTAGCATAATACATTCATTTGTTCATTCAACCCGCATATTTTATTGTATTTATTAGGGTGACATTGGTTAATAAAATTATATAGGTTTCAAGTATATACTTCTATAATGCATCATCTGTATATTGTGTTTAGTGTTCACCACCCTAAGTCAAGTCTCCTTCCATCGCCATTTATCACCCCTTTACACTCTCCTACCTCCAGGCATCTCAGGGGCCTCTTTTCCTGGAAGGAAATTTGGGGGAGGAAGCTCAGCGGGACTAACTGCAGCCTCAGTCGCTGTGTTGATCGTGGGCTGCAAATGGTGCTCGTTCTTTCTTCTTCACCATCCGTTCTGAACCCCCCTCGTCCTCTGAGTCCATCTCTGTGGGTCTGGAGTCCGCTGGGCGGGGCGGCCCCAACCTTCGCCATGGAGGGCAGCCGTATTCATTTCATACCACAGCTGCTGCGGACGTCCACTCACGGTGACAGTGGGCGAGGGGCCACGGAGACACTGCGTGGACCGCGGGGTCCACGCGCCCCTCTCCTTGTTCCCGTTGTGTGAAAGCAGCCCTGTGTCCTGCTGGTCCGTGTCCCTTCTAAGGTGGTGACTCCCCTTCTTATCTGTTGGTCTCTGGCAGAAGAAATCCAGAGGCCTAGAAGCAGCAGTAGCTCACTGTTTCCGAGGACTCTGCTGACAGGAGGGCACCGCTTTCGGTGACAAGGACTTCACACCCTGCAGACGCCGCAGTGTCAGTGACAGAAGCAGGATGTTCCCTGGGCGTCCCTGGAGGAAGGGGTTCGGGCCGCTCCTACTTTCACCCCAGGTTCCTGACCCTCTGTGTCCTTCCCCCGGGGACCTGGGGCCATAGAGAAGGCTCCGATGTAATGCCGGTGCAGCACCTTGGAGGCTGGCAGCCCATCCTCGCAGAGTTTTGTTTCCGAGTCGGCCCCTGCTCTCAGCCGGCCATCCCGCAGCCTGGGGTCGGCTGCTCCTGGATGAAAACGTCCGTGCTGAGATCGGAGCATCCAGCCCCAGGCCCACGCTGCGTCTGGCAGGTCGCGGGTCCAAGCTCTAGCGCATGGACTGTGCCCCTGCAGGCCCGGCCAGCGAGGGGCCCCAGGCGAGCGTGGCGCTGGCCCAGGCTCTTGGGTGAGAACACGCAGCTCCGTGGCCCGGGTCCGCATCTGTCTGAGGACAGTACCCTGGTCCTTCCTGGCTGGAAGGACGTTAGTGCATTCAGCTTTCCACCACGTCGGTGTCTGTATCATTCAGGGGTCCCCGCGTAAGACGTTACTCTAAAATTTAGCAGCTTAAAACAGCAAACATTTCTGATCTCATAACATTTGTAAAAATAGGAATTCTGGGTCCCAGGTGTCTCACAGTGTCTCCTGGGTCTGCTGTCGCCGAAAAGCGTAGCCGGGCCGGAGGTCCACTTCCCTAGGTATGACTGCAAACCTTTTGTGGGCCAGACCTCTCTGTTGTGCCTTCTTTTTGTCATTCATCACAGAAAGCCCAGCTCAGGGTGGGGAGAAGCCTCTACGTGGGGATCAAGTACCGCCTGTTGGGCATCAGACTTGCTTTTTGCATATGTTACGAGTTGTGTCTTCATAACTTCTCTGTAAACTATGGATTATTATTTCACTTTTACGCTTGAGGAAACTGGTGCTCAGAAAGTTGAAATAAGTTGTCTAAGACACAGTTACTAAGTGTGAAATAGGGTACAGACGCTGATATTTATCGCTTCCAACCCCACACTCCACGAGGAACTGAATTAAGTCGTATTTAATTCCTGAGCCGCGGTTGCCTGAAAAATGAACTTCCGTGACCTGCATTTGTTCCCATGTGTCCGCGGGGCCCATGGGTCAGCACGCTTCCCCTACCCCGCTCTGAGCAGGTGGGAGAGGTGTCCCAGGGTGGCCCACCCAGTGAGGAGGAGAACCGGTGGCTGCTTATTAAGCTCTGAGGAGGGGACGACCTCTTCTTAGTGTCTGCACAGTATGGCGTTGTGTTTAATAACCCTGAATGTGAAAAATCAAGGACATAAAAAAATCCTCATTACAACTCTCCAGGCATCTTGGGTCCAAGAACTGGCTACTTTGCTTTATTAAAATGAGAGAACATCAAGACATAACAGGAAATCAGAGATTCCCCAGTACAACTGGCTCTAATTTCAGATGAGAAAACAGCTCCAGAGAGGTTAAGATGACATACTCAAGGCTATGTGGTTCACGGTCGAGCTGGGGATGGAATCCCATTCCTTGTCCCCCAGGACAGGGGTCCTGCCCGGGAGTCTCAGCGGCCCGGGTGAAATAGCGCACCCCCTTAGCCCTTGGAAGAATAGGCTGAAATGTGAAGGGTTCTTTCATATTTTGAACTTCTTTTGCCCTCTCCCCCACCCCCACCTCAGTTAAAGTGTTATAGTGCACATAAAACAGTGGTCTAATAAACTGTTGGGTAATTATTTGACTAAAGTACGAGATGGGAATTTGCTTCAAGCGTTTAGAGAGGGGGAAGGTGGAGGGTTCTCTCCGCACTAGAGCTAAGCAGCTCCTACCAGTTGTGATCCTCGCACAGATAACTCAGTCTACAGACTACAATGGGGGGCGGGGGGGGGGAAAGAGGGTAGAACCTGACCTTCCACCCGGGAGGGACCAGAGCAGGCCCACTCTAGAGGGGAGGGATGAAGACAGAGCCTGGAGGAAGGGACCTGCTTCTCTGCTTTAGCCTGAGCGCAGGCCAGCATCAGGGCTGTGTTGGAAGGCCGCAAAAACAAAACAAAGTATTTTTAAAAAGTACCTTAAAAAATTAAATCTCCCACCTCTGTGGCCCGCGGTATCGGAGGGCAGAGAGTGGGGCGATCACAATGACTAGGAAGTCGGGAGGGTGATCAGAAGGAGGGAGCCCGAGACGGAAGCCTGGGACTCCAGGGACAAAGGCCGCCCCAGTCACTTGGGCGACTCTTGAACTGTGCAAGTGTGAGACGGATTTTAGATACGAAGAAAAAATTGAAACAAAATTTGAGCTGTCACCCAAAAGCCAGAGTCTGCAGTTTGAGTCTAATCAAATTAAGTGCCTGATTAAACAAAGCAAACAGATGAATAATCCAATAAAACACCATTCAGAAGAATACAACGAATCTATAGTCTCCAGATAGATCGTGCCCAGGACAGAGTTAGACAGCACTCCACGGAGGAAGAACCGGGACTGTCGGGAGAGAAGGAGCTACGCCAGCTTCCACCACTGACCCGCTCACCTTCCCTCCTACGTCGGGCTTCCCCGTAACTGCCCATCAGCGCTGCTAAGAGGTGGTTTGCAGGCCTTTGACGTGGGGGAGTTCCGAGATGGCTCCCATCCCCAGCGTTCTGCGAGCTTGCTGCTCTGTCCTCCTCCTTGGAAGGGAGCCTCAGAAAAGCCCTGTGGTCGTCGCTGCTCTATAATTTGTAACTGATACCTGCAATAGTGTGAGCAGTGCTTCTCAGACCTTCGCGTGTGCTCACATCAGCCGGGGTCCTGTTCCAGTCTGTTTCAAGGAGGCTGGGGTGGGTAGCTGAGTTGGTCAGCGTGCCGTCCCGCGATGCTAAGGTTGCAGGCTCAGTCCCTGGTCAGGGCACCTATGAGGATCAACCAATGAAGGTATGAATAGTGAAACAACAAATTGATGTCTCTCTCTCTTTCCCTTCCTGTCTCTCTCTCAAAATCAATTCTAAAACGTTTAAGGACCCTGGGATGGGGCTTGGGGGGCGGGGTGGGAGGGGGCGCCTGCATGTCTAACGAGGCCCAATGTTATAGATGACATTGTTGGTTCAAAAATCACACTTTGAGCAGCCCGTTTCTCAGGGACACCATGTCCTAGTGAGATGCTGGGCAGGGAGAGTTTCGGCAGCCCCGCGAGCGCGGTGGGGGCCTCTGGATGCTCTCGCTGCTCTCGCAGGCCTGCAGAGCACCCGCAGCTGCCAGTCTGAGAGGTGCTGCGGACGTCCGCTGCGTTCTAACTCGGCGTTTCCTGAATTAATTTCACCTCGGAATGTCTTTTTGAAAAACAAATTCTATTGCACAGCACAGAACGGGTGCTATATAAAACACGGTTTTAGGGAAATTTTTATTGTAAGAGAATCTTAAAAGAAATGCATAAATCTGTGGTTTTCTGTGCTTGTTCAGTCTCAGTGTCTGTGTTGTCAGAGGAAGCACCTTCTCAGATTTTTAAATAATCAAATATACAGCCTCCTTAAATTTTGCTTAAAGTTGCAAGCAAAACTGGTTTCCAAGGCTAAACCTTTGGGAACCAATTCAAGAAAAATAGGTGTGTCAGGCGTCGCCATGAGTAGGTGTGGCTGATGGCGCCAACTACAGCAGGGTGATTTGAGGGCCTCAGGAAATGCCCCAGCCTCGAGGTCGCGCCGTCCTCAGGTTGCGTCCCCCTCGGCTGGTGAGTTATCCCTCCAGGTCCCCTTTCCTTTAGTGCTGCTCTGAAGTGAGCAGGCGCCCCGGGGCTGAGCACCGGGTCCCCAGCACACAAGCCAGGAACAGCGGCTGCGAGCCCTCGTTTCCCACGTGGACGGCATTGGCAATCATGAGGCGCAAGGGCCTCTGCCCCACGGCCATGGCCAGCCCTCCTCTAAGGGTTCCCACATAGCCTCGACCTTCCCAACCACCGATGGGAAAACAAGGGCACGGATGGCCACCTCCGCTGAACAGCTGAGACGATGGCAGCAGAGCGGGCAAGTCCTCTGTCTCCTGGAAGAGTCACGAAAAAGGGGACCTAAGGAGCCTGAGAGTTAGCCAAGTTCTCTTATGGGCTGGGCCCTCCGTGGAGGGTCATGTAACCCCATCGTACAGATTGGAAAACTGAGGTCTGAGGAAACTTGTCGTTTGTCCAGTCAATAAATGGGGAACTGGGATTCAGGCCGGTCTGTTTGACTCCAGTGCGTGCAGCGTGGACTCCTTCCTTATTTCTTCCCTGTCTGAATCACTAGTGGCTGCCAGGCCTTGATGAGGGGCGAGTCTTCAGGAGGATAACGAGGAGCAAGGTCAGGCGCCCGCCGCAGACCCGTGTCCTGTGCTGCTGCAGCCCGCCCAAGGCCGGCCTGGCGTTTTCCTGCGATTTCCTTTTTTTCTTTTAAATATATTGTACAATATCTGGTACAAGATGAGGTCATTGCCATCTCATTAGTTCTTAATGCCTTTTCCTGAAGAACTTCTTCACAGGGTACATTTTTATATCGTTCATCTCAGAGAAACACTAAAAATTTGTTTTTGCACATGACATAAAATCTCTTTCTGGAGAGTGATCCAGCCCCCCTGGCTCCCATCCCCGCTCCCTGCAACTTTGTCTGAAACCTTAAAAACATCTTCCTAAGCAAAAACACTGTTGGCAGAGAAAGAAAAACAGGAAACCACCTTATAACGTTTTATACAGACGCGCAGGCAGACCCACCTCTGTGACAGGTCAGGTTGTGGATTCGGAAGGGCGTGGGGATCAGACCCGGTGCACACGCAGATCAAACAGGCCCCCGCTGCCCGCGCTGCCCGAATGATCCAGCCAGGCCCAGTGCGGACCTTCTGTTTCTCAGCTTGAGCAATCCTTCTCGAAAGAGGGACTTTCAGCCGTCTGCTTCGACGGCCGTTTGTGCCATGTCCTCAGTGTGAGTCGGCATTTGTCCTAGGATTTCACGCTCTACATGTCGAATGTGTCTTATGGATCATTTAAAATGCTATTGTTTGCAGTCAGCCAAAGTAAAAATACGTGTGCTGCCCACATCACTAAGTCACTTTCACATTCCACGGAGTGCCACTCGGGACGGTAGGTGACCACGGACCAGGCACCGGGCTGGCCGTCGTCCCAGGCATCATCTCGCTTGAAGTTAATAATGACAACAATAATAATAACAGCACTCAGTTATTTACCAGAGTGTGCACTGGGAGCTGTGATGTGTGTTTGCGTGCTGCTGGATTCAGTGTCCACTATGATCCTCTGTGTTGGACAGGACTTCCCAAACCTACTAGCCCATGAGAATCCACTGAGGGACTTCATGCACAGGAGTCCTAATCAAGACCACGTGAGTTATAATCTCTGGGGTGGAAACATGAAATCTCTCTTTCAGTAGCTTCCTGGGGAAGAACGAGGCAGCCTGAAGTGAAGCAGCATCTGGGAAAGGTAAGACAAGGGTTGTTATCGTGCATTCGTTCATTAGGAAAACGAAGGGCACAGCGACGGTGTGGATCCAAGATGTGTCAGGTTGTCACTAATGGCCTGGGGCGGTGGAAGTTTCCTGACTTGGGGGTGACCATCCTCTCTTCTGGTTTGCTCCTTCAGCCCTCCCAACATCTTTGTGAACGTTTCGTCTGTGCTGGAAATGCAAGCGTGGCTACCCTCCTGGGCTCGGCGTTCACTGGTGGGGTAACTTAGTTACTGGACGGTGACCCTGCTTCTTGTCCAGAGAGCAGGGTGGAGAGTCAGCCGCAGGGCCTGTGACTGCAGAACCCCGTTCTTAGCCAAGACCACAGGCGTCAGAAGCCCGGCACAACCGAGGACGCACTGCTGCAGGGCGGGTGAGCTGCCTCGTGTGGGTCGTTCTGTGAGGACTCAGGAAATCCGTACTGAGGACTTCCTCCGTGGCGGCCGCCGTGCTAGGTCCTGGGGATAGAGTTAAATAAGACACAGGTCCTGGTACGTTCCTGGAAGGAAGAGCCACAGGAAGTTAATTAGAAGATGATGTAAGCTCAAGACCGTCTTCTGAGGATGGGCTAATGTTAACGTGACTGTTACTCTGACAGCTGGGGAGACACCAAGGAGGACAGCAGTTGGGGCTGACGCAGCTGTACCCGGTACTGACTGCCCTGCTTCCCCATGGCTCCCCTGCGCTGTTCACTCAGTTGTTCGATCCGATCACAGCCCGGAGTGCTTCACAGCGGGTCGTCTCTATGCCTTGGAGATAGAGCACTTGAACAGCATGAGAGGGTATTTGATCTCACGGAGCTTCCATTTTTAGGGAGAGACCATCAGGGAGTAAGGAAGCAAATAAGGTCATTTCATTTTATGTGAAGTGCTCTCAAGAAAGTAAATGGAGATTAGAGAGGGCGATGGGGAGATTTGGGGTACACTTCATTAGAGGGGGCGGAAGTGTAGAGGTCACTGTCCTTGTCCTTGAGGAGACAGTGCAGGGCGCCACCTGGGTCTGCAAGGCACGGCTGGAAAGCGGGCCTCAGCTCCCAGGTGCTGCCTGGGAGAACACAGCACGTGCGGGGCCGCCTCCGCGGGGCCCTTCCTGTCAGGAAGCGCCCTTCTCCCCGGCTGGAATGCCTTCTACAGTCTGGCTGTCACTTGCCTCTCCAGCCTCAGTCTCTTTTCTTAATCAAAGAGAACCAGAGCCAGGCACTCATGAGAGAGGTAAAGAGAGATTTTATTCAAACACTACGGCACTGGGGGAAGAGACATCAGCGTAGACATGAGCTCAGTTTTGAATACAAGGAAAGGTGGCGATTTATAGTTTAAGAACAGGCCGGGGCATGGTGGCCCAGCTCTGAGCATTTACTAAAAATCATAGATTTGTAGACTTTCAAAGGGTGAGTTGTATATAAATTATTCCTCAACAAAGCTGTTCGTTAATACACGGACTAACTTGTGTCGTAAAGGAGGGGATAAGCAAACACTTTACATTTTGTTGAAAGTTAGATATTTGTAATTTACATATTTTTAAATGCATCTAGTTTTCCAGATTTGGGTCACTTTTTACCTCTGACTTGGGGCATTTCACTTTCTCTTTCTGTGTCTCTATTCTTCTGTCTGTGCTGGAGAAGGTTGAACTAGGTCGTTTCTGATATCTCTTCCCTCCCTGGTTTTGTAGAATTCTTCAAACAGCTTCGTTTCCTCCATGGTCTGCCTGTTAATCACCTGCCGCCTGCCTCTGTGTCAGGTCAGGGGTCAGGAGGGACCGTCCTGCGCTTTCTGCAGGTACTCAGTCAAGAACCTTGAGAGGGTGGCACCAGCCAGGCTCCCCGCCCTGGGGAGCTGCGTGCAGCTGGCTGAAAACGGAGCGGGATGTGGCCAATGTATTTGAAGTGGGTGTGCTCACTTTTAAACTTATTTTTACATTAAAGATCATTTCACTTCGGCTTACCCACACATGAACCGCAGCATTAAAATTGAAGCAGAATCGATTTCTGCCTCCCAGGGCTTGTTGGTCTAGCTTATGGACATGGCGTACTGTCGGAAGCCCAGAAATTCTTTTATCGCTGTGGGTGAAAACCTGTAGATTTATTCTTTTTTCTTTTGCTGATCCTGACGTCTTTTGACATAGATACGATGCCCTTGTGAAGCACCGAAGGGGCAATTTGTGAAATGGCATGGGACTCCTGCTTTGTAATTACAAAGGGATGCTTCTCGAGCTGCACTGTGCATACTGATTGGCTGGGGAGCTTGCTAAAGTGTAAGTGCTGGCATGGTGGTTCGGGGAGGGTCCGGCTGCCCGCCGCCGGCCCACGGCCCTCTCTCTGAGAAGCAGGGCGTTGGGTGAAAGCAGAGACCGCGGGAGGGAGGGGTTCCGGGAGCGCCCTACCATCACTGGTGGTGAGAACAGCCTGCCCCGGGGGTAAGAAGCCCCAGTGCGGTGTTGGCCGGTGAAGGGGGCCCCACCGAGGCTGCGCGGAGCGCCCTGGGAGGGATTGGCGGATGGGGTCCGCGCCGGCCCGCTGATGTCTCCTCTCGCTGTGAGAACGCGTGTGCCCGTGTCCTTAGGTTCTCCTCCCACCGTGGACTGCGCGCATGCCCACCCGTTCCTGTGAAGTTACTTACCATGCTCTCCTGTACTGATTGTATGCATTTTCTGGACCATGCTTTGCTTGCGTGCGCGACCCTGGCGGGACATACAGGCTCATTGGTTGTAGGCCCTGCCCTGCCGTGTTCTTGTCCTGGGTCAGAAAAGACGAGCTTGCCCGTCTTCCCGTTTCAGGTCAGGGAGCGTGCCCGCGAGGGCCCAGGTGTCTCAGACCCTCCTGTTGCTGCTGGGGACGCAGGGCCTCCGGCATTCTCCTCCGCAGGTGCCACTCCCTGAGAGCGAGAACTTAGGCCTCTTGGCTCAATAGGTGTTTTCCCCCGAATATGGCATTTTGGCATTACATCGATGAATAAAGATGATACTTTATCCTCAATCAACTATAGGTCTCTATGTGTGTCCCTCACTGACCCAGAGCTGCTCAGTTTCGGGGGACTCTCCCACCCTTGATACCTGGTCACCGGGGCCTGCCTTCAGCAGGGACCCTAAGGTAGCTCAGCCCGAGTGCCCCGCCCTGGCTGTCTGCTCCTCGTGGCTTTCCATCCACTCACCGCCCCTCCCCCCCGCCCCACCTCCCGTCCCCGCCTGCTCCTGCGCTTCAAATCGCCGCTTTTCCTTGAAGTCAGAACCGAGCTCACTTCTAGGCTGAAGTCTCTTCCCCGCACCGCAGCAGTGTTTGAATAAAACCTGCCTTCATCGCTCTCACGAGTGTCTGGCTCTGGCTCTCTCTGACTCAGGGGAGAGACTGGGCTGGAAAGGTGAGTAATAGCCAGGTTGTTACAGGGTTTAATCCACACAGGGCCGTTGTGGGGCTTTGAAAACTCTGTCGTCACGGTTTGCTCACATGTTACAAAAGTCAGGCTCATGGGATAATAGGAGCGGGAGTGGATGCATGGAGGAGAACAGTCCGAAATCTCAGATAAATTGATACAAATAAAGTGGGTTGATTGTTGCATGGCGAAAAGATGGTCAGTAGAAGGTGACAGTTGAGGTGGGAGCGAGGTGGCGGCAGGCTGGTGAGCGGCAGGCAGCGGGGAAGGGAGGAGGGGCGGGGTGTTGTCTAGGTGACTGCAGGCCAGGCCGCGATACCTCCCGCGTGCAGGGACGTGAGCTCAACGCGCAGCGGCCCCTTTTCACCCCGTGTGACTGATTCGGTAAGGATAGAACGAAAACGGTCCCTTATGATCCATTGTCATCCTAAAAGTCACCTGATGCTACCTAACCTCGTGCCACCCCATGGGTGCGCTGACCGCTTCCCTGCTGGCGATGTGGTGTTCCCAAGCACTCCGTCACCTCTTCCTGGAAGGCTGCCCCTCTTCCTCTGTTGCCAGACATCTCCCATTGCCCCTCGAGGTCTGTGAGGAGGTTAATGAAATATCTAAACAAGAAGGGATGTATCAGTCAGCCTGGGCTGCCATAACAAGAGACCGCGGCCTCGGGGGGGCCAACAGTGGAGGCTGGAGTCCAAGGTCAAGGTGCCGGCAGGGCTGGCTCCTGCTGGCGAGGCCCCTCTCCGGCTTGCGGATGGCCGCCTTCCTGCCGAGTGCTCACGAGCCCTCTCCTCTGGGCACGCACGTGGTTGTCTTCCCCTTCTTCTCAGGACATCGGTCCTCTTGGGCTAGGGCCCCACCTTCCTGACTTTATTTATCCGCAGTTTCCTCCTTGAAGGTGCTGTCTCCAAACACAGTCACTTTGGGGATTAAGACTTGAACACATTTTGGGAGGCTCGAGTCGATCCAGAACAGATGGGAGTTCACTACGGAGTGTGGGTGTGAGGGGAGCGGACTGCTTGTGTTACAGTTTAGGGCATTTTATTCTCAACAGCATTGGATCTATTTTAGGGCAGAACTAGAATCTTAAACTGGAGTCTTGAACATCTGTGAAGTTCTTACTGGGTTGAAGCAAAAAATAATGATGTGCACACTCCACACTATTTCTTGATGAGAATAAGAACTTGGCTGTGAAAAACGTCTGCTTCTGATGCAGCTGGTATCCAGTCGGTGTATTATTAGGACGTGAGGCGTGAGAGTAGAGAATAAAAATGATTCTCCGTCTAGACTTTCAGAACAAGGTATTTCCCCAAAGCAGCTGGTACCCTCTGTAAATTAGCAGCTTTTCAAGGCCTGTAATTTCTTTTTATTTGATTACATCTCAATCTCTTCCATTTTAGAGGAAAGCAAAGTAGATCAAGACAAGACTGAAACAATTCAGAGGCATTGATGCTTGGGTGTATGTTTAAAGAGCCCCTGTTGCAATAATATAGCAACTTGCTCAATGCGTAAGTTAAATAGATTTGGAAAGTCCAGTTGTGGGACAGGATACAGTGAAGGACAAAGCAGCGAGGAATTCTCCTGTTTGAGGGGTCAGCATTAACTCTCCACATCTCCTTTTACGCTGCAACTCTTATTTGTTAGACTGACGGCATCTTGGGTTATGGAACAACGTTCTCTTATTTGTGTGATTGCTCAGTTTTCAGAGCCCTTTCTGACTTCCTATTGCATTTCAACTTCATAAAAGTTACGAGTGTAGTTAGGTTTTTAAAATTCGATTTTGTTAATGAGAACACATCAAGGACAGTTTTAAAATGTTTTATGACTACCTGCTTTGGTACTCAGATTTCCGGAACCACATTCCAGAGGTTTCCATTGGTGGATGGGTAGGCAGTGAACTTAGGATAAGACTAAACCTTGAAAAGACGCGTGAGGAAAAGGAAAATCATTAAAGAATGACAGGCCCTTATTGTTTATGTAGCTTGTGTCCTTTTATTCTGATTAAGTCCTCTCTCAATTAAGCAAAATCTTCTGAAAACCTTTGATAATATTAAGGATAGTATTACTTTCACTGTCCGAGGACCAGACATTCCAATGTCCTACCCTACACCATGTTTATTCTGTCTCTGGAGCCACTAAGAGAGAAGTGCGCCGAGGAAAAGGAACCGACGGGGCACACAGGGTCCCACGTTACTAGAAGCCCGGGAGGCTGGCTCAAGTGTGTGGACTGGGCCCGGGTCTCCCAGGGTCCTCGCCCTGCTGACTGATCCGTAACCTGACTCTCGCTGCTGGCCATCTTCCAGCCAAGGTCATGAAGAGAGAGCTGAACGGTGACAAAAGGGCAACACGGGAAGGGGCAGACTGCGCACCCCTCCCCCGGTCCAGAGGCAGCGGGAGTGGAGCCAGGGGAAGGCGGTCCAGCCAAAGGGGCTCTGCAGGGCCAGGTCTTGGGTCTGCCTGCCGCTTCGGAAGCACCGGCACCAGAATGAGCAGAGAGAGAGGAGGGCTGCCCCTCAGCGTCAGGACAGGGCCACCAGCTCACTGGCAGCGGAGGAAGGGGAGGGGCCCACGGCCATGAAGGGGGGTGGGGGTCTTCAGACCCCGTGGGCCACCGTCCTAGACTCTGGTCAGTCGCATCAATGCCTTTCTCCTGAAGCGGCAGCACAGAAGTGGTGGGCCCAGCCCCCTGGCCCAGCCTGGCCCCACGGTTCCGGTGAAACATTGTGAGTAAAGCAGTCAGGTTGCAGGGTTTTCTCATTTTTCTCTGTTTCGGATACGTTATACCAGAACGTCAGTTAATAATATCAGTAATTCTACTCCAAACACAGCCATATCCCAGTCTCTGAACGCTGGCACACGCAGGACTGAACTGTGCTTGGCTGCCTCCCTGTCATCCAGGAAGTTCTGGTCAGTATTTTAATATTCTTCTCCCTCGGTACCAAAAGAAACGTGGACTTGGGATCACAGCCTGGCTCCAGGTCTGTTGTTAGCAACGGACCCTCTTGTGAGCCCTGTGAGTCTCAGCGAGTTTCTGCCCTTCCGTGGCATAACACTGTGCGTTGTATCCTTCTGTCAGTGAACATCTCGGGGGGCTTATTTTAGGGTGCCCGGTAAGTTCCCTGGTAGGAGGCACGGCCTTCTTAGCTTGAGCACAATGTCGTTGGCATTGTGAATGGGGAACGGAAGATTTGCCTCCCGTCCCCTTGTGCTAAAGAAAAGAGAATTTTAAAAAACAAAAACACTACTGTTTCTAATTACATTTGGTTCCCTTTTACTGAAAATGTAATATTCGTTTTATCTGAAGTTGGTTTCTCTCTCCTCATAAATTCAGTGCGGAGCATATTATTCAACCTTGGGCCCAGGGATGCGGAATTCTGAGAATTTTGGATTACTCACCATGCATTTGATGCAGGAAATTTACTTCTGTTAAAAATAGCCCGAAGGCCTTTTTGGGTGATTTCCGGCTTTAAGTGAGAATTCACTGCCATTTCCATACTTGTTGTGACTCTAAGATTGTGATGGGGTGCCTCCCTGAAAATATGCCAAGTTCTCACAAAGTCGGACCCAACGCTTGATTTCTCTTCCTATTTTTTACATCCCACATGAGGCAACGTGGGACAGTGGACAAGCCTAGGAACTTCACTTTCCTCCAGTTCTGGACTTGAATGCTGATTATTACATGCACTCTTTTTCTGACCAGAGACACGTTCGTAGACCACATCCAACACCCTGTTTCTTTATTTGTATGAAGAGAATAGGAATAAGCACACCAGATAACATGGCGATCAAATAATTCTTTGAAATAGGGATGTTATGAACAAATATGAAAGTGGTTGTTACCTCCAAGATGCTCACTTGCTCCTGTGCTCTGGTTCCCTCCTCAGTGCCTCACCCCTGACTTCCCAGCCAGGACCATTCAGCGGAACGTGGCGTTCTCCCCGGTCTCGCCGGCGGGAGGGCGGCCCTGCCAGGGTCGACGGTCACGTGCTTCCGGTCCTGCTCGGACCAGAGGGGCCCAGAGTTGCTGAACAGTAATGACCCATTGGCCAAATCCAGCTTCCTGTGTGTTTTTATGCAGCCTGCAGGCTAACAGTAGTCTACATTTTACATGGTTGAAAGAAATCAATAGAAGCATATTTTACGACACATGAAAATCTATCGGTATTCAGCCCCAGTGCCCATCAGTAAAGTTTGGCGGAACACAGCACGTTCATTTATTTATGTGTTGTCTGTGGCAGCTTTTACATGACAACTACAGAGCTCAGTTGTGGCGGAGACTGCATCCTCACAAATTCTAAAATATTCCTTTATAGACAGAGTCTGCGGGCCACTGATATAGAAGAGCAAATCCCACTTAAGTAAACCTGCTGCTCCTCTAAGCTTGGCCATTTGTTATTCCTGTGACCTGGTAGAAGTCACCCTCCTCAGATGATGGTCCTTATAATGAAATTATTGTCATTCACCAAAGTGTCTATCAGAGCACTTTGGAAACTCCAAAAACTGTATGTTTGTGATTTTCAAACCTTGTTTTTAGCCTTGAAACCTTTCATTGGCCTAAATCGTACATGAAACCTGCAGATGTAAAGCAGATGTAAGTAGGACAGGTGGCTGAAGCAGGGAAGGGAGCTGGAAACACCAAACGCCCACCCACTACCCCCAGGTCCTTCGCTGAGCTCCTGAGGTTTGGAGGAGAAGAGTTTGAAATCACTGGGCTGTAAGTAAAGACAGCTGTTACTGTCTTTGCTATTACTAAGGTTCCTTTTCTCATTTAAAGATTAATTAGTGCAACTCATGTGCCCGGGACCTCGTTATCCAGTGACTGCAAAATAAGGGGGCATAGAAACAAGCAAATGCAGAAGGACTTCTAGTCGTTGCCCAGGTGGCCAGCTACCGGGGTGTGCTGCGTTCCTGACGTGCACCCCGGAGGTGCCACCAAAGACGATAAGCAGGTTGGCGGACTGGAGCGCTGAGCGTGAAAACCACGGGAAGGTTCAGGAAGGATGGACTGCGGTGGGTCCTGTGCTGAGGGAGATAGTGTCTGGAGGAGAGCAGACTGAGATGACTCAGATGGGGCCAGACTGGGTGTCCATTTTAGACATGCCCTTCTCCCATTTTCCCTCAAGATTGTTCCTGACCGAGGGGGAGCAACAACAACAGACATGGGCTGGCCAAGGATGACAGGGAAACAGCAGCCGGGCTGGTGGTGGTGCTGGTGGTGGTGGTGCTGGTGGTGGTGGTGTGGTATCTAAGACGCAATTAGAGGAGGAGGACCTGACTTTGTGTGTGTGTGCATGTGTGTGTGTGCGCGCGTGTGTGTGTGCACGCGCGCCCAGGTAGACCAGTTGGCCTTCTCATCTCTTTTTCCATTCTATATTCCATAAACCTTCTTGAAAAATAGTGTGGCTCTGCTCAGAGGCACAGGGTGCATCCCTGGGAGGCACAGTACCCTGGGGAGAGGGGTAATGAAGGAGACATCGCTTGCCTTTCCCCCATTCAAATTTCCATCAGAAAACTATGATGTCATGGGGCAGCATCATGAGACCCATGTGGAGTGCAGCCTCCGTGAAGTACAGACAGCAGAGGAGAACATCCAGCCCAAGTGGGCCAAAGGTAATGTCCGGCAGAACAGGGCGCAGATCATTTTCAGAGAGAGGAAGGAAGGTACTTGTAACAAAAAGCAAAGAGATAAGGGAAGATCTTTGTAACAAAAGGCAAAGAAAAAAAATTGGTCATACTGGCTAGAAAAGTAGAGTTGAAATAAATATAATCTGGGTAAAAGAACAGAATATATGTAGTCAAAGGACAAGTTATTGATCTGAAATAATAAGGGCTCCTTCTAGAAACCATCCTAAGGAATAAAGGGAAAACATAACAATGTAGCTAATAGAAATAAAGGATGGAATTAGCTTTTCAACATCTTTAGGAGAGGAATTCCAGGAAGAGAAAAAATATTTGAAAATATATTGGCTGAGAAATTCTGTTTTAAAGGGCAGACAGTATGATGCAGATTAAAACAAACACACAAACACACACACACACTTTCTCACAAAAGGTGAAATTTTACATCACAAAGTCCCAAAGTGTTCAAAGAGAATAAGCAGATCATGTAAAAGAAGACGAAATAGGTTGATGTCATACTTCTCAATAGCAAGAGTGGCTGTAAGAAGCCAAAAGAGGAACACTTTTTACTATATTAAAGGAAATACAGAATTTTATTTCCTTCTTTAAAATGAGGAGAAAATAAAGATATTCTTGAATATATAAGGCCGCTGCCTTTTAGGCCATTCTCTCTAAGCTTCCTGGAAGCATCTTGTAAACCTGTTTTTCCAGCTTATTCCTTTGTGATATATGTCAAGCACCTTTATTTGGAATTCAAAGCCAAGAATTTGGCTCTCTATTCTCCAGGCGAAATAATTCTCTCCCATGAATGCAGTGAGTTTAGAAGATTATTTTTCTTCCTGGATGATAGAAAAAGGGCTACTGGCTACAAGATATATAGAAAAATCTGGATTAATATCTCAAAATATCCTCTCTATGCAACTGCCACAGCGAAGATATACACAGAATGCGCTGAGAACAAGCACAGTAAATGAAGGGGCATGGGCGCCGATCGTCACGTTTCAAGAACGCCACAGATCTTGGAGAACAAGTTTCTGATAAGCATGTGACCCGCACAACACACCTGAGGGCCAGAATGGGCCATCACTCACATCTGTGTCCGCAGGCGTGACCTTCACTTGAAGTGTCGAGACTTTTCTTGAGGTATTGACAGAATAACCTGAGTCATTAACAGCTATCCATCTCCCTTATGTATTGATAGCTCTGTTTGATACGTTGAGTTTCCTCATATTTCTTCCCAATCTTCAGTATCTTCCAAAGCAAAAGCTCCCCCTGCATCTGACAACATGGGGCTATTTTTGATATTTGATGCAGAGTCAGGGGAGCTCCTTTGGGCTCTGTTGCCAGTGGGACAGGGGTGGAAATGCTGCATCGTGTAAATGCAGGGTGGACATAATTTTTGCACCGTGATCCTGCTAGATTTCTGTGCAACAGTTCTACACTGGATGGAGTTAAGCCTTTGTATTCCACTTCTACACTCTATTTCCAAACAGTACATTTCTATGCTCACTGTAGTTGAGCCATTTTTATTTCATTTCTATGATATATTTACATGTAGTGTCTCTTGCACTGGATGAAGTATACTCATTTATGTGTTCTTTCTAGAAATGAGGAGTGTAATCATTTCTACATTATTTCTGCACCAGTAGTAACATAATATGAACAGCTACCGACTACCAAGCCACAGAGCATTCAGCGATGTGCGTCCACTAATATAAGTTAACCTTTACAGACAATCCTATGAAGTAGTTCTGATTACCACCTTCACTTTGCTTATGAGGAAACTGGGGCTCAGAGAAATGAATGTATTTATCTGAGGCTCACAGCTAGAAGGCGGTACAAACGCGTTTGAATTCGGGTCTCTCTAATATTAAAAAATTTACTTCAAATACGTGCTTGGGCGCTCTGGAATAGAGACGACATTATTATGTTGCCATCATGACTACGATCGTGGTCATCATCACCCCCTTTCCCCCCTTCACCCTCGCCATCGTCGCCATCGTGAGCATCACCACTGGCATGGCCATGCTCTTCCTCGCCAGCATTTTTACCATCACCACCACCATCATCACTGAGGGACAGCGAATGTTTGGTGAGCGGGTAAGTTGCCACCTTTATTATCCTTATCCTCCTGTTACTATTGATGCCGCCATCGACGATTTTGGGGAGTTCACCATGTGCCAGGCACTGGTCTTCTACATCAATTTCCATAACAACCCTTCATATTTTGATAACACCTTTATTGTATAAGAAAGACACAGAGGTTAGGTAAGCCCCTCTAAGTTTCCCAAGACAGAAGACTAGACATTCTGGGTTCAGAACCCATGCAACTTATATCTGAGGTTCAGTTTAGTTTGTTTTTTAAGCAAGAACACTGTCAGAGATTATACATTTGTATTCCTAGTCTGATGACTTGGCTTTACACTTGGCCTCCTACATCCTAACCACCATCTCCCCAGCTCCAGCTTTCATGTCAGATTTCATCCACGTGGCCTTCCATCCTCTGCCTTTGATTCTTAAACACTCTCCCAGGCAGGGAGTTAAATGGGCAATAGCAGAGGAATGGAACCTTCATCACCTTCCAGTCATCTTGCTAATGTCACACGATTCTTTGGAACTCCATCCTTTCAGGAAGATTTGTTGGAAGGACGTCAGTGAGTAGAACTGACCGCGCACTGCCCATTAAGTTAATGGAGGCGGCTCCGCTCGTTCCCTTCTGCTTGGCTCTGCAGATGAAGCGGCAGTCAATCAGAGTAATAACCACCGCACGACACGCTGATTTCCCTCACAGCCTGCCTCATGAGCATTAGCAGGGGAGCCCTACCGCCCTCGGCGAGGGAGAAAAGCCCACAGTCCCGCCGTGATGCATGGGCCATGGGGTGGGTTAGAAAAACACTGCTCTTCTCCCACTCTTCATTCCCTCACTAAACAAACAAACGGAAAGACAAGAGATTTCATTTCAAACAGAAGGGAAATGGCTCTCAAGCGCTGACATTTTATTAACGCTGACCAAATTATCCCCCTCCCCCAGGGCCAAGTTTGGGCTAGAAGCTCCTGCTTCTGCCTGGGAAGCAGGTGACCGGCTAATCTCAGTCTCAGGCCTTGCTCTGAAGGCCGAGTCACAGCGGTCAGCTGTCCTCTGGAAGGGGCTCCGTCCTCCCCTCCAGCTCCCGCGCAGCCAGGGGGCCCACCGTTCTCTTCCTGGGGAGTTGGTTGCGACAGTTGCCCATCCCCACCTTCCCACATTCTGTGGATTCTGTTTCCTAAATATTGGCTGAATCTACCTCTTCCCCCCCAAACCCACTCCTAGCCTTATTGCTGCTACCCACTCTGTCCTTAGCGCTGAAGGCGCCTCCTAATCACCCCCAGACCTCAGGTTCCACCCCTCCCCTTCCCGCCCCCTTCCCTGCTCCTCGGGACCTCGGGAAAGCCTCCCCTAACCCCGATGCCTGCTCTCACGCTTGCTTGTCTTCAATGTTTCTCTCCTAGCACTTGCGTCACTGTGATTTTATCCCAGGTTGGATGATTGTTCCATTCGTGCCTGTGCTCTGACTCAAATGCTTTCTAACATCCACAGCAGGAGAGATTGTCTATTTTTTCTCATTAATTTGTTCCCAGAACCAAGAAGTGTCTGGAACATATAAGGTACTCAATAAAAATGTGCTGCATAAATCAATAAACTACGCTACCGTTTGCTCCAATAACACCTGGATCTATTCCTGGGATGAAATTTGGTTGGAAAGGAGAGAACCCTGGATTGTTAGTCCAGTTAGCTGGAAATAAATTCAACTGCACAGCTTGCTCTGCATTTAGTTTTGATTGCATGACCGCTTCTCTTGAGCCATGATTTGCATACCTTTGAAATATGGACAGTGATCTCAAAGCTGACAATAGTCTTAGCAAAGATTTATTTATGGAGCATTTACTCCATGTCAGGCATGAGCGAGGCATAGGAATGCCACCAGGGACGTGAGAGATGTGGTCCCTGCCCTCATTGAGCATAAAATCTATTGAGAAAGACAAGCAAAAGTTGTGGGATGTCTTATAGGAAACGTGGCCATGGATATGGTGATGTGTGAACACTATGGATTTTGGTGTTGGAGAGAGCGGCTTAGCCCACCATAGAGGGGGAGGGATTTAGAGGGGGTCTTTCCTTGGAAGGGGTGACCATGCTGCACATTTGTAAGTAGTGTGGACGTACATAGCCCAAATGGGCAAACGCAGATGCGTCTGTGCCACACGTTTCCAGCAAGCATCAGTTGAGGGCCAGGAATCTGCCTGGTCTGGGGAACGTAGAGATGTAAACAGAGCCTGCAGTGTTGTTCACCGTTAGCCCTTGGCCCTCAGCAGAGGCTCTCTGCTCTCCAGCTGCGACCCCGAGCAGTCCCTTTACCTCTCTGAGCCTCAGCTCTCTCTGGAGATGATGGGGTCCATCACAGTAGACCGATGTGAGAATGAAGAGACATTCAGTGGTTGCTACTGTATTAAAATTATATGTGAATCACGATGACGGGGAGCGGTGAGTGTTGTAACGGAGCAGCAGCCGAGGCGTAACGAGGGACTCGAGGAGCACCTTCTGTCGGCTTGTGGGGGCAGCCGGGGTCCAGAGGTTAGCAGGTGGGGAAGCGGGGAAGGCACGTGAGGAGAGGCCCACTCACAGGCCGTCGCCATGCTCCCAGCTGGGCAGCAGCGGAGGCTGGGGAGCTAGGGCGGGGCTGGATGGAGCCGCCACCGTGTCAGAGCACTCGTCCGGTGCTCTTCCGTGACGGTCCCTAGGGCAAGCTAAGCAAAAAGAAAACTGCATTCCTGCCGCTGTGTTTCTCTATTAAATGCATATCTGTTTTTCTACCTAGATGTATGCGTTCCTGGGCAGGAAGGAGCAAGCCCCATGACTTTCGATGACAGAAGCTTCTTTGTCCTCAGTGGGGACATCTTTTCAAATGAAAATTCTGAGAAAAACCTGCTCCCGATGCTTAGAGCACACTCTCTAGTCTACTCCTTATCTTGCCCGTGAAAAATGCTTCCAATTATCTGCTATTTGATATAGTTCTGTATCAACCATTCAACCCAGATAATTGAGCTAAACCTTTAAAATGGGTTCTTAATGGGGAAACCAGGCAGTGGGAAATAGTTGATCACAGTAAGTAAAGTTCCTCGCAATCAAAGGCGTGCTAATTAAAACCTGACAGCCCATGAGAATGTGCACTTAAAAGAGTAGCTCTCCGGGGATGAAACTCAGCGAGGAGGCGCATCGGCCTAGGGTCTGCGTCCTTCCTCTAAGACGTTCGGACATGGTGCTACTAGGAAGGAGATTGGAAGACTTTTTAAAACAAAAAAGCTGTAGAGCCCTTTTTACAAAAAACACAGACTTCTGTGGAACACCCCAATTTTGAAAAGATCAACTGAGGGCTGCTCTGGGGTCCCAGGACAGAACAGATCCCCCTATTGCCCCCTTGATCTGTCCGGGGTCCCCAGGTCACCCACACCACACCCCCAGGCTTTGCGGCACACGGGGACAGTGAGGGAGTGCTGGGCGGGGAGTTCTCTCTCTGATTTTTCTGTGTCATTGGCAAAGCACGTCCACCTTACTTTCATCATCTGCTGACTCAAGAGTGCTCGACTGAATGAGCTTGGAAATCCCTCATTGCGGCTCCAGCCTGTGAATTCTAATAGGTTCCTTAATGCAAATAGGGACTGTGCTTGGAGTTAATATTAACAGCTGCTCTTCAGGGTTCTGGGTCATGCGCTTTTGTTTAATCCCTAATTCTCATCGCAGCACTAAGTTTTAGATCCCACTGTTTCTGTTTTATGGATAAGGAACATAGGACTCAGCGGTGTTTAGGGACTCCCAAAAGTTGCATAGCTTGTAAGTGAGGAAGCAGTGATCGGAGCTGGTTCTCCCTGGTTCCAAAGCCGACTCCTTCCACCAGGCCACCCCGTCTCTGGCCGAGTGGAGGTGACAACATGGAGCTGGGTCTCAGGGCTTTCATTTTACGTACGAGCGAATCGTCGGCTCTTAGGACTGTGTAGGTTTTATACTCTGATTATATTGCCAGCTAATAATAAACCCACATTCTGAGATACCCAAGAGACCAACTAGCAATTTATGAGAACCACCTTCGGAGACAAGGACGGCTGTCATACGTAGTGACCAGCACATAGTGTGTGTCCCAAAGTATTTATTGGATACCATGTTGTGGGATTCTTTGAGGACCTAGGGGTTGAACTAAGACCAGTGGGTAAAGCGAATTCAGACCAAGTTAAGGAGGGCCCTCCTGAAGGAACTGTCTGGGGCCCTCCTGGGCTGCGCTGGGAGGTGCGGTCGTCCCCACGCCTGGAGAGCTGTGAGCGGAGTCGCCTTCGCCTGTGGGAGAAGCACTGGGGAAACCAGCACCCCCACCGTGGGCGTCACGACTGGGAGGGAGCCCCCGGGAGTCACACATGGGACATGCTCTCAGGGTCCCGTGCCTCGGGGTTCTGAATCCCAGATGGGTTCTCGCTCCTTCTGGGGGGAGGGAGTGGGTAGGTCTCTGCTCAGGGAGACAGCTTAATGTGAGCAAAACCCATGTCATGTGACAAGGAAGGGACATCCCTTGTCCCTGCAGAGTGAAACTGGCAGATGAGGCACCGGGACGCCCAAGGCCGCTGCCACCCGTGCCCCCGAGCGCGGCAGTGTCCTCCGGGCTCTCCCGCGAGCTGTGATCATTCCTTGCATTTCGGGGCTGCTGGACCGTTCTCAGACTCCTCCACTGTGGCCATTCTGTGAGTACAGGACTGTCCCCTTTGGGTCACGGGGATGTGACGTCACCAGCACTAATGGGGGACGGGCACAGAGTAGCTGCTCAGTGAAGGTTTGCTCCCAATCAGTGGAGGGAGGCCTGAAGCCAAGGCAAAAACTGGAGCTGTTGAGAGAGTCACGCTGAAAGGAAAGGGCTGGGACTGGTTCCCGCAGCCGAGGCCGTGGCTGGCACCTCTGCGGGCCCGGCTCCCCTCGGCCCAGCCCTTCAGACCCCGCAACTCTGTCGTGTTCACTTGGAAACAGGAGGGCTAGGCGCCCAGCTCCTCTTCCTCGGTCAGGCACCCTGGGGTTATGCTCCTGCCTGAACTTGGCACTGCGAGCTTCTGTCCTGCGCCCTCCCAGTTACTGTTCTGTCTGACACACAGAGTCTGCCTGGGCCCCTGGACCCCGCGTCACGCTGTGAGACCGAGCCCAACTTCTGCCCTGCCGTGGCCCTTCAAAGTAAGGGTGCGGCTACCTCGTTGAGTGTTCTGGTTTTCGGCATAGTATGTGGCTAGGGGCCTGTGTTTGTAGAAATGAAAGAAGGGGCGGGGAGGGGAGGAGGGATCGGGAAGTCAGGACGAGAAGGGAGAGGGAGGCAAGCCCTCCCCGCAGCCGAATCTTCCCCTGTCTCCTGCCTCCAGAAGCTGGACTTAGTTTCTTCTCTCCAAACTGCTGAACTGCAAGAAGGGAGGCCCTCCTCCCACGGCCAGCCGCGCCCTGCGGGGGCCAGGACACCAGCTGCGGCCCGGCCAGCGCGTCTCCACCGCCGCCTGTGTGTCTGTGCTCCCCTCCCCTAGGTGACGTCTTGGAAACGGCAGGGCGCGTTGAGACCCCTGATCCATCATGTACTAGCCATGTTCCCTTGAGGCAGGCACTTCCTCTGGCTCAGCCTTGGTCTCTGTGTGTGTGTAAATGGGGACGAAAACGGATGACCCGAGGGCCACTGGGAGGATGGCCCCGTGTTTGTTACACTGAGTGCTCTGTCCATTCGCAGTTGTTTCCTTTCCCTTAAGACGTGCTTTTCTTCTCAAATCGAATCCACACTGAGACGTGTTGACTTTGCTGGGAAGTCAGAGCAGCACACGGAACGAGGGGGAAGGCGGGAGCCGTCCCAGTAACGGAGGCAGCTGTCAGGCGCAAGCCGTTCTCTGCTTGGCACCTTCTGCTGGCTTTCTGTGCCAAGCAAGGACTGGAGCCCCAGATGCCATTTGGTATGCATGCTTGGGGGAACAGTAGAACCCTATTATGAAATGAAATGGCCTGCAACCTCCCTGAAGCGCTGAAGACTGCTGCAGGGGAAGGTTACTGTCCAGCGCAGCCAATGGCCCCTTGCAAATGAGAAAATCAGGCCATTTCTAGGACAGAGCAAAAGGAAGTCGCCAGGTCAGGGAGCCTGTATGTGTTTGCAGCAACCACACATGAGCAACGGCTCTTTACTTATTTATTTTTTGGTGATAATCTGAGCAGAGAGTAGAAGTGCTGAAGTCTCCCCCAAGCTTAGCAAGTTTTGAGAAAGCTCATTTTGGGTAAATTCTATGTTTCTACTGTACACTCTTACAGAAGACCTTTTGGAGACTGAGCTCCTTCAGATTTTCCCCCTGCCACCACCACCGGATTTGATGTGGTTGGAAGGAGAATTGAGAACTGCTGTTTTGCTACAGAATAGCCTTCATTACTGCCATCGCCAGATAATAGCTGGCCGTTGAACGACGGCCACCGGACCCACGCTTGTCTGGTCTGGCTCTTTTATAAGAGTCTCTCTCAGCTTGAACTGAGAAAGTTGGCATGTTGTTCTTCATTCATGAGAGTTCTAAAGGGAGGCACCTGTGAACTCCAGTCAGCACCCTTCCCAAAACAAGAAGAATTTCACTACAACAAGAATGCAGCTGAGCCGTGGGAGAGGTGGAGAGGAGATACAGACCCAGATCCTTGGTTTCCGTTCTCCGTGGGACCCCCTTCCATCCCTGTCATTCCCTCCTCGTCCCAAGAGAGAGAAAAACGGCCCCTACCCCCAGCATCTGGCCCTCCCGGCAAGGCTTCGGGATTCTCCCACCAAACGTAAACAATTTTGCAGAATGTCAGCGCCAAAAACAGCCACCATGTGACAGCGATGGGTCAAGGCGAAAGACGAGACCGCTTCATAATCCTGTCTGAACACAGACAAAAATACAAATGTTGCACAAGCCCAAAGTAAAAACCCCCGGTCCTGGATACTTCTAGTGATTATACTTCCATATCAACTAATTAGCTTTGTTAGTCTGTCCTCCTTCGAGAAAGGACTTACTGAGGTCCCATATGCCAGGACGGAGGGTGAGTAAAAGGAAGAACTGTGAGATGGCAGATGTGACCTGTCACTTTGCCTTCCCTCTACCTCTCAAAATACAGACATATGACCCGGGTTAATGCGAGTGAGGCTGGGAATTCAGGTTAGCGGTGTGGACAGGAGGGAAAATGGGGCTTAGTGAACCCAAAACGGTATTTCAGCTACACCCTTCTTTATGAAAAACACTGTCCTTTGTTGAGCTGCCTAGTGGGGTCGCTCAAGGCCTCACCGGAAGCTCCCTGGCTCCTGCTGTGACAGAGGCTGCAGGCATGGCTGTGGTCCGAGGTCGCGGATGGCTTTGGCTGGCTGGCTCTGACCTCCAGTGTGAAGCGCTCACAGAGCCTGACCCCTTCCTGGACACTCCCTTCCCCGCAGACAGCGCTGTCCTGTGCAGATGGGAAGAAGCAGAGTCCCATCAGAGGGACCAAGTCCATGTGGGGTCCCTTCATTAAATGGTGCCCAGCAAACTAGTCGCTTCATGCGGGCCTGTTGGATTCGCAAGGTTTAATTCTTATGCTTCTCTGCAATCCCTTGTGGGTAATTGTGGTTGACAGGTTTACGCCTGCTGACGGCATTTTGTCACTCAGCCCCAGCTCCCGCAAATGACTTCCCAGTCTGTCAAGCCTAAACCTCTTTAAGCTCTGGCAATTGATGTCAGATAACGCGCGTTGTTGTGATTCAAGGCTGAGGCTCACTCTGGCATGAAATGAGCTGAGTCGTTACCCAGGAAGGAAATGGAAAACTCGGGGCAGGGGGAGGCCCCGCAGGGAGAGGGGCAGAGGCTGGCAGGCGTGCGCCCCGTGGGGCCGGAGCGGGCCGGCTGCTGGGGATGGCAGAGTCGCCCGGAGACAGGCCGGGGTTCAAATGCAGCCCCCAGGCCAGCCGGCCAGCCAGTGGGCCTGGGCTCCTGCCTGGTCCCTGGTGCGGAGCTGCAGGCGAGGCCCTGGGTGTGAGAGGCCTGGGACCATCATTCTCTCCGTTTTACACCAAGAATCCCTGTCACCTCCGGGGCGCTCTAAAGTCAAATGACTGCGCTGGTCCCCACGTTCTGAATGCTGTGTGGCCTCATTTCAAAGCATATCATCGATCTCAGGTGTCCATCAGAAACACGCTCGGTGTCCGTTTCCTGATTCTCTCCCCCGTTAGAGACACTCCCTCCACCCACCCAGCTCAGGCGGAGCAAAGCACTGCTTCGCGCAGTGTCGTGGTGGGCGCCTTCAGATCCCGCCCGCCCCTCACCCGCACACCCTCTCCCTCCGCCCATCAGCCACTGCCACGGCCTGCCAGCGCTCCCCAAGCGCACTCCTGACCGCAGCCGTGTCGGCCCCGGCGAGGCCCGGCCTGGCCGGGCCCCCCTGCGCACACGCACCGCGGGCTGAGGAAGGACTCTGGAGGGTGCGTTGAGCTCAGAGACTTCTCCCAGGAACCGTCACTGCCCCCCCATCGCTTTTCTTAAATGAGGTTTTCTTATGATGGCCAAGAGCTCTCACAAGACTGAATCTCCAAGTGTTGGAGTTGTGTGTACAAGAGTTATTTCAGAATTAACAGTGTTTCAGATGCATGACAAGGGCAAAAAGGTGGCGAGCAGGAGCACCCGGGGCCGCGTCTGTGGGTCGCCACGCACAGCCCCTCGGGACGCTGCCGTTCCCAGCAGCCAGCCGGGGACACGGCCCGTCGTGCCCGCCCCCAGCCCGGGCGCAGCAGCCGCCGTGCCCTTGCGCCCCGGCCGCCCTAACGGGAGCGCTTCCTTCATGAGAATTGCCCAGCCATTGGCAGGGACATGGCAGGCTGAGGACAATTTAGGAGAAAAACAACCGCAGCCCTTCTGGGGTATGTCATGGCTTTTGTATCCAATTTACTCTCCTGAAGAAAAATCTCCATTGGAAACATCTGCTTCTAGGTAACTTGATTGTATTCAAAGCCTCTCCTCAAAAAAAAAACAAAAACCAAAAAAACAAAAAAATCCCCACAAATAAAGGGAAAGTCTGCCCCAAAGTCAAATTCAGTTGTCCTATTAGCAGCAAAATGTGTTTATGATTTTTAAAATAGAAATTTGCTTTCTTAAAAAAAATCTGGAACCCCATTCTCTCATTTTCATTTGTAGATATGTGTGTGTACACCTCCACGCATATATTACGCACATTAATGTACATGTATGTAATATATATGTGTGCTTTAATATGTGTGCTGTGCATATATAATATGCACATATGCAGATACAGCACATGGGTTTAAGGGACCTTCAGAGTCATAGCAGGCAACAGTCCTTTAGCATCATTACGGCTACTTGTGAATTAGGAAATTTAATTTTCTTGGGCTCTTCAACTTTAAATTTCTCCCTCTCAGTGTTCTTGCTCTCATTGTCTTGCACTTGCGCGTGGCTGTGGGTAAATCACTTAAGGCCACGCAGACCTTGTGTCCTCTTACCGCAGTGTGGCCCCGGCAGGTTATACGACGCTGTCACAAGCTGCATCTCTTTTGCAGCCCAGAACAACACTGCACATGGGTAACTTTGCCCCTAGTTTTTTAAAGATGAAGAAGCTGAGGCTCAGAAAGGTTGAGGTACCCACTCCATCACCCAGCGGCGAATGGCAAAGCCTGGCCCGAGCCACAGGCCTAACTCTGTCACTGTCACCGCTCCTGCAGGTGGCCCGGAGGGAGTGCATGGGGCTGCAGGGAGGGAGGCGGCGCGAAGATTGGCAGGGCTACAAGCCAAATGGTTACAAACTAATCGCTGTATCCCTTCTAACAGTTAACAGAGAATAGAACACCATTTTGTATACCGGACGTACACGACCCTACCGTTTTATTTTTATTACATCCCTGCCTGAGAGGTGTTGGGGTGCTCAGTGAGTTCACATGTAACTCTTTAACCTAAAGTCCCATAGCCAGTAGTGACCCTGAGATTTGAACCCAGGTGTATCGAGCCCACACTCCTTCGACTGTTCCATGTCGCCTTTGAAGGGAACGCCGCCCAGGAAACAGTCCCCGGAGCCAATGTGTTAGGACACCTGGCTGTTGCTGGAGGGGGACGGGCCCCCGTGGATGCTAAGGCCCCCGTGCTCTCCTTGCCGGGCAGACGGCCCTGCCTCCAGGGGGAGCCAGGGCCTACCCACTCCCAGCTTCCGACGTGCATCACTAGCAGTGCCTCTTGCCGCCAGTTTCTGAGGAAACTCCCGCCTTAGAGAGCTGCTCGCTGAAATGTCTTGAGGCAGGCTTTATCTGTTCCACGTTAATTCCCTCTGCTTTCCTGTGATTAGGGTCTTAGGAGAGTCGGCTGCTGTTCACTTTGTATTGCTCTGCGGCGCACACCACGCAGAAGCAAGGTCCCCTTCCTTCAGGCAGGTGCTGCCGTTCCTGGGGCCACGGATGCAGATTTTAAACACAGCTGGGTTGGCCCTGGGATTGTCTTACAAACCTTTGTTCTCACAGAGCTAGTGACATAGACCTAGAATTAAGCAGAGATGTTGACATATCAGTATAGAACAATAGATCACAATTGCTTCAATAAGATTTTCCGAGCAAAATATTTGGAAGGAAATTTTCTTGTGTGTGCCAAGGCAGAACTTACTTATGGGGAATAGTGAGCAGTGGGGTCTCAGCCAGTAAAACAGTTGAAGAATTTGCTCACCTATGTAGCGGCCGGGTGACAACGGAGGGGCTTGTCACCCAGGCGTTCATCAGCTCCTCGGCCACTGTAGACGTCCACGTAGTATTTTACCTCAGAACAGAAGAAGTGACCTGACCTCGCAGGTGCCCAAACACGCACATGAGCTGATTTATTTTAGGCTTTGCTTTTCCCTTCCCGATGAGAATAAGGTGGAGGTGGAAGATTCAGCAAACTCCTGGTAGGTGGTGGGTGCTTTGCACATAAAATCAGCATCTCACGGAGCAGACCTATTCTGACAAATTCTGCACAGTGGAAGGCTTTTGCAGAAGGGGGGTGGGACAGGGAAGTCATTAGCAAAAGAAAAGGAAGGCTTGCTGGAGGGAGGAAGGAAGGAGTTCAGGGTGACAACAGCTTCTCATTGGCTGAGCTGTGGTGGTGCTGGGGCTGGTGCTGGGCAAGGAGAAAATCTTCCTTCCTCCTGCAGGGATAGAAAGTAGATACAGCAAGGTAGGTCTCTTCTGGTTTGTAGAATTGGCAGAGCAGTGGAGCAGGAGGGCTCCATCTGCCATCCCCTGACTACTTTTAGCAGAGGGTCCTTTTACTAACTTTCACAGGACCATGAAGTGCAGGCAGGTTACCTAGCTCATCCGATGCCCTAAGGCAAGAACTGGGGGAAGGGGCCATTTGAATAACCTGTGTTACCTGATGTGCTCTCTTAGCCATGGAACTAGACCACCTCTTCAGCGCTCCCCCGTTATTTTTATTACCTGAGTTATAACTCAGGAACTGAGCTACTGTTGCCCGTAAACCAGTCCCCACCCCTCTGGTCTAGGTGGTCATTTGATTCCAACGCAGCCTGGATTCCGCAGCGATGTAAACAAACGGAGGAGGCCTTGTGGCGGCGCAGCAGTGCGGAGGCCGGTGGTGGGGGCAGCGGCTGTCGGTGATTGAGCGCTGCCTGTGCGCTCGGCCCTCTTGCTGGGCATTTATGCCTGTTAATGTGTGATACAAGCTGAAAGAACGAGTACATCTGCATCTCTACCTGACATTAAAAAAAAAAGACCCTTTCACTGGGGGAATTTGCTTAATTTCTTAGTTTTTCATTTTCTCTACCTGCCAATCTAAGACAAAAACAGTGGCCTCTCCCTCCTTTGGGGCGAGTTCTTGAGACCAGATGAACTCCTTACCAAGAAAACACTCCGAGCAGAGCGTCTCAGGAGGCAACGCATAAATAGAGAACAGCATTTATTAGCTTTTTTGTGTCTCCAGGGCGCAGAAGTGACTGAAACCAGACGCCTGTCTGCTGTGCCCTTTCCAGCTGCCACTTTGTATGTTAATTGCACACCCTTAACATTTGCTGTCCGATCTGCTGGTTTAAATTCCTGCGATGAAGGCTGGGAGGCAGGCTTCACTCCGGGGACCCATCTTCCGTCACTTGGTGGAAATGAAACTCGGGTTTACTGCCAGTCTGCCAGCTCCCAGGGGGGGAGGTGCTAATTGTAGAAGATTTTGGTGCTGCTCTGCTCGCGGCAGCCCATTGTGCAGCGGCATCTCTTCACTCAATGGGCTTTGTGTTGTCCTCAGAAGCGCGCGCGGCAAGTAGACTGGAACCATGAAGGAAGCACCTTGTCGGGAGGCTCCCGTAAGTTTGCCTCCATTGGTCGCGGCAGAGGCCGAGGCAGGCATCCCGGAGCTCTTGCCCACGCTCACATCGTTAGTTCACAGAGCTCTCTCCCAGCCCTCACTTAGATCCTCTGCTCCAGACTCAGGACGGAACCGTACGCCCAGGGTTGATGAAGGCAGCGAGACTGTGAGGAGTAACCACCGGCAGCTGCTGTCACACTTCAGAAAGTCACAGAGATGCACCATAAATGGGGGCCATTTCCTTTAGGGACAAGGAACCCTAGTCACCTGCACAAGCCCTCCACGTCCGTCATTTTCATGTTTCTATCTGTGTTAAATTCTGAACACACCACTGCGGTTTGGCATTGTAAGTGGCACACGCGACAAAGGCCTTGCATAGCAAGAGTTGGGGGTGAACGTGTGTTCCAGGTTCATAGAAAGAAACAGAACAGGTGTTGTTGGCAAATGCAATTCTTATTATTTATTTATGTCATCTCTGTGTTTAGGCCGTTGGCATGCGATTACTTTAAAAAAAAAGTCTGGTGACCTGTTGAGGAGCAATGCCTCAAAAGAGAATAGGGTGTTTTTTTTGTTTGGTTGGTTTTTTTTTTGGTCTCATCTTGTCTCTTACTTTCTTAGAAAAAAATTACAGCCAGACTCTTGGCTATTCCAACTGTAATTATCTTGGGGCGAGATGTCAGCGAGCAGGGGATTGCTGGCCAATTCTTATATCTGAAACAAAAGGAAGAAATCGTTTTATTGAAAAATTAAAGGTCATTTACTTAGTGCCAGGTATTTGGATAATTACTTTACATTGTTTGCTTTTATCTTTCCCACATCGTGAATGCTAGACTCTATAATACATCCATTTTGTAGTTAAGGACACTACCGTGGTATTTCAGCCTGTGCCTCTGTGCTTCCTCCAACCCATTCGACCCTGCGGTACAGAAGGAGGTTTAAAATTTTGTGGGACTAAAGGAGGAAATGATTAATCCCGCCAGGCTATTTGGGAAGAGCTACATAGCTTAAATGACATCTACTCTGTGGCTTAAAAAATTACCTATAATTGGTGCCAGCTCATTTCTTCTCTTCAAACCCAGGATGAGCTTATATCTTTGCATTTCCTGTGCTGTGTGTATGTGAGTATTACTGGACTCAAGTACCACTGAAGAGAGATAATTCTTTATTAACGTGGAAATAAGACTTCTTATCAGCTTGATATTAATGAGATGCAAATTCATTCCAAGACAAGAGTTTGAAACATTAAACATTTTTTTGTTAGGCCTTTCAGCTTGCTCTTGCTTCTTTCCTTCCTATTTCATAGCATAAAGTCTGAAATTCATATGAAAGTCTTTCTCAACCATTGTACCCCTAAAGCGTGTGCCAGACAGCTTCTGTCTTTGTCTTCAAGATTCTGGAGAAGAGGGTGCTATTTATTATGACTTTTAAACACCTAAGCCTGATTTAGTTTACCTGTATATCAGCTCTTGTTTGAAACCTTCTCTTTGCTTATAACCATTTATAGAAGTTTAACTTTGGAAACGGAAACAAGATCAGCAGTTGCCAGATGAGATTGGAAGGTCAGCAATTTTTTCCCTTCATGTAAAGCTAGGGCCTGTTACAGTAGGCTTATAAGTAACTGGAATTGATCAGGGAGAAGGAGAAAACATGGCCCATGCAGGAGAGAGGACTGAGCACAACACACTGTGACCTTCTTGCTTCAAGGTATTGTCAATATATGCTCCCATTCCTCTACCCACTTGGAACGTCCTCTGTTTCCATTCAGTTGCCCAGCCATCCAACCTATTGATTAAACATTTATTGCGTTCTACCATGTGGCAAGATCTACGCCACCTCAGGAACCACCAAATAAGTGAGGTTCTGCCTCTGTTACGAAGAATTGACAACTGGACGGGCAAGACACAGATGAAAAAAAAGCCCATCACCAAACAACGTGAAACTACATAGATATGTCTGTCATAGAAGTAGGGTGGAGGGACCTGTTCAAGCTGGGGCTACCCAGGAAGGCTTTCTGGAGGGGACGGTGCCTTACCTGACCCCTGAAATTAAATACATAAGGGACAAAAGGAAGGAGGATCCCAATAAATGGAGCGGTATGGATACCAGTGAGTGAAAAGCTGTGGTTGCCAGAGGAGAGGGCTGCATCCTGAACACCGGCCAAAGCCAAGGACTAGTTCCCTGAGCTAGAAAGTCCAAAACGAGTCGGCCTTCATCCCCTGTGCCATGCACTTTGCACCTTTTGGATGCACTTTTTGAATTGCTTGCAAGTTTCCCTCCCTTTCTAGCACGTGAACTCCTTTAAGAAAGGCATTTCCTTGCTCCCTCGTACCTCCGGCCAGCAGGGTCTCACAGAGCGTCAGCATCGGCGAGAATGGCTCCGTGGGCACTGGAACACCAGAAAGGTGCCCATTCGGAGCCTGTGCTAGTCCCTCTGAACTCAATGGGCCGGTTTGTCAGGGGATTCTCACAGGACAGTGTGCCTACGAAGTGGGGTCCACGGAAAGGCCTATTGATCTGACAAAGAAATGGCAGTGTGTGGTGGCGAGGGGTGACAGAGGCCTTTTTATCTGCGTCGCAGGTCATTGCAATGAGAAGAAGGGTGAAAGCAATTTCACAGCGGAACACTCTCCCGCTGCCTGTAACTTCGGCTCAGCAAAGGTCGCCCATGACTATTTACTGCGCTGTTTATTGCTCTGTCATGAATAACGTCAGCCCAGAGACCGAGGGACAGCACCACACAAGGGCGTCCGTGTTGGGATTACTCAGAAAGGCAAGGAAGCCCGCACCAGCACCTGAGGAGGAGGCGTTGGAAGTAAACTCCAGCAATTGCCAAGAGCACTAACTTTCCCCGTAAAAGCAGTCTGAGCAGAGACTCAACGGAGCTTAGATAGCACTTCCCACCCAAACTCCCCTCATGAACCCGCAGAGCCCAGTTCAGGTGGCTAGAGCTGTCCCAGGCCTTCCGGCAGCTGAAGCTCGAATCAGCGGGGAGGATGCCAGGTGGGAGCCCTTCGGGTTTAGAGTCCCATTGGAATTCCGACTCCAGGCTCCGGCTGAGAGCTGAGAGCCTAGGGGGTGTCGGTGTGTTTTCCAGAGTGAGAGCTGAGGGGTACCCAGCGGCGCGGGGAGAGGAGCCCCGAATGCTGATGGTGTGCGATGTCACTTAGAAAGTGCAGATGCGTTATTATGGTCCCTTGGCATCAGGAGCTGAACTTACCTTTCCCCAGATCATTTTTGCCCCTCTCTTCTACTACTAGGAAAGCCACTGTCCGCGATGAGCCATAGGCAGGATTCTTGCCAGCCTCCAGGCCACCCGTTGCCCTTCCCAGGCCTCCGGGGTTTCTTTCTCACCCATCCTTCAACTGTCGAGTTCTCCGTACCTTGGAGAGGCAGCAGGAGAGAAGGGAAGAGAGAAGAGAAGCTGTATCTCTTTCATCACTGAATCTCCGGGTCCAGAGCAGACCCTGTCCAGAGTGGCAACCAGGAAATAGAGAAAGAATGGGAACCGAGGGGTGGAGGATGCGATGGTTGGCGCATGGCATGGAGGCCTGAGCAGGTTCGTGGGGTGTGGGCACTGGGCGGGTGCCTGGCGCCCAGAAAGACCCCAAGAACAGGTTATGGCTGCCATTGGTAGGTTCATCCTTCGCTTTCTACTTCGCTCATGTTCAAGTGGTACCTTAAGAATCCTGAAGTAAAGTGAATCTCAGCCCAGAAGGAGCGTGGGGTCAGGAAGCCCACCCCGTTGGGTTGTGGGCAGGCGCTGCCATCTCATCCGGGCCACCCAGGTGTCAGTGGGGAGAGGCAGTGACGGGAGCTAGGCACACCCACCAAGAAGGCGGCATCCCTGTGTCCAAGCCTTCTGGGAAGAATCAGTGCAGCCGACAACCACCAGAGGGTGGCAGTGGGTGCTGATTCCCAGAAGGGTGGGGTCACGGCTAGTCCTCCGGGGCTCTTCCCTCCCCATGGCTCTCCCACTGCCCTGGGCCCAGCCCTTTGCCCTTTCTTCAGCAGAAGACTGAGTTGTCTCTCTCACCACCGCTCCTTCCCTCTGCCCTTCCTTCCTCCTTTCCTTTCCCCTGAATGGAAACCACCCACTCGAGGTGCATTTCCGTTTGCTCGCTTGTGACCGGGAATAACAGTGATACTGACTCATCGCCCTGTGAGGACTGCATGTTAATCAAGCAGAGCACTGGGAACAGTCTCGACACATCCCAAGTGTCTGACGAAGGTGAGTTGCAAAGGAAACCAAGGCAGATGCAGGAAAACAGGCATACAACGCGACCTAACATTGGGGGTCTGTGGCCCCAGTATGTCGTCTCCCAGACCTATTCTCCCCTCCCCATCTCAGGAGTGACGCTATGTGAGAGGAGCTCGTAGAGTCTAAGCCTGAAATTCCCATCCTGGTCCACTCGCTCCCCGTGGGTGCTGCCACTGAAGCCAGCTCCCCGGCAGCCCTCCAGGGCGCGAGGGCTTTGAGGTTCTCTGTCTCGGCCCCTGCGGGGGCCCCGCATTCCCCAGAGAGCACCTTACCTCCACGGCCGCCTCATTCAGGCTGCTCTGCTGACGTTTTCCTCACCTCGGTCCGGTCATCTCACAGGCACCTGGTCGGCCCTTCTGACGTGTTTTCCACCTGAGGCACCTGGCCCGCTCTGGTTCCGAATCCTGCCAAAGAGGAGTCTGTGACACATTCCCGGCTGTGGCCGTCGTGACGTACGATGACTCTGTCAACCAGTGGGGGAGTCTGAGATTCATTCTTTTGCAAGAGGGAACAGAAACAAAGGTGTCTGGCCCTTGACCCTGCTTTGCTAGGTTTCAGTGAAAAGCTCTGAAAGAGTTAAAAGCGGGTTCCCAAGGACGCAGAGGTAGGGAGAGTGAGGTCTGTTTGAACCTTTACAAGAAAGGTTCATATTTTCTGACCTGCGTGAATGAGTCTCTAACTTTTAACCGTACCTCTGGCGAAATGCTTTTTTTTTTTCCTCTCTAAAGGTGGATAAAAAAAATAAAAAGCAAAGGGAAGCAGCGTAATTCAGAGGGAAACTTGGAAAAGGCTCGCCATCCAGCATATACTGAGCAAAAGTGTCAGCTCGTGAAGCAGAAATAATGTACGAGTGGCAGCCCAAAGCCCACGGGCCGGCCCTGGCTGCGCCCGCCGGCTCCAGTGGGCCCAGATATTGGGTAGGAAAGGGCATCTCTGTGCTCCCAGCAGGGAGACCTCAACCAGAAACAGTGCTCCTCACACTGTGGAGGATGTTCCTGTGCATTCGTGTTAATAATTGCGAAACCACAGTCATAGGCTTTGCTAATAAAATACACTCCTGTTAGATGTTGTCTGGGACATCAGAGCGCATCCGACTGGGCCGCCGCTAGAGGCTGCTGGGGCCCTGCCGCAGCCCCTGTCTTGACCGCTCTAGCGCTCCGTGGTCCGACTTTGCCTGGCAGAAGCGGAGTCCCGTGCGGAGAGGCCCCCTGAGCTGCCAGAGCCCCCCTGTTGCTGGCCGGCCCCGCAGGCCAGAAACGCCGGGAAATGAGCCTCCCCGGCAGCGTCCATCAGCTCGTGACGGGGGAGCTGCTGCGCGGATGCCCGAGCTCCCCTGCACTTTGGTGGGGTAACCCCACTCCCCCCGCCCCACCCCGCTCCCTTTCGCTGAGGCTCTCTGCAGAGGTCGCCCCCTGGAGGAGAGGCCCTCCCTGTCTGCCTCTGGCTCCTGTGATCACCGGCAAGATAAACTGCCTGCCCTCAAATGCCTGCCCCAGCGCTGTCCTCTGGAGGCCGCCTAGCGAAGGCGGCGAAGTGTGTAATTCTCATGGCAGTTGACGGTGGGGGTAGGATTTTGTGAAACGGGTTTTTTGAAAAGCAAGGTGTGGTTAAAAATAGAGGGAGCCCAAGAACTTGAATTGAGGGACACCCATGGAAAGTGGTGGCAGTAGCCACTGTCAGAATCACCAGAACGTTGGCTCAGCGGGCAAGTGGCACCGGGGTCTCCTGGAGGAGGCCGCTGTGCAGCACGAAACTAGTTGGTGAGCAAGTAGAGCTGTGCGGTGTATAGCGTTGGAAACCACAGAGCCAGCCCCGCGGGCCTGGCAGGGTTTCACCCCCAGGTGGCTGCCGATCAGCCGGTAGCTCCCTTATGTGGCTAGAGGATGTGACAAAGGAGATAAAGAACGAGCACCAGGGACTAGGAGCCTTGTATGCATCCCTGATCACTGTGCTTTTGCTAAAGCCTAGTGGCAGGTCGAAGCTGTAGCAACATAGACAGAGCTGAAGAGATCGGGTCCCAGTGCAGCTAAACGTCCCAGGTGGCCCTTGCGGTGCCACAGGGATGTGACGGCACGTGTCCTAACCAGGAAGCGGCCGTGGAGACGGGGGTCAGAGGCAGACTAAGAGGACAGCAGGGATAGATTCGGTGACACGGATGTGGCTGGAATAAGGCGCGGAAAGGTCATACCCTGGTCGCTGGCTCAGGCAGTGGTCAGGAAAATAACAGACTGGGCATGTCGGATGCGTTGCGCATTCTGCAGATACGTGATGCAAGGATACATGTATATCCCTCAATTTTGAGACATCTCAGTTTTAAGTGCTGGTGGCATTTCCAGTTTGAGAGCTCCAAGGACTAGTGGATGAACCAATTTCGCTACGAGGAGAGGGGTCTGAGTGGAGATATTAAATATAAGTTGGATAGATTCTGTATCAATAATTTATAAAACATAGGAAATTGGACATTAACAGTCACAAAGGGGTTTTCCAGGAATATAATACTTTCTGATACTGGACTCTCTTCATGGCCGTGGGAAATAGATTAGAAAATGTCACATGTTTCCAAAGGGGAACAAATTAATTTCATGATGAAATTAGTTTTTGTGATGAGAGAATTGCTTGCTTGATGAGTTCTGCGGGGAAAGCTGATTGGCCAGCTGGAAGGGGAGCCTATGAGGAATATTTCCTGTGGTGGAATGCGTTTGCACGGTTGATCTTTGTATTATTTCTCGTGTCACACATGCCCTTGGCTTTGCTGCTGTGTCCAAGGCGACCAGCACCGCACGTCTGCCAGCCCAGCCTCACTCACTCAGCCAAGCAGCTTCCCAGAAGCGGCCACTAACCAATCACTTGTCAAACTTGGCCTACTTATTTTAGCACTTAATTTCATATATACCAACAACATGCGGATGCTGCTATATCATGTTTTATATATTTATGTAGATTTCTTATCTTCCATTTATGGTAGAGAATTCTACTTTATTAACTCCTCGAGGAAGACACAGATCCTTCTCTTTACCTCAAATTTTCAAGATAACAACACCATAATTTTAGGTGAGTCGATATTTAGCCTTTAGATTAAGGTGACTGCGTAAATAGTGTCCTCTGCTAAGTAGTATACTGCAATTATGTTTTTGTTTCTTGTACAACATTTTGTTTAGCAAATACCTAATCATCTTCTCACCTTATGTGGTTAGTTTCCTAAAAACCTATCCCTTATTCCGGCCCCAAACCCAGCAGACCTTCGAACTTCTTTCAATATTATTTTCTATTGGATCATCAGCCCCATCTACGTACTCACTTCTTATTCCAAAGCCCTCTCCTTAAGAGCACTAGTTGCCGTTTTCCATCATATAGAAGGGTGTGGCTGAGGTCTACAGGTGCAGATGGCTGCGTCCTAACTTCACCTGTGAGCTGAGGGTGCTCAGTGAGGATTTCCTGGGTGAGAGCAAAGAGCAAAAGCTAAGGCAGAGGTTCCCGTTTAATCACCCCGACACAGAAGGAGAGGCTGCCTCCGGCCACTCCGCTCTTGCTCCGGGGCTTGGCTTCCACAGCCGCGGGTGCCTGGCCATCGCCTTCCGTTTCCCCTTCGTCCTCCTTCCCTGGCCTTAACTTACCTACAGCCGTTTTTTTTCTGTCGCCTTTACATCACGTGTAATCTACGATAACCTTCCTCTCTCCTTCACTTTGTTTATGCACTTTCTCAGTCAGTGTGTTTATTCTGCCTGCTTCCAGGGAACGCTTTGATTTGCTGCCGCCATCTGCTCAGTCTGCTTCCCACAGAGCCTGCGGCGTGATCCCCGATCCCCTCCGTCCGTCTTCCCCTCACCCCCGCCCGGATGTGCCGAGGTCTGCAGACCAGGGCTCCTTGCAGGTCTATCTGTTCAGCCTGTCCCCGGCTGGCTGAGTGACTCTAGGACAGAGAGGGGTGTTTTGACCCTCTGTCTTTCAGGAAGCTCCATTATTTGGGACAGGAAAAGAATGAAAGTACTGTCGCCTACAGAGTGGTCCCACCTCTATATAAACTGCAAGTCCCATTTCTTGTCGCCCCTACACGGGACAGCAGTGTTGTTCAGGGCCTGCCCGTCACTAGCCACCTGGGTTCTGCACGCTTCTCGCACTGCATCCCGCATAGGCCGTGTTTTCGGGAAGTGAGGGCGCTCCACGTTGGGGTGCTCCTGAATGAAGGCGGTCCAGAACAGGTTTTATTCACTCCAGTTGTGGGCATAAGTAGAGTCAGGTCGCTTCTTGCTTCTCCAACTTCAAGCGGCCCTGGGTCCCAGCTGACCTCCTCCAGGGTCACAGCCTTGGCCGAGGTTGCAGGGGTCAGCCCCTGTTATCTGCTCAGGGGAGACGTCTGTGCTGAGAAATAGGGGTCAGAGAAAATAGAAGAAGGCCTTTACATACATCAGAGAGAGTATGTATGTAAAAGTATATACTCAGCCTGTGAGGGGAGCAGAGCAAGGAGCTGGCAGGGTTGCCCTAACACACCTCCCTGCGTTGTGACCCGGGCCTCCAGAACAGCCACCAAATTGGAGCAATAAAATTCAGTCTGCATCTCTAATTAGCAGAAGGCACAATAAGCTGGGATTCATGGTCGTGGTCAAAGCTAGAGGTTTAATCAGATGCTCTAAATGTGAGTTGAATTTCAAACAAATGACTTTTCATATCTTAAAGTTCCAAACCCTTTTATGAGGTTTCTTTTTTTGCTAAAAGAAGAAAATCTCTCACAGCAACCAACAACGTCCCGTTGCTGAGCTCCCCCGACAGACAGCGGAGAGCTTGGCTCGCTGGCCACCCCGCAGACACGGCGCCTGCCACCGCAGCACCTTCTCGGCCTCCCCGCGTGCCCGTGTGCGGGAGGACACGGCTCTGCTCCTCGGGGGTGGGGACTCTGGCCCCTAAATACCCTTCCTTCATGTCTCGCCCAGTCTCCTCTTCTCCCTAGACTACGTCACGGCCGTGTCTTGGGTCTCCTCGCTGAGGGACGGCAGGCACGCCGGTGCTAACGGGGTGCCATTTCGCCTTCTCACTCTGGGCGGCACCTGCTGTGGCTCGTACCTCTCGGGCCTGAGTCTCGGCACGGCATGACCCTCGCCTGCTACTGCGACAACCCACACGATTAATGGAGGAACATCTGTATTTTGAACCCTGGCACATGGGACGCGTTCACTTCAGGCCAGGCTCCCCCAGAGGCAGAGCCTGAGGCGGAGATTTGGGGCAGGAGATGGCTGAGCTATGCCCTCGGAGCCCCTGGGGGAGCGAGGCAGGCAGGCTGGGGGAGAGACGAGCTGAGCTCCAATGCAGCTTTGGTAGAGGCTCAGTCCTCTTCCGGGGTGTTGAGGGCAGGGGTGACGCTGGTGAGTTGGAGGCAAGGGTCCGGGCCTTTGCTACCTCCCTGACCAGCCACTGGGTGCGCCTGGGGAGGGTGGCCTGCAGCAGAAGAGGGACTCGGCTGTGAGCAGACACCCCCAGCAGCTGAGGCAGTGAGTGCGGAGTCCTCACTTCTGGAGGTGGGCAGATGGGGGCCTTGCTGAGGCCTCGCCACCGTGACCCAGACACGCATTTATTTCACTCCACCCTTTGCAAGTGTCTAACACGGCGCCCAGCCCATCGGAGACACCAACCTCTTTCACTGTCACCCGGCGGTGGCCCTGGCTGTCGTCAGACCCCCGCTGAGAGACCCAGGGCAAGCCCTCTGGACTTCCGTAAGCCGCCGCCTGGTGTCCCCACCCCGCGTTTCCTGGTGCCCCTAGTGGTGCGTACCAGGTCTGCCTGTGACCGCCTGTCACGGGGGAGCTGAGGGCGCTGCTCCCTGCACAGCTGTGGCCTGAGGTCTCCGGCCGGGGAGGGGACTAAGGAACACAGCCTTCACTTGCAGTTTTGCAGCCGCACCCCATGCAGCGTGTTCTACCAACGCGCTGGTTTGTGGATGTTGATGATATTGTATTTGGGGAAATGTGAACGCGGGGAAATAGGGTGGGGAGTGACGGCCCCGCCCGAACCCCGGGGACTGCCTGTGCGGGCGGTGAGTTAGCACTTCCAGCCTGACTCCAGAAACCACCTGTGACGCCTCGTGCGGGGAATGTGGTTTGCTTTTTCTTGCCGATATCTTTCTTGCTGTTACACGTCATCTTCATCTTCACAGCAGTTCTGTGACCTGGTTGTGGTTGTGGGCCCCACGCTGAGAGGGAGGGCAGCTGAGGTTCAGGAGAATGCGACTTCCGTAGGCCCGTGTGGTTTGCCGGCCCCGCGGCCAGTGCTGCGTCGGCTCAGGTCACCCTCGGAGCTCCCTGCCTTCTCCATCTTCACGCTGGATAATATGATTACTCTGTTCCTAGAAGGGTAAATGAGTTTTAAATGCAAATGAAGCATAAAATACAACGCTCTCTATAAATGCTAATTACAACTTTTCAAAAATTCATTAGGTCTGACATCTTCGTATGTAAATTTAAACCTTAGGCCCATGTGATTTTGAGTCTCTTCCAACTCAACAGATCTCCGACTCTGGTGAAATGAGCGCTAGACGAGGGTCAGACTCGAGCTAAGGGGACACTGTGGGACAGCAAGCAGGTTGTGTTCCTGCTCTGCATGCCACATCTGGCTCTTTAAATGTTTTCATTTTGTTATTCTTAAAAGGGGCATAACAGTGTTTTCTGACTTTCTTAGAGAGCTGCTTGGGAATCCAGTGTGATGATAACCGCACAAGCCAGTGCAGGGGAGACACTGAGCTGCCCCAAGTCCTGGTCATTACTCTCTTTGTGTGGCCTCAGCAGCCCCAGCCACTGCGGGTAACCGAGCATCAAGGCCAGGCCTGGCGAGCTTGCACGACAGCGACGTCTTGGACATTCGACACGTGTGTGCCCACAGTAAGAGCCTGAGAGCGAAAACGTGAACAGGACTTACGCTCCCATAAGCTGAGTCGCTAAGTTATTCCCCAGTTGCTGGTTTCTAACTTACTCGTGTTGAGGTGAGAGAAAACGACCTGTAACTACTCACTCATCCTCGGGCGATAGCCGTTTTCGTCCGAGGGTGCCGGTGAGGAAGACATGTCCTCTGCTTGGTGTCAGGCCCTACATACACCCTGCGAAGCAGGTCCTGTGCACAGAACCCAAGTCTGCCATCCCTGCGGGGGTCAGCCGTGCCTCCCGGACGGTGTGTCCTGTCTTCTATCAACCTGGGAGCCCCCGTTTTCTCTAGCCCCCCTCACCTTGCCCCTTCCCGGACTCCTGGGAGACTTACGTTGGGTTGGCTCGCTTTCGTTTCCGTACCTCCTGACCTCCCGTAAGTTCCCGTCCTGCTCGCCTCCTGTGCTGCAGGCTGTGCAGATGGGCGTGGTCTTGTCTTCCGGTTTCCTGGTTATTTCTTGAATTGTGTGTATTTGTGCTGTCAGGCTTGCCCACTGTGACTCTCACCACAATAACTCTGTTTTCCCTTATTTTTTATCCTGTCCCACGTGTTTAGTCATTTATGATTTGAAAATTTTAGGTATTTTATTTTTCCTCTATATTAATAATGTTACGTGAAGGTCTAGGGAGTCTAAGTAGCCTGTTTGTTCGCTTTGTATCTCTGCTGCTGTCCCGCCCCCTGGCTGAATCCTTGTGCATTTTAACATTTTTAATTTCGAGCTTGTCTGCTCTGGTTCCATCTCTGACTCCTGGAAGAACTGGACTGGGGGTGCCCCTTCCAGAGTCGATGAGAGGACACGTTCGCCACACGCCTCCAGGACGTTACACGCTGGTGACTGTTTTCTGGCGGATGTTCAGAGTTTGGAAATCCTGGGCTGTGCAGGGGGTTGGCAGCCTCAGCCCCCGTGGCGGGCGGTGCTGCCCGGGGAGGCGCTCTGTGGACACTTACTGAATGTAAAAAGGAGAGAGAAAAAAGGAAAAAAAATGCATTCTTTTCATGCCTCCTCTGGGGGAAAAAGCCAAAAATTAAGCAATGTTTTGGGTTTGTTTCTTCTTCTTCTTCTTCTTCTTCTTCTTCTTCTTCTTCTTCTTCTTCTTCTTCTTCTTCTTCTTCTTCTTCTTCTTCTTCTCCTCCTCCTCCTCCTCCTCCTCCTCCTTCTCCTTCTTCTTCTTTTCTTTTTTTACTTTAGAAAACCCAGCGGTAACCCTGGCTCTCCAGGAAGGCATCTCCCTTCAGGCTGTTCTGTGCTGCAGTTTTGTGATTCCTGAATCAGCACTGATTACGTCCAAACTTACATAGTCCCCCGACTGATCATGAAGCACTGGAGCGAAGCGAGCTCAGGGGCTGCCCCTCTTGCTGCACAAGGGCCACCCCGCCTCTCGAGGGCCAGGCACTTGCTAGCCGCTCCCAGGAAAGGGTTTGAATGGTTCGCGTTGTGCGTGCAGTTGGAAACAGCACATGTGAGCAGGAAAAAGAGCTTGAAGCCTCCCTTTGCCTTACTCAGTGAGCCTTTGTATCTCAGGCCGTCACCGACACCGTCCTGACAAGGCGTTTGCCGTGCTTTCTCCGGGGCCTCACTATGGAAGGCCACCTCCTACTGGGATGCGGGATTGGTGGGAAATGCGCCGGATGTGTCGGAAGAGCCCGCCGGCCTCAGGCTGAAGGATTTCGAGGATGCAGCTTCAGTCCACCCCAGAAGCAGGGCATTTCAATGACTCTGGAAATTGTCTTTAATCTTCTTAATATTTGCCGATTCCAGAGGTGCAAGCCACTTTTATTAGTGTTGTCTCATTTTAGGAGCACAGAAAACAGTCCCGGGGCACAATTCACCCATCTGCTATCCAAGGGCACTTATTGTCAGGCAGGTCCCAGAAGCCTCGGGTAATCGTTGAACGGCATCGGAAGCTTGCTGACGACAGTGCCCTACCCCCCTGTTCTGGCCTCTACCTGCTCTTGCTTCTTTGTTTGGAAACCTCATTTCCCTAGACAAGCCACCCCCGAGTTAAGTGGTCCAGCCATCGCTGAGGCTGTTTCTTTTAGTATCTGTCAGGCTTTTTACTAGCTTGAGTGGTGGCCGCTGACGTGAGACGGGGCCTCCCGGGTTAGAAGATGCTGCCCACATTGGGGGTGCCGGCATGAGGACCCCCTCAAGGGGCACGGAGGGAGCTTCTATTTAACTGCAGGGGGGATGGGCAACAATAGCGCTCTTGAGGGGACAAAACCACGGCACCCGGCGCTCCTTGAAGAGCGTTCCTCCGGCCAGTTCTGTGAATCCGTAACGTCCTTTTGGACGTTGTTTTAAGGAATTAAGATGGAGAAAACCCGCCCTTGGGTTCTCAGGGGTCTGGGATCACGTCCCTTGGTCTTCACTAGCTTTGTGGTCTGCAAAAGATAGCTTGGCTTTCCTGGGCTTTGATTTCTTTATCTGGGAAACGAGGCATCTTAAACCCGATGGCCCTCGAAGTAAGCTCAGACAATGACGTTCTGTGACTTGGGTTTCATCATTTGAGAGTTGGGGAGACTGAGCCTTGAGAACGCAAATGTCACAGTCTCTTGCCCAAACTGACATGGTCTGCAAGGGACAGGACTGAGGGAGGTGACCCCCGACTCCCATTTCTAGTTCCCTTCCATCGCTCCCCACTCCCCTGCAAAAAGAGGACAATTTCTGGCACGTTCTGCAGTGAAGGGAGGAGTTCGGGGGCCGCGGACTTTTCAGACATCCCAACCCTCACTTCCACACACTTGTCTCTTTCTCCCCCTGTTTACATCTGTTACATCAGCTCTACAATGTTCACGCTTTGGACAAGCCCTTTGTCTCCTGAAGAATGAATTACTCATCCCCTCTTCGTAATTAGACTGTGTCAGTGTCATGGATTGGTGACAACGTTCTGATTCCCCGGGTCAGCCCCATCTGGGGACCCACCAATGGCCCCCTTGAACTGAGAGGGGCAGTGCCTCCTCCCCTAGCACATCATTAGAAACCTGAGCTCCAACCCCAGCTCCAACCGTGCAGTTAGCATGATGGAAACACTCCTCTCTCAGAGGTGGGATCAAGGACAGACAGCATCACAGTACACTGGCCATGTGACTCAGAGCACAGGGGAGTCCTGTGTGTTAAGGGACAAGAACCCTGGTCTAGCAGGTCTGGGTTCCAGACCCATTGGCTATTGACCGACTAGCCATGTGCAAATCATATCACGTCTTTGACTTGACATCGCATCTGCAAAATTAGAAATTTGAAATGGACAATCTCAAAGGTTCTTTTGGAGGCCAAAACATGGTTTTGATCATTTTTTTGGCTGGGTAATTCTCTATGGGGTAGGGGCAGACTGATCTGTGCAGCGTAGGATGTTCAGTGTCACCCCTGACCTCTGTCCACTTAATGCCAGTAGCACCGACCTCCCCACCCCTAAGTTTTGTTACCAAAAAAAAAAAAAAAAAAAAAGTCTTCCAATGCTGCCAGATGTCCCCTGGAGGACATAATCGGCCCTGCGGCAAAGTCCTGATGAAAAGCAACACAGAGTTATGACTTGCGTACTTCTCAGGGGCACTGTTATTTGGGAATATACATTTTAAAAAACAGTACCCACATTCATCAAAAATTTGCCAGATTTTTATGTGGAGGGTTGGAAGCCTTTTCAGAAGTTTACTGCCTGAGAAATTTGAAGCTATTATCCACTTGAGCTAACACCTGGATTAACTGTGTATTGATCAGTTCAAAGTAATCTTGTTGGAGATTACGCTAAAGGAGCCGAACATAGAAAAGTCAGAAGCCGCAGGAGGCCGAAGAAATGGTCCTTGGGGAGCAGTCCTCTGCCCTCGGGGCTTTCCCTCTGGGGCTCGCGCTCCGGGGCACCACCTTCAAAGTGCCCATCTCCCCAAGCGTGGAGCCCTGTGAGGGCGCATCTGCCTAACCATTTGACCCACGAAGCCTCCAGTGATTCCCGTGCGACCCCTGTTTTCCTCTGTGGTCGCAGGCAAATGTTTGCTGCTTTGCACAGTCATTGCTCTCTCTGGCCAGCACCCCTGTCCTGATGGCAGTGGTCCCCCTCCCTCTTCCTGGGCGCTGCAGTCCGGGACCTGGCTTTCTGTGCGCTCGCTTGTGCACTGCCTGCTCACGGAATCGCTGCCTGTCCCTTCTTGCCGCGCTGCGGTCTGGCCCGTGTCTCGCCCTGGGGGTCCCCCTGACACCCGCCTGAGCCCTGCGCTGAGGCTGTGCACACGAGCCCTGGCCGCCGAGGCTGGGGCCGGGCCATTTCTCCTCTTTCCTGTCCCAGCCCACTTGTGTGCGCAGCCTGTCTCCTGAGGCAGCCCTCCTTGCTTTGTTATTTGGGTTCACCTGCTTGTTCTTCACCGTTCAGCCCAATGTCACCTCCTCTGTGATTGTTAGAATGGCCACAGGTAATTTTCCAGCAATTTTTAAAGCAAAGTCTTTGCAAGGTGAAAAGTTTTCCATCGTAATTTTCTTAGAAACAGTGTCTCTTTCGGCTTTAATATGCCTCCGTGGAGCAGTTGTCAGAAAACTGCAGGGACTCTGAGCCCACGGCAGCCCCATGGGAGCAGGGAAGCACCACGAGGAGAGCCGCTGCGGGCGAGAGCTGGTCCTGCTGGCAGCTTCAGGCTAGGCTGCTTATTAACAGGGTGGGCTCCATGGTTGACCAGATGGCCCGTTAAGCGGACCTGAGGAGAGCTTTTGTTGTAATATTCCCAGGATCTGATTACATAGAATTGAGGCGTATAAACAGTCTGGGGTAGTGACAGTCCCTGAGCACCTTGGCTCAGAAGTGCTGTGAGGAAGATGATCGAGCAGAAAACAGAACAGAAAAATGACACACTGTGACTCCTGTCCTCCCCTTCCAGTGTGCGGTCTTCGCTGTTCACTGTGGAGACGCCTCACACCAGTGACTCCTCTCCACGCAGAACGTCGCCTTCACCCCGCCCCACAGTGCCGAGTGCAGACCTGGGCTTCACCCACAGTCACCGTCACGCAGCCTGACTGCAGGTCCCAGTGAGGGCCGGAAAGGGAAGTGCAGCCAGCCTGCTGCCTCCGAGTCCCACCTGTACCGGGAGGGTCCTCGTCGTCTCCGGCCAAGCATGCAGCTTCGGGCCTGAGTGCAGGGGACAGCGAGGAGAGGAAAGGACACCAGCCAACACAGCCCCAAATGCTGAGTCAGCATTAGCCAGAGACCACCCAGATCTGAGGTCATTGAGTCACAAAGTCCGCCATGGGGTGGGGGTAGGGGTGGGGGTCCGAGGGAAGCTCCTGCAGGTGCAATGGACGGGCACGTCAGGCACCCCACCATCCTGCAGGGCGGCGACTCTGCACCCACCCCGGAGTGGCGAGGCCCTGGGCCAGAACCCGGGCTGCGGGTAGGCGTGGCTTCAGGGCTGCGCCCTGGGCCTCAGCAAGCCCCTTCCAGGGCCCCGCGTTCCCGGGAGTGTGGGAGGCAGACGCGCTCATGGGCAGTGACCGCAGCCTCAGTGACGGGCTCGAAGAGGCGGCTTAGGACAGGCACCCGCTGAAGCTGGAACAGTCCTGTTGCTTTTCTCAACGTTTCTTTAACTCACTTTTTAAATGTTTGACATAATTTTAGATGAGCTTGCAGTTGTAAGAAATAATGCTGAGAGATCCCTGTGTACCCTTTACCCGGTTTTCCTCAATGGTGACATTTTACAAAACCGTAGCACACTGTCGTAGCCGGCTCGTCAACCTTGATACAGCTCCTGCTCTTACACAGGGTTTTCCAGGTGCATCCACTCCTGCGTTATTTGGTTCTGTGCAATTTTAGCACCTGGGAAGATACGGGAGGGCTCCATCGCTCCACAGACACTCCTGCTGTGCTTTTAAAGCCAGACCTGCCTCCGTTCCTCCCCACCCACAACCACTGACCTGGTCTGCACTTCTATAATTCTGTCCACCCAAACACATAATATAAATGGAATCAGACAGCATGTAACCTTCTGAGCTTGGCTTTTTTTACTCAGCATAGTTCTCTGGAGATGCAACAGACACCCATAGCTCCTTTCTTTATATTCTTGCATAGTATCCACATATGGATGGGCCACATTTTGTTCAGCCCTCTTGCTTAGGGGCATCAGAGTTGTTTCCAGTGTGGTGTTGCTGTGAGTAATGCCAATCAAACATTTATGTGTAGGTGTTGTGAGCATGTGTCCCCAGTTCTGTAGGATAAACGTTTAGGAGCGCATGTGCTGGGTGAGGCGTGCAAGCCCATGGTGACGGGGACAGTGTTCTTGTTACTGACATTGTACGTCCAGGACTTGTATTAATGCCCAACGCACAATCCATAATCAATAAATATATATTCAGTAAAGGAATAGATTGAGTCCCAGGAATTTTCAGAGATCCCTCTGGGGCTCATCTCCTCCAGGGAGCCTTTTGCACATGCCAGGAAGTACCTGCCTTCTGTCTGTAGAAATCTGGATCCCAATGAAAGTACCAGTTTGTGTGCCTGTCTGCTCCACTAGACAGTGACCTGCTCAAGGGACAGGGATGTCCTGCTTATCTTTGTAACTGTGGCATTTAGCACATTGCCTGTCCCGTAAGATGTGATCAATAAGTAAATGTGGAAGAAAAAGAAACCTGCATTGTCTGTCTCCACTTTAGCCACGCTGCTCTTCCCAGGGACAGCAGGATAGGATCTCTTGTTGGTTTAGAATTTTGTCACCTGGGGAAGAAAGGACACAGACACTCCATGGAAGAGCCCAACACCTGAGTGGCAGGAAGCCGGTTTGGCCTCATAGAGATGATGTAACTCGTATCATCAGTGTATCCATCCACCTGGCCAGGGCTCGCCGCCTGTTTGGAGTAACGGCGGGAAGGGAGACAAGGACACGCTGATATTAGAATCTGCCGCCCATTCTTCAGGGCTATTAAAGGATGACACAGATGGCGGTTAAAAGGGACAGTCACCTCCTTCCTCCTCATGGTTTCTAGCACTTGGAGTATAATTAGAAAAAGAAAATGGAACCAAATAGGTATCGCCACACGTATTACATCGTGTTGCCCAAAGAGGAAGCGCAGCGATGCTGGCAGCTCAGATCTGCCACAGAGAAGCTCCAGGTCCTTTCGCAAGTGAGAAGGTGAGCCCTGGACCGTAAGATCATGAGAGGAGAGAGACCACGTTCCCATAACCTTTATCACGGTGTGTCGTTATAGTTTTCTATTTCATCATTAGTACTGCTGTTAACCTCCGACTGTGTCTAGTTTAGAATTTACCCTTTCTCATAGGTCTGCCTGTGGAGGAGAGGACACGGCATACCTGGGGCTCGCCGTTCTCTGTGGTTCCAGGTGCCCGCTGGGGTCTGGGAGGGTGGCGCCCCCTTGCGTGAGCGGGGCTGCCGTATTTTAGAGCTTTGTGTGTGTTCTGTTTCGTGCCCCTGTGGCACACTTCTTCCATGTCACTCCTTCTTTCACTTTAAAAAATGCTGGATAACATTTAGTTTTTCTTTTTTTCTCTTTTGTTCATAGAAATAGTCACAACACACACCTGACTTTGTAAGTCTGTATGATACACTGGTGGAGGGCAGCTAGTTGGTGGTCACCAGAGGGGACAGCTCCAAGAAGAGCAGTGAGAAACATATTTTACATCTCACTTAGATACATGTGTAAAATGTCTCGTGTTTATGGGAAAAGTGGGGGATTGCCATTGAGACCCACCATTGTCCTTCCCTGTGCCTTCAAGGGCCTCCAGCGGCACAGGGCATGGAGAATGAGTAGTAAGACGTCTCCTGTCCTGCTGGCCACCTTATAACTGTCCCCTGCCTAAGGGAAGAGGCTTTATTTAATAGCAGCTGTCTCCCTGGACTCCACACTCTGCCAAAGAGAATCAGTTGCCTCGCCCCAGCTCCTGTGTCCTGGGCGCCTTCATACCTTGGCTGATGCCAAGTGTCTTGCTGCTGCTCCAGGACCTGCGGCCCCTCAGATCCCTCACCTCGTGGGAGGCAGCCTGCGAGGCCTCGTCCAGTGCTGTCCCCCCGGTGGACATTGCCCTGGTCTAACACGACACGAGACGGGCCCACCAACTCAGTGGACCACATGTCCCTTCTGTCGAAAAACATTTTAGAGATCCCCCAGAGTTATATTTATTTAAAAATGACTTTTAAAATAAATTTATTTACTTATATATTTACTTCAAATCATATTCTACAACCACTCTGTAGAGGTTGAATAATAGGAAATGGTCAATACTCGACCTTTTTGACTTATGAAAAGCAGCTCTTTCATACAGTTCAACCTAACATATTCTATTAGTACCCTAAATACAAATGGAAAAAGAAAGGTATAAAATGAAATAAATGATGTTTTTAAAATAATGTCATTTCACTTTATTTTTCCTAGCCCAGGGAGCCTTTTCCTTCACTGAGGCATGTTATTATTTAATAATGTTCTGCACACTTAGATGGCAAATTTCTCTCCAGTTGTAATGGTTTCATACCTTTGTTAGCTAAAATCTCAAGGCTCACTCTGCACTTGAAGTAGCATTAAGAATAGTGGCTCTTAAATACATATTTCAAGTAACTGTGCCATTTTCCCATTGGTCCCTCTTGTGGCATTATTCTTAGCCTCAAGCCGTGGTTTCTTCACAGGAATTTGTTTAGATCCGTCACCCATGTTGTGGTAGTTAAGTTAGTCAAAACTGCATGTCATCTGTGACTCCTCTTTAGCAGGCACATGGGCTGCAATATGCTGGCCTGACCTGTAAGCCAGTGAACGCATGGGTGCAGCTTTCAAGCTCATGGCACAGAGCGGCCACCTGTCCCTGTAAATATCTGTTACCACCTGATACGTGAACCAAGTCAAAGGCTCCATGTCGGTCTGCGCATTAAATATGTAAAAACTCAATTTACTCTTTATTTACACACTAAAAATAAAGAGAAGGGAAACATTGTACATTTTCTTTTTAAACCAAATGGACAGGATTATGGACCCCCCTTGGAAAGCTACTGATTTAGAATAGGAATCACAAGCTCGGTAGCGAGGCAGCCCGAGCTCAGCTCTCCCCTCACCTGTGGGGCCGCTCGGTCAGGCTCTTCTCCAACAAGCTGGGCGAGCACTTGCAAGGAGACCTCTTTGGGGAATCTGCTCAGCCCACCGCCTCTCACCCAGCAGCTGCTTCTCCTGCCCACGTCCCAGGCAGCATGTCTGTGTCCTGCGAGCCTCCCCGCCTGCCAGATCTGATGGGACAGGGGTCCTGGCCCATGCCAGTCTGCGTGGGTCACCTCCCCCTGGAGCTGAGAACTGGAACTTCGCACTGGGACACCAGGTGTTGGGCGTGGCACCCAACGGAGGCCGAGGCTGTCCAGCTTTCCCAGCGCACAGAGCACACAAAGAAGGCGGGCTTGCCGCACGGCGCACCAAGCAGAGCAGGGAGGAGGCAGGTCAAGGAGCTCTCTAAACCAAGTTCAAGGCCAGTGCTGTGACTCACCTTAATACTGGCCCACTCAGTTTCTCAAAGGAAAACAATAATTTCCCTAATTTCCTAGCTAAATGTTGGAGAAGAAAGACGGGAACCCTTTCTCAGAAAGAGACAGAGAGCACAGAATGACATGTTGGCTATGTCCAAAGCCCAATCCTCAGATACTTCTCCTGCAAGACTATAATTACAGCAGAGTTTACCCTGAGTTGCAGTGAGTCATTAAAAAAGCAATTACTGCCAGCAGCCCTTGTTCTCTGGCTGAAAGTTGAATGAAAAATTTAATAGTATTATGAGAATATTTTTTCCTACGAAACTAATTCTAAGAAATAGTATAAATTGAATGTGTGTGTTTTTTAAGACCTGCTTATCTTAATTGAGTTTTTCATAATTGTGTTTCACGGGTTATATTTGAAATGGAAAAGGGAGGTTCGGTAGGGAAGTAGGCACGTGTGTCTAAATTACTTGTGGTTCTGTGTTTCCCTTCGGGCCTGTGCTGCGGCATCTTGAGATGCCCCGTGACACTCGGCACTGCACAGGGAGGGAGCGGAGGTTCTGTCACTGACGGGTATCGGCACCGCTACAGAACTCAGACTAAGACCCAGAGAGTGTTGCGGGAAGGAATGTTTCCACCTCTGCGTGACCGCTAACACACTGGGAATCTCCGCATGTCCGTGTGATTGCTGACACGCTGGGGACCTCCGCATGTGTGCGTGACTCCCGGATGCCACAAATGACTGAGAACATCAGCGAGCACACCACTTACTGCCCATGATCCATGTGGACTAGTAACAGTATTGCATCCATGACTCAGTCACCCCTTTCGGCATTCATAGTGTCATGCTGATTTTAAAGAAGGGGAAGGGCCAAGTTAAAGAACAAGTATACATGGCCCTTGGACATGGACAACGGTGGGGATTGACTGTGGGAGTCGGGGGCGGGCGGGGCAGAGGAGCACAGTGGGAGAAAACTGGGACAACGGTAGTAACACAACAATGAAAAAAAGGAGATGAAAAAAATTAAGCTGAGAGAGGATAACTAAGTTGTTCAAAGCCAAACATGGTAGGCGATAGAGTGGGGGTGCAGCCCAGGATCTTAACCACTTGGCTCTATGCCTTTTAGTCACGTAGTAGTTACCTGAGTGAGGGTATAGGACACCTCACTGAGTCCTAACGTTTGTGGTGATAATAAATGTTTAAGTTGGAAGATTAATAATAACGATTTATATAAATTCTTCCTTTTATGGTGTTCCCCTCTAATTAATAGTATTCAGCTGAGTTACAAATTTGGATTAAAATTTTCTACGAGTTAAAGTAATCCCTTCTGCTACGCTAATGTTCAGTGACTCCATAGAAAAGATGAGGGTGCCCTTCAGTACTCGCTCACTTCGAAGTGACAGGAGCCCATCTTTAACCAGCTTAATGAAAAAGGGAACTGGCTGGGCAGCTCCGAGCTCGGCTCACATCAGCGCAGGAGGAGCTGCAGGAACGAACAAAGGTTCTGAGGGTATCAGAGACCAGCCTGGGGAACTCAGTGTTGGACTCACCTCGTCTCTTCTTCTTGCTTGAGTCTGTTGTTCCCTAAAAAGACACATGGACCACAAAATGGTTCCAGAATTCTCTGTGGAAGCTCTAAAGCTCCTGAAAATAGAGAAGAACCTACCTCAGTGGTTTTAGCAGAAAAGTCCCAAGTGAAAACTCAGGTCCTGAAACAGTCCCAGCCTGATAGGAGGGCCCATGCTTGAATTTGTGCCCATATCTGCGATGGCCACAGGAAGTGATTCCCAATTACCAGAAGGAAGGAGGCTTGCCTGTGTGTACATTCTAGTCTTTGATTGCTCAGCACGTTTACAAATATTTTTCAGCGTGCATTAGTGCCCAAAGGCTTCCACGTAATAAAATGCAGCTACCCTGTGTACAAGCAAAGATTACTACTTTTCAAAATCATGTCCAAATGTTGCCTTCATCCCTAAATCCTTAAATGTTATACCTTTCTCTAACTAGTTAGAGCTTAGAAAGATTCTGCAAACTACAGCTATTTGCTGCTTTTAATAAAGTCCTGAGGTAAAATAGAATGGTCAAAATAAAAGTGCTGTGGAGAAAAAGGGAGAGACATGCAGTGGCTGCACTACTTCAGTGGGTAGGGACAGGAACGTGCATCCTGCCCTGGCTGGTGTGGCTCAGCGGACTGAGCGCCGGACTGTGAAGCAAAGGGCCGCCAGTCCGATTCCCAGTCAGGCCACAGGCCTGGGTTGCAGGCCAGGTCTCCAGTAGGGGGCCGCACAAAAGGCAACCGCATGTTGATGTTTCTTGCCCTCTCTTTCTCCCTTTCCCCTCGCTCTAAAAATAAATAAATAACATTGTTTTAAAAAAACAGAATTAGCAGGGTGGTGATGAAATTAAAAAAAAAGAAAAAAGAAGTGGGCATCCTTTTGTTGCCTTGCTTGCCCTCTGAGTCCCTTGCTCACCCAGTGTGGCTGCCACTGCCTGCTGGGTGAGTTCCCTCATCTAGTGTCCTCCCCGACCCTGTCTCAGAGGGGCAGTGCCACGAGGAGACTCCCCATTCTGGGGCCGAACCTTTACTTAATGTGCTTTCACGAGCCTGGGGTTATCTTAGGGCCTCAGCCATCCATGCCCCTGTGTATGACATCTGTTGTTTCTCTAGCCATAAATATCCCTGAAACCCCCCCGGTCAGCTCCCTGACAGTTTCAATTGTGAAGACTGCAGGGCTGATGCCGGAAACTCTGTCTGGTCATTATCTTGGAAGCAAGGCCCTGCCCTTTGGATTGCTTATCAATAGACCTGGCATTCTGGTCACTCTCCTTGGCCTCTGATTAATGGCTTCTGTCTGGCTCCTGCCTCAGAGGAAAGTGAAATACAGGACAGTGTGATGCAGCGAGGCTACAACCTCCCCCCCCCCCCGCCCCCCCCCCCCCGCCAACGCAGCGGCACCCACGCTGCTCGTACTGGCAGAGTCTTTGCCTTTGTTGGACGGCCGAACACGGAGCTTCAGCCACAGTTCTCACTGCCCCGATTTGGCTCACACTAACCTTATCATGGGGCAGGAAGCTTAGCATTGCCGTTCTACGGGATACTTCCCTGCTGTCCGTGACCACGTAGCGATGCTGAGGCCATCTCCTTTCTCATACAAAGGTACGTAGTTCTCTTTTTGTTTTCAGATGAGTCAACTGTCTCCTGGGTGGGGAAGTTTGCGGGAGACTAAAAGACAGAGCCTGTAACCCAGTATCCTGACATTTTCCTAGCAAGTCATCAAAGTTCCGGTTTTGTTGGTCGCAAGGTTAGAGCCTCAAGATGCTACAAGGAAACTACAAGGAGATGCTGTGCTACCATGCAGCAAAATGGTTCCCGCAGCCCTGAGGATGGCGGCGCCGTGGAGCTTCCCCATCCCACCTTGACAAAGCCGGTTCCACAGTTGCGTTCCCAAAGCGCTCACCCTGCTTCCGGTTCAGTTCGCCTGTTAGGGTTCTTTCAGCTTGACATGAGAAGAGCTCAACTTGACCTAACTTAGACAAAACAACACCCCCCCCCAAAAAAAAGAAACAAAAAAAGCTTACTGTAAGAATATAGAATAGAGAACCCCCAATAGGTCAGGGACAGGGGCGAGCGACTTGACACTGTAGCTGTTTCTGTCTGGTACTCCTCGTGACTTGGCTCGAGAGATGATCTTTATCCTCAGGGCTGAACCCCGGTGGCAGCCGGCACCAGCAGGATAAACTCGCCCCTGCTTCTCAGTTAGACTGTGAGGTGCTCGAGATCAGAGCCCGAGTCATACCTGCCCGTGTGTTCGCAGCCTTAGCACAGAGAACACCTTACGGTGGGTATTCAAATGGTTAACAAACACAGGAAGCAGGTGGACAGAAGGGCGCAAGGAACGTGAGTCCGTCCTGTGGCCTGTTTGGTCTCCCCAGGATGCTCCTGGTGCAGGGGGTGAATGAATGAACCCCAGTTGCTGGTGAGCAGAATCTGTGCTGGGAATAGGAAAAGAGAGAGACGCATCCATTTCAAATCCCAGCATTTCAGTAATTCCCTTAACGACCAGGCGTGCTCGGGGCTGCTCCCCCACTGCCGGCGGCCTGAGCACACAGACGTGAAGGGCGCCCTCACTGCCTCGCAGACACCGAGCTCGCCCTTCTCAAAGGTCCTGCGCGTGACAAAGCAATTCAAAACGCGAAGAGCAATCTGGCCGCCGTTTTGTGCCCCTAGCAGTGGCTCTGCCCTCCTTATTGATAATCTCTCTAGATTCTAGAAAGTGCTGATTGGGTCGGTGCTGGAAAAGGAAAGGCCGTCACCTGTAAGAGTCGAGCAAAATTCCTGCCACACTTCGTGAGGAAAGCTCTACCCTGTTTCTAAAGTTAAGCAACTGGTCAGTGCGACATGACACCGCCATCCTTGTCATGGGAGGGGCTAACGGACCTTCCGTTCTCTCACTGATAACAGCTGGAGAGGACGGAGCGGTGTCCTTGCCTTCCACGCGCCGACCCACGGGCACTCCTCAGATCAGGGCGACGTCCAACGTACTTTTCTTTTCCTAGCCAAGGAGGATGTAACCGCTTTTATAGCAGGGGCCGTGGACCGCCCACTCATTTTTCATCCATGCCTGTCATGGACAAGAGATCAAAATCAAACATTTTCTTAGAAAATGAAAAGGGAAGAGTCCATAGGCAAATGGCCTGACAGGGTAGCACAGTGTTATAAATACCGTATTCTCGGGTTGTCCTAACCAAGTTCTATGGACTGAGTGGCTTAAACAACAGAAATTTGCTGTCTCAGTTCTGGAGGCTGGAAGTCTGACCTCAGGGTGTCAGAAGAGTGGGTCCCTCCTGAGGGCTATGAGGGCGGGGCCTGTCCCAGGTCTGTCCTCCTGTTTCTGGTTGTACCTTTGCTCATGGTAGCGTAACCCCTGTCTCCACATGACACACTCCCTGTGTGCATGCCTATCTCCAAATGTCCCATTTTTGTAAAGACACCAGTCATTAGGGCCCTTACGATGACCATGTTTTGACATGATGGCCTTTGTAAAGACCGTCTCTCCAAATAAGGCCATGTTTTGAGTACCGAGGCTGAGGGCTTTAACACACGGGTTTTAGGAAAACACAATTCTACCCTTAAAAAATTCAGAGGCCTTTACATCTGCACGGGGTTGGCTCCATGATGGAAATGACATCTGAGTGATTCCAAAGCAAAGGCCGTCGCAACTGTAGACCTTTAACAGAGAGTTGTGGTTTGACAGATGAGTTTACATTTTCTAGGAAAAGAAACGGAGTCGAGTGTTCCAGGGGTGAGGAACAGCATGTGCAAAGACTCAGAGGGGTGAGTGTGCCTGGCACCACTGGGAAAAGAACCAGCCCACGCTGGGGGACCCGTGCCTTTCCCATTGTCAAAGTGGGGGGACGTGTTGGTGTGCCCACCCTGGGCCTCAGATGTTGCCGACCCTCTCCCCGCCCCCCACAAATGCTCAGTTTCCCGTGCTCCTAACGCTGTGCACCCTCTGGGTTTCACTCCTAGCGCCTTGGAATCTACCACTCAGCCTTTGGCGAGTGCCCTCCTTCTCTCCTCTCCCTGTAGCTCTGTTCCTCAGAACCTTCTCCACTCACGTTACCTGGACAACATCAGCCATTCCTGGGGCCTTAGGCATCTTCTCAGTCCAGATAACTCCAAGGTGCAAGTCTCTAAGTCAGACCCTTCTCCTCATTGTCAGACTCCTGTACCCATTTACTAACCTTTTTGGTTTGTTAGGGCTGCTGTTAAAAAATCCCACCCAGCGGAGGTAGTTCAAAACACAGCCATTGTTTCCCTCACAGCTGTGGAGGCTGGAAGTCGGAGCAAGGGGTTTGGCAGATTCGGTCTCTCCTGGGGTGTTTCTCCTTTGCGTGCAGTTGGCCACCCTCTCGTTGTGTCCTCACGTGACCTTTTGCTCTGTGCATGCACATTTGCACAGTTTTGTTCTCTCTTCCTCCTTTTATAAGGACACCAGTCTCATCCAATTCGGCCCCTGCCCTCATGGGCCGAATTTAATCTCAGTTGCCTCTCTAAAAGTGCCGTCTCTAATACACGCTCATAGTTGGGATTAGGACTTTGACACATGGATGTGTTTGGGGGGGACACACTTCAGCCCATACCACATACTGATAATTTTCCTGTTTATTTTTTTTAACGATGTCAACTTCTCGCTCTGTGACAAGCTCACAGTCCCCCATAATGGCAGCAATAATGGCAGTCCCCAGTCCCTGTTTTGAAAATGACAGTTACCTGGTTGGGAAAGCAATAGACCCATTTTGCTTGCTGGGATGCGGGCCCTGATATGGTGGAAGCCTGAGAGGGCCTTGACCGTGCCTTCGGGAGGTGCCAGCAGGAGGCGCTGCCTGAGCTGAGAGCTGGAGGCCAGGCAGCGAGGAATATGGAGATGAAGGTGGTTGGGCACCTGTGAAGGGCAGGGCTGTGTGTGCACGACATGAACGCACACCGGGGCTAGACTTGGCGAGAGGGCCAAGTGCGAGCGAGCGGGGGCGAAGCACGCAGCCGTCTGCCACTCACGGTCCAGAGCTCCGGGCCGGCTCCAGACGGGGAGGGGCCGTGGCCTGTGTGGGGCGAGGGATAAATCAGGATGAGATTGGCCTTTTGGAGGGTCTGTCGTATCTATAGGATGGAAAAGTAAATTAGGCATGACAAGGACTTGTGGTTTTGGATCCATTAGCATATAATTCAATGTTGATCACGTCCATAGACGTGCATGAGATGACTCAGTAAGAGCGTGTGGGGAGGAGAGAACAGAAGAGAGGAGGGGAGGAAGAGGGAAGAGAAGGTAAGCGGAGGGGAGGGGAGAGGAAGGGAGGGGAGAGAGGAGGAGACAAAGGTCTAGGACAAAGCCGTGGGGACAAAGATCAAAAGTAGCTGGGAGAGGAGGCCGAGGTAGAGAGTAAAAAGCAAGTGTGGTCCAGGCTCCCGAAAGGGCAGTGGCCTCTCAGCGCCCAGGAGGCCGGGACTGCTTTCAGGGGAGCGGTGGGGCCCGCCCCGCTGCATCCCACGGGGGGACAGCGGGAGGTGGCTCAGGAGAGACCAAACGCAGAGCAGGCTGTGGGCAAGGCTGCCAGTGAGGGGGAGTGAGCTAGCACGGTAACGGGGTGCGGGGGGGCCGGCCCTCCGATGCCCACCCCGGCTCTGCGCCTCTCCCTCGGGGCCCCCCATAGGATTGTCCCGCCACCGCCCACCCTGGGGGGCATGCTGGCTCCTCACCCCACTCACCCAGCCCGCATCCCCTCGGCGACCGCGTCCCGAAGGGGGCAGCATCTGTCAGTGTGGCCACAGGGGGGAAAGCTGTTCCAGTAGGGTTCGAATCTTGGCCATGCCTCTAACTCTGTGGCCTTGGGCCGATGCTTGACCCTGTCTGACTCTCAGTATCTCTTCATCTATAAAACAAAACTCAACATACTTATTTTAGGGACAGGAATTAACCATAGCTGATAAATGGACGGCAGTAAGTGACCCCGGGATGGTTAACTGGATGTTGTTATTGCCTTGCTTTCCATCTCATTAGGTTTTTCCCACCAGTGCCACTGTCATCATGGATTTTGGACTCCGTCTCAGAGAGGTCGAGTAATTCGTACAAGGTCACAGCCAGCAGGGAATGGACCAAGGATAGAAAGGCAGCTCTGTCAACTCAAGGTTCAGCTGAGTACCGTTTTTCCCAGCGCAGGTGGTGGCTGTAGTAGGGTCACAGACATGGCAACACACAGAGCAGGGGAGGGGGCCTGCTCCCGGGAAGGGGACAGGCCACTTTCCTGTGGGGTCCTCAGTGCTTTACAACTCGTTCCTGGGCTCTTTCCAAAAGAGATCGCTGAGATAAAACACTATGTGAATTCACATCAGGTAGAAGGTCAGCCGTTTCCTTTGGAGCTTTGGGAGCTTTACAATCTCCACTTAGTGTCTAATCCATTATTAAAAGCAAACAAGTGTGTTGACCATCCTGTGAGCACTTTCTCAAGCGGCAAATGGATCTTGGTCACCCATCCCCTTCACCATTACTGATGCATCTGCACGGCTCGCAGGAAGGAAATTGGGTCTTTTTCTTGTAAAAGTTGTGTTTTGTTCACTTGCTCCCGACCTCCAGCCTCCGCACTGAGGAACAGATGCCGCAGCGCCCCGCGGCCGCTCGGCAGGGTGGCGGGGCGGGCGCGTGCCAGAGGTCGGTCCTCCCTGGCTCCAGTGCGTCCCTAGCGGACCTTTGTCCTCAGCTGTTTTGGTCCTGATTTGTCCCTGGCACTGCCTCCTGCTTCCAGGCAAGTTCACAGAGGGAATTATTGAAAGTGGATTTTTTTTTTTTCAAAAACCATGTGAAGCAGGGACAATAACACTGAAGAATTTTGTCCCTTAGTGAGCCATGATGGGGTGCCATTTGGCCTTGAGCCTGTATCTTTGTTGCCGGAGCTGAAGGGAAGAGTTAAGAGAGTGGGGGACCCTGAGGACTTTGGAGGTGTGTCTGAGACATAACACTGTGATAGGCTGGTGTCTCAAAACAACCAGATTTTGTCTTTCTCCTTCTTGCTCTGCCTCCTCCCTACTGCATCTCTCGGCTCCCCTGCCCTTTTCCTCTGTCCTTTCTGCTTTCTGCCTCCGTAACTTCTCTCCTCCTCCCCCTTCCCTTCCTCCTCCACCACCACCTCTCCCGTCTCCCCCTCCACCTCATCCTTCTTTGTCCTCATTACCTGTGCCATCGTCAGGAAAAGCGTGCACTGGGCAGCGGCTCTGAGAGTTTATCACTGTGTCTCTCCCTCCACTAGCTGTAAGTTCCTTGAGGGCAGAGGGCTGTCTCATTCGTTCCTGTAGTTCTTGCACAAATAATAGCTACTGAGTGGACATTTGTTAAGCGACTCATCCAATGGACTTTAGAGAGTCAGCGCGAGTGAGACAGCTGGGATAACTGAATTCGCCTGTGCAGGCTGGTCCTTGTGCCGTGGCTGGATTCTGGCCCTGTGGAGAACCAGCCCCTGTGTAACGGAAAGCAGGTTGATGTTGCAGTCGGAACGTTCTTGTCTCAAACCAGGCTCCCCCTCCTCTGCTGCTCGGCCTTGGGGTAAAGTATCTGTTTTTTTAAATACGGGACTAAGGAGATGACTGCACCGAGGAGCCCGTTTCTGGCATGTAGTAGTTTTTCCATCAGCGATTTGCTCCTGTAGGCGTGACGACCAGGTCTCCTTCAGCCGACAGCACGCGCGTCTCCCTTTCTGCAGGTGCTGCCGGAGCGCTCCGGTCTGACCCCACATCCCGTTGGCCTCGGGGTCCAACACCAGCCCACCCCCTGCTCGTGTTCATTTCCATATCGTTTTAGTAGATTTCGTGTAGCTGGGGTGTTCACTATAGGCAGCTTCACACTGCTGCTGAGCGGGCGCATTGTATGATATCACATGTGTGAGCATAAGTGCTCAAAATGATGACTCCCTCCTAGATGAATTTTAATATTTTAAATTTTTTGTTTTACATTTTTCAGTTTCAGTTGATGTTCAGTGCTGGGCTAGACTCAGGGGTATAGCATGGCGCTTAGACGTTTCTATCATGTACAGAGCGGTCCCCCGGGACGTCTAGTGCCCACCTGGCGCCTTATGTAGTTATCAGAGCAGCGCTGGCTGCGGCCCTGTGCCGCACCTGGCATCCCTGTGGCTGTTGGTACAGTCGCCAGTCCCTCAGTCCCTTCGCCTTTTGCACCCAGTCCCCACTTCCCTCCCATCCGGCGACCAAGCCTGTTTCTGTTTCGGTTTTTTTGTTTGTTTGTTTATTTTGTTTTTTGTTTATTTTTTTGTTTATTTTAATTTTTTTAAAGATTGTATTTACTTATTTATAGAGGGAGGGGAAGGGAGGGAGAAAATGAGGGAGAGAAACATGATGTGAGAGAGAAACACGCCCCTAACCAGGCACCTGGCCCACAACCCAATCAGGTGTCCTGACTGGGAATCGAACCGGCAGCATTTCGATTCGCAGGCAGACACTGAGCCACAAAAGCCAGGGCTATTTTAGTTTTTAGATTCCACGTATGAGTGAAATCATGTGGCATTTGTCTTTCTCTGTCTGACTTAATTCATTTAGTACAATACCCTCTAGGTCCATCTATGCTGTTGCAAATGGTAAGATTTCATCCTGTTTTTTTGCCAAGTAATATTTCATTGTATATACGTATTATTTTTTCTTTATCTCCTCATCTATTGATGGGCACTTGGGTTGCTTCCATTATCTTGGCCATTGTAAGTAAGGCTGCAATGAACACAGGGATATATATATCTTTTTGAGTTAGTGTTTTAGAGCTCTCTGGGTAAACACCCGGAATGGACTTGCTGGGTCATGAAGCAGTTCTGTTGTTAGTCTGGACAATTATAGGAAATGACTAACAGCCAGGGCGTCGCCACCGTGTTGCTGCTTCAGTGAAGGGAGGAGTCGGCTAGGACTGGGCGCTCATGGGGTGCTGGCTTCCCCATCGGTTTGCTCTGAGCTGGCGGCCCCCAGGTTTGACCAAGTCAATAACGTGAGCTGGGAAACTTGACTCTGGCCCTTGCAGCAAGCAGCCCAGGAGGGCACGGCTACACCTTCCGCCATGCTGGACTTGCCGAATGTGTAGTGTTGGATTCTCCCCCCGAGTCTTCCCAATCCCTGTTTCTTCTTGCTGTGTTTGCCATGCCAACCAGCTCACCGCGGCAGTTTGCGCCTGCCATCCTGACCCGTGGCAGTGGGCGTTGGCTTGGCTCCTGAACTTCGGTTCTACCTTCCAGATGAGAATTCGTAGTTGGCCTCTGGCGCAGACGCTGAGTGCCGTGGGATGGCACCCCACCTCGGAACTCATGGCAGGAGGCAATAGTAACTGGTAACCACTCATCTGTAGGGCCCGGAGCAAAGAGTAGACAGATGTCACCAAGAAGGCCACAGGGGTGGCTGTCACAGCCCCCAAATGACCCAGGGGACCAGGAGTCATGGCAGCAGGAGCCTGGTGGATGACAAGATGCTGCTGGGGACCGGAAGCACAGGCATCCCGGAAGGAGAGAAGCTTTCAGAAGCCTGGAAGGAAACTGGAACACTGGAAGCTCCTTGTGACTGAGCCAGAGAGAGGCGGGCCCAGGCGTGAGGGCCAATGGGTAGAAGTGTAAAAATTGGTACCGGGGCAGAAGGCGGGGGGAAGACGCAGCCCCACAGGCACCTTGTTCACCGCACAAGCTGGGCCTCGACACCGAGCCCCCGCTTCACCAGCCTTCGAGGGCCACACCCTTGGGCCACCGCCCGGTGGGGGACACGAGTGTGCCCCACCAGGGCCTCAGGGCTGGTGTTGGTGTATGAGCATGCGACCTGGAAGACTGCTCTCTTTTTACTGCGTAGTGGCACTTCTGTTTAAAGGGCATACACGTCTGTGTTACTTTAATGCAGGACACCCTAGTTGGTACCATTTTAGATCATTTCGTTTTTTGGAACACTAGACTGTAAATCACTATGCATGCAAGGATAATTAAAATCCCACTTAACAAGGATCTCTCTCCCTCTCTCCCTCTCCTTTTCACTTAATGGGAAGAATCATCGCCACCGTGTTTCTCCTGTGTCCACCTACGTGTACCCTCCGAGCTTCTCCTGGTGTGATGCCGTTCCTATGTAAGGTTGGGATCCCACTGTCTTATGATGCTGCTCCATGTTAGGAAACAGTCTTTGTCTTTTTTTGATTCAGTGGGTCCTCATGATGTGGAGAAAACCCAGGGATCAGATGTGGGTCATGGGATCCCTCTAGGATGGCGACCTGGCATCAGCCTCGTGATAAAAGGGCTTCTGCTGAGTGAGCTTGGCCACTTCACTTCGCCCTTCTGACTTTGATTTTCACCTGATAAACCAGGGATAATATTAGCTCCGTAGGGGATCCAGAGAGAATTAAACAAGACAACACACATAAAATAGTCAGTGCAATGTTGGATCACTAGAAATAAACGGTGATGATGGTGTTTCGGTTATTGAGGCTAATCGTGTTCGGGCCACAGTGACAAATTCCACGTGAGTGGAGGTGACATGCTAAACTAGTGCACTGCAGTGCAAGGTGAAGGCTGGAAAGGGCCAGCTTTTTAACCCTGGTTTCCTCTTTTGCAGAGTCTAAGCGAGTGCTTTCTACCCTGTGGTTTTTCTCTTTTCCTCTCATTCACGTTAAATTAAGTTGTGCTGGGCCTCCGCTGCAGAAGACTGAGTCCCCTAACGAGGCCAGCGTGAGGGAAAGTGTGCCTGCCGTGTGACCAGCTCTGCGCCGGCACATCCGCCGCGACACGGCGCCCACTGTGCTGTCGGCGCGCCGCATTCACCTTGTTGGGGCCTGAGGTGCTGTGCGCAGCGCGAGGTACGGAAGGTGTGGACTCTGTTGCTTTAATTTCTGTGTGTCAGCACCTACACTTGTGCTCCTTCTGGCCAGGGCTGTATTCAGCTGAAATTTACCTCTAGTTTTTGGGGTTGGTTTTTTTTTTGAGGGGAAAGATGGTTCTTTCATGGGCAGGATCTGTTCTGATTGGGCAGTGACCATATGTTATCGGTTGTTAGACATTTTAAATACTGCTGCGGGTTAGGTATGCAGGAAGGGTTGAATGGGTACATTTTATCCTCACATACTTCCGTTTGCAGACAAGGAAACTGAGGCTCCGAGAAGGTTTATGCGATTTCCACAGCCTTTCAGAGTGTGGGAGGGAGCCAGGATCTGAAATCTGTTCAGTCTGTTCCCAAGTCCAAATGCTCTCTCTACTTTGGGTTGCTTGCTATGAATCTTTAATTTCTAAGCAGTCTGGTATTGAATACTCAGGGCGTTTTATAACTCAATTCTTATTTAAAATGCCATGTCAAAAATAAAAATAAAGAAAACTCCACATCACAGAGGAAAGAAAAGCCAAAAAGATCTGAGCGTGGAGCCCACTGCATACCTTCCGACCTGCCAGTCGGGCACGAGCAAGACTTTCAAGGTGCGTTTAGACAAAACATAACCCCGTCCCCCAAGGGAAGGGCTTTCATATACAAATGGCAAACCACATAACCAATAATCAAAACCCTCACCTCCTCCTAAAATCCTGCACTTAGGGGTTTGCCCAACACAAGCTTGAACTGTGAGGAAATGAAGTGTCTGCTGTTGAAGCCACCCACTTGGAGGGATTTTGTGACATCAGCCCAAACTGACAATTACACGAGGACAACGGCTTTTTCCAAGGGCAGCTGGTGGAGTCAAGACCAAGCCACACATGGTTGACCTCAACCCAGATACTGGCCGAAAATAGGTAGTGGTCAGATTCTGCCTTCTCATCTGTAAATCGATATTGCCTGTCAACGAATACTGAGGAGCCCCGGTGTATGCCACCAAGCCTCTAAGAAGAGACTGCAAAAAAAAAAATTGTTTTTGAGAGCATTTCACGGATGGAAATTTTTGGTATATTTAGTTTTTATCTTCTTTATAAAATATGGGAGTAGATGAGAAGGCCTTCAAAGTTCTCTTCCTATTTGGGACTTTGCGGGGGCGGGGGAGCAATTCTTCTTGCTTTTACTGGGAATTAGTATACTCTTTATTGTTGAGGAGTGTGAGGAAGCTTGAAGCTTAGCCTACCTGTCAGTCATGCTGCAAGGTCTGGGGGTGGGACCCAGCACCCATGGCTTCTAAAGTTTCCCATGTAACTGTCCTATGTAGTCAGGGTTCTCACACACTAAAAGTTCTGGATGCCCTAAGGACACCACAGCGTCCCCAGTGGCAGGCCCTCCGGCATGCTCCCTGCTGCCTGTGTTGCCTGTCTTTCTCCCCGCTGTGTCACGGGGTTATGACACCGTGCACTCCCCGCAGTGAGCTGAGCTGTCTTCCCGGATGGAGAGCCAGCTCACAGCTGGGCTCCTGCGCAAGGCTCACAGTAGGGCAGACAGCAGCTGCTTGCCCCTGACCTCCCGGGTCCCAGCGTAGAGCCGTTCAGCTCAGGCATCAAGAGTGAGCAAATAAGCCGTTATTTGACTTTAGATAAAATAACTCCAGCTCTCTGAGTGTGTTGACTCATGGAGAAAAAGCTATTTCAACTCTGACATCCAGGAATTCAACACGAATAAATCTGCATATCCAAACATGAAAGCATATAATGTGAAAACTTCAACTACACTTTTAGAAAGTTGTCCAATTAAAGTGCTGTTAAAATGCACAAACAACACGAGGAACCCCAGTCCCCTTGGGTGCTGGTGGCAAGGGGACCCTGAGGGACACGTGCACATAGTGGGCGGGGAGAGCGGTGAGGCCTGCTTCCTCCCGAGGTCGGGGAAGGGCCACAACGCCTCTGCCGTCGGTTTGCCTTCACATTGTTTCGTTTCGCATCTGCTTCCCTTACAGTTAGGAACATGTACCTTCTATAATTACTTAATTAAACCCTCATCTGTTCTTGTCTACAAACTAAAAGTCGAGTCATTTCTGATAGAAATAGAGGCCATGAGATGAGCAGGAACTCGGGAGCCGGCCACAGCCAGTCACAGCCAGCCTGGTGCGCTCTGCTGATGAAAGGCGCGGCACCCGCTAGCGCCTTCCTCTCGGGCCTGCTCTTTGAGTTCCTCTTAGACTCTCTTCCTCACCCTCCAGTGACCAAGGGCTCGATCCATCATGGCACCGAGTGAGGCTCCAAGGTCATAGAATGTCAGCTCTCAGTGAGCGCATGGTCATGCATTTACTTCGTAGGCTTCAAGAGAAAATAATTCCTAGCGGTTTCTAACCAAGTGTTCTTTGTCTGGAGTTCATCTGAGCTTAACGACACTTGCGGGAGGTTCTCCTGCCCTGTCCCAAGAGGGTCACTGTCCCCCAGCTGTTCCCCAGAGCCTCAGAGGAAGAGCGTGCTAAGCCCACCCCCCCCCCCCCAGCTTCCTTCGGCAGCCACACCCTCCAACCACACTGTGCCCTCCAGCTCTTCCTTCCCCTGGCGCTTCCTTCCCCTGGCGCTTCCTTCCCCTGGCTCTTCCTTCGGTCTCCGTGTTTCTGCACCAGCCCCTTTCTGCATGTAAAAATACACACGTTTCCCTCGGCAACCGATCTACTGAAACAAAACTGCCTTTTCTTGATTACATGGTAGCAGTGGAAAAATTACGGAGACTCCCACCACACCATTCCAGACAGAACAGCATGGTCTGTCGTAATGACCACCACCCAGGGCTCTGGCCTCACACCAAGGCAGCCACGGGGGTCTGAGGGAGAGTCCAGGGGCGGAGGGGTGCACTCTGTGACGTCTCAGCGCTCAGGGCCAGTACACCTTGTCCGTCAGCCACTTCCACTGCAGGAGGGGGGCAAGCTGGAAGTTAAACACGGCTCCTTAGATACGCACCCCAGACATGACTCACAGCCACTCCTGCTCACATTGATGGGCCAAAGTAAGTCACGTGGCCTTGCTGACCAGAGAAGGGGGAATGCTGGGACTAAGGGTGCCCCTCACCCTAAGACCAGGGCCGTCTCGGGCAAACCAGGAAGGGGGAAATGGTTACTGAACATAGTGCATCTGCCATATCAACTATGCGAGACACTTAAACTTTCTGGTCCTCAGTGACTGTGTAAGAAACAAGAATAGCCCTGTTCTCATACACTGGCGGTGATGGGTCAATGATGCCATGTGGTACTAATCAGGGTTCTCCAGAGAAATGCAACCAAGAGCCAGAGAGAGAGAGGGTTGGTGGGGACGGTGCTAAGGAATTGACTCGCAAGCCTGTGGCTACTGACACTTCCAAAATTTGCAGGGCAGGCTGGCGGTCCTGGCAAGAGCCAGTCGATGCTTTCGATGTTGCAGTCTGGGGCCCAAAGGCAGAATCCTTTCCTGTTTGAAGGACCTCAGTCTTGTCCCATAAGGTCTCAATGCGTCAAACGAATCCCCCCCCCGCCCCTGCATTTTGAAGTGTAATCTGCTTTACTCAGGCTTGTGAGTGGAATGTAAATCACACCTAAAAAATACCTTCACAGCAGTGTCTACACTGGTGTTTAATCAACCAGCTGGGCGCCGCCACCTAGCCAAGCTGAAACGTGAGGCTCACCCTCACCCAGGGTGCAGCCTCCTAGTGCGCACCAGCAAGCTGTGTGCTGGCTTCCAGGCAGTGCCTGGGGCGCGTTAGAAGGTTCTCTTGGCTTCTTTTTCAAAGCACGTAGGAATTTCTTTCAATATAGGCAGGCAGTTATTTTTTTTTTAAACCTCAAAATCATCATACTTTTGAATGCTATTTCACAATATAAAAATGTGGCTGGTGATGGTGATTTGATAGACCATTTGCTTACACTGTATGATAGAGATGTCCATTTGTAAACATGATTAAACACCCACTGTGCGCGTGTAACCCTTCATTCCCTGAAGGGGCCCACCGTCGTCTGAGATCCCCGAAGTCCAGGGAGAGCGACCTATCTGGAAATATAATGAAATGGGGTAGATCTAGTGAGGGCACACGTGTAAGCCAACATGCAAATACTGTGGGAGGAGAAACGACTTAGGCCAGAGGCTCAGGATTAGCTTTCCAACAAGGGACATAAGCTGGCAGGCAGGCAGTGCTGGAAAAGCAGACAGGTCGTGATCACCGGATGGGCAGAGGCAGGGAGGTGGGGGGACCGCCCGCAGCACTGTCTGGTGAGGCTGAGGCCCGCATAGGCTGAGGCTTCCGCAGCGCCCGGCTGGTCCTCGAGGCAGGCTTTGCTGTCTTCTCCCCCAGCGCCAGGGGGCTCCTCCGCTGGCACAGAGCCCGCTGCCCCGTGACCGTTTCTGTTTGTCCGTGTTTTGGCCCCACAGAACACGCTGTTCTAGGGCAGGACTCATGTTTCACGCCCTGCTGCATCGTAGGTTCTAGACCTGGGGCCAGCACTTACTGATGGGAGTGATAAATGCCACCTGAGAACCAGGAGCTAACTGCATGGCTGTTGAGTACAAGCAAATGTATGGCAAGTGCAATTGAATATCTGACTATTTTAGAGTTAGTGCGTTTCAAAATGTCACTGTGAGAACTGGTATGATGCGGAGAAAGACAAAAGTGTTGAAGTATTTCTCTTGAGGTTCTGAGAAGATTTGTGTGATTTCTATTATGCAAATCCAGAATGTTGAGTCACAAATGACAGGCCTTTGCTTTTCAGATTAATGAAAAGAAGAGATGAAAATAAATCTTAGATATAGTTTAAAAGCACTTGAAAATGGATGTCTCGAATAAACACAGCTATAGCACAAGCTGGGAGGGATCAGGAAAAAAAATTTTTTTTTAATATTTGTTTCTGGAGTAAAATTTATTCTTTTTAAAAATTATTTCCCTTTATATCTGTTTGCCTCCTCCCCCCCACCCCAAAAGCAACCTCTGGTTATTGATTTTCTGTATTCTTTTTGTTTTTCTCACATTAATTTTTCCTCATTTTTATCATTTTCTGCCTTTACAGTCTTTAGAAGTTTTTAACCTACACATTTTGTTTGTTTTTTAAAGATATATGTCATTACTGATTTTGAAGTAATTTTTTAAGAGATTTTATTTACGTATTTGTAGAGAGAGGGGAAGGGAGGGAGAAAGAAAAGGAGAGAAATATCAATCAGTTGTCTCTTGCACTCCCCCAACTGGGGGCCTGGCTCACAACGCAGGCAGGTGCCCTGACTGGGAATCGAACTGGTTACCTTTTGGTTTGCAGGCTGGCACTCTGTCCACTGAGCTATACCAGCCAGGGCTGATTTCAAAGTAATTTAAATTGCTGTCAGAGAATGTGTTGCCAAAGTAGGATCCAGAGCCCAGTCTCATTGCCCCTGGCTGAGCTGTTAGAAATGTGCGAGCAGGCTGAGCTGCAGCCCAGGTCTCCTGAACAGGGTCATGGGCCCCTGGGACTGAGCCCTGTGATCACGTGCTTGTACGAGCTCAGCAGGCGATGCTTCACGTAAAGTCTGAAACACTCTGGTGTCTGTAACATGGGTGATTTGAACTTGAAGACTACAAGACCTTCTGTGAGTTGGCGTATGATCAATTTTTGTAAAGAGACAATGTGTATATAAAACGCCCTGTTAGTTTCTATGGGTTGGGGGTTGAATTTTGCATTACATTAATTTTATTATTCAAATAATCTATATACTTTCTAGTTTTTCAATACCGATCTATCAATTTCTTTAAGGGAAATGTTAAATCATGATTTCCCCCCCTTGCTATATTCATGTGTTTATTCAAGAAATACTAATTGATGCCCACTATGTGTCAAATACTGTTCTTGTTATTTTTAGTATTAAGTTGTGAATGTCTTCATTCCACTTTTTTGAAACAGTGAGATTCTTGCATCTTCACTCTCTTGTTTAGAACATGTGCTGTATACATTATTCAATGCAATTTCAATCAGATTACCTTTGTAGCATTGACAAATTGATTATAAAATTTATGTGAAGGTTCAAAAGCCCTAGAATAGCCAAAACAATCTTTAAGTGAAAAAAGAAAAAAACAAAATTAAATGACTCTTACCGAATTTCAATCTTAATATAGGCACAGAATAGGAAAATAAAAGGTGGGGAAATTAGAACTTTTAATATAATTTTAAAAGTGGCCTAAATTTTGACTAATTAAACTTCTAGAAAGGAAAGAGAGTAAAACTAGGACAGGAAAAAAAAGTGTGAAAAAATAATGACAAAAATTTCTCCGTATTTGATGAAAAAACATCAAATTGAAGGTCCAATAGGCTGAGCAAACGCCAAGTAGGATAAAAATCAAGGAAACCAAACCAGGGAACATCAGAGCCAAACTAAAGTTGAAAACAGCAGTTTCAGAATTAAAAGTGAAAACAGAAGATAAAATCAACCAGAAATTTAAAAAGACATTTTTGGGGTCATGTCAGCAAGATGGCAGAGTATGAGGTCCCCTGCTGGTATCTCCCTCAGCAACAATAATTGAACAGACATCCCTGTTGGGGGGGGGGAGGTACCATTATGGGAGCTTCACGATCCTGGCAGGAGGGCACGGAGCGGAGTCCCAGACCCGGAGAGCCGTTCTGGGAAGGCGATCCGCGCCCAGGCCGCTGACGGCAGACTGGCACGTGGCTCTGTGCTTCTGTAGGCGTGGCCTTGGCCCGTCTGTGCACCTGGTAACCAGGAGGGCCGACGATGGTGCTTCAGTCCACCGTCTGGCCGGCTCAAGACTCTGCAGGAGCCCATGTTTCAGTTTGAGAACACAAGCAAGAAACAGCAGATGTTCTAGTTTAAAGACAGCGCAGCAAGAAGAGTCCCCTCTTACCCAGGAGAGGGCAGGCAGCCCTGTGGCTGATCGCGCAGGGGGGCCCCCTACATGAGGGCGGGCCGTCTCCTTCCCTCGGCACATCAGTGGGGAGGTTAAACTCACCCGGAAATGACTCATAGACGCAGCCAGGATATCGCTGGGTCCAGTGTCTGTGCACCTCGCGGTGCAGCCAAGTTGACACAAGATCTTCCATCACAGTTATGCACCTGAGAACAGAGTTCCAAACATTAAAAAGCAAAATATACTAGTACTAAAGTTTAAAAAGACATATTTATAATCCTAGTTGGAGATTTCATCACTTTTTTCTCAATATTTGGTACAAAAAGTAGGCAACCATCTCTGTAACTCAGTGGATTTGTCACTTCTGAGATTGTAATACTTTTCGGTTTGAGATTTGCCGTTTGGCTCTTGTCTGCAGTTTTCCCCTCTTTGGAGGCTCCCCGTCCGGTTATTCACAGGCTCACCCTTCCTGGGAACAGGACTTTTATAGCCGTTTTAAAAACCTTGTCTGCTAATCCCATCGTGTGAATTACCTCAGGACTGTTTCTATGGACTGCTTTTTGTCTGGGTTATGGATCACATTTCCTCCTTTCTTTGCATTTGTAGGATTTATTTTTTACTGTGCTTTTGACCTTGTAAATATATTACTTAAATGTTTAATCCATTGGGATTATGTTTCAAGAATGACGTTTGTATATGAAAATCATAAAGTTTTAAATGTTTGCACAAACCCTCATAACAAAGATGCCCCAGAGACCAAGGTCATACCCGCGTTTATTTACTTTTTCACCAGAGTCATTACCCTCAAGCTTGTCAGTTATACAGGCTGTTCTGTTAACATGTGCTGCGTGCTGTGTTTGCAGGGAGACACCCTAACAAACAGTATGTCCCCAAATGGTCGTCAAAATTAAAATCATCTTCTTCCAAAATATTCTCCTTCAGCAGGTCCTCTAGGCAAAGTGAGAAAGGCCATAAAAGCCTAGGAAACCCAGAAAGACTAAGCATCAGAAAGGTTTTCCCACAGAAAATAGAAAAATGCCAAAATAAAGAGGCCCCGTTCCACAGGTTGAGTTCCTGTCTTGTATCCCAGCTGGCGCCCAGAATGAAGCCCAGGCACCGCGTCCCCCGTGGTTGGCCTGCAGTACCTTTGCTGTAATGATGGCAGTGGCGTCGACCCCGTGGGATTCATTTCAGGATTAAATGGGCTGGATGGTGTCAGAGTTTGGGGCTCGCGGGCAATACGTGATACACAAAAGTACATTGAACCCGAATGTAAGACTGTTACATAGGATTGGACAGAGCAACGATACAGACTTTGGGTTTAAATCATAAGGATGCGCAGGTAGCTTGTGATTTGGTGCGTTTCTGAATCTCAATTTGCTCATCTGGACAATGGGGAGATCGAGCAGACGGACTGAAATGATTGTATAGGATGACCAGCCCCGCATCTGCTATAAAGTCCCCGTGTACTTAATATTAGGACTTTTTGCTTGACATTAATTTTCTTACGTGCTCTCACACAGACGCGTTACGATCTCATCTTCTGGAGCTTAAGGGCGAAAGAGCAGGGCTCCATTTACTCCGTCTTCCTTCCCACTCGCGTACACTCCCTCCTTCACGGCAGTTTTTCTTTCTCCATTTCCTCTCTGCTTAGGCTCAAGTGGATTAACTGCTTCTGAGCATTGGAGGCTGAGAGGAGCCCGCCCTCCCGGGGAAATCTCCTCGCAGATGCTTGGGGGCCCTGCTGAGGAGAAACCCTGCCGTTCCGGCACCGGGACGCTTGAGAGGTGAGGGAGATAAAATGCATTTCTTTCTTAAGCTGCGGATTTCCCAGAAGGTAATGGGAAGAGAGTCTAAATCAAGGTTAAAACATGAATACATTATCTCTTTGATGTTTACCCATTGACAGGTCTTATACGTTAAGAAGACAGCACCAGCCTGGAGGGGGTTCCCATTTAGAATCAGTTATGAGCCAGACCCGATGGTGTGGGGGGGGTGTGGGAGATAAGCCGCCCAAAGCCGCATTCTCACAGTCAGAGATTTTATATTTCCGTCACTTTTCCTTTCCTCCCTCCCACCAATGTAATACAAAGCGTGCGGGACTGAGAGGTTCCGGACAGCTGCTTATTAGCTTTGCAACGTCGGGCAAGCCCCAGAAACACTGGGGGCTCCCTCCTCTTCTCTGCGAGGTGAGAGAGTTCACACCGCCTGCGAGCGTCCTTTCTCTTCCGTTCCGACTGTCCCTGTCCCGTGTCAGGGCTTCGACACTGTCCTCCCAGGGCAGCCTGGGGAAAACAAACCAACCGCCCTTCTTCCAGCTTTACCCCCTCTAGCCAGCTCTCCCGACGGCTCCGGGAATTATATTTTGTGAAATGAAAACGGGGTATTTTCAAGACTCTTCGAGCCTTGACTACGGCACAGACCTTCTTCAGCTGCCACCTGTCTGCCAAAACCAACCATTATAAATAGGATTTTGTGGTATTTAGGGATAAAAATGTGCACTCGCTGCTGTGGCGGGCACAGCGCAGCGCTCACCAAGGACTGCGGGCGCTGTGGGACTTCCTAGTCTCTCCTCAAGTTCGACTGAGGGCAAGTGACTCACTCCAGACGGTGTCAGCTGCCAGCGCTGTGAAAGGCAGTGCCCCTGTCTCCTGCCCCCGCGACCTTGAAGACGGTGGGATGGTGTTGGCAAGGGCGCAGCCGGCAGAGGGAGGAATAAGCTGTCACCGTGTTATACCACAGAGCACTGGGGGCTACCTCTCCAGGACGGCATAGCGTGGCATCGCCTGACTGCTACAGTTGCCCACGCTTTAAAGTGAAGAGATTTCACATAGAACATCTTGAGAACTAGCTTTATTTGAAAACCTAGAAACTCCGATACCAGGTGTGAACCGCTGGATGGCCCCAGCCTGCTGCACCTGCCGCCCTGCCGACACCTGTGCGCTCCCGTCCACCTCGTCCTTCCCTCCCTCCTCTCTTACTTTCAGGATCTGGCCAACCTAGGGACCCATGGATTTGAGTTCGGGGCCCCCAGTGCACGGAATACAGGTCCAATCCCCCTGCGTGGCATGACCGGCCCTTCCTGGCTGGGGCTTGTTTCGCGCTGCCGCCTTACAATCCAGCATGACAAACACAAGCAATGCCACCCAGTTTGACGTTGCTTACACATACGTTGCATTTTGTGCCTCTAGTATTTAGGGGATCCCAGTCTCTGCCTCTGGTGTCCTTGTTGCATTGTTGCTTTCGGGATCCTTCATTTTTCCATTCCTCCCCCAGTTTGTCCTCTGGGAAACCTCTCCTATGCCCCTCCCGTGCTTCTCCATTCTAGCACTTAGCCTCCCATGCTGCCTGGTGTTCCTCCTACCTCCCAGACCCCAGTGCCGAGAAGGATGCACCGCGCACGCTGATGGGGTGACTGCTGCAGGGTGGGATTTGTTTTCCAGGTCACCAAGCAGTGGGTGCAGAAGGTCACGACTGAAAGAGCACCTAAAGCCTCCTGGTGGGATGAGCATGCCCCTCCCTGCTCCTCCCTCCGCCTCTCCTTGGACGCAGCCTCTTCGTCATACCACCCTGCTCCACGTGTCTCTCGTCGGCCTCCATCCCTCTAAGGACTAACTCGAGACTGTGTTCCTTGAGTTATTGCTTGTTTCCCTTCTTACTGTCCCCGCTTCCTAGCATTTGATAGTACTCTTGCTATGCTTCAAGTTTTGCCAGCTGTCTTTAGTACTCTAAAATAAGATTAAATTCTTACTTTCTGTTCCCTTTGCTAGTGTCTTACATTTAGCCTCTCCCTTTCTCCTACTTCCCTCTCCTGCCACCATAGCCTCACTGTGTAGGCAACACTTTTCGCTGTCCAGGGTGTTCCTATTTAGATTTTTTTACCCCAGCGAGGTCTTTATTTATTCATTCAGCTCAATTCTTTTGTTCTTATTGCAAAAGCACATGGCCCACCCCCCGCCGCCCTCTTAGCTCCGTCTCCCCATTCCCGCCTGCCTTTCCATCCGACCCATATTCGACCCATATTCGACTTGTCTTTCTGAAGCAAGGAAAAGCCCTCTTCTGCTGTGGAAGCTTCTGGTGAAATCTGGTTTTCCCTCCTTTTAATCTTCTTTTGTCTGTTATTTCCTAAATCACCAGGAGAACCGGCTGAGTGCTGAGTCAGGGACCGACCCTCCCAGGCACTCTACGTGCGAGAAGAAATACAGCCTGGGGAGCTAAGTAAATCAGGGGCGAGCACTTTCCTCCGTAGACACAGATTAGATTTAATGGGCTGAATTAGTGAATCCAGAAGGGGACCTGTCTTAGAGCCAAGTCCATCATTTTTATAACAATGTGCTGTTCTTGAAACATAGTTCTGCCGTCCTTTCAGTTCAGAGCTGACAGGCGCGGTGCAGAGGAGGTGTGCATAGTCAGAACCGCCTCGGCTTTGCGGTGTGATTAGCTCAGCCCTGGGAGGGTGGGGTCTTGGGTTCCGATTACAGAACTACCAACTGTTGGCTAGGCAACCTCAAGCAAATACGCTTAATCTCTCTCTGACCTTCTTTGCAACACTTGAGAAGTTTGGGGGAAATAATTTTCCAGGCCATTTCCGCCCCTAACAGGCTATGAGATCACTCCCATGGTAAAGATGCTGTGGTCTCCTCTCTCGTTTCTGCTGTCAGAGTCACCTGTGCAGCCTGTGGATGAGGGGGACTCTTTGGTGACTTTCTTAAAGAGTATCTGTAGTCTGACCTCCCGAGCATCTCCTCGCCCTCCTCTTAGTCACCTGACTCTGATTTTCCATGAGAACGTACCTGCCTGTCCGCGTGGGTGCCATTGGTGGGGCATGTGGCTCAGCCTTGGCGAACTGGCACATGTCAACCCCTGGGCCGCATGGTTCAGCTCAAGATGGGCAGGGGCCGGAGTGACGCACCATTTTTCGGGCGCTCCCAGGGAGACACCCCTTGGAATGGCCCCGACACTGAGCAGCGGCGCTGAGAGCAGGACCGGCAGTACCCTCATTCCAGATGGCTGATTTCAGTTCAGTGAGCTGTCTCCGCTTGAGTGCTTCTGAAAGCAGAGCCCGGGATGAGAATTTGGGTTCAGGTAGTTTTTTTGGGAGCTTTTCCCAGGAAGAAGGAGCGAGGAGTGAGTAGGGAGAGTGAGAAAGAGGAACAGGAAAGGCCAGTGTAAGGGTGTGTTTTCCTGTTTTAGTACTTTGTTCAACAGGACTCAGCCCTCCCGGTACTTTATCAAGGGCCCCGGACTTGTCCACTGAAGGGCAGAGAGGCCGGAGCATCATCGATCTGCAGGATCCTGCTCTGCGTCAGTTGTAGTTTTCCTCTGGGTGTGATCCCCCCCACCCCGCCTTCTGGGCTGCCCTTGCACTCAGGCTAAGGAGGTTCCTGCAGCATGAGAGAAAGCCCTGGGTGAGGATGTACACAGGACCATGATACACAACAGCTGTGTGATGCTGTCAGCATGAGATGTGGCCGAGCTCCCCTCCGGCTGAGAACCGCAGAGGCTTGCGTGCGCCGCAGCCCGGAACTGGTCCACCACAGCGAACTGCAGAGCTGTGAGCGTGTGAACGAGTGAACCATTTTATGCCACTGAGATCTCAGGTAGCTTGTTATGCAGCAATAGCTGACTGGTCCGCTTGTTCTCAGTAGAACTTACATTCACTGACGGTCCTCATGTTTTCATTAGTTCAACTAATATTTATGTGGCAGTTGCTGTAGTTTGCCCTAGATATAAACTTGTGCATCTCACAGGTGCAGACCTGTTGTTATGGCCTCGTGGAGGACAGTAGTAGTTACAGGACAGATTATAACAACACATTGTTAGAGCTCTGATGGGGGGCCATTGTAGGGCATGGAAATTATAACAAGAGCATCATCCCGTTGTGGGTGTATGTTCAAGAGAAATTTCTGGAAGAAGCAAAATTTCATCTGAAGCGTAAAGAAAAAGTGATATTACAGTTGGTCAGGGTGAGAGGGCATTTTGGAAAGGAGGGCAATAGGGGAAGAGAGGGTGTCACAGGCCAAAAGAGAATGGCGCGTGCTGAGGCCCAGGGCAGGGGAGAGCGATGGCTGTCGGGCTGTGATAGCTCTGCGGTGTGTGCAGGCGGGAGGGGGAGGGGCGGCGGGGCCAGCGCGGACGGGTGACTGGGCCCCGGTCCTGTGAGGTCTCATAAGTCTCGTTAAGATGTCTGGACTTTATTTAGAGAACGAAAGGATAAGAAGATATTTTATTAAACTTGTAAAAACCCAAGTAATTTTCTTCTTTAAAATTATAAATAACGTAGTCTACACAAATAACACATTTTGAATAATTTAGGGCAAAATAGAAAAATTAAAGATCTTTTCCAAAATCAACCACCCACTCTAACAATGAAGTGCTAGAGCATCGCTAATTAACCCGGAGCTCGTTTGGTGTTCCCGATCCCCTCAGAGGGCCATGCGGATGATTTAATATTAGGGTGTGAATATGTACTTTTCCCCACTCTTTATTGTTTGCTTCAGACGTTGCCATGGGTAACCAAAATCTGATCCAGAAATTGACAGTTAGTGCTTACAGTAAGGTGGGCAAAGAAGAAAAAGAATATTTTCTCCCACAACCTATAATTTTCCTGTGCCCTCTCCTCCTGGAGTCTTCCCAGGTCCCAGTCACGCTGTGAGCTTCTGTACTTGGGGACCAGACACTCCACAAGGATGGAGGCTTTGCCTCTTGTTCATTCATTGAGCCCCCAGGGGAGAGCACAGTTCCTAGCACACAGTAGGAACTCAATACATATTTGTTGGATACATGAATAAATGAATGATTGATTGACTGGCTCATCTGAATCACAATTGACTGATCCAGGTCGGCGGCTTCTATTAGACTGAGAGCTTCTGGAGGTCAGTAAGCTGGGCTCATCCTTCGGTTTGCTTTCAGTACTTAGCACAGTGCCTCGCCGCGACAGGCGTGCAACAGGCTCTAAGGTCTTACTGGATGGATGGATGGATGGATGGATGGATGGATGCTGTGAATGAGAGTGGTGAATTGCAAGTACAGCATCTGCTAACCAGAAATAAGTTAAAATCCAAAGAAATTATCAGCACAGAAACATTAGCTTAAGAAAAATGGGTAGAGTAGCTGAGACAGAGATTGAAAGACATGGGTAAACACAAGAACAAGTGAAAAGAGGAAAAAAATGAAGTAACCAAAATAAAAATAGTGGAGCGGCACGCCATGACCCATCCTGTCCTATGTGCCTGGGACATTTCCAGCTTCCGGCTCCCTCAGTCCTCATCTGCCTCTCTGTCAGCTGCTGCTTCCTCGGTTCTAAACGCTGAGCCTTGACTTGTCACTATCACGATGATCTTTTAATTCCTCTTATGATAGAGACGATAATAGTTATCTAGATCAAACTGTTTTTTTCCTTCAAGGGTATGTAAAGGGAGGGTAAATGTAGAACGGACATAAGTTTTTCCCACATGATTTCTTTGATATTGTTTAGCCAATTCATGGCTTTGAAAAAGAAGCCTTGGTCCGGTGGCCTTGCCATTCTCCGGTTTTGCAGAAATGCTGGGTCCCGGTCATCCTCCAGAGCGCCCCTCCCCCAGAGCTCTTTCAGAGTATGCCAAGCAATGGTGCGACGTTTCATCCGGGAGCTGAGAGGGGGCCAGAAGCCCCGCTCCTGTGCTTGGGAAAACCCCGGCCAGCATGGCGGGGTCCCCCGGTCTGTAGCCTCATCCTGGATCACCATGTCTCCTGGGGACGTCACGCCTCGCTGAGTGTCAGGCGCCATGGCTGATTTCAGTTCTGGAAACAGAAGTGGCCGTGCACAGAGATCCCTGGGTCGCGGCTGGCCTGTGAGGGCCTCCCGTGGCCTTGTGGGCTGTCTTTCACAATATGACCGCTGCCGCTGAGGAAACGTCGTGGTTTTATTTATAGTGGGAACTGTGTGTTTCTTGTCCATTTTAACTCAAATAACAGACATTGCCTCATCCATGTGCAGTGACACCCGTCTTGCATTCGTCCTGGAAACACTCCTCTGGGGAGTGTAGGCTCCTTCTGGGCATCTCTAGTCCCGATGGGCTGTTCGCAAGTCTCCCCGATTAGAGGTCCCAAGTCCCTAAGAATGGAACGGGTGATGAGAAAACAGTATCTTTCTCTCCTTTCTCTACCCCAAACACTTAGCAAATGATGGATTGTGGCACAGAACTTGCTTGATGAGAGATTCACAAGGAAGGAGCGGGGTGGGTGCTGGTGGGAAGGATGTACTGACCACCCACACTGTGCTGGGCTTGCTGCTGAGCCCAGTCGTGCATATTTTGTTCCCAGCAAAACACTGAGAGACAGATATTTTTATCCTAGTTTGTCTTCCACAAGAGAAAGTTGAGGTTTGGGAGTATTAAGTAACGTGTCCAAGTTCATGCATCCATGAAGCTCCTGGGTCTCCTGACTTTACCACATGGCTGGCTGTCCCCAGAGTGCTCCAGGGTCTCACTTCCCGTGGGGACAGCTAGGTGGCGCCATGCCTTTCCTCCTGGAGGAGACGGTGCAACCCCCAACAACAGCCGGACCTGGTGTCTGCTGTCTCCCATCTCCCCCCAGGCCTCCTGCGCCTCCTCTGAGCACGCTCACTGCCCTCCAGAGCAGTCTCTCAGGAAGCCATCGGTTAGGTATCGCCACCACCCTGGTGCTCCCGAAATCACAGGGCCCCCCTCTGGCAACAGATCTCGCTCTCCCATAAGCTTCCACATGGACAGGAAGTCGGCGCATGGCAAGGTGACCGTACAGCCCCTCTGGTAGGAGGAGAGGGATTTCTAGGGGCTATACGAGGGTGTCAGGCCACCCCTCGGGTCACAGGCTTCATGCCGCGGACCCAGCCATCCCTCTGCCTGTATATCTGGTCAACCCAGCCAAAACGACAGCCCTGGCAGTAAGAGTAGAGGGTCCTAATGAAGAGCCCTGAGAGGCGTGGAGTGACCGCTGCGGCTCCTGAAGGGAAGGGGCGGGGCCAGGCAGCCAGGGGCCTGGGACGGCGCAGTGCGAGAGGCGACCCCAGGAGGGCCTGGGCCCAGAGACAAACCACCTAAGGGACAGCCGTCCGTGAGCCCTGCAAACACAGTTCCGGGTGAGGCTGGTGGCGCTCGCTTTGGGCCTGTGGCCGAAAGTAGAGCAATAAGATACAGCGAAGGTGATGACGGAGAGGCCGAAGGCTTGGGGGGAGGGGAGGACATTTAGGGGGTGCTCCTCACAGGCCTGGAGGCTGAGACAAAGCGGCCCTGGGAACACCCAGGGGAAGTGCAGTTCAGGGGGAAGGTACAGCCAGGCAAGAGCTTGGCGTGCCCCAGCGGAAGAACAGTGGAGGGGAGCCCCAGCCCACTGGCCCGCGGCGCAGGGAGGCCGGGAAGGAATGGGAGGAGGGGGCACTTCAGAGCAGCCAAGGCATTGGGAAGGGAAACAGCTGCAGTCCACGGCTAGGAACAATGAAAGCCATTTTCAATGCTAGAGCGTTACCTGAGTATTAATATTATAACATTGCAGAATTCCCAAGGCCCTGAGTGGCACAGGGGTAAGATTATTAGATAAGGGCCCTGCAGGTTAAAGTTGCTGATGGGAGCAGTCAGGCTGCCTCAGGTCAACTCTGATTCTACCACCTTCGTAAACCTCACCCTGGAAACTTCCAGGGAGCCCTCTCACGCCCTCCTGTGCACAGAGCCTGCGATCCGACTCCCTGCGTTCAGTGCCTGGCTGTGTGACCTTACTAGCTGTGTGACCTTGAGGAAGTTCCTTAAACTCTCTGCCTCATTTTCATCGTTTTCATCTCTGCCAAATGAGGGCGATAGTAACAGGACCTCACGCTGTCACGTGCCCCTGACAATCCCTGGCGTATCATGCGGAAAGCTGTGTGGGTCCTGGCTGTTAGTGTCACTGTGATGACAACGGAGTTTCAGGGCCAGTGGAGGAGACAGATGCACAGGAAGATCTTTGTCCTCAATTTAGAGCCGAGGAGACATGATCTCACTTTGATAAATAAAAAAATACACGTGCGCAGGTCCAGGAGGCAGCCATGTGAAGATGATGTCTGGATGGGCTTAAAGAAGGGACAGTGCAGGGCGGAGAGACCCGCCCTGGGTGGCCAGCACGCAGAGGGTGGGGGCTCTGGCTCGGCGGTGAATTTGTTGTGTTTCTTGGTTTGCGTCAAGTGTTTTCACAAAACGGGCGTCTCGACAGGCCAGCCATGGAACGATTTTGGCAAGTGCGCCAGTCGAATTGGTTTGTCTCACGTCCCTGCTGCGGCCACCCCTCTGGAGCACGGGCACAGGGTGTGGGTTGGACAGGGAGGTCTGGCTCCCACCCTCCTGTCGGTCCTCGCTCTACACACACAGTCTTCTCCGCCAGCCCCGGACCAGAGGTACGGCTTTCCCATGACAAAGGTAGTCATGAGCATCGATTTCATATCGGCCGCACGGCCGGCCCTGCCCAGGGCTCTGCCACAGCCCCTCCTGAGCCTCTCATGTCCCTGCCACCTCCTACCGTGCCTGGGGCCACCTTGGTTTCCCTGGGTTTGTGACTGCTTGAAAAAAAAAGTTATAAAAAAAGAGTGTTTGATTATCCATAGAAGACAGTTTAGAGGGGACTCGGCAAAGTCCCAGGACGTGGCCTGGAGTCCACTGAGCTTGGTGATAGGCTTGTTGCAGTTTTTAGGATTAGGAAATGGGGGTGAAGAGAAGTTACATTATTTGGGTAAAGTGACACAGCGTCCTAGAGTGTGCACTTGATTCCAGGTTCCAGTGACACATGGGCCCAAACCCCCCGTCTTTTTATCGGGCTCCTTCCCCATGGGGCCACGCCATGGGGTTCGGGTCTGGAACTGAATGACTTAGAATCTGAATGAGAATTGCTTGAGGTTAATAATTCTCTGATTCATCGTTTGCCATTCACTATTTGTTCATTGTATTACTGTATTTGCTGTGCACCATAAGTTAATCAAGTGTGAGATATGGTATCTACAGAGTTAAAAAATGATCTTTTCCTCTTTCCTTTTCTGGTCAAACAATATTCATATTTTACCCAAAGGAATGTAGTCAACCCTGTCCAGAAGTATTGACTCTAGAGGTCTTTATCTTATCATAAAACAACACACTTAATCACTCTTTGCATACAAACTTATCATGCAACTCAATCTAAATAAAATCTAACTTCCTTTATATTTTCCCACACATCATGAACTTTGATACTTAAAAATGATTTCCAGCTCTTTTTGCCCAAGAAAGGAATGAATGTATGGAATTTTTCTAACTTTTTTCCCCTTGGATTTACCACGATGGAACAAAGAGATATTTCTTATTATTATACCCTGGGGTGTGGCATCGCCTGCAAAGATTTGTTACGTTATAACAAAGGTTGTAACGTTAGCGCCAGGTTGCTGGGGACAAGAGAGAAGCCATGGTCGGTGGGCCAGGAGCTCAGGACACTCGGCTGATGACGAGGTTGTTCAGGGAATAGGTGGGCCCCGTGGCGACGTGTCAGGGAGGGAGGAGGACTCCTCGGTGAAGGAGATTGGACAAAGGGGCCCGGCCTGGCAGCTGGGCATCCAGGCTCTGAGCAAGGCAGCAGCAGCATCGGGACCCCTGGGAGAGAGCGCAGGTCTGCATCGGGAGGTGCAGAAAGCAGAGGGCAAGAAGGAAAGGAAGAGTCAACTGAGAAATGAAGCCACGGACGCCTAGGAGAATGCTTGGCGGCCAGGCTGCGGTACAGAGACACCCCACAAGAGGCCGTCCGTGGTCAAGCACGAGCCAGCAGTTCCGGCCTGAGAATGGAGATCCAGTTCTGGGACCCATCTGCTGGAGGGGTGGGGATCACTGCCGTCTTCGACACCCTGTGCTCAGCGTGGACTCGGGCCGGACGGGCAGTGTCTGAGGGGGACAGGTCTTGACCATGTCTCAGTGGGTGGGGATCGGGGGGCGGGCGGGGGGGCTTGAGAGGCAAGGCCTCAGCTCCTGCACTTGATTCATTCTGGTGGGCCCCATTTCCCCTGCGCCTGACAGCACCTGCCCTTTGAAAATCAGCCCAGTTGTATAAGGAGTTGTCTGCTTACCTCAGCCATGTTACTGACCAGGTTATGAGAGGGTCCCACTCCCTGCCTAGTTTAGAAATGGAGTCTACGTGAACTGACCTAAGGTTCCTCAGAGCGCGGTCCGGCGCTCAGCAGCGCTGGCGTTATGCTGGATGTCCTCGTGTCCTCTCCAGCAGCCAGAGGGTTGCAGGGGCAATCGCGGAGGGGCTCCTGTTTTTCTAATCAGGGGGTAGGAGCACCAGAGGTCAACCTCCTCCCCAGGGTGAGGTGTTTCCCGGGACCAGGCAAGTAAGAAATACGGTTATTAAGCCAGCGCTCGTGCCCTCTCTCCCGGATTGAACGGAGACTCATAAATTGTTTGCCCAGTGTTTTCAGGCCAGCTGTTAGCTGTGTTTGCTGACTCTCTGACTTACTGGCCAGCACGTTGGCTCCTTGTGAATCACGGGGAGGTTCGCTTTGCCTGATTTGGAGAGAAATTCGGCTTTCTGAAGGAGTATGCCGCTCGGCAAATCAGTTTCCCATCAGTGACAGCCGCCCGTCCGCCTCCTCCCGACCTCCTTAGCAGGCGTTGCAGCCTTCCTTCCATCCGCAGCACTGTTGGCTAGTGTTTTCTTAATTGCAGGGAGTAGAGAAGACTTTCAGGGTGATTTTTTCATTTACATGAAAAAACAGCCTGCTTTTGCCTTCTTTTAGCCCGGTGTGACTGTATTCACGTGTGCAATACACTTACACAGGAGGCATTCATACCACTGTCTACGTGCTGGCACTGACACTAGTTGGTGCTTATTGTAACTGCCCCAGGACACGTGCGAGTGCATCAAGGAATAGTAACTTTAGTCCCGCCTTTTCTTGAGCATCACGCCGGCGCAGCGCCAGGCCATTGCAAACGCTGTCTAATCGAGTCGGCACAGTAACTAACTCTGCAGGGCAGTCAGCATGAACGGGGGGCAGGAGGAGGAGGCTGGGCACTGTTAATGTAGCAAATGTGGGGCAAATGAAGGGAGGGACCTGGCACCCCAGAACCTGGGTTCTAGGAGCCGCCCAGGGCAACCCCTCCTTGCTCTGTGGCCTCAGGACATTTCAGGTCCTCACATCTTAGCGCGCTCCTCAGTGTGCAGGTGGAGATGCCGCCCTGTCCTGCCAGCCCGCAGGCTTGGAGTAAAGACCAAGTGACACCCCAAGGCGTGAGGCCGGCTTGCTGAATGTAGAAAACGGCGAGGCCCTCCAGCAGTTTTTTGTATCGGAAGAGTTGAGATGCCCCTACGGGGAAGGAACTGACACTAAGTGTCACTATGAATTGGCAGGGTCCCCAACCCTTTCCCATGCCTTGTCCCTTTTGAACCCCACAGAAGGCCAACCTGATTTATTACTCATTTCACTTATGAGAAGCCTGAGAGTGAGAAGGCAGAGGAATTTGCTCAGTGATACACAGTAAATGAACAATGAATATGGGGTCCAAGCCTCTCTTTCCCACAAAAGAGCCTGGTTCTTTTTATGGAAGGAAAGGAGGGAAGGAGGGAGGGAGAGAGGGAGGGCAGGAAGGCAGGAAGGACTGACAGGTGGATGTGGAGACCGATGGGTCGATGGCAGGACGGTTGGGTAAATGGGTGAGTGGATGGAAGGAAGAAGAAAGGAAGGAAAGGAAGAGGAAAAAAATCTGAGAACTCTTGAAGGGATCTCTTTCTCAAAAGGATGCAAATACAATATGGTTCCATCAGAGCACCTATAACAACCTTTATAGCTCTGACCACATTCTTAGTTAAACATTTATTGAGCAACAGTTTGCTGTACAAACTGTAGTTGTTTGGTTGAGTTTTATCGACTTACTTATCTCCGCCCAGCCTGTGATGAATTAGTGCGAGTAAAACAAGCAGTAGGTGGAGAACTCCACTCGCCCCACAGACAAGTAAAGGAAGGCTTGGAGAACTTAGAGCAACTTCCTTATTTCCGGGCGCCGCCTCTTCGGCGTCCCAGTAACAGGGTGACTGGTCTCCTGGCAGCTCAGACGCAAACCGCGCGCAGCGGGGAGTGGGCCTGGCTCCCCAGCTTTGGACCGTGGCTTCCCCTCAATGGGGCCCGTCACTCGGGCCAAGGCTCTGAACTGATCTGAGCCTCAGTTTTCTCATCTGAAGAACGAAGATGCTCACAGGTCCCTGCCAGACGTGAAGCACACAGCCCGGTCTGTGGCCGTAGCAGGTCCTCACCTGGTGTGGGCTCCTCCCCCCACCGCCATGAAACCCCTACCCCCAGCCTGGTGGTGGAGGAAGGCTCCTTAGAAATTTTGGATGCTGGGATTTCACACAATTATTTCTCCAGATGAAGCCCCAGAGCTGTTTGAATGTCTTGCCTCCGCCTCCTTTTATGATGAAATGAGAAAGGATTTTCTGGTTGTTTTGTTTTCCCTTGTTAGAAAGTAGCCTAGATAACAAAGCTTCATGCAATCTTGGCTCTGCGATAGATTGCCACGCTAATTAATAGCAGCCTCAATTGGGTGCATTTTTAAGAAAATAGATCACATATATTCAGGTGTCTGGTTTTTACCGCCATTAAACTTAACGACCCTGTTTGTGTCTCTTTACTGCTCTTTCTCTATAAAGACCATAAAAAAAGAAGCTACCATACTTCAGCCAAGGGCGAGGAAGAAGCCACCTTTTCATACTTGTAATAGCTTCACAAAAAATACGTTCAAGCACTCGCAGCCATCTGGCTGTGAAGGGTTGTTTGGAGAGCCCCCCCCACCCCCGCCCAATTCTTAAAGGCATCAATTTTCTTTTCCAATTCCTTTGCTGGATTACATTTATGAACTGCTCAGCCCTTTGGGTGATAAATGTGTTGATTGTGACCATCTCCTCTTTCCAGTGTCCCCCGGACGTGATTGGTATGGCATCTACAGACACAGCTTAGGTCACGATGCTTTCATCTCGCAGCCCGTAGCTGAGTCAGCATCGACTTGCGCATGAGCCTCCCACTCGGGCCCTCGGGCCCTCGGTCGTCTCCCGACTCGCACGTTTTGGAGCATTTGACAATAGCTCAATATTATTTCTATCCATTCCGGGCGGGGCGGGGGGGGGACTGGATTTTCAAATCTGCAGGTGCAACTTGTAGTTTTTCTTTTAAAACATTCCATGGAGTTCAAGTAATTTTCCACATTTTCATACTATGGGCAGCTTTATATTTGCATCGGAGAATCCGCGGAGCTTCTAATCAGGCAGCTTTACAGTGATTGCGACGCTTTGTACAAATGCGAAGCGACAGGGGGAAGGCAGAGAGTGATGACCAGCCGGCAATGGCTCGGGGGCTCGGGAAGGGCCTACGGCGTCTGCTGGGCCGCGCCGGCAGCCCAGGCCCCAGTCCCGAGGAAGGGAAGGGCGGAAGGCCTCCACTAGCCCGCAGGCGCCTCTGCCTCGCCGCCTGGTTTGCCTCCTCATTGGCTTCCATAGTCTCCTGACCACTCCTGTCAGCAGCGGGCAGTTTGGCGCTGTGAAAAGAATCCCAGCCTGACCCTACCATGGATGACCTTGCTTTTTTGGGTTATATCTCTCAGCTGTAATCCTGGCATCTACGAAAATAGAAAAACAAAACAGTACCTACCTCTCCAGGTATGCTATGAAAGCACACACTGAAACACCTGGCCCAGAACTGGCGTACAGTAATGTGGCAGCGAGTGGTCGAGCCTGGGGCCAGAGTGCTAGGGTTCAAATCCCAGCTCTGCCTCTTTTTGGCTGTGCAGCCTTGGAAATATTTCCTAACCTCTCTTGCTCCAGTTTCTTCATCTATAAAATGAGAATAATAACCATAGAATATCTTTTATTATTGTGAGATAAAATGTGCTGAGGGCTTAAGCTGTGCAATGCTATGCAAATGTAATTATCGGAAACATTTATCAATAGCCTCTTACTACTTCCTTCAACCAGCGTCGGTCGAGTCTCCACTGTGTGCCGAGCACTCTCCTAGGTACTTGTCACCGTCCAAAGATGAATGAGGTCCTTCAGATTCAGCCCACGCACCACACTCAAAGGGAAGTCTTCTGTGGACTTAATCTCTGATCAGATGAAACCCCCTGTTATGAGTTCTGACAACCAGGGCCTCTTCTTTTCAGCACCCGTCACTGTTGGAAGTTTTCACTGTGTGTACCAATTCAATTACTGTTCCATGCACTAAACCGTCAGCCCCGTGAGAACAGGAATTGTCTGTTTGGCTCAATCCCCAAGTGTTTAGTGCAGGGCATGGCGCATGCCAAGAGCTCAGCCAATGTTCCATGCATGTAGAGTCCCCTCTTCTGCGGACCTTGTATTTTGGAAGAGTTAGCAAATGGCAAATTTTGTAATGAAGTTTAATGCTGTAGAAATTCCAATGGCAAAGAACTCCACCGTGGGGACTGAAGAAATCTTCCTAGATTCGGGGCCTTAAAGGGTAAGTAGCAGTTCGTCAGGCTCCAAGGAGGAGGCAGGTGGGCGAGCGCGCCCGCAGGTGCACAGGCATAAGGGCGTGTTGCGGGTCGATGGTGTGGCTGAGACCCAGGGGGCGTGGTGGTGGGGGGCCAGGACACAGAATCTCCTGCCGGGCGCTCTGGTGCCTGTAGCACATTGCTCAATGCCTTACATCTGTTTGCTGCTTCGTTGTCTTCTCACCAGATGTCCAGTGTTCATACTTGGGGGACAACAAAGGGCATCTTCCCAGAGGAGAGGCTCCGGGCAGCCTAGACCTGCTTCTGTGAGGAAAGACTGAGGAGCTGAGGGTCCGGGATCCTCCTGCCACTGAGACACAGAGCTTTAGGGGGCATTTCTTCTGCGGACGTGAACCCCTACGCTGGTGTTACAAATGTGCTTTCTAGTGTGGGAGGGAGGGGGGCGGGCTCACAATCAGGCCAGCCTGACGGAGGGGCCACGGTGGCATGGGGGGCACACTGTGTGCTGTTCCTGTAACAGAGGCTGAGAGCCGGCCATGCCTGGGAATGCCCTCTAGAATTTATATCGCATGGGACGTGGGTGAGGCTGGCTACGACAGAAAGTACTAAAGAAATGCAGTCTGGGAAGGAGGGAGTTCGCTGAACTTTTTAGTTCAGGATCGGGGATGCGGGCGGGGGCCTGAGGCCGGCGGCATTCCTGGGAAGAACCTGGGAGCCTCCGACCAGGCCTGTGGCAGTGGTCAGTCGTTTTGCGAGGTCCCACATCTGTTGCAGATTGGTTTCAGCACATTCTCACTCCTCTCCCCCTCCCTTTGGGCTGGATTAGACTTTCCTGCTCCACTGACTTGTGCTTGGACGACAGAAAATGAGCAGATTTAATAAGAGCAATAATGCAAGTACTATTTAACGTGCTCAAACAGTCTGGCTGGAGTCCTGGACTCCAGTGACTTGCCCAGGAAAGCTCCTGCGCCTCCCTCCCCCCGGGGACTGCGAGTCCCCAGGCCCCTGGCCCTCGGCCCTGGGCCCTGGGCCCTGGGGAAGGCGGGGAAGCCAAACCCACCCCACCGCAGCTGGAGCCCGGCCTGCTGCCTGACGCAGAGACAGCCACGTGAGTGGGCCAAACCGCAGCTGGCCTGCAGGTCCATGCGCCTAGCGGGGAAAGTGTTAGCAAGCCACCGAGCTTTGAATTGTTTTATTATGCAACATTAATGCAGGAATAGCTCACTAATGTACCCAGCTTCCATTTATTTTGTTTGCTATTGTTTCTCCAAATACATCACAAATTAAAGGTACAGGAGGTGCTCAAAGAACTTGGTTTGAGCCCAAGTAGCTCAGTAGATTGAGTGCGAGCCTGTGAACCAAAGGGTTGCCGGTTCGATTACCAGTGTAGGGCACATGCCTGGGTTGCGGGCCAGGCCCCCAATAGGGGGTGCGTGAGAGGCAACCACACACTGATGCTTCTCTCCCTCTCTATCTCCCCTCCACTCTTTCTAAAAATAAATAAATAAAATCTTTAAAAAACAAACAAACAAATGAAGAAAAGAGCTTGGTTCAAGTCCTTTATAATGTTAATGAATACCTTAGGGATTTAATCCTCCTTTATAGCAATTAGCCTGTGGTGAACAGCGTTGTCCTTTGTTGTTTGGCTAGAGTTGCAGCACCCGCGGAAAGGGGTAACTGAGGACCTGCTGCGCACTGTTCCCAACGCCGCCACAGCCCAGGAAGCTCCGCCACAGGCGGGGTGTGAAGAAGGGCTCCACTGGGCGCCGCCGGCATTCACGGGTCCGGCTCCGCCTGCTGTGGCTCTGCCAGGCCCCCTCCACCTCTCACCCCAGCGCCTCTCAGCAGACAGGGAAGACTGGGCGGAGAGGGTTGTTAGGGGCCAGGTCACAGGGGCTCTGCACACCAGCTGTGGGCCAGAATTCAGCCTGCGGCCGACCCATTGCAAGAGAGCCTGGAAAGTACGATCTCACGTCATTTCTAGGAGGAACCGGAAAGTTGTGGACAGGCAACGAGCCAGCCTCTCTCACATGGGGAAATATTAGGACGTGCAAATATAATCCCCATTATGACATGAAAGAAGTGACAGGGAAACAAAATGAGAGGGGAGATACAGGGACCAGAGGGGACAGGGTGGAATGGGAAGCATCCAAAGACTCAAGAAGAGTGGAAACGCTGGGGGCGATGTGCGCGTGGGCACACGATTCCTTCTGTGGGCGGGCAGAGCCGCGGGGGGTCCCTGGCAGGGCGCGGATGAGTCAGACCGGCACCCAGGACGGCCTCAGCAGGGGCGCTGGGCAGGGCGGCTGCGGCGGCCGAGCCTCACAGCCGAGGCCAGAGGAGGCAGCCGCACTGGTTTCCAGAAGCTCCAGGCCTTCCCTGGAACGCTGGCTGTTGGGCAGCCACCAAAGCCAAGGAAACTTGGAAAAAACCAAAATGTGAGCAGTGCCCAAAAGCAGATCCTGTCCTTTCGGTTGAATTCCAGAAGCAAGAATCAGAGAATTGGAAGGCGAGTTCAGCGTCATGAGGGGATTCAAACGGGAGGACTCATTAGCCCCGAGTGCAGCAGGGAGGTCCCTGGGGCCTGCCACGTGCTGCGCCCGACACTCTCAGGCCTCCGTCGCTGTGAAGTGACCCTTCCTTTCCCACGTCCCGGCCGCGGGTGGCCCTGTCTCGGACCCTTGCAGGGCAAGGCCTGCCGTCACCCAGCCCGCGCCCCTCAGACCGCGGCGTGCACCGGGTCGCCGGGCCATCCGGCAAAGCACAGCTGGTGGGGCGCGCCCCCACCCTGGACCTTCTGATTCAGTCAGGGGAGGGGCCCCAAACTTACACGTCTGACACGCTCCCGGGGGACAGGGGCCACCGAGTACAGGAGAATATGCGAGACCACTCCTCCTGCAGAGTCAAAAGCTCGGAGAGGGAGAGACTGGCTAGAGGGCACCACCGGGAGTGGAATCCCCCTTCCCACGCCCTTGGGAAACGTTTGCTCCAGCCCCGCACCGCCCGACCTGGGTCATGAGTCGCACACGTCATCTCAGTCCTCGTGTGCGTCCCTGTCTCTCAGGGCAGCTGCTCACCCCCACGCGCTCAGTCCCCTCTCCCCCGCGTCCTGGGGCCAGGCGGTAAAAAGCTTACTTGACTGACCGCCAGGCGAGACCAGGGAGTGCGAAGAGGGCCTTAAGTGGGGTCCACACACCCTTCCATTGTCGTTCAGGAGGAAAACTGCCTGGGAGCTGGGGTGGGGGGCCGGGGTGACATCCGCAGGAGCAACCCCGAGTCACCTCCCAGGGGGCTCTTTCCCTACTAAGCGCCCACCTCCCCACCAGCCCCGCCAGTGCTGTGTCCCATGACCCTCCCAGGGCTCTTCTGTCAGGGAAGGGGTCCCCTTGGGTTGTAAGGGTCGGGCCAATGCCTGTGGGTAACCTGAGGGCCAAGAGTCTTGCGGTTGGGATATCTTCTGTGTCTGGCGCAATGCGAGATTCCAGCGTGACACTCAGCACCCAGTCGGGAGAACGAAATCCACGCCAGGTCCCTGAACGGGAGGAATGCAGCCCAGAGAACTGACTACAGATGTATTGAAAAATCAGAAACCAGGGTAAGGTGAGGCCAACCGTAGGTGAACAGCTATAGAAGGAGCCACCCCACAGACGGGGCATCAAAGCAGGGGATGGTGTGGCCAAACCTCCCAGGCTGGCACTGCCCAAGAGAACCGGGACATTGGAAGATGGGCCTCCCAAGGGTCCAGCCAATGCTGAGCAGACCAGACCAGGCTGCCTGGCAAAGATGGACCTCGAGACGGTAGCTGATGGTGTGGAAAACAGGGTCACCGTACAGGGCCGGCGTGACCAGGCGGAGCTGGAACCCCTGCAAGCTACTAGGTGGGAGACCTGGAATAATGAAAGAGCCAGACCACTGCTGTGAGCCCACTTGAAGCAGGGTGGGAAGGCTCCCTGTCCCCCACTGTGCTTGTCTGGGTCCATAGAAGTCGGGCCTGACACGGGGAATTGTGTGCGAGTCACTGACTAGGAGAGGGTCCCAGGAGAAACCTGTCAGGCCAGGGAGCTTGGTGGAGAAAGGGAGGGGTTTAAGCAGGGGTGGGCTTCCAGATGAGGTCTGAGGTTAGCCAGATCCTGCAGAGAGCTGGCTCATGGGTACCAATTGCATCCTGGTGTTTGCCCCACCTTGAGGCATGGCGGTGCGCTTCTGTACCCCTCACCTGAGTCAACGATTGGGCGAAGCCTCCAACGATTGGATGAAACTCCAAGCCACTCCCAGGTGAGGCAGCTCCATCGCTCAAGGGCCGTTCTGCAGAGAAGACGGTAAGTGACAGCCCACAGCAGCAACACACCCGGTCGCTGGGGGGTGGGCATCCCAAACTTAAAGGGCTCCAGGGTCCGAGTGGGAAACCAAAGGCTCCTACTCCATACTTCCTACTTTTATATCTCCTAATATACTTCGCAATGGCTGAACCTAACTCGTGGGGTTAAACGTGGAGAGCCTGTTTGCAGGGAAGGGGTGGGGGGTGGATTAGAGAGCCAACAAGCCAATAATAGGTAGTGAGTTCTCAATAATATCTGCTAAGCTGAATTATTCTTCCATGCGTGTTCTCCAGTTTGGGATGCTCTGCCAAAATTGGATCTGTCAACAGCAGTTGAAGATTTACCATCAGTAAGAAAATAGTTTTCAGTAGAAAATTATGATTTGCCTACAAGTGCATGACAGATACTGACTTTGTGTCAGACCTCCTACAATTACTCACGGCCTGAAAGGGCGCGGGGGCGGAACTGGGTTCCAGCTCTGGTTGGATGGGCTCCGTCTCCTGAAGGGTTGAACGCAAAATATTTTAAAGTTGTTTTTATCGTCAGAATACAAAGTATGCATTTTCAAGGAGAGTCCAGACAGTATCTGAGGTATGCAGACTCTGAGTGAAAAGCCTGGAATTGTAGCGCATGGTTCCTTACTGACGTACAACGCACCTTTATTGTCATGGACATTTGTTTGACAGTTCTTCCTAGAGTTACCAGTGGGCTCCGCCACACAGTGGCTCAGGAGGACTCGCCACGTGGCTTGCCATTGGTTATCCTCATGTAATCATAGGGAATATTCGTACAGCGTCTCACACCTCTCTGCACACCTTCCCCTACTAAGCGCCCCCCACCCCACCAGCCCCGCCAGTGCTGTGTCCCATGACCCTCCCAGGGCTCTTCTGTCAGGGAAGGGGTCCCCTTGGGTTGTAAGGGTCGGGCCAATGCCTGTGGGTAACCTGAGGGCCAAGAGTCTTGCGGTTGGGATATCTTCTGTGTCTGGCGCAATGCGAGATTCCAGCGTGACACTCAGCACCCAGTCGGGAGAACGAAATCCACGCCAGGTCCCTGAACAGGAGGAATGCAGCGCAGAGAACTGATTACAGTCATATTGAAAAAGCAGAAACCAGGCCATCCATTGGTGGAAGTTATCTGGTGTCCAAGGGACTTGGGATCTATAAGATGAAAAATGTTAAACCCTTCCAAGAGATAAATGCCAGGCGCAGTGCTAGGTCTTGTGTTTCTAAGACTCATCTCATGATGTTGCTACAAGTTATGTATGAGTATCCTTGTGATGCAGAGAACAAGACAGACTCAGAAAGATCGGCGAGTTACTGAAGGCCGCACATGAGAGGTGACAAACCAGGATCTAAACGGGGAGCTCCCTGATTCTACAGCCCGTGACGCGGAGTGAGATCGTATTAGGAGTATTAATAATCACGTCTATGATTTGAGCCTCTGCCTCCACCTACCGTGCTGACCCCACCTCGCCCTCTCCTGCTCACCTGTTAGAGTTCGCTGAGCCATCTCTCACCTTCCTGGGAAGATGGCATTTTAGCCTCCGAGTTGGTAGAAGAGGCTTCTAAAACCTGTTACGTTTCCCGCCTATGAGTGCCTAGAGCCGATATCACTGTGTCCTCATTGATTGAATCTCCCTGGGACCCTCAGAGAAGAGGGGCTCCCTGTACTTCATTTGCATTAGCTTCCCGAGCACCTAGCACAGCTCCTGTCACGTCGAAGGCGCTCCATGGACATGCAGGGACGGCTGGGTGCCAGACAGGGCCTGTCATTATCACTTTGGCTCCTCTCCAGGAACCACTGAGAAAAATATGCGCTCAGCCCCCAGCATATTTCCTGACGCCTGCTAACCCCTTCCCCACCCCCACCTCCCCATTCCTCTGCCCGCCTCTCGGAGGAAAAACACCACCACATACACCCCCATGGCCACCCTGCACTTTACTTGAATGGACTAATTTTATCCTGCTCTTCCCCTTCAAAATGATTATTTTAGTTACTAAATGTTAGAAGGCATTTATCAGTGTCCCTTATTTACCAGGTACTGCGCAGAGCCCGGCCCTGCCACGGGCAGGTTCAGTGAAGTAAGACGGTTCCTCCATCGCTGCGAGGGCCCTTTAACTAGGTATATGAAAACGGGGCATTGCCTCCTCACGCGCTTTCGTTGCTGGACTCCGAGTGTGCAGGTGAAGTGGGTACAATCACGGCTGCTCAAGTTCCCGCAGCTGCCTAAGACCCCGGTCGATCGCGGACTTCGACTGCAGTGTCGCTGGGTGCGGTGGGCAGAGGGGATGCGCCGAGCCGCAGGGAAACGCCGCTCACCTCGAATCTGTGCCAGTGTTGGCTTTGCATCTTGATTAATGGTCGCGGGCCCCCTGCTCACGTCAGTCTAGGCTTCTCCCACACAGGAGAGAGCCACCCTCAACATCACAGGGCTTCAGACTGGTCAGGACATTTCCTATCACGGCTGCAGTGACCTTGAGAGGTCCCGCTGCCCGCTGGCAGGCCACCGGTGAGCGGGCATTGCAGCTGGCTGGCTGGGGCCAGGGCAGGGCGAGGTGGCCCGGGGCAGAGGAGAGTGACCTGGCCGAGCGGTGGAGGGCAGGCAGAGGCTTTGGGAGAGAGGGGGACAGAGCCTTGCCCGCCCCTCCTGCCAAGAACTGAGGTGAGTGAGTTCACTTCTTTTCATCTCCTCTTTGGTAAAATGGGGATGAGACTTAGGTGGCAGGTTGGTTTTCAGGATTGCACGTGATCATGCGCATCTCTTGCCTGACTCACCGCAGCTGAGGCTTCCCTGGATGCCATCTCTGTTCAATGCGATGGTCCCCGGAAAACGATGAACCTCGCCTTGGCACTTTTCGACGAGCTGCTGTGCGTGGCGGGAGGCCCTCCCATTAGCATGCAGACTCCTTCTCATCTCTCAGCGCGCGCCCCATTCGTGTCCCGTTTTTGGAAGGCTGCGTTTCCCGCTTTCTCCCACAGAAACAATGATGCTGCGTAACTCTCTGTCCTCTGCCCGGCTCTGTGTCCTGGTCCTGTTTCTCTTGTCAGGCTCTTATTAAATGGCCGCTCCCTGTTTCCCCGTCCCCTCTGCTCGTCATCATCCTGTCCCAGGTGTCCCCACGCACGTGTTTGTAGAAGACCTGATGGTAGTTTTATAGAATCTGAGGCTATGCAGGGGTGTCCAACCTTTTGGCATCTCTGGGCCGCACCGGAAAAAGAAGAGTTGTCTTGGTGCCACATATTAAACACACAAATGTAACAAAAACTGATGAGCAAAAAAAAAAAAAGAAAAGGTTTTAAGTAAATGTACGATTTTGTGTTGGGCCACATCCATAGCCATCCTGGGCTGCCTGTGGCCCGCGGGCCATGGGTTGGACACCCCCGCTGTAGACTCTGTGGTAACTACTCAGCTGTCGCCTTGTACTGCACACAGAGCCATAGACAATAGGTAAACACATGTGCTTGGCCGTCTTTCCAATCAGCTATTTACAGAGCAGGCAGCGGGCCAGCGTTGGCCTGTGGGCTGCCATTACCTCCCACTCACGTAGAGCAGAGCCTGGCATAACAAACATCAGAAAGCTATATTTGGCCCAAATTCTGAGCCCAAGCCTGGCCCTGAAAAGCCCACGACCGTACATTCTGTCCCTGCCTGCGATGGGCCCGCTGGATGCAGATAGGAGTCCGGGGAACCCACTGCGTGCGACCTTTGCTCCAGAGGCCAGATACTGTGTGTGCCGTGCTGGGGCCCAAACACAAGGACATGGGGCGGTGTGAAGAGTTCACGGGATCAAGAGACCTGGGCTGGATAAATAATTATAAAAAAGGATAAAAAATAAGATTAACTATAGTAGTACTATGGTTACCATTTGTTGAGCCCTAACTGTGTTTCAAGTATTGTGGTAAGTGTTTGAAATGAATGATCTCAGGTAATCCTCCCCCAAACTGTATGGCATAGATTTTTTTTTTTTTTTAATTTTGTGACTAAAAAATTAAGATTAGAGAGCTTTAGAAACTCATCTAAGATTCAGGTCTGTTTGATCCAAAGCCCAAGCGTGGAGCCGCCGTTGCTCTGCTCTTCCTAATGGGATGCAAATTATTCAGAAGCCGTGAACACAGAAAGATGCGGCGGCCTTGTTCCCGGTGTGGCTTCTCCAAACCTCTGCACGCTCGCCCTGACTCTGAATTTGATCCACTTGATACCGTCTCCTATCCGTGATGACATTTTCCTGGATTTGAGGGCAAAGGTCATAAAAAGACAGAACATGGGGACAACTGGATGATGGCTAGTTCTTATGACCTTCAAAGTATCGTAAATGGTGTTGATATTTTAATTTGGTAAATTTTTATAAAAATCTGTACATCGAGCCTGTTTTGAGAAGTGGAGGGAAATGCCAGCACGAGGCTTGCATTTTTCTGTGACAATAATTGGCAGTCCCCCGAAACTCCAGTAGGTCCCCTCCTTAAGCATCCACCTGTGTTTTTTTGCAGCATTTAACATAGTTTATAATTCTATATTTATTTTTATAAATACATAATATGTGTGTTCCACCTGTTTCAGGGAGTAAGATCCGTGTCTGATGTGCTTACACTGCCTTCCTGGTGACTGACAGAGAATCTGGGTCAGAGTAGGCAGTTAGCAAATACTGCCCCAGAAATAAACACGTCTGAATGAATAAGAACAGAGCGTGAATATAGTGTGTCCCCGTGTCTGTTTTGTACCCTAGTACCACGGTGACCTGAAAAACGATGCCCTTCAACGTGCAGCTGGCTCTGTCCTCGGGAAGAGCTGACCCACAAGGCCCCAAACACTTGCCATCCAGGTCCAAGCGCTGGGAGTATAATGACTTCAGGATGATGTCTTTTCGCCACTTAATGACACTAAACATTGAAGAAATTCGGATTGGCAGGGTCTGTGGAGCTATTGTTTTTATCTTCTGGGGTTTCTAAATGGTGATTTTATGTTGCCAACTAGTATAATATTAAGAATTTATAGGCAATAAAACATGCAGATCCCCAACCATAAGACTCATCATGAGCTGCACGTGGGAAAACAGTCGCCAGTGCTTGGCCACGATCATACATTGACTTCATATGTTAGCTTTTTTCCAAGTGTCCGAAGGCCCTTGAGCATATGGTGTGTGATCTACCTAACAAGTCACTCACAGCGCACATGGACAGAGAAGACTCATCGTCACCAAACCTTCGGGAGCGTGCTGAGCTTAGCAGTCCCCTGCTGTTGTAGGTCATCGTTGTTTGAGTGACTCTATTAATCTCACACATTGAGCTGCTACCCAGGGTCCAGTCCTGTCCACATGACGAGTTCCCTCCCAGTGCACGCCTGTGCAGGCAGACGCCATCGCTACGGTCTCCTGGCCCTTGCACGTGGAAGCGCCTCCTTCCAGTCACCCTCCCCAGCGCCCTCCACGCTTTGCCGGCTGCTCTGTCATACGCGCTGGCCTCATGTGAGGGTCAGGCAGCGCTGGCCCGTGGGAAAGGCACAGGCCTCGGCAGTCGGCCTCAGGTGGGCCCCAACTACTGTGCGAATTAGGGGCGCCAATTATTTCTCTTACCCCCAATTTCCTCATCTTTACCATCAGAAATAACACTATTCGCTTTGCATAGTTGTGAAGAAGATCTGAGATATTGTAGGCAAAGTGCTTAACTATAGAGGTCGTATTAGATAACTATCGAACTCCTCTCTTTGAGCTCAGGGAACACACAGTGCTCTCCTTATCCTTCTGGGCAGAGGAATGGCTGAACTAAAGGAGGTCAATAAGCACGTATTAAAGGAAGAGGGGAGGGAGGGGAATTCAAAGTCATTAAGCGACGTGAGCCATTTAACGGTAGCAAGGAGGGAACTAATAGGAAATTCAGAATTTCTCAAAACTAATCCAAGGAAAAATAGGTTTAAGGCATTGAATGGATAGTTCTTGACAAAAAAGATTCATGGTCAACCTGCCCTGCACTGGTGTGCTTTATTTAATTAAGGGGTTTAGAATAAGGCCTTTCCAAGAATGTCCTGTACCACTCTGTTCGAGTTAAGTGTTTGACATCCCATTTCTCCTCTTGGGAGAAAGCCCTTCATTCCCTCCTCTGCAGGCCCCTCCTCACGGCAAACCCGAGTGCCTGGCGCTCACCTGATTCCAGGAGCCAGTTTGGGGTGCACACCGCCCCGGGCAGGGTGCAGACGGGAGCATCTCCACCCACGGGGGACTGTTCTCGTCTGTACCGGTGCTACCGGTGTCACGCGGCTGAGGAGCAGGTGCTTGCTCACCTTGAGAGGATGCTCCTGGCCTCCGCCCCAGGGAGCGCAGCTGGAACCGACTCCGGTCCAGCGCTAACAACAAACAGTGTGAGGAAGGGAGGACGAGGCCGTGCCGCGCTGTCCCCTCGGTCTTCGTCTTCCCGCACGCGTGCAGGCAGGACCCCACATTGGCCAGCACCCCAGGAGGAAGTCACCGCCAAGGGGTTGAACCAAAGAAGCTTCACAGAGGGACACTGCAGAGCAGGGGTGGCTGAGAACAAACTGAACTTGTGCCTTTCTGCCGCTGTGGTGCTGGCAGCTTCTTTTAAAGCCCCAACTCCCCCGTGATGAAGCTGTTTCAGAGAGCACTTTGATGCTCAGCCAGCACCTCCCCAGACTTATAAATGGGTGGTCACTGGCTCTTCTTCCCATAGTGCAGCCTACAAGCTCCCGCTGAACACTGTGCTAACAACAAGCCTCCCTGGGCCCACACGGGACACTTCTGGCCTCCAAGGACAGCCTCCAGGGCTGCCTCCGTTAGGGAGGATAGCGTCCATCCAGGAGCCACAACGGGTCAGCACGGGGGCCCTTTCAAGGCATGGAAACGGACAGTGGAAACGCAGTTCCCAGGTGGTGCCGGAGGCACACGTTGGGGTCTGCTGTTCACCCTTTGGGGGCCGTCTTCCGAACACACAGCCTGTAGTTTTCATTTACAGCCTCCGAAATTCACCTGTTACTGCCAGCTGGACCTGTGTCCAAGGCTCCAGAATGATGTCTGTAATCCTAGGAAAGTGAGAACAGGAGACACTCCCTCCAACACAATTTCCGTCCTCGTGGACAGAGCCTCTTAGTCAAACCTGTCAAGCCACGCGAGGATTGATAATAGGGTGTCAGAAATCCAGACCCGCCAAGTAGGGGGGCCTCTGTCGCCAATCAAACTCAGGCTCTTTCCGGCTCTGGGTTTTGGAGAGAAGTTCAGAAATAAACATAAGGGCTTGAACAAGGAAATTTATCAAAATTATGTAGTGTCTGGTTCTAACTTTGATAAACATTTTAATAAGAAGTGAAAAGTTAAAGTGAGCTTCCAGGTGGATTTTGTTTTCTCATATGTAAAATAGAAAATGGCACTTTCTTCACCAGAGCGTTTTAAGATTAAGTAAATGTTAATCCGTCTCAATCATTTTTTGAACAAACAGGGACAGACATGATATAGACAGACAGGTAGATAGACAAGCAGACAGGTGAGAGGGTAAGTAGATGATAAATAAATGCAGATACATATAAATACAATAGAGACTGGCCGCTACTCAGCTCTTGGTCACTGTTTGGGGTCCGAGCTCAATGGCTCATCATTCCTCGGTCTTCAGCCCATGTTTACCGAATATGTGGATTGTGAGAACAAAGCTTTATTCTGCCTTAACTTTCAGTATACATTTGAAAGATATAATATGTATGTTGTATTAATCCTTTGTTATATAGTATCGCAATATTTTCCCCCAGTCTAACGATTCTCGAATGCCTTTTTTCTGCTGTTAAAAAAAAAAAAGGAATTTTAATACAGTCAGCTGTAATTTGAGGACGAAGGAAATCTAATTTAGCAAAATGTCTGAATTCTAGGATTATTTTAAAGAACAGTTCTTATATAATTTAGAGTAAGTACAGTGATAGGAAACAGGACAATAGATTAAGAAATCTTTCTGAAACAGAGATAAGCCAGACATAATATAATGGATAAAAATGGCAGTGCGAATTTACACTTTGGCTATAAACTGGGTTTTTCAAATGGTTTTAGGTATTGTCTACTCACAGAAGCAGGTTACCCTCCTCCCTGAGGATTGTGTTTATAGTACGCATGTGTGCAAGGCTTTTCCTCGTGCTTTCAGATTCAGCTAACATTGCGTTGTTTGTTGTGAGTCAGCCACTTCCTCACACTGCACTCGGCAGGGGGACTCAGGGAGGCCGAGGCTCTCAGCCCATTTCGAGGTGAGGGTGCAGGTTCCCAGCGGGGAATCCCACGCGCAGCCATGCAGAAAAAGAACGAACTGGCTTCGCGGCAGGAGGGAGAGTTAAACCCAAACCTTTTCTTTAAAACCAGTGCCCTCAGTACAGTATCAGATACTTACCAAAAAATACACTTCAACAGAAATAATGCATATTTAACGAAAATCGTATTTAGCTTGCATGGCACGATGCTTCGGAAGTGTTCAAATTCAGTGTGTAAGTGTCGAAAGAGAAATGTTAGAGAAAGAAGGACCACATGCAGTTAGAGAAAAATTTACCGTTAATAAGTTATAAGCACTATTTCTAAGTGAAACCAACATTTAAGAAAAAATCCTTCACGAATAAAACTTTCATAGAAATAGAGTGAGGAACAGGTGGCCCCACGTGCCCGCAGTGACGGGGCACCAACGGGCCACGAAGGCCATGAGCGAGCCCTGCCCGGGCTGGGCCAGGCTGGCCGGGAAGCGGGGGGAGCGGAGGGGAGGCTGCGGGGTCGGGTGCGTTGACGAGCATCCATGGATCAGAAAGTGTTCCTTTACTTTCCTCATTAGAAAAGTCGTAGACTGTACAACAGTAGAATTGTCACAAGGGGAGTATCAGAAACGCACAGGCGAGCCACATCTGAAACTCCGCTGGCAAAACACGCAGCGTTTACAGAGACCCCTTCCCTGCACGGTTCATCATGACAGAGATTAGCTGCTTCCATGGAAATGGAACAACCTGCCGATAAAATTAAAAGGAGATAAACTGGCCTGCCTACCTGTTAGGAAGCAGCGGTGTTAGAAACAACAGCCACAGAGAGAGGGCGGTCTCCTGTGACAACGCGCGGTGTAAAGAGGATGTGGCTGCGTTTAGCACAGGTTCGACTTCCAGATTATTTATTTGCAGAGAGAGACGGCATTCATCAAGTCTGGTGGCATTCACCGGCGTATAGTATATTGCAGAATTCGATTCCAGAAAGACAGCAGCTTTATCACAGGCCCGCATCCAACCACCTCTATGAACTCGGAGTCAGAAGACACGCAAGGTGTGGTGAGGGGTAAGCAAGGCCTTGGGATGTGCACAAGCCCAGACAGAAAATGCTACGGAAGGATTTCTGCTCCGTGGATCAGGTGAGAGGCTAGAATTCAGTGGAGAGAATTCTGGGTTGAAGAGTACATGTGGGAGCAGTAGAAAGTATACCTTGTGGAGGTAGATCTTAGACCCCTAAAAGGCTTGGGGGCTGGAAAAAACATTATTGGAAAGACCTGTCGACCTAGCTGGTTTCAGAGCAGCTTTATAGGATCTGAATGGGAAGGCCAAGTCCTTCTTTTAGCTGAGCCTTCTAGATTCTTAGTCCATATGTCAGAGGACAAGGCCCCTTTCCCATCTTTGCTAAGGGAGCAAAGCTAAGGTCACCTAGTAGCTAAACCTGAGCTCCACTGAATGGGCAATGGAGATCTGCAACCTGAAGGGACTGAACAGAGAGAGAAAGCACTGGAAAATTCAGGCATGAAGCAATTTCAATAACAACAAATAAGATCATGTACTATGACATGGAGTGAGATGCTCTATTAGGAAATCTATTAATATACAAATCAAATAAATAACATTAATACACAAATAATATGTACTTGTGTATTAATAGGTGCTATTAATACACAGATAATAAGATGCTCTATCCGGCAATCTTTTAACACACAAATAATGAAAATGTTGAAGGCCTGTGAGACCTCAGCACAGACTCTGTACCCAGACACTTGCTAGATGGTTGGCACATGTTAACACAATCGCCCTCTCGCTGTGGCTCTGTTTTGGGCATCATAACCATAACTGGCATTGACTTTTGCAGATAAGAAACCCAGTCCTTACTCACAGCCGCTCCCTCCAGGTACAGGTGTGTGTCGAGGCAGAAGGAGGGAGGGTGAGACTTTATGAACCAATGCTGGAAGGGGATGTGACAAAATCAGTAGCTGTTATGATCACGATTAAGAAAAATAATATGAGAAACTAGGCAAACATTTGCTCTGAATTTTTCATTATTTATGAAAACCTAGTCTTGAACATCATTCTAAAATAGTGAAACTCAAGCTATTTCTCTTAAAATCAAGCACAAGGTGTGACATCTATTGACTCCATCAATGTTGACCATTCTTGTAGGTTCTCACAAATGCAACAGGACACACAATAATAACGTAGAACACTGTGGAAGGATCCTCATTATGTCCCTCCAAAAGTGCTAAATTTCACTCACATCATAAGCTGTTCTGTTTCCAGCTTCGTACCATCAGCGTACAAGCATGGTGTCCCTTTCCCTGACCCCACTTCCTGCTCTAGCCACAACAGCGCAGCTTTGCTCTTTTTTGCATCCAAATACACTAAAGTGGCAGTTACGCATTTTTTGTTCTTCTGTCTCTTCCCACCCATTTATTCTCACTGTACACCAAGCTGGCTTTCATCTCCCTCCCACCTGAAATGCTCTTGCGAAGGTCACGGATACCTCAAGGCTGTTGAAGCCCGCGGCCAGTGTCAGCTTCACCGTGTGCACATGGGTGCTGTGGTGTGGCCCCTCCCAGCTTCCCCTCAGGCCAGGGCTCTCATCCCCACAGCCACGGGGAGGGCTGGCTGCTCACAGCTCACTGCTCGCAGCTGAGCCCCTCCCCAGGAATCTTCCAAGGGGACGAGGGTAGCCCACATCCAGTGAAGGGTCTGTGCAAGGCCACCGAGGCCTGCCATCTTCCCCTCAGTTCAGAGCTTCTCCGAACGGCTACCCCAGCTCCAGAGGTCTTTTCTGGGGGTCCAAGGCCCCTCTTTCCATGGCAATGCTACTTGTCTTCTCCTCTGCCTAGGCCTGACTCCCTCATGCATTTGGAATATTGAGGACACATCATACATCAATACCTACCTATACATACACATACTGATATATCTCTATACCTGTATCTATCTACCTACTAGGTACCTTCAATATGGATTCCCTCTTAACAATATGTAAATCTGTCCAAGGCAGTTTGTATACATCTGATTCATATATTTAATGACTGTATGCATAAAAATCAAATAGTGATTACGAGTTTTTTAAAACTTCCGTGTGTGTATATATGTAGAGAGGAGAAGGGGGGTAGAGAGAATGAGAATGAGAAGGTGTTAATCTGGTGAAGGGTGTGGGAAGGAAGGGGGAAAGTTATCCCTGTTAAAATAATACTGGGGTATTTCTCCCAGTTAGTTAAAATTATAAGGTTCTTCCTGTATGTTTGCATAAAGAGAGGCCTGAAATATGGGTAATAAAATATTAATGGTGGCTAGCTATGGGGGCTGGATTTTATGTGATTTTTATGTTTTTCTTTATAACATGATGCATTGTTCTCATTTTTCACAATGAATGTGTATCACTTACGTGATCAGAGGGAAAGGCAGGAAGGTTCAGCTCCTTGTGGAAAATGGATGTGCAGTGCTTACAAAAGAACATTGGAAAAAACTCACTCTTCCCTCTCCCTCATTCTGAGGTAGCCAGGGCGGAGTTCTGAAGTAGGGAAAATTAATGTAATTTAATATGTAACAATATACGAGGTAATGTGCAGCGGTGGCAGCCGCCAGTGCCCGAGGGCAAGCCAGGCTGTTTAAGAAGATTCCAGCAGGGTTGTTTAGAAGGGAGTGCTTATAAAGTCCTATGCGTCAACGAGCCCTTTTATGGGATAGTAAAGCCATGATACTAATGCACGGCAGTGGGTTTTGGTGGAAATAGGATCGGGGCCCCCTGAAGACACTCCACAGTCCCCCTACCCCCAGCAGAAACTCCCGAAGAGCCTTTGCAAAACCCTTAGGTGCCTAAAAACGTCACTTTCAGGTCCCTTCTCGAGGAGACTGCTTTGTGACTATAGACCCCTTTTGTGGACCTCTAGGGTCCTTACTCGCGGGTGGCTCAATTTGGCCTAAAAAATTCAGGACGCGGTCCAATAGAAAAGGAAACCCTTGCCACCAGATCTGTAGCGGTTGTTTCTCGTGACTGACGTCAATGGGAAATCCTTTTCTTAGTTTGCGCAATGCACGGGCAGAGGTAGAGCCCAAGAGCCCATGGATGACCCTCCAGCATTGCCATTCTTAATCGCTTACAGGACTTACGTAATGCGGAGATACACGTAGCATTTATAAGCATGTCATTGCATGTACAGATGTAGCTGCACTACAACATTTACTACTTTTCATGCACAATGAAGTCAAAGTACAATATAGGAAATTTAAAGAAATTACACATCTTGAGTCCCTTTAATTCCTTCATTCTCTAATTTGTGCAGTGATTAATCATGGCACAATGGCCCGTTCTTTTCTTCTTTGTGAGCAGAAAAGCCTATTTTCTTCATTAATACTGCATTTCAAAATTAACATGAGCCCCCAAAAAGCTTAGTAAGGCCCCATTCGTTACTGCAGAACTTATTGTAATGAACAACTGGAAGCTGTTCAGGCAGCCAGTGAGAGCGGCCAGAATGAAGAAATTCTGGTGCACCTCTTTGGTAGCGTATAGGCAGATGCAAAACCCACGCCGATGTAGGGTGTCTCATGAATTCCCCGAGCCCCTCCTGACTACAGAATAGAAACATGTCTAAAGTCATGAGCTTCTGACGCCCCTTGTCTAAGAAGCCCAACCCAGTGGCTTCTGAATGCCGTAAGAGAAGGTCTCTTTGGTTCACCAGGGAGCCTGTACTTGAGACTCTGAAGTGCATCCTCTCTCCACTTCCTTTCCCCCTCCCTGACCCCTTGCTGATGTCTGCTGCCTCCAAAGTCCTGCCTCCACGGTCACCAGCTCTTGCAAACCGGTCCCAAGCCAGCTGTCCTTGGTGCTTCTGAAACCAGAGTCCTCCTGGTGCCAGCGAGAAGCAGGACCACGGAGTTCCCAGTCGCCCAGCCTCCCTGTGTCTCTCAAAGACACTGAGGAATCACCTTTTTCCTGAGCTCCCTCGTAAGGTCCCCTCCCAGTTTACCCCGGAGGCACCTGCCCCCTCGAGCTCAGTTGCAGCCCACGTGGCCGCCGCAGGAATGTGATAGTGTCCGTGCCCTCTGCCCTCGGACTGTTCCCCTTCTCAGTGAAGGCCCCTTTTTACCTGCAAAGGAAAACACGAAGCCAGGTAGCCGGGGACTCTGCCTTCTCTCGGGAGATGCGCCCGGCCCACCAGCAGCCGCACCCCAGTTCATGCTACACACCCCCTCGTCTACAAAACATGAAAAATGCACCTGAGGATTCCAGTAAGGGGTAAGAGCAGGCAGAGGTTTTTTTTAGATAATCATGTGTAGATTACTTGAACACAGATGCAGAATATGAGAGATTTGTTCTAACGTTTTCACTTTCCCATATTCTCAGTAATGAGCTTTACTTTACTTTTACTGTAGTCATGAGAGAAATAAAGTATAAAAGATAAAAGTTGTTTTATGTATGAGTAATAAAAGTGTGTGCAGGAGATCCAGATAAACCTGCGAGATAACTGCTATTGTTTCAATTTTATGAATGAGCAAACGGAGATCAGTAGATTCCCTAAGGTGAACAGCAAGTGATACGGACATCTGTTTTTTTTCTCTGACCCCACTCCCTTTTCTTAGGAACTTCATAATCCTTTTGAGAAAATTATTCCTCTCTCCACTTGAACTGTGTCTTACTAGTGCCATCGACAATCCTGTCCATCTGGCCACTGTTAATTGGTTCAGAGGTGAGCATGTGACTTGTGTTGAACCAATCAGACTCTGTTGCTGAGACATTAGACTCAATACCATGAGATGTAAGCTAGATGTAAGCCGTGCAGTGCCGGAGCCGAGGAATCCGTGGTCCCTAGGACCAGTTCATCCAGCGGAAGCTCACCTGAGCTCTGATAGGAAGCAAAAGAGTGTTGTAGGAGGAACACTGAAAATGGGACCAATTCCTACGAAGGAAATGAGCCTGGGGACTTGCTAATGTTGAAAGTATCTTAAGGTTGTTGTGGGAAGAGCAATGCGTCTATCCTAGGGGCAGCCAGGGGAGATTTGAGGGTAAATAGATAGAACTGCAGGAGGAGATACTTTGGCCGAGGAGACTGTTTTCTCTCTCATAGTTCTCCAGGCACTGACTGGCTGCTTCACAAAGTGAATTCCACCCGTGGAGGGGGTTAAATGTATTTACAGGCCCATAGCGATGGAGTAGAGAGGGTGTAGACACTACCTGTGGACAGAACCCCAGGGTCCTTTGGATTGCTTGGCTTCCACGAACCTGTAAAACCTGCTAATCACCACCCCTACACTCGCGCGCACACTCTGGCGCAGGGTGAAGGTTTCTTGTTCAGTACACCAGAGAACTATTTGCTGCGCTAACCTTAAAGACAGATATAGGCAGATGATACATTAATCAGTAGGTAAATGGCCAATAAAGATAAGTACAAGGATAGTTGGGCACTTCTGCACCCTGCAAAAGTGGTATTACTAGCTCAGAATCCAGCCTCGGCTCTTGGGAGTCCTGTGTTCCTCTTACCATGTGCTGGATTCTCCGAGTCCTGTCCACCGTGACCTCTTCTTCCTCTGGTTTTGGGGCCCTTGCCCTCTCTGCTTTTGCCCCCTCAAAACCTGAATGCCAAGCCTAGCGACGTGTTGCCTTCCCCCAAAGGCGCGCACTTTCACAAAGAGGTTGGGTGATCGAAGCAGACCTGACCAAAGACGGGAAGGGGGAGGAGTCGGGGGGGCTTTTCTCCAGAAGTCCTTTTCCGCGGCCCCTCAATGGGGCATCGCAGCCCTGTGCGCTCACCAGGGACCCCCTCTCTTTCCTCCTTGATTTTCAGGAAGAATCAGATTTTTCTCCACCTGTCACGCAAAACGACTTTCCCAGGTAACCTGGGCAGCAGCTAATTCCCAGGTCACCGTGCAGTGGGAGTCTGGGCCAAGGCCTGCACCTGCCTTTATTCTGTTTATTAAAACACGTACCAAGACTTTCCTTCCCAGTAAAGACCATCTTATGCTTACCAGAAAGTCCCAAGAATACAGAAGTTAGCCCCCTGTCGCGTGTCAGTGTGTGGGTAACGTATGTGCATGTGGTGTCGGGGAGGCTTCCTCGACACTTAATGAAGTGAGAAACTATTTGCAAAAGATCGAGGAAGATATTATTAGCTGAACCTGAACTGGCAACTTCTGAGATGTGAGACTTATTTTGTAGATAAGCAATAATCTCTTAATAAAATCGTGAATGATGCCTGGGGGAATCGGGCAGGCGGCCCGTACTCGACGAGAGGGTAAAATTAAAGTGTCAAAGCTGCACTGAAGGGAATGAAACGAGAGTGGAGGAATCGGGAGACATACAAACTCAGGATTTTCAAGGAGGAAACAAACCTGAAAATCCACAGGGAGTCGGCTCCATGGGCCACCCAAAAAGTGAATCTTGATTCTTACTTTTGGGGGAAACTTAACAAACTAAAGAACCCAGAGGAGAAACAAAGCTGGCAGAGCATTTGGAGACCTAATCCTGTTGGGGGCCTGAAAGCGCTCAGGGTGTTGGGCTTGGAAGGCTCGAGAGACGGACGGTCACTGTGTCCAGGATGGAATTGCTGGCCTGCCTGGCAGCAGGGGCAGGAAAGAGGTCTCAGACTCAGCATCTGGAGAGGCAGGGTGGATGAGGCAAAGGAGTGCGGTGGGGCAGGTGAAAATGAGCCGAGATGTGCCGGCACCGTGGCGCGCTGGCACGGGGGCACGCTCCTGCCCAGCTCCCCTCAGCTCAGCCGCGGCCCACTCCACCCTTTAGCAAACCAGCCCCCTGTTTACACATCGTCTGATGTTTCGGAGGAGGCCGGAGGAGTAGCGTTTCTCTATTTCTATTGCTAACAATTCGTTTTAAACAGTAAAACTCCAGCCAATAAAATAAAACAGCTCAAGGGCCACAGGCATCTACTAAACAACTTTGATCAAAGCTACAAAATGATACAAGTTTCTGTTCAACATAAAAGACTCATTTCTAATGTTCTGCGCTGCTCAACATGGACTGGATTGTAGTGGGAGTGGGGGGCCGGAGTGAGCTCCCCGATTACTAGAAATGTTTAGGCAAAAGGACACTAGAAAAAAAATGCTGAGTGCTGGAAGGGGACCACCAGGGGGTGAAACCATCAGGCCCCCTTTTTAAAATCAAGATGCACAGACCGGCCCCCAACGTGTCCAGCTCCACAGCTGCATGTCAAGGCCGGCCGTCTGCATATTATAAAGCACCTCGGATGATTCTGATAGGGTGACAAGTGTGGAACCCGTTCTATTTGATGACCGCCAAGGCGCCATTCTCCCCCTCTGCCCCCCACCTCCGCCCCGAGAGCTGCCAGACATGGAGCGGAGACGAGACGCAGGAAGCTGAAGCCGGGCGACGGGGAGAGCTGTCCGAACGCACGTGGCTGGTTTCCATCCCCCGCCCCGCGGATGGAATCCTGCCGGCCCGGCTGCCTCATTATTTCCGATGGGGGCGATGGTGAGTGGTGGGTGTGACGGGCCTCCTTCTGCAGTGTCCGCCCGCTCTGCTGGAGTGTGAGCCGTTTCCTTATTGTGTCCTGTGAGGAGGGAAGGCCAGGTGTCCATGGCAACGTTTTAAATAAACAGAGACTGGCCAGACTGAGGCTGGAGTGGCTGAGGGACTTGCTGGAGGCCACCCGGCCAGCTGCTGAGTCAGGATGAGATCACTCGTCCCCCAGCTCCTAGGCCGCGGGCTTTCCTGCCCACAGCGCCGACTCTGCAGGCCTTGGGCCTGCTCTGCTGGGCGGGAAGCTCCTCCTCCTCCCCTTCAGGCACGTTAGAGTCGGAAACCTCCCTTCGAAACCAATCTCTGCGACGTAGCATCTGAGTGAGTCCTACCTCACTGAACCTCGGTTTCCTCACTTACAAAATGGGAACGAATAATAACTACCACATACAGCTGTGCAAGGAAGACACAGTACTGTATGTCAAAAAGCTTAGTTACTAGAACACATTAAATATGTGAGTCATCTTAGTGGAGCAGGGTTCCCCAAATCCCCCCTTTTATTGCGACCGGTTGCCATATGCCAGGCAGCCACACAGACGGGCGGGTGGGGGAGGCGTCTTGGCCGCCTCTGCACCTTAAAGAGAGTTGAGTGTCTACCTGTAGGACACAGCTTGGTGCTGAGCTGGTAGAATTTCCTCCCTGGGAAGCAAGTACTGCAGAGAATGTGACTGGACACAGAGACAGAGGAGACCCACCCAGAGAGAGTGGCAGAGAGAAGCTGAATCCCTGAACGTTGCAGCCAGTGCCCAGGAAACACTTCCCCGTGGCGGGAGGGCAGGGAGGTCGCAGAGGGTTGGCGCTAGACAGGGTGTCAGAGTAAAGGATTCGGGGTTGAACATCAGCTCCCCCTCCAGGCTGAGAGAGTGACCCACGCACAAGTGTCCTCGGGCACTGGTAGATGAGGTGTCAGTTCTGTCGAGGGCGGGGGCGTGTGCCCCACCTTCCTCCTCATGCGGGTCCGCCACTAAGTGCCGGAGAGGGTAACACAGCCTAAAGGTTTCTGGGCAGGTCGGGTGGACCTCCACCTCCACCCCCACTCCCCCCAGCAAAGTGGTCAGAGTGGGAGCCTGGGGGCCAGGGGAGGGCACTGACACCACCGAGCTGTGCCTAGAGCCTGGGGACAAGCTGAGAGAGGGATACAGGGCACATGTACCAGCTGGGCCTCCGTGGACAAGGCTCCAGCTCACGTTTTGTATCTCCAGGTGTCACTCTGACCCATGGATTCCAACATCCTCCTCTCTTGTAGACAAATGTCCGTGACCCCAGAGGAGGTGGGGACAGAAGCATTTTTAGGACTTCCCTGAGAGGGTGGCAGCATCGGCAGTAATTTTCTCCTCTTTGCTCCTCATCAAGACCTAAGAAGAGAGAGAAGGAAGGGTTCGCACATCAGTTCTGTTCTCAGGAATCGCTGAGCCCAGCTGTCTTCCCTTCTGTAACAGGGCCATAACAGTGCCTACGAGGTCGCGCTGGCGCGGGGCCTGACTGAGCACAGCCAGGAAGACAGGGCCCGGCGAGCATTTCCTGGATTGGCTGCGCTGTGAACGCGGCTCGCCTCCCAGCTCACACCAACGGATGCACAGCGGCCGCCTAGAGGGCTCGACACCCCTCTGGGCTCCCAGGAGACCATGCCCAGAGGCATACACGGTGCCCAGGGCTGGGATCGAGCCGGGGGGCACCCACACCTGGTCCCTGCCAGGGCTTGGAAGAGCCATTTTCTCTTGCAGGGGAAAGAACCGAGGTTAGAGATAGGTAGTGATTTCCTAAAGTCAAGTACGCAATAAAAGATGTGGAAATAAAGCCCGCGCTCCTTTCAGCCTGGCTTTCTAAGTTTGCTCATGCCCCTGAGCGCCCCAGCCCACAGTGGCAGGCGGAGGAAAATGGGGGCAGAAGGGACAAAGCCAGGGGACTCCAGAGTATCACCCAAGAGGAGCAGGGACTCCGTTCACAGGCAGGCTCCTTCCGGTTGTGGATTTTTAACAGACTTTCTCAGATCCCCCATCAGCTCTCGTTGCCATGGAGGAAACCCTGGCAGTTACCCTGCCTTCCTATCCCGTGGACTTGCTGACAAATTGCTTATTTGCTCTGTGGTTTGAGAACATTGTTTTTGCTGCAGGGGTTCTTGTTCGTCTCAGAAGCACTGAGCAGCTCTGATGAGCCGGAGAGGAACATGCTGATACTGCTGTGTTCGCTGAGCACCTACTGGTGCTGGGGAGGGCGCCCAGCACTCTCAAAAGCCTGGCCTCGCTGAAGCCTCAGAAAACACCCTGGAGCGGATCTCGCTCTCTTCTAAGGAAACGAAAGCTTGCAGAAGTTTCAAAACTTGCCCAAGGTTTTATCGTTATAAATGGCAGCATCGGACTCAAACCAGTTTTATCCATCTCCAGAGACTGAACTATTTCTCTTCTATTGCAAGAAATTCAACAGCCGTTTGAGACAAGAATAAGGGTGGTGGAGGGACGGGGGCGTGGAGGACCAGGAGTGTGCCAGGCCCCCCTGGCAGCTGCCACGTCTCCTGCAATGTCCAGAACAGCCTCCTGCCGCCGGGCTTCTGAGAGCCCTGTGACAGGGGGTGCCACCGCATCTAAACCAGGTGCAGCATCTCGCACCAGGGAAGAGCAGTTGAATCAGGGCTCCAACCCCAACTCCAAACAATGATGTGCTTTTTGCTGCAGGACACCTCATAGCAGAAATTTCAAGCATGCAATTTGTCTGCAGGAAAATATGTCATTTGGGCTCAGTTATTCCTTATGTGCCTCCTTTGGGAGAATAAGCATTTGCTGTTTTGCCTGCCTAGGAATTACTATTTTCCTTAGTCTGGTACAAGCTTTTTCTGACTTCTCTCCAGGATAGAAAGGGGTACTTTCTGCTGTTGTGTTCAGCCTCAGTGAGACCGTCAGTCAAGTTTTCCTACCATCTCCTGTCCCAGGTGTGGGCGTGTGGTCCAGGCTTCGCAATCTGCTTCCCTCTCCCTGGAGTTTGAAGTTTATGTGGAGAAGTTAACAAATGAGAAACAGCTGGGGCTGCAGCTTCCTAACTGGAAAGTCCGAAGAGACCGTCTCCGTGGGGCCGCGTGCCGCAATGCACGCGGGGCGTCTCAGCACGATTATTAACAGCACCCTCTTTCATGCTGTACCCTGTCCTGGCTGAGATGATACATTATGCAGCCCTCCTACCACCGGCCCCGTTCTCATAGCCCGGACGCCTGCTAACGCCTGGGTCTTCCACGTTCCCTTCCGGTGCGCCAGCTGCCTCATACCTCTCCAGTCAATTATTTTTTGCCTTAATGAGTCAAGTCTGGGTCTTTTTTTGCGATAATAATAAAAACTTGAATTGTGTCCTTGAAATCATTCACCACCTGACTTAGTGCAGAAGAGGTCCTTAATAATCAGGTGGCCAGCGCTTTTGACCAATGATATTGTCTCCTTTCCCAACGATATGCATGCTTGCTCAAAGGCCTTATGGGAAAATGTCCCCCCCATGGACTGAAGTGATCCTCGGAAGCACGACTTGCCCTCCCCTAGGTTGAGCCATCCTAGCCTCTGTGGAATGCGGAAGCAGCCAGCACCCCTGAGTCGGGGTGTGGAGCCAACCCTGGAAGGACCTGTCAGCCTTGGCCAGAGGCAGACGGACTCCAGTGGGCCTCGCTCATTTTGGCGAGGCAGGAATTTGTCCCGACGGGACTGATGGTGGTGGTTGCTTTGACCCCGCTTCCCCAGTCTCTGGTGCTCTCAGTCTGTGGGCTTACTGAATGTCTTGGGCACCTCTCCGGTGTCTCATACCAAGGAGTAGTCGTCACTGCCATGCAGTAGGACAGTGGAGGGAGGCCCATGGGAGTCACTGCTTTGTGATGAGCCCAAGTGCCCAAAAGCAAGCACATGGCCTTATAAAGCGGGGAGGGAGCCTATGGATGGCTACGGAAGACCCAAGTGAATGGAGAGTTATGTCATGTTCATGCCTTGAATGAATCAATACTGTCAAGCCAATATTGTGGCAGCCATTGTTGATCTATAGATTTCATATTATTTTAATCAGAGTTTCAGATTTCTTTATGGAAATTTTACATTGATTCTCCAGTTTACATGCGAATGCAAAGAGCTGAAAAATAGCCAGGACAATCTCAAAGAAGAACAAAGCTGGAGGATTTATACTACAGATAAAACTGCTTTGTATAAAGCCACACTAATGAAGACAGTGTGACATTAGAGCAAAGGCAGGCAGGTGCCTCAGGGGACGAGAACAGAGTCGAGAAGAAGACCCAGTCGCAAAAGGACACTTCATTTGTGACAGAGGGGACCAGGCGCTGCAGAGGAGGGAGCAACAGACAGACTTTCCAACAATAGTGCTGCCTCAGCGGAAACTCATGTGGAAAAAATGAATGTGGGCCCCTATTTTGTTCTCTAAATAAAAATCAATTCCATGAGGTTTTTATATCTAAATGAAAGAGCTTTAAAAATAATATATAAAGCTTCTAATTATCTCAAAGTGGACCATGGGCCTAACTGTAAAATGTACAATCATAAAACTCCTAGAAAAAGCCATGCAGAAAGCCTGCATGGCTTTGGGTTTAGCGGTGAGTTTTTAGATAAACCACAGAAATTATTGTAAAATCGAAAAGTTAACTTTATTAGGAAAGAAAAATGGTGAGGCTGGGCTTTATTAAAATTTAAAAAATTTTGCTCTGTGAAAGACAGCATTTGAGAATGAAAAGAGAAGGCACAGACTGAGAAGATATTGAAAATCACTTATTTGATAAAGGACTTATAAGCAGACTATGCAAAGAAGTCTTAAAACTCAACAGGGAAACAAATAACCCAATTTAAAAATGGGTAAAAGATACGAAGGGGCATTTCACTAAGGAAGTGATAAAGGTGGCAAATGATCATATGGAAAGATGTTTAACATCATTTGTCATTATGGAAATGCAAATTTAAACAACAATGAGAGAGCAAGCACTACACACCTCAGAATGGATACAATCAAGAAAGAGAGACGAACTGCGACAAAAACAAGGCCTGGGGAGGGCATGGAGCAAGGGGAGCTCTTGCTCATTGCCGGTGGGAAGGCAGGCATGGTGACCCGCGCACCCGGGGAACAGTGGGTGGTTTCGTATGAAACTGAACACACTCTCACCATACAATCCAGCGATCGTGCTCCGACTTATTTACCCAGCTGGGCTGAAAACTTACGTCCACACACAGGCTGTACATAAAAACTTGCAGTGGTTGTATTCCTCATCGACAAAAATGGGAAGCAACCCAGAAGTTCTCGCCTAGGGGATGGACAAACAAGCTGTGATACATTCATAGCATCGCTGTTCAATAATCAGAAGAAATGAACTATGATATTAGTCCATGCAACGTGAATGAAATGCCGTGCATTGGGTAAATGAAAGACGCTTGCCTGAGAAGTGCTTCCACTGATAACAGCGTCTTGAAAAGGCGAAACTGTGAAGACGGCCAACAGATCAGTCGTTGCCAGGGGTTTCGTGGTGGGAAGGTTGGCTAAGAGAAACACGGGGGCTCTCTTGGGCAGTGAATCTCTTAGGGGTGGTTATATGTAGTAGCAGAGGATACACAGCACTACCCATTTGTCAGAATCCACGGAGCCTAATAGCACGAAGAGTAAATCCTAAGGTATGCACATTTTGGGGAGTACGAGGGTGGGGGATCTCAGGATGGACTGCACACGGTGGCTGGAGCATCTAACTCCGCAGCTCTGAAGAGGGTGGGCAACAGAGGTGCTGACCTACGGAGCTGCAGGGAGGAGGAGAACCTGTTAGACTGGGTGTGAAGGGAAGTGGTCCTGAGCCCTGCACACTAGGTGGTACAGGGGTTTCTTAGCAATTCTGAACCCCACCGCAGAAATGTGCTGGGATTGCACAGGCGAGTAAGTGGGCGCTAGGCGGTGGGAACCAGGTGGGGCGTGGGGCAGGGGCAGAGCCCCGATGCTAACTGGTCCTCACCGGAAGGCTAGAATGAACGCTGTGGCATTGGAGTAGGGCCTGAGACATCAGTGAGAATGCAGGTTGAGCCTAACGTAGAGATGAATGGAGAGACACACACCTAATTAGAGATACTTGTGTGCACTTGGTGTTAGTTCCCACGTAGATTTCCAAGTTCTGCCATTTAACAAGGCCTAGATATGATGGTGCCCCAGCAGCCACAGGGACGCCCAGAACCCAGCCTCCGTTCTCCAACAGAAGGAGAAATGGTTGGTTCTGAAGCTGGGCATGGAATCAGTTGCAACTTCCTGGACTGCTTAGTTTAAATAATGTGCATGAAATTTGGGTAACATTTCAGTCCTAGCTCAATGGAAAGAAAGAAATTGTGTAAAACTTCTACAAAACAGGCTGTTACCAAGTGTCCCAGCATGAACCATAATGACTGCCACCCTTGCTCACGGCCGCTTGCTCACCTGGGCCAGGGTCCGAGTCCCCAGTGCTATCCACCACAGAGGCCTTGTCTTATTAAAATTCCAAAATCTACAACTCCACGGATGAGTTCAGCTCTCCAAGTTACCTGACCAAAAATGCCAAGTTGAAGAAATTTTATACATCAGGGACTTTATTCTGGAAGAGGATCCTAAATAAAACAGTGATGCTGCAAAGAAATTAGTGGGCCAGCCAAAAGGACAAACAAAGAAAACACATTTTGAGCCATATGGGGAAAAATATCTAATCAACCCAAGCTATAAAATTTCACTGTATTTTGAAGGGAAAATGTCAGATGGTTGCTAGAAAATGAGAGCAGGAGAAAGCTTGACATTTTCCTGTACCTTTGAATTACTGCGACTCCATTTCAATATTGCAATTAATATTAGCCTCCCTGCCAGCTGGCCGGGCGGAATAGCCGTTCCCTGCTGAACGTGCGTGGCCTGTGGAACCGGGCAGCCCGGGGTTTAATCCTGGCTCTGCCACTGTCCAGCTGTGTGTCAGCGGACACCTGGCCACACCAGGGGTGCGACAGCAGCTCCCTGGCTGTGTAGCTGGGGGACAAATGAGTTCCTTTTTAGCTGACAGTCCTCTGGATCCCAAGGCGTTGCGTCTGCGGGGTTCCACGCACGGAGTCTCACCCCTAAGGGGCTGAGCCTGCACCTGGGCCTCACGAGATGGTGAGACTCGAGGCTTGGAGCCTGGGCCCGATGCCACGATCGGGTGTGGCTTGAGGGGAGGCCACGGGGATTTTGCGCCCAGGGAGATGAGACTATTTGTAGGCAGGGGGCAAACTGTAGGAACTCCTCAGTAAAGGGGTCTAACCACATTTCTCTCATCCTTGCCCCCTTCAGTCCTGGCCTTGCCCCTGAATCTGAGCCGACCTCGTGCTCATTTTGACCAGAGGAAGGTGGTGGAAGTGGTACCGTGTGGCTTTAGAGGCTAGCTTTTAAGGGCCTTGGAGCTTCCGGCTCTGCTCGCTGAGAGCTGATTGCAGCCACAGGACCCACGTTAAGCAGTGCCATGCTGAGTCGCGCCAACCCAGAAATTATGGGACGCAGTAAGTTGTTTTAAGCCGCTAAGTTTGGGGCATCGGTCACACAGGAAGGAATAACCAGAGAGGGCTGGGCTCTGGGCAACGACCTCCGTGCACACAGCGTGTGCGCAGGGAGGGCTCACGCCTGACGGAAGGGGAGGGCTGTGCCTGCTGCCTCGCACCCCGGGCCACACTGCACCACCTGCACCCTTCTTTCCGTAGCTTCTAGAAATAACCTCTCCCTAAAAGAGAACTGTCCTCTATACAATGGAAATATACCCACTTCCTCTCCAAAATACTTTCAGTTACCATATCCAGTTGCAAACCCACATTTTCTGACTACATGCCACCTCCATCAACTCCAGGGTATCTTTCAGGGTCTGTCAACCTACAGAATTAACCAGTTTGCACTGCTCCTGATGTACCCTGTACACAACGGTGCAGAGGCGGGGGGAGGGGCGTGACAGGAAAAAGAGACTGTCACGGTCTTGCCACTTGGGGAAAGGGAACAGGCACAGCCATCCTCCCGGCCGCGCGGTAAGAATCAGTTGTTTGGTCAGCTCTGGGCGCCACCCGGGCCCGCCCAGTTCTCCTCTTCCAAAGGCTTTCTGTGGTCCGCCGCCGACCACACCTGTGTCAGGCGCTGGGCACAGTTCCCTGCCGGGGACTGAAATCACTTTGCCGCAGGAGCTGGGACCTGCGTTGGTGCTGGGCTCCCTGCTGCACACCGCTCCCTCCCTCTCCGCCACCTGTCAGTCAGCTCCCCTTCCCAGCGCTCCGCTGGCTGGCAGCCGTAGGCAGGAGTCTCCTGAGTTAGGGTCTGCAAATCAGGGTACACCCAGGGGTTTTTGTTACTTAGGCATGGTCTCGAAGCCCTGGCCCTTCCTGTAGTTTCCCGCGGAAGGGCTTTCCCTTGGGTGGCTGGTGTGAGCAGACCTGCGGAGTGAACCCGCGTCCTTCCCCCAGGCTGTGAGGGGAGGACAGGGAGAGGTATTTCTGACCTAGCACAAGGGGTCAAGCTTCCCCAGTTTTCCAGCTCCTTCTGGCCATGGTATTCTTTCTAACCACGCTGCCCAGGTTCCCTGGTTTTATTGCAGTGAGGAGCCGGCCTTGTGCAGAGTAAGGAGGCACTTCCGAACATCCTGGTGTTTTCTACCAACTCCTCTAAACGCCGGCCTGAGGAAGTTCAGGGCCTGAAGTTTAAGACCCACGTTTTAATAATGGCTGCATAAGAGGGGCTGCCAGCCTCCCAGGCGCAGCCGAGGCCCCCCAACACCATACGCCCCGCCGGGCCCAGTGAAACCTGTGGTGTTGGGCTTGTGACTGTCAAGCACTAATTCCACAGGTCAACAGAACTCTTCCTACAGAACCCAACTAAAAGTAAATTAAGTTGGAAGGGAAAGAGGGAGGGAGGAAGGAAAAGGAAAGACAGGCTTAAAGGAGAAGAGAGTCTGGTACAGAAACCCGCTAGAGGCGTGTCCTGGTCTCGGGGCTCCTGTGATGCTCTTGGTCCCCGTGTTTCTCACAGCGTTTGACAGTTTCCCTGCAATAGCTTCATTCTCAGCCGGGCTCCCTGCAGTGGGAGTAGAGGAGGCACCTTCTGCACATCCCGCGCCTCTGGTTTCCTAGCCTGTGATCCCAGCGTCTCTGTGATTCTTCAGAGAAAATTTCTGAATGGCCCAGCTTTGGCCCCTCCCGGGTTCAGGGCCATGGCGCTGCCCAGCACAGGGGTCTGTCCTCTCTCTGCTTCCTGCAGCCGGGAGCTGGGGGCTGAGGGCGGGACTGGGCAAGGAGGATGGATTTTCCTGGAAGGGAGGGGTCCAGATGGGAAAAGCATCAACACAGTGAGTGCTGCCTAGGATTCCTGCTGAAGTGGATGGCATCTGTCCCGAGGATTCTCCAGCCAAGGATTCTCCAGCCGGGGAGCAAGAAGAGACCAGGTGAGAGCTGCACCCGCTGTGGCCAGGATGTCGGCTTTGCTGGGAGCCTGGCGAGCGCAGGCTTCCCTGCGCGCTCACAGCTGCGGGCCCCTTGGTGACTTTTTCCCTGCAGTGGTTTTGGATCCTGACGCCTCAATCCCGTGGCTGAAAATTGCCAGTGGCCGGCGAGGACACTCTTCCCTCTCTAGCGGGCAGTTGAGACGCCGCCAGGCTGTCAGCTGAGCCGCCAGCTGCTCCCTGCCCCAGGACAGGGACCCCTCCGGCCTGCGCCACGTCCCTCAGACCTTCAAGCACAGCTGCTTCGTGCTTCAAGCATCTTGGAGTCTTGGGGCAATAGCTCCCCATCCTGAACTCAGGCCAGGGGATAGAGGACTGGTGTCTCAGTGACAGACCCCACTGAGCTCCAGTCCCCACTCCTCTCCCATGTGGGACCTTTGTCCTAGAGCCAAATGTGTGCACCCATAGCTTCTTTTCATTCAGGACAGCGTTTGCTCAGTGACTCCTCAGACCTCTGGGTACATGGATCCCACAAGGACCCTCCGCTGGGGCTGCCTCTCACCTTCTGATCTAAATGACTGTAAGGGGACTGAATGCTTTTCCAGGCTTTAGCTTCAAAGGAAACTATTGCTTGTGGTTGTTTTAATTCCAGGGAACTACTTCGTAGAGAATCTTTTTCTTTCTTTCTTTCCGAGGCCTGGAACAGGATCCCAAGTCAACAGTGACATCAGCCCCCTGGAACCAGCCATGGTGAAGTCGGCAGCAGCCAGCCCAGCCCTGCCTCAGATGTGCTTCCAAATTTGAGCTTGTGAATAGAAATCACTTCTTACTCACCAATATTTTTTTTCTGGTTTTATTTTTTAAATCCAGGCTTAGTGCTGGAGATATGGAAAACACTCTTATCTCCCCCTGACCAAGGCTAAGGCAAGACCCCTGGGCTGGGGTATGAGGGGTTTGTTGGGAAGAGCGCTGCCACAGGCGGGCTGGGACCTGACACCCAGCCCAGCGTGCGCAGGGCCCTGTCAGGCGCGCTGCGCGAAGCCCTCCTCGGGACCGTGGTTTCCCGTGGTCAGCCAGGTGGGGCTGGCTTGTATGGAGCTTGGCACCTGTGCTTGGGGCCCCGTCGTGTTCCTCCTGTTCATTCTCTGCTTCCATGTCCACTCACTGCTCAGAGCACCACGGCTGAAACCTCCCGTCCACTTGCCCTCGGTCATTGGAAGGCAGCGTGGTGGCCTCAGGGGAGTGAGCACTAAGCCGTCGGACGGCCCTGGAGTCCAGCCCAAGCTGAGGAGTCCGCCAAGGCTTTTAACACTCATATCCCCAGTTTTGTCACTTGTGGCACAGGGTCCTGACCCTGCTGCATGTGGCACCTGGCCCAGGGCATACACTCCACAGCCATCATCACAATGAGAATTTTACTGATGGAGCCTTCCAGATATCTTGGTCTTGATATAACATAGGGAATTTTGACGTAGCAAGAATCAGTGGATAATTATTCAGTTTACAATTATTAAGTGATTATCTGACATGTGCTGTGATGGTCCTATGTATTATGTTAGATAACCTTCAAGTATCTTTCTGTTTTAGGGGTCAGATACTGAGTCCCAAGGAACGTGTCTTGCCTAAAGTCATAGAAGGAGTTAGATTCATAACAGCTGCGGTGCCGTGATGGCTCACTGCAGGTCAAGCAGTGCGCTAAGGGCTCTACTTACATTCCATCCCTTAGTCTTGACTGCAGCCTGCAATGACGTGTATTGTTACCTTCATTTTACAGATAATAAAACTGAGGCGTCGGCAGATTCGGGGATCTGTGCCAGGTTAGCACAGCGAATAAGTGGCCAAACTAACGTTCGAGTCCTCTTCCACCTGATTCCAAAACACTCTGGAGCTAGAACTTAAATTCCCTACTTCAGGGTCCAAATCACCATCTGGATCTGTTAGCGTGGGCTGGCCCCCTTCTTGGAGCCTTGGAAAGGACGCACGTCTCACTGGCTGGTTGACAGCATCGAGGAGAGGTGGCAGGGCGAGGTCTGTTGTAGCCTGTGAAGCGATCTGCTCAGCAACGGTGCGCGTTAAAGGCTTAACGGTGAGGAACAGGAGCAAGTGCCGTGGCCTTGTGAGAGACCAGTTGCCGTTACGTCAGGACCTGAAGGGTGGCTGCCACTGCGTACACCACGGGCCGCCCCAGAGCCATCCGCAGTTCTTGTCCCTGTGCCTTCCTCTCCAGACCCTTGTAGACAGCAGTGGCAGGTGGCCCCATCTTCCCAACGGAATGTAAACAGTCCCGAGGTGGAACTTCTTCAAACAGACTCGCCAGCGTGCCCTTCATTCATTCCTGCACTTTTCCTTTTTCTTTCTGCCTGAGATGTAGACGTCAGGCCTGGAGATGCAGCAGCTCTTATGAGGGCATGAGGATAAATGTCAAAACAGCCAACAGGGAGCTGGTAGGGGCCGACTCTCTAATGGCTGCCCACACGGCCGGGTTTCGTGGGAGACAAATGGATCTCAGGCGGTTCTACGCCTGTTACTTGAGTTGTCTTCTCTTGGCCGCTGAAAACATTCCTCAGTGACACAGGTGAGAATCAAATAGGTGGCGGCACACATCACGGGGGCGGGGGTGGGAGAGACAGGAGAGAAGGGAGCTAACGGAGCCGTCTCTTCTTACAGCGCCCGCGGGCACGAGGGCGAGGGGGTTGCTTACCCAGCACGGGAGCCCCACGCTCTGCGCTCCCTCGGCGCCCCCAGCTCGGGCCTGGCCGGGCTTTTCACCGACTGAGCCTGGCCCACAGCGGGGACCTGTCCTCACCCAGAACTGGCTCGTAAGGATGACTCTTCTTCTAAGCACAGCGCCAAGGGCTCCCCGCGCAGCCTCCTTTAATCCCCCCACTTCGGCGGAGGGGTGCGCACTGTGCTCTCCTGTCCCCACTTCACCGACGAGGAACCCTGGCCCCGAGACAGGTCAACACCGCGTCCAGAGGTGGCCTGAGACCTCACGGCTGACCTGAGACTCCAGCCCAGACCTCGCTGACTCCCCGGTCTGCACCTGTTAGTCAAATGTCTGCTCCTCCCTGAAGTCTGTGTGGGGCCGCTTGCACCCAGCATTGTCCCGTCTCTTCTTTGCGGCCCCGCGTGCCTGCTTCGTGCCGCATGGGATCAACACCTTCACGTTAATGTCACAGACATCGCCAGGGGGCTCTGAGCACCTTCTCAGCCAGGGAGCAGCCTGTGTCTGCCTTCATACCCAGTGCCTAATAGGCTGCCTGAATGAGCTTTGGTTGACAAAATGAGTTTGCTAATGAAATACAGAGCTTAGGTAGGTCACAACCAATCAGAAGGAGCCATTTCTGAGCAGGACAATGATAGAATAAAGCCCAAGCTCCAGCCACAAGGATTAAAAAAGGGGTGGTTCTGAAACTTGTAAAGAACCAGCAGCTCTTCAGCCTTTACCACTCTTGTGTACATTTGGATGTTAAGACTCCGCACGCATGCCGCGCCTTCGTCTTACCCCTGGAAGCCTTCCTAAGACCTCCAGACACGGCAAAATCTGGAACCGTCGCCTTTGCTGTGGCTCCTGAGGGCTCTGTCAAGTCCAGAGCACGTTTCCTACCCTTTTGTGAGATGTGTGGCGAGGGGAAGAAATAATCACATTCTGAACCAAATGAAGACTGTATCATCTTATTAATAGCCGAGATCCGTCGCATGCACCCTTGAAGGTGGATTGATAACGATTCATCAAACTTGGCTACCAACGTCTTTAAAAAGCTGCTGTGAGTCACAGGGAGCCATTTTGCACGAGATTTACCACCTTGATCTGAACGGAAAATGAATCACTAAATATAAAATGCCACTTGGCTGTGACTCATCGCTCTTTCCAGCTGACAGACATCATCGCAGAGGGATACGATCTTTTCTCTATTTCTAAAAAGTGGAGTCAAGGGTCTGCTTGGTACCTTCTCAATCTGAAGAGGGAGCGGGAAGATGCCTGCACGCCAGCCTCCGGGAACAGGCTTGTCTTTGCTACTTTCTGACACAGGGGAAAAAGGCCGTAGTCCACGTGCCCTGTTTCTAGGAAAGTGACAGCTGCAAAATGCCACTGCCATCCCTTAGGAAGCTGCAACTGAGTCTCTTTCCTTCCCATGACACAGGGAAATGATTACGTTTGAAAATTGGGACACACTTCAGTGCACCCCCCGCCCCAATGCTTCTCATACATAATTGTATCCTATACAGATTATCTTCTGTCTACCTAAGCATTTCCGATTGTGTTTATGCAAATGCGCAGGCACGTCTCTACCTCCAGCCATCTTAGGATGGAGGATAGACAACAGCCGCGAGAGGAAAACCTCAACAGGCGTTAAATAATTAGTCAGAAAACTAGAAGCTAAAGCTTAGTTCTCAGTGTGTGTATTGTCTGCGGTGAGCAGAATGCGTAGCATCTCGCTAAGACTCTGAGAGAGTTACATCCTGGCATTTCTAGTGATAAAGGCATTTGTAACTAGATGGTTACAATGTGGTGCATTTGATTTTGCACAGTGCAGCGGCTAAGGGCCCAGGTTTGGTGCAAGACGATCCACATTAGAATTCTGTTTCTGCTGCTTATGAACAGAATGGCCTTGGGCACTTAGCTAGGCCAAGCCCTTGGGGAGCATGTGTGTTTGCGCGCAACACATTTCATTTGGAAAATGGACATAAAATAGTATTTGCCCCATACGGTTATTTTTAAGTATTGAATGAGTTCTTTAATCTCGTTTAGTACATGAAAGCACCTAGTACTGTTCATGGAACACAAAAAAGCAGTCGACGTGTTAACATCATTACTGATACAAGATGCAAATAATTTTACGTGATATGCCATTTCACTGGTAAATGCTAAAATAAAATCTCTAAGTGATATCAGAATTTCATGCGTGACCCGGCCCCTGCAGCTCCATGTAACATCTTCCCTTAGCCACAATTTCCCCGCTGCAAGAGTTTCCGGAACCAGTTTATACGGGCGTGGCCAGCGGGGTGGGCTCTTACAGTCTCGTGGTTTTCCAGTTCACAGTGTTGCCTCCCTGTGCGGGGACTAGCGCAGCGTGTCCTGGAGGTAACTCAGTGGCACGCGGACAGACAGGTTTCTAGTTACAGAGGGCTACGTGGTCAAGACTCCCTGGGAGACTTGGGGGAATCAGAAACTCCGTTTCCCACTGGTGATGTATTTGCATCTCAGGAAACATGCAAAATATTTGAAAACACCTTTTTCCTCTGCTCCCATCCTAGCCCACCCCACCACCCTGCGCCGCACGCCAACGCCCCCACATGCAGCTTTGTCCTGCTAACCTCAGAATGTTATTTTTCTTCCAGGTCAGTGGTTTCTGCCACATTTTCAGTAGCGGAAACCCTTATTTCAAAGGACGTTTTTAGTAATAATACCCCAACATATAAAATAGAGAAAAGCAGTGAGTGGGCTCCTAGAGCCTTTAAATCACCATCGTTTGATGGGGAAAAATAACTAAACTAGTTTATCCGAGGAGTTGGGTGATGTCCGCCCCGGGTGTCCCGAAGCCCGAGCAGGACAGTGCGTGGGCAGGGTCCCCAGAAACGCGCACACAGCCTGGCACTGTTGTTCTCAGAGCCCCCGGGGCTTCCTCACGCCTCGTGGCCCGGGTTAACCGTCCCGCCTCTTTTGGGCTTTACGTCCCGTCTCTGAGTCACCAGGCCCAGCCCGGAGAACCTCCACCTCGTTTAGTCTCCTTCTGTCCATAAGACGGGGACAGCCTCTCTTCTTAAAACGCAGGTGCTGCCCCTTGTCGCGAGGCCACGGTCCGCGCCGGAGCTTCAATCCCCGCTGCAGGCCTCCCCTCATTGTTTGAGTGTACGGCCCCCTCAAGCAGCCGCTCTGTGTCTTTTAAGCAATTTTACACCAGTTAACTGACCACCACGAGCCTCATTTTCTCATGGGTCACCCAGTGCTCATGATAACGGTGTTAACTATAGGAGTTTCTTTGAACACTTGACAGCCTACAAACACTTATCTCCATTATTTCCCTGCACCCCCACAATAATCCTACATCTCTATTTAAAAAGAGGGTAAGGACACAGACAGGGCAGCTGGCCCGCGGGAGCTGAGATGGGGTGCCGGGCGGGGCCGCAGCTTAGAAAGCTCTGGTGCCGCTGAGCAGTCCCCATCCTGTCGGGTCCATGGCCCAGACACAGCAAATCCACAGGCTCCCTGATGGGGGGAGGGGGGCCAGGCAAGAGGCTCGGCGGGACCCCAGAGAGACCCGTGTCGGCTGCCCTGAGGGGAGGCAGCAGGTAGACAGAAGGCCGTGGAGGAGCATTTCACACTTAGCCCTCGGGGCATCCTGAGCCCTGCAAGCGAAGCCTCTTTCTGTGTCCCATGAAGAAATGCAGAGCAGCCCAAACTCAAAACCAGCCCCCCGCACACTAGTTCCAGAGGGTGCAGGGGCCTCCTCCCCGCCACCTCCCCCGCCAGCCATTCTCCTCGGGCCCCTTCCAGCCCCTGACCGTTCCCATGAGTATTAAATGCATCGGTATCTCCCGTTCCCTGCCTCGCACTGGACACGGGAACCCAAGAGGCTCGGGAAGGCTCGGGTCAGTTTTGTGAGGCTGCCAGATCTGATGGGCTACCCTGACCTTCTCATTACCTTATGTATTTCAAAGGTTCATGTTCGCTGAACTGTGAAAGCCGAACTCCCCCCTCGGCCCCCACCCCCTCGAGTTATTCGAAAGGACAGACGCTGCATTGTGGGCAGCAGGCTTTGCCCTAAGTCTGCAAAGCAGCTAAGGAGCAAAATGATCTCGAGTTTCTTAGGGTCCTACGGCAAGGCGGAGGGTGGGGCCCAACCATGTGGTGGCAGAGGAGGAGGCCTGGGGGGGCCGGCCTGCGGGTGCCCTGCACACGCATGATGCTGCTGCGCGGGCTTCCTGCGCCTTCCCCAGCTCACAAACAGGCAGGGTCTCTGTGGCCGTCTCCACTTCTCTGCTGCCGCTGCGACCGGGGTCCATGCGGGGGCTGCCCCACGGGACTGCTGCGGTGTGTCATGTGGAAACAAACAGCCTCCAGCCAAATGGGAGTCTGGAAAGGCCGTGTTTTGCAGCCAGAGGGAGCGGCCATCTTTACAGAGGACGAGGCTTCGTGTGGGCCCTGGGTGAGGCCGCGGACGTGGGGAGGCCGGGGGTGGTCTTATTAGAAGTGGGCGTCCCGTGTGATCGGTTTGGGGGACATTGGGGGCTTCTCTGGTTGGTCCTAAGTTGGAATGGAGACACAAATCAGGGAAGCCCTCAGTTATTAATCGATTCCTGGCCACATTAGGCAAATCGGCGTAGGAGTTACGTGTAGCTTCCTGGGTTGTCGCAAGAGAGGGTGGTTTGACTTCCTGCGAGCCTCTGTGGCCTGCAGGCATCCTGGGCTGGCTCGGGCGGATCGTGGATTGTTTCCTGGGGCGGCTGCTGTTTGGACGGGTGCTGACTCAGTTGCAGCGGGAAGGAGGGCGGCGCGGTGGAGGCGGAGTGTCTGCACGCAGGCCAGCTCTCGTGGCGTCTCACTGCTGCCTTAGCTCACATACACTTCTAGGGCCTTCCGGGCAGACCGTCACCCTGACGCATCCTAACTCATTCCCCGGGGCTTTGGAAATTTTTGAGCAGAACCGCTGTGCTGTGGCGAGGCTACGTCGTAAATTCTTGTTGCCGAAAGCTCCCTCACCCGTCCCTCTGCAACCTTAAGTCCACAGGATCCAGCACAGGGCGAGGTCGGCCTGCAGCGCAGTTACACCAGATGTCTCCGGTGATTCCCTGAGCAGCGCTGAAGCTGGGGGCCCTTCGGGGGCTCCACACGTACAGGCAGAAGGGCAGGGCCTCCCTTCCCCTGTCTCTCCCAGGAACCGGATGCCTTTCCCTCAGGGCAGGGGGGGATCCCCGCCCACCTGCCCGCTGTTAGCCAGCAGCACCACAGCATCCAAGGCAGGTGACCTGCCGGACGAGGTCCCGCCTGACAGGAGACCTGAGGATGAGCCAGATTATTGGGACCCCAACGTGAACAGTCAAGTGAGATCCACAGCATGTCTGACAGGGAGCGGGAGGGAACTGAGAGAGAGACAAGGCAAGGACACACACATGGCCTGAGGGTGGCGGAGGGAACCGGCCGTGTGGTGGGGGCGGAGGGGTGCAGGCAAGACGACTGAGGAGGGATGTGACTCCCCTTTAAATACCAGAGGCTGGTGTCTGGAAAAGTCGACAGCAAGTCCCATGGGGACTCGATGGTTGCACTTGGGCGAAGAGCTTCCTAACAGCCGGGCCGCTGCCTACACAACGCGAGCACCTCCCTGTCCCCTGGACCCACGCAGCTGCCCCAACACGGCCGGTAACACCCCTCCGTGGGCCAGTCCGAGGGCAGCGGTCCACACGCCTGGCTCCGTATGTGAAAGTCTGGGGAGGTTTAAAATAGAGGTGGTACCAGTCCCGGGCAGGACAAGCCAGGAGTCGGATCGGGCCGGGCCATTTGTGTTTCTTAAGAGATCCCCAGATAACCCACCTGATCCCAGGCTGAAAGCCCACCTGGGCAACATGTCTTGCCCACAACCGCAGCCTTGGTGTGAGAGGAAACAAAGGAGGGTCATTCTAGGGGAAATGAAGATGCTTCCTGTTGAGTAAGAAGATCAATAGGAAATAACTGCTCCCAGGGGCACTGGCCGCGGTCAAACACAGCGAGCGAATTGATCCCTACAGGAAGGACCTGCGGCGCTTGTGGTGACTGTATTGGATCAGAGGAGCTGATGTTTTATTCTGGCAAGGAGACCCGCTGCTCTATTCTAGCAAAATCTGTCGCACAGCTCCATGGGAACAGAGTCTCTTTAAACTTCCCGAGGTAACAGGGACTGTTCTAGCTGGCCCTTCAGCTCTCCTGGGCTCTAACATAGACTGTTAGGTTGTTTTGGTGACAAAAGCAATTCATACCTACTAGACAACATAGAGACATAGACACGTGTACACATGGGAAGCACAGAAAGTGTAAAGAAGAAAACAAAACTTCTCTAATCCCATCAGACAAAACCGGCCATTTTTATGGGTTTGCCATAACACACACCAGCACCGTACACACTTGTTGTGTGTTGTGTGTGTGTGGATATGTACACACATAGGAACAGACACCTGTCTGTCTAACCTCCTGTTGACTTGTTTGTATATTAGACACTGTACTGAGCACTTTCGGTTATTGTTTTTGAACCCTTAAGACAGTTTGACGAGGCTGTTGTGCCTGGCCTGGCAGTAACAGCGCTGGCCTGGCAGTAACAGCTCTTTGAGCGCTTGCCGCACGGGCTTGCGGTGTGTTACCGTGAGTCAATACAGGAAACACGTAGAGGAGCGTCTGGTGTGCACTAAAGCCTGATAGATGTGAGGAAGAGAGAGGAGGGGAGGCAGAGAGGAGGAGAGAGAGAGCTCCGCAGGAGGTGAGAGCTCAGGTCAGGCCCAGAGCGAAGGTGGGAGCAAGAGCTGCCGCGCGGGCTGGGAGGCTGTGCTGCGGGGCCGGGGGCGGGCCTGTGCGGGGCAGGTGCTCAGCAGCACCCCGGCCTCTGCCCTGTCGGTGCCAGCAGCACCCCTTCCCGCGGCTTGAGGGTGCACCGTGTCTCCAGACATCGAAACGTGTGCCCACTGAGAACCACTGACCTATTTTCATCATGTTCTAATTCCTGTTCTTTCAGGGGAAACATGTATCTTAAACAAATGCACATGTCAAAAAACACGGATGGGATCCTAACATATATGCAATTTTATATTCTTCCTTTTCACTTAACAACCCATTGTGATTACTTGCCCACACCATTAAACATTCATTGTAAATACCACTTTCAGGAGCTGTATTATTCCTTTTTTTTTAACCTACTATCATTATTTTATTTTTTATTTTTTTAAAGACTGTACTTATTTTTAGAGAGAGAGGAAGGGAGAAAGAGGGAGAGAAACATCAGTGTGCAGTTGCCTCTTGTGTGCCCCCTCCTGGGGACCTGGCCTGCAACCCGGGCCTGTGCCCTGACTAAGAATTGAACCGGCGACCCTTGGTGCAGGCCTGAGCCACATCAGCCAGGTCATACTATCATTATTTTAATGACATCTCGTGAAATAAGTTGTTTCCATGTTTTTTGTTATCAAAAAAAAAATCTTCCACACACGCACACACACTGCACACATGCATACACACCATGCACACACATAAAGCATGCAGGCATGCACATACATGTACACATGCATACACACACAAGTGTAAACATACATCCCTATCCCCATTTCCACTTCTCTCTCGGGTATGTTTCTGGGGGTAAAATTATGGAACAACATAGCCAAGAGGCCCACGGTCCCGGTAACATGGCCCAGTGTGTGCCTGATGCGCTGACCAGGTCCACAGCCCACCCGACCCAGGCCAGCACCTGCACTGCCCTGCCCTGCCCTGCCCGGGCGCCAGTACGGCCCTGACCTGTCTGAGCCGTGGGGGCTCTTTTACCCTGAACGTCTTCTCTCTAAAAGTAAAAAAGAGTCAAAAATGAAAGAGGACGCATACTCAGGAGCACCTGCCGGGGTGGACATCTGCCTCCCACCCATTCGGCCAGCAATGACCGAGCCTACCTCTTTCCGTAATATTCCAGAATTCTTGCAATATGCAGAAAATCTGCCTCCCGTCCCCCTGCCGGTGGGGCACTTTTAGAAACAGAGCCATGGTCTGCCAGGCAGCGGGGCAACCCCGCACAACTGGGGGCATTTCTGCACCCAGGCATCCTATGCCTCCCTGGCTGTGGCGCCCACCCGCTCCATGGGCTCCGCTGGCCTCCCGGCCTCACTGACTCCGAACCCCTAGTTACACCAGCGCTCGCGCACGTGAAGGTCACGTGGGCTTCTCCCACTGCATAGTCAGGAGCAGAGGAGCGGAGCTAAGCAAGGGGACTGAGGAATCCAAGTGGGCTTTTAACACAACCCACCAGAACCGAACATACTTTTCGGAATGTCATTTGATGAGGGTCCTGGGCTTAATTGCATCCCCCTAAAATTCATCGGCTGAAGTCCTAACCCCCAGTCACCTCAGAGTGCGACTATATTTGCAGACAGGATCTTTAATGAGGTAAATATGGTAAAATGAGGTTGTGGGGGAGGGCCCTAATCCAATCTGTCCGGTGTTTTATAGCAGAGATTAGGACACAGGCTCGGGGGAAGGGCTATGGGGAGACACAGGGAAGGTGGCCGTCCCTCTGTCAGCCAAGAAGAGAGGCCAAGAAAAAATCGACCCTTGATCTCGGACTTAAAGCTTTCAGAATAACGAGACTAGAAACCCCTGGTCGAAGCTGCCCGCCCTGTGGCTGTGTTAGGACAGCCCAGCCAACTAACTTAAAAACTAACGCAGCTTCGCAGACATTCCCTGAGCGCTGCCTTGGTTTGTGTCTCTATCTGAGGTGTCGTGAGGGATAAACAAAACACTGTCCCTAGCCTTCGAGAGCTTTGAGCCAAAAAGGGAAGATTTCTTAACATAAACAATTACCTAGAAAGTTAAGCTAAAGTTAAAAAAAAAGAAATGAGTCGATTGTAAACGGCGTCCAAGGACTTCAATGCTAGCGGACAAGCGTAGCAACAAGCATGCCATGGCACTTAGCATGTGCTGCGGGCACTTTGATAAATGCTTCACGTAGAAATGAGAGTTGGCTCGTTTTAGGCTCCAATGCCCTTATAAAACTGGTGCTCTCATCCAACAGCTGGCCCCAGACCTCGCAGCTGGTGAGTGGACTGCTGAGAGGTGACCCCCTGGCTGGCCCCAGAGACGGAGGGCGATGGCGTGCGCCTCTCCTTAGCGGGAGGGGTGGGGGGGACCCGGAAGGGCAGATCTCCCAGACTGATGGGCTTGTGAGTTATGCCAGCGAATCTGAACATAACCAAGCGGGCCATAGGGGCTGATGACCATTTTCGAGCAGAGGAACCACCTTATCAAAATTGGAGCTTAAGAAGACAAATCTGGTAGCCCCAAGTAGGAGGGAGGAGAAACTGGCGGTGGGGGGGACAAAGACAGGTGGCTGGGGCTCACAGCAGCACAGGGACGATGGGCTAGTGGGCCTGTGATCAGCGGCCCACGTTTAGGGAGCACGGCAGTGTCTTTTAACCCCACACCAACCCCGCAAGGGAACTGCTGCCGTCGCTCATTAACAGTTGAGAAAACAAAGGTGGGCTCAGAATGTGGTAAAATACATTGTTAAACATGTTTAACAATTCTAAGAAATGATAGTGATTACTACTTGGTGTTTTTAAGATGGTGGGATTGAAAATAACAAGGAAGATCCAGAATATTTAATAAGGAAGGCATCTGAGGTCATTTGTGCCTCACGAAGAGACTTGAGATAAAGAACACATTTAGAGCTTGTTAAAATAATGATCAGTCGGGTGTGAATATAGGAAATAAATGTTAACAACGGAAGGGATAGAAATGCCGTTCCTCCCGCAGCGAGCAGACGTGCACCCACGCCGTGCGCAGCCCTCCCGGGCTCCAGCGGTCCAGAGAAGGCGACAGAAGAGTCTCTCTCCACGTGGACTCGTGAGTTGACATTGAAACGTGCCCTTCCAGGAACTGGTCGTTTGTGCCAATGCTGACATGCACTGCAGATTGTCTTCTAGATGTAGCGGTGCATATAAACCGTAAACAGGGTCCTGCTGGTTGTGGGGAAAGACAGCCTTCCAGGTGAGGGTCCAGCGTCCCTGTCCTTAGCCATGAACACAGCTCACGTCTGATACATGTCTTCTTCCCGTGGGATTAACACAAAGGGCGCAAAGAGCTGCGCTTGAACACACAGACACAACGGGACACTGGAGGGTGAGAGGCGAGCTGGGTCAGGCAGGGGTGGGACAGGGGCCCCGGGGAAGACCAGACACAGCGTGGGCTCCGGTCACCAGCTGTGGGCTCCGTCTCCAGTCTCTCCTCTGTGCTGCGCAAGCTCGAACAAGTCAGCTACCCTCTCTGAGCCTCGCCTGCAAAAATCCCATGTGATGAGAGACGTCACACCCCTTGTAGACATCCTCCAGGGAGCGATAATACGCGTCCAAATACCGATGAGAGGGCCTTCGAGGATATGTTTCCCGTTTCTCTCAGAGCGGGTTAAGCTCTTGGAGGGTGTGTCCTGGGTTTCATTTGTCTTTATATTTCCCACGATTGCACTAGAACCATGGTCATTTCTTAACAAATACTCCTTAACTGAAGTAAGTGAATGGAAATTGGATTGAATTGACAATCTAACGTGACACAATCGGAAGACACCATCTGATTAAAGGCTTCATAGAAATATTGTAGGACGTGGCACAAGAGGAAGAATAAAGTAGACTGAACATCATTAACTCCTCTAACAACAGACTGAGAAACAGCATTATCACTTGCATTTTATACAGGAGAAGCCAGGGGTCAGAAAAACACAGTGACCCGCCCAAGAGGACCAGGAGGGAGCCCCAGGGGTAGGGGAATTAGCCAGCGCCCTCTCCCTTCCTGTCGCCCCTCCCTCCTTCTCAGTCAGCTCCAGGCTGGGGCGGGGGCACCTCCGCGCGCTCCCTCTGACTTGTGTTTTCTCCGCACATTGGCTGGGCTGCACTCACGGTGCCCGTTTCCAAGTGTGGCCTGCACGTCTGTATTTGAAAAACATAATTTATTCTCCCAGTCAGACCAAATAGAAAACGCAATTGTGTGTTTAGATACTAATTAACCTTTCACAGCTCTATGCTCCTCTCTCTCTCTCAAAGCAAAAACAAAAAACAAAACAAAGCAAAAACCGGTCACCCTGTAGGACAGTTCTTGCCCCGATTACTCTCCCTGCCTCCGCCCCGCGGGGTCTGCAGCATTTGGCTGTGTCGGCCTCTTCACTTGACCTAAAAGCTCTTAGGGAGAGAAGACCGTGGGGTGGCCCCTGATGTGCTTTTGTCTCAGCATCGGGAATTCCAAGCTCGTTCAGACTCCACACCGCATAGAGCTTAACGCACCTAACACTTGGTTTTCCTTTCAATAAAAAAAAAAAAAAAGGGATTCATCTTAAAATGTTCCTCCCACCCCAGGGTGCCCTGACACAGTGAATGTTGTTTCTTTGCCCCCAGTGCCTAGCATTGGGTCTTGAAGGGCATGTGCATGTATGCCGGTGATTTAGATGAGGTCCAGCAGGTGGAGCTAGAGAGCAGGCAAACTGGCCTGGGGCTGGGGAGGTGCCTGTGGCCTTAGAAGAAGCTATTAACCGGGTATTGACCATCCTAACAGGAATCCTATGGTCATCTTCACAGTGCGAATCAGTACCCTGATCGGGATTTGGGGCGGCGGGAGAAGAATTCCTGTGAAGTTCCGCGGGGCGGGAAAGTCCGTGAAAGAGCCGCAGGTGTTTCCCCAAGGTCGCAGGCGGCCGCGCAGTCTGACTTGAGGGCGACGCCGCGTCCAGCACCGAGTCCTGGGTTTCTTTCTCCTGTTTGTGTGGTTGAGGTGTTAAGATTGGATGATGTTTGGTAGCTCTTACATTTTCTTACTTCTTTTATATCATTTTTTTAGAACAGTTTCAGATGTAAAAAAATCAAGACTCTAGTACAGAGTATGTCTCTGTACGTCTATGGTCCCGCCGCTGCTCACTCCGGACCCCGCACAGTGGGTGCAGTCAGGGGAGTCCACAGCCCGCTGGGGTTCCCTCGGTCTGTCCCTAGTGTCCTCCTCCTCCTCCAGGATCCAGTCCAGGGCCCCGCACGACCTTTAGTCGCCGCGCCCGCCCGCGGGCTGCCTCCCCGCCTGCCCTTGGTTGCCACGGCTTTGACACTCCGGAGCAGGTTTTGTAGGACGTGCCGCCGTTGGAATTTGTCTGACTTTTTCCCGTGATTCGACAGACACCGCGGTCGCGGGTTTTGAGGAGGAAGGGCTGAGCGCCGTTTGCATCACCTGTCAGGGGTACATGCAATCGGTGTGATTTACGGCGGCTGGTGTTAAACCCCGACCCCCGGCTAAGGCCACGCTCGTCAGGTTTCTCCACTGTAAAGCTGCGTTTTGTCCCTCTTTCTACACTGTCCTCTGTGGAAGGAAGCCCCCCCACACCGCTGACACCTAAGGGCGGTGAGTTCTGTGTTTCCGTCTTTGACGGTGGAGTATCGATGTAAATCATTTGAAAAATGTCTGCATAGACTCATGAATATTTATTTCACCCTTTGAATTTTAATCCAGTACCACTTAATTTCCTTGCTCAAATTATTCCAGCTTCAGCCATTGAGCCTTCTTTGCATTGGTTGCTCTGCTCCTGGGGTGTTTACCATCAGTGGGGGCCGTTACTCTGTTTGCCTCGGATCATTTAGGTGCCCACCCTCCCTTCCTCCATCCTTCCTTCCTTCCTTTCCTCTCTCTCCTCCCTTCTCTCCTTCCTTCCTGCCTTGTTTATTGTTTTCCTTTCTTTTCTTAACACCTTTTTTATGCTAGGACACCTGAGATGACTCGGTGAGTCCCTGTCTTCAGGGCGCTCCCAGGTGAGGAGACAGACAGCAGACGGTCAGGTCCACTACAAGGTGGTGCATGACGGAGCCGGGGAGGCCCCAGGAGGGCACCTGCCGGCTGCAGGCGGTGGCGCCCCAGCTGGGCCCTGGTCAGAGGGGGCATGTGAAGGACTGAATGAGAGGCAGCAGGCCAGGTGGAAAACGGTGACAGAGTTCTGGGCAGGAAAATGACGTCTGCGCACAGAAGCCACAATGACATCTGTCTTGGTGCACTGGAGATGCAGCCAGGAGCTAGTAGCTCAGCGTGTCTGTAAAATAAACTAGCAAGAAGAATAGTGCATTAGCGTTCTCCAGAGAGACAGAATCCGTGTGTGTGTGTGTGTGTGTGTGTGGTGTACTATAGGGCTGGAAAGTCCAGAAGCCGGAGGGTAGCCTGGCGGGCTGGGGCCCCGGGGAGAGGTGCCGCTTCCGCTTGACTCTGCAAGCAGCTGCTGGCAGCCTTTCTTCTTCCTGGGGCTGTTGGGGTGGGGGGGTCTCTCTCGTCTACTCTTGTCAACTGATTAGTCCAGGCCCACCCACGTTACGGCAGGTAATCTGCTTTACTCGGTCTTCTGATTGAAATGTTAGTCTCATCTAAAAACTGCCTTCCCAGAAACATCTAGAATAATGCGGGACCAAATATCCTGGTGCGGTGTCCTAGCTGCGTTGGTGCTGGGGGGAGGGGAGACGATGCCAGGAGGGCTGACTGGGCAGCGGACGGGTCGGCCCGCCAGGCCTCCCTCTCTCCCCTTTTTCTCCGGGGCCCACTTGCTCGTCCTGCAGTGTGTCACACGGGGCCTGGGGCCTTCAGGGACAGCCCCCTGCTGCTGCCCTTTGAGGCGGAGAGAGCTGGCTCTCTGAAGCCAGAGGGGCTGGTGCCGGCTTGCCCTTTCCTCCTCCTGTGCTGCTGCTGAGGCTCAGGATTTAGGGAAAGGGCGTGGGGTGCCCACCCTCACCCTCTGCGTTGCAGGGGAAAGCATGACGCCAGGTCTGGTGGACTCCTGGTCCGGCTCTGCCCTGGGACTGCCTGCCTTCCAGGTGGCCTGGGAGTCGGACAAGCCCCGCTAGGCCCGGGGCCGGGGAATGGCCCCGGCGCTGCTTCCCGCTGACCGCGGGGCCTCGGCCACGCCGCTGCGCCTCCTCGCCTCTGCTCCTTTTTCTCTGCGACGGGACCACCATTCCTCCCCCGCCGTCCTCTCATCATTGTGCTGTGAGGAAAGGGGTTAATTTACTTGGTGACTTTCAAAGGATTGTTTAGTCTTACACTTCACTTTTACTGGTCCTTCCCTCGGTCGCCCCCCGGGAGTCTTGCCCGGACCCCAGGGCTCACTGGAATGACCAAAGGAAGGCAGGGGTGAGCGCGTCCCACCCACATCGTCCTGGGCAGACCTGCCCTCAGGCCCTCCCCGGAGGCCTTGGCTGGTGATGCCTGGGACTTTCCAGGTTCTTTGAAAGCAGTAATTTGGAACACAATTTATAATGGTTAAAATGCCTCGTCCCAATTACCCCACTTTCATAGACCCTCGCAGTTCATTCTCTGTCACCATAGCAACCCACATCCTATGAAAAGAGGAGTGAGCGGCATCCGGGCAGGACTGGGGGCCGAGAGCGTGGGCGCATGGGGGACGTGGGCCCTCTGTGGGCTGCTTTGGCAGCCTCGTGAGCGCGTGTCCCCTGTGCCTTCAGAGCCTTCTCGTGAGCCCTGGGCGGGCCTGACACCTGGGCACCAGGGACATCCTTTTGTAAAATCTTGTAGCTACAGGTTGGATGCACACCAAACTCCCGTAACACCTACCGACCAGCCGGGGAATACTGAGCCCATGTTCTAAGGGACCAGGAAGCGTGCAGTCGGGGGTCTCAGCTCCGTGCTGGGCCCTCGGCCCAGGGGATAAAAAGGATCCTGGCGGGGAAGACCAAGGGAAGCTTCTAAAACGGTCCCCTATCAGCCACGACAGTGAATAACAAACAACAGCCACCCCTGGTTGCGGGGGGTGGAAAACCCTTCCACACCCGTCGCATGTTCGGCAAATGCACACACACACAGCACGCACACCGAGAGGTACACGCCACGGTGGCTGAGTTGAGTAGCTGGGGGAGGGACAAAGACCCCGTGGCCCACACAATGGGCGCTATTTACTGTCGGGCCCTTTCCAGAAACACTTTGCCAGCCCTTGACTGTGAGTCATTTCCCTGGGAAGACGTTGAACCTGCCATTTTCCAGAGGGAAAATTGAGTAGAATTGTTGAGTCAGGACTAAGGATTCCCCTGAAATGATTGAAATCATTTGTTTTTCCCCTAAGAGAACCTGAAACAGGTGGTTATTCATGTTTCCTTTAATTCAATTCCTTTCCCCATTTCTTCATATTAAACCCTGAGCGGGCAGCCCAGCCTCACCCTGGCAGATGTCTCTGCAGACATTCCATTTGAGCTTAACTTTCTCTTTCTAGGGATTAGACACAGATATTGCGGTGATTAAAAGTATACAACATTTTTAAAAAAAAATTCAGAAATTTAGTGCTAGAGGAAAGAGAAACCCAGAGATTCGGGCAGCTATGCCTGAGAATTATAAGTGGGCAGAAACACACAGTCCCTTTGATGACCCCTCATGGCTCAAATGTACTAGAAGGTGTGGGCGCATCAAGCCAGTGCAAAGAATGGGCAGAGATGCCTAGCACGAGATTTGGCAAATAGTACGGGTCATGGGTTGAAGCCTATCCCATAAATGCGGCTTGACATCCTAACCCCAGTCTTCCCCCAACACAGAGGGGCAACTGCTGAGCCCCGGAAGGCTTGCCAGGGAGGACTGAGGGGCACATCGTAAGTGCCGGCCTGAGGGACCCTGTGGACTTTGCCCTCGGCACCACCTCCACACCATGAGATTTTAATACCACACGCCCTATATTTGTTTCTACACTTGATGGATGTCTGTGCTTTTGCCACAAAAAGAGTAAGAGATTTTCTCTCTCCAGGATCCTATTTTCCCCCACCCCGACGCCCCTTGAGGGTGCATGGGTTAGAGCTCAGTCCCGTCTGTCCACGTGATGCGGGTCACCTTGGGTGACCTTTCGCATGAGATCAGGCATATTTGATGAGATGGGAAGCTCTGGCTGGCCAGACTGACTGAGTCCTGGCTTGTAGACGGAAGCAGCTGTGCTCTTGGAAGTAGGGGATTTTGGTTTGTCGGCGGGGGGGTGGTGGTGTGTGTGTGTGTGTGTGTGTGTTCTCATTGGATATTCCCAACAACACTACCGGGCGAGTGTAGACGTTGCCTTTACACAGATGAGCATTGAGGTCATATTGTCTCTGCCCATGGTCACCCATCCAGGGAAGTGTAAAGCCATAATTCGAACCCAAATCAGCATCACTCCCAGCAGCTCTTGACCATCACAGAGTGTGTAGAGATTTATTCCACCTTACGGGGCTTTGGTGATTTTGTTTGCAAAGTAAACCTGAAAATGAGGACGACCTCCCAGGCCATCAAGCAAGACCATGCATCCGTAGTAGCCTGCGTGGGGTAGGGGGTTCCCAACGGTTCCCTTGGTGGCCCTGTGCCTTGATCCCCTGGCCACAGCTGAGTATCCAGGGGTCAGCTGAGCCAGCTGAGGCCGTCACATCCCCGGCTGGGGAGCGCGACCTTGCCGAGGGCAGCGCCGGTCCTGAGGGTGGCCCAGCCGAGTCCCTCTAGCGCAGCGCTCGGAAGGAGCCGCGACCGCTGAGGCTTCCGGGTGGGTCGACTCCCACTTCCACTCAGGCCCTTCCCTCTGCCCAGCCCGCGGGGCTCTGCACTCCTTGCTCCTGTGACGGCTTCAGCAGTGGCTTTGTCTCTTGTGAGGGTCGCTTTAGTGCCAGTTAAGTGCCGTCCCAGTGACCGGTGGGGCACCCCTGACCATGGTTCCAGCTTCTGCCCCCGGGGCCCCTCTTCGGAATTTAAGCATCATTTCTCCCGCGTCCCGTTCAGCCTGGGGAGAGGCAGACTTCCTACTCACGTGGGTGCAGGTGGCCTGGGCATGCCCTGCTTGGGTCCTCAGCCGCTCCGTGACTCGTACAGTCGCATCTCCGTATTAACTACTAAAAATAAACTCCTTTCCTCCTGCTCCCTGCTGTCCATGCGCTGGCTGCCCAGCGTGTGGGTTTTGTCAAGAGATTCTTCGATTCCCACTGGACACCAGCTGGCGGCCCCACACGTTAACTCGATCTGACACCGACTGCCTGGAGTTAGCGCAGCCCCGCAGGCAGAGGGCTGGCCCCACAAGACTGCCCCCGGACTTGAGAGGCCAGTTGCCACGGGGGGGTCTCCAGGTTCCCCACAACTTCTGTCCACCTGGGCTCTAAGGCAGGAGTTTCCAGGGCCCCCTCCTCAGGTTCAGTAATTTGCTCTAAGGCTTCACAAGACTCATTAGAAAGGACGTAGTAAAGGAGGCAGGCGAACAGCCAGAGGTGCCGAGGGCACGGTCCAGGAGGGCCCCCGGCCTTGGTGCTCCTTTCCCCGTGCAGATGGGGTGCGCCACTGTCCCCGCACAAGCATTCTCGCCGACCTGGAAGCTCTCCTGGCCCTGCAGTGGCGGGATTTTTACGGAGGCTTCGTCACTAGGCACAGCCTGTTGCTGACTCCCTTGCCGGCCTCTCTCCGCTCCCTGGAGGACGGGGTGGAGCTGAGCATTCCCAGCTTCTCAGCAAGGCTCGGCCTTTCTAGTGACCAGGTCCCCACCCTGCAGCCGCCCAGGAGCCCACCAGGAGGGGCCCCACTGGAACCAAAGACACCCCATTGCCCAGGACATTCCAGGGCCTTCAGGGCTCTGTGTCAGGAACCGGGAGCAGAGACCAATATATGTATATCTCATTATGGCATAAATACCCTCTGTGTAAAGACCCAGAATGATTTCTGTTTACCTCGACTGCCCTCGACTGGTTTAATCTCAAAGTCCCCATGTTCCTGCCCATTGTGTCTAAGATGTTTTTGTTTATTGTTGCCGTCATTGTTATTTCTTTGAACTGCCCCGATATTCTTCCAGGAAACCCAACCCAGCACGCGTGCGCACATACTTTTTTTCTAATGGAGTTCAGCAGCAGTGATTTTAGATTTTTGCCACCAACAGAACCTTGCGTCGTTCAGTGCTGAGCTGGGCCCTGTAAACCATAAAGCACTTTGCAAATCTGCGCCTCTCGGGGGAGGTGCGGGGCAAATGGCTGATGAGTGCGGACGTGTGCTCCTTCGCCCCTGGCTGACGCACACGCAGGGAGAGGGACTGAGTGCGGCTGTGTGTGTGGCCTCACCCTTGCAGGTCGCTCGCTCTTGTCCACTCCAGCCTGACTTCCTTGCCTCCGGGTCTCACTGCAGCTGCGTCAGAAACTGAAGGCACGCGGGACACACAGTCACTCGGCCCCCTGGCTTCCAGGGGAGCGGGCGGGCGGCTTTCAGACAGAGAGGGGATGGAGACAAACGTTTGGGATCTAATATTAGACAACCTTTGGGCCCACTCCAAAAGGGGACAGGAGATCCCTGTGGAGACCAAAGACAGGCAGGGGCTTGTGGGGGATTTCCAGGGAGTCGGAATGGCAGGCTCTGCTCAGCACAGGTGCCCCAGACTCGATGTCAGTTCTTGATGTCGAGGGAGGCCAATCTCACTGCCGAGTCTTCGAATCCAGGAGCGTGGTACAGAGGGGAGAGGCTGGACCAAGAAAACCCCCTCTCCCAAGTTTGAAAGGCTTTCCCTTTGTTTCGGAGTCTCAGAGGCAGAAGGGACCTCAGGAGGCGGAGGGCTGAAGGGCCTCATTTCATACGCGAGGGACTGAGGCTCAGGTTTGAGAAACCAGCTTCATGTCACCGGCCAACGAGTGGCAATGCAGGGCCTCACACCCTGCCCCCTGGACACTGGATCTGTGTTATTAGGTGTCTGAAATGCACCATAAAGGGATCTGATTAGAATAAACCAACCTTTTCTTTCAAAACCTTCCTGAGCGGGTAAATATGACTCATTAAGCCTTTAGAGAGAATTAATTTGATCAAATTACATTTCTTTAGCTACATTGTGAGGGTGAAACTTACTCGAGGAGAGAGAGGCGCACAGGGGGTGCAGTGGGGACCGTGATAAAGGTCGGCTCGGGCTGGACCAGGAAGGGAGGGGAAGGCTGGAACAAGCTCAGGGTCCTGAGACAGCGTGAAAGACGCTGTGATGGAAAAAATGTAATAAAGCAAAGCAAAACCCGGATTGCCGCATCCTGGGCCCCACCCAGCTTGCCCGCAGAGCGGCCATGCCTTTTTGGAAGGTACGCCCCTTACAAGGGTCAGCTTCCCCATCCATGCAGTGGAGTTAGAAGATCCCCTACCCACCTGTTCTCCCTGGTGTTAGGAAGTCAAGCAGGCCAGTGAAAAATGCCCAGGTAAAGGTGCAGGGCTGGCCCTACGGCGTAGGAGGCAGAACAGGCCGCCTCCAGGTCATCCCGCGAGTGAGGAGGGGCCGCTCCCCCGACGGCTCCCCCAGCTGCACGCAGGCCCCATACCGCAGGGACCCAGCTTCAGGCTGAGCTGGGCCTTACGGGGTGGGAGTACAGGGATCGAGCAGCAGGCCCAGCGGAAGCTTCCCGTTCCTTCCCGTGCTCCCCACCCAACGTTCTCGTGTGTCCTTAGCCAGTGGGGGACCCCGGACACGCGCTGAGCTCTGCCCATACCCTCCTGGGAGCCAAGGAGGCGGCTGCACAAAAGACAGCTACAGGGAAGGGGAAGCCCATTGGCGTTTGACTGTGGCCCAATTCAGTCTTGATCTTCTTAGGGGAACTGAAAAAGTTTCTCTCCCACGGATGTGTCTTAGATCAAGGGACGCAATACCGTGTGTGGAGATCTTACAATAGGTCAAGCCATGCCAACGCTCACCAACACATTTCCTCTCCTTTGTCCTCATGACGGACATTCACGTAGGTAGCATCGGTGTGATTGATGGTTGAGGAAATCCACACAAGAGCCTTGAATAGATTTAGTGGAACAAACGGCTAATGAATGAATAGCAAGACTGGGATTGGCGCCAAGGACTACCTGACCTAGAAACGTGTGTGCCCTCGCTGCGGCCAGCTGTTTGTCATGCGTGTGTGGGGAGGTGGGCGCTACACTTGGCGGGGCTTTGCGCACACTGTCTCCTCTCCCTCTTAGGGCAGCCCATCACAGAGAGGCGTTAGGAGTCCCACGATACTCACGAGAAAACGGAAGCTCAAGAGGTGAAGTTGCTGCTGAGGCCGGTGCCAGGGCTTAGACGTTGAGGTAGACTGTTCTTTTCGTGAAACCCCAGCTCGTCTTTCATGTGGGAAGGAAAGGGGAACTGTGAGGTCAGGTAACTGGCACTAAGAGAGGAGCAGGGCAGCCGCTAACGCCACCGCGGGAGCTCCCCGCGCCCCCTTCACTCAGGGGACAGGGTGGCTGGGAGGAGCATAGCTGACCTTGCCACAGCGACAGTGACCTAGGGTTTGCCTGTCCACTCCCTGCACGGCAGAGTCCCTCAGCAGGGAGGAAGGTCTGGGTGTCTGTCCACAGCCACCTTCCCCTTTCTTACCTGCTTAATGGGTTGGTAGTGTTCCCCTATCAGTAACTCACAGCTTCTTCTCAAACACCCACAGTAACGAGAAAGTTATAAAAACTTGCTGAGATTCAGTCTTCTCAACATCCCACCTTTGTGGCGCGCCCTTCCTTGGCCTTTCCTGGGGCACATGGTTTAGGTTGTAGATTTCCATGTGCTCGCTGTAATCTTCCGTGTAATGTAGAAAATGTGCACGGGTATTGCTCAGCAGAAGCTTCTGTAACAATACCAGGAGCTTCTGTCTGCGTTGTTTAATACCATAGCCCCCAATTGCATGACCGTTAGGCACTCGAAATGTGGCTACTACAGCTATGGAACAGAATTTTTCACTCAATTTTAATTAAATTTCAGTAGCCACCTGTCACTAATGGCGACAGCGGTGGACAGCACAGATCCAGATAATTACTGAGAACATATCAGTCCAGTCACTTACTTATACACTTACTTTATTATAAACACGAAGTGATTTTAGTTTGTTTACCCAGCGGGTTTCACGCGTGGCCTCCGTGTCTTGCTCTGTGGGGATTCACAGTTGTGTAAACACTATGCACAAAATGAAGTTCAAGAAAGAGGCCATGTGTCTGCTTATTAGCACTGCACTGTAAAAACTGCCAGGGTCCTAATTAAAAGATTAAACACTCGCAAGTGCAAACAGACAGCCTTGCATGCACTCACGGCCTGCCTGCTGCCCGGGACTGGCAAGGTTGGAAGGAAGACACGCGAGCTCACATGGGCCCATGGGAGGCCCCAGTGCAGGTGTGGCTGGGGTAGCTTCTCCGTTGGCTGAGTTCTCTCTGCGCAGTAGTTCTTCACTCCCCTTCCATACTGACTATTGTGCTTTTTATGGCCCTTACCTTGTTCAAGTGTTTATTCCTTAGAAGAATGACCTCACATGAAACACTGGCATCAGGAAATCTCCCTCAGAGCTTCCTCCTTCCTGACCGCTCAAATGGAAATGCCACGGCCACCCGGACATTTACGCACGCAGCCTCCGGGGCCTGATCAGAGGTCCGGGTCAGCATGACCATGGCAGGACTGGACAGCGGTGTTTTCCCGGAGCTCCGTGGGTAACTCGGATCTGCGGCCTGATGTGGGAAGCGCTGACCCCACACCCCTCCTCCCCCTCCTCACACAAAGGCTTGAGCCGCTGGGCCGGCTGGGGAGGCCTGTCGCCACCACGCGGGACCAGACAGTCACGGTTATCACAGCTGTGGACTGACCTCCTCCCCTACGCCCTGGGCCTGCTCGGTACCTAATACAGGCCGTTTCCACAGGACCCGGAGAGGGAACTGTTCCCGCTCCTGGGACAGCGGGAAGCTCAGAGAAATGAAGGACCATTTATCCAGCCTCTAAGCCACAAGTGTGTATTATGTGCTTGGTCTGCGCCGGGTGCTGTTCCAGAACGCCGTGGTACAGCAGTGAAGAAAGCGTCTACCTCTGTTCGCAGAAAGCTTGCTTCCTAAGGGGAGGAGACAGACAACAAATGAACAAAGAGTCGCCGTGTCAGGTGGGGAAGGCCCTGCAGACGGAGCAGCAAGGCGGGGCACGGGAGAGTGAGGCTGGGCCGCCCGGAGGAGCGAACGCGGGCGTCCTCGCCGACAAAATCGTCTTTTGAGCAGAGGCCCGGGTGCGGCACATGTGTTGGCCAGGACGGCTCAGGAGGAAGAGCCGCCAGGTAGTGGGAAAACAAGTGGACGAGCCCTGAGGCCAGAGAGTGCTTTGCTCAGAGTCACACAGGCGGCGCAGGGCAGAGCCAGGCTTCGGCCAGCTCCATCTGACTTCGCGAAGAGCCTCCTTTGTTCTTCTGACCGCACCTCACTCGCTCGCTGTGGTAGTGATTTTGTAGCTGCATGACATCGAACGGATTCATCTTTTTTCTCATCTGCAATAAAGGAGTTGGGCTATAACGGGGAAAGCCCATGATCTGACAAGTAGAGACTTTTATACGCATGGGATTGTTTATTTCTCCAACCCTGGGAGATGGGCATTGTACCCATTTTACAGATGGGGAAACTGAGGCACTGGGCGGGGCACTGGCTCTCCGAACGTGCCCGCACGGCGATGAGGCAGAGGCTGCATGTGAACACGAACCTGTTGAGCTGCACCTTCCACAGTAACTGATGTCCCCGTGGGGACATTCCCTGCTGCTGCCATTTTAAGTCCCACAGTTGAAAGAGTCCAGAGGAGACAGCTCTGCGTGTGGTGAGCTGTGAGCTGCACGCAGGTAGCTGAGTTGGTCTTAAATATGAGGAGAGGTCCCAACCCCTGCTCAGTAAGGAATTGGCAGAATTCGCCATAACAGGTGCCCCCTTAATATTGGCTTTCAACAGAAAAAAGAAAAAGTCTTTCACTGAGGCACACGACAGCTGACACATTAGAACATCATAGCTCCAAATTGCAGACTTATTAAAGCCATTAGAATAATTATAATTGAGGATTTACTTAAAAGCCCATAATGACTTTTTAGACAGCCTTTTGCCGGAGCACCTTCTCCCGCCTCCAGCCCTTCCCCCCGCTCCCCAGAGCGCGGCCGCGGCCGTCCTGATGAGGGCGTTGATCCTCCCTCCGTCAGCATCCCCGGGGCCCGCGTCTGCGGGCATGATGGGAAAGTCACGCAGCAGCAAGGACGCGGGTCTCTCTCGGCTGCCTGTCTTGCTTTGGCTGTATCTTGCATTTCCTTAGCCCATTGGGGAGTCTTGTTTAATGAAACTCCCGCCTTTGGAATGTCTTGGTCTGCAACGCAAGGTGTCAGGCCGGTCGGACCCGCGAGCTCCTCGTGAAACTCACGCACACAGAAGCTTAAGGAAGAGCCTCCTTGCCTTCCACAAGCCACGGGCCCGGAGAAGGTGGTTACAGATGCAGCACTTGACCTTTACAGCTCCCCCAAAAGGCTCTTTGTCCCCCTCTTCCTGGCACGACCCCTGGCATAGAGTAGGCACTCACAATGACGGGTACTCCTTCCTTCTCCTGCCTTTTAGGAAGCGAAAGATCTTTTGGAATAGAGGACTTCAATCGTTCATTCATTCAAGGAACTTGCTACATAGCTTTAACAATAAGATGTGGATTCTGTCAATAAATATATATATGTGACTTACATGCACCGTAGAAAATACTGACAGCAATGGTTAAGAATCATGTAATTCAAAACACGGATATTTCCTTGGTGAAACTCGACAAGCTGATTAATTATAAAAGAGAAATGGAAAAGCAGAGACACAGAAATAGCCGAGACTCGCCAGAGGGGGAATCGGTAATGTGACAGACTGACCAGGCCTCTGGGCTCAGTGCCAAGCTGTGGGAGCGAGAGCAGCGCAGACGAGACCGACCTGGATGTCGGGGCGAAGCCAGGAGCGCAAGCCCCACCTGCGAACACCTGCAGCCGTTTGGCGGGGATGGGGCGCAGCTCAATGAGGGGTCCTGGGAGAACTGTGATTCACATAGAAAAACGAACACTTTCACGGGAAGAGTGACCCTTTTGTCGCTTTACAGGCGAAAATCAACTCCAGGAGACTAGGTGACTTTGAGGTTCAAGGTAAAACTCTAGCAACAACAGATGACATAGGAGAGCGGCTTTACAGCCTCGAGCTCGGCAAGATGTGTTAAGGAAGACACGAAAAGCACAGGCCATAAAGAAAACAGACAGAGTTATCCTCATTAAACATAAGAGCTTCAATTTATCAAAAGAAGCCACAGAGAGCGGGTAAAGATAAACCAGAGCTAGAAAGAAATATTTGCACGTATAAAATTGACAGCAAATTCCTTTTTAGAATATGTAATAAACTACAAATCAATAAGCACAAACAACTCAGTAGAATAATGAGCAAAACAGAGTTTATTCAATAGGAAAAAAAGAAAAAAAAGGATCAACGTGCAAAAAGAAACTCTGCTTCTGTGGTCGTCAGGGAGACGTAAAGTAAAACTACAATGAGCTGTCATTTCACATCCGCCAAACTAGCAAAAGGTAAAGCCTGGTAGTCGGAGGCCACACAGGAGTGAAGGGAGCGAGGCAATCGCGCCTCCCCCCACCGCCGGTGCCGGCTGGGGGCGCAGCTTGACACAGCCGCCGGAGGTGGCGACTGGGCTCCGTCAAGCACACTTGAAGGTGAGCATGCGTCCACCGCAGCCATCCCACTTCTGGGCCACTACCCTGGGGGACCTGGCAGTTGCTGCCAGAGACCTGTGTAGAACTGGCCACGTTGGCACAATTTTTAACAGCAAAAACTGGGAATAAATGCCCCTCATCAGCAGCAATGGACTTTAAAAACATGTGCTCTCTTCAACCAACGGAAAAGTATACAGCAGCGAAAAATGAGTCAACTACAGAAAAGCGCAAAAGAGTGGGTGGATCCTTCCACCGCCATTTTGAGGGGAAATAAGCAACTCAGAGAGAATATGTAGTGTGAATGCATTTATATAAAGTCCAAAATCATGTACAACTGGGTGATACAGATAATACTAGAAACACAGAGAAACTGATGGTAGATAGTACAGGGAAACAAATGAGCATGGAAAAACTATAAAGAAAATACGTAAAATGACAAATACAGAAGCTCCAGCAGGAGCCCAGCCTGAAGGGGGAGGTTGGGAAGACTATGGGAGGGACCCCCAGGCGGGTGCAGAGGTGATGACCTCACGGACTAGATCGAGTGGTGGACGCGCCGACCTTCATTTTACCTGCATGTGGCTTATGCATGGCCCTTCCCCCTCTCGGCTAGTACTAAACATGGTCGTTAAACAAGGAAGCGTGGTGTTCTGTCTGCGAGGAGAACATGGGGTCAACGGGAAAACAGGATGGAACAGGTGGCAGTGGTCTTCACTGGCCGGGGTCGAAAAGGCTGGGTAGACGCTGGGGAAGCAGGAAGAAGGGGAAATAAAGTGCGCAGTCAGGCAGGCAGAGGGAATGGAGTGTGGGAGGCAGACGGGTGCACGTGGGAAAGGCAAGTTCCTGAAAGCCACGTCAGGGTCAGCGCGCGGAGAGTGAAACCTGCGTGCGGAGAGATGGGAGGGCCTCCGTGGTCTGGCAGCCCCCCAGGTGTGTGGAGATCAGTGGGCCGCCGTTAAAGAATTTTATAATGTCGTGAAACGTACATACTACCAAATGGGTACCATTTTGCCATTTCTGAGTGTGCAGTTCAGTGGCACTGAGTGCACTCTCATGGCTGTACAGCCGTTACCACTACCCACCTCCAGGACTTCTTCCTCATCCCGAGCCCTTACGGAGTTTCCATCAGGTATTGTGGTACGATCAGATTTTCCTTTTATGGAAAAAAAAACAAAACAAAACCCTAAAAGCTAGGGAGTGTCTAAGGCAGGGACAGGACCTTAGGGAGGTGATCTTAGGAGGTCAAGTGCGGTCCGGGTGAGGGAAGGTGAGAGAAAGGGCGGCAGTGGGGGGCACAGTGCGAGAAAGGCCGCAGGTTTCCAGGCGCCCCTGGGGGCACGCAGACCTGCGTGGTGACCTGTGGCGGGCGGAGAGGGGTAGAGTCATGGAGCCCAGGTTTCCGGGTTGGGCACGTACTGAGGTCGTTTAGGAGAAAAAAGTTATGGGAGATAAAAGCAAGCTGGTTGGGCGATTTTGTTTTCTAAGCCAGCTGTGATCTGGGATTTTTACCCCACTCCGAGTCTTATCTCCACACCCTTGATGGATGTCAAATCCTACTTCATGATAACAGTCTGCAGAGGAAAGGAGAAGCTCCTGTAATATTGCATAGTTTTGCTGGAGGGAAAATGGAATGCGGACGTGGCTGAGCGTCAATGCTAAGTGTGTCTATGAGACTCTCCAGTGAATGAGAGGGCGGCCAGACCCCAGGTGGCGCCCACAGCTCAGGGATCTGGTGTTCGATCCTCCAGCTCTGGGTAGCTCCCTGGTGTTGATTCCACCAGGTCCCTCCGAGTCTCGCTCACAGCTGAATGGAGCCTCCCAGGAGCCCCCTCTACCTGGAGGGCCTCGCCCAAACGCTGACGGAGCCTGGGCCTGAACTGACAAAGTGACGCCGCTGACCTCACACTGGGAGGACAGGACCTGACCCAGCCCCCTGGAAGCACCTTGTATGAAACGGCAGAGAGAACACACTAGGATTTGGAGCAAGAATGTAGATCTGGGTGGGTAACCCCAGCCCGCGAGCCACATCTGGCCGGCCCCTGTTTCTGCGCAGCCCACGAGCTAAGGAGGGCTTGTACATTTTTGTGTGCTTGGGGGGAAATACCAAAAGACGAAAACTATCTTGTGACACATGAAAATGTCACATTTCAAGGGCCATAAATAAAGTTTTATTGGAGCCCAGTCAGCTCATTATCCCTGTGTTGTTTGCGGATGCTTTTGTGCTACGTGAGATGCAAAGGAAATCGTCTCAGCAGAAGCCACACAGCCCGCAAAGGCTACGGTAAATACTTCACAGAGGACGTCCACCAGCCTGCGCAACAGACAGGCCTCAAGGGCACCCTGCTTGTGCTCCAACAGGCAAGGGCTCTGGGTCGGGGGCCGTTCTCCTTGCATCCCGCGCCAGCCAGGGAGTAGCCAAGGTGTCCAGCACCGCACGTTCAGCTCCTCTTCCCTCCCAGCTTCTAGTCCAGGCCCCCGCAGGATCGGACTCCGTGTTGCCACCATCGGCCTGCAGAGTGCCCGATGTGTCCGTCCCTGCGCCCTGCATCCTGGCCGAGGCCACCACAGCACAGCCCCTTCCCCCAGGGATGCTCAAGGGTCCAGCTCAGAATGACTCCATCACCTGCATCCGCCTGCTGCCTGGGCACACCTTCCTGTCTATCCATTTCTCGACAAGCATTTGCTGAATCCATACCAGGTTAGGTGGTCACGATGTAATAATAACTAATAACAACACAGAAGTGGCCTCCGTCCCCCCGGTGCCTGGAGCCTAATGCATGAGAAGCACTAACAAATAAGACCCCAAATATGTGTCCACCTGTAGCTTTGACCCGTGTTATAAAGGAAAGCTGCATAGATGAGGGGACCTCAGTCCTCAAGGGCCCACGCAGAAGGTCTGAAGGATGGCGGGCGTTCCCGGTACAAAGGGAAGAGAACAGTGTTCAGGCAAAGGGAATGGCATTTGCAAAGGTTCTGGGGAGCACAGTGAATTTAAGGGACAAAGAAGGACAAAGAGAACAGTGCGGCAGGAGCTGGGCCGGGGGAGCAGTGGTGGGAACGTGGCAGGGACAGCGGGGTCCCTGCGTCCTCTTCGCACCTTCCCCTCCGCATCCTCGCACATACCCCTCCTTGAACAGGCAAGATCCTGCTGGAGCAGAGAGCCGCGTGAATCAGCCGTTGCCTGCACCCCATCTATATTATCCGGCCATAAACGTTCAATTAAGGAGATTAATTGCACGTACATTGCCTGAGCTGTAATTTAGTGTGGCTTGAAGAAGACCGTAACTGGTTTGGACAGCAGCATCACACGTGCGCCCAGCGGGCACACGCGGGAGGTCACTGGAGCAAAGCGTCAGGCGCGCGCCCGGCGCAGGGGAAGGGCTCGCAGGACCTCCGCGGCCACACTCCGTCGCCCTCCAATCGCCGCGTAGCATCGCTTCTGTTTCATGGTCAAGAAATGAAATATTTTAAAAAGTCATTAAAACTGGGGTACTTTTTCTGAACAGTTTCACCGTTGTTATTGAGACATCCCCCTTTCTCTTAACATTTAAAATCTTCTCTGCGTGGGATTCTTTGGAGAAGAGGGGTCCCAGGAGGAGAAGCCACGGGGAAGAGCGTGCTGGCCCCCCGGCAGAGGCGGGCCGATATCCGGCCTCCTGAGAATCTGCCGTGGCCTCCTGCCTCCCACGGAGTCCCCAGCTCCAGTCCCCGGGAACTCTAAGTGACAGCCAGAGGGGAGGATCTGTCACCAGCACGGGCTCGGAAAGTGCTGAGTCAGCCTGGGCCCCGGCAGGTGAGTCATCGCCCTGGGCTGGTCAGCTCTGATCCACAGTGTGGATCCAAGAATACAGGCCTGTGCTTTCGGTCCTGGGAGGCCTCTGTCCTCCTGGCAGGAGCGTCCCCGTTTGAACTCTCAGCCCCACCTCCGCTCCCAGATCTCTTGGCCCAGCTCTGGGCCGGCAGTGGCCCCGGCAGGCTGCTTTTGCCTCAGTTTCCATGATGGGAGCATTGAGTGAGGCTGCTCATAAGAGGCCGGGGGGCGTTGAGAGAGGTTTGTTAGATTCCTCTGCAAAAGAAACAAAAGTTAACCAAAATAACTTCTTAAATCATAAAATGCTTAACAGAGTGGGCCGATGGTGGCTGCCAGCAAGATTCTGCCAGTAGTATAGTTTTAGCCAGCACAGCGTGCCCGTGCACACCTGTTATTTCGCTGCTGGCCCTTGGGACGCTGTACCCAAGGTTCCCCGCGTGAGGCTTTCCTTGAGGCAGCGGCCGGTCCGGCAGCTGCGGGCCTTTGTTCCCAGAGGGCCCAGGGGCCGGGCCCTCGAGGTGGGTGTGAGCCCTGCAGCTGGCCAGGGTTCCCTCCACTCCCGGGCTGGTGTTCATGCCCCTTCCACGTACGAGGCCTCTCCTGCCCTGATACCATCAGAGTCCCAGTCCCTGCAGGCTCAGGGCTTGTGGCTTCTGGTCTGGACTCAGGGGACAGGCTTTCCACCAAGAGCACGGGGCCTGGAGCCAGAGGAGCCGGAGGCCTGCCAGACAGAGGCCCTGGGGCTTCCCAGGCAGAAAGGAGAGTCGGAGTGTGTTACCAGGGTCCCCTACTCGGCCGGGTGATGTGGAGCCCGTTGGCTCATTGCTGTTTGTTCAACGGTGACACGGGGACAGCAGCTCCGCCCCTCACTCACTGTGTCCCCCAGGAATGCCTGGCACCTTGTACTCTGTCTCCAACCCGCCCTGTACCGCTGCCAGGCACGATCGGCCTGGAGCCGAGAAGCCCCCGGGAGAGCCGGCGCAGGTGCTGAGCTGGGACTCGGCCCCTGTGCGCTGGCGGTACGGGTGCCTGGGGGCGTCTGGCGGAGGGGGGATGTGCACGTGGCAGGAAGGGCTTTAGGAAGGCCCGTGCACCTGGGACCCAGCCACGGGCCAGTGTGCGGCCGGAGGTACCAGTTAACCGGCCTCACTCCGACGCTCGTGCCTGCAGGAGAGGGACGGCCACCTGCTAAGTGCCCAGCAACCAAGCAGCCGTGCTGCGGGGTCTCTCCAAAATCAGGACATGTGGTGCTCTCTCTCCACACCTGTGGCCCCGCGGTGAGGCGGGCGATGGGGGCTGGGCAGAGGCTGGAAGGCCTCAGGGGGTTCCCTGGGCAATGGCTGGGGTGCAGCTAGAGAGCCCAGCCGTCCCCTCAGAGCATCTGTGGCCCACCCGAAGCCCCCGATTCCATGCCGCTCGTGTGTGTGTGCGCGCATGTGTACGTGTGTGTGTTTATGTATATATAACACATGCTATATATATATACAGCCACATTGGAATATAAACATGTACATGCATATACACATACATATACATGTATGTACATATATATTATTATATCTTATATATACATGTATACAACTGTGACTGTGTGAGAGTGGATGCTAACTAAATGGATTGTGGGTGATAATTTTGCAATATGTACATACATCACATGATTATATTATATACCTAAAATGAACCCAATGATATATGTCAATCGTATCGCAATTGAATAAGTAGCTAGATCGATGCACAATTTTTCTAAGCCTTTGTATATCTTATGTGGAGCAAGATGTCCAATGGGGGATTAGGGATCTTGAGGTGGGGACTCACAGCCTGCTGTTAAAAAGGTAGCCATCTGTCCAGTGAACTGAATCAGAAGAGCTCGCAAGAGCTCATTTTACATGGCGACGGAGGTCCGGAGAAAGGAACCGCACACATACGCTCCTGTTCTATTTTTATATTTTCAGATGATCGCTTGAGTTTTGTCTGGAGTTGTTTGGCTGGAAGTGGGGAAGGTGGATTCATTTCCACCTCGGACTCCAGGTGTGGGTAGCACCGAGTCAGAGCCGAGGGTGTCCGGGGGGCGGGGCCGGCTCGGCCGCTGCAGCTTTACCTCTGAAAGGTGAGGTTTGGTTCTGCCATTGCTTTAGCTATTATGTTGTTTCATGAGTGTGAAAGCAGAGGCCACTAGGTCCTCTGAGAGGCCATACAAGAGCCAGGTCCGAGTTCAAGGCTGAAGGTGCACATGGGAGAGAGGATGAGGAAGGACAGCCATTTAACATAAATAGTTTTTATTGTAAGCAACTAACAACCTAGGTCCTAGAAGGCTTTCAGGGGCTCAGAGGTGGCTGAGACCCCCGTGACCTCCCTGCTCTGGCTCTCTCATACTGGTCAGGAGATGCGAGAGTATTTTAGGACTGAGTTCCCAGGAACCACCAGGGAGCTCTCTTCCCAGGTCTTCTGCAACCAGCCGCCGCCTGCAGGCAGCTGCCCCAGGAGTTTTTGGAGCCTGGAGAGGGCCCCACCTGCAGACATTAATTAGGACTGCCACCATCGCGGGTGCCAGGCTTGGGTGGCTTTCCTCCTTCCTTAAACGCTGCTGACTTGGGCACAGTAGCTGTTTTGCGGGTAACAAGAGACAGGTTTTGTGAGCCTCTCCCATCTAGGGGAAGACAGCTGTGAAGGAGCCTTCCCCCTCCCCCGCTCAAAATCCCTTTCTCTTCCCGCCACGCCACGGACCCTCACGCCTCTCAGCCAGCAGCCAGTGAGCACCAGGCACGGATAGGTTTGTCCTGAAAATGGGGCTTCCTCAAGGGGAGATCCCTAACCACCTGAAGCCTGTTTTTAAAACTGCAGGCTCAGGGCTCTGTAGCCTTCAGGCATTAGCAAGAGTGAGAATGTGCATTCGAACGTGGCCCAGATCCTGTGGGGGTTCCAGACCCGCTGCCCTATTATGCGCTAAGACCGTAAGAGTGGCACAGGGAAAAATGGCTGCCCTGTGATGATTTACAAATTTCTGAGACGTGACCTCAGCTGAGAGGGGTGAGAGGAGACTCCTGGCTTGTGTCTCGTGTACACTAGGCTGGATCTTTAGCAAGCCTGACTTTGCAAACAACCAGGAATGAGTGAGGCCCTTTTCCCATTGGGCAGGTGGGGAAATTTGAGGCCCAGAAAAGTTCAAGGCCACACAGCCAGCAAGGGGCCAAGCTGAGATTGGAATCCAGGTCAACTGGACACCACTTCACCAGGGCTCTGGGATGACTTCCCAATCCAGGCGCCAACAGCTCACCGGCTGAGAAGCTGGATGGTGCAGGAGGTGGAGTAAGGCTGGGAGAGAGTCCAGTCCATTCTGAACCTGCCATGACGTCTCAGGAGAGAGCTGTGGTCTGTGGAGAGAGACACGTGACTCCAGACTGCTGTACAAACAGAAGAGCTGTCATTGCACATCTTACCGTTTGTTCGAGGATCACTAGATTCCTGCATCCATTTATAACGTCTGGCAAGACGCTGGGAGGTGACCAGGATCCCCTGATAATCTAGTAACAGCTGCGGGATCAACGTTCTGGCTCGGCAGGCCACACGGAGCCAGACTGAGCCAACATTTGGGGGCTGCACATGGCGTCTGTCATCAGCAAAACGTGCGGGGCTGCCTCCGCAAAGGAGCACTCTGGCAGCTCCCACGCGTGCGCCCTCCTGAAACCTGTGCCTCAGGGCCCTGATGCGCCTGGAAAGAAAGCCACCCGTAGCACGCCCACCTGTCCCTCTCCTTCTCTTCCCTCTCTCCCTTCTTTTTTTTTGTCCCTTTATCCTTAGCTCGGACTTGTGCAGGGCACTACTATGGGTGAAGAGCTGAGTGTCCCGAGGTCACTGGAAGAGGTGGATGTAGGTGCGTGGCATGAGCTGAGGCCTGCTGAGCAGTGGGCATCGCTCTTGAACATGCACAGCTCCAAACCAGTCCCTCCTCTGTGTTTGACTCGCAGCCAGAACCCTTGGGAAACTCCACAGCAAGATAGCCAGCCTCCTCCTAGGAGTGTGCCAGCTGTGGAAAGCCAACGGGAAGTGGAGCAGGGGTTGGTTGGGGGTCCGCACGTGCCTGAGCACCTGGGGCTTCGGCACTCGTTTCTTCTTCCTTTTCCTCTGGAAACCCTCGGGAACGTTCCTCTCACAGCCCAGTTGTTGATAATAAGCATTTACTGAGTGTCTACTGTGTGCCTGGCATGGATAGCTCATCAAATTCTCATTTTTAAAAAAACTGAAATAAATGTCCTTATTCTCAGTTTGATAAGTAGGAAAATTGAGGCCCCAATGATTGCATTTCTTGCCTAAAGACCTTAAGATAAGACAATAAGAAAATCCAGGAATCCTCTAACAGGTACTTACCCAGGACCTACTATATGACAGACACTTGGATTCAAGCCCAGGAACTTGTTTTGTTCCTACTCTACACAAGTGCCTGTTTGATCCCATGAGGAAGCTAATTGGGACTTAGATATATCATGTGTTGCAATAGAGCCCTGAGATTTATTTGTGCATTCTTTTATTTATGAAAGCATTTATTCATTCTTTCACTTATTTACTCATTTAATAAATATTTATGGAGTACCCACTATGTGCAGGTATGGTGCCTTTTACTAGGAATTCACTGGTGACCACAAAGAGACATGGTCCTAGCTATGGAGCTGACCCTCTTAGAGGGGGCGACAGACATTAATCTATCAACCAATCTCATGGGAGTCAGTTGCCAATTGAGAACCACAGTCAGAAAGGAAGGGGCCGGTTTCTTTGCTAGAGCCTGGCACCAGGAGCCTGACTGGCTGACCGGGAAGTGCGGCTGACCTGGGGCCAGGGGTGAGGGAGAGTTAGCCAGAGGCGGGGACGGAGAGCTGCTGGTCTAGAGGCCGGGCACGTGCCAAGGGCCAGTGCCAAGGGGAGAGGCTCAGGGGGTCTGAGTGAGACATCCCCACCTACAGATCCGCAGGCATGTCGACCACATCCCCACCCAACCTCGTGCCCCCAGTGAGAAGAGCCCCTAGTCCCCGGGCCACGGGCCCTCCAGCCATCACGTCAGATTCTGTGGATGACCAAGGCCTCTTGACTTTGTCCCCTGTTTCTCAAACCCATCATCTCCCCCCAGTTCCTTACCTTTTCACTGGGGTCGCTGGAATGACATCGTTCTGTCCCTTAGCCAGTATTTATTGTGGGCCTATAGGTGGCAGAACAAGTCAGGCACAGCCCCCACCCTCGTCAGGGCGGTTGAGCAAGAAGCTAGACATTTTTTCCATTGGCCTCTTGACTGTCTCCCTGCCTCCAGCCTCGTTTCTTCCTCTCCACACTCCGCACTTAGCAGAGGGGCCTGCGTACAAAGGAAACCTGGCAATATCGACCCTCACCCCCCGCAAGGGAGGGTCAACTTCATGCTGCTCTCAGGCCCCATGATCCAGCCCCCACCTGTTATGTCTGTCACCTGCCACGCCCAGACTACATCCAGAAACAGGTGCGCCTGGGAGTCTCTTAAAGAGTTACAGTATTTAAGGGAACAGCTTAAGGACTATACACCCTTGAGCACCATTTCATACCTTTCTCATCTCTACTTGCTTTTCATTCAGTCATGTGACGTGACATGCCATGCCTTACATTAGAGATCGGAAGGAATAAGAAAGTTCAATCACATGCTATGTCACAACAGACCAGTGGAGGGTGGACTCTCTGCTGCACTTACAGCCAAATTTCCCTGCTTTGCAGCTGGAGGCTGATTTAACCCTTTCTCTGCCTTCAGGTCCTGTGGCTGTCAGATTGCTGGCACTCATGGCTGAAGTGGCCCAGAGGCGGTGTCCCCTGCCAGCTCTAATAGCCTTAATGAAAACACTTTATCTTTATCTGCTTTGGGCTTATCTCAGGAAAGGCCTGAGGTCACCTTTTCAAACATCTAGAATAGCTCTCAAAAGCTGTTCCCTTTCAAGTTCAGGAACAAACAAACTTTATGAGTGTCTCTGTAACTGTTCTATGGCTTTAATTTTCAAATCTTTCCAAAAAAATAACATCAAATTGATTTTTATTTACTGATTTTTATCTTTAAAAAAAAAATGCATGCATACTTATACAGATTTTACCTCGGCCTCTACCAGAAAGGAACACGAGGGATGGAGTGTACTAATGCTTGGAGAAAACACACATCGGAATTAGACAGATCTGGGTTTGAGGCCTGGACACAGCATGTCCCAGCTGTGTGGCTTGGACCAGTTACCCAACCTCTCTGAGCATTTGGTCTCTTCATATGGAAAGCAAGAACTATCATGTCAGTCCATGACGTATGGCTTGCAGATGGAAGGAGAACTAGAGCTCACTTGTGGAAGACCTGATTCAAGGCCAGCGGGGGTTCAGATCATCCCGTCCTCTAGAACTGATGAGCTCATCGCTGGCCAGAATTGGCTACCCTGTGCTATGTACACTCTACCTTCCAAATCCTGTGCCCACAAAAGCCTTTCCCCCCTGGGCCTAAGGGTAGTCTCACAGTTCTTTCTATGCAGCCTTAACTAACCAACTTGAGTTTTTCATGAGATGAAACATCACCATGTTGCCCTCTGGCCCTTAAGGCTCAGAAACTGGGCCTGGCAGAAGCACGGGGCATTGGAGCGGGGGGCGGGGAGGGGTGGACCCAGGGAAGCAGGCACTGACTTTCCTCGGGGCTTTTTCCATCTTCCATTTGTAAGACCGTAGGCTCACCAGGAAGTCAGAGCTGAACCAGACTGTTTATCCAATGCCCTTGTTTATAGGTAAGACAAATAAGGAAGAAGAAAGGTGTTCTAGCAAGCCACCTGGCATTTGCCATCACTTAGTAGCCAACCAGCCCATTAAACTGCCCATTAAACAAGGCAACACCAGGTTCCCAGGTGTTTCTTAGAGCTCTCTCTCAACACGAGAAGCTCAGAACCTGAAGAAGAAAGAACCCTGAGAACAGCCCCAGTTTGCTCTGTGGGGCCCAGAGCAGCAGGACATTGCTCAGGCTCTAGGAGAGTGTGGCGAAGGCCAAGGCTGACGACATCACCTCGCAGCCCAGGAGGAGCACCACTGTTGAGGCCCCCACAGTCAAGATAGTTTGCTCTGCCACTGAGACCGAGGAACCCTACACATTCTACCCCATCTCCCTGGGCCTCTTTCACCTACTGAAGGAGCTGATGGCTTCTAATTCATTGGGAACTCAGACCATTCCATGGTATAATGACGTGAAAGCCACATGGGCTCTAGCCTGGAGTCATGCTCTGTTTGTGTGGCGTTCTGGGATGGGGGCGGGACATAGATTTATAAGCTTCACCTGCCCTTGATGCTTGGAGCCTCGTGAAATCCCATTAAAATCACAGTGCTAGGTAGATTTAAAGGGGAAAAGCAGGTCCAAGGCTAAGGAGGCAGAAGGCAGAGGGAATCTAGGGTAAGGAGTAGTTGTAGAAGACCTCTAAGTTGTTTGTTGCATGTGAGATCTGGCCGGGAGGTAGCAACTGGACAGCTGAGTGTCTTCAACTGGGTCCTCTGTGATCTGCTCTCTTCTTGCTTCTCCATCTCTTGGCCACCTTCCCATGCCACACACTCTTCTCTGTCATTTGGATCTACTTGCTATTCTTCAAACATGGCTGGTGTTTGCCACTGGGTGCAGAAGTGCCTCCAAAACACTTTGCCTGATGCGCTCCACTCTGCGTGGCATGAGGATGAACTTCCTGTGCAGCTGCTGAGCACACAAGCTGCCTGTGGCTGTCACGGGGAAGCCCGCTCCTGACAGCATCTAGCTGAGATCGGACCGTCCACGGGCCTGGCCTGCTGCTTCCAGGAGCCCTTGAGAGCCAGCAATTGTGTAAAATTTGATTTGTCCATCTGGGTTGCTGCCCGCAGAGGGTGGAGAGAGTTAATTTAGTCTGGGGAAGAGCCAGGAGACAGAGCGGGCCCGTTGCCAGAAGACCTCCTGCTGATGGAAAACAGGACCATCTCATTCAAAGTTGCCCGCGGCAATCCAATCCTTATTAAAGGGGAATGTAAGAATCGTAATGTGGACACTGTTGCTATCCATAAAGGATCTTATGAGAATGATTACAAGGCAAGTTCACTGTCCCTCTTAAATACAGTAGTCATTAAACCCCACGACACTGGGGACATTAAGGAGGGCTCACTGGGGACTAATAGGGCTGAGGACATGAGAAGATGGGGGAATGATTCGTGGATTTACTCCTTTGTTTTTAGTGCCACTCGTTTAACCCCAAAGCCCAGCACTCACGAAATGGAAAAATGCTTACTGTGAAGAATGAGAAAGTGAACCCGATTACCCTCAGATTGCTGAACAGTAGACCCGGAGGCTCTTCCCAAGAAGGGTCAGCCATGCCCAAGTGACTCAACGGTCCTGATCGGGGGGCAGGCAGAATCAGGGCCCCTCCGCGCCCCAGCCTGGCATCCTTGCACCAACAGGGAGTGGGAGTCTAAGGCACAACCAGCAGCTTCCTCCGGCCCAGCCCAAGCTGAGCTTTCCCTGTTCACAGGATTCTATTTAAATTCCCAGTTGGGATTTAGATCACCTCTTGGGACTGGTGCTCTATCCAGACCTCAAGCCGCTTGCCCAGGAGACTCCTTCCCTGTCATAGTCCCCTCCTATTGTCCACACACACACTGGTCCTTGTCCAGCCCTCCTGACCCTCATGGATGTGCCCAGATCCTTTCTCCGGGTGCAGAGTCAAACACAGTGGATGAACACATGGCCCGATTGACGTGGTGTCTCCAGGCCTCTCAGGCTCGCCCTGGGCCGGGCCCCAGCTCAGCAGTGTCCCTCTGGGCAGTGCTGGGGGCCCCACCTGCGCTCAGGGCTGGCCCCAGTCTGGACACCACTCACCGTCCTGTGCGGCCGCCTACGGGGCACGGGTGTTTGGCAGGTGCTTCACAGGATGGCACCCCCGAACTCCCTGCCAACAAAATCCCAGGCCTTTCACCACCGACAGAGCACGAGGAAGCCCTCTGACTGCCAGTCCCAATGGGAACAAGAATATCGAGCTTTTGAATTCGGGCAGGTCAAACACAAAGGAAATTCAGCTCCGTCTGGGAGAAGGTCCCGAAGTACGAGCAGCTCACGCAACTGCAGATCCCTATTGTGTTCAGAGGAAAGGTGCCCAGGACTCAGGGACAAGAAGAAGACAGGCTGTCCCAGCTAGCCCTTGCCTCTGAGGTAGAAAGAGCCAGCAACGACCTCCTGTGCCCTCCCAGCTGACCCGGAGCCCCTGCTTACAGGCCCTATGTTTTAAAAATGGGTAGACGCTAAAATAGCTCATGATACAGCAGCCCAACCCCTCCCTCCCTGCATGGCCCAGCTCCCGTAATTTACACACACACACACACACAAACGCACATGCTTATAACCTTAAGCAATAGGCCCTGGGGATATAGTTTGGCAATAAAAAGGAACAAAATGCTGATATACACTACAACTTAGATAAACCACAAAATAACGTGCTAAGCAAAAGAAGCCAGACACAAAAGACCACGTGTTTCTTGCATAAGTCCCTTAATCTGAAACGTCCAGAAAAGGAAAATGCACAACAAAGGGAAGAGGCGGGGCGGGGGGTGGGGGCCAGCGGGGGTGCAGGTAGGAACGGGGAGCGACCGCTCCCGGCACGCAGTTTCTTCTGGGGTGCTGGGTGTTCCCAAAGCAGGTGGGGCTGAGGGTGGCACTATTTTGTAAGGATACTTTAAAAAGACCATTGAATTGCACACTCAAAATGGGTACATTTCCTGGCAACTTACACCTCAAGCAACTGTTTTAAAAACACAGTTGGCCCTGAACCTGGACACAGTGAAGTATCTGTGACCGTGGGGTGAACTCACCTGCTGTTTCTCTCCCCGATAAGGAAGAACTTGGGGTGAGGGGCCAGGTCCCCTGGCTTCCTGGCCAGGCCCCACCCTGAATCTTGTGACCAGGGCCGCTCTGCTTACTGTGTGTAATTAGGAGGTGGCCCCACCCAGGGTTGGTCAACTCCCAGTGACCCAGCAGAGCTCGGGGGTCCCCGGAACCTCTGAGGTTGCATCTGATCACCGGGTGTGTGTGTGGCGCCTGTCTCTGAGCTCTCTCCAGGTTCCCAAAGGGGACTGGGGCCCAGGGACGGTAAGACAGGGGCCTCAGACATCTGAGCTCAACGTGCTCTGCTGATAGGAGAGTCTGGGGGTGTGGCGGTCTCTGAGTTGACTTTGTCTGTGAGTCTATACTTGGCCCCCACCGTGGTGACAGGCGATTTTATTTTCTCTCTCCTAAGGAAATATTTGCACAGCAAGAGGTGGGAGGCCTGGGAACCGTGGCCGGCCTCAGCGTTGGTGAGCTCCTTGCTGGTCCAGTTGGAATGCGTCACAGGGGGGCACGGCAGGGGAGCAGTGTGCGTCCCTGTCCCTGTAGGCTCTGGCCGGACCTCTTGCTTTTCTGTGTGGCCACACCCTGACCTTTTCCTCCACTCCCTCTAAGCTGGAGTCCAAGAACTCACCCTGCAGGTGGGCCCCGGGGGCAGGCGGTGGGACTGGGCCCGGGAGACTGGGAAGAGGATTTCTGGACGGGGTGGCGGGCTCAGCGCGTGTGGGTTTATATGCTGTGATCCAACTGTTTTTAGTAATAACGTCTTAATCCTGCCTTGGCAGCCACATTTATACAAGGAAAAAAGCCAGGTAAAGGAAAGATCATTAAAAACCTGAGGTACCTCAGAGCCCTTTAAAAAATGTAAGAAACATAGTCTGCTCTTAGGAAGCTCTTGTGAAGCTGGGTATATTCTTCCTACATCCAAGATGGAAGTGTGGGCAGTGTTGCTTTCTTCTGAGGCCTCTCTCCTGGGCCATCTGCTCCCTGTCCTCTGATGCTCACCCGCCTCTGTCATTCTCTCTGCACCCTTATTTCCTCTTCTTAAAAGGACATCAGTCCCATGGTATTGGGCTCCTCCCGTGGGGGTTTGGGTCCCACCGAAGTCAGGGCCTGACTGCGTCACCGCATGGACGTCGCTCTCCGGAGGCTTCCACCAAGTGCCGGCCTTAAACCTCACTAACAGTCGCCGCCATTGTTTATTCGGCAATGAATTGGGAAGGTGCTGGGGTGGAAGGTGAGGCCGGAGGGAAATGATTTCTGGGAAGAGGCGGCTTCGCACCAGCACCTGCTGGGTGGGCAGAGGCAGCGGGGCCCCCGGAGCTTCGGAGTCTCGACCGCGCTGTGGGGTTAGCGGGGCTCGGGGGAGGACAATGCCCAGGTGGAGTTTATGGGACGTGGCTCACGCCCACCACCCAGCACCCAGTGGTATGTGCGGGCTCCTGGAAGCGGTGCTCACTTCTGGGAATTACAACATGATGGCATTCATGCACAAGCTGGAAAGGTTGAGAAACCTTTCCAGGGAAATGACTAACTAGTTCAACTGAAACTTTGTACACACTCAATTATGTTTCTAAAGGTCAAGAGAGTGACTGTGGTGGAAAGGGCACCACTCAGCTGGATTCAGTGCTAACGCCCCATGGGAAGGAGAAGCAGAGGACTCTGTGTCAGGTGCTTCCTGGGCCCCCAGGAGAAGCAGGAGTGAGTAAAGCAGCCCCTGGCTGGAGGGGCTTATAAGTAGCTGGCAGTCCGTGCTGCCCACGAGGAAGAGACACAGGGCAGGCTGCAGGGGAGGCGAGAGAAAATGCAGCGCGTCTCTCCGGGACTGGAGCAGCCCTGGGGAAGGCAGGGAGCCTCTCGGGGGGCTTCCTGGCACTGGAGCAACAGTCTGCACTCCGAAATCAAGAGAACGATTCAGGATTCACTGAATGTATAAAATGAAAGGGTCCCGAGAGACCCTCTGCGCAGAGCTTGATTCCTAACAGAGAGGGGGCCACCCCTTCTCTCCACCCAGATACCCAGAGCCGACTCCTTCGTTCCGAGGGGGCGGGGGCAGACTCCTAAAAATCCCCCCAGCTCCTGTCGGGGACACCTCCTATGAGAACCACTCATCTTGTTGGGCACACCCCAACCAGCCTTTGAACAGGCCAACTAGCTCATCAAGGGCTGGAGTAGTGAGACAATGGACCGCTCATTCATTCACTCCTTCTCCCAGCCATTCATTCCCAACTGCCAGAGGCGTGACAGGTCCCTCCTGGGCGGAGAGCGGCTTCCTCTGCTGTGAGGGAGGCTTCGTCCACCTTGGTGCCTGGATCATTTCAGCAAAGCAACACAGAGCCCCTCAGGACCGGGAGGTCCACTGCCCGGGCAAGTCAGAGGAAGCCACGCGAAGAGGTGGCCTTTGGGCAGAAGGCAGGAAGCACGCACTTCTCAGAGAACATAGAGGCCCTTCAGACAAGAGGAGTCTTGTGTGCAGTCCTCGAGCTGTTTAGGAATGTGATGAGTTACGTTTATTTGGAACTTAAAGGGCAGCCAGTCGGATGGGGTGGAATCTGAACAAGGTAACATACATACCAGCGTGAACTGACAGCTGCCAGAAAAGACTTGCTGACGAACGAAGAGTGGGCAGTTCTGTCGGCAAGGAGTCTTCAGGCAGAACCGCCAACATGGAGCTTGCACCTGGCCACCTCATGCCCACATGCCTCGGGGCCACATGCTGGGCTCAGCCTTTGACACTGGATGGCTTCCAGTGACCCCATCTCAGGCCAACCTGGCCACGCGTGGACGCCTGGTCCGCGTGCTTTCTGGGCTGCTCAGAGCTGCGGACGCCCATCTTTACTTTCTCTCCTGCATCCCCCCGTGTTCTCTCCTATGTCGTTCCTAGCAGCAGACTAACACTATGTTCTTACCTATCCATCTGTCTTTCTGTCATCTATCTGTATCTTCTATATACCCACCAACCTGCCTATCCCCTACCTACCTACATACCTACCTATCATCTACCTACTTACTGTCTACCTTCATTCTTTGATTACCCCCACCCTGCCCTTCCCCTCGCACCCCCTCCTTGCTTTACTATATTATTTCTCTTCTCCCTTTTAAAAGAAATTTCCTTGAACGATTTGTCACTATTTTTCTCTCAAATCTACTGCAAACAAGCTTCCGTGTCCACCATGCAGCAAAACAGCTCTTCCAAGGTAATCGATGACTTCCGTGTTGTAAATCCAGTAGCCAGATGTCAGTGTTGCTCTTACTTGACCCATCGAGAAAATTTACACATAGAACAATCGGCTTCCAGGAGTGGGCATCGCTGTGCGTTTTAATGATACTGATTCCCCAGAATCTGAACATAGAATGTCCCCATGAAACCTTCCATAAGCTGGAAAGGTGTGCAGCGGGGAAGCAGCTTCTCCACGTGAGAGGGGACGGGCAGACACAGAGAGGCCGGCAGCAGCCGTGCAGCGAGGCCCACCTCCTGGATGAGCAGGAGTGGCCCCGGGGACCACAGCGGCAGCATATGCCTCGCTGCGCCCCCTCCTGATCCGTGGGGTGGTAGCTATAGGAGGCCATAGGAAGATACAGCCTCTGAGCAGGTGGAGCCAAGGTGAGCTCTACCTCTTTGCCCTCTGGTCGTGACGCCTGGGAGAACTACTCAGCCTCTCGAGGTTTCTGCTTCCTCACTTGAGGGTGCAGTGAAGGCTGAACTGAGATAACCTTGCTGGCTCAGACGCGCGTTTCCTTTCCTGCTCTTCCTCTGTGAAATGAGAGTAGCAACAACCTGTACCCTCTGGTCTGCAGTGGGGCTTCAATATGCATGAAAAGTGCTTAGAACTGGGCTTCACGGTGGAACCACCACCACCAATAATAATAAACACAGGATGTGACACAGAGTCCTGGCTCTTGTCCTCGTGACGGCCTTCACCCAGGTTTTTCTGTCAGTAACATGCTCCTGCACTGAGCCTGACACCTGAGCTGTACCTGTCATGGTGAACTGTCCTTTGGGACGAGGAGACGAAGGGCCGGGAGGGACCTCCTGCCGCAGGGCCAGTGCTTGGGCCCAGAGGAGGGGCTGGGCCACACCAAGACTCCGTCCTCGCAGCCGGGGACCCCTGACCTGACGCCCTGGCTGCTCCCCACACCCAGTGTCCTATCTCCAGGAACACTAAGACTTTATCTGCATTTCCTTTTTCTCATCTGTAAAGTGGGAATAAAAATGATCACACTTCCACAAAATAGTGAGGATGATTAGCTCGAGATTCAGTGGGCAATGTGCTTAGCCCGGTGGCAAATGATTGGTATAGAAGCAAGGGTCACCAAAGGCAGCTGTGATCGTTTTCCCTGCCTCCAGGTGCCATTCACTTGAGGGAAAAATCCGTCAAGGGCCTGCTTTGCCAGTTGGCTCTCAATTTGCCCTGAAGCTGTTTGGAGCCACAGCCTGAACCACCTCATCACTTTATGCGTCTACAAAAACACTGAAAGACCAGCCCCAGGCCCCCACTGCAGCTCTCTGTAACGAGGTGAAGCTCTGCGCGTTCCTCGTGTAAAGCAGTTCCAGCGTCCACCGTGGGAAGCAGCACACAGTGTCGGAGGGTCACGTGACTCGCCCAGTGTCGGGTGCTGCCGCCACTGTGAGACCCAGGTATGTGTCTACACTCAAGGACATATAGTGCTTCCTTTGGCACCCTGCTGCATCTTCCCATTTAATAATATTTTTACACTAAATCTGTTGGTAAAATGTCTACATTTTCAAGCAGCGAAAAGCCAAGGGGATAGACAGCAATCGTGGGAAGATATTGTGAGTGTTTAACACAGAGTTGGAAACAATGGGAACACTAGACGAGGTCTGTCCAGAAAGTATCCATCCAAGACCTGTGCAAAAGGGACCTTGATTGAAGAAGATACAAGAAGCATTGCATGTAGGACAATGACGCCTCAGTCCCCTTCCAAGTAGGCACCTTAGGACCTCACACACTTCTCCCAATCACCATCAGCTGCCCTGTCCTATTTTCCTGAATCTCATCGATGGTCTGGAATCTCTTTCAAAGGTGATTTTAGTTTGGGAAAAGCCAGAAGCCCCAGGGTGCCAAATCTGCACTGTAGTTGGGGCTGAGTCACCTGGGTGATTTGATGTTTCACCAAAAAAATGCACAAAACATGATGTGTGAGCTGGCGCGTTGTTGTGATGGAGCTGCCAATCCCCAGTTGCCCACAGCTGCGGCCTTCTGAATTGTCTGAGTCATTTCTGTGGAGGAATGTTCAAGCTTAATGCAGAATTGGATGCAGATTTCGTTGCTCTACTTGCTCAGTCATTTTGAATATGACGGCCACACAGTACACATGCTCATTCAACGGCACCCACCACCCCTGCTGACTAGGACAGTGAAGTCGTCATTGTTCATGCATGTGCATCCCCGTCCACTCTCCTTGGCTGCCAGGTTACATCGATGTCATGCAGACTGTTCTCGTTGTATTAACAATGGCTGGACTTTTTCCAGACAGACCGTTGTAAATAAAGGGAATTTGCTCAATCAATCCGTAATTATTCATGTGATGAACAGCTATGAAGCTCCTACTCTGTGCCAAGCCCTGGGCTAGGCACTAGGGGTGTAGCAAGGAATCACATCTAGATTCGGACTCCCAGAATGGCCCGCCTTCTTAGTGTCACAGCTTTGGACAATAACCCCTCCTTCCGGCGGTGTTTCCACATCCCTCTGACCGCCCACCGTAAAGCCTTTGAATCACATGTGATCATGTCTCTTTTCCATGGGAAGCAGCAGTACTCATGTGTTGGTTCATTATTAACTGCCTCCCTCTCCATCCTGCTTCCTACCTATGCTGCTTCTCCACCACGCTGAACTCTAAACCCACTGTCTTTGCCCCCCTCCCCTGAGCTCCTTTCTCCCTGTTGGAAGTTCTGGCATGTGCCCACCGAATAGGGTGGGCTCTGTGGGAACCAGGGCTGGAAAAAAGAGGAAAGGAAGCCTAGGTCACACGTCCACGTTTGCTCAGCAGCCAGCACGGCGGAGCTCTTTCCATCTGGGAGCCGAGTGGTGCTGCATCTCATCCAGCTTGGTGCTGGGAATTATCACCAAGGAAAAAAATGAACGCGGAAACGTTGCCAGCGGGATCTGCTCTGCTCCCAGCTGCCAGCCCGCCGCACCTGCCTGTGCCAGCACACAAAAAGCCCTGGTCGTCATTTCTATAATGTGGAACGTAGGACTGCACCCGTGTTCGAGCTCATGGTGGGATCAGCTGAACAAAGGAGAGACAGGTTATCAGTTTTATTGCCAGCTCTGCACCAGGGGATGCCAGCATTTCATTGACTCCAGGCTGGTTGCGGGGAAGGGTGGTGGGGGCTCTGTCTTTGGAACACGCTTGCTCAGTTATTCTTGCATGTTATAGGTGGGAGCTTTAACCACCCTTATCTGCCTTCAAATGATTTATGGCACTTGTTTGCGTGTCATTTTGTTCCGCTGGACCATATGTCTTAGACCCAAGATCTAAGCACTACTCCTTGCTGTACACGTGGTACCAAGCCCAGGGCCTGGTGCAGAGTAAGGGCTTAACCAAAGTTTGCTCAAAGAATAAGTCAAAGACCGAATGAACGAATCACAGGCACTAGGCTTATCATCGTATACAGTGTTCCCACCGTTGCCAACATGCTTGGTTTTTCTCTGCTTGCAAATCTAGACACTTTGCCAACAGAGTGATAATAAAAATATGGATTAAATAGGAAAACACCGCGGGATGCAAACAGCAGAACAATGGTTTTGAAGACAGGCGTATGGAGACCTGAGACTTGGCGCGTTACCAGTGCGCGTCGGGCCGGCACTTGTTCTGCGGCCCCGATGTGTGGACGCCCAGGGAGCAGGCTGCGCCACTGCCCACTGGGGTCTCGTGCCTGCCGTGCGGCGGTGTCCGTGGTGGGTGGGGTTCCCCTGGCCGCAGACTTTGAAATGAAAGTTAGGTTGCAGACAGTTCATTGGAAAGTAATTTTTGCAGTCAGCCTCCGTGAAATAGAGGGGTGAGAGCAGGCTTTGGCAAAGGGAGAAGGTGCGGCCAGGGCCTCAGGTGAGCCTGCAGGGTCCTCTGGAGCCAGGAAGGACCTTCAGAACTGTCCCAGCTTGGGAGTGTGGACTGCTGTTTCTTTGGTTTTTTTAATTTTTCTTTTTTAAGATTTTATTTATTTGTTTTTAGACAGAGGGGAAGGGAAGGGGAGGGGACAGAAATGTCAATGTGTGGTTGCCTCTCACGCCCCCTACTGGGGACCTGGCCCACAACCCAGGTCTAGGAATTGAACCAGCGACCCTTCGGTTCATAGGCCCGCGCTCTAGCCAGGAGAGACCTGAGACGCTCTAGCCGGGGCTGGACCACTGTTTTCTCGTTGCTCCTTGGAGCCAGTGTTTTCTCAGCATCTCCCGGAGTTCTTTCCAGGACATCTCAGGAATGTGCTTCCAACTCTGTCAACTGTGGCTTAATGCCCTTTTGTGTCCCTCCACCTTGATGGCAGCCCCTGCGTATTGTCGCAGCTCCTACCGACTGGGCTGCGGGATCCTGAGCTCCTCCCCCTCCCCCTCCCCGTCAGCCTAGCAGGAGCAATGGGGGGCGGTGGAAGCAGGTCCTGTGGGCAACTGACCCTCCCTTGCAGGGGCCAGGCCTCCACATCATCTTCAAGCAAAGGGTGAGAGTAGCTGTTAAAAGGGAGGAGTGACAGAGAGGTTCAATGGCATCGGGAGGGTCATGGTTTGAGGGCAGATCAACCCAGATGCTTTCCAGCCAGGCCCTGGCCTTACAGAGCAGACCTGCCCGAGCGGGGCGTTTCCTCCCTGTGGAGCGCAAGTGTTCTCACAATGAAGACCTCAGCCTTCCCTGCCCCTCGGATGGGAGCGCTCTGTGTGCCAGCGGGGGTCCCTGGCCTAATCACTCTCGCCCTGTCGTCGCCATTGCCCAGAGTCTCCCTTGAGCTTAGCAATAGCCACTCTGGTCCACTGTTCTCGTATTTACTCCTCACCCATATTTAGAAAATGTCTGCTCCGTCCCCGCAGCGGACGCCCCTCCGGACTTCCGGTAAGCATCCCAGCTTGCCGCCAGTGACAGGTTAGCCAGGGTCCTGCTACCTAGCACGGGGGTCCCCGCTCTCCCCCAGCCCCCATGGAGGGGCTCTCGTCTCCAGGTAAGCGGTGGTTGTGCGCAGCTATGGAGCCTCCTCGGAGCGCCCTCTTTCCTAGCGAGTTCTCGGAATCGGCCGTCCTGGGTTGGGTCTGCAGCGGGCGGGCGGGCTGAGGCGGGAGGTCCGATGGAAGAGCGGCCTTGCAGGGTAGAAGGAAAGAATGTACGACCGGGGAGAGGGAAAGGGCGAGCTGTGAGTCAGCCCAAACCAGGCCTGAGCCGGCCCCCAAGGGCCTCTGGACCTGAGAGCGACCTCGGGGATGTCCCAGGTGGGAGAACGGGATCCCACTCATCAAGGCGGCATGGCACCGGAGGGGCAGCGTCCGAAGGGGGCGACCCCACTGAGGTGATAGGTATTCAGTTCCTGATGCGGCCCCTGGGCAGTGCGCCTCGGAGCCCGCCGCAGGGGGGCTCCCCCCTTGTGGACCTGCTCCTGCGTCACTCCAAGGGGCACCAGGCTGCCGTGTGCCCAGGCGGACAGCCTGCTCTGCCACGCCAGGAGGGGGTGGCAGGGTGCCGGATCTGGAACAGGCCCTCGGACTCAGTTTCCCTCTTCTCTTGGCCTCTCTTACACCTGCTTTCTCAGGCACCTCCCTCTGAGCCACCCAGCAGAGGAAAGGGACACTTTCCCCCTCAGTTCCAGGAAATGTCTTTGGCCACCCTCAAACCAGTCCTTCTGACCAGGGCGAGTAGCTTTGGGCCGGGGTGAATAGATGGGGTCGACCCCACCAGAACTATAGACAATGGCAGAGAAAAGGCAGGAGTTTTCCAAGAAAATCAGGATGCGCTCCCAGAAGGAAGGAGAAGGTGCAGGCCCAAGCTTCCCACGCAGTGTGGTGGGTGAGCTCACAGGGTCCTTCCACCTGGGCAGTAGAAAGGGCGCCTTATTCATCTTTCCCCACAGCCCCTCAGAATCACTTGTCCTGGGTGGAAATCTAACCAGCAGGTAGTCCCCTGCATGTGACCCTGTGGAGCGAAGGATTACTCTTTTTAATGCCTTTTCATGCGTGCGATCCTACCAAAACCAGGGAGGGACCGGGGCACAGGGAGTGTGGGTGACGTACGGCTGTATGGGGTGTGGACGAGACTGGTTCATCCTTGGCCGTGACTGGACGAACAACATATTATCCATTCATCTCAAGCGTTTCGGGAAACGTCGGTCTCCTTAGCACAGTCCTAGTGAAGACAGAGACCAGGACCATCAGGCCTGGCCCTGGATGCCCCACCATTTTCTTTCCAGAGACATGAAAGCTCAGAGTCTGGAGCTATTTGGGGAGTGTCAGATCCAACTTAGAAATAAAGAAACAGAAACAGAAGCTTAAAATGGTTAAGGGGCTGTCCAAGAGCCAGGCAGCCCGCTGACAGCGGAGAATGAATTTGAGGCAAGGGCCATTGGACTTTCAGGCCAGTGTGTGTGCGGATAAGAAAACCTTGGGAAGCAAGGAGTTCACGCCAGCAGAGCCCAAGCGATAAACAGCGAAGCTTGTTTTCACACCGACCTCTCCTGCCGACTGGGAAGTGGCCTTTGTCTCCCATCGCGTGCCCCTAAAGGCCTCTCTTGTCCTCCCATAGCTTGCGCTGTGCAGCTATTTTATTGTATTGTGTTTTTAAGAAAGAGTTGGCGATCTTGAAGGCCCATTCATACAGCTGGGAGTCCCAGGGTGCTTTTTGCCTCAACCCAGCAAATGGCCAGCCATGGAGACCAAGGTCTTCGCGTCTCCTATGTACATGATTAAGCTGAAACTTGCGACCTGTGGGTTCACTCTGCTGTTAATGTCATCATCGCGTTGTCGTCTTCTACGTTGTCCACGAGACACCAAACCAAGGATAAGGTCCTCCTGAAACACTCCTGAAGCTTTCCTTTCTTTCCTTAAGAGTTGCAGTTACATAAGATGAAGGAAGAAAGCTTCAAAGCACTCTGCATTAAAAGAAAGGAAACATGGCAAGAACCTGCCCTCCAGGTCACCCACTGCTACTTGCGTCTCTGCCATCGGGGCCGAACCTACCGAGATGGCCACAGACCCACCTTCCTCTCAGGTCACACAGTCAAACTGCATTGCCCAGATTCTTAGAGTCTGAGTCATGTGGCTCCTTCTGAGCAACAGAGTATAGGTCTCCATGACCCACGCCACTCCTAAACCTGTCCCCTCCAGCTTTCCACACAGTTCTCTGTGTTCCTTCCCTGTGATCACGTGGGTGGCTGGATGTAGCCAATCAAGATGCCAAGAGCCCCAAGGTACTCCCATATCCTGGGGACACCCATGCCACAGATTGAAAGACACCTGGATTATTGAGTCACCTGGGCTTGAAGGAGAGTCACCAAGCTTAGTCACTTAGAGTTATGTTGGAGAAAAACAAGTTTTAATTTTTTTTGTTGTTGTAACTACTGACATTAATTACAGACTAACACGGGCATGCAGCCTAAGGGTGTATTTGTAAAATGAGTTTCACCCCCACGACAACCCAGTTCATTGGCATCAAGGAGAGAAGCTGATGAGAAGGCTGCAGTGTGACACCCAGAAACAAGTCATGACCTGTGAATCAATAGGCGCTGACTGGATTGTCCCCTGCGTGGACATTGGGACCTGTCACCATGGATCAGAAGTCGTGGCTTTGAGTGGGCCCGCCCTTGAGTCCCTCTCGGACGGTGCACTGTACCCCATCCCCTCTGTCACTCCCCCACATCCGGCCCCATCCTTGCGCCTCTGGACTCTGACAGTGGAGCCCTGCTGGCCTCCTTGCCCCCCCACCCTCGTCTGCTATCCTTCCCTGACAGAGCAGGCTTTGTGATCTTCCCAAATTCACACCTGGTCACGATAAAGCCCTCGGATGCTTTGAAAGTGGGATAAAAGCAGTATCTTAACTGAGCCCTTACCTATTTCTCTAGCCACCACTACCCCAGACACCGGCACACACTCACTCCACCCATGCCAGATGCCTTCCGGTCCTTTCAGGTGCTGTGCTTCTCTGTCTCTGGTCACTTGCCTGAGCCTGTCCTTTTGGCCCCAGACACTGTTTCACCTCTTGGCCCTTCCCCTGCTTTCTCATTACCTGACTGATCTCGGCTCTCCCCTTGGCACATGCCCCCCGCTGCCCCCTGTGGTCCGGGTGCCCCTCGGATGCCCTGTGTTGTGCCGAGGCAGCCGAGGGCCCCTCCTGGCCTCCAGGTGGCCAGGATTCCAGTGAAGGACGAGAACCACGTGATCTCACTCAGAGGCGGGCTGTAAACCTAAAAGCAAGTGTGCAAACAGAAGAGCCTGGCCCCACTTAGCCACTGACCTTTAGCTTCCCCGGCCGTGGCGTTCATGAGGCGTCCAGATTCCTATGTTTCCGGAGCGCCAAAGAACACACACTGTACTCTAAGCATTTAGATTTAGATGGAAATCATTTAAAATGGAAGAAAATTAAAAACTCACTCTCTCACTCATCCTAGCCCTATTTTAATCATTCAACAGCCACGGGTTGTCAGCAGCTACTTATCAGACAGTGCAGCCTCAGAGCTAGGGGACAGGCCTTTGAAGGTCCTCACCTTCCTTCTTGGAGTTGGTCCTAAGTTTTTCAAAAACACCCTGAACTCCCTGGGAGCCCTTGCATTTTGGGGGCAGATGGTGAAGACCGACAGAAGTGCCTATGTTTGGAAGACAGACAGACTGCATTGAGAGGGGTTACTTCTTGACTGTCCCCCTGACCAGGGTGGTGTTAATGGTCCTGAGACCTGTTCAGGTAAACAAGTCCTACGGTGTTTGCTTTTCATGCTGGTACAGCTTGATCGCCATGCCTGCCACAGGCTACAAGATAGCTCTGGTGGCCCTCTCTCCCAGGGCGACCCCGTCCTCACACCGTGCCTCCTCCTGGTCCAGGAGACGAGGCAGGGCAGAGGAAACGAACCACAGAACTCAGCCGTGCTTCCTCGTCGCAGCCCGTGGGGAGGGGAGCCCACCTGCAGACAGCAGGAGGCCAGAGGGCAAGAACCTTCCAACGGAGCCTCCACGCAGTGTGAGTCCACGCTAGGCTGCAGGGTTAACTCATAAGGAGGGGCGTCCGGGGGGCTCCGTCCATCTATTGAACATTGGCCACACTGTGTTCACTTGCCACTGGCTCTCAGGAAGGGACTCTGGGCTGGTGGTCATAGTATCACCTTCATCAACAATAGTGGCATTGTTGAGCCCAAAAACGTGGCCGGCACTCCGGTCTGTAAATGATGGAACGCTTTTGCTTTCTGCTCCCCACCCAGCTCCGTCTGCTCATCTTCTGCCTTCCTTCGTCCCCGTCCCCAGCTGTGGAGAGACGATCTCCGTCTCTGCCTTCCAGTCGTACTCCCTGCATCGCGAAAAACGGCGTGTTCACAGCAGCATGTGATGTCGCCAGACTGCAAGTCACTGCAGGGCAGAGAGCGGCTTCTGTTCACCCTGTGTCCTGTCCCCTGACACAGCTCCTGACACACAGCGCACTAGGCCTTGTGACTTGCTCCTGGGTCCCCTGACATCCTGTGCTGGGTTCTGTCCACGCTGCAGGGCCTGACTTCTGCTTCTGGGAGCCGAGGAGTGTGACTGACCGTCTTGGCCCTGGCAGTGCCCCGCCTGGACCCTTCACTCCTTCAGAACGTGACTCTCAGCCGGTTAAGTAGTCATACTTGCACTCTGGGTTGTGGCAAACAAGCAGCTACAAAAGAACAGAGTTTTCCAGGCCCTGCGAGAAGGTGCTGGATCCTGGGACACTTCCAGATTGTGGTGCCAGTCATGTGGTGAGCGCAAGCCTCTTGAAGAAGAAGCGACCGGCTGCCAGAACATCCGACTCCCTTAACCATCCTGGCTCAGCGCTTGCCTCTTATCATTCTCTCCCCTTCTCCCTCCTAGGGCGACCACCCCTGGGTTTGCGTAGCAGCATAGGTAACTCTGCACCTTGTACCCACAGCATGGGTGATGCCCAGGGGCCATGGGACGGGGCAAGCCATGCCTGTGACATTGGTTCCTGCCCCCATCACTCCTTCCTCTCCACGTTTCAAAGCCCAGTTCAGCACCTCACGGCATTCAGGCAGCTATTATTAAAAAAAAAAAAAAAAAAAAAAAAAAAAGAACAAAATAACGAGTGAGGGGAGGATGTGGAGAAATTGGACCACTCGTGCTGGCGGGAACATAAAATGGTGCAGCTGCTGTGGAAAACAGTCTGGCAGTTCCACAAAACATGAAACACAGAATTACCACGGGACCCAGCAGGGCTGCTCTGGGGGTGCGCACAGAAGCACCGAACGCAGGACACGCACTGCGATCTGTCCACCCGTGTTCCCGGCAGCATGGTTCACAGCAGCCCAGGTGTCCACTGACAGAAATGGATAAACACCATGTGGTCTGCCCATCCAGTTAGTCAGCCTTAAAGAGGAAGGGAACTCTGACGCATGCTGAGCGATTCCATCTATTTGAGGTACTTGGAGTAATCAGATTCACAGAAGCGCAAAGTAGGATGGTGCTGGCCAGGGGGCCGTGGGGAGGGGTGAACGGAGAGCTGTTGCATGGGGTAGAGCCTCAGTTTTGCAAGATGTGAAGAGTTCCCGAGGTGGATGGAGGTGGCGGCGGCACCGCCGTGTGAATGTGTTTATTACCGCTGAATCGTTTACCTAAGAATGGTTCAGATGGTAAATTTTATGTTGCAGGCGCCTTACTGCATTTTAAAATAATTTTTTAAAAATTCAGGCATATTGGCCTGGCTGGTGTGGCTCCGTGGATTGGGCACCGGCCTGCGAACCGAAGGGTCACCAGTTTGATTCCCAGGCAGACCGCATGCCTGGGTTGCGGGCCAGGTCCCCAGTAAGGGGCCATGTGAGAAGCAACCACACATTGATGTTTCTCTCCCGCTCTGTCTCCCTCCCTTCCCTTCTCTCTAAAAATAAATAAATAAAGTCTTTTTGAAAACTTATAAAAAAAATCAGGCATATTTGCTTCTCCGATACACTCGCTGTCCTCATTCTCGGGGCCCAGCACGGGGCACTATTCATCCCCTTCCCGGTGCACCCACTGCCTGGCGCAGCCCGTGCGGCTGGCCTGCTCGTCTGTATTTGTGTTGTCTGATTGTCGGGCTCTTGTCCCTGTAACCGAGAATTCCTCAGGGGTGAGGACGGAGGTTTTCATCTCTGTCTCTGGGGCCTGATGTAATTCCTGTAGTGGGTGCCATGATGTGCCTCTCAGACCCCGCAGGACTCGCCTTTGGTGAGAGCGTCATTGCTCAGGTTGTGACCTCACCGCAGGACACCCCTCATCCAGCGACATGTTGACTTGGGATTCCCGAGGCCCAGCCCCCTCCCTCCGCGAGTGACAGCTCTGAAGGCCAGGCGCCCTCCACAGCTGCCGTGGGCCTGAGGCCTCGGACACCAGGGGACGCGTCTCCTTCCTGTGTGCAGGCCTGCATCCCCCGCTGGCGCCCCAGGAGCTGCTGTTCCAGAAAGCGTCCTCCCACGCAGCCCCTGCAGCCACACCCCAGTCTCTGGCCTCAGACCTCCACGTTGTCAACGCCTGTTGGGGTTTAAGGATGTTTTCGTTTTTGTTTTGCGATTGTATTGACTTGCCTGGAAATGAATTGCATTGAACCAAATGATAGTGGACTGGCCCGGCCAAGAGGGGCTGAGATGTGGAAACTAGACAAATTGAAACCAGCTGGGCTGGGCAGGTGTGGGGACACTCCCCGCTGCAGACAGAGCCCGTGAGGGTGCAGGAGCCCAGGTCCGACGTACTCTCCCAAGGGGCAGCCTGTCCGCTTCAGCCGTCTTGATGCTCATTTACGTGAGTCTGGTCAGGACCTAGTAAACCTACCTTGTTGTGTACGTGCTGTGAGGTCAGGCTTTTAGTCTTCCTCTTTGCCTTGGGGAAAAAGGCAGTAGTGAAGATCAGTGTCCCAGGCAGGGCCCTAGGGCTGAGAGGCGGCTCCCGGGGGCGTCTCTGTGCAGAGAGCGCTCCACTCTCTCTGGCATCGGAAGTGTGCAGAGGCTCCGGACTCGGGTGTGCACGGGTCCCCCCAGCGGTGGGCAGGACGGGAGGAGGGGGACTGCAGAGGCAGCCACGTGCAAACTGACCGACATGTGTGGCCTCTGATACCCCTGCGCAGACACACGCGAGAGGGCATGCTCATTGCTCACTCAGGTGCACATATGCACGTCTCCACGTGTGTGAAGGAGACTCTCACACACAGACCTGTGCACACAGAGACAGTCATACACACATGTTCTGACATGCGTATTTTAGGGAAAATCAAGCCCACGTATTTACACAGGGATGTGGAACACACTCACTGGAATCCAAGCTCTCACTTGCTGACAAGTGCACACGCGCACATTTTTCACAATACAAGTTCCATTCCGACCCCCCGGTGGACACCCCAGCAATCTTCAAGGGTTCCTCTCCCCATTTAGAGAAAGGGAAAGCGTAAAGAAAAATTGAAACCTAAACCTATTTTCCCGCCACTAGAATTCTAGAAAAAATGCATTTTGTGGAATGAAGGAAACTTTCACATTGATGATCTGCATTTCCGATGCTGGGGTCTGCGGGATGCGGCGTCCGTGTCTCTCTGGACGCGCTCACTGCGGTCTTCCCGATGGCCCCGGGCGCACTCGGGAAGGTCGCTGCCATCGGTGTCACTCCCGCAGGCTGCGGAGCGGAGGCTTTGATCTGTGAGAGCGGGGAGAGGGAGTCCTGGGGCCATCTTCCGTGAACGGGCCCTTCCCGGAAGGGCTGGCCGTGGCGGCTGCACCTGGCCCTCCGTGGGGCTGGGCGCACGTCCAGGCGGCACGGCCAGGTGATGTCTTGTCTCTCAAACCCTGTGCCTCTTGCAAAAATATTTTTAATTTTGATTTTTTATTTTTCAGTTACAGTAGACATACAATAGTATACCAGTTTCATGTGTACAGCACAGCGATAAGACATTTATATAACTTAGGAAGTGGTCCCCCTGATAAATCCAGCACCCACCTGGCACCGTGCAGTTATTGTTACTATTCAATGGACTCTACTCCCCACTCTGTACTGTACGTCCCTGCGACTGTTCAGTAACTACCAATTTGTACTTCTTTATCCCTTTAGCTTTTTTCACCCAGTCCACCCCCCACTCCGTCCCGTCTGGCAACTGTCAAAATGTTCTCTGTCTCTATGAGTTTACTTCTATTTTGTCCATTCGTTTATTATGAAAAGGATAAGAGGCTTGTCATCGAACTGACTTTCTGTTCTAATCCCAGGTCTGTCACAACTGTGTGACCTGGGCCAAATTACGGGACCACTCTGAGTCCCGCGCGGCCCCGAGCCCCAGTCAGACCATGGGTGCCACGTGCAGTTCCTAAGACTCGGGCTGATGAGCGGTCGTAGCCAGCTAACAGGTGAAAACTAAATCAACTCAGTTCCACTGAGCGCTGGCACGTGCGGAAACCCAGAAACTCCCAGTAAAACCTGCAGACCTCACGAGGATGACTTGGCAGCCTTCCCCGGGGCCGGTCCTTATAAAGAGAAGGTGATTTGCCAGCAGATGGTTCCCCCGCAGAGCTCGATGTCCGGAGCCCCAGGCTTAAGGTCTATCAAAGAACTCGGCACAGCCAGCCAGCCCCCACACCAATGCCCAGTGCTAATATTCTAGTAGCTCCCCGCTCCAAAAAAAAAAAAAAAAAGGTACCCATTTAAAGAGACTACCAATGGCTGGGATGAGAAGGGGCGGGAGTCGGGATACCTTCTAGCAAGGATCAGGAAAGACTTCTTTGTGGGGCGGGGATGTGCAGCGGTTCCCTCTAGAAGGCAGAAAATAGCCCCCAAGGGTGGGCAAATAAAGAATTTAACAGCTCCTGCGGGGGAACTCGCCCAAACCAATTACAACTAGAATTAGCCTGGCGTAGCATGGACTATCTGGTGGAAAGGTCATCCTGAGAAATCGAGGGTCGTACTGGGGAGAAGGGCTGGCTGGTTTCCAGAAATCCGCAGGCCTAAGGCCGCCCCGCTCTCTCTGTTTGAGACCAGAGTTGACCACGGAACAGCCGCTCAAGTGGAGACACACCCGCCCCCACCCCACCTCCACCCCCCGCCTGACGCAGTGACCGCCTGCTCTGCCCTGGAGCGGGCCCAGGTGGGAGCTGCTCTTCAGTCAGTGCCGAATTGCTCCGGGTTAATCTGGGAGGCTTCCTAGTTCTGAAACCACTCGATCCAGAAACTCAGCCCCATACCTCTTTTCTGCCAGTCACACCGTTATCTGGGCCCTCTCTGCTTGTCTCAGAGCCTCTGGTGGCCCCAAGTTGACCTCCTGGTAGTTCCTGTTAGGACACCACTTTAGAACACACAGGGAGGAGTTCAACTCCCCAGAGCAGTTCTCACCTTTCTCGATCTTATCAACGTTTCATAGAATATGAAATGTCTGGCTAGATGGAATCTTCCCGATCACCTTATTTAACACTCTTTCCAACGGGGAAATGACACATACAGACAGGAAGAGACTTATCTCAGAAACAGTCATCCTTGCCTCTAGGTCTTGTTAACCAGATGGAAAGTATGAGTCCATGTTGCAAATGTCCCTTGAGCATCTGTGCCCATGTGTTCCTTTTTGTCCTATAATTAATTATTGTGCGTCTATGGCTTTCAAGACCCAGTGTCGGTGTTCCCGTTCATCCCTGTGTCTGGGAAGAGGACAAAAGGGGAGAAGGGGGCTGGTCTCACAGGGAGGAGGAGCCCAGGCTGAGCCTGGGGGGAAGTCAGTGGAGACAGAGGATTCCTGATGTTCAACGTACAGCCCCCACCACCCCCAAACCTTTAAAGAAGCCTGCTTGTCAAACCTCTTGGTTTGTTGACCAAATGGAAAAAAAATGAGTCCAGCTGGGGTTAGAGACCAGCCAGAGGAGATGTGCATGTGGGCGACATTTCCAGTGGCCGCCCAGGTGCCTCTGCGTTAGGTCTGCACCAGGAGGCTGTCGGCCGAGGCAGCCATGCCCTGTGCCTGGGGCGTCTGGCCAGGAAGCCTGCACCCGGCCCCCGGAGTCGGCCCTCAGCCAGTGACAGGTAGAGAAGTGGTGGGCACACATCTCAGCTTCCTCGGCCTGCCATGAGGATAACGTTGTAATGTTCCACGCGGCCTCACTGAGCCCCCGGGTGGACAGAGCGCCAGTTCCTAACTGACAGTAACACACCCAGCTGACCCCTCTTCTCCCCAACCCAGCTCCCTGCTCTGGGACCAGCATTCGCTTGAATGACTTCCCCAACCAAAGACGGGCACTCAGTCACTGTCTCAGGGTCTCAGGGGATGCAAACCAAGGCAGAGGAGGAGTTCGTATCCGGGATGGCTAATATGACGTGTCAAAGCAAACAGCCTTTAAGAGTAAGCGGCACTGAGGAAAGGGGGAAGCCTTGAGGACCCCTGGAGTTTTCAGCGTGGTGGAGGAGGCCAGGTTTCCCTCCACACGTGGGATGGCTGCTTAAACAGAAGGCGTGGAGGCCCGCCCACGCGATGCTAACCAGGTGCTCGCCACACGTGTCCTCAGGAGGCCCGGCCCCAGCTGTGCTCGCAGCCGTGCCTGTCAGGAACCCTGTCCTCTCTGGCTTGGTTTGGATCCTCACTGCATGGCAGGTTCTCTGCCGCAGCCACTCGTGTCCCCAGAACAGGGAGCACCTCCAGGGCAGGGAGCACACATTACCTATTGGGCCTCTACTGCTGCGCATGGGTATGCACCTCACGGCCTGTCAGTTTAGGACGGGGACTGATCCTCCCCGCCTCCGCAATGCCCGGAGAGCTCAAATAAGGCAGCCACTGAACTGAGACGTCTGTGGGAGGAGGCTGTGCCTGGCTCATCTCTGTCCCCAGGGCCTTACCCAGCGCTCTGCATATTAAATAGATACTTAAGGCAGGGAGGCAGGCAGGTGACAAAGCCACCCAAAGCCATTCTCTCCATCCTTCCCCCTGGAGACGCCCATGTGCCGGAGCCCCAGTCACCCCTGAATCTGGAGCTCTAAAACTACCCCTGCCCCCAGGACTCCCACTCAGGGCTCCTGGCTTCCATGAAGCTCTGCCCCTGGAACCCCCGGGGCCATAGTCACTTGGAACTCTCCCCTCGGTCACTGCTCTCTCAGAGCCCGATGCACAGAGGGGCCGGGTCTTACGTGACCCCTGTTGTGCTCATACGCATTACTTATTCCCAGGAGCCCCCCTGGAGGTAGTTGCTGGGACCCCTGCCTCTGCGGCCTCAGTTGGCACAGGGGCCACCACAGACTGCGCGGCGCCCAAACCAGCCGACTGCCTGCTTTTGTGAAACTCGTCTCCCCGGAACGCGGCCCTGCCCCTACGCGTGTATCTTCGGTGGCTGCGCTTGCCCCACAAGGTCAGCATCGAGCAAGACCCCGGCGCGGAAGCTGTCTTCTCTGGGGCACTTTACAGAGAAAGCCCGACCACCCGCCGCTCAGGTTCCTCGAACCACCGCAGCCCTTCCCCCGGCCTCGGCCTTTAGCTTCTGTGTCCCTGCGTAAGCCAGGGTCCTCCCAGGGCATGGACCGTGTGGGCTCCATTAAGCAAACCAGGTGTGTTTATGTTGAGGCCCATGCGAACAGCTTCAAAGTACTCGGCTGCACCCCTCGCCGCACACCGCAGAGGCCCTCCTGAGAGACTTCACAGTGTCTCCCTGGGAGAGGCCCTGCCGTTTCCCTACACAGACTCCGGCGTGAGCGTAGAAAGAAGCTCATTTGAGCTGTTGGTTCCCACAGGAAAACCGTGTACAATCAGCTTCATGCCAACTGCCCTTGGGTCACATATTTCAAAGCCGGGTCAGCCCCGAGCCGCTGAGGTCCAGCCTGGGACAAGCCCAGAACTAATTGGGATTCCAGACACTCCCCCAGAATTCCCTCTTATCTGCCCCAACCCCAGCCTCTCCCCAGCCACAGAGTCAGAAATGAGATGAGTTTCTGTTTTCCCAGACTATCTTATCTCCACATGGACTCAGTTCACATAGTTAGTGTGGCTTCCTGGGAATTCCGTGCACTGCAGAGAATGCTCACTCCCAGGCCCTGCGCCCCACGCTCGGAGTTCCCGGGGTCCGGCACTCCTGCACTGAGTCCACCCGGCAGCTCCCAGGGGGAGCGTCCACACAGCAGCCGGGGCCCAGTGAGGACCGTCCCCAGAAACGCCCGGAGCTGTGCAGTGAGGGGGCCCGGGCCTGAGGGCTCGGTTCCTCGGCTCCTCGGACTCTGCCCCTGGGAGCGCGGTAGCTGAGCTGGACCCGGGGCTGCAGAGCCGAGCCTCAGGCGGCAGTGCCCTCTCCGTTCACTAACGCCCACAGATGACTCTGCCTCTCTGGGGTCCAGGCGCCGGGCCGCGCCGATGGAGCGGCAGGGAGAAGGGGGCGCAGGGGCCCTGCCGCCGGCGCTGGATAAGACGTGTGAATACTGGCAATTCGAGGACACGCTCTGTTGAGAACTAGGCTGGGGGGCATGCAGCATGTCAGGGGGGCACACCGCAGGGAAGGTGCAAGAAAAATGTAGAAATAATGCCGTAATGTGGAGTCCCACTGTACTCAGGAAGTTTCTAGGGCCAAAGTCCTGTTAGGATACGTTTTTCGTATCTGACCGGTCAAGAAAATCCACATTCTACCTCTGCAAGAGGCCAGTGCTGCTGGTTAAACTGGGCCGAGCCCTCAGGGTCAGGCCCTTCCTGAGCAGCAGCGACAGGACGGCGAACGAGGCAGGGGGTACCCCCGTTCTCCTGGGGCTTGCAGTCTGCCAGGTCAGACGTCTGGGTGAACACGCCCGTCCGTCCAACACGCACCAATGAACACCCTCGCCAGGCAGAGCCTGGGAGCACAGAGACGCGGCCCCTCCTTTTGCTGAGGTATTTAGGGGCAGAGACGTAGGCCGGCGCGTTTACCAGAGTGCCTAGAAAGAGGAAATTGGGGAGTGCCGTGCGACCCAAGGGAGGGGCCTTGGAAGGAGGAGGTCAGAGGAGGCCTCGGAAGTATTTTCAACGACTCCAAGGGCTTAGAAGTTCTCAAGGTGCCCGTGTGTGCAAAGACACAGAGGCCCGAAGCAGGCGCAGCATCTGCCCGTTCACCCGCCGCGCAGCCCTACAGGCGGCGGCAGCGGTTTATCCAGCGCCCGCCGCCCGCCCGCCCGGCCAGGAGTCCCTGTCCCATTCTTGACCCCCGACAGCTGCCCACTTGACTCCATGGACACAGCCACTGCTGCAGGGGCAGCCACCAGGCACTGCTATGCCTCCTGCCACTGCCACCTGTTCTCCGTTCTCCGTGCTGCTGCCACACAAGCTCGTGGACCTGTGCCACCCGTCTTCCTGACCCCCCTGGAGCTTCCTGGTGCCCTTGAAGGACATGGTTCATGGGACGCTGCCCATCTGGCAGCTTCACACTTTCCAACCCCACCCTCCTGGCGTCACCCCTCGCTGCTCACACTCCGCCCGCCTGCCGCCCGGAGCCGTCCCCACTCCCACGTGTGTCCTGGGCTCTCCCCTGCCTCCAGCCTGCAGGCTGGCTTCACCCGCTGCCACAGCCGTATCCACGCCCTGACCTGGCTGATGCCCAAGCACCTGCCGCGCCCAGGATGGGTTCTCTGGGCACCCACCGCCCCAGGGAATCAGCAAGGTGAACGCCTCGGCCTGGACCGCGGTGCTCCCGCCCGCTCACTGTCTTCCCCACCAGAAGGGGGGCTCAGCCCCGGCAGGGATGCCGCGCATCTCGGACGCCTACTGACGCCCTACTGCCTAGAGACACGTGGGAGCCATTCCACACTCGACATGCGTGTGCTCCTTTTTAAATTTTAATTTATTTTTTAAATCATGTAAAAAACACGTAACATAGAATTTACCATTTTAGCCACTTTTAAGTGTGCCGTTCCGTGGCGGTAAGTACATTCGCATGGTTGTGCAACCAGCACCACCGTCGCTTCCAGGACCTTTTCGTCCTCCCGAGTGACGCTCTGTCCCCGCTAAACACTAACTCCCCCGCCACTCCTCCATCTCCTGGCAACCGCCCTTCCACGCGCTGCCTTTAAACACTCACTCGGCCTCACATCCCAACGGCCACCCCTTTTCTGGCCTTGGGGGCGTGCGCCTGAACGGCCCAGGTGCCCGAGTTCACTTCTTTCAGTATCGCGGAGTTTACAAAGAGGACCGACGTGCTTTCTCATTTGGCTCTCAAGTGACTTCAGAGAGGTAGACTTTTTCTCTCCCATTTAGCAAAACACAAAACTAGGAGACCCTCCGCTGGCCCTGCAGTCAGTAAACGTCTGCCGCATAGCTGACTTACAGCTTTTACTGCCACACACAGAAATGGCCCTCATGCCAGATGGCTGGTCTCTCATTATAACCGTAACAGACCCACCAACCCGAACCGCTTGGTCTTGGTCTAAGTCTACACGCTTGAAGAAAAGGAAGAGAAATACAGGTGTGAGACTGGGCCCCTGGCTTACTGGTGGCGCTGTGGTGGCCCTACGTGCCTTGGCCACGCCAGGTGTACGGATGCGACGTGGCCAGAGGAACGCACTCACTTAGGGTTCGTTGCACAACTGGCTTCCTATGGAAAGGCGTCCAAGGGTTGCCCAAGAGATCAGCAGTTTCCCAGCCAACGTCATTCCTGGGCTTGTCACTGAGTCGGTGCCCCGTGGCAGGGGGAACTTCTCCAGGCCTCACAAACAATCACGAAGTCAGGAGAAACCGCGGCCTTATTTCACGTGGCATAAAAAAAATCTGTGGATAAGCACGATGGGAAAGTCTCGGCTCAAACTAGTTATGCCAATTTCTTTCCTGCAGAATGTTGCATTCCCTTTAGTATAATAACGATATAATAAAACATGCGATATTTGTTGGATGTTTAACTACATGTGGGGCACCGGGAAAAGGGCCCTGTGTCTTTTATCCTCTTTAATCCTTGTTTCAACCCGGTCATTCTTATTTGCCAGATAAGAGGATTGGCATCTCACGCAATTAAGAAACTTGCCCTGAGTTACACAGTCATTAAGTGACAGGGAGACGGTGTTGAGCCGACCTCACGACCCCCATCCCTCTCCTGCCCCCAAAGCTGCGTATCCGTCTCTCCGAGAGAGAGCTGAAATGGGTGTTTGTCCTGCGTGGCGGATGTTGTGGGCCCGGCCGACATCCCCGTGGTCCCCTGGGGGTGGCCAGGCCTCAGTGGACAGTTTCTGTTCACTCCAGTAGCTTCTGACCTCAAGCAGCTTCTCTCTCTTTGCTCGAGAGCTTCCTTGGCCTGGACGGAGCCAGCGCTGCCAAGGACAGCCCTCAAACAACCGACGTGAAAGATCCCTTGGCAGGATGATCCCATGGAATGTTCTACTCAATTTCTCAGGGGGTCCCCGGAAGATGGCGCACACTGCCCTGTGCTGGCTGCTCGCCCCTTCATGCACCCTCTGATGGCCTTCCTGTCACCCTGTGTCGATTCTCCAACCCTCATGGTGCTTCTTGGGATCAGTTTCTGGTTAATTCACCTGCCACCAAAACCATTTCTCAGGGTATGTTTTGGGGGGAACCAAACTAAAACAGGTCATTTTTCAATGACCATCTGATAGGCCCCAGATCTGGCAGAAAACATTTTGGGAACACACAGTTATCAGCTTCCACACCCTCCTTTTTGTAGGGAAGCAAACTGATTTCCAGAGAGGAAATGACAAGTGATGAATGAACGATGAATTAACGAATGAATTAATACTGAGAAGCAGTATCTCAGGCCTGCTTCTCCGTGTCCAGGGTGCTTTCGGTCACCCCGCATGGCCAACCCCTGCCTTCTGTCTTGGGAGACATGGTCCCATCCTTATTGTTTTCACTGGACACCCCCTTACCCACCAGGCATTTGAGATCTACAGAGCTTCCAAATGTTTGAGCTTCCAGATTGTGGTTCAGGGCCCAGGGAGGAAAGAGAAATAACAAGGTGGGTGCGGTGTGTGAATTAGAATGAGTTCTAGGTGGCCCTGCCATCATCTGACAGGGAGAATTTGCATCTATGGAGTAATGGCAATGCCTACGGTGTCCAAACACTGTAGCGTTACTACCTACAATGCTAACTGTATAAACAAGGAAGAGGAGGCAGAGAGAGGTAAAGCGACGTTTCTATAAGCAAACAGCTGATAACTAGAAAGGCTAAGATTCAAACGCTGGCTCTCCTGCCCCTGAGTCCGCACCCCTAATCACAGTGCTCTCTCCACAGAGGGTGGTGGAATGAACAGGGAAGCGTGGAGTTGCATAGGGCTCACTTCAGAAGTTAGAGAAGGATGTGACGAGAACAGGCTGGAATACAGGGTGACACCAGCGTGCTCAAGAGGAAGAGAGAGAGCGAGCAAATGCCATTCATGGCAGTGGGAACTGAAGACTGGTCTGCGCTCAGTAAAGCCGCCACCAAGACCACAAAGGAAGACCCCTGGTTGAAAAGTTAAGGTTCTCAAACAGCCGGCCCAGGTAGCCTGTGGTCAAGGACGCTCCAGGATCCCTGCCCGTTGACCCCCGGTGACTAAGGGACTTGCTTCTTCTCTATCGTTATTGTTTGGCCTGTGCAATCTCTTCAAGCTTGGAGGAAGAACAGGGAGGTGGCCAGCGTGACTTTGGAAAATCACATCCTTTCAGAAGGTGGTGTGGTGGTATTATGTAGTTCACTTGCTTATACATTCATTCATTTATTTAGTGACCACCTATTATGTACTGGGAACAGTGCTAATTGCTATTACAAAATGGTGAAATAAAACAAAAACAGACAAACAAACAAAAATACAGTCCCTGCATAGAGTTGACCCACACAGAGTTTTCAACACTGAGACAGAATGCCAGCCACACACGTAACTTATTCTTCTAATAGCCACATAAAATAGTGAAAATAAATAGGTGAAATTAACTTAATGGTATAATTTACTCAATCCAATATGTTTATATATTAGCATTTCAACAGGTAACTGATATAAAAATGACTAACGAGCTATTTTACATCCTTTTTTTATGGTCTAAGCCTTTAAAACAGCATGCATTTCATAGTCACAACAGACTTCACCTGAGACCAACCGTATTTTGAGCTCTCAGTAGCCACGTGTGACAGATGGCCACCACCCTGGAATGTGAAGGTCAGATCGGGAAGGTGGTAGAGAAGTGGTGTCATAAGATGAGATAAGGGAAAAAGACCGTTACGAGATGAATGGAAAAGCAGAAAATTGAGAACCCACAGAAATGAGCTTGCCTCTTAGCTCCCCCACCAACTGCCTGGGTGAGTCCATGAAAATCAATTTGTCTCCCTGGGTCTCAATATCCTTATTTGTAAAATAGCATAAAGGAGAGAGAGTATGTATATCAAGGTGGCAGAGACAAACCAGTAAGGAGAAATCAGGGTACTACTTCACAGCTAGCATCAAACGAACCCCCAGATGAAATATAAACTACACCATGAGGATGTGAAACATAAATGTCTGTGCTGCGAGACTACCCTCCAACTACATCTCTGTGACAGGGAAGACTTTGCAAACTTTAAAGTTTTTAAAGGAGTCTCAAATGAAATAAATCTAAGAGATATGACTAAAATGCTATGCGATGATACTAAAATTAAGAAAATAAACCCTAGAATTGAAAAAAGAGTCTGGGGGACGGTCCCAACTATGCCCTTCAGTGACTGGATTCTTTACTCTGCACTGAGCCCATGAAAACTGGTAAGAAAAATAGTATATCGAGGCCACAAATATCAATGAACAAAGCAGAAATGAGCCCTTTCCAAAACCGTTGAAGCTTACCAACAATTGGCTAAGGTTAAGAAGCACCTATTTCCTCCCATGGGATTAACATTTAAAGATAAGAATTCACAATGCTTCCTAGGGTGCCACCCATAATATCTAGAATCGAGAAGGAAGGCGAATATGAGAAGGGAGAACCACTCTCATTGTGAAATCACATCCTGATCATTTAAATTCAGCCCCCCCGCACTAGATGACGGGTGTGAGCTAACCCTTTGTACCCTGTATGATGCCAGGTAAGCACAGGGGGTCTCTGAGAGACCGTGGCCAAAAGGCACTAGCCAGGCAGGCAGCTCTGCCTGGGGTTCCACCGTGAACCCCACTTCGTTCCCTAGATCCACCGGCAAGGCACTCCTGCATTCCCGTTGTATTAGGCACAGAGACTGAGTTGAAGAAGACAACTCAGATCCACCTGGAAAGGCCTAGTGGCTATTGAGGGAAGCCAGTGGCAAAAGGCAGAACGAGGGGCTATTTTAGGAAGGCTAAGAAGCGTCTTGTCTAGGTTCCCCTCCGAACACCCAAGTTCCCCTGATGTTGGGAGACCCAAAAGCACAGACCAAGTGCCTGTTTACACCCCTTGGTGGGTGGAGGCCAGAGCAGCAGGAGCGGCGAAGAGAGTGTGACCCGAGGTGCCGTGTCAGCCGGCCCCGTTCCCGTGTGGGGCAGGGCACAGCCCCCGCTGAGTCAGAGGCCCTGCGCTCGGGCTCGCCCATTGCCGTCCGCTCCCGGGGTATTTTCTTAGCCGTTTGGAAGCCCCACTCTCCTGACCTAGAAAAAGGACTCAAATCCACATAGCGGGGACCCGCGGAGATGGGGAGCCCATGGGGATGCTCCCAGGACCATGACAAGCTTACAATGACCCTTGAGGACATTCCCAACCTTCCGTGTGGCCACAGGGCTGGCTGCAGAAGGGGCTCCTTCGTTACCCCACAGACCATGGCACCAACGTGGAAACTGATACATTATCGAAATGAGCCACAGACGAGCCAGGAGACCACATGGTGTCTAAAGAGGGAGGTGGTTCATTTCCCCACAACAGCTGCCGATGCAATGAAGAATACACGTTACTGGGAAGAGGCATTCACAGGGTGCAGCTAAGGAAAGAGGGCGATAGCCACCCAAGTGCGTGTTTTCTGCATGTATCTATTTGCACCCGTCCCCGCACGGAAGCATTGTCACAGGCAGCTAGATCTTATTTCTGGGTGCTGACATCGCAGGTGATTAATGCCTCCCCTTGCTTACCTATATGCTCTAAGGGTTCTGTAATGAACATAAATGACTTCTGTAATAAGAAAAACAATGAAGGATATTTTTAAAATAAACAAATGGGCGCGTCAAATCAGCAGGCTCGAGTTAATGCTAAAATAATAAGAGCTGTCATTCAGGAGTGATTTCTCCGTGCTCCCTGGCAGGCCAAGAGCTGTGGGCAGCTTTGCTTTGGCTCACAACTGCCCCGCGGGGTGGGCGTGGCTGGTCCTAGGTGAGAGCGCAGGGACTAAGCCCAGGAGAGCTGAAGTGGCCCGCCCAAGGCCACACACAGCTGGCGACCAGCGTGGGGAGTCCTGTCAGCCCCTGCTGGTGTCAAAGCGTCCTCTCCCGACTGCTCCCTGAGACTGGTGAAAGTGTGACGCCTCTGTCGTGGTCCGTTCAGGCTGCTGCAACAAAATGCCACGGCCGTGGGGCTGATGAACAGCGGAACCTTATTTCTCTCAGTTCCCAAGGCTGGAAGTCCAAGATCAAGGTGCGGGTAGATTGGGTGTCTGGTGGGGGAGGACTCGCTTCCGGGTTTGCAGACTGTCCTTTCCTGTGTCCTGACAGGGCAGAAGGGCTGCGGGATCTCGCTGGGCTCGCTCTCAGGGACACTAATCCCCTAATCCTGTTCAAGAGGGCGCCACCCTTGTGATTTAACCTCCTCCCAGAGGCCCCAACCCTTAATCCTATCACATCGGGGAACAAGTTTCAACGTACAAATTTGGGGGTACACAAAGAGCCCCCGCTTTGTCATGCTGGGTTGCAGGGCTCCGAGCATCCCTCAGACTTGTTGCGGCCCAGCTTCCCGGTTAGACAGAGCGGGGTGAGACAGCGACCGCCTCCTCATCGCCGCAAACAGGGCCCTGGTCTGAGCGGCCTGCACGCCGCCCATGCGCTGGCGGACGGCACCGCCCTCCCAGCACGGGCACTGGTCCCTGCGTCTGGCAGGTGAGAAAGGTGAGCCCCAGGGAGATTGCCCCCTGTCCTGGGCTGAAGAGTGTCCTCCAAAATCCCTGTCCAGCCAGGGTGTCAGAATGTGACTTTATTTGGACACAGAGTATTTGTAGATATAATTGGTTATGAAGGGGTCATCCTGGATTAGGGTGAGCCCTCAGCCCGATGGCTGGTGTCCTTCAGAAGGCCTTGCGAGGACACAGGGACACACAGACAGGGAAGAGGACATCCCAAACAGAGTGTGAGATGAAGCCAGACCTTGGGGCGGGGTGGGGGGAGTGCCTCTCTAAGCCACAGAACGCCACGGTCGTCGGCAGCCGCGGGAAGCTGGACGAGGCAGGGAGGAACCTTCCTCTAGTCTAAAGCCTTCAGAGACACCTTGGTTTCAGGCCTCCAGTCAGACATGCAAGACAACACGTTTCCATTGTTTTAAGCCACGAAGTGTGTGGTAATTTCTTACCGCAGCCATGGAAAAGTAATACACCCCTCTTGGCCAAAGACACATGGCCCGCGGGCCACAAAGCTGGGACTGACGCTCAGGTCCTCCTGCTCCGGAGCCTGGCCCTTCCACCACCGCCTTTTGTCATTACCACATGCGGCGCGTGGGGACATTAAAGGGCTTCAACAGGGTAGAGCGCCTGGCCCAGCGCCTGCCACAGTGTAAGCACCCACAAGCGGTGACTATTATTAGTCTTTAATGATGTGGAAAGGCTCCTGGCCTCATTTTAAGGGAAAATGAGCATGATTTAAAATTGCGTGTAGGGTAGGACCGCGCCAGGATTCACGCGGCATAGGAAACGGATCGAGGAGAACCCCAGGGCTTGCCTGCGGGCCATGGGCTAACCGACCATCTCCCCCCCCCCCCCCCCCGTCTTGGTATTTTACTGTTCAGGTTCTGTCTTCTTGCTCAGCTCGGTGAGTATGCAGTGCCTTTTGATGTGATTTGATGGCTCTTTTAAACTCCAAAAGTAATGTAAAAGCAAGTAACAAGCCTTCTAATCCAGCAACAGCCGTGAATATCGCACGCCCACCCAGTCGATTGCACCCCCCTGCTTTCCCTTTTCAGTCGGAGCCAAGGAGCAGGGAGGCCACTCATTGGCGGGCGGGAGTGCCTGCAGCTCTGCCTGCAGGGCTGGGCTGGCGGGGGCAGCACCCGCCCCCCAGGGAGTCTCTGTCACTCGCTCTCAGGGACAGTGCCCACGGGGACAAGGGGCCCTGGCTCCAGGGACTGAGGACATCTTCCGCTTACTGGGACTCGGCTGACACAGCGAGTGGCTCCTGAGGGCCATCAGCACACGGTCCTCCAGCCCACACGTGATCAGGACGCCGCTGCTCCGTGCCAGGACCCCCTGGGGAGCAATGTCAGGGACAGACAGGCTCCAATCCCTGCCCTTTTGGAACTTACATTCTTGTCAGGGAGTCAGAAAACAAATGACTAAGTAGAGATTCTATATAATAGCCATACATGCAAGGAAGGAAAAAGATGGTGTGGTAAGTTAAGACAATGTCCCCCAAAAGTTCACATCCACCTGAAGCCTCAGGATGTGTGTGTGTGTTACACTCAGCACCTCTCAGCACACAGCGGCCACATGGCTCGTGCTCAGCAACCCCGTGTGGCTGTCTTGAAGGAGGGCAGGTCTGGAGTGTTGTACAACTGTTTTAAATCTACTTTGTCAAAACCTTGGAGCTCTGATTTCACTCATGTAATTTATGGAAAAGATCTGCCTGGTAGCCTAATTAGCAAAACTAGTCCTTATTTCAAACCGTGCAGCCAGTTCCAACTTACTGCCTGATGGGAAAGTCTGACTTTATTTTAAAATTCAAATAGATGTATTGATGCACAAGCGCTCATTCCTGAAATCAAATTCTGAGATGGAAAATTGGATATGTGGATGAAGAGGTGGATGGGTGGATGAATGAATAAAAGGTGAGTAGAGAGAAGATAGGTAGATGGATGGATGGGTGATAATATAGATGTGTAGCTAGATAGAAGATAAATAGATAAAAGATACAGAGACAGAAACTGAGCCTTGCCCTTGTATGTGTGTGCTGGCTAGATGAAATGAGTATTTCTCCCAGAAGCCCCTTTGCTTGGTACTCCCCAAATTCCTCTGTGAGTTCGAGGCCCCAGAGGCCAGGGCCAGGATGAAGGGGAAGGACAGCTTTCTTTTGTGAAGTGGTAACAAAAGTACAGTGAAGGGTCCTCCCTCAGGATGCTCTGCCAGGCCGGTGGGGGGGGTTTTCTCTTTGCACCTGGTACCTTGTGGACACAAGATGGCCACCATGTGTGCCCTGCAGGCAGGACCTCAGTGACAAGGGTAGGAAGAAGGGGACGGAGCAGAGTGGCAAGTTACCTTGTTAAGATTTTGCTCTTTTACCTGAGAATGAAGCCCCCCCAGGTCCCGCTGCCAACATCTGATTGATTCTATCCATGTGACTTAGACACTCCTCGCTTCCAGGGAAGCTGGGAAATAAAGCATTTAACTTTCCAGCCTCTGTAAGAGAAGGCCAAGTGAGAAGGTGGCTGGAATGTTGGTGTGTGAGCTAGTCTGTGGGGTCTGCCAGGCGTAAATTCCACAGACTGGGGCTGATGGATCCCTGGGAGCTCCCGGCGGGGGAGAGAGGTACAAAGGGCCCAAATATAGGACACCAAGTGACGGCTGGAAAAGGGAAGGGCAGAGCAAACAGGGACTTGGCAGAGTGTCAAGTGGAGCTGGGTCAGGGCTGGGCAAAGCTCAGACCTCTGATCAGAGTTGGCTGGAGGGTGAGCACCACACTAACCGCCTCCAGCTCAAGGCAGCCCGGACCCAGGTGGCCAAGCCTGAGACTGGGAGAGGCTCCCAAGGCAGGGACCACAATGCAGCCTTGAGAGCAGTTACATTTTAGTTCTTGTTAGACGTAGAAAACAACCTTTATGAAACATTTTTTAAAAGACAGCAAGAAAACGAATGCAAAAATGAAAATCACCTTGTCTTCAGCGCTAATAATTTAGTGTCTTTTTATCCACTTTTTTATTTTATCTGATAAAATAGCCTTGTTTCGGTTACAGTGGTCAGCGGCTTGCGTGACCGAGGGCTCCAGGGACGGAGGTCTCCGTGGGCCCACCTGGTTCCGCGGTGACAGGACCCTGTCACCTTTTTTTCTCTCAGCATCACCAAGCGCTGCTGTGCCTCTTCCTCGGACCTGAGCTTTTCAAGGTGCGTCCTGTACATACAACTATGACCCCAAATGAAGAGAGCCTTGCCCAAGGGTGTCCCCACAAGCCTCTCGTTGGCCCGGGCGGGACACACCCTCGGGGGAGCTACGCAGGATCATTGACAAGACAGGCACGGTGGCTCGCCGTCTCTTTAAAATTACAGTTCAACTAAACACATGGTAATGTGTCTTGGGCGAATGAATGAGTCTCTGAGGGAGCTTGGTTCACCCACAATCTCGCTTCACCCCCTGCATCAGCCTTACGTGAACTCAAGACAGAGGATGACATTATGTGCCTTTTACAGATGAGAGACCTGAGCCTAGAGGATTGAAATGACTAGACCCGGAGGTTTCTGAATCCTTTCCCTGGGTTAATTCCGATAGTTCTCACCAAAATAAGTGCACGTAGGCGGAACCGGGAACCGAGCTTGGCGTGGAACGGCATCAGGAAAGAACACGCGTTGGCCGTTGTTAACTTCACTGCTACTGTCTGTGATAACCGCTGTCCAGTCGCCTCTGACCCACTTCGTGAAGCACGTGTGACGTCGCATCGCTGCCAGTGGGCCTCAGGTGCCACGGTGGGGGGTCTAGTGCAGAAGGCTGGCATTTCAGCCCCTCGGCTCACCTTGCGAGGTGCCTGGGGGAAGGCATCTCTGTCTATTTCATTGTCATTCTGGAGACAAAAGAGGTCCACGCTAAGCAGTTCTGCATCCGGGTCAGCCCAGGTCTGGACATGGGACACCCACTGAGAGAACTCAATCTTCAAACCATGGAGAGGTTTTTTTTTAAAGGAAGCTTTATTTTCTAAAACTATAAGCAATACATGCTCATTGCAGAATTTTTGGGAGATCCATGAAAATATGGAAAAGGGGCTAGATTCCATGTGTAAGCCTCCCTCCCGGAGACAACCACGGTGACGTTTTATTTGATCTCCTCAGTGTTCATCGTATTTTTTCCTATGCTATGTCAATACTTTTTAATTTTCTCTTCCTAAAATTCTTTTATGAGTGAATCACACTTTTACTGCCTCATTTAAATATTTTCCGGCTCTCTGGAAATGTGCGATTATTCAGTCTTATAAGACACTAAGCACATCCAGGAAGCGTCCTATGACACCTTACCATGGAACACTCCATAATTTCTCATGCATTTTTCTGCGCCAGGTTTATTATTATTTCATAGGGCACGAAGACTTAAAATGTAAACCTTTCACAGTTTCCCCCCTTACGTAATTAGAAATTCTGAAAAGCAGGCAACGGAGATCTGGAGCGAGGGATCCGGGCGTAGACACAGGCCAGCAGGCCCCGCGCAGCCTGCTCTGACTGTGCCTTCTGAATGCATGGTGCCCAGGGGTGTCAGAGCTGGAAATGAGTGTGGAAATAAGTCACCTCTTGTGCGGTGTGGGGGAAATGAGGTCCTGAGGGCGCATGTGCACAGCCCGTGCTGACACTTATCTCAGCGTCCTGTAATTTCTGGTCCGTACATCTGTTTCTTGCATTAGACGGAGATCTTTGGAGCAAGAACCCTATCTTATCCATCATGCGATCCCAGGGCTTTATGCAACGTCAGCCACGGAGAAGCTGCTCAAGCACTATTTGCTGAACTCCACTCAGGCTAGAGGCGTCGCCTTGGGTAGCCGATGAGCCTGGGGGCCTTAGGCGGAGGCCCCCGTTGTCCAGTGAATGTGTGATGGGTGAAGGAGTAGGAAAAAAATGAAAACGAGGGAGGGAGGAAAGGAACCTGTCCGACAACGTATGTCTAAGGAAAGAGCATGCAACCTCACAGTCAGAAGACCTGATCTATGCCACAGCTCTTCATTTCCTACATGTGACTGACCCCCGAGCCTCAGCTTCCTCGTCCTAACGTGGGGTCACAATGCCCTGTCCTCCGGCTGTTATGTGAATGACATGGGAGATTCCGTATCGATGCTCCCCACGCAGAGCTGGGCACACAGTAGAACCGTGTTTGGAGAATGATCGCTGGGCAGCATCGCAGGGGCTGGGCTGGCCCCAACCTCTCCTACAAGGCCCGAGCAGAGGACGGTCTTGTGGATCCCCCTGCAGACGAACAGCCCTAGAGAATCAGAGCCCCAGGGCAGGCGACGACAAGCTCTTTGACCTCGAGGCCATCCGACAGCCACGGTCTCCTGGTCTCCTCGCTCCACTCCCCACTGCGTGAGGTCCACCACCTGGTGGTCCAGGCGCACCTCTCTCCATGTCGTCCTCATGGCTGAGAGCCTTGAGAAGCAAGAAAAAGCCTCCTTGGCGAGGCCTGCAAGGAGCTAAGCCCGGCCATGCCCTCAGCATTCGCTCCTGCGTGCCAAGAAAACACAGCTGTCCGAAATCAGGAGCTCCTCACCGGGGGGTTTTCTCCACCTGCAATGTCCCCGCGCGCTTTCCAGCCCAGAGAACTCTACTAATGTGAGAGGGTCACTCACCTTCAAAGGCTCCGGAATGGCCCCTGCTGCCCACCCTATAATGCCTGCCAGGCTCCGTTCGGACAGCCCAACTCTGCAGAGCGTTTCTGCACCTGCCCGCCCCCTGGCTAATCACCCAAAGCAGATTCTGTCAGGCCTTTACTGACAGCCCCTCTGTCCTTGGCACAAAGCTTCCGCGACCTTGCCGTTCCTGGGCCGGCACTGGTGCGCGCGCCTGCCCCATCCCGCGGACTGTGAGCTCACGGGGGTGAGGACAGAGGGCTAGTCCCCTTCTCATCCTCCATGCATGTGGCCCGACCACACACAGTATGAGCTCAGAACCAGCAGAGGCCGCTGGCAGGGGGCAGGGTGTGAGTCGCTGAACAAGTTTGCTCGGGCGCATGTCCGTAGCATGAATTTATTCCCTGGTTCTCCCAGCACGGGCTCTACAGGTTTTAAGGCATTTTTTCAGCATCAGGCTAATCAATCCAGATCCCCCACAACCTAGGGGATCCTTTTCCTTAGGGCTTCATAAAAACATCAGAAGTTTAGTTGAGAATGAAGTAACCACACCAAAATGTGAGCTATGCCAAATTAACTCAAATCCAATAATACATTCAGCATGCAACCCATCCTGCAGTTTTATTTGTCTTAATTTCAAATCTCTTCTCATTAGAGACACTTCAGCCAGGTGTGGCTGTAGAAATAGCTTAATCTTTCTTTTCTCTGGCTTCCCCTTCTCTTTTATCTCCCTGATTCTGTGTTATTTTTCCTTCTTTTTATACCTCCCAGTGACCTTCAGAGGGGTAGCTGATTTCTTCATATGAGGAGTGAAATATTGGTTGGCCAGGAAATCTGTTGTGTTCTTTCCATAAACTAAAAGACAAGTTTGTTATTCTCACCAATAACCTTATTGATTTCAATATTTTGAGTATGTCAGCTGTCTCCTGCTATTGGCTTCCAGTGGAGAGAGGCCAGGGTGCTGCTAAACACCTTCCAATGCATATGATAAGCCCAACAGCAAAGGATTATTTGGCAAAATGTCAATAGTACCAAGAACCTTTGCAAATCACTTTTGACATGTTCTATTAGCCACAGCACCTTCTCCATACACTACACAAATCTTTTTTTTTTTTTGCATTTCAGTTGCGTTTTTACCCTTCTTGATATAATAAAGCATAATGCACTGAAAATGTTGCATGTTTTCTTCTATCTTGAATATTAAAATGGCTTCACAAAAATTTACCATTTTAACGAGTTTTTTTTTTTTTAATGCACACTGATATGACAGCTGTCACAATACAATTTAACAAAATTGTTCCAAATAAAATTAAGGACAACTAAGCACTACTAGAGCCATTGTATGGAAAAAACTTAATGGACTTTTTGACCAACCCAATATATATGCTGCAGAGGAGGCTGGCTCATACTTGCTCCGTGTTTAAAAATTAAGTGCAGCATCTTCATTAGTATCGAGCTGCTGTCCTTTCGATTGCTACTACTGTTCCTAACTGGCCATTGTACTGACCTGTGCAATGGTGTAGCCCAGGGAATAACATTCTCTTCTGACACCTGCAGTTGAAGGGACAGGCTAATAAGGCGGCATCTGGACACGGTGAGCATGAGAAGATTCTGAGGGTCCTGCAGGGAGATTTCTGTCGGGAATGGAAAATGCAGCTGAGGATACATTCCTTCATTTCCTCAGGCATCTAGTCAGCCTGTCTTCAGTACCAGTGAGCACCACTGACAAGCAGCTGCCAGATGTTCGGAGGAACAAACTACCAGCCAGCGTTCAAGCTGCTGGTACCAAACTGGAAAGTTCTGTTGCCAGTCGCAACCATGGTGAGGCTCCCAAGACATACCCCCAACGCCCAAATCCAACCTCCTTTAAAACTGGACGGGGGTGCCTATGCTTCTAGGGAGCATAGGCAGACACTTGTCCAGCACCCAGAACTCTGGCCTTCCTCCACTGGGTCCTAGGCAGGGCAAGGACTTAGGTCAGGCAAGAGAGGCACTCCCCTCCCATGTGAAATTAAACGGGGCTGTGAGAAAGTCAGTAATCAAGATCAACAATTTTCAGGCCCTGGCCGGGTAGCTCAGTTGGTTCGAGTGTTGTCCCGATACACCAAGGTTGCGGGTTCGATCCCTGGTCAGGGCACATACTAGAATCAACCAACGAGTGCGTAAATAAGTGGAACAACAAACTGATACTTCCCTCTCTCTCTCTTTCTAAAAAAAAAAAAAAAATAGTAAAGATCAGTAATTTCCAATATTCAAAAAAATCAAAATCAATGCAAAAACTTCATGATGAACAAAATCGCAGTCTCTTAAATGAAGACAGCATCTGACGGGGAGGTGTTAGGGTGCAGAGAGCGAGGCTGGCCACACGCAGGCGCAGAATCAGATTCTGTCTTTGCTAAACTTTTTGATCTTGGGTGTTTTGCATTTATTTTGATTTTTTTTTTAAATTGGGCAGTCAAATATTGATTTTGATGAATGAGTTTTGTGGAGCACCCTCGGATTTTGCACTAGTTGGGTCCCCGGGGCCCCGGTCCAGAGAGCGGGAGAGCCGGTGGGCCCCAGCCCTGACACCAGAGGGCGGCCTGGGCTCTGAGCCAGCCGGGCTGACAGCACTGAAGATGGAGCGAGAGAGAGAAGGTGCCCGTCCCTGAAAAGATGGACAGAGGCTGCCTGGACCAATGGACTTGGTCCCAAAGGGTACAGATGGCAGAAGGGATGAGATCTAACCCTAACGTCAGCGACAGCAGCCACTTGGAGGAAAGAGTTCCCCCTGGTAGGCGGGGAGTAGGGTGGGGCAGGAAATCGAGGGCCAATAACCACAGCACCTGCACAGCAGTTATGGAAGGAAATGTAAAAAGAGCTGGGGGTGATCTCCCAGCTTCCTGCAGAGAAGTCTTTCTCCAGGGGTCCCTGGGAGGCAGCAGCTGCCTTCCAGCCCCGCCGGAGGGCCAGAAAGCACAGCTGGCGGCCAGGTTCCCCGGTGCAGCCTGGGACCAGAGAGGGAAAGGGCCATACCAAATCCACGTTCACAGGGGCATGTGGCTTACAGACCATATCCCCGCCCCCCCCCCGCCCCCGTGTTCCTGGATCCAAGCCCCGCTGTAGAGCCAGGAGCTCACATCTGTTGTGTGGTTGCAGAACCAGGAGTGGAAAATTCTAGACTTGAGTCTCAGCCGGACCTGCCTGGTGTATTTCCCTCCTTAGCCAGGTCCCTTGATCTCCCAGTTTCCTCCCAAATTAGACCTTTCCCCCGCAAATTGGCCCTCGAGGCAGAAGCCGCGGCCCCCACGCAGCCACCCCAGTGGAGGCCCAGCGGCTCTCCCTTCCCCTTCACCGCACCCTGAGTGCCACCACTGGCCAGCTGCCCGCCAGAGGCCCTGCCTCCACCTGCCGGCGTTTCTGTTCTCCTTCCCTGCTCAAGCTGGACCGTGCAACAGCCTCCTGATTGCCCCCGGCCCTGGGACCTCCCTCCCTCAGGTACACACTGCACAGAGCTGACAGGAGCGACTTTCTAGAACTGTCCCCTCAGCTGTAAGCCTCCCGCCCACCAGGAGCCCCCTTCCTCTGTGACCTCCAGCTCAGGTGTCTCCCTTCCCTCCTCCCGGGTCAGTGGTAAGTGCTACCTCCAAGACAAGGCTTAAATCACTTAGAAAGTGCTCCACAAATGTAGTCGCTCAGGTTACCCCCACAAATCGTGTCCCCACGGCACAGCCCTCGTTCCGTCGCTCCCGTCCCCATGCATCATGTTTCCTGGTCACCCCGGAGCCTCTGTCTGCACTGTTCCCAGACACAGCAGGTCTGTGGGCACATCCCTCACCTCCTTACTCTGCTCCCCGTCCTGCAATTCAACTGGAGCCTTCCTTTCCAGAACATCCTTATTCTTCACCTGTAGCGCCAGCCACCTCCCTGGTTTTCTTGCCACCCAATTCCCTTTCATCAAGTAAGGCTTTTCATCTTTCTCCGACCTGGGAGGCTCCGCGTCAGACGGCCCGCGGAGCTCTCGTGCGCGTTTCCGGACTAGACCATGAGGCGTGCGAGGACAGAGACTTGCTCTCTCATTTATTTGTCTGTCTCCAATGTCCAGCATGGCGCCCGGTCCCCACGGCCTGCCGGGTGTACCCAGCGTGTCCTTTCTGTCCTGAGGGTTTGACAGCTGGCGTTGTTGACACTGGAGAGGCGGCCCTCCCTGGGCTGGCAGGTCCCTGGGGCTGGTCACGGCCTCTTGTGCCTGTGGCATGGAAACCAGCCCGCCTGGGGCCTCCCCGCTCACGACCCCCGCCCCGCAAAGGACTCTCACGCTCCCAGCCTCTATCCGCCTGCCTCGTCACCCCGGGGCCAGGTGCCAACCAGCAACGGTCCCTAGGCCCCCGAACCCACTGAGAGGATTCACACCAGCCAGTCCGCAGCCGGCTCACCCTGTCTCACCCATCCGTTCCCATGAAGACCACGGTGAAGGCCGTGCCCCCGCCTCCACGCCTGCTACCCCGAGGGACCCCGTGCTTCCCCCGTGGCCCGCCTCTCGGGAACCGAGAATACCAACCACCTGTGAACGACGGTCCTCCCCTGACCCGCGGCCTCACCCTACCTGAGTGATAATGAACGTGATACCTGCACTTTAAAGCATCAGGCTCTGCTGAGTTCCCTCCACAGCAAAGAGGGGTAATAACGGCACCACCTCGCAGGACGATATCGGTGGCTGAGCAAACGAGTGGAAGATGGTTGGAAACGCATGCAGTACTTTGTGAGGGTTATATCGGGTTTTTTCTTCTCGTCATTGCTGTCTGAGAGTGAAGGGCTCAGGTACGGCAGACAGGAGAGGAGAAGGGGAGGAAGGGGGAGGGGAGCCCCCTGCCCGCGGGGCGAGGCGGGGGCCTGAGGAGGCGCAGGGGAGGAGTGAGAAAGCCCGCATGGTGGCAGCGGAAGGTCTGTGAGCCTCTGTGACTAATGCCCAGTCTGAGTCTGTGTCCGTTCTCTGCTCTGATTGCATTGAGCCCTCACGTCCCTAACCTTCAGGAAGCTTAGTGCAAGGTGGGGAGTGATGAAGGCTCATTACTGGTTGTTATTAGTCACGGTTTTCTTCCGCCTCCACAGGAATGGGTTTGCTTTTGAGCAGGTCGTTAAGTGATGTTACTTCCTACTTCACTAGAAAAGACAATAGGGCCAGGCCCGGCGGTGCCTGGAGACTCACAGGCCCCAGCCTGCCCGGCTTCCGTCGGGGTAGCAAGGGTACCACTGCCAGGACAGGTTTATGAGACACCGCTCCAAGGGCATGAACCCACGAGCCGTGCAGCTGCCCCGACACACCCGCCGGGGTAAGCTTGCCTGCCTTTCCAGACTCCAAGGAAGACACACAGTGGCTTGCCACGGGCTGCTGCAAGCTGGGGAAGAGGCCATGCGACCTCGGCGGGGCCAGCCCGACGGGCCGATCGCAGCGCCCGCCCTCTGGGCTTGCTCCCGGCTGAGCACCCGGCAGACATCACACTGCATGTGCACGACGTCCTCCAGACCAGGGCTAGCCCGGCTCTGTGTATCCGATGGGAAAACCGGAGCTCAGAGAGCTGGAGCGGCTTCTCCAAGGTCAGCCGGCTGCTGAGGGGCCACGCCCGACCCCACAAGGTGGCAGACTCTCAGAGGAAAGTGCCAAGAGCTGCCCCTGCTCGGGGACCTTCCTGCTGGTGGCAGAGCAGTGCTTGTCCCCCCGGGGACAGAGTCCTTTCACACCAGGATTCAGTGGAGCCAGGGATGGGCCCATAATCTAGGTTATAATCCGGTTTCACAGGATTAAACATGTGGTACGTGGGGGAAAGTGGATCTACAGCCAAAGGTGTTTGAAAGTTTCCCCTTAGACCTGACGAATTATTGAGGCAATTCCCAGGCTTGCATCTGTGGATTCCCAGGGCCTCAGTTCTGCCCCATCGCCCCGTCTTGGGTTTTAAAATCCCTCCCCGTTTTATAAGGGAGGACACTGATGTATCGAGTACCTATGACGTGTCAAGAACAATCTCTCTGCCCGCTGGTTGAATTTCCAGTGGTTTGTAGGCGAAGTGTAACACCCGCGCTGTGTCAGACGGCTAACGATCCAGGCAGGGCTCACACCGAGCTCTGCCTGACGCCGCAGCGCGTGTCCTCTCCCGCACGCCATCTCAGCCAGGACCTTCCGCGAGGAGACCCTGCCCGCTCACTGTGCCTCGCGATGCGGTTTAGGAATGGGCATCGATTCCTCTCTCTGCCCACCACAGTGTGAGTGTGGTGAGCACGCTTGGATAGTTTAGAACAAACATCACCCAGCATCTTGAGATCTGTGACTTCTCCCACTTCTGCAGACGGTGTAGGTTCGTCACCAAATACCTGCACACCCGATTTGATATGTGCTAGCCTGTGAGAATGTGTCTCCCAGAGACATGTACACTGCTCCCTTTGTGTAGTTATTTGGTTGATCCTACAGATCTGGGGTGGGCCCCTGAGCGAGCCTGAGAGCAAAGCCACCACACACTCTCCGTGGCCACTGTGCGGGTCCTGGGCCTGCAGGGGTCGAAAAAGGTCTTGCTACCCTTTCCTCCACAGCCATCCCTCCCCTGGCGGACACACGGGTGCACAGTCCTGAAGGAAAGGAGGACAATGGAATTAAGGAAGAGTTTAAAAAAAGCAACAACCCAGAGAGCAATTTTTGTATCTCTGCACCCCACTTTTCTTATAAAGCTCCAGGATTGTCAAAATTAAGGTGAGAATAAACTTTGTTCATTTTGCCCCTCATCCAACCCCACCTCCTCAGAGAAGGGTCTCTTAGGGCCCCAACAAAAAGGGGTTTATTTACAGCATAAAGCCGGGTGATGAGGAGTCAAGATTCTGGGGTCAGATGTGGAGCACAGGGCAGGAGATGGGTTGCAGGGCCAGCATGACGTGAACTGGCACGTGACCTTGAATGAGACACACTTACACTCACAGAGGGTCCATGGTCCCATCTGTACAAGCGGCTCCATCGAGGCATTGAGCGTGACATTCTTACTCTATTGCATCAAGTCTAAGATGAGCTTTCTTTTTTTTTTTTAACGTTTTAAGATCTCCAATAATAAGATGAGTCTTAAATCCCCGGCATCTCAGACTGAGTAAAATGCAGCGCTGAAGGAAGAATGCATGCCCAGGACAACGGAGGCAGCAGGGCCCCCAGCCCCGGCGCTTCGGAGCTGGGTGCTGACTGACTTTGGACCCTCACGTGGTGTCTGATATCTCACCCGGCAAAATTCCTATAAAATCTGCTTGAAAAAAACTATGAAAAGGAATAAACATGGGGCAAGGGTTTATGCCATAGACAGGCTTTCTGTCCTCATGCGTATCTGAACAATGCTCCAGAATTTTCTTTACCAGAACCCTTCAAGGGCACTATGCATGCCCCTCTTTACCGATGAGAAAACAGAGACCTAAGCAGCTGTGTGACCTACGTGAGCTCTCGAAGCTACAAAGTAGCTGAAGGAGGCTGGCGATGCGAACCTTCCGGGCGTGCAGCAAACTAGAAGGCACCGACGTGACCGATCCCAGCCTGGTCCCCCCAGGTCTTCCATGGGAATAAGGCAGGGTAGAACTCCAAGAGCTGATCGCTTTTATTTCTATTTTGGCTTCTGCATAATATTTTGTTCTGGGAGGAAAGGGTTCAGCAGCTAAAAATTCAACAAACCCACAATGAAAGGAATAAATGCCTAAGTGTCCTGCCACCACCTGCGCCCGGCCTTCCCGCCTCACGGGAGAGCAAGGCGAGACACGGGGGGCGCTGCTGGCTGGGCCTCCGTGGGTTGAGGCCACAGAAAGCACTGGAAGTGAGGTGTCCCCGCTGCTGCCTCTGCAGTGCCCACGCCACCTGTTCAGGCCGCTCCATAGAGTATCCTCATCTTGAGTGTGATTTGGGGAAATTAAGCCATTTTAAAACACACAGTTGACTGGGCTCACTGTGTCCCCATCCAAAACATCCACAAAGACAACTGAAAATGCCAAACTCATGACGTCTCTAGCAAGAAGACAACTGAAAATACCAAACTCATGACGTCTCCAGCTGGCCCCATCTTTGAGTGGCTGTGTGCCATTTAGCACATGGGCTGCATGACTAAGCAGTGGAATGCTAATAAAACGTGAACAATAAATTGCATTTTAAAAGCATCAAGGGACACTACGATTGCTCTTTTAAGAAACCCTGGAGGAATAGTTTGATAGAGTAAGAAGGAAAAAAAAAAAAGCATTTAACAATGGAATAAAAATCAGTCATTTGAGTCTTATAAATCCAGACTGTGGTATACGGCGCTTCCTGAGAGCATATTGCTTTTTATAGGTGCAGCATATGCCCGAGCCTCGCAGATAAATCAGCTACATAACTATGGCTGAGAAGTGAGGCTGCCCCCGTTACCAAGCCCCTCCTACCGAGCTGGGCACAGCCACGTGGTTTAAGATCTGCCAATCAGATGAGTCTTTCTTATGTGACTTTGATTTAGAAGTGAGTTATCTGGAGAAGAGAAGATGTGATGGATCTGTTTTTCTACCAATGGTTCGGGCGGATGCAAGCGGGCAGCAGGTCTCTTGGCGAGCGGGCCGTGCCATGCGGCTCTGGGCATTGTCCCCGTGACGCGGGCTTAGAGAAACAACAGGAAGGGATACCACCGTGCTGCGCCATCCAGGGAGAACAGGGATTTCGAACCGTTTTCACCCCCTGGCCCACATAAATTAATTACTGATATTCTGTGGCACACCAAAAAATATATTTTTTTTGCCAATCTGACAAAATATAGGCATAATTTTGATTCATTCATGCCAGATGAGTACTGTTGGTTGGTGTCATTTTTTTTTATTTGACAATCTAAGGGAAAAGAGGCCAGTGCCCCTGACTAACTGGTCAGCTATCACCTGTCTTACATGTCCTTGCGGCACATTGGGTGAAACTCGCTGATAAGAGAATGACAGGGACAATGGCCCCACAGCTGCGTAAACATCGGTCTTTTCTAAAGTCTACTTCTCTCTTCCTGGGGCATCTGCTCTGGGTCAGTTTCCTGTCTTTATATCCCCTCCCAGCTGTGAACCAGGGGGTCGGCCACTGTAGACTGACACCTGCTTTGGACAAAAAGCAGGACAAAGAGAACAAGTTCAGTTCTCCTCTAACATTTTAAAAGTGAATATTTCAGGAGTCACGTAATGAATAGGATGTGGTATTTTGAACATATTTCATGCTCAGAAAAAAGGCGAATGTTTGTGTAAAACATTCATCACCCACCACTCCCGCATGAGAACATTTGACCTTCAGAGCCGAGGGTGGGCTGACATGCTACCCGCGTTAAGGCAGAGTCAGAGTTGACGTCATAGTGCCAGTGACTTGTGGGGAGCCCTGGCGAGCTGTCGCTGTGCTAGGTAAGCACTTAGGGTGGAGGGTTCTGTTCATTCACACAACAGTGCTGGGGAAGTGGATGTGACGAGACTCCCCGGTTTGTGAATGAAGAATGGAGCACACACGGTGGAAGGACCTGCCTAAGGTCAAGGAGCAGAGCTGGGGTCCACCCCCGACGTGGGCCCTCCCCAGCTCACACTGCGCTGGATCCCGGACAGGGAGAGGCTGGGACGGGCCTCACGGGCCAGGCTCCGGGACATCTGTTCCAAGGGCTCCAGCTGCTGCTTCCCGCCCCTTCCACCTGGTTAACCCTCTTGGGCTTGACCCCAGACTGTCCAGATTGAGTCAGTAGGCTGACCTTTTGGCTCAACTCCTCACAGGCCACATGGCCCAATTGCCTTGGGACAGTTAGTAGCTACTGTGGAAGATGTGCAGATTCAGGATCGAAACGAGAGGTGGGTGCTAATCCCAGCACCGCCGCGGGCCTGCTGTGTGACTAGCTGGCAAGTCACCTGCCACCTAGAGCCTCAGTCTCCTCATTTGCAAAAAAAAAAAGAAAGAAAGAAAGAAAAGGTAGGGGGTAAGGTCACCTTGATATAAGGATTAAATTAGACCAGGTGCATATAACTCCAGGTCAGTATCTGACACATAAGAGAAGCCTAACATTGGATGGCTACTATATTCTTTTGCCCTATTACCTTGTTGTTGTTGGTTGTTCGGGGCAGTAGCGGCTGAGAAGAGCACTCCTCAGGGGAGCCCTCGACTCCCAGCAACGCAGAGACTCTGTGACTATCTGCAGTAAGACCAATGGCTCGCACATGACGTACCCCAACTCTTCTTCTCCCTGAGAGCGGGGCCTCTGCCCGCCCCTCAGGCCCCTCCCACGATGCTGCTGGGTCGCACACAACAGGTGCTCAGCGCAGGTCCTCCTCAGAAAGAGGCCCTGAAGTCAGAGCTGCAGACGCAGTGGGTCCCAGTGGGACTGTGGGCCCCTCAGCCTCTGGCTCAGCGGGGGGCGGGATTCCGGCACCTGGCCCTTTCACTGAACTCTCCATGGTCTCCTTGGCTTCAGCTCCTCTGCAGCATCTGGCTTCCATCACTGAGCAGATGACACTGGGTCCCAAGTTCCTTGACCTCCCAAGGACGCCGAACATCCACTGAACTTACCGGAACTGCGCTTTCCAAGCCAGAGGAAGGAACGTGCCAATTGCGGGGTGGGGGGAGTGGGAAAGCAGCCATGACCCAGCAGGAGGTCGGAGATCAAGGGGAGGCCTCGGCGTGGCGTCTGGGCCTAGTCCTGCCTGCAAGAAGGCTTGGGGCCTCTCGGGCTAACTCAGCTGTCCTGAAAGGGTTCCAAAGGCCCCCACGCCCACCTCCTGCCTCCACCCCAGGCTCCCTACAAGGGGCTGAGCCAGCATCAAACAAGTTACACGTGCAAATCTTGAAAACAGAAGAGCCCTCGATGAGAGACAGTGGTTTCTTTATCATCACCGTCATCATTGTTAGGAAAGAATGTCTGAGCGCTTGTGGCGCTGTCTCCAGGGGCTTAAAGCCACGCCAGCATTGCCACCATAGGGGGACGGAGGAGACAGCGGCTGGGCTCACCCTGGACCAGACCCCTAGCTCCATGCTTTGAAGCATCGTCTGTTTAATGATCTAAAACGCGCTCCAAGTCCCATGTTTCTCTTCTGAGCTTAGAGATGAAGAGATCGAAACCCACAGAGACCAGGGTGCTGGCCAGGACCTCAGACCTTCCCGTAGCTGAGCCGAACTGAAGCCAGTGTTGGGTGTAGCTGCAGTGTGGGGTGGCTCCAAAGCCCACTGATTTTCGGCCCCCCGTGCTGGGTTCTCAGGGGAAGACCCTCAGGAAAACCCCACCCCACCGCACCCCAAGCCCAGGTTCCTTTCCCACCACCCTCTTCCCTGAAAGACCCTCTCTGAGGGCGCCCCCACCCGCAGTCTGCGCTCCCATAGCTGTCTGTCCTGCTGTCCCATTGTCCCGACAGCACTGCAGTCGCAGTCGCAGCCTTCCTCTTCCACACCGTGAGCTTCTGGGCCCTTTCTCCGTGTCTCTTCAAACTTCAGTCTCTTGCATGGCCCGCATCTGAGACATGCCCATGGACGATATGAATGTGTCCACTCCGCGTGCATGACTGTGGCGGTCTCCAAGGTGTGTTTCAGGAGGCAAGCGGGATGTTACCAAGGAAGGAGGGACACTAGAAAACATGCCGCCCGCGTAGGCAGTGATTTTGGCTGCTTTGTGCACCACCTGTCTCCACGGCCTAGAACGGCAACTGGAACGTACTTGGCACTTGGTGTTTGCCGAATGAATGGCGGGAGGCTCCCTTCTGCCTTGCTAGATACTCCTTTGTAAGGGAGACTAGCAGCAGGGCTGCCTGTCACTGAGTGGTCTGAACCCGCATCGGATCCCGGCCACCCCCAGGAGAAGCTCGGAGCCGCAGACTTTCCTGAGAGGCCGAGGTGTCCTCCAGACGAGGATCTGTTCCCACAGCCTCGGCTGCGTTTGTACCGCTCCTGCATTCTCTGTGAAATTCCCAAGTAGTGGGCTTCGGCACAGAATTCCAGCGGAGGTGCCCTCTCTCCATCTGTGTTCAGCAAACACAGGCTGACTTGGGTCCGAACCATGGGCACCGTGTGTGGGGCACAGAGACGGGGCGTGGTGGGGAGGGAACGCAGGGAGTGGCCACCCGTGAACGAAACGTGGTGGTTACCAGTGTACGAAATGAAAGTTCCCGAATCCTGATTTGGCTCAGATGCCCCTTAAGCCAAACCCCAGGGAACATCTTGTTTCTCAAACCAGGCAAGAGAGGCATTTTCTGCTTTTTGGAACCCAAAATGCTCTCCAGTGCAGGGAATGCTTCTAAAATGAAATGAGACCAACTGGTATTGTCTGCTTCTTTCTGTCTTTGTTCTTGACTTGCTCCCCAAGATACAAACCCTGAGAGATTCCCCAGGCGTGAGCCCACCCTGTGCAAGGGGAGGGCAGACGCCTGCACTTACAGTTCCCCAAATAGGAAAGTGTTTCCTACAAAAGAACGAAGTTGGCTGTCAGCGAAACTGGGAGTCAAAACGAAACTCTTGGGTGGGCCAAAAAGCCCCTTATGTTTTTTCCTGTAAAATAAAAGACACATTTTTCATTTTCACCAATAACTGTATTGATGTGGATATTCTGAGTGTGTCGGCTGTCTCCTGCTATTGGCCTCCAGTGGGGAGAGGCCAGGGTGCTGCTAAACACCTTCCAATGCATATAAGCCCCACAGCAAAGGATTATTTGGCCAAAATGTCAGTAGTACCAAGAAACTTCGCAAGCCACTTCTGACACATTCGATCAGGCACAGTACCTTCTCCATATACTGCACACATCTTTTTTTCTCTTTCAGTTGCGTTTTTGCCTTGAAATAATAAAGCATAATATGCCAAAAATGTTGCGTATTTTCTTCCATCTTCAATATTAAAATGGCTGCACAAAAATCCACCAAGTTTGATTTTGTTTTTAAAACTACACCCTGATATGACAGCTGTCACAATACAGTCTAACAAAATTGTTTTGAATGAAGTAAAAGACAGCTAAGCATGACCAGAGCCCTGGCAGGGAAAGAACACAGTAGACCTTTTGGCCCACCCAGTTCAATAAAGCTGGGTATCTGGTTCTAATTCCTGACCCTCCCAAACTGCCCTCACCTGGAATTAGGTGGAGCTAGTCTTTGCCTCCCTCCGCACCTGGACACGGCTCTGTCTTCGCTCACAGGCCTGCTGAGTCTTCCTTGCACAGGGGATCTGTTTCCTATCTGAGCTCCTTCAGAACAACCTTCTCCCCACCCCTTTCTGCCAAGCCTAGCAGATTTCTTCATTCCAGGAATGTGCTTCGGGGCGGCCCCGCCCATCAATCCAGGCCGGCAGCAGCCAGGGCTTCCTGCAGCAGCCAGAGCCTCCAAGCAGCGCAAAGGAGAGAAGGGCAGAGGGCTCGGTGGCCTGGTGGCCTCTGTTTCTAAGATCAGGGCTCATTGTCCCTGGAGGCCCAGGGCTTCTGTGGACACACCAGCACGGGGAAGAGCACCCTCACCCCCGCTCCCTAGCGGTGCCCCCCTTCTCAACCCTCAATCCAATGGTGGCTCTGCCTTGTGCCCTTCAGGCTCTCCGCGCCCAGCATGCAGCCTTTCCCCCACGTCGCTGATGCCATTAAGACTCTGCAGACAGAGGCCTGACCCTGGCCCTGTCCTCAAAGTACTGCAGGGCCTCCAAGCAGCCCCTCTTCTCCTGGCTTTGCCTTGCCTGCCAGCTACTAACTGTCCAGGCCTGGGTTCCCCTCTGCAGTGCCCCCAGCAGGTGCCAGTTCTGCCCATGCTTGCACGCTCCCAGGGACAGGGGACCTGCTCCCAGGCAGCCGGTGCCACCCCCAGAGCTCTCTAAAGCTGCAGCCCCCACGGAGCGGTGCGGGGGACTAGAGCGCAGTGGAACTCCTGTTTCCCGTGGCCACCCAATCACCGGCAGCTCCTGGCACAGCTTTGAGGAGCTGGGTCACACTGTCATACGCAAACAAAACCTTGGAGCGTGATTGGTCCCTAAGGCGGGTCTCTCCCGTCTATTACAAAGGCGATGAATTTTTCAAGCATGAGCCCAGGGTTTTACAATGATCCCTGTGAAATCCCAGGGAGATTTTATTCATGAAGTCTGTTTGTTTGTTTTCTTTTCTTTGGGGCTGTATGTTGATGCTGGAGAAAGGATTTGAGATCTGAAAAGAGAAGGGCACTTCTGTCGCACACTGGAGTCGGACAGGCTTGTCTTTGCCTCTTGGCTTCGGTTCCCCAGCTGTGTGACCTCAAGGGAGTTCCTTACACACTCTGAGCCTTAATTCCCTTAACTCAAAACAGGGGCTGGTAAAAATCCACTTGTTTTATGAGTGCTCCAAGGGTTCAGAAAATCAAAACAGAGGGTGGAAAAGACTTTCCAGGTTACCCGGCTCTGGGCAGGTGCCCGGCGAAAGGTTGTGTGCTCACCTGGTGAGGACTGCCGGCGCGGAAAAACACCGGCCAGTCTGGAAGCCTGCGCCTTCGAATGCCATCACCCAGGATGGCCTCCCTGAGGACACTGAGCAGGAGGAAGGCGAGAAGCCTGGGCCCCGGGCCCTGGATGAGCTGCTCTGTGGCCGATCCATAAGGCTGTTGAGATGGTTTTGCCTGGATTCATGTTTGGGGAGAGAAGGGGTTTCGGACGTGAAGTGTGAGATGGCCAGGCTGTGGCTTATACTGGGCAGAGCACACCCCACACCAGCTCGGCCTCTCACCCTGGAGGCCGAGCGGGGAGAGACTGGCCTTTGGACCCAAGCAGACCTGAGTTCAAATCCCACCTCTACCCTCACACTCAGGTTTTTCTCCCACCTGGACTATGACTTCTGCCTCCTCATCCTAGTTCTTTTGAGGAGCTCGGTTTTCTTCTCTTTTTAAAGTCCAGTTTACCCAGAAACTCACGGAGGCCCCCAGGCAGGCTTACGGGTTATTTTTTCTATCACCCTGTGTCCTGCCACTGGCCACACAGGATTGAAAGAGCCTATTCAGGGTCTGTCTTCCCGACCACCTGGGAGCACCTTGAGGGGAGGGACAGAGGCTCATTCATCGATGTTTCCAGCGCCCGGAAGGATGGCCGGCACCGTGACGTCCGCCAAAATATTTGCTGAATTAATTAATTAAAAATAAAAACAGAATCTGAACCAACCGGCTGGGTGCTAGGAACAGCCAAACACCGGAGAAACGAGGAGGGGGCCTGGTGGGCGGGAAAGACACCTGGACAGGTGAGACCCAGGTTCCAGGCCAGGCCCACCCTCTAACTGCTTTGGCCTGGAGAGGCGACCACGGCGCTGCCCAGACGGAATCATTGCTGAGGTCCCATCCCGTGTCCAACGCACTCTGTGGACGCCAGCCGTTGACTAAGGTCAGGCCCCAAAACCCCCATCTTCCTTGTAGCCCGGGGCCGGGCCTGTGTCCGAGGAAACGGGCCTCCAGGACGAGCCTCTAACTTGGCCACACAGTCTGAGACAAAGAAGAGAACTGTTTCTAAAGACGACATGTGCCTCCCCATCCAGCCTTGTTACCTGCGGGTCTCGTTTGTTTGCCTCTGAGTGACGGGAGGCACTCACCCTGCACCAGCAACGCTTACAAGAAGTGTGAGAGGAAATAAATTTGCCGCAGACGGTATAAACCATGCTGAAATAATGACAAACTGCTGCCCTGAAAGCAGCCCGAGGTGGCTGAAATATACGGATGCATAATGCTTGGGAGGAAGCAAAGGGACAAGGAGGGCAAGAGAGATGGAAGGGCGGCGTGGGGGAGAGGGCGGGAAGGTGGGTGGGATGAGAACAGACACCATTTATCATCGACGACCCGTGTGCTAAGCAGTTTGCCAGGTCCCTCACCAGGTCGACCTCATTTAGTTCTTTCAAGATTCCTGAGCTGATTGTGAAGTTCAGGTTATAGGGGAAGAAGCGAGATCTTCACTCCCACAGTGGAGCCGACACTGCGAACTGAGTCCAATTGCCCTGCAGAACCTCGGGAAGCCACGTGCAGAGCACCCCGTGCTGACGAGGGAAGAGTGGGGCTGAAAACGGGGACCGGCCGGAAGTCTGTACACAGAGAATTAAGCAGCCACCCCCCAGGGCCCAACCTGCCCAGCCACACAGGTGTAGGGAACCTTCTGCAGGGTTCCAGAGCTGTCCTCTCTGGAGCATTCCCCTCGCTGGATCGCTGCCCGGAGAACTTCAGCCACCTTGGCCACCACGAACCTTCAATTCTATTTCCACACTCAGGGGGACCACTGGACAGGGTTTGGATTCCTTCTCCCAGTGCCCAGGCCTGGAAACCGTCCAAGGCAAGATGCAGAAATGTTTGTATTAGCTCATTTGTTTTTCTCCTCTCGGGGACGGCTGTCCTACGCAGCCTGTTTTCGAGGGCCTGAAAACTGTTACTTCATATATTTTGTCCAGTTTAATTTTTTGAAGTGGGAGGATGAGTCTAGTCCCCGTTACTCCATCAAGGCTGGGAGTGGAAATTCTTCCCTTTGCTTCAAACGTTCCATAGCTTCCAAATGCCTTCAGAAATAAACATGTCACTCCAACAACTTGAAGTGACATATAAGAACCTAGGTGATCTGGTCTCTGATTATCCTCCCAGACTCCTCACCTCTCCCTGCTTCCTGCACCGCGGACGGCAGCCATGCACAGTCACTGTGAGCTCCCAGATGCGCCAGGACAGCCTGTACCTCGGTGCTCTGTCTGTGCAACGCCCCCTGCGCTGAAGGAACGTGCCTCTGCGCATGTGAACCTGAACTTCCTCCTTCAAGAACCAGCTTACTTGCCACTTCTTCAAAGCTCTGCCTGCCCCCTCTCCTGTGAGTGGAAGTGGTTTCTAAGCATGTTGGCCAGAGCCTGGGGTTCGTCGGTCACCTGAGTAGCCGACAGGGACTCTGGGAGATGTAAGTGGTCAGGCATGGCCCTGTTTTGGCCTCGCCTCTTTGTGGATGAAGAACTTGGTCTCTTCAGTCCGAGTGTTGGAGTCTGGAGCTACAGCCCCGCTCCAGGCGCGGTGCCGCTCGGCGGCCCTGGCCCGTAGTGCCAGGTTCCCTTTCTAAGCCAGGCCCTGCCCCCGTGTCTCAACTCCCGCAGCTGCCGAATCCTATTCCCAAAGTGAACCACCTGCCGTCCCTCTTTGCTTGGCCAGAAGATGACATTCCACTGCATTTCTTGGCTTGACTTCTGGGCTGTAAGGTAGCACCAGTGGAGAGAAGGGAAATCCAATGCTTGAATGCCTCACTGCAAGAAAGCCAAGTTATTGGCAGCCCCATGGCTGGGGAGGGCAGTGGTGAAGGACGCGGGCTCCCCCGTGGCCCTCGGAGACCCCCGCTTCCCTAAGGACACATTTTAATGTTCACATCTAGGGAGAGAAAGGCACTGAGGGAGACCACAGCTCCTTCCTGCCTGCAGAACGAGCTTCACAGTGACTGGACCCCAGAGTCCCCACATCCGTGGGCTTCCAGGGTGGAGGAGACAGAGGGGTCCAGACACTCATGCTCAAACTATTCCCGTGCCCGTGAGTGACCATGTGGCCTGGGCAAGTCCCCTCACTCTTGTGTCTTCCCACATGAGCAATGTGATTCAGCCCTGATGATCGCAGAGACTGCAACCAGCCGTAATGTGTGTGAGGGGTTCAAGCCCTTCTCTATTTTCTGCGATGTTTCCCTTCACTGGGAGATGGGGATTTTCCCAACACCTGTCAAGGCACAGAAAGGAGTTAGAGCTTAGGCCATACGCCATGACTCCAAGCCCATCAGGCACCAGACCCAGCGCTCGCGGCCTCTTTCACCCCCTTCCCCCACGCAGGAAGCCTTCTGGGGCAGGGCTTGTCCCACGGCGTCTTGTTCAACCTTGATCCACCCTGTTGGTGGCGTTCGTGGTCTCAGGCCCCTCCTGGGGCCTGGCCAAAGCATATCCCAGGTTAGCGCATTGCGGGGAGTCGGAGCACCCACAGGGCACCGAAGCCTTCCCTTCCTTCTCCCACTCAGCTCCCACGTGAGCGCAGCCGTTAAGCACACGAATTGGCCACACGCTAGTCTATGAATGGAACGCAGCCATCTCCCGTTTCACCGTCATTCTTGCGGTGCCAGTTCTCCAGGTCTGCATCTCCAGAGGGCGGGAGGAGGGGGCCTGCATTCCCACCTTGAACTCCTAATCAGACAGGGGAGTTCACTGTATAAGCCAAGAGAAGGACATCGACGTGACTGCGACAGCACGTTTCACGGGAGCGCTCCACGAGCGCTGCTGACGTTAAATGGGACCCAAGCGCACGTACCAAAATGTACCATGCCCTTGAAGAACCGGGGAGAAGCCGATGGGCCCTCTGGGAGGCATTTCCAAGGAAGTGCCTGACCCCTTGCCCTTCCCTGACATCCATGCTGAAATGTCATTTTTGCAATTATCTTCCAATAACACTGACTCAGTTGAGCAACACAGGTCTTTCAAACACATTTTCATGGCACCCTGCTTGGGAGAGCCTGGCACTGACTGAGATGGAAGAAGCCAGCTAGTGGTCCTGTCAGGCGGCCAGCGGGCTCCCCGAGAGGCCCTGACACCAGGCCGTAGCGGAGGAGACGGAGGAGCCGTTAGAGAAGCTGGGGGCCCCAGCCCGGGGCTCCCCACACCTTTGATTAAGACAGGCTAGGCTTGTCCTTGCCGCTGATGAAAATGTGCTTTCTGCAAATCCAGAGCCTGGAGTTCTAAACAAGGAGGTTGTTCAAAGATAGATTAAAGGGCATAAAAATAGCATTAGATTTCACGGCACAGTGAGGTCTGTCAGGACCAGGCACACAGAAGAAATGGCTTTACGGCAATGATCAAAACGAGTCACCAGTGCCTGCCAGGATGGTGCCGATGCCTCCGGAAAAGACAAAACCCGGGACTATTGTTTGTGTCAAAAATACTTCTGAAGAAGCTGCAGAAATCAGAAGGTGCCAATGTGCCAAAGTCTGGAGGCAGAGGAAAGGAGAGACAGAAAAAGAGTCAGTAGCCTCATCATGTAGGGGAGGCAGGTGGGCAAAGAAATAGCACCTCAGGGCAGGATGGAGGAGGGGGTGGGTGGTAGAAAGGGAAGGAATCGTGAAGCCTGAGTTTAGGTCCCACCTCTGTCGCCAGGGAGGCTCTTGTTTTTAATTGAGCTTCTCCTATGGGACAAATACTGTACTAGGCACTTTAAGTGTGATACTTACTGTAAACAACAGTTCCTTGAGGGAGCTGGGTGGCCTTGAAGATGTCATGGGTCCTCTCAGAGCCTCAGTGTCTTCTTCTGGAAAATAAAGGATAGTCATCCATACCTCCCAAGGTGGTTGAGGAGTGGAGTAGTTCACTAGAGCTGCCATGACAAAGGGCCACATACTGGGTGGCTTAGACAACAGGAATAGACTTTCTCATCAGGCTAGAGGTTTGAAGCCTGAGATCAAGGTGTCTGCAGGGCGGTTCCTCCCGAGGCCTCTCTCCTCGGCTTGGGGACAGCTGTCTTCTCCCCCTGTCCTCACATGGCCGTCCCTCTGCGGGTGTCTGTGTCTTCATCTCCCCTTCTTAGAAGGACACCAGCCATATTGGATTAGGTCTCACCCCTATGATCTCATTTTACCTGAATTTTCTCTTTATCAGCCGTATCCACCATCACATTCTGAGATCCTGGGTCTTAGGACTCAACACGGCACTTTCAGAGACTACCGTTCAGCCCACGTCAGAAGTGTAAGTGAGCACGTGGATGCAGATGCCAAGCTCCTAAGAAGGGGTCAATGAATGGTAGCTGAATTTAAAGAAAAGTCAATGAATAATCCAAATCGTAAGTTATTGAGATCATATTACGCCGGCCATTGTGATGAGTACTTTACCCCATCCACTATCTAACTGAAACTCTCATGACAAATCAAGGAGTCGGGTAATATTCTAATTTCCATTTGATTAAATAAAGAGACTAAAGTGTGTACAGATTAGGGCAGGAATTCGGCCAATGTCACATAATAAGGAGTGAAGCCAGAATTCAAAACTCCGTCTGGTTCCAAAACCCAGAACAATAGGCGGTCCTTGTTGTTCCACGTTCGAATCTCAGTCAAGCCCCTCACCGCTCCCCAAGCCTCTTTTCCATGCCTGAGCCCCTCAGAAACATCCTGCCACTTGAACACTCTGCTCCTGTTTCCACTCTTCCAGAGACAGGGCGCTCGCTCTCTGCGGAGGAAGCCTGTTCGATTTCCGGACACCTCTCACAGTTTGTATAAAGTCCTTCCTCCTCCAGGAAAATGGATTGATTTCAGGTTCAAAATCAGTCCTGAGTAGACTCATTCTCGATTGTCACTTCCAGGGAAGGAAGCTTCGACGAGTTCCCATGGCTTTTAGAGGTAAAATAGTCATAGCTTCTCCTCCTTCAAAACTGCCAACAGCATGAAGAGAATCAAGACAGAAGGCAGAAACTGCTTTTCTCCCTCCTTGCTAACACTGTCGGTGGGGAACAGGCCGACTGTGCACGATCTTCAGTCGGGGCCAAATTTATATTCATTCAGGTGTCACCGGACTGTGCTTCCCTGCATTTCTTTCTGATCAATGCGCTCATTAGAGCACCCAGGCTCGGCAATAGATTCACCTTAATGCTTGTCACCCTCAGGTTTCAATACCGCGGGCTCTGAGACTCTTAACAAGCTGCAGAAAAATGAAAAGAAGAAAAGCTCTCTCTTGCTCTCTTTGCAGAAGGTCCTGAGATTGTTTCCCTTCATCCTTTTGGAATGGTTAGGTTGAGTGTAATCATTTAATTTCAGAGCCTTGAGGGGCACAGAAGGGAAGAAGGAGGCTGGGAAAACATTTACAGGCAGCAGAAGCTGCTCACGGGGGCCCTTGCATCCGGGTTCCAAAGCTCTGCGCGATTGGAACAACATCTATGTCTGTTTTTCTAAGCTTGAAAGATTTGTTTGGACACTTACCATGAAAGCATGTTTGCTTAACTTTTACATAATTACTTTATTTTTCTCTTACTAGGGCATGTTTTCACTTTTGCTGTTCCCTTCTAGAATCTGTCCCCACGCTCATGTTTGTGACGGTTCCACCCATGATGTGTAGGTCAGGCTCTGACTCTCCTTTGAACTGATCTACCATAAGCTCTTTACATGCTGTCTCACTTCTTGTAATTAGCATCTTGTTACGGGATAATTTGTGAAATAGAGGGTCTTAACCATTCCCATGAGATTTTTTTCCACCCCTTCACCACCCCTCCCCCATAATTATATATAAGGTAACAAGAAATGTCTTCATGCATTTTGCTGTTTTCTTTAATTAAGCTATTTCTTTATGCTTGAGCCCCATGGTTTGTTCACTGGATCAAAGTCCAGGAACAATCTTAGGACTGGCTGTCTATGCTAGGTGTGCGTTTTTTGAAAAAACAGAGTTTAGCCATATACAGCACATCAGTGTATAAAACGCAGTTTTTACTACCACGATACTAGCGCCACATACTTAATATTCCATACCTCATGCGCTTTACCCAACGGTCTTCACATTGGTACAGTTATTTAATTTTTACAGACAAATGCTAATCTCCATCCAGTGCCTTCATCATCTATTTCTAAATAGTATAGACACCACTTCTATTATCTGAAATCGAACCCCTGCTGGGATCTCAGCTACCAACTTTAGATGTCATGGTACTTTCTTTACACCTCTTAATAGTTTGTGGCTGTGCGCTCTTCTGTCCTTTTGTAATTGCGCGGTTTAGGGAAGGCAAGCCAGCTATTGAACTCAGAAGCTGAACGTTTGCCCTGTGGCGGTCCCTGTGTTAGCAGCTGCAATGGTCATGCTTGTTCAAGGTAGGGAAACTGAGGCACCAGTGGACAGACTGTTTTTCACTTATGGGCGGGCCGACCCAGAGCTGCGTTTCCCTGACATTCTATGCGTGCTCTGTTCTCTTCACCAAAATTATAATCGGGCACAATTCAATGGCCCGGCTGGACAAGTGCCACGTTCTCACGCTACTACTATAGGTCTTGTGTTTCAACAACGGTGGAAAAGGATCAGAAATATTTTTCAAACACATGGGCCAGGAAATAATTCTATGAACATTTTTGATACCTTTAAACCTGACTTTGACTAACTTATTACTGAGCCTCCAGTGGGTCAGAATGATAGCTAAGACTCCCTGTGTGTCCCTGTGCACAGCTCCATGCTGAATGCCTTGCGGGTCCTTTCTCAGTCCCGTTTTATAGAAGGGGCAGCTAAAGGTTATGGAGTTTAAGAAACTTATCTAAGGCCATTGTCAGCATTGCTCAGTTGGTTGGAGCATCATCTTGTAAACCCAAAGGTCGCCAGTTCGACTCCCAGTCAGGGCATATATCTAGGTTATGGGTTTGGTTCCCAATCAGGGTGTGTACAAGAGGCAACCAATCGATGTTTCTGTCACACGTTGATGTTTTCCTCCTTCTCTCTCTCTCCCTTCCCTCCTCTCTAAAAGCAATGAATATGTCCTCAGATAAGGGGGGAAAAAAGTTATCTAAGACCATGTTGGTAGCATTTGGGGGACCTAGAAGCTAAATGCTCATCTTTCTTATAGCAAAACCTGTCCCTCTAACTGCAGTCCCAGAATGAAGTCTGTTAGTTAAGAGTGCTGGACCAATATTAATTTCTGAGTTTGATCATTGCATTATAGTTATATGTACCTTAGTTATATAGACTGTAGGGGAAGCCGGGTGAAGAGTATAAAGGAATACACCATAGTATCTTCGCAACTTTCCTGTAAATCTAAAAGTATTCCAAAATAAATTTTAAAATAGAGAAGTAAAGTTTTCCTAAACCCAAGCTACTTTTTTCATAGAAATTCCCTTATAACTTTCAATCACCCTAAAAGGAGAGATGCAGAAGATTATCTGGGGACCGCTCATTATTCTAAACAACTTGTCTCTGTTGTTCCTGGAAATCTGCTCAGCCCACCCCCGTGTGCACACAAACACGCTATAAGCTGCTGAAACGGGCTCCAAACGTACGACACTCTCTCTTCAGGCTGACAGCGGTCAGGGTTTTCGTGTGGCTACTTGTTAGGGGCAATTGTCCCAGGTTTTTGTCTTTGTTTTTGTTTTCTTTTCTTTACAGGGGTCACAATGTTGCAGCTGAATTTTTGCAGAAAGAGAATGACATTCTTTCCATTTAAAAAAGGAAGGGAGGGGAACATTTAAAAATATGCATTGGTACATGCTGTAATTATCATTCAGAAGAAATGCAGGGAGGTGACATTAACTAATGGGAGTCAGCAGCTGCCTGCTAATTGAAAGCCCTCCTCAACAGTGCGGAGGTGTCCGGTGCTAATTGCTCATTTAGTCTGTCTGCTTGATGTCAGAAAGGGATCCACTGGGTGGGGCAGGGGCCGAGGTTGCTTTTTCATCCTGCGCAGCTCAGAGTCGGTGCACCCTCAACATGGCGTTGGCTGGAAAGGGGGAAGTGTCACACACAATCGTGACTTCGGTAACGTAACTTTGGCCTTGATTCACTGAGCTTTCTCAAGGGGAGAAGTCTCAGTGAAAACTGGTAACAAAATGAACGTGAAAGGGAAACCTAACCACCTTCCAGGCAGCGCTAGGCACTTCACCATGCCTTCAGTCCTCCAATCACCCTGCAGGGAGGAAGTACGAGGCACCTTTTGTGTACAGGGCCCAGGGCTGTAAAATGACTTGTCAAGTGTCCCCGCGAAGCGTGGCAGGCACAGGCATCTGGTCTCCAGCCCGGCCTCCGCACAGCACCAAGCCCTTCTGATGGGTCAGCCAGCATGCCTGGCACCCTGAAGGCCAAGGCGATTCTGTTAGCCATTCCTTAATTTCTGTACACCCCTTCATTCCCAAAGGAATTGAGATGCTTTATTGATGGGGGACTCAAATGTTGGAAACATTTTAGTTTCAGGTAATAGCCAATAAGCTTAGTGATCAACGTACGGAAAAAGCTATTGCTTCAGGAGCTGAAGGTATGACCCACCCGGACTCCAGGAGACCATAAGCAGTTCCACCTGTGCGCCCGGAGGCCTGCAAGCCATCAAGATGGTATCTGAGCCACTGTGCTCCAGGGTGAGAAGCCCTGCCCGGGGTACAGATGGAAGACCACCGCCCAGGGCACAGATGGAAGAATGCTGCGGCTTTTATCTGACTGGCTTTTCCCCTGAATTCCAGTCCCCTGACTTACGCTTTTCTTCTCCTTGTAAAAAGGGTCGGTTGAAAAAGGAATTTAAGATGGTCTGTTAGGGTACATAACCTGTCGGCTTTTCAGATCGCCGACCATCTGAATAAAGTGCCCATAAAGATCCAATCCCTGTCACTGCTTATTGGGTCTCGTAGGTGACAGGCAGTGCAAAGGCTGGCTTTTCCAGTTTCATTATGGAGACGCACTACGACCGGACAAGGACCCAGTGGCATTCCCCAAAATATCTGGTGTCAGATGGGCGCCGGTGATGCCTTAAACGTTTAGCAGTCAGAGTTGTAGCGTCCACAATGTCCTTAAGAGAAAAACAAACAGGAGATAGGATGGGGGAGGGCACGGCAGGCTGGAGGGGTGGCGAGGGCAGGAGGCAGGAGGAGCCTGGGCAGGGCGACCCCAGGGAGCGGGCTCAGAGGCGAGGCTGCCCGGACAGAAGCTAAAGTTCCGTTCTGGGAAGGCCCTCTGAGGGCAGGCGAGCGGCGTGATCACTTGAGGCCCACCTGCCCTGTCGTGAGTAATGAATGTCTTTGACTTAAAGTCAACAGGTCGGAGATGGTCACCACATCTACAAAATGCCAGGACAGCAACACCTAGGCTAGATTCCATGGAATAACTGGGTCCGATTGCTTAGCTAAGTGGACACGTGAAATTAACATCGCCGGGGGGTGACGTAAGAAACACCCTGTTTATAAGAGTTTATTTGTATTAAGCTGATGATATTGCTGGAAAGCAAGATGTCAAACGCGCTGGAGAAGGAAGGTTCTGCAGTTTCGTTGCCGCATTTGAAACTGAGGATGGAACGCAGGGAAGAGGCGTGAAGGTGGGCGAGAGCAAGGCGGGAGATCTGTGTGGGATTACAGGGAGGTTACGGAGGGTGTGCATTTCTGGGGGGTGGCTAACCTCCGAGGGGTGTGAGCGAGAGGGTTACGCTGGAACTCCAAAGGCGTGTAACGCAGGTGCACAGAAACAATGGACAGGACTTGCCTAATATTATACAAAGATAAACCTTTGACTTCAGAAGCTATAGGCCTGGGGTGTGACTCCTCGCTCTGACCTGCCCCGTGAGGAATTTCTGACCAGATCACCCTGTGTGGTTACTTTTGGTCACTGGACGTGTCAGAGTCGTTAAGGGTCCCTTTTCATCCACAGGGGTCACCTTAGAGTTCTGTCTCCTCGCCTCAGTGAGCGGCTGCATCATATCAATGAGGCGTGTGGGGCTGTGCACCACCAAGCCCCCCGTGGGGCCTGGTCCTGTCGCTGTCCCTGCCACGAGTGCCCATTTCAATATGCACGTCTCGTGTTATATCCGTTATATATAGCAGAACACCATCCACAGCTGTCCCCCGGCCTGGAAAGCCCCATTAATGCCTTTCGGAGAAGATGGTCACCCCGGGCGGAGGAGGCGAGAAGGTTCCGGAGCAGCTTAGCAGGGCTTCTGCCCCATCCGTCACGTGGAACGGCAGTCATGGGCCCCTGCGTCCCAGCAGCAGAGAGGCACCGGCTCTGACGACTCTTTGGCAGAAGAAAAGCATTTGCAAAGCCTAATAATGGCACCGTACATACAAAGCCTGTTTAGAAATCAATTTCTCTCCTACAGATGGCATATGGCAAAAGAAACGAGAACACAGCAGGGCCCCTGCCAGCGGCAATTCCAATGACTTGCTTCCCTGCGCTGCGATACATTAGGTGGGGACGCACGCACGTTTCGGGGCCAGATGGCGGCTGCTGCAGAGCAGCGGCAGCACCGCCGGGCAGGCCTTCCCCCTGGGTCTCACGCACAGGTGGTGCTGAGCGAGCACGCAGGGCGCGGGGGCCCTCGCAGGCCAGGGGACCCAGACCCAGGGACACCAAGGGTGGGCAAAGGCCTGGTGAGGCTGCAGTGAAAACTAGCAAAATGCCAGAGAAACCGTGCCTGAAAACTCTGCTGCGTTGCCTCAGTTTCCCCCGCTGTGGAGAGCAGCCAGGGGCAGATGGTCTCCCCGTGGAAGCCAGTGTGAGGTGGATTTGCCACTCCCCCATGTCGCCCCCATGTGCCCACATCAGAGACAGGGCTGCCGATCAACCAGCCTTCCCAGGAAGACAGCTGTATAAACATACTGGGCCCATGTATTTTTATTGCAAGTGGGCGCATAACTGACTCCGCGTCAGAGCGCGGAAGCGGGCAGGCCAGGCCCTCTGCCTCCGTTCTCCCCTCGCCGCAGGCCTCAGCCGCAGCTGGGGCGGCCTTCTTGGCGGGGCTTTGGCTCACTCTGTGCCAGCAGCATCTGGCCCCGAGCGCACACGGCATGCACACTTTGTGGGGGCGCTGCTCCCGCCGTGACCCTCTCTCGGTCTGTGTACAAGCGCAGCTCAGGCTCGGAGCTGTGTCAGTCGGAATGGACAAGTCACGCTGTGTCGCAATGCACGGTCTCAGGGGCTTCCAAACACTGAGCTTTACCTCCCTCTTCGATTCAGTGCCCCTGAGGGGCTGGCCGTGAACTCTGCTTCGCAGTGTCTCCACTCCGGTGGGGAGGCAGACAGAACACCCACGGTCTGATTCATGCCCGGTGACTGACGGTGGACGGGAACACGAGGGTTTGCTCACTGGGGTGAACCGCTCCCACCCAGGTGCAGCGTCGTCACTTTTGTTCACGTGACCGGCCAGAGCCAGGCACATGGACCCCTGAGGACATGAAGGGTGTGATCTTAGCCAAGGGCAGAGAGCTGAAAATAGTTTGTAAAGCATGCGAATTACTACAAACATTTACAAGCCTCTCTTTCAGGCCCCGGAGGAAGATGCTTTGGAACTGTTTCCAGGGCCCAGGGGGGTGTTGAATGAACTCACAAAGAGTCGAGAGGTCTTGCTAGAAATAAATAATAAAGATTTCTTCAGGTGTCTTTGACTTAGCAGGGGAGCACAGCGAGGCAAAAGCTCAGAAGTGTTCTGAAGAAAGTTAAGCGTTTGTGTAGCAGAAAGTCCATTCTTGAGAATGGTCAGTCCTGCGTTCCTCGTTCCAGGTTGGTCCAGGGCAGGTGCCAGTCAGGGGCCAGGGGCTCCAGATAATGGATATCAGGTGGTTGTCGGAGGGTCTGGGTCAGGAGCCCTTCAGGGGGCCGCGGGAGGGTTATCTGCAGTCTGACGGGTATCCAGACATTGATATGGAAGGAAAAGTTCAAAGTTTACGTTTCTAGGCTGAGTAAAAAGAGAACAGAGCCTTTTCTCAGACCTCAGCCTTCACAATGTTAATTCTTTTAGCAGCTTGCTTCAAATGACTCCATTTTTTATACTCTCTACTCTTTCTGCATGGTGCTAAATGGACATTAATTGCATGATTGATTTTTCGCTATTTTCAGGTTTAATAAATATTATTGAAATTTTGGTGACTTGTGGACTGGACTTTATTATCTTGTTAATATTTTAATATAGGTACATGCATTTTAAATACTTAGTAATATTTTAGTTATAGATATGTGTGTGTGCATATTTAAGATATATTTTTACTTGATGAATTTAATTTAGATATTGAGGGGAAGCAAATTTTGCCCCCCACCAAAACATGCCTTTTGGGAAGTTGATTATTTTAAGCTGGTTATTATTAAAAAAGCAAAAGACGAAGAGATAACCTTTGACCCTCCCTCTTACCTGCCTAATGGATTTTATTTATTTTTAAGATTTTATTTGTTTATTTATGTATTTACTTTTAGATAGAGGGAAAGGGGGAGGGAGAGAGAAAGAGAGAAACATCGATGTGTGGGAGAAATATTGATTGGCTGCTTGCTGCACGCCCCCAGCTGGAGACCTGGCCCGAAACCCAGGCCTGTGCCCTGTCTGAGAATATGAACTGGTGACCTTTTGGTTTGCAGGCCGGCACCCAAGGCACCGAGTCACACCAGTCAGGGCTGCCTAATGGGACTTAGATAGAAAAACTCGCTTCAAGAGAGCTGTCATCTTAGCAGACTATGAAGGAAGTGCAGGAAACAGAGAGAAACCCCGCAAAGCCTGATAGACCCTCCTCCGCGCCCCATGGTCTCTGAGGGGCCAGCAAGAGCCTATCTGCCACGCGTTCCCTCTGCCTTACCCATCCGTGAGTCGCCCATTTTCACTTTCAAGTGCCAGACCCCTGCCTCCCTCCGCTTTGCCCAGAACAGCATGTGAGCCTCAGCTGCCCCGTGTGTCTCAGGTCCCCAGTTCTTAAGGAATCCCTGTAGGTGCCCATGGCATCACGCAAGTCATTTTCTCCTGGTGATCTGTCTCCTGTCAATTTGATGAACAGTTTAGCCAGAAAATTAGAAGGATGGAAGGAAATTTATTTTTTTCTCCCCACACTTATTAGGCATTCATCTTTTAACTCCAAGGCTTGTGACCTTAGTTTAGTTGGGGTTTTTTTGTTTGTTTTTTTCCTCTACAAAGCCCTTGGTTCCATAATCACACATTTGCCTCTCATGAGTAAATTTATTACCCATTTTCAGGGGTTTGGAAAAGACCACCGCATTTTCCATCACAGAAATTCTAGGGGGCGAGTGTCTAGGGCAGGTGCAAGGAGGCATCATGGGGCTGAGACCCTCTTCCTCTCCCATGCAGGTCTGTGCAACTGGATTTCACAGAAAATTTTTTAAAAAATCATCCCTACCACTTCTACCCATTCATTATTACCCATTGTTCCGTGGGCACTGTTCAGGAGCTTCCTCTGCCGAGGCCGGGAACAGACGACTTATTGTGAAGCATCACTTCTACAGGGCGAAACAAAGGCTGAGAGAGAGCGGGGGACACTCAACAAGTCGATAGCCAGGAAGGTCCGTGTCAGGCCCAGGGGGCGGAAAGGGGCCGGTACAAGGCGCTTCCAACATTCCTCGGGCCGCCTGACAGGAAATGGAAAAGGGAGGCAGCCTTGTGGGGGAGGCAGAACTGTCCTGGGAGGCCCCCGGTTCTGCCAGCGGTCGGCCAGGAAGGTGGTGCACGGGCTCAGGTGGGTTGCCTTCCGCACGCATGGGTGCCAGGGCCCCGAAGGCCCTGGGGCTGGGTGTGGGGTCCGGGGACGGAACCCGAGGTGCGGCCTGGGTAGGGGGGGCGGGCTCAGGCCCAGGATGCCTCCCTGGAATCCACCCCAGACACGTGCCCCCTCGCCGGGACCTCTCACGACCGCCTTCCCACGCCCTTGTCCCTTCTGTCTCCGACTTGACCACTTCAAAGCCCACTCTCAGAATCTGCCCACTGGTGATTCAGGACCAGGCTCAGGGTTGGGGCAGGAAAGACATTCATCGAAGAGGAGAAGGTGTTTGTCTGTCTTTCTCTTGCTTAATACCTGAATGCATTTCACTAAAAACCCAGGGGTCGGACACACCTGGAGACTGGGTTCATCGATGGTCTCCAGCTGCTGCTGCATTTCATTTCCCTGATACTCGTATTTCGGGGGGAGGGAGTGGGGAGGACGGTTACGGGCTTTCTAAATGCCTTGTGCTGCGGGGAGGGGGAAGGTGCCTGGGGTCTTGGCCAACTTGGCGTTGTGTGGCACAACCACTTGGCGTCTCTGAGGCTATTTCTTCAGCTCTGACATGGAAAACAAGGGAGAGGATGGGTTAAAAGCTGGCAAAGTTCTCCCTGGCTCTATTTAAATAACACCCTTTTACTAAATGCCATGATTTGGCAGTTTATGTCAGTTCAGGGTAATTCAAAGAAATATAACATTATATCTTCCTAGGGTATAAAGGATCTCTCATTTCAAGCATCCTCCAGTGACGTCCCAGAACTTAAGACACGTAGTCTATATTCTTTAAATAGTCAAACTGTGACCGGGTGCCATTGAATAACCATTCTGCGCTTAAGAGTTCTTAACTCTTTCAACCTTACTTCCGTATTTTACTTGTAACAACAGCTAACAGGTCTTTTTCGCTTGCTCTAGGCCAGACGTTGCTCTAACAGTTCACATGTTCCAAGCACCCTCATGATAACTTGGTGAATTGGTGCTGTTGCTAGTTTTCCATTTCACAGATGAGTCAACTGAGGCACAGCAAGGCAAGTGCCCACCCACTTTCCAGAAGCTTCCGGCCTCTTCCTTTTTCCTAAAGCGCAACTGCTGTTTCTCTCCTCAGGATTATCCAGTGTATGCTTTTCAGGACAGTTGCTCTCTTTGTACAATTGTAGTCTTCCATTACCTCTCAGGATGATAGCCCGAGGGAGAGGGGTAGGAAAGTCTGTAACCTTTTTTAATGAGCATGTGCAGCGGGGGGCAGGTCACAGGCCCAGGGAGACCAAGGACCCTGGCGCTGAGCGTGGGGGTTGGAGTGGGGGCCCCCTCCTGCTCCGTTCCTCATCTTCACCCCCGCATGCCCAAGCAGCAGACCTACTCCAGTGAGAAGGCCCATCCTCTCCCCCTGCAGACATTTTCCAATTTCACCTTCTTGAAGTTTTCATTTGAGCCATACATCTTCTCAAACGGCTATTGCTCCAGAAGCATTTTCAAAGAAATGAAAACCGTGTTCACCAGGCTGAGAAAACAAAGGCATTTGTTCTCGGTTACAGAAGAGAGGAGACCCAAATCATTCTCGCCCAGAGAAGACAGTCCTGTGGACTCCTGACCCAGCCCTCTGGGTGTTCCCGCCGCCCTCTGGGTGTTCCCGCCTCCCTGTGGGCCAAGGGCCGGGGAGGGCTGCCTCCTGGCTGCGCTCCCCGCCCACCCGCTCCTCTCTCCGAAGAGCACGGCCCGGGGGGAGGAGCATCTCTCCTGAGCTCCGTTCCCTCCTCCTTCGGGTGACAACAACATCTGACCCGTGGGTGGCCCTCACCGCGAGGCCCACGGGGCATGCCATGTCTACCAGAGAGCCTGGAGCCTGGGACAGGTCTGTAAGTGACAGCTGCATTCAAACCCAGACGGAGCCTGAGGATGAACGTGCTCGCCTAACGGGCACCACAAGGCCAAGCTCAGGCGCCCTGTGGCGGGTGAGCCGCAGCCAGGCAGGGAAGCGCCCCTCCACTCAGACTTCGCAGGGGACACGCAGACAGGCGCGCCTGCAGCTGGCCCTCGCCCAGACCTGGGCAGACTTGTCTTTTTGCTTCAGACATGACCTGAGTAGCTCTTGGGATGGCTGTAGGGCACCTTGGTGGAGCCCCGTGGAAGCGGTAAGGACTGTCTTAAAGGGCCCTGGGGGCTGTGGAGGGTTAGACAAATGGCAGTGTGCGCGCAGTTATGCAGCAGTAACGGTTCCTATTTACAGAGCCCCTTCTGTGTGCCAGTGGCCAAGGGCACGTTGCCTCCATTCACCCTGATAACCCTAGTATGCCTCCCATTGCAGAGGTGAAGAAATGGAACCCTTTTGCCCAACAGCTGGAAAGGTTGCTGGATCCAGTGAGCCTGAAGTTCGTTCCAGGTAGGGCTCCTTAGCACCCTTTCCAGGTGATGACGTTAAAGCGGCTTGTTTATAGTGATTGACTCTGCTCTACATATTAGATCTCTCTGCCTCCAAACCCCAGTGGTTGCTTGAATCAGCACATTCAAGCCCATGATGCAGTAGAACCAGGCCCCCAACACCTGGGCCAGGCCCACCTCCCCTACAGCCCAGCAGCCTGGCAATAGAGATTTGCCGCCAGAAGTCAGCAAAGATGCTGGTGTCAGGGCTGGAGTCCTCTTTATAAATCAGTGCTCAGGGGGTCTGGTCCACAGGAAGAGGAACCTGGACACAGAGACACAGAAGAGGTGCCCCCGGAACCTAGAGGAAGGAGCCAGGACTGAGGGGACTACCCAGAGGGAGGCAGAGATCACATCGTGGTTGACCGTGAATGCACGCCCAGGAATGCGGGCTCTGTGTCACCCTCGATGCGGGGGCATTTCAGCCACGTGGAGTGAGCCCGGCGGGGCTGGACTTGTGGGCTGGACGGAGCTCCGTGCTGGGTCTGGGGGGACAGATGGACATGGGCTGGATTGTACGGGGAAAGACCAGTGGCCCCATTTGAGAGGCACCAAGGAGCAATAAAGGACCTTTAAGTGTGGCCTGTCGCCCATAGGTGCACTCCTAGCACAGGCATTTATTATTCACCTGTTTTGTTCACTGATGTGTCCGCATTCCGTAAAACAGTGCCACGGACTGACATGCCAGTAAACAGTCATTGAACGAGTATGTGAATAAGTGAGTAACTGGGGAACTCTCGGGGCCAGATGGGGGTCAAGGATGAAAGTAGCCAATCTCAAGGTTCCAAACTAGAGTTCTCGAAGGGCTCACCCCATGGCCTGGGCATGACCCCCGCCCACGTGAGTGGGATCAGGGAAGCCTGGTCCCTGAGACCGCTCCCCGGAGACGTGAAGCCCAGATGCAGGTGTGGGAACACTGCCTCCACGAGTGAGGATGAGCTCTAAAAGTGAGAAGGTCCTCCAGGCCAGCCTACTTGACCCCACCTCCACCCAGGGCCCTGCGGAAATAGACCCCCGGTCGGCTGAGTCAGGCTCCCCAAGATGTTCACGTTCTAATTCTCCGAACCTGTGACTACGTGACTTCACATGATAAAAGAAACTTTGCAGATGTGATTAAGGGTCTTGAGATGGAGAGATTAGCCTAGATTAGCCAGGTGGGCCCAATGTAGTTACAAGGTCCTTAGAGAGGGAGGCGGGAAGCTCAGAGTCAGAGCAGCTGATTTGACGAGGCAGCTAAAGGTCAGAGCGAGGGAGCCCTGAGCCAAGGAATGCAGGCGGCCTGTAGAAGCTGGGAAAGGGAAGGAGACGATGCTCCCCGAGAGCCTCCAGAAGGGATGTACCCTTATCAACACCTTGATTTTAGACTTTTCACCTCCAGGACTGTAGGAGGACATATGTGTTCTTCTAAGCCACTGAGTCTGTGGCGCATTGTTACAGCAGCCACTGGGAACTGATACTCCCACCCTCGTTCCCTGCCTTCCCTGAGTACTTGCTGGCCTCAGGGCTGCCTCGGACCCCAGCCCTTGTCTCCCTCATGCTGCTAGGAGACACTAACCAATAACTTGGATAGTGAAGGCAGAGGCCCGATGCAGCAAGGGAAACACCCTTATCAAAGGAGAGATGGGGGCTAAAAATATATTTTTCTTCTCATCAGCCTGAAACCCTTTGGGCAGTTGAGGTTTACATGCTGTTATAGACAAAGAAGAAAGGGCGCAGGGGTCTGAGATTTTGAAGGAAAGAGGTAATTTGCAGGTAGAGGCGGAAGAGCAGGCAGGGCACAGACAGGTGGCAGGCACAGTCCTGCCAGGCAACCCAGAAACAATGGGGCGGGGGAGGGGGCGGGGTGGGAATCTAGCTCCCAGGCCCCTGCCTGCAGCCTGCCTGCCCAACGCTAAGGTGGGGATGCTGGCAGTCCCTTCCTGCAGCAGGCCTTCCCAGCTGAACCTCTTAGGCAGGAAAGGGCGAGGTTTCTTCTCAGTCTTGTTTCTTCATAACCTGCTTAAAATCAATATCCCAACAGGCACAGTTTGGGGGATTGCAAGCCTTTGGTTCCCTGGAGAGATTTCCCTTACAAATTGCAAATGTCCTTTTCATAGGGTACCTTCGACTCAGTTCTCAGAACTGCTCTCCTGTCATGTTGTTTCTTAAAAATAGTCAGCCTAAAAAAATCAATATCCCAGTAAGGAGTATTCTGGGGTGGCAATTTCTGCTTGGCGTTGGTACCCTGGCCCCTGACACTGGGCCGTCCGGTGCTGTCCTGCGCAGGGCAGTTCGTGCTGAGCTGGGCTTGCCAGAGGGGTCAAAAGGTCCCCTGATAGACACCTCCTTTCCTGTCAAACCTGCACCCTTGCTGGCCCCTCTCACCAGACAGAGCACCCACCCTATCCTCTTTGCTCCCATTCTTGACCTTTGGCATTTTTTAGGGGACAGTTTTGCTTATCACTGGAGGGGGAGTTTTTACTCCCATCCAGAGCAGCGATTTTCAACCATCATGCCACAAGAATTTTTAAAACATGCAATACCTGACTATTAAGTCAGGGGCACTGACCTCTTTTCTCTTAGACTGTCAAATAAAAAACAAAAATGACAATAGCCAACACAACAATAGGTGAATGAATCAAAATTATACCTATTTTTTTTTTGTCAGATCAGCAAAAAATATTTTTTTGGGTGTGCTGCAGAATTTCAGTAATTAGTCTATGTGTGCCAGGAGCTGAAAAGGTTGGAAATCACCGGTCTGGAGGGCAGAGGGCAGGGACGCTGCTAAACGCCTGACCATGCCCCAGGCGGCCCTACCTGCCGCGCACTGAGGACTTGGCTGGGCCTCCATGTCAATCCTGTGAAGGCTGGGAGACCCTGCTCCTGAGTGTCTGTGTTGCCTGAGGATGGAAATCTCAACTCATTCGTTTTTAAATCCCCAACCCCAGCTCAGAACCTGGCACAGAGTTCCAATACACCTTGCTGTTGGTGAACACTGTGTGAGTGAATGCATTCTTGCCTTCCTAAAACATACATGATGTACGGTCACCTTCATGCTGCAGACACACCTTGGGCCCACTGCCATCGATGTAAACATACCTGTGCGCGCGCACACACACACGGGGACACAGAGGCAATGCCGGGATCCAGGGACCTGCCCAGCTCTCACCTGATTGCCAGTCCCTCCTTGATCGGAGGGGCAGAAACCTCTTTCCTCTCCACGGTCAGGACGACCTGGGGGCAGACATGTCAGCGGAGGCATTAAGTGCTCTCCGTAATTAATTGCACTGACAATTTCCCACAACAGGAAAGCAGTGGACTCAAAAGAAGAGAGATCCTTTTGGCGATTACCCACTCAGGAGACAAGTCAACAATGGGAAAAGTGAAATGTCAATTTTGACGATGGCACCGTGGCCCAGAGTGTGGCAGGCAGGCCTGACTTGTTAAATTGAACGCTGTTGGTGGTGGGCACAGAGAACAGGGCAGATGAGCCAGAGGGAACGCGGAGCGGGGACAGCAGCCAGCCCGTGGCATCACCAGCTGGATCGGGACCGCAGGGCTGGGATGGCCATGAGGTAAAGGCACTAACCCCTTGGGTGACATTTCTTCTCCTGAGAACTGGGGGAAGCTAGAGAAGGGGCCGGAGAAGAGGAGGAGAGCGTGTAGGGAGCGGATACAAAGTTTGAGGTGGGGCAGCTTGCTGGGAAAGTTGGAACAGGACTAGCCCGAAGTGGACTAGCCCTTGGCTCTGTGAGCCAAGTCAAGTAACAATGGGCCCTGCCTGCTTCTGCCCTGTAAACACTCCATCGGGTCATCAAGATTTTGTGCTTTGGCAGGCTTCCCTCTAATGTGACGTTCACCGCCCCGTAGATGTTTCCTGGCTAGTCATTCCCGGCCCTGACACTCTGTGAAATCCCTTGAGTGAAAAGCAGTTCTTACTCACGTCTCTATCTGGACCTATCTTAGTAAATATGTAACAATGGAGTCAGTAAATAAATGAATCACTAAATAAAGTTTATCAGGTGAATCTGCAGAACGTTTCCAAGGAAAGCAGGATAAAAGGTCAAGGGCCAGTTGACGGAGGCCACATTCACTGAGTTAAAGAGTATGGGTTTCATTCAAGAGGCAACAAAGACTTAACTAGAGGGTGACCCATGTTAAGTTTGGTATGTTAAAGACATCCCTTTGTGTCAGTATATGCACTACGACTTTTAAATTCATCACCAACATCCTGAATTTTGAGTTGTGCTTTGGGTTTGGTTTTCAGGGTGTGACAGAAACCCCCTTCATATCATCTTCCACCTAAGGCTCAGAATTGGTCTCAGCTAACTGTGCTTGAACTTAGCAATTGTGATACGGTTTCAAGCTTGTAGAGCACCATGCATTTGGAAAATATAATAAAGAATTTACTAGGATTTTCGAGTTGGTGGCCTTTGGGAAGCAGAGTCCTTTACGTTCGCTTTTGTTTTTATAGCATTGTGTTTTGTCCGCATTTTCTCTAGTGCGCATGCGTATTGACCTTTATGGCATTGTTGCCCTGCCCCCAACCCTTCTTTTAGAACCTTCCACTTCATTGACCCAACAACATGAAAGACACTGCTGCGTGTGTGTAATGTGACCGCAACTCCAGGCTCCCGCTGATGGCTCGGGTGTGGATGTTTGCATGAAAGGTGCCCAATCAAAGTCTCTCTCCAGATCCCTGGAGATCTGAAGCTCTGCTGTCTCCTTCCAGGTGGCTGGAACACACGGTGTGGGAGCTTCACAGCAGATGGCAGCTGGACGAGGCCGGAACCGAGAAGGAAGCAGCGTTTTCTAAAGAGAAGCAGGGCCGGGATCAACGGGAGCAGCCTGCTCCATCTCAGGCTCTGGGTTCCAGTATTGTTGAGGCCCCAGCATGCTCCTGTCTCCTGGTTCTGGGGGCAGCCCTGGTCTATTCCCAGTAATCCCCCATCTGGCACTAGCTGGTTCCAGTGGATTCCTTCCATTCTCACCCCAACTCACTATAGTGAATAGGATTTGCTTTACTTTTCAGCCAGAAAAAAAAATATACATTGAGACTAGGAGTCTATATACTTTACATTTCTGTACACTCTTACTTGAACTCTAATTTTAGATCTAGACATGAGCCACTGTGGCAAACCTATTCAACCTTTCTTTGAAGGGTTTCCCTCAGAATGCAAGGAAGACAGACCAGTGCTTCCTGGGTCTGCTAGAAGAGTGGATTGCTCTGATGAATCTCCCTCTGTCGCCTCCCCCTGCCCCCACACACTGTCCAGGCCAGGGGCCCTGCCCGGAGGGCCAATCCTGCAGGTTCCCTGGCCAGGAATCCATCTTTGTGGGTTAGCGTGGGTGGAGGCTGGAGTGAGTGAGAGCCAGCTCAGAGCTGTGTCTGAGATCCCGCTCTACTGTGTACAGACTGTGTGAGCAAGTACATTAATAACTCCCCGACCCTCATGTCCTGATCTCTGAAACACTGCTGACAGAGGGCTCCTGCCTTCCAGAACCTGGGCGGACCCAGGGACATGATGCTGTGACCTCACAGGAAGCACTAGTAAACAGCTCAGAGTCGAGAGCGCGCCTCATCTTCTTGGTTTCTTGGTTCCTCTCATAGAGTAATGTCCACTTTAACAAGAACGTGCTCCCTCTTAGCATATTCTGCTCTTACATCCCCCAACATATGTCCTTGAACTGCATGATTCAAACGTTTCATTAGCACTTTCCTGACCTTCGGCTGTGAGATCCGCCCAGGGTACATGTGTCTGTCTTGAATGACTCTACACGAGTGTAGCAGTCGGCTCAGGCTGATGCTATAGGGACAGATGACACCCTGCCCCTACATAGATCTTGGCAGATTATAACAAAGGTTCATTTCTTGCTCACAATCATGTTCATTTCAAGCTGCAAGTAGGGTGCATCCCTGCTCCATACACTTCATTCCAGGACCAAGGAGAAACCCCTGTCCAGGACAAACATACTCATGACAGAGGGAGAGGAGAGAGAGGGAGACATGAAAACACTCAGTAGAGTTGGTGCGCACCACTTCCGCTTACATTTCATTGGCCAAAGCAAATCACATGGCCAAACCTTCTATCAATGGGAAATGTAATTTCCTTGTATAGATGAATTCAAGAAAATACTTTGACCAAATAGTCTTTCAGTGGATGGTTCTCTGGTCTCAGGGACTCTCTGGGCTGGACATGCAGGAAAACACTGAACTTTAATGTTACAGGCCCAGTTCCCACTGGGTGGCAGAGGTGGGAAAGACAACCTGGTCTTTCCTCTCGTGCTGTACCTCTCTGGGCTCCGGTGGCCATCTGGCCCTCATATTAACTGTGTTTATTTTCAGCGGTAGTACAGATGTTCCCATCAGAAAAACTGGAAGAAAATAATCCAGAAATGACATTGGTTTTCTCTGTGATCTTTCTTTTCCTTTTCTTTTTTTTTAAAATATATCTTTCAACTTTCTGAGAGTGAGTATGTATTTATTGAATAAGAAACTAAAAAAATATATATTTTAAAAAATTAGGTGAGTCTGGCAGTGAATTGGAAGTTGGATTCCAGGGGAGAGGTGTTGGAGACGGAGGTGCAGGGAGGACGGGGGTGAGGCCAAATTGGGGCAGTGGCCGTGAGGACCAAGGAGCGCTGTCACATTAACTTGGCCTCGATAGGACTGGCAATAAGGAGCTGAGAGGGAGGCTTCTGTTGTTCACCTCCGTTGGGCTAGCACCGAGGGCCGCGGAGGCCAGTCTGACCCGCAGAAGAACAGGACACTCCCAAGGAGAAGGCCACAGGTGTCATCCCTGGGAGCAGAGATGTCAGAAGCAGTTGCCTCCTTGAACCCTCCCTAACACCACCAGTATCTTACCCAGGTTCTGCCCTGGTAAGTGGGCCAACCTCCAATCTTTTATTATTTGAACACTGTCCACAAACTGCCTCCATCTTGCTTTTAGAAGACAAAGGCTGGGTGGACACAGAAGAGTCATTCCACTGACCCTCCTGTCCTTGAGGGAGAAAAGGGCACATGCAGACCTTCCTGCTCTTATTAGAGACCCAAGTTCCCAGGGCAAAGAGGGTTGTCTTCACATGGTGTGATCCTCAGCAAGTCTGTAGTGTCTCAGAGATTTAGGCTCCATGTTTTGTAAATAGAAACTATAACACCTACTTCATAGAGTTTGTGAGCATAGAAAGCAATCATTTTTTAAAATAACATGGCAAAGCCTAGCACATAATTAGTAATTATTTTAATGATAGAGCTATTCTGGCACCACAACATAATAGTGCCAACCATTTGGCAAGGCTTGGGCAAACCCTTATCATCATAATCAAAACAATATGTAAAAGCCACCTATAATTTGTCCATCCATTCCGCCATGTAATGATCAGGACGTTCTTTCCTCTGTCCAATCTACGTTTCTCCAATGCAGCTAAACCCATAAATTAACACTTTGCCATGTGACAATGGCCTTGGTCTGGAATGAGTCCAATGTCATGGAAAGAGCATTTGCTATGGAGTCAGACAAGTCTGCTTTACAACTGCGTGACCCTGGGCACATCACTAAAAATCTCTTGAGCTTCAACCTCCCTCTGTTCAAAATAGGAGCAAAATTATCCACCTTAGAATCCTGTTTTGCAATTATTTTTTAGCATGATATATGCAATGTATTTGGCCTATAAAAGGTATGCATTAAATGTGAGCTCTTTTCCATGTATTTCTAATAGATTTTACCATTTAAGGAAAATCATATTTTTTTTAAACTCAAGGATTTTTTTCCCAGCTCATTATTTATATCCAGGACCATTATAGCTGTTCAGTGCTTGGGCTCCTCCATCTCCAGAGACATTCCATAATGCCAATTAGAAGTGCAAGTACACTGAGATTAAAGAGTAGTGACTAGCAAAGCGAACAGCGAAGTTCCCCTCTTGACTCCCAGCTTGCTGCATATAAAACTTATTTCCAAATATCTGACTCTCCAGGGGGGAAGAAAACATGACAAGCCCTCCCCCCACTATGTTTCTGGGGTCAAGGGACTATCATTAAGGTCTTACAATGCAGGACCATATGAAGGTAATCAAGGGAAGGATGTTCTGTGTAAGCAGGAAAAGACATTGACATGAAGGCTCTGCAGACGATGGTGGGACTCTTTATTAAAATAGAAAGCTGATAACAGGAAACCAGTAGTCACACTCAGAGAATTAAGAATGCTGAGTCACCAATAGGAGGGGCCAGGTTGACACCCCCTTTTTATTATTCCTCCTGAACCCAGGCTCGTGCTGATAACATTGTATTCAGTTTTCCTTTTAGTTCTTTTCTTTTATATCTCTTGGGTCCTTTGCTTGACCGCTCTACCTCCTCCTTCCCAGAAACCATGGGAACAAGACTGAAGTGACCTAATTTAATTTAGGGACCACAAGGATGTTTCCTATTTTCTCCAAAATCCATTTTTCTCCCCTACAAACAGGATAAGAAATGCCCGCTTCTGAACCTCATCTGCTTCCTGCCCATCAACACTGCCTGGGCTCCCCCCCCATCCTCCCTGCTGGATGAATGCAGCTGCAGCCCATCTTGTCTCCCAGGTTCCCCCCACACCCACCCCTGCCCTAACCCCAGCCCACACCACCCATTCCCCAAGCTGCTGCTACAATGGCATTTCGGCAATGCCATCTGTCCATGCCAAGCACCTCCTGTTTGTGTCTATGATAGAAGGGACTAACCTACCTCCATGAGAATGAAAACTTGAACAAGACCTAAGTGCAGGCATCGTGCCTACACGCTGCTCATCATTCCTGCATTTTCTTATGTCTTTTCCCTTAGACTTCCTGTCTGGTCATATGGCACAGTGGTCCAAACCTCTGGTTCTATGCATGTGCTCTGTGCTCTTCCCTAATTCCTATTAGTTAAGGAAGAATCAGTGTAGAAATCTACCTTCCAGGGTGCCTCCCCGCCACTCTCAGTTTGCCTCAGGACCTGTCTCCTGTGACTCAAAAATTCCCTGCCCTTATAGGTGTCCCAGTGCTCCTACTACTGTAGGACAGTCTCCCACGCTGGCCGAGCTCACTGCAACAGACATGTCCCTTTTCTCTCCACATCCCCAGTGCCTGATGCAGCCGATGGCAACAGTGACTGGCAAAGTCACGGTTCGGTAAGAGTGAAAAACCTGCACTTAGCCAACTGACGCATGCTGTAACAGACACACGCCAGGAGCTTGACTGTTGCAGAGTCTAAATCTGGAAGCAGACAAACAGGAGAATCCCTCTGGGCAGAGCTGGGCCAGCCTGCACGCCCGGAGCAGCTCGCGTCAAGAAAGAGAAGCGTAAGAGGAGTTGGGGTGCATTTTTCAGTCTTGGGACGTGAGAAAAAGGCAGGAATGCCTTATGTGTGAATCCTTGCTCCATCTAGACCCCAAAACCTCTGCTTCAAGCATCTTTCCCCATCTGGGCCTCACAGCCTCCCATGAGGGAATTAACAGACTTTTTTTTTTTTTTTTTATGACAAGGACTAAGATGGAGAGAGACTGATTGACTTGTAATGAAAACAAAGCTGGGAACCGCACCCAAGTTTGGCTGGGCGCTGAGGGACGTGTGGCATCCTTGGTGGGCAGGGGAGGAAAAGGCCTGGGGAGGGAGCTGGGCCTCGGGAAAACCTGGCCTTCCACACGGTGCCCACCTTTGTTTGCCAAAAAACAAAAACTCCCCACTGCTCAGAAACACAGACGTGTCAGGAGTGGCCTTGCTGGAGAGCAGCCCAGGCTGGCCCTGCTTCTAGATTTGGAGAACGAGCTCCCTGGGCTCGGGATGGGGCAGGTGGGCGAGAGGCTCCTCCCTGATGACATGTTGGGAACCAGGGCTGGGCTCCAGGTCCTCCTGTCACCCAGAATCTTTGTCAGATGATTCAACCCCCAGAAAACTTCAGCAACTTCACAAAATCATCTCTGTGGCCCCAAATGTTCGATCCCGTTGAGTCGCATTCCCTCAACCCTGAGAGTGGGCCGAGGTGAGGATTTTCTCTCAGGAAAAAGCTCTGCAGATTTTTGCTGGGGCCTGTCTGTCCTTCCAGCAAGGCCAAGATCAAGGTGAGAGCAGAACTCGCAGGAAGGCGAAGGTGCCAACCCAAACCCTGCAGCACAGGGTGGGCAGGCGTCCATGCCATGGCCAGCTCTCGGGGAGGATGCAGGTGATGAGGTCCAGTTCCTGTGCTCAGGGACCACTGTCCAGGAGAAGTCATAGACTTGAAAAAAAATGGGCTCACTTAGCCATTCAATGATTCTAAGCTGTTCATGAAAAACACACCAACAAATGTACTTTTCTGCTCTCCTCCTCCTGGACTAGTCTAACAACCTATGATGATTAACCCATCCAAAGGACTCAGTCAATTTTGGCTCCTTTAGTCTCAAAGAAGCAGGAAATGATGAAAATAACAACAATGGTGACCATTTACTGAGAAGGTACTCTGGGACAAACGTTACAGTAATTACATTACATATGTCACCGCATGTCATCCTAATGACTACCGGTGAGCTGGCCCCTGGGACCATGACCCCTGTTTTTCAGATGATGAAACCGATGGTTAGACAAAGAGCAAGTTGTCCTGCAGACTGGCTGGCTGGCTCCCCCACCGTCCTCAGCTAGGAGGCTGCTCAGGCCACCTCAGGGTGCCCTCTCTGCCACCTGGTAGAGCACGGAGTCTTGGGAGGCTCACTGACGCCTGGAAGGGACAGAGGAGAAGGATCCTACTCCAGGACACTGTGTCCTGCTACAGACATCTAACATCTTAGAGCAGTTACAGCCCTTCCTGCTCTCTAGAACTGCCCACCCCAAACACACAGGGCCCGCTGGGACAGCAAGGCCCCAGGACCAGCGCTGGGCCAGCCAGGACCACCCTGGCCCTGCAGAGTGAGTCCTTCTCAGGAGTCCCTGCTAGACACCTGCCCATGTCAGAAGTGTCTTCCACTGGGAGCAGGGCCCACCTTTTGTTCTTTTAAAATAATGAGGGAAGGACTCCCATGTTCACAACAGCATTAGTCACAAGAGCCAAAGGGTAGAAGCAACCCAGGCGTCCACCGCTGACGAATGGATGAACTGTGTGTGGGATTCACATACAATGGGGTATTGTTGAGTCTTCAAGGGGAAAGAAATTCTGACACACGTTACAACACGGATGAACCCTGAGGACATTATGTTCAGTGAAATAGGCCAAGTACAAAAGGACAGGTGTCGCTCAGTTCCACTTACATGATGTGCAATAAAGCGGTTAAATTCATAGAGACAGAAAGGGAATGGTGGTTGCCAGGGACAGGGTGGGGCAGGGAGGAGAACAGGGAGTTGTCATTTAATGAGGACAGAGCGTCAGCTTGGGAAGAGGAAGGAAGTCCTGGCGATGGATGGTGGCGAACGTACTTAATGTCCCTCACTCTACACTTAAACACGGTTAAGGTGGTCAACTTTATCTAATGTGTATTTTACACAATTAAAATTTTTTACAAATGGAAAAAAAATGAAAAAGAAAGAGCTTCAGGACATCACCTGAGTTTGCCTTGTGGCCGTTGATTCTCCCTCCAAACAGCGTTCAGTGGTCACCCTACAGGTTCCAGTCCTCTACTTAGGGAAGTCCTTTCGATTCACCAGTCCCAGTAAATGTCAAATGACAAGGGCCTCTGCTTTAAGGAGGAAAGACCCTGAAGCTTTTGCCTACAGTTGGGCATTTGTTTCCAAGTGGCTTCTGGGACATGGACCTGGAGAAGCCCAGCCTCACCCACTGCCCTCACCAAGGGGACAGAGCAGGTGGTCGCTCCCTCTTCCTGTCTAGGGGACAGAAACAGCAAGTTGGCACAAAATTTCACCGAAAATCTCTTAGAATCTTCACCAGCTTTGCACACTCCCTTTGCTGAAAGAATATGGTATTCTCCCCCTTTTCAGAAAAGGTACCCACAGGTCTTGAGAACAATAGACTACAATCACAATTCATCATTTCCAACTTGACTCACGAGAGGGAAAAGTCTTATTAAATATGTGAATTGACCTCAGGCCCCTCTAGGGAATCTGATAGAGGCTTCCAGATGGAGGGATCCTATTGCTGCACCCTTAACTGTCCTCAATTCCCCAGAGGCTGAAAGAAGTCAAACGGTCTCCCATTGTCTCTGAAAGGCCCCTGGGTTCAGACACCAACAGCTCGTTCCCTGAACAAGATGGTGACTTGACTCCTCCAAGTCCAGAGAGAGAGTGGGGTTTTGTTGTTTTTTTTTAAGATTTTATTTATTTATTTTTAGAGAGAGGGGAAAGGAGGGAGAAAGAGAGGAAGAGAAATATCAATGTGTGATTGCCTCTCAATCGCCCCCTACTAGAGACCTGGCCCCCGACCCAGGCATTTATCCTGACTGGGAATCGAACCCGCAACCCTTTGGTTCCCAGGCAGGCCCTCAATCCACTGAGCCCCACCAGCCAGGACAAGAAAGTGGGTTTTAAAGGTCAATTTTATCACTGTGAGGGCAGAAAAAATATTCATACTATTTTCCTTCCACCTTCTGAAGTTCTTCTCGCTGGGCCAATAACCAAATTAACAGAGACAGATCAACAGGAGAAAATCAGAATTGAATATGTGCACATGGGGAATTCATGTAGACAAAATAAATCCATGAAAATTCCAAAGACAGTGGGGCATCGCAGGGTAGAGAAGACATCATGAACGAAGGAGAAGGGAGAAACGGGTATTAGATTTCAGAAGCAAGAGTGGATGATTCACCAGTGGCTGAGGAAGAACAGAAGCCGTGAGGCAGGCAGGCACTTCCGTGCTAGGCCACTCAGTCACGACGGACCACAGAGCATCTGGTAACAGGCCCCAGCCTGATGCCCTCTCGTTTCTTATACTTAATCCAATCAGACCCAGGCAGCATCCTAACACCTCCTTCCTGAAGCAGGTTTCTCCATCTGAGTCTCTTGGGCAGGAAAGCAGGGAGGGTCAGAGGTTCTTTCTGAGTCTTGTTTCTTAACAAACAGCTTAAAATCAATATCCCCCAAAGCAGCTTCAGGGCAGCAGGATTCTGGTTCCTTCACCGCTAAGAGAAGAAAATCTTCATTTAAGGCTTATGAGACATTCTTCTAGAAATGCAAGAGTCTTATGACCCGTGCAAAGGGGCCAAGGAGGAAGGCAGCCAGGGATCATTTGGGCTGCGGACGCCAAAGAAGCCTTTGCGGATGGGCTGCGACTGAGTTCGAAGAACACGTGGACATGTGGCCAAGGACAGGGCTGAGATGGGGTCTGCGGGCGCATCCCAATGGAAGGTGTTCCATAACCAAGGCGTGGGGTGTAGCACGGGAAATTCTATGCACAGAGCTGAGCCGGGGCAGTGGTTGGAGATTCACCAACCAGGAAAGGGGGCAAATCCCAAAGGCCCCTGGCCCATGGCAAGGGGCGCCTCCACTTCCCTACAGGTCTTTGTTTTCATACACTTTACGATGCTTGCCCTGCATGGTAAGTACTGAAATCTCAAGCCTTTCTTTAATATTATCTGCAGTTGAAAACAGACCCTTCTCCCCACCGTGAGCTGAATAATCTTTTTAAACCTAAATCTAGCACGACATTTTCTTACTTAAAACCTTCAGTGGCTTCCAGGGGCTCTTAGCCATGAACCTCCTGGGGAACAGGAACCTCTTGGACCTGCTGGGGTCCAAGGAGTTCAATAACATAACGGTCCTTGACATTCCTCCAAGCTCCGTATGCCGGGGAGGGCCCCGGGGGGATGCCTTCTGGAGAACCCGCAGGAGAACAAGCCTCAAGCAACAGCCAGACCCAAAAGGACAAAGCCAACTTATGACCAGGACGGCTCTGGGAAGTTTTCTGTCTGTTCTATTTTCTATCACTCCCCAGACCCTGGCTGTGGAAGCAGGAAGCAGAAAGCAGGAGAAAGGGCAGACCAAGAAACAGACTAGAATCCATCCTCACTCCCATTGGCTGCTGCTGGCTTCCTCCCAAAGCCGACCGAGGTATGAGAACGGGGAAGGTTTGGCAGTAAGGCAGCTGAGAGTTTTAATAGTTAGATGGGCCTGGGAAGACATGGGGTTTTTAAATCAAGACTTAAAGTGATGCAGATCTGTTATTTTCTGTGAGAAGAAAAACAACGAGCCCGGCAGAGTCTGCATCCAGGTCAGAAGACAGTAAGCGTAGCTGCCTCACGTTTGAACATTGCAGCCTGACCGTTTTTCTTTTTGTTTTTGTTTTAAGATTTCTTTTCTTTATTTTTAGAGAGAGGGGAAGGGAGGGAGAAAAAGAGGGAGAAAAACATCGATGTGTGAGACATACATCAATCGGTGGCCTCTCGCACGCCCCCAACTGGGGACCTGGTCCATGACCCAGGCATATGGCCCTGGCTGGGATTCAATCCAGCGACCTTTCAGTTTGCAGGCCAGCGCTCAATCCACTGAGCCACACGTGCCAGGGTGAACATTGCAGGTTGATCTTCATTCACACCTTGCTTATGCAAAGTGCAGACACGCATGCGCACATGCACATTGAACTCACCTAGGAATAGAGAAGTAAGACAGACCTGAACTCGACATGGCAGAAACTCATTTTTTGGAGGAATCCAGCAGCCAGGCTAGACCTGTGCGTGAAATGCTAGGGGGGCCCATGGCAGAGAGGGACTGGGACACTTGGCTCCCTACAGCAGAGATTTTTGTGTCTCGTGAAGTATCCTGGAAAACCCTGAAGCTCCATATTTCCCTTTCGGTTTCCTGAGTGTAGGAGCACCATGCATCATAGAGAACAAAGGAGCTCGTGTTCACTCACTTCTCAAGCCTCAGTAGCACGAGAAGACAAGATGTCTGATTGTGGGCCAATGAACTTGCTCCCTCCCGAGGGTCATTTATACTTTTACCAGGGATTCCTAGAGACACAAGGTCCGGGAGCAAAGGCAGGAAACCCAGAAGCCCAGGTTTGGAAGTTTTCCAAATTCAGCACCACCACCTCTTCCCAGGTGAAAGGGCTGAATCCGCCCGCCTCGTGGTCTTTCTATGCCCACTTACAAAATTCCTGAGGCTGCTGGTCGAGCTCTGGGCAGTTCTGACGGGGGGCTGCAGGAGGTCCTCAAGAGGACGTGACTGCTGATTGACCAGTGAGCTGGACCCAAGCCATCGAAGGTTCCTCACCCTCTGCCCTGTCCTCGGAACGTGCTCTCTGCTTCCCACCCCCCCAGTTCCTGCAGAGGCAGCCATTCTGACGCAGTCTGGGGAAGACAGGGGTCTGTGGAGACCCTGTGGATGGTGTACCTGACCGAACTCCAGAGAGGCCGCTCTACAGGCGCCGCAGATTCTGGCAGGCAGGCGGAGATCCATCTTGCAGGCGCCTAAGACAATCTCGTAAGAAGGCTGCCTTGCTTATTAGCACTGACACCTACCCAGGTGGAGCGGCCTGCCCCTTTCCTCGTCCCTCCTTACACTCCGCGTATGAGGCCAACTGACACACCAACACAGGGAACGCTCCTCCTGAAGCCGAGCTGGAAGGTGTGTCCCTGTGGCTTCCAGGCCTTCGTGTGGGTTTTCCAGGTGGCCGCACAAAGCAAATGTGCTCCTTGTCCGCGTGACAGCCCCTAAGCTTGAGGATCCCAGGGGTGATCCTTCCTCCCTACTACCCAGCTGCCTGTTCGCTGGGTTAAACTGCCCCCTCTCATCAACTGTTATTTTAAAGCATGGTTAGAAATCTCCTCGTCACTTTGTCCCCTCTTGTGAACACTTTGGCAGGCCTCTCTTGTGAAGTAAGCTTTCAACTGAGACTGGAAAGAACTGAGCAGAGAAGCTTTTGGAGGCGGGGGAGGCAGGCACAGGGGCCCCAGGGCAGCAGTGCCCTCCTGTGCTTGCGGGTCAGCTGAGGTCACAGGTCCCTGCAGAACATGCACCAAGCAGAGCGTGGACAGGAGTGAGGTGGGAGAGGCAGCCATCAGTCTAGGGAGCTCTTATCAGCAGATAAACACGCGGGGTAAACTTCCAAGTAGTAGGAGTGACATCATTCCATTTGTCTTTTAGACACATTGCAATAGCTGCCGGGTGAGAATGGGTGCTGGAAGAGGCATGGGTGGCACGGGAGATGACTGAGGAGGTGGCCGCCGTCGTCTGAGAGCTTTGCCTTTTAACCTGCCCCAGGTGTGGGTGCTGGAAGCTTGGGGGGAGATGCAGTCACAGCGGGGGGTAGGGGGACATGTCACCAAGGGCTAACATGATTTTTCTTTTCATGTTTACCAAATGCCCAACACTCTTTTTCATGTCTTATAGGCTCGAACTCATTTAGTTCTCATGATCAACTGTGAAATAAAGTTGTTGTAAGGATTATGTTCCTATGGTACAGCTAAGGAAACTGAGGTACAGAGAAGCAAAAATGAGTGGGGAAAAACTGGGGGTACAGCAAGAAGGAGACTCGGTTTTCCACCTGCCAGCCCCACACTCTTGTGAAGGGCCCAGTTCTGTGCACAAAGCCTCCCCAATGCCCATCTGAGAGGTCATTGTCATGGGAGGTCCAGGGATCTTCCCAGATGGTGACCATGTCACCCACGTGTGGGGTCTCCGTGGCCCCAGAGCCAACCCCGCCCTGTCAGAGTTGAATGTGGGGGAGAAAACTTGTCAGAGGAGGGGATCAGCCAGGCGATGGGGAGCCACTGACGATTCTGCAGCCCCTCCAGCCATTGGCACGACACTGGTCAGGGAGGCAACGTGATGCTGCCCTTGATCTCGAGGCCGGGAGGGCCGGAGCTCATCACCGCTGCTAAACTGGCAGGCCGGCCCCCGGGAGAGCTTGTGGGGCTAATTAGTATTAGGGGTGGGTTTGGAGGACAAGTTTATATGCACATGTTCTTGGAACATTCCCATTGGACACATCCTTGCTGATGAGCGTTAATTAGAGCCTCTAGGTCACAGCTTGGAAGTGAATGGGAAATGAGTTGACATGGGCTAATTCAGTGGACAAAAGAGACCGTCCCTCCTTGAAGTCTCATTGGCTTCCAGGTCTGGGCAGGTGGACGAGATCCGGGGCAGCACCTGGAGACCGCCAGACTGGGAAACGTGCCTGCCGTCTCTTTCCAATTAGGAATGCCAGAGACTCCCTCGCGGCTCCCAGCTCTCGTAGGTTAACTGAAGGGCAAGGTGGTGAGGCGAATGCTGAACACTCAGTCCTAGGGTTTCTGTTCTGGCCTTGACTGGCTCTGAGGCCCCGGGGAGCCCTCCAACCCATCCGAGCGTCAGGGTTCCCATGTGGAGATGGGAACCATAAGACCGAGATGCCTCACAGGCTTGGTGTGAGGGTCAGCGGGCTGAGTGTTCACTAAGGACCTAGTGTGCGGTGGTCCCTGGAGAAATCTTGCCTCAGCGTGCAGAGCTCCCTGGTGTGCTGCCCTCGCCGTCCTCTGGGCACACCTGCTTTGGGAATGTGCGCCCTCCGGGTCCCCAACTGCAGCAGAAAGCATGGGTGTGTCCCCGGTGCCCTGGGGCTGGGGTTCTGGGCTTTGGGAAAATGAGGTCTTCCACCTCGTTGCCTGGCGAACCCCTCCAGGAATGAACGGCCAGATGCCAAGCAATGAGGGTGGATGGCGCCTTGCCCTTTGATTGAATCCAGCAGGGGCACAGCGGACGTGTAAAGCCTGCTTCTAAGCCCTGCCAGGATCTCTTACAGATCCTCACCTATTAGGATTCTGTAGCAGCCTTTGTCGGGGCTCAGCCCACACCACCCACCCCCCCATCTCACCCCACCATTTTCCCCGGCCCCCGCCCCGCCCCAGGGAAACATTACCATTTCAAGGCACCAGGTACCTAGTGTGCTTTCACTCCCACCGGCTCCGCCAGCCCCTGGGAGCCCCGTCACTCCTTGGAGGGCTGCCCGGGGGCAGCAGGAGCCCACGGCGTTCTGTGCACACAGCAGAGCCCTGGGAAACAGCCTGGAGCTGATGGGCACAGGGAGATCGATACTCCCCTGCCCTCGGGCAGGGCAGCTCTGCAGCAGGACCAGCTCCTTCGCCCAAACCCCTGCAGGGCAGAGCCTTAGTCCCCTCTGGGGGTTGCACTTGGTGGCGCAGCCTCACTTGGCCGCCCCCGCCCCCGGCACCCCAACCCCACCTTCCACCCCCACCCAGGCCCACTTCTCCACACCCACGCCCATGATTTTATGCAAACGCTTCCACGTGAATTATTCCAGGGTGTGCTTCTGGCGAGCCCAGAGGAAGACAGACTCAAATTCACCACATCATACAAGTACACTATATAGCGCCTACTCTGTTCCAGGCACCAAATTAGGTGTTTTCATTTAAAAACACATTATCTCATTTATTTCTTTCTCACAATTAACTTGCAGGAAGTATCCGAGGTAAGAAAACTGGGGCTAAGAGGTTTAAGCCACACACCCCAAATCACACACACCTGGCGAGTGGGAAGCCCCGGCGGACATCCGGGGCCCTGGAGTCCACCTCTCTCCGGAGGAGGGGGCGCTGTGGGGGAAGCAAGGCCGAGAGGGTCGCCAGGTTCGCTGCGACCACGGGCCAGGCTTTCGTCTGCTCTGTATGTTGGAGATCCTGTAGAATGTTTAATTTTTTTAATAAAAGATTCTGCTTTAAAAAGAGCAAGCTGGGAATCATTGCGGTGGATCTGCTCCGTGGGGCCGCTCTGAAAATTCCTGCAAAATAATGAATGTAAAGTGCTCAGCACTGAGCTGGGCGCACAGCACACAGCCGATAAACATGAGCAGACAGGGTAGTATATTTGTAGCCTAACGCACACTCAGAATTTACATGTGCGTGTTATAAATATGCCCTCTCTACTTTAAGGAAACAAATAATTTATATATTCTCAGTAGATGGAAATACTCTCAGTGTCTAGTGGTTAGAAATAAATTATAGAAACATGCATATATGCATTATTCCTACGTGTATATTCAGAGTATGTGGATACGAATGATTTGACTCTAAGTGCACATGTGGTTTCTGGAATAAATCTCCTTAAGAAAGGTGAAAATGAGCTTGACCGCCCCCACCCCCCGACCTCGCCCCTCCCTTGAGCCTCCCCTCACTTCACCCTCCTTGTCTGCTAAATATTTGTCAGGATGTCCAAGGAACCTGGCTCACTGTCACCAGCTCCTTCCAGCCCTCTGTCAAAGGGATTTTTTTTTTAATCAAAAGGAATTTCTAATTCACTGCAGGGCTCACTCAGTGTGCTGAACTTAATCTGTTTGAAATGCCACTTCCCTGAATGACAGGGGCTGGTGTCTGATGGCGAATAAAGCATCCCTCTCAGCCTGTTCTAGGCCTGCTCCTCAGAAGCCACTCACACTTGGGAAGGTCTCAGTACGGGAGAGGCCGTCTGAGACCCAAGGAAGGTCTGCTCAGAGAGGGGTGTGGGTCAGGTCTGCTTGAAACGAGAAAAACACCCACCTGAAACAGACGCAGGGGAACAAAACGGAAGGATTTCATTCGTTTCGCTGTGTCTTCAACAAATATTTACCTAGGTACCTGGCGTTATTTTAGGATGGAATGCCTAAAAATGACTCACCTGCGACCCCGCCCTCCAGGAATGCCCGGACTGGTGCAGGGGCAGCCATCGGGGAGAGAAATACCCAAATGCAGGTCAAGGGCGCCAGGGAGAACAGGAGAACATCCCTTGGGAGACAGCATTTAACCAAAACTGGCCACGACTCCTTCTGTTACACGGGGCTTCATCCCGGCTCCCCTTGGCTTAAAGAAGAGCAATTTCATCGGCCCAAGTAAACACAGAGGTAGTGGTTCAGGTTCTGAAGGACCTAGGAGAGTTAGGAGACATAAAAGCCAGTTTGAAGGCCCTGAAGCAGGTCTCTCTGTGTCTCTGGGTTTTGCCTTCCTCTCTCAAGTCTCCCCTCGGACACATTTCCCTAAGTCGGGGTGAAACGGCCTCTCGCAGCGGGGAGCCCACATCCCACGCGTTCTGTGGTTCCAGAGAAGAGCCGGGCTTCTTCGCAGTAGCTCCTGGGCTGGCCGTCACTGGCGTGGCCTGGGCCCTGTGCCTCCCTCGGCCAAGCCCTGCTCCCAGGGCGGTGGAGGATGCCGCCTGGGCTGGCCTGCGATGCGAGGCCATCCCTGCAGTCAGAGCAGGGAGAAAGAGGACGCGTCGGCCCTTCCCAGACTGCGGCTACTCCAGAACGCTCCCTCCGGACCCCCGTGAGCCAGGCGCGGTCCGAGGAGGGGCTGCAGCAGGGCAGACAGGACAGGGCCCCCGCCCTGGTCGGCTTGCACATGAGGGACACACGGCAGGGCAAGTGTAGATGTGAGCGGGCAAGGTGGGCCAAGGGATGGGGGGCCAGTGAAGGGACCGTGGTGACCCCAATAGAAAGCTTTGTGGGGAAAGGACCCCAGGAGAATGCCCGACTTCAGCAGAAGCTGAAGGTGCAGCGGCCTGAACCAAGTGAGTCTCTGGGGCTACAAGGGACCGCAGCAGGGGAAGAGCCACCCTCGGGGCCCCGAGGCAGGAAGAGGCTGAGCCGCTTTTCAGGCAGCACACGTGCCCTAGCTTGACCCTAGTGAGGGATGGGGAGGAGGGCACGTCAGAGGAGGCGGGGCGAGCAGGGCACGCACCCCTGAGCAACCACAGCGAGGGCGGCACGCTCCTGCCGAGGGCAGCGAGGGCTGCAGGGACCGAGCTCCCGGGCCAGGTGGTGCCCCGAGGGAAATCAAGACGCTCAGATCAGAGAACCGTGGGTGGAGGCCGGGAGAGAAGACAAGAGGCGCCTTGGCCAGAGTCTGGGATGGAGCATGAGTGGGCGTGTGGGAAAGACTGTCCCCCACACGGGGGATGGCCTGGGACAAGACCAGATGTGAACAGCAGCTGCATAGGCTAGAATATTTAAAGAAAGAGATGGTGCCTGTGGCAGAGCCACCACGAGGTGGGTACACTAGAGGGACCAAGTGTGGCCCATGCTGTGCTCCAGGCCTATAACAGACACTCGATGTTTAGGAGCGTCCCTGCGGAGGTGGGAGAAAGCTCCCAGAAGCAATTGCTCCTCTAATCTTCCTTCCCAGGAAACTTGCTAATATTAAAATGACCACTCAAGGGGAACATGATTTGATTTCAGGTTTAATTGAAGGACATTGTGCAAATGCAAAAACTGAGAATAGGGGGAAAAATTTCCTGGAGATGATTTCGTTTCCATTTCCTTTTACAAACATGGCAAGGTGCATATTAAAAAATGCTGGCTGAAGAATATTGCAAATAGATAACCATTTCTTTTCCTTCGCAGAATAAGCTAGATGGCACCCGGGGGTTCCTTGGCAGGTGAGGCGCTGAAGTAGGCAGCGTGCTGCCCGCCTGTGCGTGCAGTAGCATGAGCAGCAGCAGCTCATGTGTAATCAAGTTTCCCTCCACATTGAGTGAGAAGGGGCAGAGTCCTAAGGTCCCAGTCCCACCTGGCAGGCACGTAACTCAGCAAAGACTCTGGGAACCATCAATGTGACACCTACTGAGCCAAGATCTGGGATTGACTTGGCTTCTCTTATGTGCCAGGATTGCCTTGGCAGCCAGAGGACATGGACCCTGCCCTGCAGGACAGAACAGCCAATGATAATGGCAAACGCCCAAGAACTCGGACCTTACCTTTATCTTTGTAGAGTGTTCGCACTTGCTTGTCAAAGGGCTTCCTCCCGCACTAATCCTTCTTCCCCGCACAGCAGCCCTGTGCGAGGGGACTGAGCCAGGTCTGCATCATGGTGGTGTTCTGATGAATAGGACTTGGCTCTTGTCCTAAAACTCTGGACCATCCAAACACTGCACCTCTTTCTACTAGCTTTCTTGGCTTCCACTCTCTGGCTAAGGGCAGTGTGTTGCATAGATTTAATTCTCAGAATAACCTGTGAAGTGCTATTGCAATTCTTTAGATCAGGACATTGAGACAGATTGGCTGAAGTGCTTCAAGGTCACTGCCTGGACTTGGCCCCCTGCAGCCTGACTCAGGATGGCACGTTTTTAACCACAGAGCTCTGCACCTGGGGTCCAAGGTCGAGAGGAGAGTGTGAATTTGGCTTCCAGTAGAGGCATCGCCTTTAATCCTCACTAGAACTCCCGAGGGCTCCTGTCAGCAGCCCCGATCTCAGCCGTGGAAATGCAGACTCGGAGGCGCTAGGCCCACGCGGACATCAGAGCTCGCTCCCTTAGCAGGTGCTCGAAGCGCGTCCTGCCCCAGCTTGGCCCCACTCAATGTGCTGAACCTTTGTGCCCCCACCGGATGTGGCATCTGCTAAAATCTCATCCTAATGTATCAGATTCATCTTGTCTTCCGTCCCCTCGAAGAGAACCCTGAAGGTTCAGATCGGGGGAATGGGGGTTTCCCCCAATTCACATTGCCACTTTGGAAGGTGAAAGTGCCTGGGAGAAATGAGGTTACCAGCATTTCCACGCCTGCACAGGAATAACCAGTCTCACCACAGTTCACTTAAATGGGGACAGTGTCAATGAAGAAAATGACTTCGGGGACTACCGAGATGGAGTGAAGTCAACACGGCTTGGACCCCAACCAGTTCTGTGGAGACAGGGCAGTTTCCACAGTGGAAAGGACGCCAGACACAGAGCGAGAGCACCTGGCTTCCCATCCTGGCTTGGCCGCCTGTCCCCTCAGCTCTGAAACCCTGCTCCCTCCACTCTACAATGCCCGTCGCCCTACTTGCCCGCAGGTGGGGAGGCCTTGGTGAGGACAGATGTGGGAAAGTACCTTGGGCTCCACCTGGTCATAGCAGGTGCTCCAGAGGCCCTAGTTAAGTGCTCTGGCTGAGTCCGATGTAGCCACCGAAGTTTGCTAGCTAATGACAGGACACTTACTGAAGTCGCTATTATCACTGCGTAGGCAAACAGTTAAACATTAAAAAAAAATTGTGTATTGATTTATGTATTGGTTTGTTGTTCTACTTACTTATGTATTCATTGGTTGATTTTTGTATGTGCCCTGGACCAGGGGGTCAAACCTGCAAACTTGGTGTACCAGGACGATGCACTAACCAACTGAGCTACCCAGCCACACTTTTATTGACTGGCCCTGTTTGTCAAAAGGCCCATCAAGCCAAACCTCACACTGGCCCCATCAGCCTCTTGGTCAAGCCAGGTGTGTATGTTGTTGGATTGTATCTACTGCCCCGAAATCCCACAAAGAAACCCAATTGCAAAAACCCTGGAAATCACCTGGGGATGTTCTGCTTGTCAGTGAAAGGCTTTGGAGCCCTTCAGATCATCATGACCTGGAAGGAGAGAGCTAGGGCTGAGAAGGAAGCCACCAGGGACCCCAAGGTGAGTGGCAGGAGCCCAGGACTGGGGCAGGACGACCTGAGACTCAGACCTCACTCTTTCATAAGTGGCTGTTGGCCTTTGAGAGCGGTTGTTTTCCCACTGGGTTTCCGCAGAGGGCAGAGGGATAGGTTAGAAATCCAATATCCACCACAATAATTAATTACCATCTCGTCTAATGTGTGTGGCCAGGATGCGGACTGGGAGACCTCCCCATGTTACAGATGACGGGGCAGGAGGGGAGAGTCAATAGCAAGCCCACCACCCCCGGGAGTTAAGTGGCAGGAACAACCCTGGAGCTAGTCCAGCTGGGCCCAAGGTCTCACCACTTGAACCCCCTCTTCTTGGTTCTTTCATTAGGACGGTTTTGAAGGTCAACGTTGACATAGTCAGAGCTCATTTCTAAGCAAAGCTTGAATCACAGCCCCCACAACATCTAATATAATTTATTTTGCCTTCTGAAGACAGCAAGTGTCAAGCCAGACTTCCGGGAATTTAATTTCTGTGTTTGCATCCGAGTCAAGAGGGTCTCAGGAGGCCAAGCAGGACAGAGCCTGTCCCCTCCTCTGTCTCTCTGAGAGCGGCCCCACGCTCCCCCCAGCTACCGGAGGGTCCATCCCATGTCTCCCTCCTGCCACCCAAATCCAAGGAGTCCCCTGCTGTTGCCCAGCCCCATGGCTCTGTTCCCACCGCCCTGGGAGGACCAGCTCCCTGTGAGAATGAGGGGGGAACTCTCACGGGCTCCCCTCAGCCACTGCCCTGCTCCTGGTTTGCCCTGTAGACACAGTTCCTGCTATCCCCACGGGGTTTGTTCACACACAAACGGGACACCGTCACACCCCTGCTAACGCCCTCCAGCACCTCCCGAAAGCAGCAGAGTAAAGGGCCAGCTCCCCACAGAGCTCCCAGGCCCGGCCACGGTCTGGCCACGCTCGCCACAGCCAGCCCCACGTTGCCGCGCAGCCCCACACAGGGCATTGCTGGCTGCCCGTCTCTGCTGGCCTCAGCGCTTCCCGTCTGCATTTCTGTTCCTCCTCTTCCCAGGATACTCTGTCCTCCCTCATCATGTCACTTGCTCACAGGTCTTCACTTGCCAGCTCCGTGTTGACCTGCAAGACTCAGCTTGGCATCACCCCAGAGGGGACGCCCGCGAGCACAGTTGGGAGGCAGCTCTCCTGTGGGCTGCAGGGACCCATCATGGGTCACCTACTCCACGGTGACAGCTCTTCCTTTGCCTGTCTCGCCCACCAGCGGAGACTTCAAATTCCGCACTGCTTTTCTAGAAGTCCTCAGTCCTCACCACAAAGGCTTCTAGATGCGGCCCCAGCCTCTGCCTTTTTAGTAGGTGGTCCCTGATTTCCTGCGAAAACATTCTTCAAATCTAGTGCTGACTCCCCAACCTTGGACCAGGGTCCGGCTCGCAGGAGGTTCTCGGGGTGGCTTGTGAATATAACAAAATGAGCACGTCCATTCAGAGTCCCTCTCGAGTCCCTAAAACTTGCCACTCTTGCTGTATCAAGCTCTTTGCTGCCATGACAACAACAACAACAACAACAATAAACTGCGCATTGTTCTGCAGTTTGGGTTTGCTTCCAGGCCCCAGGCCCTACGAAAGGGCACAGGGGTTTGTTCTATGACTTTCTGTTGTTTGTTCCTGCTGCTTCTAAAGATTCTGGTCGTTCCAGGTTGTCCCAAGCACCCACAAACAGTCGCCTTATAAAATCAAGAGGCCAGGTGGAAGGGCAAAAGCCGCAGGGCCATTTTGGTCTATTTAAAAGGTGACTCTTTTTTAAAAGTTGATCATTTGAGAAATGAGAATTCCTCTCTGCGGCCACAGAGACACCTGTGACTAATTATTATCTGACAAGTCTGAAACCTCAAGGTCGAGTGGAAACTACCTCCCATAAAATGACGCAATGAGGAAGAAGGGAACGAGCATTTGTCAATGACCCATTTCATCAAAGACCCACTCTGTGCCGGCCCGGGGTTCTGAGCTGGGCACACCGTTTCATGGAGTCCTCTCAATATGCTCCCATTTTACAGGTGAAGAAACTGAGCCTCCAAGAGGCGAATGTGTTGCCTAAGACAATAGGGCTATTACATGGCAGGAGTAGGCAAAAGGCTGGTACCCAGCTCACCGAGCCTGGACGCCTCCCGCCGATCATACCTGGGAGGGCCAGCCTCCGAGAAGTGTGGAGTGGGTGAATATGGATATGATCTCTCCTTTATTGAGGGTCACGATAAAGCGCTAAAACTTAGAGCTGGGATGACTACTTAAAGGACAGATGTCAGGGCCGGTGTAATTAAGTGACTGTGTATGAGAGAGCGAGTAGAACAGGTGCTGGAGGGGGCTGAGCAGCAGGAGGGCCTCGGGTGGGCCCTGTGCAGTCAGGGCTGCAAACCTCCGAACAGGACCTCGGGGACAGGGACCCAGAGGCAAGGATACGGGGAGTCAGTGACCGCACGGGAGTGGACGGAAGGGGCAACAAGGGAGGAAGAGGGAGCCAGGAACATCCCGGCTGAGATAGGGATGAGAAGGAGGATGGAAAAAAAGCTACTTTTCCAAACTCTCAGGCACTGAGTCAGCACTCCACCTGGAAGAAACCAGGAAACACCTGGGCCATCCTGGGCGCCAGGAGGGAACTAGGAGTGTGGACCGGCCTTTGAGAATAATGCCAGACTCAGATGCATGCATACATGTGACTCACTGAGCTGTCCCGGGAGCTCTATGTAATGAGCGTGTAGTTTACGCTACCAGTGGGAAGCCCGAGATACTGAGAGCCACAGTAATTTGCCAGAGGCCCCATGACTAATAAGGGGCAGGGCATGCAATTTGGGCTCCTGGGTCCTGACGTCTAACCTGGGGCTCTTTCTTGCTGCAGCTCACCCACAGACGGCCACAAAGTGCGGATGCGTGAATCCCAGAGGTCCTTTCAAGACAGGGCCCTCGCACGTGGCGCCGGGAGCCTCGCTCCTCAAAGCGCACCCCCTGCACGCCGGTTCCAAGGGCAGAACCTCAGGCCTCCGTCTGGACCTGTCGAATCGCCCTCTGTGTTTTAACGAGCACCTGGGGGAGCTGCGCACCCGTGACAGCGTGGGAGACACTTGCCTAGGGGGTGACACTGCAGACTTTCCAGGAGAATCTCTGCCACTGGAAACAAAGATGATACTAGAAATAACCGACATTATTAAACGCAGCGTTGAACGCAGAGCGCTGCAAACTTTTTAAAACATCTGACCATGGAAGCTACAAACTGCTTTGCCTGCCAGCCAACAGCTGACATAAAACTTATGGCAAAATAAAATGTTTTGCTTTCCCAATGAGGTCAATATTTTGTCTGGTGGTGTATTTACTCAGTTATCATTTATGACACACATCAAAGCAAAGACGTTCTTTCTGTTATCACTTGTTTATTGCAATTTCTGGCTTACCTTGACCCAAGAACACACCGGAGTTTATGCACCAACTCAGATGGCTTTCCTCCGAAGTGGCCTGCACCCCCGCGGTGGCCTTGGCTTCTGCCCTGATCCACAAATAAGGGAGCTGTGGCCCCCCTGCTCTGAAAACTGTCTTCCGGCAACACGGGGCTCCAGCGCTGGCTGCCTCCACTCATTTAAATCCGTCCTCAGCGCCGTGGCCTGAGAGACTCCAGGAGAGATGAGGCCCTCGGCTCAGAGTAGCGTAGGTAACACCAAGCAGAATCTATCTCCCGTGTCCATGATGGACAGGGGTGGGTGGAGGGGTCAGGGCCTGGGCGTGGGGGGGACCCAGGGGATCAGCGAAGGCAGGTAGAGCGTGGGAGGAAGCAGCTTTGAAAACCCGGGGCTCTAGGGTCAGACAGAACTGAGGCTGGCCCCGGCTCTGCCTCTTGTTTGCTGGGTGGCACTGAGTGACTCACCCACCTGAGCTGCCCTGGCCCCCCCATGAAATGTCGAGAATGACGACCAGCCAGGGGTTAGATGAGACAATGTAAGGAGAAGGACGCCGGGCCTGCCGCGCGCAGACAGTGAATAGGAGAGGGCTCGTCTTCGGATGACAGAATTGTCTTTTGATTATAGACTAAGGCACGGAGGGAAAGAGGTCGCAAATGTCATGGCGTCACGAACTTCTGATTCGTAAAACACACACACGCAACGGGTTTCCCTGAATAACATTCAAGAAAGAATAGCTGAAAAAATTGAAAGACCAACGACTCCCTGAGACACGTACTGCAGTATTAGTGGCCCACGAATCAAATTCACCAGTGGCAGGGTTTTTTTTATGGCCCACAGATGATCAGAATAAATTTTATGTTTTTAAAGAAAATTGAAGGAAAATGTGCTGACCTGTCTGGAGAGCTGTCCCGAGAACAGCTCCCCATCAGGGACACACTGTGTCGAGTCACCTCCATGGATGACCTGGGTCTTCCCAATAAACCAGGATGATGTCACCGCACCCTGTCTTACAGATAAGGAAGCTGAGGCTTAGAAAGCATTCTAAATGTCTCCAGGGTCCCAAAGCTTGTGAGTAGCCAAGATGGAAATGAGCACCCCTGCTTTAAACAAACTACCGCATTTTGCCATGTATAATGCACACCTTTTGGTCAAATTTTTTAGAGAAAACTAAGGATGCACATTATACATGGGTATAAGAAGCCCGCGTATAATGTGCACAAAACGTGGGTGCTCATTCTATGTGGCAAAATAAGGTACTTGTGTGTGGACCTTCTGAAGCTATTTGATAGAGTCAAAACCAAGTAAGAGAACCGTACAAATGCTAAGGAGTCCAGCCCCCAGTCAGCAGGTGGAGGAAGTGAGCACAGCTGTGGGGTGCCGCTGCCCGAGGTCCCGGGGCCCCGAGGCCCCAGCGGCGAGGCTCCAGCGGCTGATGCCAGAGTGAAAGGCCTGGGTCAACACAGGGGCCAAGAGCAGGAAGACCTTGCAGGCTTCGCGGACTATTTCCTCAAGTAGACTTACCTCCGCTCAGGTGTCAGAGTTGGGGCCCCACCCACGTGCAAGGCCTGGTTCCTGATACCTTGAGAGTGGAAACACCAGAAGACCTACCACCTGCGCTGAAAGTCACCCTAGAGCAGCTGAGAGGAGACTGCAGAGGTGCAGGGTGTGCGCCCCGAGTTCAGTGACCGGAGGAAGCAAGGTGACGCCCTGCTGAGCGAATGGGGAAGAGAGAGAACCACAGACTTGCTCACTGGCCCTCCCTCCCTCCCTCTGTCACCCCCGCCCCGCCCCCAGGGAGATGGCCAAGCCGGCTCCAGAGCAGGATGGCGGGGTGCGCAGGCACTGGGCAGGCCGGAGGAGCCAGCTGATGCTGAGCTCTCCGCCTGAGCTTGGGAGGCACAGTGGAAAAGTCGTGACCAACAAGGTTCCACTGGGCCTGTATCTTATAATAACACAGTCAGAGCAAGGACTCAAAAACGCAAGCGTGTGAGGAAGCCGCAGACTCCGTGCGGGTGGCGGCGTAGCCCTCCAGGGTGCGTACCGCACAAGGTGGAGGGGGAGGGTCTGAAATGCAGCCTACCTGCTTCTGGCCCAACTGTGTGCTCCGGTGCAAGACCACACCTCTCCAAAGCAAGGGTGGCATTTCCCCTCACAAAGGGACCACCCACTCCCCGAGATGTGGGCTGTGCCCACCCAGCAAGTACCACTTTTTGAAACTGTAGAGACTCAGGATAAACTAGCAATGGCTCTGCCTGAGGATTTGGGGGGGGCCAGGCCTGGCCCTCTTGGGGACTGACTGACGCATTTGCACCTTTAAAGCCCAGAGGAAGGCAAAGCCAAGGTCCCTCCTGAGGTTCCACAGGTCGGGGGGCTCTGGCAGGCAGACCCACGTGTCTGGGGCCACGTGACTAGTCAGTGGCACAACTCAGAAAAGGACTGATCCTCACGTCCCGCCATCTCCCCTCTGACCCCTGCGGCTCCCAAGGGTGTCTTTCGAAGCACAGGGTTCAGGATGAGGGGAGCCGGGTCCAGGGCCACAGGATGGTGCCAAGCCTTTACGACTTCTTAGAAACTCAGTTTCCTGGAGTAGGGAGTGTCTCAGAGTCATCATAAATGGCCATCACATGACTGATAACTACATTCAACACTTGCCCAGCCTGGGGCGGAGGGAGGGGGAACCAGTAGCCAGAGTAACGATAAATTGGAGTAATTTTCCAGTTAACCTCTTGTGTCCAATATAGTGCACACTTTCACAGGTCTTTGCTATTCGTGTAGTAAGGAGCTAGGGGTAATGTGTGCAGGGTGAAGGGGAATAAAGAGAGAGAGAGTTACAGGAAGAGTCCCTGGAGCGGAGTGTGCTGGGGGCAGGAACGCTGTACCGTCCGATGGAAGAGGCGTTTCTGCACATGGATGCCTAGGCATGTAAAAATGCACCGGGTCTCACACTGAAGATTTGTGCACTCGGTCCACGTGGTACCACATACCAAGAGCCAGCGCCCCTTCCACGTGTCCTCCCTGGGATGCCGCAGGGCGTCGACGTGGCTTGCCTGACTTCATCCTCACCGCACTGCGCGCGGAGCCACGAGCGGGTTTGAAGGGAAGGCAGCTCACTGCCGCTTGTCAGTACAAGCTCAGGTGTCTCCAGGAAGCACCACGTCTTTTCCCGAAGGTGGTTCCTGTCAGCACTGAGTACAAGGGATGGTCTGGACACCGCTGGTCCCCACGGAGGTGGGCACGGCAGTGTCCTGCCCGCCTCCGAGCCCTCTGCCGGCATTGCTGATTGAGGTGGGGGCCGTTGACCGCTGGTGAACCGAACACCAGGCAGGCGGTCGGACTGGGGGGGCTGGCTTGATCTAGACTGTGCGTGACCACGTAGGAGGGTGTGCAGGGCACGTCCTTTCGGGTGCGAGAACGGTCCGTTGCGAACCTCGGTTACGCAGTCGTGAAGCTATTTAAAAACTTAGTGGCAGGAAGGGCAGACCACCATTTAGTTCCCTGCTACATAAAATGAGGCTGCTTTCTCTTAAACCTGGATAAAACTCTTAAACATAACATGCGTGTGGGTGCAGGAAGGCGCGTGCCCCAAGTATCTTTTCTCCTGCAGCCCGTTGGCTTCCTTTTTCTGCCGCGTTGTTCGTCTGAGCAAAGGACACAAACAAACGGGCATTCATTAAAAATGCTTCTCAAGTGGCTCACTTGTGCAGGGGTTTGGAAGAACCGGCACGATGTTTCCAGAAACGAGGGCAGGGCTGTGGGTTGTTCGTGAACACCAAGCCTGGCCTTTCTCCGCTCTGGGCTCGTTGTGGATGTTAACGAAATGTTGGTTGAATTAAACTGAGCACGGAAAAGCGAAAACAAAAATAACCCGTCTCAACTGAGTTCCCCTGGAGATTAACCCAGGCACGGCAGAGCTCAGCTAGCCAGGCTCCGAGTCACCAAGTCATTATCGAGCTCCTATTATAGACCAGAAAGTAACGCATTCAGTTGTTCACGTGTTATTCACTGGGCTCTTGTCTGTAACACCTCCATTTGTCAGAAGCTGTGCAAGGCTTTCTGGTTTCAGACCTCTGTGACCCTGGTTCCAGAAGCTTCATCCTTGGAGAGCTCAGGAAGCAGACAGACAGATGCCACGGTAAATATAACAGTGTGCTCACTCCCAAGGCTCGTACAAAGCGCGGGAGAGGCATTTTGGCTTGGGCGTCTGGGCAATGTCCAGATTACTTGCAAAATAATCTTAATTGAAGTTCACAGTTTAGAGGGAGGAAAACGGGCATGGATTATGTTTCTGTGTCCCTAGCGTTGATACACAGGGTGAGCAACAATATGTCTATAGTTGTGACTGTGAGAAACACAGCGTTTATTCTCGTGTTATTATTTATTAATGATTGTATTATTTTCCATACGAACAACTGCAAACCTGCTTTTGCCACACCCTGCACTTTCCATATGAGACTAAGTTGCTTGTCACAAGGCCTTTGTAAAGGAAGGGGTCTCCACCTTCATTTTGCAGATCAGGACACAGAGGCTCGGAGAGGCGAAGATGGCTCAGTCAAGGTCATAGAGCTAGCAGGTGGCAGGCCATGGTTTAAAGTGTAATTTCCTTGGCACTAGCAAGGGGCATAGGGTGGAAAGGTATGGTGGGGTTGGGGGGTCAGCCGGGTAGCACTTCCTGCTGAGAGTTCGCACTTTATCCCAGGGGTCAAAGAAGAGGCCCAGTGAGTCTTAAACATCAGGCTTTGACCTATGGGAGTGGAAGCCGCTGAACAGGCTGTTTTCCTTCCCTCCTCCCCGCTCAATAGCCTGTCCCCCATGCAGTACCTTATGTGACAGTCCCCTGTGATAAAACAATACCAGTGGTAAGCCGCTCAGGGACACACCCTCCCATATGTCCCCCTCCTTCCCTGCCTGTCTCTCCCCTTCCCTTCCGCATCCTCTTTGAAATTCTTCTCTCTGTGAAAGTAGTTAACAGACAAGCTCCCCCCTCCCAAGCCTTTGCTCAGTGGGATTCTGAGGGAAAGTAATTTCACTCTCATTATTATTAATTAGGGGAGCTAAAAGGCAAGAGGGAGGAACAAAGGGAGAGAGAAGGGGGGAGAGGGGAGAGACCGCGCGTGCGTGCTGGCCCTATGGCAGCGTATAAGAAAGCAGAGAGATGAGAATTAGAGGGCTTGGAAGCAGAGCCGTGGTTTGGTACAGGGGCTTCCCTGCCAACTGTCCAGGGACTGCAGCCTCACCCATTAATGACAAGCCTGAAATCAGGCGACTCACTGGACCTCCAGTTTCCTCCTCAGTAAAGTGTGGATGATGATAATTCTTACCTCCTCAGTGTTCTGCAAATGTTAAATGGGCTGATGTGTGTAAAACACCTAGAACAGTGTCTGACACATTATCAGCATTATTTATGAGTTTATGAAACATACACATCAACAATATCCCCCCCTTGAATCTGTGTGCCAGACTCTGAGGAAGTCAGTGAGTAACTGTGGGACAGTTTCTTTAGCAGCAAACGGAGAGGTTTGAACGAGTAAGTATCTGATGGGTGCCGATCCTGACATTTCAAAGAGGACGCGGGCACCCACAAGAACGCAGCGCTGTTGTGGCTCATAGATGGTCTTAAAATCCTGTGGAAATGGCATTAAGATTTCTATAAACTATGCTGTAATGAATCTTTCAAGGGCTCTGTGAGGTTGAGCGAATCCCCTGTATTTAACAATGAGAACGAGAAGGCCCGAGAGGACGAGGAACTTGTGCACAGCTGCACAGTGAGCTGCTGGGGGAGGAAGCCAGCGTGGAAATGGCTGACTTGAAAGCCCCTCCGGGCCATACAGCCTCTTCCAGGCCCACTGACCAAGTGCGACTGCAGAGATCTAAGCTTTGGTGCTCACGATGTGTGTGCATTGGGGCTGGTTGCACTCGACAATTTTTAGATTATTGAACGGATGTCCTTTTGCATACTTGATGGGTCATCACAGAAAGGGTGCCAATTGCCCAGTGGTCTCAGGTGTATGTGTGAGCTGGGACGGATCAAAATGTGTGCTATGGTATGAGGGTCTGGGTAAGGAATGAAAACCCCACTCTGGAGGGAAGTTACCAACTGGATAAGAATTCACGTGTTTGCTTCGTGTGTTGAATCTGGCACAGGGTAGATGCCCAGCTCAGGTTTCCACGTGGCTATTTCAGCTTCCCCAATGATTTTTGATAGACAAACATTTGGTCTGGGTTTAAAAAAATTAATTTTTTTGCAAGCTGTTGTGTGTGTTACCATAAAACACATCATATTTTATTAAAGAAACTCTTGCCTAAAATAGTCAAGCTGTGGTTTCTTTTCTCACTTTCATAGGAGAATGGCAATGGGGGAATTCAGGGCTTTGATTTCCTCCATAGGTTTGAAAGGGGACAAGGCTGAGAGATTGTGCACAGTCAGGGGAGGGAGGAAGGGAGCCATCCACCCACCATGCTGTCTCCCTGCCTCGGGTTTCCTGTCTGTCTGCAGAAGTCCAGGCATTTCCCTGCAGTCCAAGGTAGCAGCATTTGCTGCGAGTTTATTTTGACATTGTCACTCTGTCCCCAGGGAGGGGTATTGACGTGCTTTCTTTTCCCTGTGGTATCACAGAATCTGATTCGTTGCTTCTGGGTATCACAATCATTTCATCTTGACACCAAACCCTGACATCTGCAGAGTCCAAGTAACGTGCTTCCGCTTCTCTGGGAAAGCTCAGACGGCCCCTGGTGAAGGGGCAAACAGAGCGTGACGGTCCGCCCGTCTGGCGGAGATCACTTTATCTAAGGCATGGCAGGCTCGGACTCGGAGAGATACGCAGACGGATAGTGGACGGGTTTATTATTCTATTTAATGCATAGTTATGTGATTCCTTCTTAAGCTTCTCATGTTACACATTGGAGACCCAGGAAGGAACAAGGAACATAGTCTCTGTCCTCACAGAACCTTGTGGAAGGGGGCTGCAGGAATTGAACCGGTGTTCCCCCAACAACCTATTCCTGGCGCGGATACAGTGCTAACAGCCAGCGCAGGGAGGAGCAGCGCAGCGCAAGGAGGGGAGCGCGTGGCCTGGGGAAGACCGGGTTCAGTAGGTCCTCTGTGTCAGCTCTGGGTCAGGCTGGCAGCGGGCCCCAGCGACGCGCAGACACACACCCTGCCCGCGAGGAAGCCATGTCTGAGAAGTGCAGAACTGGACCAATGGGTAGGGGTCAGACGCTGTAGGGGAAGCCATTCAACCACCTGCGTAGGAAAGTCAGGGTCTGTTTCAGGAGGACGGGCTGTGACCCGAGGCCTGAAGAGGAACAGGGAGTGCTGTGGGGGGAAATGGCAAGAAGGGACGGACATGTACAAAAACATGGAGGCTTGGAGAGTGTGGAATAAACAGGATGGAGCAGAGGCTGGTACTTAGGAAACAAACTGCTGTGTGATGAGAGGAGAAGATGGAGCAGGACTGGGGGTGGAGGGTCAGCTGGGGGCAGCCCGGGGCGGTCTACGCGCCACACTTGGTGGTCTGCTCGCAGCCTGCAGGCGAGAGCGGGCCAGAGCAGCGGAGGTGAGGGGCTCAGGGAGCTGTCTAGGCTTCCTGAGGCGATGGCGGTGGTTCCCTCCTCCCCTCCTGCTCCTCCTCCGCCTCCTCCCTAAATTAACTCTTACTGAAAAGATTGTAAAGTTATGAGTTTCTTTCTCTGTCTTCACAAGGAAAAGCTCTTGGGAATATCATGGCCCCTCCTTGGATATCTGCCCGCGATCGCGAAGGCGGGGACCGCAGGCGTGACTACAGAAGGAACTCAGAGCTCACGCCAGGAAAAAGCCCGGGCGCTCCTGCAACTGGTGGTGGTCCCTGGTCCCCAGAGGTGACCTAAAGCTGCCGCAGCTGGTGAAGGGGTACAAGGGGTCCCTTCTCCCTGCACGGAGGAGATCTTTCGTTTTTAAATTCGGGATTGCTTCTGCCAGAAAACAGAACAGAAATAGTCCATAGTTAAAAAGTAAGGAGGATGGAAGGAATTAATGGGAAAATGTAGGTTCATTCGCTTAATTGAAAGGAAAACTCATCATCTAGGTAATAATAGCAATAACCATATATCGAGCACCTACGTACTATGTCAGTCTCTATTTAAGAGCTTCATTTTGCCAACATAAGAAACATTCAAACCTGTAGAGAATTTTTATGAGTTTATCTGAGCCAAACTGATGACAATTGGCAGGAAGCAAAGTCTCAATGGACTGAGAAAATGCTCCAGAAAATGGCCTTTTTCCCACTTATTTTACACATCAGAATCAAAGGGCAAGACAAGAAGGGCTTGCATGAAATTCATTGGTGGTAGATTAGGAAGGGGGGAGAAAGCGAAGGAGGGGGAATCTCTGGGATTGGATAAAAAGTAAATGAAATAGACACATAGTTCTTACACATTGGCGGGTCTGGGACGGTTAACAGTCAACAATTAACAATAAGGGGATTTGTGGTGGTTGGGCCCTAGGGGGCCTGGGGGGCGGGGCGGGCTGGGATAATTACCCTGACATTCCCAAGCTCCGTTATCTTGATGTAAAAAGATAATAGATTGACCCTTGTCAAGAAAGATGGGGACCTAGGGCATAACTGCCCCTGCCAGGACCCACTCCGAGTGAGAAAGTTTTAATTTCCGACCAGCCTATGAGGTTGCTCTCTGTCTCTGAGCCTGTAAGGCCACCACGCAGGCCTCCCTGAGCTGGTCAGGTGTGGTACACGGCGCCCCTTCTTTGTTCACAATATGTATTTACTTCATGTTTACAACGTTCCTAAAGGGGACGCTAGTATGATGCTGGTTTAATGGATTGGGAGACTGAGGCTCAGAGAGGTTACGCAGTGAGCCCAGGGTCACACAGCAGGGCTGCGTCAGAGCTGCGATCTGGACACACAACGCCCTGGTTCCAGAATCCGCGCCTTTTGCTGCTCTGCTAAGAAACCGGAAGCAGGAGTGTGCAGTCCTGTGCTCCAGGGAGAAGGAACTAAAGCGCTGTCTTCTCAGGGAGTCCGTGTGTGTGATGGGCCCAGGGTGGGGCACTCGCCACTTTGTAACGAAGGAAGAGAACTAGGTGCCTTGACAATGGGCTCCCCAAACTACTTGGACTGAGGGAGAGTCATTTCTCAAAACAAAGGCCATCGTGGGATTCCCTATGAGATTTAACTTGGAACAACAAACAAAACAAAACAAAAGAGCTCCACTACTAAAGGAAAAGAGGAATTATTTCCATTGCCCTCTTATTTTAATATGAATAAAAAAAGAAAAAAGTTGTAGTTCTCTCTGTGAGTTTTTATTATTACTATTTTTAGGCAGCTTTTACATATAGAAAACTAAGGTTTTTTTAAAAATGTATTGAAGTAAAAGTCATTTAAAAAATCCATTTTTTCTTTAGGTCTTTGAAATGAACTTTCAGATCTCCTTAATTTTAACGATTACTTTCAAGGAGTCTCTTCAATTTTAACAAAACATGAATAGCTTGAAACAATGGGCCCAGATAATAATTTATTAAACCCTCCCCAACGTTTAAACTGATATGATAGACAAATTCCTTCCTCAGTATTCAAAACGTATCCTGAAGCAGTAAGTAAACTTGTAACTAGGTTGAAAGGCTCTCAGATTCTTCTAAACAATTACATACGATAAACTTTATCATATTTTTGTTTAAATTTTTCAGTGAAAAGTTACAAGTCTAAGCGAAACTACTACTCAGTTACATTTTTAAATTGGTGTTTAATCAAGCTAATGTCTCTAGTACGTCAACACTTCTTTTTTGTTGTACTGTATACTTCAAACACCAAACATGTGCGGAGTCCTCCACAAGTGTTACTCATTTCCCATTGCTGTGAAAGTCTAGGCTTTCCCTGGGTGGGAAGCAAAAGTGTTCAGCACGAGGGAAATAAACAGGTTTTCCTTCACATCACAAGCAAGTATCATCCTAAGCGTATGAGCTTATCGACCAGGGATTTCTGGCCAGAACACAGGCTCTGAAGTGCAAGGACAATTTTTTTTTCTTTGTGACAGCTGGCATGTTCTGTCTTTTTTCTAGTTACCATGGCAACAAGCAACTCTAAGTCCCCACTTTTTTGCACGTGGGATTAGTTTCTGCACTCTTGCCCTGGTCTAAGCTGAGTGATCTAACCCCTTTGAACCCTGAGGCACAGACCGCTAATTGTCCCCAAATACCCATTTCCCTCAGCACGTGTGCCCAGGACAAAGACTACATTGACCAGTGTCCCTTCCCATGGAGTGGCCTGGGGAATGACATGGAAGCAGGAGTGCTGTGAGCCATCTGTAGGGGAAGTCCTTAAAGGTCACGGGCATGCTCGACCTCCTTCTGAATGCCTGGAATGAAGATCCGATGGCTGGAGCCGGAGCAGCCAATTGAGACCAGGAAGTGAACTTAGCAGTGGACGGTGTGCATTGCTGTGGCCTGGCCTGCGTCCCTGACACCTTAGAATGCCACACCAGCCAAGCCCACCAGGACTCGTACAAGGGAGAAATGAACTTCTACCTGGTGACTGCTGTTGGGGGTTTTCAGCCCCCACACGTAATCCTAACAGCTACAGATGCTGTGATCTGATCGGCATAGACGAACTTCTCCGTCCCCCCAAGTCTGTGCTTGAACCGCCTGCTGGAACTCCGCCTTCTCCCGTGTCAGGCTGGAGCCCGCAGGCCTCAGGCACCCCGATCACTTCAGTGATTTTACCAAATCGACACCCCGAATCAGTAGCAGATGTCACATCTTTTAAAACTGAGGCCATAGCTTCTAACACGACCTAAGGTAGACTTGGCTGCCTCCAGAATCATTAAACACAGATCATTAAATGCAAGGCACTAACATTAATTTATATTTTACGAGTTTGCAGTTCAAAATATATGTTGACACCAAAATATTTAGTAAATCAGGACACATAAAAACAGCAATAGCTGACTTACTGTGCACTTTCTATGTGCACGGTCTATTTAATAATCATCTAACTCTCCCAATTGTCACAGAGGGCTGAGGCTGTCATCGTCCTCATTTTAGACATAAATACGCTGAAGCTAATTGTTTGGCCCAAGTTCCTATCTGCAGCGTCACAAACCACCCAGTGACAGGGGTCCTCCCTCACACAGGCATTCCCTTTGTTGTTTTAATTACCAAAAGTGGGGTGGGGTGGGGGAGATGTTCGCAGGGTTAGCCTCCAGGAAAGGTACAAAAATATAGAGCAATTAAACTAAAAAAAAAAAAAAATACAGGGCTTCTCCCCCCACCCCGCCCCCCTAACAACACAGTGGCTGGTACCTTCATTCTTTGAAAACCTGGAACACGTGTCCCAAATTCGAATATTTAGCCTTGGTTTCAGCTGATTAAAAAAAAAAAATCTGTTCCCTTTTAGGGTAAAAAAAAGGCAATTTCAAAACTTTCAAGCCATCGCTGTGAACATACAGTTTAAAAAAGAGAGAATTCCATCATCTTCCCCAGAGAGATGCCACTGGTTTCACAGATCCTTGAGATTTGGCAACTCCCAAACCGCGTAATTTTCCATTCTCATTTATAAAACATTTGCAGAGGAATGTTGACAAGTATAATGCGCATAAGGAAGGTACTTAAATGAATAATGGCCAAAAAAATAATGGCCATGATTTATTGAATGCTTACTAAGTATCTGGTGATACTTAAATTTACCAAAAAAAAAAAAAAAAATTCACCGAGTAATTTTTTACATATAATCTGTCTCCTTAAAAAGCATCCGAGAGGCAGGTGCCATGTGCCCATTGGGAGGACGCAGAAAGTGTCCCTTCTCTGCCGTGACAGCTGCCCGGCCCGCGTGGGAGAGCCCAGAGCCCCGCCCTGCGCCTCTGTGCCTGGCGGTCTCGTCTGCTAGCAAGCAGGGCCTCGGTTCAGCCTTCTCTGTTCATTCCCTCCATTTCCCAGGATAAGGTGCTGGTTTTTAAATGTCACAGAACCGTGCTACAGAACCTCTTCTGTCCCCAAAGAGCCTCACAATTTCTTTTCAAGAATGAAGGCGTGAACCTCGGGGTCTCAGGCAGATTCCAAATCCAGTCATTGCATTCTGCCTCCTTTGACTTAGTCAGAAGTCAAGTCTTTGACAAACAGCGTGGAGCAAAAGGTGTCTGGTTGCAAGGACCCTTAGAGAGCGTCTCAGTCAAGTGGTCTCAACCCCAGAGCAGCGGGCCCACCTGGCAGCCACATACAACAACTTAAGCCATCTCTGTGGGCGCCCTGTCTCGTCCCTTCTCGTGTTTCTCTCTTCAAGCATTTTTCATAATGACAATTAATCATTGATTTTGCAACATCTCCAGTGTCCCACCCAGGGCCCAGCATGGAGCACTCAGTCAATGACTACTTGCTAAATGGGTTAATACAGGCGCCCAACGCGGAAGCCCTCCGAGGCCCATCACGCACACTTTGGCCGCCTTGCTCTAACGCAACCTCCTAATGGTACAGACAACAAAAGGGATGTCAAAGTAAGAAGTGTCAGATGTCAGGTGGCTACAAAGTCGCAGAGCCAGGACATCTTATCGGAGACTGTCCACGGCCCCGTCGGGATTTATGGCCGAGTGGCTGAGTCCCCAACCCCGGTCGCTATGTTATGGGAGGCCATTGTTGAAAAAGGCAGATTCCGGGCCCCACTGCGAGTCTCCTGAACTCTGGTCTCGGGGGGGCCCCCAGGAGCCTGTGTTCGGCATAGGCCCCCTGCAGCCATTCCTGTGCTCACCGACGTCTGAGAGGTGGCCCCAGAGGCTTCCTTGTCTGGCTCCAGGGGCAACCTGAGACGAGCCAACTGTGCTCATTCTTCTGTTTGGGGCCCAACTCAAGAATTGCTGACCTGAGACTTTATCTATAGAGAGTCATGTTCTTGCATGAATTATTGATTCCATAAGCGTTTACTGAGAGTCACTATGTCCCAGGGCTCCATCTTTGTCCCTCTTTTGTTTTCCACAGCATCCCCAGGTGAGCTCATGCACACCCGGTCCTCTCCACCGCCTGTTACCTCTGGGTCTGCCGAGTCCACCCAGGCCTGAAAAACGCAACTGCCTGTGGCTGTCCAAGCTCTTCGCCACTCCTCCCTCCAGGCGGTGGCATCTAGGTCCCTTCTCTAAGTGCCTGGACAGGCTTTGTGACCGCTAGAATAGGCCACAGTGAATTTTGGAAGTTGGGTTATAAAAGGCCCGTACTTCCACCTGGTTCTCCGGGGATGCTCCCTCTCAGAACTGAGCCTCGACGCTTCGAGAAGCCCAAGCCACGCGGCTGTGCTTTGGAGGACAGAACTGGCTGAGGCCAGCCTTCCAGTCAACCCCTCGCCGCCCCCAGATGGAGGAGTGAGACGGACTCACACACCTCCGGGTCTCAGCCATTCGGGTTACCCGCGGCTTCAGAGCCTCCCCGACGCGGCCGCGGCCGGGCAGAGCCGAGCCCTCCCCGCGGGGTCCCACCGCATTCCTGAGCGGCAGCGCCCAAGGTCGGAAGGCCGTAGCTGCGCTTTCTACCTCTCATTCTGGGGCGTGGTTTCGTGTGCAGGACTGGTAACCAGAACCAGCTGCAGCTGAATGTCTCACAAAAAAATGAAATGCGACACATGAAAATGGTACTTGTGCCTTTTTCCTTCCCGGGGCCGGGGGCAACTTCCACTCAGGGCCGGTCAGGGTCGTGCCGGGTTGCACGCGACAGAATAACTCACTAGGGTCCCTTAAAGAGATAGGGGTGAGGGCCGCTGCACGTTTTCTCTCCCCAAACCAGAGATCCAGGAAAGTTGCTGCCGGCATTGATTCCACATCTTAGGGGTGGCTTCAGGAAGCAAAGGTGCGCCGTGTCTTTTAACCCCATGACGCTCAGCCTTGACTTGCCATCAAAGATGGCCGCTGCCTCTGGCGGGCGCTTGTGTGAGTGTGCTTTCCAGAAGGACTGGTGTTGCGTGCAGGACCCAGATGTGACAGGCAGGGCAGGACAGGCAAGTGCTATTTTCCCAGAATGTTACAACACCATTATAAAAGGGAGAAGGGGACAGACCTGCTCTTCAAATATTAGTTTGTGGTTTTGGCCCGTGTAAGTTCCCATGTTCCTCGTTTCCGCTGCTTTTGGCCACTGCTTTGTGGTCATTTGCTACGGCAGCACTAGTCAGCTGGCACCTCTGGGAAGATGGACCATGTGGCAAGGATGTTGGGAAGCCGTGGTCCTTTACGAGTCTGGCCGCCTCGAACTGCAGCAGGCTCTGTATGCCAATTTCCAGGACATAACAACATGTAACTTAGCCAGAGCATCTGGGCTGAGTCAACTCCACTTCTGGGTATTTACCTGATGATAACAAAAACGCTAATTCACAAAGACAGAGGCGCCCCTATGTTCACTGCGGCATTACTTAGAACAGCTAAGATATGCAAGCAACCTAGGTGTTCCTCGATAGATGAGTGGATAAAGAAGATGGGGTACAGGTATACAATGGAACATCACCCAGCCACAAAACAGAATGAAATCGTGCCATTTGTAACATCATAGATGGACCGAGGGGGTATGATGCTCAGTGAAATAAGTCAGAGAAAGATGAATACTGTATGATTTCACATACACCTGCAATCTAAAACACACATATACATACAACCGAATAAACAAAATGAAACAAAAAACGGACCCATAGACATAGAGAACAAGCTGATGGTTGTCAGAGGGGAAGGAGAGGGGGGAAGGGGAATTAAAAGACCAGACCTTCTGGTTTATGTGCAGCTGGAAATAAGAAGTTCCTCAGGGCTTACTGTTAAGAAATTCTTTCCTAGAAAACCCAAGTATATCTCTCTCTTTGTCTTGTTGATCTCAAGGGAGATGACATCTATTCATTCCTGAGCCAAATTCTGGCAAAGAGATCAAGGCGGTCAGGACTGACCAAGGCTGGTCAGCTGGCTGGCAGGCCGCTGGGCCTAACGCATGCGAACGGTGCCGCGCGCAGGGATCCGCTTGCTGACTCCGGCGCCCCAGCATTCTCCACTGGCGCTGGGCTTCGGGGTTGTGCCCTACTCTCTGCAATGCGAAATCCACCATCACATGGCTCTCCTCCACCTGTTTACCGGGCTTGTTGGCCCCCGACCTGGGGAGGCCTGCCAATCAGATTCCTCTTCTAGAAAAACTAAAACCCAGAGCGGACACTCCACGGGGAGTGAAGCCGAAAGGATTGCCAAGGTGCAGAGGGGTCCGGGCGGCAGACATGCCAACAACTTCTAGGGCTGACCCCAGGGCTCAGCTGAGAATGCGTTTGGGCGGGGAGAGAGCTGATCTGGCAGGGGAGTTGGGGGTGGGGAGAAGGGAGCCAGGGAGAGCCAGAGCCAGAGAAACGGGCTGTCTCTCTCCTTCCAGCTTCCCACTTTCAGCATGAGCCTGCACATTCCCCCGTTACCTCTTTTTATATAAGGAGGGGTGGGCGAGGGCCTCACAGCCCCGAGAGCCCGAAGAAACACACCGTCCAACACACAAAACACCACTCGCCGGCAGCTCGGAGCGCGCCTTTGACAAGCAAGGCAGCACTTTGCTTTTCTGCACAATCACCCAGATGGCATCAGAACCCATTAGGATCTTTCCACTACGATGTGCCAGGGGCGGGGGTGGGGGATGAGATCAATTTCTTCAACCATTGTTACTGAGAGCTCTGCTGTTGCTCTGAAAACAAGGGGGGATGGTGACCGGTAAATCAATGTCGGGGCTCCCCGAAGGAACTCGGTGTGCAGACACCCCCAGGAATGACTAATACCAGCCATCTTCCAGCGGTGCATGTTGGGGGACGTCCTCCAGATGACGAGGAGCAGTGCTCACGCGTGCACGTCCCAACACAGAGCCCCGGATCTGGGCTCCCGAGGACGGGCCAGGGCACCATAAGTCCTGTTTATCCGGAATGTTACAACTCTGGAATAAAAGGGAGAAGGGGACAGACCCTCTCTGCTACCTCCTAAGACAGGCACCATAACAGGAAGAGGGTGAGAGAAAGCCCATCAGACACCAGGGAAAAGATGTGTCTGAGAGATGTGTCTTGATATAGACACCGTGGTGATGTATGTGTGTCTCACCACAGAGTCACTCAATAAGGCCTCCCCCTCACTGTGGAGTCACTGAGGGGAACTGCCAAGGCCCATGGGCTTGAAGGGAGAGGCTGGCTGGTCCTTGGCGGCAAAGCGGAACAGCTGGTAACCTGGGGCCACTGACTTGCCTCGTCTGATCCTCTCCGGATGCTACCAGGATAGGAGTACAGGCTTTGGTTACTATAGCATTTTCTACCGTATTTTTTCAGTGCTTTCCCGTACGTTTTATTATCTGACCCTTGCAATAAACAACACTTCTTTATTAATTCATCCAGGAGCCCTTTATTGAGCACCGACCATGAGACAGGCATGAGACACGTGCTGCCATCAGCAGGGAGCAGGACACGACATAGTTCCTGTCCACAGCAAGTTGAGTCAAATCAGAAGGCAAACACACCGGCTGTTTCCCCATGCAAAGCAACAGGGCGCTGCGGGCAGCCGTCCCTGAGGGCGGCAGGGTGACCGCTCTTGTCGTTCGAGGATGGCGCGGAGCTGAGAGATGCCCCGAGCCACATGTCCAGGTGCTGAGCCTGAGAGGTCCTGGGTAGGAGCAGTTGGAAGAGACGGCCTGGGCGAGAACAGTGGCTGATGCTCCGGACACCCCCTGCTCCCCTCCTCCCTGCCACGAAACCGTTTTGGAGAAGGCCCAGTGCGTGGAACAGCCTGCCTGACCTGTCAGGGAGAGCAAAGTCCACGGGATGCTTCTACGGAGACCAAAGGGCCCCCACCCTCACCTTGAATCAAAATAAAAACCATCAGGGTCATGAAACAGCCCAAACTTTTCTCTCAGACTCACAGAGGGCAGCAGACTTGGCCCGCTCCCAAGCCCCCTAGGTACTTGGCAGTAGGAGTCCTTGAAGAATTTTTACAGATTCACATGCTTTTTGTTTTATTGTTTGGCCTCCCCACCCCCCCACCCCCGGGCCACGTTAGTCCTCCCCACCCCCTCTAAAACCCGTCTCTCTTCCCCCTCTCCCTTCTGGGAGGACGCTCCTTTTTTCCCCCCAGGCCCCTAAGTGTTCCCAAGCACGCCCCGCCCCATGGCCAGGGCGGGCCGTCTCTACCGTGCCGGCAGGGACCTGGCACTGAGAAGTCCGTCACAAACACAGCTCACTTTCATTGAGCGCTTACTATATCCTAGGTACAGCTTTAAGGGTCTGATGTGTATGGATTCCCGTAATCATCACAACAGCCTTATGGAAGGGCCATTTCCACATACGCGGGAAAACTCAAGCACACAGCTGAGTGCGTGGAGGGGCTCTGCAACCAGCCTGACACCCCGCGACCGGTGAGTGGCAGCGCAGTATTTGCACCCAGGAGTCTGATCCACAGCCCCGGCCTGAAGCTGTGGGCTACAGCGTCTCCGCGGTGAACGAGGCCTAGAGAGCTCTGTCCCTGTGTCCACTGCAAAAGCCGGACTCTTTCCCCGGGCCGGAGAAGCTGCAAGCATTACTGACCCTCAGGCCAAGTGGCGCCTCTTTCCTCTTAGCATTTCTCAGAAAAGTTGCGAAAGGCATGAAGTCCAGTACAGAGGACAAGACCTGTACCACCAGATTTTTTTTTAGTGCCTGTTAAATCTTGTGTCCAGCATTTAGCCTCTCAGACTGGCATTTTGCCATTGGGCAAGATGTCTCCCATTTCCCTACTTCCCTGTAAAGGAGGGAGGGCGAAAAAATCCTCAAAACTGCACCCAAGAGGGTCTGGTCCTAGAAGCCCCAGCCCCAGGCCACCTTGGGGCCAGCCCCTGCCTGGGGTCCCCTTGCTCTCCACCACGCTGCAGCTTCCGAATCCCGGAGGATGTAAAAAAGGCAGGCAGGCGAGCCTGGGTGCGGACCGGCAGCGGTGGCCACTCAGTGGCCCTCAACTGGGGTGGACCCAAGTGGACCTCATCAGCCCCCCAGCAGCGCCGCGATCCTCCCCTACTCCCCCTTAAATCCCACCTCAAGTCCCGCGTCCCAGAGCGAGTGGTGGCCCTGCACAGTCGCCAGCAGGGGGATCGGCCCTTTCTAGCTACCTTGCACCCGACTGGGGCTCCTCGGGGCATCTCCACGTCCTCTTGGTGGTGGGCGCCCGTCGCCTCCTCCCTGGGGCTGACCCCACCAGGCCCTGCGCCACCTGGACGCCCTTCCCTAGCCTTGCAGGTTTGCGGGCGGCGGCCTCGGCGCGAGGTGGAGCGGAGCTGTCCCCACAGCGCCCCTCTCGGGGCGGCGACTAGGTCCCCGGGCCGACTCCGGCGTCTCCCCGGCCGGGCCTCGGCCGAGCCGGCTTCGGTCCACGTGGCCCTGGAGCTCTATATTCGGCTCGCAGGGAGCCCCGAGCCCGGGGCAAGCCGAGCGGAGCGCGGGTGGGAGAGGGCCGCGGGGGAGGGGCAGCGCGGGGCCGAGGGGCGGGCGCTGGGCGGAGGAAGGGGAGGGCCGCGCGGCCCAGGCGCCCGCCCCGCTGTGGCGCCCCGGCTTCGGGTCTCGGCCGCCCGGCCTGCCCCTCCCGTTACACCCGGGGGAAGGTGTTCCCGAGACCGCTCCCAGCCTCTCCCCGCCTCCTCGGCTCCAGCCCCCGCCGGCGGAGCTCCACTATGCCAGACAGTTTCGACACTTTGCAAAGACAAAGACCAGAGGGAGGAGGAAGAGGAGGAAGAGGAGGAGAGAGAGAAGGAAGGGGAGATGTGAGCTGGGAAGGGGGCGAGTGTTTGGGACACTCTCCGAAGCCCCTCTTCCCCAAATCCCCGGAAATTCCAGCGTGTCCCCCGCCGCGGTGAGTGAGCGCGCGGAGCCGACCGCTGCCGGGGTGCGCAGGGACTGCGTCCGCGGAGTTGGGGCTCGAGCAGTTTCGTGTGTGTTCTCCGAGTGGAGGGGTGATTGCTCCGACCGGGAACAGAGTGGTGGGGAGGGGCCTAGGAGGGTGTGACAGTGGAAGTGGGATCGAAGACCCCGGGCGCCGGGAGAGAGATACACGTAGGGCGACCCTTCCCTCGCCCCGGCATCACCGGGATCTTTGGGAGGAGGCTGGGGCTCAGGAGGCTTCAGTTTTCACTGCGAGAGATGCCGGGAATCTCAGCGGGAGCCTACGCCAGGTCCCGGGCAGCGGTTTCTGGGGTGTCCCCAGTGACACTGCACTCGGAGCTGGGCTGGAATATCCCGGATCGGGAACGCGAGTGGGAGGACACACCAGCAGCAGTGGAGCTCGGGCGGTGATCCAGTCCAGCGGTCGCGGGACAGTATCCGGGTCCGGCTACCAAATCCGCTGCGAGCAGGCGCAGATCCGGGAGGTGGCCATCGCCCCCGGGGACTCCAACGGCCCACGTTTCACGAGATACGGTGGAGAACTTGGCGCCAGGGAAGGGGCATCTGGACGTGGCGTGGTGGGCAGTGAGGGACTGGGGTGGGCGAAGCGGAGAGTGGCGGGGGTGGCGATGGTGGCAACTCAAAACTCTGAGTCCTCCCTAACCCCGTTAGGCGCCGCAGCTGCGGCGAAATAATTTGACAAAAGTTACCAACTTGTTTGCGTCTCCCTGACGCGTGACCTGCTCCGGGCAGGGGCCGCTCCTTCGCAGAACGCAAGGGGGCGGGAAACTGTGACCCCGGGACAGAGCGTCCCCGGAAGGGGCGAGAGCCACATTCAGAACTGGGACGGTGGCGCAACTTTCACCTCTTTTTACTAAGCGTGAGTGTGTTTGAGCATGACCTTGAGGGAGGAAGCGGCGCGGAACTTGAGGTGGGGGAAGTGGCTGCTCCGCGGCTTGGCACAGATAAGCCGGGGCGCGCCTTCATCTAAGAGCGTGGCCTGGTCTCCGTGAAGGGTGTAAGGATCCTTTCGACTCTGTTTCTTGTCTGGAGCCCTGAGTCTCTCCTCCCTCCCACCCAAGGGCCCCGGCTGGCACCGACCACGCGCCAGGCTTGGTGCGGGCGCTCCACGAGTACACACGTGCGCGCCCAGAAGTGTGAGAGTGGATGGGGGCTGGGCGAGTCCCTGCGTCTCGCGGGCTTTCCGTGTCCCGCAGAGGGAGACAGCCTTGACCCTGAGGGCAGTGACCTCCTCACCGGGCCGCCGCATCAGGCATCCTCCTGGCTTACGTGTGGCCACCTCCGAGGACCCCTCGCTTCTTTTGGCTCATCCTCGTTGTGGGTTCCCACGCTCAGCGGATTTGTGCCGAGATGGTTCCCCCAGGGAGACAGCGAGTGCCGACCCGTGCTCTGCGGCTGTGTGCGTGTGTGCCCGTGGCGGGGAGGCCGGTTCTCTCCAGCGGGGAAAATGAGATAAGCGGGGATAGTGGTTGTCCAGTCGTCACTGCTGCGCCTGGCACGTAGTAGGTACAAATGCTGTTCGCAAAGACCTCTAAGATGGAAGACGCTGGCAGGGGCTTGTCCATCCCCTTCTCTCCTTCTCTGCCCCATTTCAACTGTTGAATACACATTAATTTACCTAGCCAAGCACTTTCAGCTTCTGGACCTGCCTTGAGCACCTACTACATGCTGGGCTCAAAGCCGGTCCATTCCTAGAAGCTGTTGGCAGAGCCTCCTGGTTTTCTTTTCCCGGAGCTGCGGGAGAGCGCCCTGGAGGTTCGGAAAAGACACGGTGCACTGCCCCCTGCCGGCTGCTGTGGAAATTGGCTCTTGGCTGAGCGGTGGGGAAGGGGCGCCAGCGGCAGGGAGCCTGGGGTCATTTCATTCTTGGCACCTCCTTTCACTTCCCTTTCCTGTCCCCAAACGCCGGGGCACCATGGCTATTTTTGAAATCCGCGGTTGGCTGAAAATAAGGGCCCGAGTTCACCATTCCACGTCCCCCGCCTCTGTCCAGATCTGGGAGTAAAGTGTGGGCGGGGCTCATCCAGTCTCTCCTTCTCTGCCTCTCCGGGGTCGCCCTCTCTCTGTCCCATCTCTTCCTCTGACTTTGGGCATGAGACTTAATGTTTTAGCGTCTCAGATTCTCAGTTTCCATATCTGTGAAATGGGATCATTACTACTACCTACGTTGTGTAGAAAAAATGTTACATAGAATTGTGTGAATGTGTGTGTACATATATGTGTAAGGGGGAAAGGAATTGCAGCACAGAGTTTTTGATTGGGTAAATAAATGACAGAAGGAGTAGGGGGTCCTCTTCCCCAGCCTTTGAACAATCTCAGGGGCCTGGAAATGGCTGTGCTTGCATTTTGCTAGACCTGCATTTGGTGTTCAGGCTTTACCCCTGGGGCAAGGCCAGGGCCTGGGCAGAGCAGCACCTTCCCCAGAGCTCACTGGCTGGCCGGCCTCAGGACCTGCCTTGAGCGTGGGGCTAAGAGGACAGGGAGGGCTCCCAGCGATGGCAGAGGATTTCTTTAGTGGGCGTAGATTCTGTTCCTAGAAGCTCTTCACCAGCCTCTTCCTAAGCTGCCTCCTCACCGACCTCAGGGCTGTGTTCCCTCTTGGAGAAACAGGCTGGGCATTCCCCTGGCTGGACTGCTGAGCGCCCCTCCAGATGTTGGGGACCTCCATGGAGTCGGATGGTGGAAACCTTTGGTCTCCTAGGGATGGGGCGGCAGCAGTGAGGGGCCATGGAGCCTCAGGGTGTATGTGGGGCTTTGTGCCAGGTAGGTCTCAGTCTCCCGCCTCTACCAAGCAGTCCCCCCCTGCCCCCACCCGCAGACCAAGATATCACTTGGAAGCAAGCGATCGGCAGCCGCCCTGGAAGGGGCCTCTCTGAGTCTCCTGGTCAGTTAACCTTGCTTGAGTCCTTTGCAGGGTAGCAGCTGCTGACTCAAAGGAGTTATATTTGGACAGGATTTTGCCTTATGAGATCAAAACCTTAACCCTCGCCCCAGGCCCCTCGCACACTATAAAAAGCAACCAAGGAATTAGAAAATGAAATCCACTGGTCATCTTGACCTTACGCTGCTTCCCAGCAAGTCATATGTGCATACATGCACACGCACAGGACAGGCCAGGAAGAGCTGGCCGGCGCACAGAGAATCCTAGAAGAAGACTTACGTATACTTTGTTCAGTTGGGGAACCCATGCGGGACCCCCTTGTGAATCCAAGGATCAGCGGCTCCTGCTCTGATCTGCGCGCAGGAGCCCAACGCCGGGCCCCAGGGAGCGCCTCGGTTCCCTTCCCAGGGCCAGTTCTTTGAAACTTGCCTCTGGGTCTGTTTCACTCTCTGCAAAGTGAGAGGCTTAGAGTTCTGCATACGGCACTTGGCGTCATGAACGCCTTTCTCGGGGCAGACAGCCCCCACCTCACTTGCTTTTGCCTCCAGCTCCATCTTCAGCCCCCCAGGCGCCCCCTGGCCTGGCAGCCAGCCCTGCGCCACCCTGTGCCCTCGCGCCCTGCACGCGCCCTGCATGCGCGGAGCCTCTGAGCTGCGTCAGTCTCCAGCAGTTCCCAGCCCAGGGCCCTGAAACCTGACAGCTGCCGTGTCATCTGTGGAGATTCCCGAATGACACCTGTGGCAAGGAGGAAACATGGTGACCTCACCAGGACCTATTTTGTCCCCACTCTAAGAGCTGAACATGTTCTTCGGAATCATTTTGTTCTGCTCTTTCATTTTAATGCGGGAACGCTGAGGTACAGAGAGGGGTCATGGAGCTGGTCTGGAGCGCTGGCCAGTCTCAGGAGCCATTGGTGTGTCCCCTTCCCCGAAGCCACACTCTCTTTCCTTATTGGAAGCCAACGTATCCCTGGGAAGCCTGCGGTTTTGTTGTTTCCTCAGGTTTTGTTGTTGGTTTAGATTGCTTTGATTTCTGTTGAACCAGCATTTATTAGCTACTTATGTTCCAGGCACCAGGCAAGTGCTGGAAATACACAGATGGGAAAGACATGAGGGCGGTCGGTCCCTGTCTCTTGTGCCCCCAAGGTCACAGTGGGGGTCACCTGGCTTGCACAAGAGAAATAAGATAAAATAGCAGATTGGCACAGGTGTGTTCTGCGCGGTTCTGCAGAGGTGAGGGACCTAGGGATTTTCGGGGTTCGGGGCTTTGGCCTCTGTTTCCCGCAGTATGTACAATCTCAGGTTTTTGCTTCCCTGGGATCCATCCTTGATGCTCGGCCAGAACGCAGGTCCCTGGACGTCGTGTCCCCCCTGCCCCGAGGGCTTCGCAGTGTGGCCTGTAAGAGAGAGGTGGCTGCTTTGGCTTTAAAAAGCTAATCCTTATATTGAGCTCAGATCGAAGCAGCTGACTTGGGCGAGGGGGCTGAAGGGCATGGCAGGCATCGTGGGGAAGAGCACCCAGGTGTGGGGAGCGCGCCGCCGCGCCGGCCTGCCCCTCCAGGGGCCTGAGCGGAGGTGTCCACGGGCAGTTACTCCCCCGTGACTCGGGGCCCCTTGAGGATTAAAGATCATCCGTGGGAGAATTCTGCGCCTGAGGCCTGGCTCCTGGAGCCGTCTGCTATCCAGCTAAGAGTCTTAGTGCAAGAGGTGACTGAAGGTGGAAAATTCTGGAAAACTCCAGGAAGAGCACCCGAAGTACAGGCTGGTTTTCAGCCAAATGGTTCGTTAATATACGCCGCTCACCCCACCCCGCAAGGAGCAAGGCACATTGACCGGGCGGTAGGGCTAGCCAGCTTTTCTCATTCCCAGGGCTGTGTACAACTTGTACATTTCTTTCCCCAGGGGGCACAGGGAATGACCCCTGGGTGGGGGTTGGGGGGGGTGCTGCTGGAGGGTGCTCAGCCCCCTGAGCCCGTCCTGTGTGGCCTGGCCACTCAGCAACGGGTGTGACATGTGTCAGAGTGGAAGGTGCCTGCAGAGGACTCAGTCTGTTGTGACAATGGTGAGAGAGAGGGATATTCCTACAGAGTCAGGGGACCCAGACAGGAAACCCAATGGCCTAGGTTTCCTTTCCACTTGCTTCTGGCCGGGGACCTTAGGCATGCCACCAAACCTCCTGAGTCCCTATTTCCTAATAGTAGATGGCAGTGTAAGTCCCCACTCTGCCCTGGCCCCTGCAGAGTTGGGAGGGGCCCGCAGGATGAGGCGGGTGCCCTTGCCTCAGAGATAACACATTTCGCAGCATCTGCTTTTTATTAAGCCTTTCATGTGTGCCCAGGAGGGTGGCAGGCATTTTAAACGTTCGATCATCTTGCAGTCCAGTTGGAAACAGGCGCACGGAAGTCAACGAGGGACGTGGTAGTGCCAGGGCCCAGCCACCGTCTCCCCAGAGGAGGCAAAGGGCGGGCGGGGCGAGGGCCACGGGCAGAGGTAGCGCCTGCCTGGAGGAGCTGATCAAAGCCACTGGAAGAGATGCACAGCCCCCCTCCTCCACCTGGCAGGGAGGAGCCGGAGGCCACACTCTGCCGCCTGGCTCTGTCCTGCCTGCCCTTCGCAGCCCGGTGCCACCGAGACCTGAGCCCTTCCCCCCGCCGACGGGGTGGGTAGCTATGGGAATCCCAAAGGGACAGGGGAGAAACCAGAGGCAGGAGAGGAACTTCCCCAAGGCCACACAGCAGGCGGAGGCTCAGGTTTTCACCCAGGGTGCTCTGTCGCCCCTGGTTAGCGGATGGTACTATAGCCACGCCTTTCCGTTGTTTCAATAGCGTCATAATGAAAAGCAGAACAGCCTCAGAATTAGGGTTTCAGTCCAAGGCTTATCACATAGGGCTCTGTGATCAAATCATCCACTTTTCCTGTGTCTCAGTTTCCTCATTTGTCATGGAGGTGATGTGATGTGGAAAATAAACCAGAGTCACGCTGCAAATATGAGCTTTTATGCCCAAGAGGGCTTGTGGGGGGGGCGGGCAGTGTCCTTTCAGCCTATTCACTCTTCAAATGTACAAGACATATTTCTACATTAAAAGTTTTTTCTTTCCAAAAATACCTGATTCTAGAGCCCTTAGGAGAATATAAAACACGAGTTAAAGATTACTTACAGTAATTCAGAGAGGCTGAGGAGAGAAGAATGTTGTTAGTTCCAGATTGTTTGCCAGAATTAAAAGGGGACTTTTGGAAGGTTCACAGTTGGGTGTACAACAAAATACTCTGTCTGAGTTTCACCAGAAACTTTTAAGAAAATCAAACCAAAATAGATATCATTGTCATAGATTTTGCTACATTAAAAAAAAAATCCATTTGACTCCACATCCCACTAACAGCCGGAACTGGCTAAAAATTCCCTTCATGCATATTTACTTAGCGGAGGGCTCTTGAGAAAAACCCAACCAGAAAACCCCCCACCAGAGCAAACCTGGCTACTTCTCTAACTGAGAAGGTGGAGTGACTCCAAGATTGTTTCATGCTCAGAAAGCCTAAAACCACTCCACATGAAAGACGAAAAATCCATCTAATTGGGCATTTACCTTTTCGGAAATAAAAGGCTCCGTGGCAAGAAAAGGAAAAAAAAAACAAAACAAAACACGAAATAACCTCTTTTCTTGGAAAATCTGACCGGAGCCCAAAATAAACCGCCTGCATTTGCTTGGCCAGCTGTGGAGACCTGCTTTCTCCCCCCGCCCGCGGGTTGTTGCCATAAACACCTCAGGGCTCCCAGGGTCCGAGGACCGAGACACCCCTGAACCCCGGCCTCAGCCTTTGCAGCCACTGGCGTTTGCAGCCCTGATGTCCCCGGGCCCGCGGGCCAGCTCTGGGGCGAGGGCTCTGCTCGAGGTGCACAGAAAGTGACTCCCCCAAAGTCACACCACCCCTCTCTCCACTCGGATCTTCCGCACGCCAGAAATAACCTCCGTGCGAAGTGGGTCACCCCAGGGCAGCACCGAGCTCATGTGGTCACTGGTCTGGCAGCCCCTCACACGACCCCCTCCGCTTGCCTCTCCAAGCCCCACCACCTGCCCTTCCCACCTGGAACCGCGTGGATGAGGAAGCTGAAGCTCAGCGAGGTGACCCAGCGTGCACCCCGGAGAGGGACGATGGAGGCCTCGGACCTGGGGAGCCGCCCCTTCACCAGGCTCTCGCTGACTCTGCCTCACCCCACGGTCCCTCTGTCTCCTTGGCTGAGCCTGAAACGGTGGCAAAGAGACCTGTGTCCAAATCTTATCATCCTGAGTAGATCCTAGCGTTCACTTAGGGAGCTGAGACTTTCCCGTCATGACAAGGGGACATAACACAACACAGCCCAACACCACGTAACAACGCAATGCAACAGAACACAACGCAACACAACACAACATCACGTAATACAATACAACAGAACACAGTGCACGATAACATGACGTAACAGGAGACAACAGCCACAGCTGCCACGTGCAGCTCAGGGCAAGCAGGGACTGAGGAAATGGAACCAGAGGCAGCCTTGGACAGACCGGTGTTTGCCTCAGGACCCCGAAGTTCTGCCGCTGAGGCCCAGGCAGGCAGACCACAGTGGTGCCTCCAGAAAGGAGCTTCAGGAAATAGCTCAGACATTCAGTTAGGTAGTTTCCTGCTATGCAGTTATTTCGCATGCAAATAATTTTTTTCCATTGTGGAGGGAGTCAGCTACTCCAGGGAGTCAAAGGCAAGGAACCCAGGCAGGAGCAGGATTTGTAAGAGCGGGGAGGCTGCAGGCAGCCTGGGCGCAGGGGATCTGGCTCCCACATTTTTTGGAGGGTGAACTCATGAACTGTCAGCCAGCAAAGAGGCTGCTGTGTGCATTCTTTCCTCGAGTGGGGTTTCAAAGAAAATAGTTTTAGTTGATGAATTTTCTAGAAAACCACAAGAGTCGAACAGTGGAAGCTACGTGACAGGCTGTCTCTGGTTCCCATGTGCCTGGGCCCCATCAGCACCTCCGCTGTGGCTCAGCCAGGGTGCATGCCTCAGGGTTTCCCGCTGCCTTAATTAATATCCTGTCCCTAGTCTTTGCAATAGCCCTAGAAAGTTGCAGTACTTTTTTTTAAATCCCATTTTACAGGTGTGGAAACTGAGGCTTGGAGAGGTTAAACCACTTGCCCAAGGTCACATAAACTGAAAAGTGGCACAGCTGCAATTCATAACTTCCTCTTTTCTGCCCAAAGCCTAAGAGCTCAGGCACCACGCTATGCAAGTCCCGTATCATCCTGTGTCTCTAGACCTGGGGAGCCTGGCAGGGTGGGGGGCAGCCCCCCAAGGAGTTGCAGATAGGAAACCCGTCACACTGGGTATTTGCCCCCAAACGCAGCCCAGGATGTGTGCTATCCCACCCTATGTGCGTAGCAAATGGACCCATGTTCTGTAATAGCCTTTTTGGAAGGAGGTCCTGATTTCTCTGCACGTGCTGTTTCCCAAGTTGTATCATCCTCCCAAAGGCTGGGGACCCAGGCCTTTTCCTTCGTTCACCATTTGGGGTAAGTTGGATGGGTTTCTTTAGCCCTTGATGACCTGGCTGGAGTTTTAAGTTCCGGAGTCGCGCCGTGCGCAGCTGACTGCAAGCACTCCCGCTTTGGTTCGTTGCCATGAGTGGAACCGGGACAGCCACACGGTGCCCGGGGATTCAGGGAGGACTGTGAGCCGACCAGGGGGTCACAGACTGGACCCTGGGCCGGAAGGTTGTCCTCAGACATGAAACACTACTCAGCTCCCTAGGCAGCACCTGCACCGAGAAAAATGACTAGGAAGTTTGCTGTTGCAACATTTAATAACTAACATCTTCACAATGGAGGGAAAGATTTGTTGTTCTTGCTCCTTGCAAACGCTGTTAATCCTACCACCTGGTGGAGAGTTTAATGAATAAAGGCCGTTGCTTGGGAATCCCATTAGCTACCACAAACAAGAATGTCTTTGTGGGGAGTGTTCCTGGTGTTGTCTAAAGCACAATCTTAATATTAAACCTCAGCCTTTGGGGAAAAAAAAAATTTAAAATGAAAGGAGCAGATTAGAAGACAGCGAGGTAGTACGCTACCACCTAAAAGAAATTTCAAATGAAAACCACGCCTTTTATAATGGTTTGAAGAACTGGTTCCAACACAAAGCCTGCTGTTACTCTTCTGTCTCCACTTTTGGCAGGGACCAAATTGAGCTCAGGCAAAATGATCCACGCGCAACAGGACTGTAACCATTAAACGGTGTCGGTATAATGACAAGCGTCCAACCAGGAGAAAAGGGGGACTGGCCCTGGGGACAGCTTTGAATATCGGAATACCTCTGCATGGTTGGGAGCCTGCCCCCGGGACGGAGTAAAAGAGGCCTTCTCTCTTTCTCCGAACAGGAGCCACGGTGCCGCAAGCTGTGACCGTCCCTGGAGGGGGCAGGAGGGAGGTGTGTGTGAGTCGACTGATAACAAAGTCACGGGGGTGGCGCACTTAGCATGAAACAAGAGAGAATTGTACACTCCTGGCGTTCGCACGGAGGCCTAGCCGTGCCCTTGTTCAGCCTCCGCCTGCTCCAGGACCTCAGTTGTTCATCTCCTGAGTCATTCATTGATTCACTCGATAAAAGCGCTGGCACGGCCGCTTCCGCGCTGTGCCACCTTGAGGGAGCGGCTGAACCTCTCTGTACCTCTGTTTCCTCGGAGCAGGTCTGCTGGCTTCCGTGAATTCCGGTACCAGTCTGTCCTTTTCTCTTGCCTGAGCCTCTGCCCGGGAAATACCATTCATTGGTCATTCCAGACTCATTTAACCTTCTGAAGAGGCTTTCCGGTCGTTGTTGTTTTAGGGGTTTTGACAGTTGAGACCATGGAGGCTCATTGAAGTTGGCCGCCTGACGTAAAGTTCCCCAGGCGGGGAGTGGCTGAGTGAGCTCTGTGTTCCCTGCATTCACCAGACCCCCGCCCACGTCCCTCTCACCTCCTTCACTTTGTTCTGTGAGCCAGACAAGAGGCCAAGAGAACAAAGTCCCCCTCACTGAACCATAGCTCAGAGGGCTATAAATAGGACGGTTAATGGTGGTCACATTCACCACTGGCAGACTTCGTGTGACACAGCCATGGCCTTTGGTCCAGGGTTTCCATGGTCAATAGAAGTTTTCTTCCTCCTTCCTTCCTTCCCTCCCTCCCTCGCGCCCTTCTTTCTTTCTTTTTCCTCTGAGCCACGACATCGTGCTCAGAAGCACATAGCCAGCCCTCCTGAGTGAGGCCGTGGTTGCCCGGAAAACAAACACATGTCACTCTTCCTCCCGGATCCGAGAAGGGAGCCCAGGTCTGGGCAGACACGGAGAAGGCTCATCAAGCAGCGGAGGCTGCTCAGCCGCCCGCATGTCCCCCTCTGAAGCAGGCCCAGTTGACCCGACAGGACGGCCGGCCTCGGGGACACCTCTTGTTGGGGAGCCCCGGGGCCGCAGGAACAGCGAGGGCCGGGCAAGAGCGGGGCCCACTGTTGATTAGCTGTGGGATCTAGGGCGAGTGCCTCTCCTGTTCCGGACTTAACCCCGCCCAGCTTACCGGGTGGGAGTGGAGAGAGCTAACGACACAGGACAGGGTGGAGGGGAGCCCAGGGCACAGCCGCTGTTCCCGCTGACGGCCGCGGAGAGCGGGAGAGCCGAGGCCCCGGGATGGACCCCAGAGAGGAGCCCGCCCACCCCGTCTTGTGACTAGAGGAAAGAGTCACAGCGGGTCCCGCATGACCTGCATTCTTTCAGTGATCAGGCACGGTGCAGGGTTTTTTCCTGCAAGCAGAAAGCAGTTGAATCAGTCCTGTGTTTTAGAAAAACCAGCCGGCTGCCGTTCCATAGGTAGTCCGTATGGGCATTGTTGGGAGGCACATTGGAGTATTTACTCCTGTGTGAGACTGGTGACTCCGCCTCTATAGGGTTGGAGAATGGATTATATATTTGGGGGCTGAGGACCTAGAAATGGAAAACCAGATGGAGACGTCCATCCCGGACACTGAGGGACCTGGGGAGCCACTGATGACCAGGGGCGGCCCCGTAACGCCGGTACAGGATGTCCTTCCCGTCACGGGCCTATGGGATTTGAGGTGGAGAGGACCACCTTCTAGAGCCCAGCCAGACTGGGTGGTGAAGAGGAAGCCCAGTGGGCAGCATGGCCCTGGCTTTGACAGTTTTGAACTCTGTGGCCTTGGGCAGACGACATTACTCTTTGGAGCTTCGGTCTCCACATCTGTGAAATGGGGGCAGGACTGCCACCCTCTGAGGACCGCTGTGAAGACGGAATGAAATTGGGCGCCGGAAATGCTTAGCACGGTGCTGGCCTCGTTGTCTGTAATCCCCCCATGGTAGCCGTTATTAATCATCTACCCTGACGATTATTAATTGTCTACCCTGGCGAAGCAGCCAGACTTTAGCAGTTAGCCTCCGAATTTGGAGACCCATGGGTTCCGAGGACTCTGGCGGGCTCACCCCTTTCAGACAGGGGCGGCACATGCCAGAGAACAGCTTTTGCAGCCTAACAGGCTTGCACTTCCTGCCTGAGTTCAGTTTCGGTTCATTTCCAGATGCGCCAGTCTAGCTTCCTCAGCCCTGGGCTGCGTAGCCATTTCCTGGCCGCCTGCTGCACCCCCCGCCCCTGCCCCCCCCATCCCCACAGGGGACAATGCCAGCTGCTCCGCTCTGCTTTCTGTCACCCTCGGCATCAGCCCTGTTGTTCCTGATTCACACACCCGGAGTTTCTGCCCCTGCACCCAGCTCTTGTCACGCTCCAGGCGTCTCAGCACACACAAGATTTTCCCATCAGCTTCTGATTTGTCCTTGCGCCTTCCTCTTCTGGGTCACCTGTCCCCTTTGCAGACTGATCCGAAACCAGAGTCTCTGTCTTGATCTCATTCTCCATGGTCATTGTGTTCTGGACAGGAATGCAGACTACCAGACCACCCACTGGTTCGTTTACCCTCTCCCACTGGGCACAGAGAGGCCTTGTTCCTTGTCTGTGAGCCCCTGTCCTCCTACCCAGTGGGCTCCTGACGGGTCAGCCCAGGAGTGTACTGCTGTCCCCACCAGGGCAGAGGGCAGTCACAACGCTGGAAAGGCTTAGCGAACGCTGAGGGGAATTGTGTTAGTCCTGCCCTGAAAATAGGGCCCCGTTAGGAAATAGTTTATCATTCAGGCTCCACTCTTTACTATGACCTTGAGCAAGTCACTTAATCTCTTCAAGCCTCCATTTACACACCTGCTAAAGATGCCAGTGATAATGGTATACCCATCACAGACCTTTGTGAGAACGAACTGGGGTTTTCAGTACAAACAGCTTAGTTTGGCAAAGTGCTAGTAAGCCCTTAGAAATGGCATCTGCTACTATTTATTGCTACTGGCTTTACCTGATTAGTATTATTGAAGTTTTCCTACTCACTTAGTGTTCAGGACAACCCTGCAAAGAATTGAAGCGGCTACAGATTCTACTTTACCAGAGAATAAACTAACACTCGGCAAAAGACTACAATAACGCAGCTGGACCTGACTGGCCTCGCTGGTCAGCACGCCGAGCGGCAGGCCACACTCTTCGGAACACAGCATGACGACAGGCCTCCGAGGAAAGGATATGTGTGCTTTCGAAGTGCAGCAGTAGTATTCAGCCGGCCCAGTGCGAACGAGTACTCAGATGATCACTTTATGTTTGGAGGGGAAACGGTGATTTATTGAGCACACTGGCTACGCTGCTCCAGGACCGAGGGAGAGTTCTATTTCCAGTCCTCGCTCTACCCCGGGAAGAAACAAAATTGGAGAAAAAAATCTCTTGCGAGACTTACTGTATTATGTTGCGCAGGAGACCGAACATCAGATTGCATGAGTGGGCTGTGAACGGTAGAGGCACTAATGGGGCAAAGGAGGGGTAATTATAGATCCAGAACAGCAGAAGGGAGAACAGAACTGTGATTTGCGCTGGAACTTGTCCTAATCTTCTGTGCACCAGCTAGAGTTGGAGGACATTTCCCTGGCCTCTCAAGCCCAGCCGTTCACAGCGGCGGGTCTTTCTGGGTCGGTACCTGGTGGTGGCCAGTTTCACGGGTGCACAGGGGAGGCTGGATGGGCTGGGATAGGGCGAGAGGCAGTGAGCACGGTGGCCGGTGGCCGGAGGCGAAGCCCTCGGCCCTGCCCTCCAGCCCTGTGACCTGTGGCCTGCCTCTCTGGGCCTCGGTTTCTCCTTTGTGATCTTGGGAGAGCCACGGGAACTTTCCTGGGCCTCCCTGAACATGGGGACTATGTCTGATTTGTCTTCCTTGGATGGCCCGTGTGTACAAGCCCCCGGAATCTGTTTTTAAGAGCTGACTTGTTCTGAATTGGAAGGAATTGTGGAAGGGATGGGGAAACAGGAGAAATAGAGGAAAACGAGGAGGGCAGGGCGTGGCGAGCAGAGCCGCCACGTAGCATTTGAGAAAGTTTGCAGGGCCCGGGGTATAAAGCAAAGGGCAAGGAGAGTTTAAGCAGCTAATGAGGCTGCTCCTGGGACCAGCAGGCAAGGCAGCGGGATAATGACCTCCCATGCGTGTTCAGCGCCTCAGGCCCTGCTAGAGGAGTGGAGGGTGGGCTCCACTTGGGGACAGTCTTGTCATTAGAAGCCCCGCATTTACAAGCTTGCCAGTTGGGGTAGCGCAGTTGCCAACTCTGTTTTCAAAAGCCAAGAAGACTAATGACAGAGTTGCTTCTGGTTTATGTTCTGCTCCAAGGTGAGTCTTAGGCTCTAACCCAAGGTCACAGGTGCCTGGCTGTGGAGTCAGACACCTGAGGCTCCATGGAAATGGGGCTCTGTGTGTCATTTCGTTGGCAGATTTCCCCCTTCCATCTTATGGTACAGAACAATTATAATATGCCTCCCTATATGAGCATACATACCTGCGGGCACTCGTGTTATGGTGATTATCAATTATCTAGTATGATGTAGCCTCTATAACATTCAGCCAGAGGCTCCTGCTCATCGTAAGTCAGGCACCTCCTAATGATACTCAGAGATCCATCTGCTTCATTCATCCATTCATTCACTCACTCATTCATTCTTTCGCCATTACTGAGCGTCTGCTATACCCATATGCTGTCCACTGGGGGCTGGGGTGGGGAATCTAGAGATAAGTAGAATACTGCCCTCTTCCCCCACCCCTAAAACCACCCAGTAAGAATAACATAGTAGGGTTGAGGTGCTGTCTGACACCTAGTAAGTTTCTGGTAAGTGAAAGCATGAAGGAATAGACAAAGGAATGAAGAGAAGAAGCAAGTGAATAAAGGAAGCTATCTGTGCCCAGGTTGGTGAGGTCCCTAACCTCGCGTGGAATGTGGCAGGAGTCTCAGAGAAATTGTCTTGGAGCTGCGACGCACGGATTCTTTTGCTCATTTTCTCATTTGGGAAACGGCAGTTGACTTCGTGGTCAGTGGTGTGCTGGGCAGTGATGGGGGTGTGGCGGGTAGGACAGACACACGCGGCGCCCATGGCGTCATTAGGCTAGTGACAGATGCTCTACGGGAGCGCAGGGAATTCCGGAGGCATGCAGTCAGTCTGGGTGGTTCGCAAAGGCGTCCCTGGGAAGGGCCGCTGATGCTGAGATCAAAGACTGAGTCGAAGGTTCGGCGGGGAAAGGGGATGGAGTGAGCTGGGGATGAGGGGGGCTCTGGGCGACAGTTTTCGAGGATCCCTCTGGCTGCTGCTGAGGGCGGGGGCTGGCTTTGCAGGAGACAGCAGCACCGCAGGCCAGGTCAGCAGGCCGGGACAGTGAGCACCCAACGTCCTTCTCTCAAACAACAGGGGCCATTAGGAAGTTCCATTTCCACGGCTTCCCTCCCCTGGACACTGCCCTGACTGCCCTCCCTCTGGCATGGCACGTATCTTCTCTGTAAACACCCCGCCCCGCCAGCGAGCTCCAAATAGAGTCTGTTCAGAGTCAACACGAGAGCCTTTAGGCAAATCTGGGGTCAGTCTGTGGCTACATCCTGTTGATTTTACTTCTGAACTAGTTTTGAATCGCTCACGCCTCATTCGCCCACAGCCCTGCCTGGTCCTCATCTGCTCTTGACCGTCCCCCCGGAGGGGCTGACCTTTCCTTCCAACACGCGTGTCAGTGGCGTGTGTGACCCCATTGCCAGCACTGTAAAGAGAACATGGTGGTTGTGTCTGTTAGCTTCCTCTGCATAACAAAGGGCCCCAAACCTTAATGTCTTAAACAACAAACATTTCTTATTTCTCCTGAGTCTGGGTTGACCGGGCATTTCTTTTAGTCTAGGCAGTTTGCCCAGGGCTTCCCGAGTAATTTCTCATCCCCCTGGGGAGGGCGTAGCTCAGGCGTGTTAACGTGGTGGCAGCCTGATTCATTCCAAGCAGCAAGAGAGAGGAAGTTCTGAGCATAAGCACTTTTTAAGCCTTTCCTCGGTCCCTTGTGTTATCAGATTGCATGAGTGGGCTGTGAATGGTGGAGGCCGTAGCTCGTTACGTGATCAAGTTCAGAGTCAAAGGGTGGAGAAATCAACTCCACTGCAAAGGCTTGTGCGTAGAAGGAGGAGTGAGCAAATTCAGGGGGCCTTACTGCCATCTTCTATCCGAGTGGCTCCGATGAAGACTTGGAGCCAGACAGCACGGGGGTGTCCTGTTTTGGTCTGTTCTCTGCCACTTACTGCCTTTGTCATCCCAGGCAAGTTGACTCACGTACACTTTCCAAGCCTCAGCTGCCCGTTCGGAACATGGCGATAGTCAGCATGGCCCCTGAGATTCCGCGGGAGGATGAGATGAGAAAACCTGTGGTCGGCACACTTCTCCACGTTTGGGACACAGTGCGAGCTCGGCGGGGAGTCTGTTTTAATTCCCAGATATGGGAATGACAGGGCTTCCAAAGCCCTGTCCTGCTGGCCTCAGCCCATTTATTCCAACTTATGCTTGCGCCATCACATCTTTATCCTTGTTCCTTGGAGACACTTTCCTCCAGGTGTGTTTTTGTTTTTGTTTTTGTTTTGTGAAACAGCGTCTCACTGGTACTTCGATGGAGAAGCAGCTAAAGATATCCTTTTCAAGTTCTTCTTTTACCAAGTTGGTCGTTTTTTTCCCCTCAGTTCTCCTAAATGTCACTCACGGCCCGTGGCCCACGTGCCCCCACGGACTGGCCTGTTGGTCTGTTTTCTTCCCCAGGCCGAGCCCCTCAAGGGCCGGAATTGCGGTTTACTCCCCTCTGATTCTGGCACTGGCTCTGTGCGTGGAACAAAGTAGACACTTACTTAAAAAATATTTGCTATAAAATCGTTGTGTAAGTGGAGAAAGGGCTGAACTCCTGGCTAATGATCTCGAATCATCTTCAAAAGGCAGTGGAACTCATGACACTTGCCCAAACTCATGACACTTTTCTCCTCTCTCCTTTCAGCTGGTGTCATTTTCAGCCTCAGCCTCAGCCCTTCTGACCTGGAAGTGCCAACGGAAGTCATGAGCTTCGCCAGGGGCTGTGGCGGGTGGCAGCTCTGAGCTTTGCGGCCAGGACAGTTCCACGTGGGGACCAGAGATGGGCCATCCCTTGACCTACTGAGGTAAATGACTCACTAAGTTCCCTGCAGGCATGAGGCGTCCTCTTTTCTGGTTCCATCCTTGGATTGTGCTGGGTGGGGTTGGGGACATGTCCCCCTCTTTCTTGGTCTCTTTGTAACTTGGCCTGTTCTCCTGGATGGTCCACAGAGAGGGAGCTCCTTCTCCTTCAGGGAAAAGCGCAGGGCGGTCAGAGTATCAGGCAACCTCTCCTTTTCTGAAAAGGAAGCCGGGGCTCTCCTGAAAATTGGTCAGTCAAATCCCAGATAGGGAGCATCTTTCTATGACAAGTGCCTGCCACCCCCGAGGAGGTCTGGGGTGTCCTGGGGTGAGAGTCAGCAAAGCCCCGTGACCCACAGGACAAGAAAGTTTCCGTTCACGCTCATCATTCAGGCCTGCCTATGCATGCAACGCAGCTGCGACCGAGACCGTGTGGACACAGGGCCTAAAATATTTACAGTCTGGTCCCAGCCGAAAATGTGGGCCAGCCCCTGGTCTACAGCTGAGCCGTCCACATGTCGCAGCCTCTCCGTATGTGGCTGTTTCTATTTTCATTCATGAAAATGACATTAAAATTAAAAATTGAGTTCTCAGTCGTACTTCTCAGTTTTCAAGTGTGAATAGCCACAGGTGGCCCCTGGCTCCCACGCAGGACGGAGACCCTGGGGTGTCTCTCTCAGCTTGGGCGTAACTGCAACCATCGTGGGAGAAGGAGGGATGGATGCGTGTGTGTATCTGTTGTGTAGGGTTATTGGCGAGGACATCCACCTACTTCCCTCCCCGCCTCCCTCCCTCTCTGTAAAAATGCAATTAGTGTTAACATGTCTTTGGGCAGCCGACCAATGGTTTGTGTGTGTGAGTCCATGCAGAAACCAAGGCCCTTCGGCCTTGGGATTTATTAGTTTTATGTATACAAATGCGTAGATATGAGCTTAAGCTGTTCCTAGTCACAGGCGGCCAGCGGCCATTGGGGCGTCCCTTCACGGTGCAGACACAAGACAGCAGTGTCCCCGGGGGCTGGAGACAGAGGCCAGGGAGTTAAGAAATAGGAGAGGAAGAAAATGAGCCCAAGATGGGGTCTTGGAAGAATGTGGAATGGGAGAAACACGAGGTGGTGAGGATGGGAATGTGGTTTCACTTTGAAAGGACCCGTGGAACGAAGTCACGGCGACCAGGCTTTATCTCCTCTCAGAACGGGTGAGCACAGCACGGGCCTTACCTGGGACACATTCGCATTCCTGGGCAGAGTATGTTCGGACCCAGGACTGCTAGTTTGTTTCATGCATCAGCACATTCTTCGGAGCTCTTTCCCGGTGCCCGGCACCGTTCCAGGCAGACAAAGACCCCGGGAGTTCCCATCGTAGCCAGGAGTGGGCAGGGGGACAGGCTGAGGGGAAGCTGAAAAACTACGTCTACAAGTGTCAGGGCTGGGGGCGGGCAGGGGTTGGGGTGGACAGCTTGGGTGTGGTGGCCCAGGGGATGTTAATGGCACCCAGGCACAGTGCTGGTAAGTAAAAGATAACCAGAGAGAGGTGAAGGGGAGCAGGGCAGGGAGCGGGGTTTGCAGATCAAAGGACAGGCCACGGGGCAGGCCTCTTTGGTCCCTGCACATCCTTTCTGGCTTGAAGGGTCACGTGCATGAACCCTTCCCCTTAAAAGTCAGGCATTTCCTCCCCGCAAATGCATGTTATCGGCTAGCCCAGAAGCAGCCTGGGGGGTGAGGCATTCCGATTAGATAAGAGGACATCCTGGCAATTCAGTTATGAAAACTGGCCCCAGAGAGAGCGGGTGGAATTTCTGTAGCTGATAACCTTTAAGAAAGAGCCCCGGTTGCTGGGACGGGGGTCGTTTTTCTGGAAGAGAGGAGACTTGGGAGAGCCAAGTATCTGAAAGGCTGTCGGGTGAAGAGGATTATTTATACCTCAGGGTTCTAGGGAGGAAATTCATGCAGAACGAGCGAAGCTAGCCTTTCATTTCAGGCTGTTTTTCCTCCCTCCCTCCCTCCCTTCCTTTCACAAATACTCCTAAATTCCTGACACTGGGCCACACACTGGAGGTAAAACAGGGTAAGACAAGAGCTATGTCTTCAGGATGTTAATAATTTCAGGGCAGAAACAGGCAAATGAACCAGTCCGTGGTACGGATGGAGGCAGTTCTGGGTTTGGTGAGGCCTGCAGCTAATACGATGGGAGTTCTCTTTAAGAAAAAAATAATCAAAATTATGAATTTAAAGTTAGATACAAGCCCTAGATGAGTGGGGTGCCGCTGAGGGGCCCTGGACTTGAAGATCCCTTGCCGCTGGCCTGGCCGCCTCCGGGTTTGCGTGCTGTGGGGTAGGTGGGGATGCCTTCCCTCCCCAGGCGCCTGGAGCCCCAGGGGCTGGCTGGGCACCAGGGATGCTTACGGGACAGACACGTGGCAGAAAGCCTGGCAATGGGACTTCTGGTAAGTCCATAGTGGATGGACTTACCTTCTGCGTCCTCTGAGCCTTTGTTTTGGGCTAATGAATTAGGACAAAAGACCTATGTCTTCGTAGTATTTATTTATGTATTTAGCCCTAATCCAATAGGATTGGTGGCCTTTTCTTTTTTAAAAGATTTTATTTATTTATATTTATTTATTTATTTATTTTTAAGAGAGAGAGAGAGGGGAAGGGAGGGAGAAAGGGAGAGAACACATCGACGTGAGAGAGAAACATTGGCTGGTCGCCTCTCATACGCACCCCAACCGGGGACTGAACCCACAACCCAGGCATGTGCCCCGACGGGGAATGGAACCAGCGACCCTTCGTTTTGCAGGACGGCCAGCCATGCTGGTTAGGGCGCTGCTGGGATTTTTAAAGGCACTGTCCTTACACGTCCACAGGCTGACCTTATGCGCCCACTTCCGGGGCTGTATTGGACTGAAGCGCCTGAATTTTGGGAGTGTAAGTGCCGGTGAAGTGTTTGCCAGCGTTTGTGAAGGGCTGACTGTGGGTCAGATACTAACAGCCCCAAACCTGGGGGCAAGGAAGTGGGCCACTCTGTGATGGGACGTGGGTGGGCTCCCCCGCTGCTAGATCGGGGACCGTGTCTGCCTAGAGCTCCCGCATCACTTCCGTGGAAGGACGGACATTCCAGGGGTATCCATGGTGGCCAGGCCCAGGGCCCTGGACAAGACTGGTGTCGCAGATACGGGGAGGGGCCACCAAAAGCATGGAAATTTCCCATGAGCTTCTAAAAGCCAAACTCATGGATCGAGTCACCCTCAAAACACTTAATTTTTATTCACACCTGGTTGATAAACATTGGGGCTTTTACCAGTGAGCTTTGTGCCCGATGGGCATCCAGTTGTGTCTGTCCACCTTTCCGGGTCACGGCACTGTGGCTCTGGGACAGGGTCCAAATTCCAGGGCAGGACGGACGAGGCTCACCGTGACCTGGGCCTCGCCACCACTGTCCCGGCCCCGGCCCACCTTCTGCAAATCCCAGAGTCGTTCTGAGAGCAGTGTTAAGAGTGCGGACTCTGCAGACGGACGGCCGAAGTCAAACCACACTTTCGTGCCAGCCCGGGGCAAGCCGCTTCCGCCCTCTTCACCTGCCAGACGGCGCAGTCGACGGCAATGGCACCGGCCTCAGGGGCTTGTTGTGAGGGTAAATCCTTTAGCAGATGTTGAAGTGCTGAGAACCCTGCTAGACATGTAGCAGTCCCTGGTGGCTAGTGTTTTGTTTTTTTTAAATGATGTTTATTCTATTACAGTTGTCTCAGTTTTTCCCCCTTTGCCCTACCCCACCCATCCCACCCCGCCCCCCTCTCCCACAGTCAACTCCCACTCTGTTGTCTGTGTCCATGGATCATTCTTACATGTTCTTTGTCTAGTCCCTTCCCCTTCTTTCCCCCATTGTCCTCCTTCCCCCTCCCCTCTGGTCACTTTCATTCTGCTCCATGTTTCCATGCCTGTGGTTTATTTTGTTCGTTAGTTTATTTTGTTGAATAGATTCCACTTATAGGTGAGATCATATGGTATTTGACTTTCACCGACTGGCTTATTTCACTTCGCATAATGTTCTCTGGTTCCATCCATGTTGTTGCAAAAGGTAGGAGTTCTTCTTTCTTTCTTTCTCTTTTTAAAATGCAGATTGACTTACATGCTGCTGCGGCCCCCGGGCACCCCCAGGCCGGGACCGCTGGGCGACCCCGCAGACGTTCCCCGGCCAGGGTCACTGTTGTGGCCGGTCCAGCCCTTGTGGTTCTTCTTATGAGTGCAAGCTGCACCTCAGAAATAACCATCATGGAGCTTTGGAGAAAAAAAAACAAAACCAAGATTTATTACTCAAGTGAAGTCACAAATAGAGAGAGAGAGAGAGGGAAAGAGACCAGACTGGGGTTCTGCTTTTATTGGGGTGGAGGGCGGGGTCCCTACGGTTTCCCTTTTTTGGTGAATTTAAAACAGGAGGGCGGGGAGGAGGGCTTGGGACGGGAAAAGCAGAGTCGTTCTCATGGTCACCTAACCAGGGCCTTTTAAAGGGGGATTTCCTGGGTGGGGCGGCCCAGCTGTCCATCATGGTGGGTAGCCGTCACTGTGTTTATTCCTGATGGGTGTCTTTGAAATGGGTGCCTTGGCGATCAAAAGCCTAATCCAGGCCTTTGCGTCATAATCCAAAAAGCTAACTGTCAGCTGCTAACACTACAAATACACGGATGCAACGATGTGGCTGTGACTGTAGGAACCGCTCTCTCCTACTGTTCCCCGTAAATAAATAACATTCACTTTAAGTGAAAGGGACACCTCCTTCTTGCCTTCTGGTTTGAACCAGCCTTCAAAACTCAACTCAAGTGTCACTTCTACTGGGAATTCTTTCCCCACACTTGCACCCCTCCCCCCGGCCGCCTCCCCCAAACACCCGACATGTGTCCTGGCCACCCTGCTTGCCCGGGCGGCCTGTGAGGTGTCCGTGTTGCCCGCAACACTGGGAGCTCCTCGGTGAGCAGGAGCGCGTGATGCCTTCTTCACGGGGGCTTATTGAAACCCACCTGTGCCCGGCACGTCCTTTATGCCCAGGGCCAAGGAGGGATGGAAGAGGGCAGACACTGTCCACCTGTATTGGTCACATTGAGCCAGCCCCGGCTGCTGGGTTGGTAAACCCGTTGTTGGACAGCTAGCTGACCATTCTGCCGGGTGGACACAGGCCTGGGCCCGTTGAGGATTATTTCTCTCTTTTCAACCCCCTCAGGCATCAACCAGACTTCCATGCTTCCTGTGAGCTGTCTCCAGCTTTTGGGGAACTGAAAATGGGGGTTTCCATGCCTGGGGCCACTGCAGTGTGGCTCACAGCTGAGCTGGGAGCTGCCCTGGTATCTGCCCTTTATAGGTCTGCATGCCTTAGGCTAAGCTGAGCAAGTGGGCCCTTCAAAATAGCCAGCTGCCTTTCCTGGTCTGGACTGTGCGGAGGAGGTGGAAGGACATGGGAGAACCGGAGCCATCTTATCTGATGTCCACTTGGCAAACACTGCCCTGTGTACAATGTCCAAGGGCTGTGCAGGGAGGGGACACATCGCCATGTTGCTCAATGTCCTGCATGGAAACACTTGCTCACAGGCACTAAAAATTCCCTCTGCTCTGGGGGATTGGCCCTGGGCAGGAGAGCTGGACTTGGGGATAGTGTGTCCCGAGGGGCAGGAAGGACCTCTAACAGCCATGTCTAGGCTGGACCAGAGCCTGAGGATCCCCTCAAGCCTGTTACTGTCAGCATTTAACTAATTATTAGTAAAAGAAAGAGGAGCACATGGAGTCAGGCATTGAGTTAATAGACTGGGGAGCACAGCCAGCCTGCCCCAGAAGCTGTGGCTTCACACTCCAGGGCATGGCCGCATCACTCTGCCAAGGGGCCAACACCCCTCCCTTCCCCGTCGGGTGCTGGATTGCTGGGGGTGCGCAGGAGGCGGTGCTGGACCACAGAGGCCTGTCCGTCTAACTAGGGGATGTGAGCCCATCCAAAGCCGGTGAAAACTTGGGAAGTTGAGCAGTCATTTTGGAAAAACTTCTGGTCTTTTCCAAGCTAATAGAATCCGAGGGGAACAAAGAAGCTCACGCATGCGTGCGCACGCATGTTCTCTTTCTCTCTCTCTCTCTCTCTCTCTCTGGAATCTGCACTCGCCCATGTTCGCATGCCCTCTTGTTGTAGCCACGTGGCCTTAGCAGCCACGTGGCCCATGGCTGTGGGGACTCCACACGCAGGCTCCATGGGGCCTGAGCACCATGGCACGGCCACAGGTTGCAGCTGGGGACACACACAGGTGGCTGGATGCTGGACTGGACTGGACTTCAGTGTGGAGCAGGAACTCTGGGCAGTGGCTCTTGGGTTGGCCACAAGGTTGGACTTTTTCCACGGCAGGGTGGATGGAGGTGGGGCCTCAGAAAGTCAGGAGGGGAGGCCCCTTCACTTTACACAGTCAGTTAAGTTTACCACCAGCCCCATCCTCCCGTGTGGGTCTCAGGAAATTCTTTTCCTCCTCGCACACTGAGAACTGACTCTCTGGGGAGACACCTATTCTTCCAATCAAACAAGGATCTTGAAATTCCAGGAGTCCTCAGCACAAAACCCACCTCTTCAGGCAGCAGGCGGGGCCTGCCCCCATTGTGTGGGGGTGGAGGTGGGGGGGGTTGCCTCACCGCGCATGAGCTAGTCAAATGCATGAGCCCAGAGAAGAGAGCAGTTGGGGCGGGGGGGAGGGGCGCTCACGGCCCTCTGTGCCCCTTCTTGCTTCCCTGGAGCCCCACCAAGGGCTTGGTGACAACTCCTGACTGCGGACCTCATTTTCTCTTTCTCTGTCTGCAGTTTGGTGAAGTGACTGTCTTCCTTTAACCCCGCCCCCCCCCCCCCCCATCGAGAGCATCTGGCCTCTGGGCAGAAATCAAAGAAGAAGCCCGGGGAGGGGGTGGGGGGCGCTGCAGGGGTGCCCCCGCCCCAGGCTGCTCCGAAGGCAGGCCTGAGCCCCCGGAAGGGCGTCCTGCCGGGGGCCTTGCCCGAAATGCTTTGTGCCAGGAAGCTCTCAGTGGGCGCTTTACAAGGGCATTTGCATTCCCTTAGCCTTTGAAAATAGGCTTAGGGTTTTTAAAAAAAAAGATAAAAGGTCAGCTTGGACTCTCTACCAGAGCCCTAGAGGGTGTGAGGAGATACCTGGGAAGGGGGAAGTCTCTTCCCAAAGGGCTGGTTCCTTTTGGGGCTGGTTCCTTTCTCACCTGCTTCCTGCCCAGCAGGTCCTCCACGGGACACACTCACCTGGAAGACAGTAGTTCCCCATGGGCTGTGCCACTCCCCACTTGGGTTATTCAGTTAACAATGTAGAGGGGGTGCCTCCCGGTGCCCGCAGCCTTCAGAGAGCTGGGGAGCTTCAGCAGCTGACCGAGAGCACCCCCTTGTGACACGCTCGTTGGCGTTGGCGGTGGGGGCCTTCTGATAAACCTCGGAGTTGACGGACAGATACAAGGGCTTCCCTGATAGGAAGGTGAGCAGTGCTGAGAGAAGGGGCAGTAGGTGAGGATGGGGGGAGGGCAGGATCTGTGAGTGTCACAAGAGTGACTGGGGCCGGCCACACTGAGGGGACAGGCAGCAGAGACCTGGAGGACGTGAGGTCATGACCTACATGGGTACCTGGGGGTCAGCCATGGCCCAGCCCTCAAGTGGCAGCAGTGAGCTTGGTGAGTCAGAGCAGCCGGCCATTCAGGGGGCCCTGCAGAGGGAGCGAGGGGCTGGCAGGGAGGGCGGGGCGGCCGGCAGGGTCTCCTTGGCTTTTGGGAGACACCTCCTCCAGGACTTCCTATGGCTGCCCCCCTGAGCTCCTCCAGTTCCTCAGCCTCGCCCCTCAGAGAAAGCACCCTCGCTGCCCTCGCCGGACCTGGCCCGTCCCCCCTGGGTGCTCCTGGTGTCCCTTAATGGCATCTGGCCTCACGTTCCCAACTCCAGGTGGAACTCAGTCCACCTGCCAGACTAAGACCCGGGGGTCTTCCCATTCTCCCTGTCTGCCCAGGGGGCCGCTGGCTGGTCCTGAGTCCTCGGCCTCCTTCCCTTTTCTGGGGCGCCACCTTCTCGCATGTGAGCTCTTCCGCAGGACACTTTTTATCCTGTCTCCAAGGGGACCGATCTTTCCCCTGCATCAGGACCTGCTCCGGACCCCTCTGCCCCTCCTTGGCACTCAGCAGGCTGCCTGGCATTCGCCTCCCAGATTCCTGCAATACGTGCTAAATTCGCAGGGCGAGGGCTGGGTCCCCGGCAACGGCAGCCTGGATTCCACGCATGCCACTTTTCCCACCGCCCCCGTGGTGCGCCGGCCGCTCTTCGCCCTCAGGGTGAGGCCCCCCACAATGAGGTTTGCCCCAGAAGCTTTTGCTGCCTGGCCTGCGCAGCGCCCCGCTCTCAAAGTTCCATGGCATGTACATGTGCCCTCGGCGTGCACTGTGCCACCAGCTCAGGACTTGCAGGGTCTGTGTGTCCTTGCACGGGCTGTCCCTAGGCCAGGAGTGCCCTTCCCCGGTTTCTTCTCCCAGCAAGGTGTCTGCTGGCCCATACGAATCCAACTCCAGGGCCACCTCCGGGGGAAACTGTCTTCTTCGGTGCTGGCCCCTGCCCCTCTCTTGGTGGCATGTTCTCATCTTGACGCAATGGACCAGGAGGGTCTGAAGCGCCAGGTCCATGTGGCCCTGCCCTCAGAGCCTCACAGTCTGGAACAGGGTGGCCGGCTGTCACTGTAAAGGCCGCCTCGTCAACCTTTTCCCATCTGTGGGCCAGTCGTCTGTCTCTGGGGTGACCGCTCAGTCCTGCCGTTGTGGCACAAAAGCAGCCACTCGCCATAAATTCCTCAGTGAAAGCGCGTGATGGATCATGTGGCAGTAGAACTTGGGCGACTTGCCCGTGCTGGACGCTGGAGGCCACCGGGATGAATTAGGGAGCCCCTGAGCCCCGTGATCTGGGCGAGCCCCAAGTGCTGGGGCAGGGCTGGGGGGGCTCTGCGGGGTCCCCGGGCGTTAAACCAGGTGCCTTGTTTCGGGGCAGAGTTGGGATGTAAACCCAGCAATTCGACATCAGGGCCTTTGTTCATAACCCTGTGTCCAGCTGACACGCGACAGACAGGACTCAGAGCTGGAGGGAACCAGGGTGGCTCAGGCTCACCCACCCGCCCCTTTCCCCAGCTGACGGCATTGTCCAGGGGAAGGGGAGTAATTTGCCCAAGATCACACAGTGTTCGGAGAAGAGGCAAGATTTGAAGCTGAGTGATTCCATTCCTGATCCAGCGCCTCGTCCATAAGCCCAAACCCCTCCTTTGGCTTGGGACCTGCAGAAAAACAGAGGCCTGGTCCCACCTCCCACCTGGGGTTAAAACAGCCCCTTACCTTTCCCTCTCTTAAAAAGCAGCCCCTTCTCCAGGAGGTAACAACATGCGGGTGATTGTCCCTGGCCTGGAATCGGCCAGCTCTGGGTTCAAGGGTCAGAACTCGGGTGGGTTTGGGGAGGTCGCACATCTCTCACCCTCTGGCTTCTCTTCCAGCCGCTGGGGCTACAAGGCCTGACTTGGCTGAGCGGCTTGGCCTGGTTTGCTCTGAGAACTAAGCACAGTGACGGTTCTGAGAGGCCAGCCCTCCCCATGCCCTTGGCCCTCAGCGAGCATGGCTCCTGGTCCCCGCTCCCTCAGTCACTCCCCCAGCTCCCTCCCCGCTCTGCTGCAGGGAGCCTCTGTGCACCCCACCCACCCCTCTGGGCCGCAGAACTCCATCCAGGGGTCTCTCTGTGAGCGGCTACTCTGACCCCCTCTTGCACGGTATTGCAAGTCCAGGAAACCAGGCCGGGCTCTTTCCACCGCCCCGGGCCAGCGCAACTCACTTTTTTATTCTTGCCCTGTAATTGCAGGGTTAGACAGTGGTTTCTCTGTTGCCCGAAAGGCTCCGCACTCTCCCTGTTTCTCTCTGATATGTAATTGTATCTCGGGAGCCCACAGCAATTAGGCCCTGGCCCCTTAGTGGGTGCCGTTTTGTATGGAGACAGACGTCTGGGTGAAAAGGAAGACATTAGCTGGTGGAAGCAAACTGTACAATTACTCAAACCCTTTAATGAGGCCTCCACATGGATTTGGTGGCTCTGGGTGGTTGGGGAGCTTTAAAAGTCTTCATCAACTCTTTTTATCTTCCTACCCCTTGATCTAGAACAATCTGCAGGAGCCCAGACCTTGGGTGATGGCTGAGGAATGAGTTGTTGGACAGCAGCCAGCACAGGGGGCGGGGGTGGGGATTGTAGTGTCCAGAGACTCCAGGGCTGGGGGAGTTGTCCTGTCTGCAAAGTAGGGGGTCGGTCGGGTCCTCAGCTCCAGAGTTTGCCCAAGTGCAGGCTGCCCGGAGCCCAGGCCGACGTTCCAGCTCAAGATCATCCGGTGGTGTAGTGGCTCAGCCCCTCCCAGGCTGGGTGACCTCGGACAAGTTAACCTCTCTGTGTTTCAGATTTTCACCTGTAAAATTGGGATGGTACTGACTCACTCAGTCTTCCTTAAAGCAGGTGTATTTTGAGTGCGCATACCCTCTCACCTGGGGAGAGGGCTGGACCCACCGCCCACTGCGGGCCTTTCAGGAGGCCCTGCACGTCTGTCCGTGAGGCTGACCCAGGTCAGGGCAGGTGGCTGGCCATGCCGATCTCCGTCCTTGACGGGACTCTTCCAAGTGCTTTACCTCAACTTCTGACCCAGCGCGCAACGCACCTGTGAGGCTGGCGCTAGTTTCAGCACCGCCGTCCCGCCCCCACTTTACAGAGGAGGGGACGAGGGCACCGAGAGGTTGAGAGACTTGCCCAGGGCTGCCCAGCAAAGATTTGGCAGATCGGGACTGAGGCTTGGGCAACTTGGCTCTGGGCCCCCGGGCTTAATCACTGCACTTCCTGCCGCTGGCGTGGAGGGAACAACAGTGTCCACGTGGTTGTTTCCACGTGACCATGGGCTTCGACAGAGGCCTGCACCGGGCGGGGCTGGGCCTGCCTGTTTTTTTGGCGAATGCCAAGTAGACCTCCTAGTCTGGGCTCCGTGGTGTTTGGAGGACTGGGCAACCCCTGCCCCCAGGAGGCCTTGCAGGCTCCCTCTAACTTCGACCCCCTCCCCACCCCCCACACCCAGGAGGCCCCTGCTCTTTCTGGGGCCCCTGAAGCAGGCAGGGAGCAGCGGAGCTGGGTGGGGGCAGGGCACAGGCCCATCTGTTTAGAATTAGACACGACTTAGCACTGTTGGCCAGGAACCAGCTCCGTTACGCCAGAAAGCAGAGTTTGGAAACACGCTGCCAAATGTCTAAGCATAGCCGACTGTCCTCTTGAGATACCATCCTGGCCTCTTCCCTCCAACTCTCTTTTCCCAGCATCTTCTCCACATTGCGCTAGGGACCCACACAAGGAGACCCTGCAAGGATGAGGACGGGAGGAGGGAGACCGTGCCTTGGGGTCACATCCTGAGATCAGAGAAGGACTTTACTCCAGGGAGGACAAAGGGGAGCAACAACAACAATGGTAGTATTTATCACGGGCTAACAGGGGGCCAGAGCTTCCTGTGTTACCCCTTGGGTCAGTATTAGGGTTGTCTCCAGTGTACTGATGAAACTTGGGCTCCTGTGGTTAACTAGCAAGAGCCTGCAGTCAATGAGGGCCTCTGCTGGGATCCGAACCCAGGCCTCCTGAATGCCAGCGCTGGGCTCAAGGGCCAGCTGTGCTGTGGGGTAAACGCTTCCCGGGGTGGGGGTGGGGGGGGGGACAGATCAGAAGGCCTGAGTCCCATTTCCTGCTCTGTCCCTTTCCAGCTGTTCGTCCTCACACAAGTTGGTTAACCACTCGGAGCCCCTGGCAGGTTGGTTCACGTCTCTCAGCTGTGACATAGCATGCGTATGACACTGTGGCATGTCCTCACAGGGACAGCACAAGGAGCTCCAGCCACAGCGAGCCTGTGACAGTGCTTTGGATGTCAAGCAAGGACCTAGCTGGGCACTTGGGCAAGAGTGCTCTTGTCCTATAGGCTTTTCCTTTGGGGTTGGAGGGAGAAACGCAGGGCTGGGTGGGGCCGTATCTGGGGACGTCCCCAAGCCCTTGTCCCTGGGAAGCCATTTGTATTTTTTTTCTTTAAAAATTTTTTGAAAGCTATCGCTGGGTCTGCATCCTCACACATCCCCTCCCTGGGCTCCCTCGCTGGGGCTCTAGGCTGCTTTCCATCATCCCTTCTCTGCTCGGGCCGGAGCCTCTGGAAACGGGAGCCCAGATCCGAGAGGCTGGCTCATTAAACCTGGCCCTGGGGAGTCAGCTGGAGAAGGCTATAGAGGTGCCACCGTGTTTTAGGTTTTTTTAATGGTAGCTTTATTTTCTGAGCGGACAAGTAGCCCTGACCACTGAAGGAAATCCTGAAAAGAAAGAAAAGCATAAAGACCCAGGGCGGGGCGGGTGGAGGTGGAACCCCTCCCAGGAAGTACTTATCTTAGCATTTTAGAGTATTTCCTGCCTCTGTACTTTGGTTCCTATTTTGCTAAAACTGTTAATTCCAATGCGGTATTATCGCCCTTGTTTTTTCCCACTGAACAGTACAGCAGCTGTCTTCCTGTGTTGTTCTTCGCGAGCGTTATTAATGATGCAGACTTTTCTGTCCTGTAACTGATATTTGAACGCACCACGAGGCACTTCGTAATTAATTTCCTTATGGTGGAGCGTGCGGGAGCCCTCTGGCATTTGCTACTAAAAATGATAAACCTTTTCGGGCAGCACACTCGTCTGCACGTCTGCGTGCGGAGCCTCTCTGGAAAAGAGCCCTAGAAGGGGAATGGCAGGGTGAGACACAGCCCTTCCGGAGGTTGCGATGTGCACAGGACTGGCCTTTGGCGAGTGCCCGCTGTGGGGTGGGGCGGGGCTTGTGGGGGGCAGGGGGCGGGGCGGGCTGGAACAAAGCCTCAGTGACAGCGGCTCCTGCTTCTGCCCACCCAGGGTCAGAACGCACTTGCTGCAACTCATAAGAAGGGTACAAGCTGGGCCAGACTCAACATCTTTTCTTTTTCTTAAAAATTGATATCGAATTCATTGGGGTGACGTTGGTTAATAAAATTATACAGGTTTCAAGCGAACCATTCTACAGTACCTCATCTGTATATCGTGTGTTCACCACCCCAAGTCAAGTCTCCTTCCATCTCCATTTATCCTCCAGATACTGTTTTCTACCTACTCCCACCCCCTGTCTCTCTGGTAATCGCCAAACTGTTGTCCGTGTCTATGAGGGTGTTGTTTTTTTTTGCTTGTATGTTTGTTTTTGCTTAATCCCTTCGCCTTCTTCACCCAGCCCCACAATCCCCCTCCCCTCTGGCAGCTGTCAGTCAGTGTGTCCTCGGTGCCTAGGAATCTGTTTCTGTTTTGCTTTCCACCTCTTTCTTGGTGCCTTTGAGGAAGCTCTAAGAGTCCTGATGATCTTTAGGTTTCACTTGAGGCTGGCACAACTAGCGGGCCTGGGAGGACAGAAGTCACAGGGGCGCGGAGGGTTGTGATGCTGCCTCGGGCAGGAGTTCATCGTGCAGCATGTACAAAACACGGCACGCGCGTGTGGGCACAGCCGCACGCTGCCCTCTTCCACGGTCCCCGCTCTTCTTCTGTGGATGTCTGACCTGCGGTGCACGAACATCTGTGCTGATTCTCTCCGGAGCCTGGGGTTTAAGCTGCCTTCACACATGTCGCTCCCAGCTGTAGCCCTACGCCTGGCGCAGGATCCTGCCCGTAGCAGGTGTGCCGCGGGTACGTACCGAGTGAGTGCCTGGTGAGTGGGCGAAACGTAAAGACCCACCCAAAGGCCCCAAAGCATGATTGTTAGAGGTTACAGCACTGGACCACACAGATTGGCTGAGTTCTTAATGTGTGCCTGCCTGGCATGCAACCCCGGGCACCCCCCGGCTCGCCCTATGAGGCGGCTGCCTTAGTATCTCATGTGTTTCCTGACTTCCACCACCTTGTCATTATAAGAGAAACACTTCCCCATATTAAAAAATTCTCTGTGACCCTGAATTTTTCGATCTTTAACATATAAAAGAACATTCTGGAATGTGTTTGACACTCTCCTTGGCATTTCAAATGGCTGCAGTGTTCGCCTGAGGGAGGAATTGCCGGGGCATTGTCATGAGCGTGTGTTTGCGATAGTCTTTCTTATAAGCCAGCCAGGCAACGGCCAGCAGGCCAGCCTGCCTGCTGAGCGGCCTGGCACCAAGGAATAGATAAGAGCCACACAAGGTAATTATGCTATTCAGCTGTTATTGAATGCAGGTTCACTCAAAGTAGAACATCAACATCCATTAACATCCTACTCCCACTCTAACCACCTAAGAGAAATATAACACATGCGCGCGCGCACACAAATCGGTGGGGGTTAATGAACCCCAGTCCCAGAATCTCAGTCTGCGGGTCCAGGAGAGAGCACAGTGGGCAAGGGAGTTGTCAGTGTCTTGCAAGGAAGGGTCTCCCGAGACAAGTGGACATGAGGGCCAGCAAAGTCCTCTGTCCAGGAGGGCAGAGCCTCCAGCGGCCGATGCCAGGGGAGATCAGCGAAGCGTGGAGCAGCGCCCTGGGGCCTGGAGCTCGGCTCTCTCAGCAGCGGTCTGGAGCCTGCCTCCGTTCTACCTTGAAAGGGGTGGCCTCCGCCCTTCTGGGTCTCTCGATAAGTGGCTTGGTGCCCCCATGGCGAGTGGGGAATTTCTCCAGGAGCCTATCTGTGGGTGGTTCTGCTCTGCAGACGTGGCTGCTCTGATCGCATGTGTAGGTATCTTAGGTGTGCTTCCTTACCAGATGTGTCTAGCATGACTTAGATGACTTAGGTTTCCCTCTTGAACAAAAGTGTCATGGCTGACTGGCAGCCATCTTGGTTGACATGAGTGACTCCACTTTGTTTTATATCCTTTGTGCTGTCTTGACCAGACCCATGCCATTTTATTGGTCCTGCTCCTCATAGGCACGGAGCGTGCTTCCGTGTAACTTGTCCCAGTACTGCCAGGTGGTTCCCAAGAGCAGCTGACTAGTCCCCTTTCCCCTTAGGGACTAAGGGGAAACCCAGGACGTGAGCATCTATGTCTGCGAAGCTCTCTGACACAGCATCATGAAGCTTGTGCATTTCTGCAGGGCTTATAGGTGTGAGGCGATGCCTCATCCTGTTTTTATTTGCATTTCTCAGACGGCTGATGAGGCTCCAGTCCTCCGTGCCTCCCCCAGCCTCAGCCGGGCCCCTCCCCCACCCCATTCACTCTCTTGCTTGCCTTTCTCTGCTCCCCCAGCCGCTCATCTAGAATAGCAGCCTAAGATTGTGATGGCAAACCCAGCTGTGGAGTGTCGCCTCGCTGGGACCGAGCCTGCTCCGCCACCTCTAGGCTGTGCCACTTCAGCTGGGGGCCTTCACCTCTCTGGGCCTCAGAGTCCTCACCTGCAAATCAGGGAGTGAACTTGAGAATTAGGTGAGGTCGTTTATGCGGAGTTTTGGCACTTAGTACGGCTGGCCGGGCAGTGGTAGCTGCCAGGAGTTAGGGAGTTAGGGCGCTTGCAGTCCTTCTTTGTCATCATTTGTTTACCTGACCGGCCTCCAGAGCCTGGGAGGGCCCCAGGGTGGGGCTGCGAGCCACACTTCTTTCTATGTTCAGCTGCCAGCAGTGCTGGCCCAGCAGACCTTGAACGAATCGTGTCAGCCTCGCTGGAGGAGAGTTAAGTGACAAACGATGGGTTGGCCTAGATGCCTTCCAACCCTGAAATTCTATGACCAGGAAATTACCCAGGAAAAAGTTCTCCTTGCTGGGTCCTTTCTAAGGTTTCTCAGTGGGACTTTATTACACACTGCAGGTAATTATAGGAGGCTTCGGCGGCGGAGAGCTCTGTGTGGCCTGGTGGCTGCTGGGTGCATTTTGGGGGCTATCATCTTTCCACTGTCCAGGCGATCAGAGTCTTGGTGGAGGCAGGGCCTCTCCCTTCAGCTAGCTGGGCGGTGAGAAGCAGCTGTGGCGGACCCAGTCTCAAGCTGGTGGCCTTTTATAATCTACCTTGGGGGATGGCAGGCCAGCATCTAGTGGCATGTGAATAACATCTGGAAAGTCATAGAGAACAGGAGCAGAGGAGACCTTTAGAACAGCCAGCCCAGGGGTCCTAGTTTCCTAGGCCCACAGGGGCCCTATGGGGAATGCCAATGGATAAAGAGATCTGGGTAAGGCAATAGGGAATAGTGGGACCTGTGGCAAACTGGAAATCTGACCAGGTTCTGTCCAAAGGAGATGACCTGCTGCTCAGCCCCAGGGGATTGTTGCTGCGGAGAATGCTAGCCCGGGGTTCCTGGACTGTCCCTTCCCTTATGAAGGGAAGCCAGAGTCCAGATTTGTGGTGAAGTTTTCTGATTTTTAAGTTACAGCTAATTGAAAGTTTTGTCAATTGCAGTATGCTGCAGACAAAACATCCTATGAGGCAACAGTTTCCAGATCCTCCGATTAAGCGCAACGTTGGAAAGATTGGGAAACTGAGGTTGAGAGTTTGGGGCCTTGCCAAAAATCACCAGAGACATAGGGACCCCGAGGGCTGTGAAGCATGGTCCTTCGTGGCTTAGTCTGGGTGTGTTGCCCACCACCCTGAAGGGTTCCTCACTGCCACCTCTTCCCAAGGCAGGAGCTGAAGCCCAGAGAAGGAATGAGGCTTGCTCAAAGTCACACAGCCTGTAATGGCCAAGTCCAGAGTAAGGCGGGGCTTTTGGGGCCTCCACTCCAGGACACCCCAGCCACGAAATGACCCTGGAATGGGTCCACTAAAAGCCTGACCAGGAGCTTGGCACAGGCCAGCTTCTGACTCGCTGCCAATCTGCAGAAAACGGCTCGCATACCAGTGGGCAGGAAGCTCTGGGTGCCCAGCGAGATCTAGTGGCGTGTTTGCTGAGCTAACACTTTTAGCCCTGAAGGTTGCCTAGCAGCCCGGATTCAGGTGCTGCCTCTGCCTTCTACCTGCTGTGTAACCTTGGACAAATGACCTCACCTCTCTGGGCTCACCTGCACTGAGGCTGACGCTAAGCGCACCTAATACAAGGTTGTTTGGGAGATTGGCTGGCTCGATCCACAGGAAGTGCTTGAAACAGTGCACCTACATTAATAAATGTTAGCTGTTGTTTGTAACGGGCCAGGCACGTAGTAGGCGTTCCGTAAGGACAATGACCTTTCTGTGTTACATCTCACTACTCTCACAAGGACCACATTTCATGCATGTCTACTCCCCCATGCACCTCTAAGGAAAGCCCCAAACCCAGATGATCTTTCATTTTCATCTTTAGTCAGCTTTAGCTTCCTGAGAATTTTCCAAATGTTGAGCCTTTAAAAGCCCGTAAGATGAGTATTTATTGCCAAAATGCACAAGTACATCAGAGGGCCTGAATTTGGGTGCTGGATGATGAAGGTGAAGTTTTAAAGGGGGAAACGGACGCGGTTTTCCTTTCTTTGCCCTTGATCTGCTGTGGCTCTGGCCGCTTCTGTTTATCACTTCGAGTTCTCCGGTTAGGTTATTTGCCTGAACCCCACAGTATGAGAACTCGGGAAGGAAGAACTGCAGAGCAGTCTCCCTCCTCTGTCCTTTCCCGATGACGGATTTTGCCCCGTGTCCCCTTGCTCTCTGAGCTGTCGTGGCCGCCCCTGAGCTGAGGGCCGCTGAGCCGGGCACACGAGAGTCCCTCTTTTCCAGAGGAGGAGGAGGAGGAGGCCCTAAGTGCTTTCGCCTCGGGTGCACGTTGCCCAGCGAGGACATGTTGGAACCTGCAGCTGTGGACGGAGGGCAGGGAGCCCCTCCGACGGCCCAGAGCCTGCCTCAGCTCACCTGTCGTGCGGTCCGGCAGGTCCTCGCCGTGCCTCCCGCAGCCTGGGCGCCGTTTGATGTGTGACGCAACGGAGGCCCCTGGGGCCTTCCCGTGAGAGCCCAGAGAAAGGGGAGCTGGTCGCCGGTCGGTTTATTCACGAGGCTTAACCTCTGACACTGAAATAGCCGAAAGGGGGTCTCGGCCTGGGAGCTCCAGCGGGGACAGGCATGCAGCGGGTTCCCCAAGGACAGACCTAGCCCAGAGGAAGTGACTAGAAAGGGACATCGTGAAGGGTCTGTTGCCTTTGCCAATTTGTTGGGTGACAAGTCACTGCCCTCCTGGGGTGACATGATCAGGCCCTGCTTCCCTCTCTGACCTGGTAAAGGTATCCTGTTGGCACAGCAGCCTCCCCCGCCTGAGCCTGCAGGCTGCATCCGAGCGCGGGGCTGCCCGGCGGCGTCACATGGACTCTCTCCCCTGCCGGAACGTGGCGGCCGGCCCCTGGCTTGGCGCGGCTGACTCACCCGGGCGCCCCCTGGTGCTGCCTTCCCCCGCACCCACTGCCATGCGGGGTGTTTACTGCCCTGTTTGATGTGATCACTGTTGTATCACCAGCATCCGCATCGGGGCCTGGCATGGTCCGGGCCCCCGTGAGTCTTTGCTAAATGACTGATGGCTTCTGGTCGTTTGTTCTAAAGCCAAGAGTCTGGACCAGGCGGTTGAAGAGCCTCTCTGTTCTCAAAAAGCTTCTCCGAGCGCAAGAGCCCTTCCCTTCCTGAGGGCCTCCGGCAGGCGGCCTCACACACGGCTCTCGCCCCGCCCAGCACAGCCGGAGGCTGGGATCCCGGTGTGCGGAGTACGGAGGAGGCCCGAGGAGGAGGGGCTCGGGAGGGCAGGGACAAGGACACGTCCACAGCAGGACTCCACCTTCAGCCTGACCCCACGGGGACCCTGGGACGCCCGCCATAGGGCAGGTTCCACAGTGAGGCAAACAGGGCCTCGTATAGCCCCCAGGTCTCTCAGTCACTGGGGGCTGCCCCGGGTGGTGGGGGCCAAGAGAGGGTTACACCGCCCAGCCCAGCCCAGAAAAGGCCATCCCACAGCGTCCCCTCTGGAGGGACCTGGCGCCTCCCAGGTACCCTGACCCTGCCCCACCCCCGCTCCCTGAGGACAGGAACACCTGAACCCGCCTTTGCAGGTGAGGTGACTCCGAGGGTAACCTGCTACCTAAGGCAAGCCCAGCACCTCTTGGTTACCAAGCCCCGGCCCTCCATGCCACAGCGGGGTGAGTGACTCACTGAAGGACACCTGGCCACTGCACACCTGGCCCGGAGGCTCACCTACTGGTAGGTGTGCCGGACTGTGTCCCCCAAAGCTTCCAGGTCTGTGGTGGGAGTAAGTGAGCAAACGACACATGTTGCTCGCTCTGGAAAGGAACTACTTTTAACTAAACTGTATTATGATTTTTTTAAAACCCTCCTTACACGCCGTTTCTGGGGAGACTGAGGGGCAGGCCAAGCCCGCCCCGGGCCCCGGCTCCCTCCGGCTGCCCGGGGCGGCCCCTGTGTAACATTAGTGTCCACGAGCCTCGGGTCATCATCCATTATTGACGTGCAGAGGGCAGAGAGCTCAGGTGAGAGGGACAGGAGGAAGCCCAGGCTGTCTCGAGCATTGAGCAAGTTCTTTTCACCCCCACCCCCAGGGGTAAGGCATTTTGCACACCTCACAGGTAACAAGAGCCAAGACAGCATGTGGCTGAAGCTGCTCTGAGTCCGCAGGGTAATATTAATACCAAGGGTATTATTGTCTTTTGTCATTGTTTAGGGTGGGCCCCTAGTCAGCATTCAGGAGAAAATTCTCGGCTGTCTGTTTCCTGCTGGTTAGAATCTCCAGAATCAGACCCACCCCCACCCCATGTGGTGCGGACGTGCCATCAGCCCACCCGCACAGGTCTCTGTGGGGGTGGGGGGGGAGCAGAACGGCTTTGACTTGACCGGCAGTTTCCAGCTGCGCCCTGGCACGCACCCCGCCTAGAACCCTGCTAAGCTCCCCCACCAACTGACCTCGGTTTCCTCCTCCGTCCCACAGGAAGCCGGAGCTACCGGGGGGACCACTCTGAGGTTTAACCACATAACCCGGCACCCAGTGCAGGAGAGATCTCAGAATTAGAGCACACTGTTCTGTCCTCTGATCTTCTGTCTCGAGCAGGAAGTGGTCCGAGGGATCACGCAGCGCAGGGCTTTTATGAACAGTTGGCACCTCAAAACCTGACACCCCGGTCCCCTGGCTCCCACCCAGGGCTCTGCAGGGGACTGCTGCTCTCCCCTCACCCAGCGGCTCCACGGGCTCTGTCACTCCCCATGAGCCCTTAATATTTGCTCTGTGTGTCTGAGCTGAGGACATTGCAGGCGTGCTGTGGTTAGACCTTCATGCCTTCTCCATGCGGTGAGTCTGAGCATTTTTTTCCCCTTTTTTCCTCAGATGAAGAAACGGAGGCTCAGAGAGGTTAAGGCACTGCCCCAACATCACACAGCTGGTAAGTGGCAGAGCCGGGATTTAAACCCAGTTCTCTTTGGCTTTAGGCCAGTGCTCTTAACTGCCTTGCTTTGTCTGCCTTAAACTGTGTTGAAATGATTGTCCCCCTTCCACCCCAGGGTGGGGGACCTGTGACTTGGGGACTGTTCTGTGTCTCCCTGTGCCTCCTATGGTACCCAGGTCCTAGCAGGCAACCCATACCTGTCGGAGGTTTAGAAAGAAATCCTGTCTAATGCCACATGCTCGGGCAGTGCCAGGGAAATGGGATGTTTATCTAATTATCAGAAAGTTCTGGTTAACGGAGGGTTTCCCCTTTCTATTGCATTCAAATACATCAAGTCACCAATTTGGACAACACGAGAAATGTGTTCTGCCCCAATTATAAAAATGACATGCTCATGAATGTATCTGCCCACTGTTTTGAGGATGGATGATTCTTCCTTGGCGATTTAGAAAGTAGGACCCCTGACTTCGTGGTCAGCAGGCAGGCAGGGAAACGGCGCAGGTGGGATCCAGCCTGGGCTCCCCACCCCTCATCCAGTTAGGCGCCCGCCAGGGGCTGGCTCCCCATCAGCCTGTCTTCTGCACCGCACATGCCTCTGACTCTGTTTGCGTCCTCCTGCCTCTCATGTCCCCTCTCTCCTGTCAGCAGGGGTGCCTGAGTCCTGCTCCCCATCTTTGAAACCCACCCTTCCTTTTGGAAGATTTCTTAGAAGCTGTTTCTGAGAAACCTTTGAGAATGAACCAGCCCCGCTTAGCAACATGGCTGCGAGGGAACTGCCTGATGAGGCCTCTGAGGTCTCCAGAGACACCGTGTGGGACTGGGGGCAGGAAGAGGGCGTGACGTTCTGGGGCCGCCCGCACAGACGGTGGGTGTGGTCTGATAGGGGCTGTGGTTTTCAGACCAGCTCAGGGGTGGTAAGAAGGCCCAGTAGCTGGGCTTGGGGTCTTCCCTGCCCCCGACCCCGCTGCACCTGGCGACGCTGTTTCCACCGCTGCTTTCCGCCTGAGTGTACGGTCCAGTTTCAGGAACATTTGAAAACCACTCTCTAACAGCCAGTGTTGTTGTCTAGAAACGCAGAGAGCAGGTCTGAGGCCTGCCTCTGCCAGATCACACTGTGCAGACCATGCCAGCCCCTGCCCTTGGCTGGGCCTCAGTGTGCCCACCCGTGGGGCCGATACGGCTACGGCTCCACAGCCCCTATACAGCTGGGGTAGCAATGAGCCTTCACGAAGCTCATGAAGATTTTTTTTTTTTTTTTTTAGAGAGAGGAAGGAAGACAGAGTAACATCGGTTTGTTGTTCACTAATTTATGCATTTAGTTATTTCTTGTATGCGCCCTGACGGGGGATTGAACCCACAACCTTGGCATGTTGGGACGCTGCTCCAAACAACTGAGCCAGGCGGCCCGGGACTCTGCACGTTCTTCCGTTGACAAGGCAGAGCCATTGAAACGGTGTGGCCGATGGTCGATACAAAACCCCTACCCCCATGCACACCTGGGTTCGAGGATGAGCCACCATGGCTGTCAGAGGCCACCCCGCAATCCCAGGGAAGTCTCCCCGTGGCTACAGGTTGTCTGGGAACCATACTCACGGGCCGCGCGGTGGGGCTGGGCACCCCATCATGTGCTGCGGGCCCCACATCCTGCCCAGACGCGGAGAACCTGGCACGCAGGACTCGCGCTTTCCTGCCCCAGCTCTGGGTGGCTGCACAGATGCACAGTGTGGTTTGTAGTATTTTTGGTTTGTTGTTTTTGCAAAGGCCAAAGGAAGTCTGCACACTGAGCTCTGCGCTCCCCACCCTGGTGACGGCTGATCTGCTCAGTGGGGAACAAGCAGAGCTCAGCCCGGAGAGGAAACCTCCAAACACGAGGTCCAAAGATCAGAGGCTACCCGCGCTGAGCTGGACGCGGTCCTGGGCTCTTCCTGGTCCGGGCTGAGTTAAGATGGACATTGTGATCATCCCATTTTCCACATGAGGGCTCTGAGGCCCAGCAACAACCAGAACCCCCCGCCTCTCACCAAGCACAAACCAGAACGAACTCTGCTCCCTGACTTCGGAGCGCTTTTCGCTCTGCCTTCAGAGCACCGGTATGGGGTGGGCCCTCGTAGGTTTTCAGCTGTTCGTAGGGAAAATGATACAATAATTACTTAATACTAATAACTCAAGAATAAACTGTATTTCTCGTACTCACAACTGTAAACCTACGTTTGCCCACGCCTGTAGTTGCTGAGGGTCTACCACTGTATCCGCAGGGGGCCACAGATGAAGTCCCTGCTCTCCTGGCCGAGGGGAGACAAACTAACAAGGAATTCCAAACACAGCAGTGTCATTTTGTGATTAGGGCTGTGAAGGAAAATGCAACCCAGCAAGGCGATAGTGATGATGATGATGGTGTCTCAGAGGGATCAGGGAAGGCCTCTCAGAGGAGGACATTTGGGCTGACCCAGGATGCAGTGAGGGAGCAGGCAGCCATGTGGATTCTAGGGTAAGAACAGCCATGTGGGGGGCAGGGGGAATGGCATGTGCGAAGGCCCCGGGGCAGGGCGTATGCTTGTTGTACCATCGCACCCTTTGATTCGGATTGTCTCTGTTTGCCTCCCCACTCTCCCACCGACACAGCTGCTACTCTGTATTGTCCCCTCCATCTGTCACCTCTAAGTGTCTGTAAGGGTCTGATGGGAGTAGTAGTTGTGTAGCAAGAAAAATCAGAAAGAACTGAATGGGGCAGAAAGAACGTATTTCTCTGATAGGAAACTGCCTGCCTCATGCCTTTGTCCTCTCAGCACGGTTCACCCTCGGGTGACATTTGAAATGGTTTCCTATTCTTGCTTTGTATTTTTGCGAAAGCTCGCGTTTGAACCAGGATTGTGAGTTTGTAGCTCACTATAATCTGCTATCTAAAGCCTCTCTTTCCAAACAGCGCAGGCACTTAGGTTCCAAAACCACAGAAATAGGGCAAGAAATTGTGTTGGAGCTCACTGCTGACCTCGAGCTGACCGCCGGAGAGGAGGCCCCAGGGAGCAGAGCCTGGGGTGTCGGTGGGGGCAGAGGCAGACAGACCTTGGTCCAGCCATGGCCATGAGCAGGCTGTGGTCCTGCACAGGACCGCCCCGTCTTGGCGGGGGTGGGGGTCAGTTCCCCCTGCCACCTGTGTTGGTACTGATACCTGTCTGACCCCCAGGCTGGGTGTGCTGGAAGGAGTTAAGGAGTTAAGGTCATACTTGGGGAGCTAAGGTCTCCAGGTTCTAATCTTGGTGCCACCAAAGACTCATTTGCCGCCTTGGGCAAGTCCCACCTCTTCCCTGAGCCTTGGATCCCTTAGGTGGCAGATGAAGCAGAAAAGTGAGGCTCTCACTGTTCCTATGTGACCCTGAAATGCCCCGAGCCCTTGCTCCAAGGCAGGCTGCAGCCAGGCCCGGGGACAGGGCCTCCTGGCCAGCTTCCCTTTGATTTCATAGAACTGGGGCCCGTGAGGAGGGCACGACCTTGGAGGTCCTGCCTCAGGCATTCAGATAAAAGCTCTGAGCCGCTCTCACTTCTCTCTGATCTGGGGCCTGCGGCTGCCAAGCCAGAAACACATCCATGAGCAGAGGAACAGCTCTTTTTCCTCGGGGCCCAGAAGGAGTTATTAAATCTTCCATTAACTGAATCTCATTCAGCTGGAAAAATAATAATCAGAAAGCAGTTCTGCCTGGTTACTGGCCTGTGAGCTCCTTGAAAGTTTCCCATAAGGAATGATCAGAAAGCTTCTGTACTGCGACACGCGGAGCCTGGCCTTGCATCCCCCGCCAAGGAACAGGCAGCCACCTGGAGGTCGACCAGCAAGCCCATCATCAGTCAGCGTCAGTGAGTGACCCATCTGTCCATTTGCCCAGTAAATGGCCCCCATGAGGGCTCAGGGCCAAGGGCCCAGTCCCAGAGATACAGAACAAATATAAGACACAGTCCATGCCCTGAACAGTCAGGCTCAACCTGACCACATTCTCCATTTGGTTGAATTCCAGAGAGTTCATGCTGAGCTCACTCTCAAGTCATAAAAATGCAAACATTAAGAAACTTTCACCTCTCTATGCTGTGTTTTCCCCAGTATCTGCCCCCAAATTCATTGGTTTATTATGTTCTATGTTTACTAACTAAGGCTAATGTCTCTCTTAAAACCAAATCAAATTTTCTTCTGGTCCATTTCACCTAACACATCTGAGTCTCTTAGGGATTCTGGGGAAAAGGGGAGGAGAGGGAGTCAGGAGTGTTCCCGGGGAAGAGGGTACCAGAGACGTGGACGTGACACTCACTAGCTGGGGAGAGGCACGAGACAGAAAGTCACTCCATCAACAAGGACATTTTATTGATAATAAAATACTCTAGCATGTGCAAAATAGAAGAGCATCAGTGTGAAGTCTGGGATGTGATTTGATTTCACATGCGAGCTAATAAGTTGGCCTGTCAGTGTTTCATGGATGTTGGAAGAAGACAAGAGAGTCCTGGGTCAGAGACGAGTGGCTGTGTTCCTCGCGGTGTAGCCGGCGGCATGAGTGTTAGGTTAGGGTCAGCTCCCCCCTTCCCCCTAGTCCCCGGGGGCCGGCCACAGGGCCCAAGCAGGCGTGGGCACACGGGCTGGGCTTCAGTGTAGCCCAGGAACACTGAGCTTGGGGAATCCACAGTGTGTGTGGCAGACAGAAAACAAGCCATTCCTTCACGTTTCATGATTTCTGGCTGCAAACACAACCCTGAAAAGTGATCCAGACAAAGCGCCCTCAGGCGTTGCATTCCCAGGTTACCCTGAAAACACGGGTGCATGTGAGGCCTGTGGAAGAGTCTTCTGACCCTAAGGTGGCACTGAAGAAGCCTGGACTTCAATGCTGGGTCGAACACCTACTGACTGTGAGATGAGGCAGGTGGCCATATCCGGGCTTCTTTTAGCCTCTGTTTTCTCCTCTGTAAAATGGGGATGATACATCCCTTTCATGTGATCATTAAAGGATATGTAAGATCACTCTTCTAGGAACTTTGCAGGGAAACAAAGAGTTTCTGAGCTCAGGGAGCTGAGTTGCATGGAGAATCTTTTCATCTATACATAAATGTATCATGTCAGAAAACAAAGGCAGGGGAAATGCAGGGAGGGGGTCACCCACCATGAATCAGGAATACAAAGCGTTCAGGGAAAGTCTCCCCAAGGCGTAGACATTTGACCCAGCATCCTGAGTTAGGTAAAGAATATCTTAATATCTGTGGACAAAGTATTCTGGGCAAAGCTAATAGCCTGTGCAAAGGTCCTGTGTTCGTCAACACAGCTCGAGGCCAGTGTAGCTCAGCAAAAGGAAGCAAAGAAAAGGCGTACAAAACAGAGTCAGGCCGTAGACAAGGACCAGCTCTCACAGACCCTTGCAGACCATGGTGAAGGCCTTGGATTTCATTCTAGGTGTGGAGAGAACCCACTGGAGACTTGAGCAGGTGCGAGGCATGAGCAGAGAGCAGCGTGGAGAGGGCAAGGAAAGGTGAGAGGTCCGGGATGGGCTCTGTCTTCCTGTTACCAAGAAGCTAGACTGTCAGCACTTCATGGATTCTGGGTCAGAGGTGAGGGACTGTTGCAAAGATCCTTTCATGCCTGGAGCCTGAGCTCGGCGTGAACTCTATGTTTTAGCGAAGAGGCGAGCTCCGTCCATACTTCCAGAGGCTGAGCCCAGGACACAGAGAGGAGCGGAGGTTGTTGGGACGGAGTCCAGGCCAGGGAGTATCGGCGTCGTGCTCCGAGCCCTCCCGCCTACCTGTAAACCAGGGAGAACACTGCATCAGGGCGGGCCGGGGCGGCCTCGTGAGGAGAAGTGGGACCTGAAGGCTGTGACTGGTCTGCGGAGTAAGAGGACGCAGGCCCATCCTAATCATTCCACCTCTGGGCTTTTGATGATTCTCCTCCTTCACTGAGAATGAAAGTGTTCGATGTGCGGCTGTGAGTCCCCAACACACACACACCCCTGCCTGCAAAATTCAGCTGCCTGTATCTTCCTGATACAGGCATTGGTTGTTTCCCGGGAGAGGGAAGGGTCCGGACCACAGAGGGCAGCCCAGGACCCCAGTCGGGACAGCAGGCGGCCCCTCTTCGGGGCTGGTGCCGGTGCCCCTCACACACAGACCCGCATGGGCACTGCAGCAGCCCAAGGCGCCCATGGGCAGAGGAGGGAGGTCTCGGGAGGTCACCCCGCTGGCGAAGTCTCAGCGCTGGACCCCTCCGGCGGAGAGCCCTGCCGGGGCTGTGAATGCTCCGCCGCAGCCAGAAACACGCTTGGACTTGCCGCCCTGTCAGGCCTCGGTCTCTCCCAGACCTCGGGGGGCAACCTGTTCAAAGCCTGCCTCTCGCCACTGTGTTTTAGGAAGAGATACAAGGAAGCGGAAGGAGAGCTTCTGAGAGCGCTGTGTTCCCTGGCCGGACGGCCCTTTGAGGGCTGCAGGAACAAGGCCTGCAGCCTCCCGCCCCCAGCCCTCCGGAGCCAGGACAGAATGGCCCCTCGCTCCCTGGGCACCCCCACCACGGCCGCGAGGGCAGTCACTGTCTTGGGGGTCAGCGTTGCTCACTCTTTCCCTCCCTCCTGCGCGACTTCCCTCTTCCATTGGGTAGAGGGTGAGTAGCAGTTGTGAGAAGCTTTGGGGGGAGGTGGAGGAGGGGTAGAACTGAGTGGGGGTGTGGGCCCCGTGCCAGCGTGGGCGGGTGATGGGCTCCTGGTATGAGCCCAGCTCAGACAGGGACTCAGAGGTAGACACTGGCCTGAGGCTCTGCGGCTGGACTGCTTGGGTCCCCTTTAAGCTTCACTCTTTTCAAAATGTATGACCTGGGCCTCTATTTTTTCTTCTGCAAAATGGGCGCATTAGTTGATTCAGAGAGTACGCAGGACTAAAGCTCCTAGACCTCCTCCGGGAGCTGTCCTCAGCAGTCTGCGCCAGGAGGGGCCGCTCTCGGTGGCATTGCTTCAGAGAGCGAGCAGGTGGGCTCGCAGCCCTCAGCGGGGCCAGCGCGCTGCCCTGCGACCTCGGCTTTGCTCAGCACTCCTTGGCACGGGTCGCTGTGTTTCTCTTTCGTACACGAGGACCACATGCGGTGCGGTGTGGTGTGGTCAAGGGGCTTGTCCAAGGCCATGCGGTCAATCAGGGTCTGGAACCACAACTCCCATCGACTTCCCGCTTTTACATCTGGACCTGTGCTGTCTGCCTCCACCCCCTACTGACCCGATGAATGACCTGAGCAGGTCCTTTGTCCCCTAAGTGCTAGACAGTGAGCCGCCTTCCAACCGCTAATGATAGAAGGTGGGAGGCGAGGCTGGGAGTGCTGCCAAGCTCCAGCAGGGAGACAGAGCCTTCTGGGGTTCCTCAGTCCCTACCGCCCCCTCTGTGGATTGAAGTACAGACACTACAGGGCTGGCCATCACCGCAGGCTCAGCCAGGGCAGCACAGGCTTTAACTTGGATGAATGTCAGGTCTGCTGCCCACAGTGGCCATTGAACAGGTGCCCCCGGCCTCCGCTGTGCAGGAGGCACGCCTCCTAGCGAACTGTCGTGACGGTGAAGTAAGCGCCCTGGGAGAAGCGCCCAGCTCAGTGCCTGGCACACAGCTGTGGCCATTAGGGACAGGTCCTCGAGCCTCCTTCCCCAACGTGTGGTCGCCTGGGTTTCTTCAGGCCTCGTCAGCTGTGCGTGCAAAGGGGGAGATGTCAACACCAGGGTCTCACTCTCTCTGTGGCTCCGGGGACCCCTGCAGCCCACTACTGCAGTCTCTGGGGACACCGCCCGTACCCTCCCATGTGCCTTGTCACTGCCCGCCTCTGCCCTTTTGTCTGTTCCCTGGGCCCTCTGCCCAGGCTGCCCTCCGCGCTCTCCCCTGTTTCCTGCCGGAGCCTCTCCAGGGCTGGCTGCTCTCAGCTATTCTGGACACTCCCTGGCCCCTGGGATACAACCCGTGTGCTGCGGACACCACTTCCCCAGGCCTGCCAGCAGCCCGCCATGCAGTCCCCTGTCAACGAGACAAGCTTTCCCTCCTTCCGCGAGTCCGGAGCTCAGGATGGGGCAGGGCCAGAGCATGCGGAACTGGGTGGGTAGCTGCTGCTGAGCTGTCCTTCCGCTCCTCCTCCGAGGGCTCTGGCAGGGCTGCTCCAGGGCGGTGTTATCCCAGGGGCCCCTCCAGATGCCTGATGCTCCTCCAGCCCCAGGTTGCTGGGGTGGTTCATGCCAGACCTAGGCTTGTTGTCCGGGGCTGCAGCCCACCTCAGAACGCGCGGGTGGGTGCTGGGCCCGGGGGTCTATCCTGTGATCTGAATCCCTGTTCTGGGCGTCACTAGAATTACATCCCCTCCACCCCTTCGGGAGCCTTCCGGATGCCCCTGTGAGTCATTAGAGTTAAAAATCTCCCTGTGGAATCAGGGGCTGTGAAGAAAGTTCTCCGTTAAGCCACACCTCAACTCTGTAAACCTCCACTCCAGACCTGCTGGGACCCCAGTCCCTCCCTCAGGCATGAGCTGTTAGAGCCAGCGACAGGCCTCCGAGGCGGGGTGGGGCGGGGTTCGTAGTTCTGCGCCGTCTATTCTTGGTCATGACTTCCACACCCCCAAACTGGGGAGATCCCTCCCTGCCCGCCCCCCCACCCCGGAGCAGCTGTCAGCCTGGACGTGCCTGCCGTCTGCGAGACTCCCTAAATTCCTGAGCACACTTCACGCCTCGAGTGTCATGTGGGTGTCCTTGGACTCCGAATTTAGCGCCCCTCAGTCCCCACACATAAGAAGATTTGTGGATTTAAATTCCTTATGTGCATCTCAAAGTATGAAAACGTATCTGGCCCCGTGTCCTTGGACGCTGACCTGGTTAACTGTGTTTCCCAGAGGCGCCCCTCCAAACTGCCTGATCTCAGCCTGGATTCGCGCTTCAGGAAACCTTTATCTTCTCCTCCAGCCCCGTCCCCCGCAAAAAGGGGCAAGCCAGAGGCGCTGGCGTAAGGAGGGAAGCGTTGCAAGACGGGCTCTCCCAGCCTGCCGGCAGGTGTGGGGACAGGGGCAAACGGTCAAGTCAGTGCAGGAAGGAGTGGGAAAACTGAGGCCCCTCAGGGGGCGGGCTTCCCCAGGCACCAAGAGAGGGAGACAGGGCTGCTCCCTAGGCTCCAGGGTGGTGAGTGCGTCCCATCCCGTCCAGACTCCACGCACTAGTGCCGATCGCAGACTATCGGTGGCTCCCCGCCACCTTCATCCCAAATCCACATCCCTGAGGACATCTATGCCCTGGCCCCCACCCACTGCGGCCACTCTGAGGGGCACCCTGTTCTTCTTCGCTGTGCCGCACGTCCCCATCACCACCGCACCACCATGTTCTTTGGGGAGCTGCCTGGTCACCCCGCTCTCTCTGCTCCCCCCTCATTGTCAAAGTCCCCCTGTCTTCAAGGCTCCTCCTCTCTGCGGGCACCTCCACAGAGCTTCTCTGTCCCTTCAGTTGTCACCAGTGAGCCACTGTTGTACCTCTAGGGCCATGGTGTTCCCTTTGGAGGTGCTGGTCCCTGGTGAGCGGAGAGTCACCTGTAGGAACGGTCTTGTCCACCGGTTGCGTCCCCCACCCCCCGCCGGCCACCGAGGCTGGGTGTCTCTTGGGTGATGCTTTCTGAGGATCTGGGTCTGGCCTGGGCGGTCCAGGTCTAGGCCCGCTTCGCGATTTCGCAACGGGCGAAGCTTGACGGGAGGGAGAACGGAAGAAGGAAAGGAAGACTCCCGCTCGGCTGCGCCAGGCCCCGAGCTGGACCCCGCGAGCCCTGTGCGGTGCTCACACCGCCATCGCCGCGTGGGATGGTCCCCTCCTGCTCAGCAGCTCAGACGCTGGGCTCAGAGCAGGGAACAAGCCCGGTCCCCACACGCGGGGCTCTACCTGGGCTGGAGTCCGGCTCCCTGGCAGGTCGCTGGCGGCCCTGGCCTCTGCTGCCACCTCCGAAGGGTGGAGCTGCGACCCAGCGCCAGAGCTGCGGTTGTCACGGGCTCAGGCAGTTTGGTCCACTACGGTGCTTAGAGCAGGGGCTGGTGAAGAGAAAGCCATCCAGCCAGGGTGTCTGTCCTCCTAGATGAATCTGTCGATCAGTGCTGTTGTGTGGCCCCCTCAGAGGCAGAGGTGGCTTTTAAGCTGCATTGTAGAGTGAGGGACTGGGAGCTCAGGCCATGTAACGTCCCTGGGGTCACCTGCCAAGGGCTCGGTGCCTCTTGGGTTTCCTGTGCAGGCCCCTCCCTGGCTGCGCAGGTGGGCCACTTCCCAGGCCCCTCCACCCCTCTCTCGTCCTTCCTTGGTTCCATCTCCGTCCCTGGTGCCTTCCTCGCTCCCTTCTCTGGGAATTCCATGCTAGGGGAGCCGGGCATGTCTTGGCGTTTGGGGCCTGGCTCTCCTCTCAGCTCTGGCACCCTTTCGCTGTGTGGCACTGGAAAAGTCTCCTCCCCTTTCTGAGCTCAGCCTCCGCCTCTGTCAAATAAACGGGGTGGAAAGGATGGGGTGGGGTGTTAGTTGGGGCTCCCTCAGGAAGACGGAAGCCACTATAAGGGAATTCGGTAATGGAACCGAACGTTCAGGAGCACTTGGGACATGCCAGGCGCCCGGGTGCTTCACCTGCATGGACTTGTGTCCTGCCTGGCACAACCCTGTGAGGTGGGTGCCGTGCGTACAGATGAAGAAACTGAGCAAAGCTCAGGCAGTCTCACCAGGCTGGGGGGAGGGGTTGCGCGGTAAAACAAATCAAATAAAAATGTCAAGTCCAGGACTACCAAGTCAGCCAAAACTAAGAAACCAAGGACCGAGACCCAAGGGAAGTCCAGAGAAGACAGGTATTATTCTGCACCTCTCTTTCCTTTGAAGGCATCAGGGCTTAAGGTGCTTGGATCCAGAGCCCAGGAAAGCAAGCCAAAAACAGCAGCCTCAAGGCTCCAACACTAGACCGAGCTTCGGCACTCTCCCAGCCCAGGGGAGACAGGGATTAGAGGTGACAGCCCTCAAGGAAGAGACACCGTGGGAGGTGTCCCAGTGCTTCTTTGAGAAGGGCTGTGCTGTATCAGTGAGGGCAAACCAGAGACATCCAGTTGCCATAGGTGACTAAGGGCCGGCCCCCATTGTCCCAGTCCCCTGGGGGATAAGGTAAGGGGCCCCCGTTCCAATAGCCCATCAGGAGGAAATAACTCTCTGAACAAGGACAGCTCCAACCAGAGCATTTTTGTCCTACACAGTACCCACAGTTACCAGGCCCAGGGAGGGAGCCAAATGACCGAAGAGAGAAAACAAACAAGAGAAGTAGACCCACGTGTTATCCAAATGTTAGGGCTTAGGCGTGGACTTGAAATTCACTGTGATAGTTAATTGCAGGAAGATAGAGGATGAGATGGAGGGTTTCACCAGAAAACGACAGCTTACACAACGATTCACCAGGTGGAAATGCCAGAACTGAAAAGGACAAGAAGTAAAAGGACGTAATGTATGATTCACGTGCCTTCGACACAGCAGAAGAGAGGACGGACAGGGGAGGGCCCACCTCAAGAGGCTGGAAAGACAACAGAGTTCAAACTGGAAGAAATGTCAGGAAAGCAAACAATAACAAGAGCAGGTGTCGGTGGGACAGAGGGATTGGCCGCGGTTGCGTGGAGGCCCAGGAGGAGGCGGAAGCCTGGCTGGCTGTGCTGCTCTGGCCTCCTTTTCGCTGTGTGACCTTGGCCAAGTCTCTTGCCTTCTCTGGACCTCTGTTTCCCATTGCAGGACAATAAGCATGATCACCTGTTTCGCCCAGCTGGCCTGAGGAGGGCGGCTGGTGACAGCTCTTTATTAGAATGCTAAGCTCCCTGCCAACCTGCAGTGTTCGCCTCTTCATTCCCCCGGCAGGCACAGGGCAGGGGGCTACCAACGCGAGGGGCTGGGGGCGCCCCAGCCTCGCGCTAACTGTCGCACACTTCAGCAGGCGTTTGCTAAACACTGAGAAACCCTCACCGTTCATTCATTCTGTTCTCCAGGTGTGTGAACAAGGCTCTCAGTGGCTAGTCATTGCCGCCACCTCTCTATTGCCAGGGCAGTTTATCTTTCTTAGGGCTCCTCCTTAGGGAAATCCGTACCTTCTGAATCCTTGAATGGGTGCTGCTGGTGACCCTGTTGGACTGTCACAGACACGTTCTCAGTGCCCCGTCCTGCAGACAGGCCAGGGAGCCAGGGCTCCCCCTCCCTGCTCTTTGTGTGGGGAAGGCACGGCCCACTTGGCAGGCAGGGATCCTTGGCCCGTGGCGTCTTGGCCCAGGTTCCTCCTCAGGGAGCCAGGGCTGGGGTTGCGCCCGTGTCGCGGGCTGCCTCCCTGAACAGAGGACAGGGAAGTCATGCATGCCCCTTTCTTCCCCAGGGCCTGGGGAGGGGTGGAGGGACTTTCTTGCTTTCCCCCTGTGTTTTTTTCCAGTGTTTTCAAAAGCACTAATTGTTACCAGCCCAGGAGCCTCTGCTGGTAAGTGGGAGCCCAGTGAGCACCGTGGCCTAGGAGATGTGGCCACCGGGACGGGCCTGGCAGAGGGGAAGAGGGTGTCACCGCCCCGCCCCCAATTCTGCACACAGCCTCGCCCTGGGTCTCATTCCACCCCCGGCATCAGCTGAGCGCACTCATCGCTCACACGGAGCCCGGACGTGGTGAGGGACCTCGCCTCTCCTCCGGAATCTTATTTGATCAACGTCATTTATGGAAGTGAACTTGTCTCTGCCCTTGGCATTGGGATGCAAAGTCAAGAAGAGTGTCATGGGCCCTGCTCGTCACAAAGACAAATGCAGTGAGGCCCTGTCACTCCTCAGCTCAGACCCTCCAGTGGGCTCCGTGTCACTCGGAGAAAACCTAGTCTCGGGGACAGCGTCTGCAGCCACATACCCCTCCACCCCCACAACACACGTGCCTGCTCCTCTCCTCCACGTTGATTGGGCACACCAGCCCCCTCTCTCCCCCCTTAGAACTGTTTATCATGAGTCTCGACCACCTAACCCAGTGCCCAGCCCAGCACAGGGCCCAGCAGACACATGGGGAGTGAACTGGATGGGTGGACAGATCCTGCTTGATTGACGGCTCTGAGAAGTGAGCCAAGTCTCTGCTATCAGCTCCATTTTGCAGTTAAAGGAATGGTTCAGAGAGGTTAGGTAACTTGTTCATGGTCACACAGCAAACGGGTAATAATACAGCGTCCTCTGGCTCTTGGTCTGTGCTCTCGCGCTTAGATGTCTGGAGCGTCAGCCCTTGCCTTTCCCTTCGTTCACTTCTGCATTCCCGATGCTACATGTGTGCCAGGTGACAGGGCCGCCGTGAGAGAGACTGAGTTTCTGTCCTCACGGAGCTCCCGGCCCAGGGAAGAAGGAGACAGGGAAGTACACCGAGAAGGAGACAGAAGGCAGAGTGGAGCCAGGATGCTGTGGACGCCCAGAGAGGCGCCTCCTCGTGCCGGGAGCGAGCAGGCCTTTCTCCAGGACTCAGCGCCAGCTCAGCCCTGAGGAATGAGCGGGGACCAACCAGAGCAGGGCGGCTTCTCCGCACAGCGGGGTCAGCCTGGGCAGGGGCCCAGGGGCCAGAGCAAGGGTGGCTCTGGGGGGGCAGTTGTGTGGCTTCAAGTTGCAAGCAATCTGCTTTACACAACAAAGGGGATTTATTATCTCATGTCAGCGAAAGGTCAAAGTATAGGGCAGGTTACAGGTGCGGCTCGATCAGGCATTTAACACCACTTGCCTGGTCCTGTCTGGCAATCCCCTCTTCCACGAGCAAGCAAAATGACCAGCATGACCCTGGCCTCCACATCCAAACATCAAATGGACCAGAGCAGAGGAAAAATTCTTCCCTTTGTGCAAAAGTCAGGGGTTTCACCCTGACTGGACGGAATAGGGCACCTTCTCATCCCTGGACCAGCTTCCGTGGTAAGAGGGGAGGGGAACCCTTGGCCAGCCAGGTAGAGCAGAGAGAACCCACCTTCGACGGTTCACCTGGCTCCAACAACAGAGCTGCTTCTTAATGGAGGGGCTGGGGAATGGCTGGAAGAGGGGACCACGGTCACCATTAGGTTCTAAATACAAGCCAGCCTGTCAGGAAAAGTGGAAGATGGAGCGGTCGGTAAATCATAGTGGCTCTGCCGCCGGAGCTGAGGTGTTGAGGAAGGTGGAAGGGGCCACAACGCATCTTGGGCTCTGATGTCTCTAGGCGAGCGTTGTGGGTTTAATCATTTCTTAGCAGCCCCTCTCTCTACCAAAAGGTAATAACAATTCCTTCAAATGTTGCTGTCCTGGAAGAACGTATATCCTGCTTGTTGGTGATCTACAAGCTGAGGGTGGGGGAGAACTGATCAGTCAAATAGAGATGGGGACACAGTCCAAGCAAAGACCAGAAGGGCTCATTCATGGTCCCAGGCCGAGGTGGGACCGCAGCTTCCTCTGCAGAAGCTGGATGACATCAGTGAAGTCTGGGGACTTGTGTTATGGGCATCTGAGGTGTCCCTGTTTGCTTCCTTTGATTATGAAATCTCCCCTTTCTTTATATCCCTCCAACTATGGTCACCTGGAGACTGGTTAACAGACAGACGGCCACCTTCCGAGCAGAGTCCTCATCCCTGTTCCTGCTGCCCCACCCCCCCGGGTTCATGGAATCAGAGGATTGTGGGTCTGGATTCAGACCTGCTTCTTCCTTCCCCCATGAACTTGGGCAAGGCATTGACTATCTCTGAATCTCAGTTTCTTCGTCCAAGGACAACATGGGAACCCCCTATTTCTAAGCTGGCGGTAGGCTTTGAGGATAATCTGAGTTAAATAGATTTGTATGAAGAATGTGCTATCGCATCTGGCTTTCGGTGGGTCACCCAAGAATATTCATTCATTGAAAAAGGAAAATCAAGGTTTAGCAATTGCCTGATAGATCCCAGGAGCTCAGCAGCTATCACTTTTATCTTATCTTCATAACCATTCTGTAAGTGGATGGTATTACTCCATTTTACTGAAGAGGAAACACTGAGGGCCAGAAAGGTCGATGAACCAGAACTTGAACTCGAACTTGAACTTGGGCATCTAAGGTCCCTTCTGTGGGACAAGAGATAAGTGAGGGAGCCTGAACGCCCGGGTATGCAGAAGCCGGCATAAGCCCCTCAGCACACCCTTTATGCTGTTGAAATTAGAATCTAAAAAGAGTGAAAGAGGGAGAAAGTGTGTGCTCAGCAGTCACTGTGACTGCGTCATTGACTCAATTCCCGAAATCTGGTCAAATGCTTAAATGTACTAGGAAAGGTGGGTGGGACATTCATGTGTCCCTTATCAACCTTGTGGAACAGGCGTTGACTTCTCTGTGTACACGTGCACACACCAAGGCTCGGAGGGCAAAAAAGGTCTTTCACAGTCACCCGCCCCATTGGCTTGAGAACAGAGCCGAAGGTAACGGAATTCATCCTGGAGCAGGTGGGGACAGAGACTTTTTTTCTTATAACAAGATAAGAGAATTTCATTCTATTTTCTTCCTCCCTTTCTGTGCAGATGACAGACAGCCCTCAGTGCCTTCATCCAGCCTACTTCCTCCCCGCCACCTCTCTGGTGACAGCGTGGTCAGGCGGTTCTAGTTAAGGATCATCACACACCATCCGTTCCAGAGGACAGTGACAAAGACAGCTTCCTTCTGTCCTGCACCGTGGACCTTCCTTCCAGGTCCTCGCCCTCGAGGGACCTGACATCATCACAAAGATTAATTACCCCTCAACGCTTTTGGATGGGAAAGGAGATCACTGGTATTAAGTTTGATTAGCACTCCATCAGGAGACAGTGTCGGCGGCTTGAGGACTGGTGACGAGGTGGGCTTCTTTATTTCTGGAAGAGACAAATTTTGTGCGAGAAGAGTCATCCCACCCTGAATGGTCCACGTAACCTCTGAGTGTCACAGGGTGATGTCTGGTGCACCGAGGTGGCCGTCAACGAGCGGAAGGGAAGTTGGCTGTAGCCGGGCTTGAGACCCCTCTGGGAAGCCTCGCCTTGCCTTGGGATCGAACCTCCGTCTCTGGGGTTTTTCCTCCCAAGTTCCTCCTCAGTAAGGCGTGATTTCCACCCACCCACCCCTGGGAGTCCTCCTCAGGACAGCAGAAATGGCGACTGTAAGGAGGAGGACCCTCAAAGCGCTTGCCGGCCTGATCGTCTTCATCTTCTTCACCTCCTTCGTCCTGAATTACTCCCACATTGCGGTGACCACCACCTGGTCCCCCAAGCAGATGGTCATCGAGCTCTCGGAGAACTTCAAGAAGCTGATGACCTACTCTCACAGGCCCTGCACCTGCGCCCACTGCCTCAGCCAGCGCGGGGTCTCGCCCTGGTTCGACGAGCGGTTCAACTGGTCCATGCAACCGCTGCTGACGGCACAGAACGCGGTCTTGGAGGACGACACCTACAGCTGGTGGCTGGTGAGAGCGGGGGTCTGGGGGTGAGTGGGGGCACCTGGCGTGTACCTGGGGCCCTGCCAGGCACTTTGCAAGAATCACGGTATTGGTCATTCCTTCACTTATTCATTCATTCATTCATTCATTCAAAAACTACTTATCAAGGAGGACCTGCTGTATATAAGTCAGAGCAGAGGGTTCTGCGAGGACGCTCTGGCCTGAGCACTCATGATGTTGGGGTGCATAGGGGCCCTTCCCGGCGGGGACCTGGCCTGTGGCTGCCACCCTGGGGATTTTCGGAGTGTGGTCCCCACACCAGCAGCGGCAGCGCCTTGGCCTGGGAGCCTGTCGGACGTGCAGGGCGTGGGGCCCAGCGCAGGCGGACCGTGTCAGGATCTGCACGGTAGGGCGATCCTGGCTGGCGCCCCCTTGGGAGCCAGGAGCTGCCCCGGGGGATCTTCTCAGGAGCAGATGTTTCATCCTGGATTATTGTTTGTCTTCTATTGTGGTAAAATAATATTTATCATCTTAACCACTTACAAGTGTTCATTTCAGTGGCATTAAATACATTCCCAATGTCACGCAAGCATCAGCTCTATCTATACCCAGCACTTCGCCCTCATCCCCCCGACGCCCCGCACCTACCTCGCCTCCCCCCGGCCCCTGGCAACCACCATGCTACCTTCTGTCCATGAACTTGAGTCCTCTAGGAACCTCGTGTGCGTGGAATTGCACAGCCTCTGTCCTCTGTGTCCGGCTTACGGTGCTAGGCACATTTTCAGGACCCACTCGTGCTGTAGCAGGCACCAGAATTTCCTTCTTTCTTTACGACCGAATGATACTCCCTTGCACGCACGCCCCGCGGTTTTAAATCGGTCCGCCGGCCACCGGGCGTGCGGCATCCCCGCTGGCTGACCCGTCGCCTTTGGCCCTCTGCCCACAGAGGCTGCAGCGCGAGAAGCGCCCCAGCGACTTGAATGACACCGTCAAGATGCTTTTCCAAGTGGTGCCTGGGCACGTGGACCCCCTGCTGGAGAAGAAGCCGTGGGGCTGCCGGCGCTGCGCCGTCGTGGGCAACTCGGGCAACCTGAGGGAGTCCTCGTACGGCTCTCAGATAGACAACCATGACTTCGTGCTGAGGTGAGCGTCGGCCCCCCGCCCCGGCCCCCTGCTCTGCGCCAGGGGCTCCGTGGGGCTGAAGGGAGCATCTTGGCTCAGGGTCAGGAGGACAAGGTCCCAGCCCTGGTGCACTCAGACTTACCGGGGGGGCCCCCGGCCCCTCGCGGCGCCCTCTGGGCCTCAGTTTCCCCATCTGTGCACACGAGGATGGAGACGGGCTGGCGGGGCCTCTCCTTGGCACCAGGAGGTCTGGAGAGATGGCAACATGAACTCGAACGCTCTCATTCAATCTTTAAAATTGTTCTCATTTTGCAATCTAGGTCATAATATAAGTCTACACTTTTAATGTAAAATGTATTTTCCTACCACCAAGGAAAATCAATATTCCAGGAAGGTGTCCCACGCGTCTTCTGTGTTTCTTACAATCGCTGTTCAGTCAACCCAGAGGCCCCAGGGCCCCTGAGGGAGGGCGGAGCAGCAGTGGGGCTGGCGATCCCCGCGCACCTTCCGGCATCTTCCTGTTTCTGGGATCTCTGACTTCTTGTCCTTAGACCACTCACCTGGCCTCTTGGAGCCTCCGTGTACACCTGGAGGTCAATGGGGACGTCCGTGGCGAGGGGGACAGAGTCAGGTCCAGGGTGAGAGAGACCCGCGTTCAAGGCTGCCACTTGGCAGCTCTGTGTCCTGGGACAGATTCCTTGTGCTCAGGTCTCTGTGACCGTAAAATGCCCGCTGGACACGGTATCGCACCACGAGGTGTGGCGCTTGGCCACGGTAGTGCCCCGCACATAGTAGGTCGTCAGTGCGGGCAATGCGTGAGCTCCTTTGGGATCATAAAAGAGAGAAAAGAGAAACCCAACAAATCTTTCGAGCTGTGCGTCAACTGTCTCTGTCTGACAGATGAGGAAACTGGTGGAAGGAGGGCACTGGCCTGAGGTCGCGGCTGACGCCGGGAGTCGGTGACCATGTGATACGACGCGCGTTCTTCTCTCCCTTCTCCTCCCAGGATGAACAAGGCCCCCACGGCGGGCTTTGAGGTCGACGTGGGGAGCAAGACCACCCACCATCTCCTGTATCCCGAAAGCTTCAGGGAGCTGGCTGAGAACGTCAGCATGGTCCTGGTCCCCTTCAAGACCCTTGACCTGGAGTGGGTGGTCAGCGCCACCACTACGGGCACCATCTCCCAGTAAGCTCCCTCGGGCCCCTCACTGCCCCTCCTCACCCTGTGGGTGCCCCCCGCACCACGACCCGGCGCACGCTGCTCCTGTCCCCAGACTGGCCCCCTCTGTACACTCCTGGGGTGCACCAGCCCCACAGCCCGCGGGCCGCCTCTTGCCCCCGCTGTCTCTGCTCCTTCCCTTCCCATCACTCTTAACACACCCTGGATTCCGGCCTTTTCCCTCCTCATGACCCGCAAGCGGGCCATGTGGTATGCTTCCCGGAAACCCTGGCAGCTCCCGGGGACGGGCCCGCTGGAAAGCGCTCAGCGTATCTTGGTTCCGATCCCCATCCCTGCAGTGCCACCTGCTTCTCGAACTAAAAACGGCCCTGGGTGGGGTGGGGACGTGGGGTGCTGAGCACATCGGTGCCGGCATGCATCATCCGCCCTGTGGCGCCTGAGACTGGGGGAGCCCCATCTTCCGGACACCCACTCGGCACTGGGCACATGCTGGGTGCTGTCTGACCGAATTGTCCCAATAGTCGTCATACCTCCCTTCTGCCAGGGAGGACCCCGCATCAGGGCTGGGCCTCGCGCCCAAGGCCGGGCTCTGCAGCCAGGCTCGCACTTGGCCCGCCCCTAAGGCTGTGCCATTCCTGAAGAGAAGTGGCTTCGGTGTCCAGGCGGCCAGAGCCTCCTGGTGCGAGGCCGCGTGAGGACCGGGGTCAGGACATGGGCTGGGCTGCGCCTTCCCGTGGGAGCGGGGCTGACAGGGGAGGAGCCTGGTGGCCTGGGCTCAGCTTCCCTGGCCTTCCACCTGGTCCCAAGGGCTTGGAGCATAAGCAGCACCAGAGTCAGGCCCAAGTGAAGCCAGGTGACCTTCATCTTGGAGGTGCCCAGACTTTGCGGGTGAAAGGGAGACGGCACGGGCCCCATCCGCCAGCACCCCAACAAGGAGGGCGGGTGCTCTGGCCTCCGCATCTCCTTCAGACTGCCAGCGGGGCTTGGAGCAAGAGCCCCTTCTAAACCTTTCTGGGAGAAGGCCCCTAAAACAGCAGAAGGTTCTCGAATGGGCCAAGATCGCCCTCTGGTGTGTGTCGGGGGCCACTGCAGGGCGGTGGCAGAGGGGCTGCTGTCCTGAGAATCAGGATACCCCTCAGCCTGGCCCTGCCTCCCTCTCCAGCCGCCCCCAGAGCTGCCTGTAGGCAGCCCGGCCACTCCCCACGTTGACTGGTTGCTCTTTCTCCCGCAGCACGTACGTGCCTGTCCCTGCGAAGATCAAAGTGAAGAAGGACCGGGTGAGTGGCTGCTCAGGCCCTTGTGCCCCGAGCTCAGCTCAGGCATGAGCCTCTGCCCGATGGGAAGGAGAGCACCGTCCTTGCCCTCCGACCCCTGCTACCCCTGCCAGCACCTGGCTGCCAGAGCCCTGGGCGTGGCTGGGGGTCCCTGCTGGGGACACTCGCTGGGAAGGCTGCTCCAAGTCGGGGGGACCGGGGCCAGCAGCATCACCGGGGAGATTGTCCCGGAGGCTGACCCTCAGGCTCCCCCCAGGCTCCCCCCAGGCTCCCCGGGTTTTCGGAAGGTCTCTGGGGGAGCCAAGGAGGCTGCAGCGTGAGAACCACCGCTGTACGGTGGGAGCTTCTCAAAGCCAGCCCGCTCGCGTGTCTCCGGCCGCACCTGTGTCCCCCCCTCCTCCCGGTGTGGGGCTGGCCAAGGCCTGGGCAGAGGGCAGAAGGACGAAGGCAGGGGAGTGGCCACCACGGGGCCGCTCCTGTGCACACGCGCTCTGAGCGGGGTGGGCAGACGGGGCTCACAGAGGCCTGGCAGCTTGCCTGGGGGCGCCGCTAGGTGGCGGTGATGCTGGAGCTGCAGCCCTCCCGGCCTCCAGCGTGTGCCTGTCATGGGGGGCTGCGGAGCCGTGGGGAAGGAGCCGCCTGTGAATCTGTAGGGCAGAGCTGGAGGCGGGCGGCAGGGCTTCCCTGAGAGGCCAGGCAGAGAGGTCGCCAAGTTTGAACACAGGCCCCGCCCCGGCACCCCCCCCGCCCCCCGCCACCCGCCGGCCCCGCCACCGCCCCCTGCCGCTGGGGGGCTGCATTAGGCTTCCCGCTCGCGCTCCCCTCTGCTGCCAGACAAGTCCCCTCACTGTCCTCAAGGCAGCAGTGGGTGGTGGGACCCAGGCTACACCTTATACCAGGACACCGCCAGCTTGACCGCCGCTGGCTGTGTGGCACTGAGCCCGTCACGGAGCCCCCTGAGCTCGGTGTCCTCCTTGGTAACAGGAGGAGAGGGAAAGCTTGCACACGGGGTCATTTGAGGGACCGGAGTCCATGCAGGCCCAGGCCAGGTGGACCGGGGTGGCTCGGTGTGTGAGTTTCCATGCAGCATGGCAGGTCTGTCCTTGTCCCTCCCCAGCGCCTGCCGTTCCCTGAACCCGCCCCTCTGTGGCCCCACCATCTCAGGCAATCCCTGTCCCCATTGGATTGTCATGAGATGTCACCGGCTGGGCAAGCCTCCTCACCGCAGGACTTCACTGCCTCCCTCCGCTTTATTTCTCTCCGTGGCCCCACAGTTCTTTTCTAGCATCTTCTGTCTTTTCCCACTAGAGTGCAAACCCCGTGAGCGCTGGGGCAGTAGTTCCTATCACACGTACGTCCCCCGTGGCTACAACAGTGTGTCCCACCGGTAGGCAGTGGTGTCCTTCCCCAGCCTCCTCTCTGAGGGCCGTATGCTCCTTCCCACAGATCCTGATATACCACCCGGCCTTCATCAAGTACGTCTTCGACAGCTGGCTGCAAGGCCACGGGCGGTACCCGTCCACCGGCATCCTCTCGGTCATCTTCTCCCTGCACATCTGTGATGAGGTACGCCACCCTCCCCCAGACCCCCCGGCCGCGCCGGGGGCCAGGGCTCCTCATGCTCTGCTCCCAAGAGAGGCAGTGAGAGCATCTGTGGTCAGGCTGACCTTGGCCCTGACCCCGGGCCCCAGGGGGCCCGGCAGTGCCTGTCTTGGGCTGCTTTAGGGAGAGAGAATGCTCTCAGGAGCGAGTTCTGGCTCATTCTGCATGAGCTCCCCAGGCAGCGCCAGGACCAGTGGGTGGAGGCGCAATTTGGGGGCACAATGAAGGAGCGGATCATGGTAGGAGGTCTGTGTAGGTATGGCCCCTTTTCCGACCTTGGGGCTGCATCCCAGTGCCCAGGCCACGCCCAGCCCACTTTCACCAGAATTTCTGAGAGTGGGAACCAGGCACCCAGGGGTTCCGTGATCCCCCAAGACGGACAACCAGAGGTCTTGGAAAGTGTGCGTTCCCCGTCACGGACTGTCCTCGACATCCACCAGGTGGTGCCAGGTTTCTGTCGACCATCTGGGCTGCTCACTGCCGCCCTGGGCAGAGGAGCAAGAGGGGCACAGGGCGGCCTCCACATTCTGCCTGGTCCTGGGTTCAGGCTGGACACTGAGATGTCCCTTCTTGTCACGTATAGCCCGTCCCTACACCCAGCCTGCCTGGCTCATGGTTGGAAATCCCAGGGAGGGGCCGAGGGCTTGCTAGGCACGTCCACCATCCCTGCCTCACTTGTCTGTCACCAGCCTTGTCTCTTTAGCCCGAAACCTGAGTGTCCCTCCCAGAAGCCGTATCTCCCTTGCCTTCTACCCCTGCCTTCCCCGCCCCATCCAGCCAGTGGGTCACAGACCCCCTGGGGCTCTGCCTCAGAAATGCTACTCCCATCTCTCCCTTCCTTCTCTGGGGTGGGCTCATGTCCCCTCTGGCATTGACCAAAAGGCTACCCTTGCCACAGAGCTGTCCCGTGCCCCCAGTCTGCCCCCCCCTCAAATCTGTCACCTGTGCTGCAGCTCAGAAAGCGTCCCTCTCCCTGGGAGCCCCTCCCCTTGTCCCTTCCTGACCCTCTTTTACCCCTTTTCCAGGACCCAACCCCAGTGTCACCTGCTCCCTCCTCTGTGCCGCCAGAATCCTGACATTAGCCTCGTCCTTCACGGGCCACTCAGCTGCGGCCTTCTGACATTGACCTTGACTTTTACTTAGCTCGCTTTGGTGACACCAAGCTGCAGGGAGTTTTAGGAACCTAGAGAAGGGTTTTGTTGGTCCTTGGAGACGGTGTTGCAGATTCCGGAAAGACTGTAGGCTTCCTTCCTCAGAGGTCCTACCTGTGGCCCTGCTGTCGTGTCCTCACCTTTGCTCACTCTTGTCCCCCCACAGGTGGACTTGTACGGCTTCGGGGCGGACAGCAAAGGAAACTGGCACCATTACTGGGAGAACAACCCATCGGCGGGGGCTTTCCGCAAGACCGGGGTGCACGATGGGGACTTTGAGTCTGTCGTGACAGCTACCTTGGCGTCCATCAACAAAATCCGGATCTTCAAGGGGAGATGACGCCGTGAAGGGTTACGGACGGATACGCAGAGCATGCCTCTCACGTCGGCCCCAGCTTCCAGCCAGAGCTGTTCTGCTCCGTCCCGGGGGCTTCCCAGGCCATCCTCTGGGGTGCGCCCAGGTGCCCCTGGAGCCTCTTGCACCCCAGCACCTGGCAGCATCTACTCAGTAAGGTCACCCAGCACTGCTGGGACTGCAGGGCGAGTCTCAGAAGCTGCGAGGGGCGGGGAGACCTCTCAGTGCTTCGGAAGATCGGGGGACAGACCCTGAAGACTCCCCTGTTTTAAAAGGAAGGACCGTTTCCCTGGGAGGATGGGCAGAGGCCTTCCCCTGCCGGGGGGCCACCGGGGCTGATGCCCAGGCTCCGATTCTCACTGGGATGTTTCTGAGTGAGGATGGTCTCTGGGACAGAGCCACGTGGGCCATGTGCCACCGGGGGCGAGATGACCCCTTCCTTGCACAATGCCTGGCCTCTCTCTCACTTGGCGTGACAACTGCATCTCCCCACCCTGAAGGTCTACATCCTTGGCGAGGTGTTTCTGGCTCCAGCTGATGTCTTCTTTCCACGCCGATGTTCTCTTGAGTAATCAATCTGTCGTCAACATTATGGCTGAGAGCAGATCTGACTACCTCCATGTGCCTTTGTATTTGGGGGAGAATGGCATGTGTTAGCTGAAATGAGGCAAACACCCCAACTCGGGAAAGGGGACCCCTGGCAACCACCCCCCTTGCTCTTAGCTGGGGACATCTTTTCTCATTTCCTGAGCCAGCCCCTGAGTCGGGTCAAAGCTCAGAAGCCACGGAACACCATTCCTTTTTTCCACAGGCTGTTGGATGGGGCGCCCGTTGCCTTCCAAGCCCACAGGGAAGGTCTCCCCCCGCCTGCATCTGCCCCAAGGGCCCGCGCTCTGGGCAGTCCCCGCTGGCCAGCTGCACGGCGTCCTGGGGGGGGGCCCTTCCTGGGGGTGTGACCATCAGAGCAGGGGAAGTCATACCTCATTCTCACTCTCCTTCTTTGTCACCCTTCCTGATTATTTATTGATTTTTTTTTTCTTTTGTTACATTCAGCTGACATCGTGTGCACTTTCTGGCTCTATTGCTGCCCTGGGGTTTTAAGTGAGCTTTCTCCGGCTCCAGCCAGCAGCCGGGGAGCGGGGAGCTTATCGTATGCTCTGTTGGAACCCTCAGACTTGGGTGTCGGGGGTACGTAGGGTTTGGGGGCTCGCTGGTGGGGAATCCCTGGGGCGCCAGGTCGGTGGGTTTGTGGAGTGTCCTGTGCTCCTTCTCTCCCAGCCCCACCTCCTCTTTCCTCATTGGGACCTTGGGTCCAGCCTCAGGCCAGGGCTCTTCAAAACCTCTCAGGGGCCCAGGCCCAGGCGGAAAGGGGTGATTGGCTCAAGTTACTGACATTTCATCCGAAAAGCCATGTTTTCCTGTTGAGAGCATTTCCCAGAAGGCCACGGCTTCCCTGAGGAGGTGTGACAGGGTCCTTCCTGGTGGCTAGCGTCAAAACCAAGGGGCCTGCCTCCTCCGCTCCCTGAAGTGCTCTGGCCAGCCCTGCCCTCCTAGCCTCCCTTTCTCCTGCAAATGGGGAGAGAGGAATTGTGGGAGCTCAGAGGCCGCAGATGGTGTCAGGCAATCCATGAGAGTCCCCAGAAATGGCATGCCACATTTTTTTTCCGAGTCTATACAGATAAGCACTTTCCTGGGGAAAAGTTTCATAGCGTTGATTCGATTTTCAAAGATTCAGAATCCAGGAAGGGTTTTAAAAAAAGAAAAAACCTGCCCTAGCGTTAAAACCCTCCAAAACTTAAGACTCTCTTGCCTGAAAAAGGCTCATAAATCGCCCAAGGACAGGCCATCATAGGGCTTGCTCACAGCGGTACTTGACAAGAGACGAGAGGAACTCGGTGAGCGGCTGGTGGCTGGCTGATCAATCCCGGGGACAGACCTTAAGAAAACAGTCACTGGGACGGAGCAGTGTGGCCTGGCTCCTGAGCTCTCTCGCCTTCTCCTGCAAGCCGAGTCTGCTCAGGCATGTCATGTTCAGGACAAGGAACCTGCTTCTTTGGGCTTTGCTGGGCCAGAGCAGGTCCCCAAAGGAAGGCCATGTCCCCCACTGAGCCGCACTCTGCCTGGGTCTGCCGCCGGCTCCCTGTCCCATCCCCCTCCTTCCCGTGAGCCTGCCCAAGCTGCAGGACTTCTTTCAGCCCTTGGAATCTGGCTCTCCCCAGTTTACAGATGAGAACAGCAAAGCCCACAGAAGGGATGTGACTTGCAAGAGTGAACTGATTGTGACAGATAGCACAACCCAAACATTGTGAGCAAAAGAAGGACGTAACCGACCCCACGTTAGAACGTCCCAGGGTGGGCTTCCCCAGCGAGGCTCATCCCTCCCGTGTCTCAAGGCGCTGTCCCCGGGGCTGGCCACCGGCTGCCTCCTCTGGCTGCCACGGCAGCTGCGGCAAGCTGTAGTCCCTGCCTCCTCAACGCCCCCCTCCCGGGGAGGGGACAGCTGTGCGCTGCCATAGCTGCAGCTATGACACCTCCTTGTGACTTACCTACTTAGTAAAGGGGACTTAACCAACATAAACGCCAGTCATCGTGGCCAGAATTACAAGTAAATGCATTGATTGGCTTAAGCCAAGGGGACCCATGCGGAGGGTAAGAGCAGCTGAGGGTTGGGCCCGAGTGTTTTCCTGCAAGGCATTTGGCAGTGCTGTGGGCAGGAGGACAAGAAACAGCCGGGGTGGGGGCGGGGACTGTGACATGTCTTCTCCCTCCCCTTGTGGTTGGGCTGCCTGGGGCACAGGGTTCGTCTGTGGTCCACCCAGCAGGCAGAGAGCTCTTTGGAGGCCAGCCCGGGGCCCAGATGGGGAACAGAGGTGCCCGTGCCTGCAGCAAACAAGGCTGAGCCTGGAGCCAAGAAAGGGGTGCTGATGAGCAGCGCCCTAGCCATCAGCCTCCCGTGGTCCCCTCCACGCCCTCAGGGAGCCAGGAGCCAGAGCCACCTGCCACAGAATTGACGCCTGTATACCCATGTCCCTGGACCCCCTGCCTCCACCCGCCCTTTGGGGAAGAAAGGAGGCAGGTTGGCAGCCTCTGGCTCCTGGAGCGACCTGGGGCTGAGTGGCGAGTTCGCACACTGAGGCTTTGGGAACCCTCAGGCACTGCCCAGAAGCCACGTGGGCTGGGCTTCGTGGGAGAAACCAGCTGAAAGAAAAGATACACCACAGGCAGGCCAGACACAGCGGCGGGGACGTCTGCCGTGGCCTCAGTGCGCGCTGAGCCTTGGGGTCAGCGGTCGGATCGGTTCAAAACATGAGAACTGACGTTTGCTTTCCCGATGCCCTTCAAGGCAGCCTGAACCCAGAGAAAATGAAACTCAGGAAAGAGTCGCCGAACCTCTCTGAGCCGCACCTGCCTCACCTGTCACCCACGGTCCCTCACCTGGTTGTCTGGGAACCCACGGCCCGAGGGGCTGCTGTCTGGCGTGAGATGGCCGGATGCTGGCGACGTGCCATCCAGACTTGACACTGTCCTCTCCCCCCAAAGAGCTTGAACTTCTGGGTTTGCAGCCACTGGGCCACAGGCCACCAGCAGTTCATCCTCTCCTGGCGCCCGGGCTGGCCAGTGTTGAGAAAGACTTTTCCTCCTCTCGTTTGTCATGAAAACACCAGCTCCTGCCCCCGGGGTGCTGCCTGGCACCTCTGCGGGGAAAGGAAGGGGGTTTAGGAGGAACCGCAGAGATGGGCAGAGCGCATCATACCAGCAGGAGGCGCTAGCACTTTCTCAGCAAAGAGCACTCTGCTTCCTACAGGCAGCCTCCTCTGAATGCCCCTCGGGACTCATGTTCCCTGGGGTCGATCACAGTACGGATCTGCCGTGTGTGGCTCATGGGCCCAGGCTCTGAGCCGGACGCCAGCTTGAACCCCGGCCCGTGTCAGGAACCCCCACCCCGCGGGAGGCCCCCGGTGCCCGGTCACGCGAGCACGTCACGGAATTCACATCAAAGCCAAAGTTCCCTGAGCACTTTTTCTTTTGGCAATCTTGTTTGGTTGGTTGTGGGTGTTTTTCACTCCCCCCCCCCGCCCCCCTCCACCTGGTCCCGCTCTCGTGTTTTGCAGCCGAGCGTTCCTCTGTATGTGTTTTGAGTGACGTTAGCGAGAGCCGCTTTTCCCAGCCTCTGCTGTGTTTTATTTATTGTTGAACATTTCCAATGATCTGAATCAAAGTGAATTAAAAAAAAAAAGCTATTTTATCGTTTGGGGGTGTGTGTCATTTTTCTAGGACGGCCGAGCCCGCAGGCTGCCCCTCACAGTTTCCACTGGTGTGGAAGTTTCAGTCCAAAAAAGACACGAGGCTCCGCCTCCCGGGCCTCCTGGGGTGGTGTCCACAGGCAGCGCTACCCTCTCCTGCTGCGTGACTGCAGGGCGTCAACGAAGCTCTCTGAGCCTCAGCTGTCTCCCCTGTGAAATGGGGGCCACGACAGCAGCTGTCCCCGGGGGGTGAGGCCCAGAAGCACACATCGCCCGAGGCCGGCGGAGATTCACGCCCACCGCTCTGCATGTTTGCTGCGGGGGACCTGCCTGGGGAGGAGCTGGTGAATTCAGAGGGGCCCCAGCTGTGGAGGCGGGTGGCACTGCTCCGCCACCGCCCAGGTGCGGGGAGGCAAGAAGCAGGAGGCAGGAGGTGAGGAGCCTAGAAAGGGACTGGGTGAGGTGAGGGAACGCGAGGTAATGGAAGCCACTGGGGAAGGAGGAGAGAGAGGCGGGAGCTGGTGGGGGGGGGGGCATCGCAAAGCTGAAGACAGGGGTCCTGTGGGTGTCAGTTCACAGGACATTTACAGAAGCCGTTGCAAGAGCTGGGAAGTTGTGGGCACAGGTGTCTGAATGAATGGCCTTTAAGATGGGGTGGTTCCAGGTGACGGAGGCGGAGGGGGGAGTAGCCTCCCAGGGTCCGGCAGGGCAGGTGCTGTATGTCAGCTCCACAAGGACACTAAAGTCACCAGGATAAGGGCACAAGTTGGTTGTAAACACCATGTACAAAGTCTGCCAGGAAGGAGGAAAAGTAGGCAGCAAGGTGCTGGCTACCCTTGGTAGGAAAAAGGTTAAGTACTACATAGGCAGGTATAGCTGAGAAAAATTGGTGGGAGGTGAGGTGGGCGTGAAGTCCAGAAACACCAGCAGGTGCCCCGAGAGCCATGGTCCTCACCCCGACAACGTGGCTGGGAGCTGGACAAGAATCGTCGTAGGTGTACCTACCCTGGGTACATCTCACAAGCCAGGGCCAGCAGCCCCTGGGATGCCACACACCTGGCACAGCTCCAGGTGCACAGAAGACCTTAGGCAAAAGGTCGTGATTGCTGTCAATCAATTCAGGACACCCTTTCTGGAGCCTTCTGGTAGGAATATTCATGCATAACATTTGGCTACCGAGGTTGAACGCCCTGAAGCACCTTCAGATCCACAGATGTCCAGGTTCAGCTTCCTGTGGCCCCCACAGATTCTGAGAACTCCTTCCCCTCCATGTTTTATAGCAGCTGGGCTGGCGTTCCTGAAACTTTGTCCAAAACAGGGAGGTATGGTTGTTGTAGATTTGTGGATTGCGAGAAGATTCCTGCCCTTGCTAAGTTCCCCAAGGAGAGGACTTGGCTGGATCAGGAGCACCCACAGGTCCCGAGAGTCAAGCGCCCGGATCCAGGCCTCCTCTGTAAAGTGGGAGTGATGTTTCCTGGTCTGTCTGCCTCATGGGATTGTGGGAAAACTAACCTAGTTTATGTGTCCACTCATTTAGTTGGACAAATATGTACTAAGGGCCACTAGGGGCTGCGGGGGCAGAGATGAGCGAGCCAGCGCCTCTGCCACAGACGGTCACAGGCTCCTTGAGGGGGCAGGCAGCCCGTGGCAGTGCCACGACCAGTTGTCGATCATCAGCAATGACTACGGATGGTTCCCTTTTGCACGCCATCCATTCGAACTATGTTTTGCCTCCGTTAATCTCCCTCAGCCCTGCAACAATTCTGGCAAGAGGCACAATTTCCCCTGCAGGACCAAGAAACCGAGCCTTGGGGAGGTGACTTCACTTGCCAGGGAGGAGAAGGTGTAGCCAGGACGTAAAAGCAAGGTGCTGAGCACAGGAGTACTGGGTATGGACTATAAACCTCTGTTCCCCTCAAGAGCAGGGGACACTGGGTTCTCAGCTCTGCTCCAAACCCATGCACTTTGGAGATGAGCCCCCACCACGGGCTGTTTTGTCACTGTAGAGCCCACCCTGTGCTGGGAACGCCCAGAGCTGCCAAAATGGTCCTTTTGTCCTGGGCCAAGAGCGCAGACCAGGGTTCCTACTGGTGATGGCCACCAGAGGGCGCAATGGGCCCACTGTCAACCAGTTGATTTCCTCCCAAACAGGGTTCAGCTGGGACCAAACCGTGTGAGCAAACGCACACACCTGTGTATCAGGTCCGCCCTTACAAAGCCTCCTACACACACCTGCATATCAGGTCAGAACTTACAAAGCCTGGGCATTAGGCATTATCAAGTCCAACACCCTCCAGATAAGGGGATGAAGATACTGCCACTGGGTCAAGAAAATAGGGTCAGTAGAAAAAGTCCCAGCCAAGTTGGAAAAGGTCAGAACCCCAGGCCAGTGAGCTGGCTGAAGGGCTTTACACAGCGTCACGTTGTCACCCAGCACGGCTGGCCCGGGGTCCAGGCCGGACCCCCAACCTGGGAATGCTCTCTCCCACCCCTTCTCCGTGACTCATTTGCTTTGTAGCCTAAAGGGAGAACCTCTTGGAGCCTCGGATTGTCAATCTGCAAGACGGGGATGAACTGAGAGAGCATATGCGAAACAAACAAGGCAGGCGCCATTGTCTGCGTCCCGTCCGCGCCAGGTGCTGGTCCTGCATTTTCTCATTTAGTTCTCACCGCAGCCCCACGAGGAGACGGCGTCCCTTCCTGCGGGGGATGCGGGGGAGACTCGGGGGCTGGGAGCTGGCTGCCGGTGGCCGCACCCGCCACAGGGCCCAAGAGGTCTGAGGGCCCGGCCCTGCCCGGCCCCACCTCTCGGACAAGACAGGCTAACGTTGCAGTAACTAGGGAGCCCTGCCCTGGAGACTCAGAACGGACAGCACAGGATTGTTTCCTGCTGTGTCAGAGTCTTATGGGTCCCCGACACAGTCCCTCCATGGGGTGACCCGGGCTTCCTGGCTCTTTTCCTCTTGCCAGCGGGCCAACTTCATGTCCACACGTGGTCTTCAAGGTCACTGTGCAGGGGGAAGTGGGACGGAGGTGACTCGCCAGCTGTGAGCTGTTTCCAGCTGGAGTCGACACTCACTCCCCACTTATGTGGCCACAGCGGCCCACATGGTCAAAACAAAACTTCCAGAGGGGCTGGGAGCTGGGTCGGAGGCCCTGGGAGAGTCAGGTGCACTCACTCTCTCCTCCCTGATGCCACAGACCCAGACCCTGGCTCGGCGCTGGCGGGTGAGAGGCCCCCGGCCCGGCCTGGTCAGCCCCGAGGGTCCCTGGGCAGAGAGCTCAGGCTCACGGCTCGGTGACCTGCGGGCAGAGCAGGGCGGCCCCAGGGAGGGCCCGGAGGCAGTGTGGTGGGACCAGGGCTGGCCCCCTCCTGCCGCTCGATGCTCGCTGCTACCCAGAGGGCTGGCATGTGGACAGCGGGTCACTGTTACCCCTGCTACCTGGCCCCTCTGTGCAGGCCAGGCCCCCCAGGGCAGACTCCCCAGGGACGGCATCGCGGAGTGAGCTCTGTCGTGGGGGCCGCCGAGCGGAGGCCAGGGGACCGTTTGGGGGAGATGCTAGGGAGTAAGTCCTTTGGGCACCAGGGAAGCTGCCGTGGGAAGGGGGTGGATCCTGCCCACGAATCCAGCCAAGCCGTTTGAGCAGCTGCTCCCATGCCCCGGCTTCTGCAGCCTCTCATCCCCGCTCCACACAGGAGCATTTGGACGAGGTCTCCGGCCTGAGACAGAGCAGCCCGCGGGGTCAGCAACAGCAGGGCTGGGATTCAGGCTCCGCGCTGCCGGTTCTCTGGACAGCCCACTGCGTCAGGGTTCAGGGAGGGGCATGTCCCCCTAGCTGGGCCACGGGCCCCCCGTGACGGGCACCACCTCGTGTCCTGGAAGCAAGCAGAGCCTTGCCTGGTGGTGTAACGTACGTGTGAGGAGCTGTGCAAGGTGGTGGGATGGGTCCCCAGGGGAAAGGCCTGCTCCAGGGCGGGCGCGGCTCTCAGGGCAAGGGGCTTGACAGGTCTTCTCTGCTCTCTGGGGGACCCCAAAGGAGTCAACATGTTCTGGAAGTTATGGCTGGAATCTCTTCCTGAAATAGAAGGTCATTTCCTTTTCCCTGTTATGAGAGAGAGAGAGAGAGAGAGAGAGAGAGACCATGAGGAATGGGGGGGGGGGAAAGGAGGCAGGAGCGAGGAAGCAAGAACCTGGTTAGTGTCCCTCCTTTTCCTTCCTCATTTAGGCAGGTGTATTTTAAGAGATGCAGTCATAGCGAGAGAACTATTTTTGCCTTTCATTGGTGTGTTCTATTTGTAACCAGTGTTTCCCACATCAGAAGGTTGATCTATAATCGCCGTTTTCATGGCAATAAGAACCTCTTTCCAGGAGACGACGTACTTTAGTGAGCTTCCTGTGTCCAGGGCACGGTGTCACAAAACGGAGAGCCGCCCCCGGTGCTCACGGGGCAGTGAGGGCTGTGCGGAGGGGGATGGTGGGGGGGGGGTGTCTTTGTTTGGGGAAGCCTCACAATTACATAGGCAAGCATGGTGGGGAGGGGGAAGGAAAGAAAAGGATAGAAAGGAAGGAAAGAAGGAAGAAAGGTAGGAGAAAGAAAGAAAGGAGAGAAAAAAGAAGATGAGGCGATGCTAATGCTACTAATATATAACATTAAGATATTTATCACTAGTATCAAAAACAAATTCTTTTTAATTATCTATGGAATGAGATAAAATGTTTCCGAATCATGTACTTGAGAAGAGCCTAGTTTCCAGAATACATAAAGGACAGTTCCAACTCAACAAAAAGGCAAACCATGCAATTTAAAAATGGGCAAAGGATCTGAATAGATATTTCCCCAGAGAAGCTAGACACATGGGCAAATGCACACGAAAACACGCTCAACAGCATTAGCTGCCAGGGAAATGCCAATCAAATGGCAGCGAGGTTGCACTCCGCCCCATGAGGATGCTGTACTAAGGAAGATGGAAAGGGCAAAGGTCAGCCAGGATGCGGGGAAACAGGCGCCCTCGTCAGTGTGGGTGGGGAGGGAAAAGGGTGCAGCCACTGTGCACAGCAGTCTGGAGGTTCCCCAGAAGGGGAACGTAGGACCTCTGTGTGTCTCAGCAATTCTGCTCCTCCGTACCTGCCCAAATGATGGAGGGAACAGGGGCTCAAACTCATACATGTTCGGTGCAGCACTATGCACGTTTGCCGAAGGCAGAAACGACCCAAGTGACTATCAACGGAAGGATGGGCAGATGGCGATGTGCCCGTACAGTGGAGGGTTTCTCAGCCACCAAAAGGAGTGAAGGACTGACACATGCTGCAAGGTGGATGGACGAACCTCAGAAACACCCTGCTCTGTGAATGAAGCTGGACCCAAAGGATCCACACGGCATGATTCTGTTTACGTGAAACATCCATAATTGGTAAATCCTTAGAGGCAGAAAGCAGGTCGGTGGTGGCCAGCACGAGGGGTGAGGTGAAGTGGAGGGCCACAGGGGGTAACAGGCGCGGGGTTGCATCCGGGGTGCCGCAGACGCTTGGGGGCCTGGATGGAGGCGGTGGCGGCAGAGCGTCGTGGAAGTGCTAGGTAACACGGAACAGTACGCTTGAAAACGGTTAATCATACGTCTTGGATTGCACCTAAATTTCAGAAAGTTTTAAAATAAATAACGCTAAGATAGCAATAAGTGAAAAATGGTTCACGTATATTCTCATTGAAATAGATGAGCCCTAGGAGGTGGGCTGAACATGTGGAAACACGGCTGAGTCATTAAACGGCGTCTTCGGAGCAGGAGGAAGGGCAGACCCTGCCTTCTCCCTCACCAGGAAGGGAGACACTAGCCCCGCGGGCGGCCTGAGTCTCTGAGTCCATCAGACAGGGGTTCTTCCCGAAGCCTGGACAAAGGGCCTTGGGTTTCACGTCCTGGTAGCCAGGCCTTCAGGACAGGAGGCGGGGGAGAGAGAAAGGGAGGAGGGAGGATCGGGACCAGGAACAATGAACAAGACCAGTTGAACTGCCCTCCGCCCGCAGGCCCGCAAGCCTGCCTCGAGAGTTTTCTAAAGAAATCGGAGCCCATAGAGTGGTTCCAGAAATAGAGCTGTGACGGCATGGTCCGTCCTGGAAATCGGACTTCCTGCTGCCTAAACAGGCTTCCCCTTACCAGCTGCACTTGCCAAATGAAGGTGGAGAACTCCGGGCGCTGCCCCCCAGGGTGCCGTTGGGAGGGCAGGCGAGCCTGTCCCCTGCCACACGCAGGCTGAGAGCCAGAGGGTTAGAGGAAGCAGGGCTTCAGGCGATGCCTCCGATTCTTCCCAGGGCTGCCGCCCCACAACAAACCAAGTACCAGCACCTCCCCTAACCTCGACCTCCAGCTCTGCTGAGCCCCAGCTGCGCCAGCTGCTGGCTGCCTCCTGCGCGTCCGCACTGGCTCCCCAGGCTGGGGCAGGGGCAGCGGGACCCCTGGGAACTCATTGCTGCCCTGACCAGGAATTGAACCCGTGACCTTTAAGCATCCGGGGCAGCACTCCAACCAACGGAGCCACACTGGCCAGGGCGCAAATCATTTCTTTTAGTGTAACTACTTCCAAATATTGCATGGCACACACACGCACGCGCGCACACACACACACACACAAAGTATTTGTTGTTTATCTGAAATGCAAACTTCCCTGGCTGTCCTGTATTTTATCTGGCAACCGTGCGTGCAAGGCTTCTCAACCATTCTGACACAATGGTACTAATTCTCTGTATTAAATGTCCTCTATTGAACTTCCTGCTCAGGGATCTTTTGTTGCTGGGTCCTGCCTGATACAAAGACTGGGTCCGGTGTGAGCCAATGGCATATTTGTGGAATCCTAAAGTTACTCTTGTACCCCTGCCTTCTATTCACCTTCCAGCGCTTCAGGAGTTCAAAGAAGAAAGGTGGAATTCAGCACTAACATTAATTGAGCATCTGTCTGTGCCAAGCTCTCAAAAACTTGGCAGGGACAAAACAGTGTGCTATCTTAATTGCTGCCATCGAAACGCCCCTCAGAGAGAAGTTTTGTTTAGGAAAATACCTTAACCAACCACGTGGGGTGAAATCGGAGGCCCAAGGGTAGAGCCCAGGACAACAAAAGAACTGGCTGGCCTGCTGGGCTTAAGAAAATGGGGGAAGTCTTTTTTGCCTCTGAGAGAGCAGGGAAGGGGTGTTCCCACTGCACTAACGCTGTATAGCCAAGCATCCCCAAAGCTCATGCAGTAAAGCCTCAGTTTTATTACGCTCACAAATTGCGTGGGTCGTGAAAGGGACAGGACATGGCAGGGTGTCCTATGTCTGCCCCAGGAGGTCTGGGCCTCAGCCTCAACAGAATGAGTTGTGTCCACCTGAAACGCAGGGGCTGGAAGCATAAAGGCATCCGTATCCTCTTGTCTGGTGGCTGATGACGCCTCGGGGCATGGCAAGGGGTTGGGGAGGGGTGTGCTTGTGACCAGAGCATCCCGCACGGCCTCTCCATGTGCTCTGGGCTTCCTCACAGAATGGTGGTCTCCGGGGAGTTGGAGTTCTTACATGTCAGCGCAGATTTCCAAAAGCGAGTGGCCCAGCGCAGGAAGCAGACGCCACATTGCCTTCTATGACTCAGGCTCGGAACTCCCGTAACTGTTACTCCCTCCACGGGCTGTGGACGAGGAGTCTCAGGCCCGCCTGAGTCAAGAAGAGAGGAGAGCAGCACCCCCTCTTGCCCGGAGGGTGGCACGGTCTCAGGGGAGGAGAACGCGAGATGGGGGGTGTTGTCACAACCGTCTCTGGAAAAAAGCACCCCAGACCCTGAGAGAGGAGAGAGAGGAGAGGAGGAAGAGGAAGAAGAAAAGCAATTCGGATACTCTGTGGAGGGACATGGCAGTGAGAACCGCCCAGGCAGTGTACAGCTCTGCAAGTCTAAACATGGGTTGCTCATTTGGCTTGGAAGTTGCGCACATACTGCGGCGTAGACATCCTTCTTTGCCTTCCCCAGAATTTAGTCAAGTGCCTATGGGGCCACACAAAGGCCTCGGGCTGTGGGGTGGGGTGTGTGTGTGTGTGTGTGTGTGTGTGAGTGTTTGTCGCGGGAGGGAAAAGTCCGAAGGCCTGTGGATGGGAGTCCGAGGAGCGCTCACAGGCACGGCACTCGCCTGAGTAATGGCCGCTCTCCAAAGATGTCCCCATTCTGACACAAGAACCCGAGGGTATGTTGCCTTACTTGCCAAGGGGCAGCCGGCAGCTGTGTGATTGAGTTAGGGGTCTCGAGGCGGAAGGCCATTCTGCATTACCCAGCTGGACCCAAGGTAGCCACAGGATCCTTGCAACGCCAGGATCCTTGTAATGTGGAGGCAGGTGCTGGAGTCCAGGGCGGAGCTGTGAGCCAGGGAGCAGCGGCCGCCTCTAGAGTGGCAAAGAGCAAGGAAGCAAAGCTCCACCTGGAGCCTCCAAAAGGAAAGAAGTCCTGCCCACACCTTGATTTCAGCTCAAGGAGACCCATTTTGGACTTCTGATCCCCTCCTTCCACCCCCACCCCCCACCCCCACCCCAGAACAATCAGATACCAAACTCATGCAGTTGTCAGTCCCGCCGCTTGTGGCAATTTGTCCCAGCCGCCACAGGGAGCTCATACACCATCCACCAAGACAGTGCTGTGGGGACTTGGAAGATTCCAGAACTTCTTTTTCGCTGTTAGCCATTTCTCTTGATGATCCTTTCCTCCTCTTTTCTATTCCTGCACAGAGATTATTCATGAGAACTTTGAAGGCAAGAAGACCTGGGGGCTCCTCTTGTTCATGTCGGCGGATGTTGACTGGTGTCCCTGACTTCGAGCCACCTTGAGGGCCAGGGTAGAGGTGGCAGCAGAGGCCCTGGGTCCAGAGCAAGAGAAAGCAGCCAAGCCCCCCGAATGCCAGGGTGGGGGTGGGCCAGAGGAGCACCCTTTCCCCACTGGGGGCCTCAGCAGGAATCGAGGGGGAGCCTTCCCTGAAAACCACCTGCCGTGGAGCTTTCCAGAGGCCCCAGGTGTTGGCTCCAAAGTCAGGGGCCCTTTCCGTGGCCGGGGTTCATGAGTCCTGACAGCAAGGCCAGAAAACAAGGCCAGCTTTTGACCCCTGGCCGCGTTGGCTGAGGTGGCAGTTTTGGCCTCCCCAGGGCTGTGGGGCAGCTGGCAGGCCCCCAGAGCAGGGCCGGTTAATCAGTAAGTGCTTGTTTGTCTGGCTCGGCCTTTTGGTGACTTAGCACCCCCTTGACCTATTTATGAGGGTTTGCGATATCAGCATTTAATAAAGTGTAAGGAGTGACCAGGGTCCTGCGACCTCTACACCTGCCTTTGATAAGCACAGCAGAAGTCCCTGGGGACTTTGGGCTGGGGGCAAGTCCCACATGGTTGAGAACTTGTGGCCTCCTCTGGGGCTGGGGGACTGGAGGGTCTGGGGTTTCAGGACCCGGTTCTTACACCGCTGTGGGTCACCCGGCCGCTTGGAGCCTCTGCAAGGAGAATGCCGAATTCTACAGCTCGGGAAACTGAGACCCCAGGGCGGACATGCCCAAGGCGATAGCCAGGAATCCAAACAGGTCTTTGCAACTGCATCTGTGCTCAGAACAGACCTGCGCTCTCACGCAAGCCAGGCCCAACCTTTAAGGCTCCCTCCCCGCATCCCCAGGCTCCAGGGCCTGATGCAAGAAGACCCAGTGCTCTATGCTGGGCCCTGACAGCCAGATCAGTCCAGAGCACAGGTAGGGAGTGTGCAGGCGCCTGTGAGCAAGACCCAGGCCCTTCGGGAAGCAGGAGCAGGGCGGCTGTGCCGTTCTCCACGGCAGGCAACGGCGGGGGGCAGAAAGCCGAAGGATGCTGTGACAGGAAGGGACACAGCGTTGGAGCTGGGGTATTCAGGAGATTTGTCCTCAGAGAATAAAGGGACATCTGTAAAGAAAAGGGTCTCTATACCGTTGACAGCATGACGCGTCCTTTAAATACATTGTTTTATTTAATTCTTAATATGTTTTGCTCAGAGAGGCCCCCTATCAGAAAGGTATTCCCATTACCCTCCAGCTCAGCATTGAACTCAACTTTTCATCATTTTGTTTTTTATTAAAAACACTTATTTATTCACTTGACATATATCATTAGGTCCCTCCTATCTGCCAGGACTGAGGATAACATGGCAAGCAAAAGTTTTATCAGCTCTTGGTTTCTTCCCATTAAGCCATGAGCCCATGAAGACGAGGAGCCAGTCTGGCCTCTTGGGGCAAATGGTGTGCGGATCGTTAGATCCCCAAACCAGGCCTTAAGTGTGCAGGAATCTTGCCATCCAGTTAACTTATTGGTGGCTCGAAGGCCACGGTGGTGGGAGTATTTACACCAGAGAAATCAGCAGAGGCCACAGGTCAGGGCTTTTTCCTTTTTGAGCAGAGTGTGTGTTACCAGCACAGCCTCTTGCCCTCTGTGTCTGGGCCCACCCGCAGTTGAGAACTGGGTAGACACTTATTCAAATTGATGAACAGACAAATCTGCCTCTGTGCAAGAGGCATGCACGAGGCCCATTTTTCAGCTGGGGAAACTGAGCTATTAGAGTGCTGTCATTTGCTCAAGGTCAGACAGCTCCTAGGGGGTGAAGCTGGAATTCAGTCTCAGGTTCCTGAGGTCTCTGCTCCTACCCTGCCGTCTGCACTGCAGGAAAGAGGAGGGGAGGGGCTGGGTGAGGCGAGGGAGGGTCTCTGAGGTCCGATCTGAGTTTCTGAAAGCCAGGACCAGGCTGCCGAAAAGGGGAGGCAGAAAACGTTCTTGCCTGTTGTTGATCAGTTTTGTTTCCAAAAATATAAACGTCCACCTGAGAGACCTGGAGTCCTTCCCAGCGAGGCCAGTTTAAAGCCGATTTGAGGTGCGGTCAGCTGACGCGCCCCGGGGCCGATTGCTTCAATGTGTGCAGCTGTTGGTGAGTGGGTAGATAGCCCTGTTTCTTTTTATAAGGAAAGGTGGCTCCCGCAGGGTTCGTATCCCTGGGCCAGCCGCAGCGCAGGCTCCCCGCTCCAGCTGAGAGCTCCGCCAGCCTCGGGCAGCTGCCTGAGTCGGGGGTGAGTCCGGGCGTGACCGCTGCTGCCCCAGGGTAGGCATCTGGCAGACGCTATGCTATGCGTGAAGGAGACTGTGCGTCTCTGGTGGTAGGGGGGTCGGGCGGGGGGGGGCGTTCAACAAGTAGCCTAGGTTTATTCTGCTTTTAAAGTGACATGTAGTTAGTATAATGTTATTCTGGAAAACACAGACAAATGTAGATAAGAAAATAAAAACTATAACCCAGCCAGAGAGATAGCCATATTTATCATTCTGGTGTGTTCTTTTAAAAACATGTGTGTGTCTGCATATCCTTATTAAATCACATAGCACATACACGTTCATATTTTGCTGTTTGGTTATTTTTATAGAATCCTGTATCAGAACGATTTCGCATGCTGGTAGAGTCCTATAAAAATTGTTATTTCATGGTCTGCTTAGCATACTATCATATGGAATTACTAACATATCTTTTATTTAACTGATCCCTAATTTTGGACATTTATATTTTTTATTCTCACAAGTATCACTGGGCTGGTGATTTTTTTCTACATAAATCCTTGTCCGGATGCGTTTTGTTTACATTTTCTCTTTTGATTGGAAGTTCCTGGAAGTAGGACTCGTGGGTCAGGAGGTAAGAGGTTTCAAAGTAACACGTGAGGCGAATGTTCCTCAACATTGGCTTCCAGGACATTCCCGGGCAACGGGCACTCATGTTTTCAACCTCACAAACCAGATGCTACCCACGTGTGTTTCTCCAATGGCCTGAGCGGGGGGAGTGCCGCATTTCTATTTGCCGCCGACTGGCCACCTTTCCTCCTGCCCCGCTCCGCCCTGGCGGGAGCCAAGGACACAGACCTCCAGCGCCGCCCCGCAGAGGGTGCGGGCCCCGCCCCGTCGGCCTCTCCTGTCTCACGGGCTGCGGGCTGCTCTCGGTCCCTGTGCTGCCTGCTGTCCTGGGGCTGTCAGGGCAGCAGAGTCAGACCTCCCCCGGCACAGGGCTGGTGCGGATTCCAGGAGGGAGACTTCTGGGAAAAGCCACAGCCCACCTGGCCAGTGCCCGAGGCCGACTTGGCACCCCAGCGCTCCCCGTTCTCAGTGGGAGGCAGGGCTGGGGGGGACCTGGGGCAGAGGCGGGGTACAGCTGGCTGGCTCCTGGCCTGCCTCTCAGCTCACGTGGCTCCTGGTGCAGCCGAGCTGCGGCTTCCCCCTGGGCAAGTGGGGAAAGAGAAGATAAAAAGTGAAGGAGAGGAGGAGAAGGAGGGCCCTGCCTCTGGGGTCTAGATTGGGAAAGAACTGGGGTCATTTGAGATTCTCCCTCAGAATCAACTCCAAAATATTCAACTAATGGGTCTCCGGTCATAGAGACACTGTTCTAAGATCTGCCTACAGAATGCTATGCAATTGGCCCAGGCGCTTCAGAAGGGGAACACTATTTCCCCATCAGAGGCCCAGGGAGGTTAAGTCCTGGGCGCAAGCGCGCGCTGGTGGGAGGCGGGAGAACTGGACTTCTGACCCGTCCGAGGTCCCCCACCGCCATCCACCACCTGCGTGCTGGGCCCGGCATGCCGTCCGAGGAAGGCGGGGAGGAAAGGCGCAGGCGCCTAAATGGCCCAAGGCGGGTGGGGAGCTAAAGGCGCCCCAGGAGGCAGGAGCAAGGGGTGCCCAGGGGCCCACGGAGGGCAAGAGCAGGGCCAGAGCAGGAGGGCCTTGCCAGCTGTGTGGAGAGCTGGGCCTTTAAGTTGAGGTCAACGGGGAGCCGTCAAGGATGCACATCCGGGCGGGGGTGGGGGTGGGATGTCAACGTTCAGTGTCCACTTTCAGACAAGTTGCTCCTGCTTCAGAAGGGAGGGGGCACTGGGGCCAAGGGCGAAGGTGCAGGTAAGACATGAAGACGGTGGTGGGAAAAGAGAGGGAGCATGACTTCTCAGGATCCTCCCAAGTTCAAACAACACACGGGCGTGACGTACCCGTGCCAGGTGCTGTGTTGGGTGCTGTGGGCAGAGTCCACACTGAGAGGTCCCTCCACGGAGAGCTGGTCCTGGAGGAGACAGACATGACTTCTCCATGAAGGCGTGATCACCCCCACTCCACAGTGGGGGGAGGGGTCAATGTGGGAGTGGCTTCCCAAAGGTCAAACCATGAGGAACACAGGAACTTGAACTCAGACAGAATGTTCTTTCCTCGGGACCTTCCTAATAGTTTTTGGCATATGTAAAGTGCTGTAGATGTAGAAGATTACCATGTCGAGTTCAGGAGAGGGAGCCAGGGAAGTGAGAGCTTCATTCTGCACACGTGCCGTGGGTCCCCTCCTTGTACCCGGCCTGCGTCTCGTGCCAGGTGCTGGGAACTGGGGATGAATCTCAGTCTTCCCTGAGCTCCGGGGCTCACAGTCTAATGAGAGACGCAGAGCTGGGTACACTCCCAGGCCTTCTCTGAGAGGCTCAGCCCCTGAGCGCCAGAAATACCTTCGTGGAAACAGGAGCAGTAATGAGATCAGAGTCAGAGGGAGTGGGCTGTATTGCTCTCCTCAAACCCCTACACCGCCATTGAGGTGGCTCCTGTGACCCACCAGCTACCAGAAGTCACCCAACGGCAGTCGACCCTCTCAGGCTGCAGGCAGATTCCAGACCTGAACCGCCCTCATCACTCCCTAGTGTTCGCCTCTAACGGTTTCCCGAAAGGCAGCTCAAGTGCCTGGAACACTTGCTGCTGTCACATCCAGCATAATACCCTTCCTTTGAGGATTTGCAACAACTCCAAACAAACTGTCCTCTGCGTGTTTTATCAGCTATGATCGGTCAGAGCTGCTGATCCAAGTGGGAAAGAAGTAGCCAAGAAACACCCCCGGTGGAGCTAGCAGACGGCACGTGCAGAGAGCACGCACAGCCGGGGAGCCCGGGAGAGCCAGGCTCGTGGGGGCAGCGAGGGCGGTGCGCCGCTTCAGGGGGCCCTCGGAATCGAAGAGAAGGCTGGAAGGGCAGAAACAGGAGCTCTAGGGGTCTCAGCATCTGTGTCTCATTTGTTTCCTGTGGCCACGGCAACGGCTTCCCCCCGACTCAGGGTCATAAGCAACAGGCTTGTACTGTGTTACTGCTCTGCAGGTTGGGAGTCTGCAAGCGAGGCGTCAGCAAGGCTGTGTTTCTCCCGGAGACGTCAGGGGAGGCTCCGATGTCTGCTTTTCCCTTGTCCGGGGGCCGCCCACACTCTTCGGCTCCTGGGACCCATCACACGTCACCTCTGCGCCCTCTGCCTCCGTGGCCTTGGCGTCCCCTGCTGTTTCTGACACTGGTCCCCCCTCGCCCCGCAACAAGGGCCCTTGTGATTACATTGACCTGTTTCAAGATCCTTAACTTAATCACGTCCACAAAGTCTCTTTTGTGAAATGACATGGTCCTGGTTCCTAGGATGAGGAACACGGACATCTTTGGGTGAGGGGCCTTTATTCAGCCGGCCGCTAGGCCAATTCCCAGAACACGTGGCCTCTACCTACTTCTCTGTCACAGGCCACTCTGCTGGAGACCACAGTCCAGGCAGGCAGTCCAGTGGGCCTGGCTTCGGCCACAAGCCCCCACTGCAGCCGCGACAGTGAGGCCCACCTCGCTGTGGACCCACGGCCTGCCCACAGTGAGAGTAAATAGGATTTTAACCAAAATTCATGGGCTCTTATCCGACTCAAGGGGATGTGGATGCTGGGCAGGCAAAACACATACTTGCTACATTCAAGCTGGAGAAGAAGAGACTACGGCACGAGGCAGGCACTGCAGCTGTCTGAATGCCGACTCTGAGCCTGTCCCAGCTGGACAGAAGTCACCAGATTCCTCCTTATTCAGGGGAAAAAGCCGAAGCCCAGAGAAAGCCTCGTTCTGTCTAAAATCACCAGCAAGGAGGACTGTTGCAAGACACAGCATGGCTGCGTGTGAAGAAAGGCTGCCCAGAGCCGAGCCACGCCTTCCATCTCGGTCACACTTGGACTGTGGGCACCGTGCCCGGGACGATACAGTGTGCTGTCCAGGACTGATGGCGTGTCCTTAAACACGCTGCCATTTTAACCACAGGAAGGGAGGAAACTGAGGCTCGGAGAGACTGAGAGCCCATGCCCAAGGACCCCTGTCTAGTAGGTGGTCAAGTGCAGAAGCCCAGCTTTAAGGGGCTTCAAAACCTACGCAGTAACTGACCAAGTTAAGTGTTAGGCTGCTTTGTTTTTCTCTTCTCTGTTTTGTTTTCCATGAAATCCAAGGCTGGGTGGGTAAAGAAAGGAATTCGATACACTTTCTCAGGCCTGGAACTTTTCCCAGAGCCCTGGGGGCAGAGAACCAAATTGTGCCGACACACCCTCTTGGCCTGAAAGTTCTTTAAACAGCCATTCCTGGCGGCTCAGTTCCTGTTTGTCCCATGAGGAAGGGAGGTCAGAGAGGAGGGAGGTACTAGTGCTCATGGAGGGCAGGGCAGACTCCCTCCTGTGCGCCTGGAGCAGAGAGAGGTCCAGCGACCTGCCTGCGGCCACACAGCAGGAAGAGCTGGTACCAGGATACAAAGTAGGTTCCGCGAGTTCACAGCGCCCGTATCACCCTCCACCTGAAGCAACTTGAAAGAGAAGTAGCCTTGGAATCAAGGGTTATGAGCCAAGTCCTACTCTCCAGAGGCCCGTGGAAGTCGCCCTTTCTTCTCCGGCTTGTCGGGGTCTGAAGTTCCACCTGGGAACATCATGCGCAGACGCCGCAGCCCCGAGGGGCCAGGAAAACTTGGCCCCAGGAGATCCCAGCTTGTGAGCCAAATGAGAGTCTCCACACCCCTGTTGTGTTGTCCAAACCCACAGAGAGAGGCCCAGCTGGCTCATCAGCCTGCGATGTCGGGGCTCGGCCCCCGGCAGGTCTTCGCGGGAAGTGTCCTTTGAAAGCAGGCTCTGACCTGGAAGGTGCGCAGGGCCCCCCTCTAGGGACAGATCACAGGAAGGCAGCCGGTCCTTGGACCCTCGCCGACATCTTCCAAGGGGCGCAGCCGTGTGTCCCTGGGGGCGCCTCCCCGCCCGCCCGGCAGCCTCGCTCAGTGCCCCTGTCATCCTGGCCACACTGTCCTCCTTCCAGTTTCTCAAACCCGAGATCCTTTCTCACCCCAGGCCCTCTCCCAGGTGATCCCAGAAACGGCGCCCCCGCCTGGCTCTCAGCTTGGTCAGTGACTCCCTGAATGCCTCGGGCTAATTGCTCGCAGTCCTCAGTGTCCTCATCAGTCCCCAGGGGGCTTGAGGCAGCTGCAGCTAAGACCCCTCCATTCTCAAGTGGGGAGACCCCTTTACCCAAGGGGAGGAAGCCAAAGAGAACTCTGCTACCCTAGCTGAGTTCACTGAGGGTGACAGCCCATTCTGCATGGCATCCCCCAGGGCCCCGAGAAAGAGCCACCATTGTCCTCACGTCAGGGAGGAGGCGGGCGGAGGCAGGGAGCAGAGCCAAAGTCACACAGACCCCCTGCAGGAGTCGAGGAACCCCCAGCCCGAAAGATACAACCCCTGGGAACCTGTGAACGCAGCTTCGTTCGGGAAAGTTCTTTGCAGGTATAAGGAGGGCTCTCTTGATAAGATCCTGCTGGCTGAGGCAGAGTCCCAAGTGCAAGGCCAGGTGTGTTTGTAAGAGAAGGAGGGGGAGACGTGGGGCACAGAGGAGAGCCCGTGAAGAAGGGGGCAGAGGCTGGAGTGCCACGCCTGCCCGCCCAGGAGCTGGGACAGACCCCCCCGGAAGCCCCAGGGGGGCCTCTCTGCTGACACCTGGAGTTCAGCTTCCGGCCAGAGCTGCGAGAGGACTCTGTTCTGTTGCTCTGAGCCACCGGGTTTGTGGTGATCTGTACGGCAGACACAGGAAAGGAACACAGGCCTCTTATCAGAGCCAGGCATTGAAAAACAGGCCCCCGAATACCTAGGGTGATAAAGGAAGCCAATGTCAGAGAGCTCCGACCCCTCCCTGCACCCAGCCCGGCAGGCCCCCTCAGTCCCTCTCCCCTGCTGTGCCCCTGGGGTCAAAGGGGAAGGGAGTGTGCCTGGTGGGAGTGTGTATCTGAGACGTGTGAGGAGGGCCCGTGTGTCCATGTGTGTGATGTGGTGTGATGTGTGTATTGTGTGTGCGATGTGTGTGACATTTGCCTGTGTGGTATGTGCATATGTAGTATGTGCGACGCCTGTGCGTGGTGTGGCGTGCGGTGTGTGTGTGTGGAACCGGGAAGAGCCCGGCTGCTGCCTGTCTGGGCTTCTCGCGGGCCCTGTCCCCCCACCGTCCGGTGGGCCAAGCACACTCCCTAAACCCCAGGGCCCGGCGCCGGCTCCGATCAGTAGCTGTCACGGGGGCAGAAGCACAGCCGGGGTGGGCGAGGGGACTTTCAGTCTCCACAGACCAGTCGTGGTCCCCGAGCCTCCCTGGCCTGTCTCCGTGGGCCCTCTCCACCTCCCTCGCAGTCCCGTGGGGAGGACACTGCTGTGGCTCCCAGGGGCCCGGCCCGGCCTGGGGTCTCCTCTGAGGACATCTGTGTCCCCCCCGCAGCCAGGCAGGCACCAGCGGAGCATCTGCGGGTGTCCTGGCCGTGACACGCCCCAGCCCAGTCTCTGTCAAGCAGCCCCCACCCGGCCCAGGGCCTCCGCGGGGCAGGAAGAGAGGACTGTGCACTGTGTCATGTTAAAAATACTTCAGGGGAAGTGACATTTCCCTTCCGCCCAGGCAGCTGAGGCCTGGACTGAGCTCAGGGATTCCAGAGTGTATGCCCTCCACACGGGGGCTTAAAACCTGGCCCCCCCACCCCCTTCCAAACGGCTCAGTTCCATCTCGCCAGACAAGGCCCGGGCGGGGACTCCCAGGTACCCAGATAAAACCCCAGCCCCCCAGCTCTGAGGCCTGTGCGCCTGCCCCCAATTCTCACCCTCGCCCACTCCCCGGCCCCCATTCGCTGACTCTGAGGAGCCCAGGCTTTCCCTCCCGCCCGCTCGCCTGCTGAGCCCCCCACGCAATACTCTGCCTTCCTCCCAACCCCCCGCCCCAAGCCTCGGCTTCAACATTTCCTTTCCAGAGACACTTTTCATCCACCACGTTGTCCAAGTCGGTTTCCCACCCCCGGTACCTCGCACTCCCTCCTCGGTCCTCCGCTCTCCTCAGCGTGCGTGACGAGGGCGTGAGAACGCGTATGGTTTGCTCACTTGTTTATTGTATCTTGCCCTCACAGGACTGTAAGCTCACCAAGCCTAAGGAGTATCTCTTTCTTATTTACCAGTGTATACGCAGGGGGTAGTTTCTGCTGCATAGTGGGAGCTTGTGTCGGTCAGGATGAAGTGGATGATGCAGCAGCGACAAACGTCTCCAGATCTCAGTGGCTTAAAGCCATGAAGGTGTCTTTCTCACTTATGCTCTGTGCACATTGTGGGGGACTGGGGACCAGGGGCTGGGGTCTGACCATCGTAACACCTCAAGGAGTCAGGGTCCCTGGCACACGCCCCCCGTCTTGACCTTTAGTTTGCCACAGAAGAAGGCAGGGAATGGGAAGAATCACACTGGAATTTGAAGTTTCATCCAGATGGGACATAATTCACTTCATTTCACCAACCAGAGCAGCTCGCACAGCTCTGAAGACCCAGAAAGAAACACAACAGCTCTGTGGCACGAGCCTGGAGCAACTACTGGAGGATGAGAGACGTGGGACTAGTCACTTCGGTCACCTCAGCCCGCAGCAGGTCACCCGCCAGACACATGAGGGAGGCCCTCTCTCACCAGCCAGCCAGCCTCCAGCCCGTCTGCTGAAAGCCTGACCAGAGAATCACCGTCACCCGTCGGCCTGTGAGCAACAATAAAAACGCTGACCGTTTCCAGCCACCAAATCTGGAGTGGTGTGTTATGGAGCTCAGTAAATATTTGTCAAATGAGCAACGAGGAGCAAAGCAGCTCCCTTTCCTGCCGTGCCTTGTCTACCAAATCCAGGCTGGGCTTCCAGAACTGGGAATCCTGATTTAAAATGTCAAGACCCCCGCATGTGGGTAGAGAGCAGGTTTTATTGGAAGGTCTAGATTTTACTCTGACTCTACCGCTCACGTGAGTGGTTCTTGGTTAAGCCTTCTTTCTTTTGTCACTGTGTTTTCCTGGATGAAAATTGAGTGGCCCATTTTAATGATCTCCAATGCCCCCTCCCCAGCCCCCATCCAACCCTGCAGGGTGGGCTCCTCTAAGTCGTTCCCTGCAGGCTGGGGTCTCCCAGAAGACAGACCACTGGGATATGGGGAGGGCAAGACCTGGTGGCTTCCCAGAGGCGTCTTGGGCCAGCTTGACGGAACTGGAAACCATGGTTCCATCCCAGGGAGCTGGGTCCATGCTGCCCTTGGGCTTGGGAGAACTCAAGCCAGGAGGGGATCCCAATTTCCATGAGGGCTCCATCTGCCCCTCAGGGGCTCACAGCCCGAACCAAACCCCACCAACACGCAAGCACACCCCTCCGCGCATCCCGGCCCAGGGCCGAGCTCTCGGGGCACAGAGGCAGCCACTCTAGGCCTGGGTTTTCAGGAGCCCCTGGTACATTGCAGGAGGTGAAGACTCCTCCTGAAATTGGGATCACGCCTTAATTCTGCCACTCAGCCTGTCTGCTGGGCTTTTCACCTCACTCACTGTACTTTTCAGCTCTAAAATTCCCGTTGCGTTCTTCCGTCTTCCATTTCTTTGCTGATACTTTCTGTTTCTTTGATGAGGCTTTCTTTCTTCCCCCCCCCCCCCCCGCGCCCCAAGCATGTTTATAATTACTCATTGAAGCAGTTTTAGGACTGCTGATCTACACTCTTTGTCAGATAATTCTAACACCGCTGTCCTCATGGTATGGCTGCCTACTGGTAATCTCCTTCCAATCCCTTTAACGAGTTGCCTGATTCTTGGTACAATGTGATTCTCAATTGAAACCTAGACGTTTTCCTAGTATGTTACAGAGACTTTGGATCTCATTTACACCTTCTGCTTTTGGGTTTGTTTGTTTGTTTGTTTGTTTTTTCTGCTAGCACTCCAGGGAGCAGTGGGGGGTGCCTTGTACTGCCTGCCGAAGGTGGAAGTCTAGGCTCAGTCTTTGAGCTCGGAGGCAGAGATCTGGGGGAGTTCCTTGTCGATTATCTCAGCTAGTCCCCATAGGTCTTAAAAAAGAGGGGAAGTAGGTACAGTTACTGTCCCAGCTGTGAACTTGAAACTGAGGAACGGAGGGGTCCGTTACTTGTTCAATCACACAGCCAGTGTCACAGGGCAAAGCCTGGGGTGGGCATGGACTGGCCACTTTTCTCTGTGGCTTCTCCACAGCGGCCGGGACTGGGCTGCATCCATCACTGGATCCCCAGGGACTGGGACAGGGCCTGGGGCACAGCGGTGCTCAACACACGTGATAAACTGAACCGCTGACCACCAGAAATGCAAACTGAGCGTGTAAGGAAGTGAGTAGGCAGACAGCGCAGGGAAGTCCGGCAGGGCAGGCCGAGGGGTCCGCGCATGCTCTGTTGGCCTGGCTCTGGGCGGGTCGGTCCCTCTCTCTCGGTCTGTTTTTCTCTCTGAAAACTGGGGCTAATAAGACCTTTATATTTCAATAAGATAAACGTGTAAGATCATGTAGCACAGTTCCTGGGTGTGGCGTAGGTCATCGACATGTCTCCTCTCACCTCTGCTCGTGTGAAGTCCTGTGCAGTCTGGAGGGAGGAGAACTCACTGTGGCCCAAGGGACAATTACCCGCCAAAGGGCTGAGGCCCAGAGGGCCTGGGAGGAGATGCAGGCGAGTTCTGGGAGGCTCTCGGGGCTCCACAGGCCCGCTTCGCTCAGGCTCCAAACTCAGTGCAAGGAGAGCCCAGAAGGGCACTGCGACCCCAGAGGCAGATTTTCAGGATGAAAGGCGCTGGGCTCCCCTCCTTATGCGGAGGAAGAGGGACTGGGGCGGTTGGCCAGACCTGCACTCGCAAGCCCAGGGCTGTTGCACCTTGAGCCGGGGAAGTGCTGGGGGCTTGGGTCACCGCAGCTGGGAGCCCTCCCGTCTGTGCGGCCTCCTTGCGATTCCTGAGTCGGTTGTCAAGGGCCTGGGGCAGCTTCTCCATGAGTCCAGGCCCAGGTCAGGAGAAAGACAGGCGTCTGTTGCTTTCGTGGAAGCCAAGAAATGAGGAAGGCCGTGCATCTGGGGGCAGATGCTTATTCAAAACTGTTTCAAGACAGCTTGATTTCCAGCGGCTTCCCAGTTACTCTACTGTCACCCAGCGTCTTCCCTCGATCAACAAAGCTCTGAGGCGTCTGGGGACCACTGCCTCTCCTGCCCTATCTTACGCTTCATGCCATCACTTGCTGAGCCCTCCCTGGGGGGGGGCCTCCCTGATCCCCTCCATGCAGATTGGCTCTTTTCCACCAGAAGACCTTCCCATATCATCTTCCCTCTACTTGAAATGCCATCTGTCCTCACTGCCCAGGCACACGCCCATGTGCTTTAGGTTTCATCTGCATGTTGTCCTGGGCCGTGCATCCAACTCCCCCTCTGCTTCAGGCTCCCCCTCAGCACCTGTTTGTCCCTCTGCCCACTATGAATTCTGACTACTTTTCTTATCTTGTTGTTCTTCTTTGTGGTCCGAGTCCAAGTTCCTTGGAAGTGGAGACATCAAGTGTTTTGCTCACTCGTGTATCCCGGCTGTCTAGCATGGTGCCAGGCCACCGCAGTGCCCACGGATATTTGCTGAACAAGCGGAGGGACCGTGCTTGGAAAACCCGCTTTTCCTGGAGGTCAGGGAGCTGAAGAGAACTTGCTAGAAGGGGAAATAAAGTAGGCCAAATATATAAATAAGTCTAAGAAGACCGTGGACAAAATTGGGAATTTAATTCCATTGTATAAAATATTTCTGAATATTTATGAAGGGCCAATGATGTGCTTGCCATATCAGGGAACGACAATGAATTCAACAGCCAGGCCTTCTCTTCAGCCAGGACGATATTGTAGAGGGCTAAATATTTTGAGTATTGGCCCAGATACCTACCTCGTTATGTAACTAAATAAAAGGGAGTCCTTGACTTACACTCAAGTAAAGAGCCGCTGACGCACACGTGAATTGCCATTTATCGGGAAAGTGGTGACAAGGTACATTGGAGAGGTTCAAAGTGTGACAGAAGACCTGGGGAGGGAAAGTGACTCTGGGGGACTCCTGGGGGTGGGGAGGGCGAATCCAGGTGGACTTTGGCAGAGCATGGAGCTCGATGGGGGAGGTGTGGAAGGGAGCCACAGCAAAGCTGGCACGAAGGAAATGGCATAGAGGTCAGGGTGGTTTGAGTCTGGGTGCTGAGCAATCTGTGATTTGGGAGGTAAACTTAGAACCACTTTCTGTTCCGGGTTTACCTGGTGTTCACAGCCACGTGTCCAAGAACACAGAGGCTTTGGAGCAGGTGAATGGGTGCTCTCCACGCTGCCAGCCAAAGGGCCCTTGGGAGGACGGGCTTAGCAGGAGAGGCCAGACCAGCCACACAGCCAGGCAGGGGAGGACAATGCAGGCTGGCCACCGCAAAGGACACGGGGCAAAGGGGGTCCCGTGGCCAGTTTGGCGAGGAGGCCAGGCGGAGGGGGCCCATCTGGGGCATGCTGGGTTTGCCGCAGCACCTGCAGAACATGCCAGAAGGAGATATCCAAGCACTTGGACCCAAAGCTCATAAAGTGCATGCGGCTCCTTCCAGGAGATTCCAGGGCTGCTGTTGTCTGGCTTCTCGGCCATGACATGACCTGCAAGCTCAGCTCCGTGTCTTGCCTCCAGCCCAAGGCAAGCAGCGCCCCTGCTCCCAGCTCCTTCCCCCCTTGTCATTTGTCCCATCACTTCTTGGCTTAGAGCCAGGATAGTCAATCAGATGTTGGGTAGGAGAACTGAACCCGTGGCCCAAACCTATTTACTTGATAACATCATGCACCATCTCTGCATCCTCGGATTTAAACAAAGGCTCAAAGGGAACTTTGCATCCTGGGGCTGTGTATAGTCCTGGGTCTTTTCTGATCCACTCTCTTCTCATCGTATCTTGTGGAGATTAATGCAAGCCCCCAGCCCCCCAGCCGGAGCAGCAGGCACGTTCAGGTGCGAGCCGGTGCCATGCCGTTCCAAGTGAAAATACAGCCAAGCAGACAAGCCCGCAGGCACTGACCCTTGCCAGTGGGCCAAGCACTGTACTGAGATTGTTCTATTGATTTTATTTTAATTGCTTTTTTTGCAGACTTTATGTAGGCTCCAATCTATTCTTTTTCTACAGCAAGGAAGTGAAACTGGAAGGGACATGGCCAGTGCCCCAGCCAGAGTGACAGGCAGGGTTATCATGCGAGGCCTGTTGGCTCTCAGCTCCATGCTCTCCCTCCTCTGAAGGGCATCTGCCTCTTTTCTCGTCATCTAAATTTTCATTCCTCTAGATTAAAACAATGGTGTTTAACTTTTATTTTCCCACTGAATTATCCCACCTTTTATAAGAATGGCGTTTGCTTGTTGTGATCCCTGTTAGTGATGACTGAGTCATAGAGCCTTCCCTGGAACGTCAGGAGGGGAGAGGCTTCGACAGATTGTTCTTTAAGCCTGTGTTTCTGAATAGTGTGTGTGTGTGTGTGTGTGTGTGTGTGTGTGTGTGTGTGTGCGCGCGTGAGAGGGAGAGAGAGATAAAGAGAGAGGGAATCTCTCGTAGGAATGTGACTCCTTACAGACAAGAACCTTTCCAGGAAAAACAAATCAGCATTTATAGAGAAATGGATTTCTTCCACTGGGGAGGACAGCCTGCCCCTTCCCTGGCCAGCTGCTTCTCCCAAACGAATCCGTAGCCCTGACCATGCACTTTTCTCTCCTAACTCCAAACATTCCTGCTATGCCACCATGGCCCCATGACGACGCGTTTTCATGCCACTCCAAAGCTGACTTTGTCAGAGTGCATCACACACTACTGTCCCCAACCTTGTCCCCAACCCTGGACTGTGACCATCTTTGAGTCAAGGGCCATGGCTGTTCCTCTTTGTAGCCTCAGAGCCATGCTCACTGCTTGGCCAATAGAACATACTCCATCCATGAGAAATATCTCAGTGTGAAGAGCCCCAAATAGATAACATCGCATTCCTTTCTTGCGCCCAGCCATGGTGAATCCCACCTGTCTTTTGAGGAAGCAGACCAGTTCTCCAGGACCCCAGGAGTCAGAATGGAGACCAAGAAGTAGAAGCTTCGAGAACACAATGTCAGAAAGAACATTCAATACCCTCCAAAGATGAAAAAAGAAAGGTAGGGACCTTCCTGACAACAGATATAGTCAAGCAGATACTCATGGAACACTCTTTCTGTGAAGGTCATTCGAATATTCTTTCAACAAATCTTTACGTCTCCAAACCCTGGATGAGGAGGAGTGCGGGTCTCACATGGCAGTTGTGACGTTTCTGATGGTGTCATTGCCGTTGTCTTTCTCTGCTACCTCTGGCGCATCCTTTTTCAGGACCTCCCTTGTCTCATCTATAAAAGCAAGAAGTGTGGGGTGGCTTCAAAAGGACAGAAACCAGTCGTCCCATGGTGCTGTCTTTGCAAAAAATAGACGCACAGTGGTAAAGCGTCTTTGTAGCAGAAGCCCATTGAAGCAAGGTTGCTCTAAGTTGAAAAATAGTGTCTAGAAATGTTGTCAGTATATCCGTAGGAGAGCTGTTAAATAAAGTATGATACATCCTTGCTGTTTCTTCCTAGCTTAATGTTGAAAAGATTATGTTAGAGATCAGTGTACTGGGAATTTACTCTTGCTCCATATATTTTAAGCAATTCCTGAGCATGGCGTACAGCACTGTACCATTCTCTACGCCAGCACACGCAAGTCTGTCTTTGCTCTGAGCACAAAGAGACTGGTAGACAGATGCAGTTGTCAGTCCGTCACATCAGGAACTGGGACCAGAACGTGTGGAGAGGTTATCGGTTATGATTAGATCCAGGTCCACACAATGGAAAACTAGAAAAACCCCAGTGGTTTAAGGAAATAGGAGATTTCGTTTCCTCTCAAAAAAAGGACCAGAACTATAGGGAGGATCGACAGTCATAAACTCGTTCTGTCTTTCTGCTTCACCCCCCCCTCAACTAATGGCCTCTAGCCGCAAGGTCACCTGAGGTCAAAGACAGAGGCTGGGGTCCCGGCAGTCAAGTCCAGACAGAGACATGGAGAGAGCTGCTCCTGCCTCTTTGGGGAGCTATCTGAGAAGTCCCGCCCACCACACCTAATTGCAAAGGGGGCTGGGAAATGCAGTTTTTTTAAAGCTGGCTACAATAATTGGGTTGTATTATATCTCATCATATTACACGTTAGGTCATTGGGCAGCTCCCATACTATGAAGGCTGTATGACTAAGGAAGGGATGGAGAATGGATGTCAGGCAGCCAAGGAGCGGTTCCTGCCCCAGGAAGATGGTTAACTTTTTAGTGTTCTTAGTAGCTGGCTAACCACAATGGGAATGCTTTACTTACCCTTTGAAAAGCCCACTTAGGAAAGGGGTTTACTAGAGAAGAAAGGGGCTCCCTTTTCTTAGCGAGCACCGTGAGCCAGCGGGCGTTTTCCCTGTTACCCCACTCCATCCACACGGCCATCCTGAGGAGAACACGACCACCCCGCCCCTGAGCCAGAAGGGGAGTCCGAGGGGCAGAGGAGGGGCACAAATGTCCAACAGTGTCCTTGTCACCAAGGGGCAGAGCTGGGACTGGGATCCAGGTGTGTGTGATTATAAATTCTATGTTACAATCTCTGAGACCGTTTTCAGGAGGGGGGGAAAACACACATATGCAAAAAACTATCTCCTGGATAATTCTAGAATCCTCAACTTCAAAGAGGCTGGATTCCATTGCTAGATTATTAGGATGGGAACAGGAGGGCAAATACCAGTTCTTCTCTAACTTCTTCATCTCTGATAAGTGTTATCCAATGGGGAGGCTCAGGACACAGCTGTTTTTCCCTCTAGAATGTATTCATTTCCTGGCAACACGAATCTTTTCTTTTTTGTTCCTCCTGTTAATTTTCGTGCCAACACTCAGAGAAAGACAAGGAGGTGAAAAATTAAGAACATGCCCCCCCCCCCGCCCCCGCTGTTTCCTCCCTTAAGTCTAATTTCATCAGAGTGAGAAGGACAAGCTCCGAGGCCTGCATAAACACCGGCTCCTCTCGGATCTTCGTCGACATGAATTTATGAGCAAACCACTGAGGGGAACCTACGGGACGATATCCTTCCAGCCAAGGCGCTGTCAGTTGCCCGCTGTGTGGGAAAACATGAGCATCGTGGGTGTTTTGCTTGAAGCGCTTTCAATTCTAGACAGGATAGAAACAAACACAAGAAGAAGATATTGCATTCCTCTGTTCTTTGCCAATTTGGGGCTTCGTTCTTGGTCTCTGTCTTAACCAAGATATAGTTTCATCCCTAAAATGCAGGCGTTCCTCAGAGAAATAGGAACCTTCTTCAGCGGAGGGTCTTCCCCATATTGGGTTCTGGTCGGTCCCTGTACCTGTTTTTAAGGCACTAGTCCTCCCTCGGGCAGCCCAGAGAACAGGCGGAGCTTCCTGCCGCCCAGGGCCTGCTGAGTACTGGCACGTGGCTGGTGTTCTCCACTAGCATGGGGGTGTGGCAAGGGGTCAGCCTGACCTGCGGTCCAGTTCCACTCCCGCCGAGGGAACTCAGCCACAAGCTTAACTTCCCCGGCTGGATTTCATTACCTGAAAAATGGAGAGTGAAGTTGTGTCTTCGCTTTCCCTGCCCCTGTAGACTATTATGAGTCCTTCAAGGGTGGCAGAAGGTATCTTACTCATCTCTGGGCCAATTCAAAGTTGCTGTGAAAACCAGAAAGAAAAAAGGAACGAACAAAGAGGTTCTTCTGTTAGTATTACAAGACCATACCATTAGCTATTGGGGAAAAAGTGGCTAGAGGCTGGCTCAGAGGCAGCAGGATAGGAACACAGTACTCTAAGCTACTCTGAAACCTAAAACTCCAAGTTCAAATCCCAGGTCTACCACCTCCCTGCTGTGTGACCTTCAGTACATGATCTGACTTCTCTGTGCCAGTTTTCTCATCTGTAAGTGTAAATAAGAGTAGTGATTATCTCATCTACGAGTTGATTCATGCAAGGTGCCTAGAACAATCCTCATAGTATAGACTCAATAAACACGGAGAGTTGTCTAGTGTTATTTATGAAGCAGCCCAGGGACAGTTGGGGTTCCTTCCACGCCCCATCCCCCCAGGCAACTGCCACTTCTAGAAACGGCGGCTGCTTCTGTGGCCAAAGCTCAGAGGGGCAGGGTGACCACTCCAGCCGCCCACACTGCCCCGCAGCGTCCCAGGACCCACTGCGGCTCCCCGACCCCTGGTGGAGTCCACGAGGTGGAATCCGATGAACCAACGGTGAACTGGCAAACAACTCCTTTGGAACCGGTGAGTGGTGCCAGGATCCAGCCCTCACCTCCCAGCCGGGCTCATGGTGCAACCTTAGGCTCAGACAAAGCACCGACGAAGTGAGGCAAACACCATTTCCTCAGCAGGAAAGATGTTATTGGCCAGAATCCGAGGTCCCACCAGGGTAACTCAGGACACATGAACTTGGTACATTTACTGAGCCCCCAGAAGTGCTGGGTCACGTGTGGCTTTATCTCAAGCAGCCGGATTTACTGAGCCCCTCCTGAGTTTCACGCCTCGGTTAGCTTCTGTGCATATTTAATTCTCTCAACAGCCCAGCAGGTCAGTGCAATGAGCCGTTAGCAGTCAGGGAGCACACCTGGCCCTGAGGTAACACGGAGCTTGAGCTGGAAGACCCTGGAATCGGCCTGCGCGGTGCGGGTAGGGGGTCTGCTGCTCGCTGACTCAGTGCCCGGTGCAGCCACCTGGCCCTCTGTAGGCCGCCCCATCGGGAAACCGCAGAGGGTAACTGCATGCTGGGCCCAGAGTAAGAAAACCTGCCCAGTGTACCTGGCACGCACCATCCACTCAGCAATGGCAGCGAGCTCCAGTGCTCAGAGGGCAGGGCCTGCGTGGCCTGGTTGCCAGGGATGGAGAGGCGGCCGAGGCACAGCCCCCGGCCTGGAGACAGTGGCCTGGGGAAAGGTGACCCAGCGACCGTAGGGGGCCACCTCACGTGGGTCGGGCTTCTCTCGCAGAGGCCCCTGAGACTGGACAAGGCTGGGGACTTGCCTGAGAACCCCCACAACCCCTACTGGTGGGCCAAGGACCGCCCGCGGTGCGCTTCCTGCTGGCCTGGCCTGGTCCCCTCCACACACGTATTCTCGGCCCTCTCTGGCCCCTTCCCTACTCTAGATCGGCTGTGGCATTTGCAAAGCCCTTGGGGAGACCCTGCCTGATTGAAGGTTTGCTTCCCCCCACCATCTCTCTGAGTCTGGGTGAGCCCTCAGGTACAGCGAAGGAGAGGAGCTGCGGGGCCTTGGTGGTTCCGCCTTGGTCTGGAGGGTGCCTGTCTGTCTTTCGCACTCCAGGGAGTGGGAGCCACTAGCCCCATGGCTGTGGGAGGGGGAGCACCAGGGGCAGGGAGGCGCCCTGGGGAGGAAGCTGCTAGGAGTCAGGGGGCTGGCCCTGGGTGAAAGCCTGAGGAGGGGACCCCAGGGACGGGGAGGGGACAGTGCCTTGTGTGCGTGGCAGCCTGGGTCACAGCAGCTCCTCCCATGCCCGCCTGCAGGATGATCTGCGGCGTCTGCGCTGCCCAGGGACGATGCTTGGTGCGGGAGCCTTGGAGGCGAAACCCAGAAAGGAGGGGGCAGGCGCTGCCACCAGGGCCACTGTAAACTCCCCAAGAGTCCCTGAGCCGGCGGGCCCATCCGCTCCTCCTGGAAAACACCCTCTTGCCCAGCCCCCTGTGCCCTCTTTGTGCTCTGCAAATCTGGCCACTTGGAACTGGCCCCCAACCCCACCCCCTCGCACTGCTTCCGTCCAGCTGGACTCGAGTGTGGCGGACTTGCAGAAAGGAGCTCACGTCCATGCCAGCTCTCATGGCTAGCTGCCACCTTGGGTGGGCAGCCTATTGCTGCGTGCTTCTCAGGGGCTCTGTCTGTAGAATGGACTCGCAGTAGTGTCCCCCTGAGACGCCCTTCTGTGGGTGGGGGCACAGGAGCAGCTGGGATCTATTGCCGTGGCAGCAGCCTATGGACTTGCCCAGGAGGAAATTGCTTCACCCTGACCGCACGCTTGGAGGTAGGTCATGAATGTGTGGCCTCTTGTCTTATAACGGAGGAGGGACATGGGCCCCGGAGGCCTGGGGAGGGTGTACGTACCCATGGAGTGGCAGCGAATAAGAGGACGGGGAGCTGGGAGTGAAGTGGGCCGTGTGGATGCCAAGTCTGGGCCCACCTGAGCCTGGCGTTCCAAGTCAGCCACTGAGTGCAAAGGCACCCAGCGCTCTGTGCCTCAGTCTCCTCCTCTGGCAGCCAAAGCTGAGCCTCGAAGAGTTTTTGGCAGGGCGGTGACATCATCTGCCAAGTGTGGCTAAGCGTGTCCTGCCTGTGGGGCAGGCCTGAGGATTCACGCCAACCCCCAGCATGGGCCCAGGTCTTGGTCAGTAGCTCCCGGAGGGCAGTCCTCGAGAGGCGGACATGTGTTTTCTTCCCAAGGCGATGGCGAAGGGGCAAGACCACCCTTCTCCTTGGACCCCCACGGGCTCCCAGCCTGGGGAGAGATGGAAGCGCTAGAAGCCCCACGCTCTTGGAGGCGCCTGCCCCAGGCTGAGCCCTGTGGGAGGAAAAGCAGAACAGAAACAGCCTGGGGGAGCAAGCACACAAACAAACCTACAAACAAGGGATGTGCTTGTTGTAGAGACAGAAAGGGCCCATTCAGCTCTGGCCCAGGCGCCCAACACTTCCTCCAGGCCTGCAGCTTGGGGCAGCTCACACATCTGTCCTGGGGCATGGCTTCCCCAAAGCCACCTGTGACCCCTGGCCGCCGCCTGGGCTCTGGGGCCGAGTTCTGACACATCCTGGAGTCAGTCAGGGGGAAGGCAGCTTCGCATTCCCCAAATGCTCACGCGCTCCCGGGCGGGCTCTGCTGGGCGGTCATGGAGGCGACTCCCTCCCACTTCCTCTTCCTTCCACTCTTCTCTTTGTCTCCTGTCTTGCCCTTCACCTCTAAAGTCCCAGAGGCACGCAGAGGGGCGGACAGCTGAAGCAGAGAGTCATTCCAACCATCTTGGGGGACGGGGAGAGAAAGTACTATTTATTGAGCACCTACTCTGTGCCAGGAACCCTGCTAAGCCTTTTCATCTGTTATCCCTGGCAGAGAAGGAGCTGATGCTCAGGATACGAAACTGGCTGGGTCTGACTGAGGCTTCATTTTCTTTCCAGCACAAAATCCACCCCACAGGAGGGTGTAATGGTGCGAACTAGGGTAGAGAAGAGGAAAAGCTACAATGAATGAGGAAGCAGCCAGCACGTAGTACGTGTTCAATAAATGCATGCTGGGTCCCACCCCTGAGTCCTGAGGGTATGTGCTGAAGACTTGTTTAAGGGAAGGAAAGAAAGAATGGCTGCTCTGATTGATTCATTTACTGCAGTCAACAAATATTTACTGAGCACCTACTATGTGCCAGCAACTGTGTGGGGGCCAGGGTACAGCAGTGACAGAGACAGCAAATGCCCCTGCCCTTGTACAATGTATGTTCTAGTGCGGTGCGTGGGAGGGAGATCCCTTTCCTGCATTTGTCCAGCGCGGACGTGTGGAGTACCTCTTGTGCCCCGGGTTTCGCCCTCCGTCCCATGTGCTTTCAGCAAGGTCGGTCAGGCCAGGGAGCAGCAGGGCCCTGCGCCACACTGCGCCTTCGAGGGGACTTGAGGAAAGGCGTCTTTTCCTCTGGCATCTGCCAGACAAGTTGTCCTAATTAAGACCCAAGTCAGCAACAACGACAATGAGAGCAGGCTGCTTGGACGCTGCTGAAGAGACCCTCCAACCCCAAGGAAGTCCCTATTAACAAAGATTAGGACTAACACTCACCAAAGGCTCACTCACATTCCGGAAACTGTGTTGCACAGCCCTGCCGTCAGCCAGCCCTCCCAGCACCCCATGGGATCGGGCCGTGGGCTGCACTGCGGCCCCCTCCAAGTTCAGGTGCTGACGTCCTAACCCCAAGACCTCAGAATTCAACTGTGTTTGGAGATACGGCCCTTACAGAGGTGATTCAGTTAAAACGAGGTCATTGAAAGGGCCCTCCTCTAACATGACTGACATCCTTACAAGAAGAGGAGATTAGGACACAAACAGGGACCGAGGAAAGGCCATGGAGACACAGGGAGCAGGTGGCCATCTATAGGCCAGAGAAAGGCCTCAGAAGAAACCAGCCCTTCTGACACCTCCATCTTGGACTTCCAGCCTCCAGAATCATGAGAAAATACATTCCTGTTGTTTGTGCCTCCCAGTCTGTGGTTCTTCGTCCTGGCAGCCTAAACAGACTAATACACGTAGCACTCTTTTCCCACTATACAAGCTGGTTCTCAGAGAGGTGATGCAACTTGCCCAAGGACACAGCTGAAAAAGAACCCAGTGACTTTGGAAACAAAGATCTATCTGATTGCCAAGCCCGCATGCTCAGCCACACAGCACCAGGCAGGGTTTTGAGCTCTGATACTTCTTTCGAGATGTGTTTTTTAACTACCTCCCTGCAGGGAAAGCATGTGGGGGGAGGGAGATGGCGCCGAGCCCACCCACACACCCACAGGCCTGACCCTGGGAAGACCCCGCAGGACCCTGGGCAGGGGGCTGTCTGCCGCCAGGCCCCAGCCCGTGAAGCTGGGACAAGCCGAAAGAATTCTCCATGCATTCTGTTTTATTTTCTAAATAGCCCTGATCTTCAGAGGCAGTGACCTTTGGAGAAAGAAAGAAAAATGCAAAATATGCCAAAGATAGTGAGTAATCTGAAAAGACAACTCTCTAGCCCACGGTGCTACAAGCGTTTTCTTAAAGGGACAGAGAGTAAATATCTTAGGTGTGGCAGGTCAGACAGTCTCCATGGCAACTACTCGACTCTGCCACCACAGCTGGAAGAGGCCACAGATAATATGTAAATGAGTGAGCATGGCTGTGCTCCAATAAAGCTTTATTTGTAGATAGAAAATTTGCATTTGACATCATTTTCACTGTCATGAAACTGTGATTCTTTTGTTGTTTTTTTCCTCCCACTTCAAACTGCAGACAGCATCCGGGGCCTGCGGGCCCTGAGAGGCAGGCAGTGGGCCGGATTCGGGTTGGCATGTGCCAGGTGCTAGGTGGCTAATTGCATCGGCCATTTCTGGGAGGTAGTCTAAGCCCCTTAGAGCTGGGAGGGCCGAGTGATCAAGGCCCCCTCCCCTTGGCCTACAGATGGGACGCTGAGGCTCAGAGCTTGAGGTGACTTCCGGAGCCCTTGGGCGCCCGGCTCCACCTCTGGTCCCCGGGTCTGAGCCCCTCCCTCCACCCTGCAGGCGCAGGCCCCACCAAGGAAGTGATGGGGTCTCTCTGCAGAGTAAGCTGCACGCCCAGGAGCGCACTGTCCCAGCTCCTGGGGAAAGTCACAGGGCAGCCGCCCACGCAGGCTGAAGTGCTGTGGGTTAGATCGGTGCGGGGGGGCCATGGGGAGCGCTGCGTGCAGGTGGTGAACGCCCAGCCCGGGCTGCCGGCTGCGCAGGGCGCTGGGCGAGCATCGTGGCCCCACTCCGTGACTCCTCCCGGCAGCCCCGCCAGGTCAGTTCTGTCACCGTGTCTGCTTTCCAGGGGAGGCCATCAAACCCACAGAGGTCGCGCCACTTCATCCAACACTGACAGCTCGCAAGTGGCAACCGCTGGCCTCAAGCCCAGGCCCTGCTGGCTTCGCAGCTGGGTGGGTGGTCAGGGGTGGCATGGCGAGTCCCCCACCTCACCCTGTTGGCCCCCCAGGCCGGACGCCGGGCTCGGTAATCTGGTCCCGGCGCTGATCTAGCTAGCAGGTTTCTGGTGCGTTCATGGGGACTTCTCAGCAAAGGCAGAGCACAGAGAACCAGTGAGACACCCCTGGGGGCCAGAAAGAAGGCCTTATCTTTCTGTCACCAGAAACTCAGATGATATCATCACCACCTTCCCTCTCTGTTCTGCTGAGACCAGTTTACAACCAATCCTGACAAACAGCCACGTGGCGAAAGACATGCTACACAGGGATGCCTACCTGCTGAAGCAATAGCAGGAGAGCAACCCAGTTGTCAAAATAAGAGCTGGGTGCAATCAATGGTGGTCCATCCTAATGGCAGAACACGGCTCGGCCGTTAAAATGAGGCTGAGGAATATTTATAGTCATTGCCTTGGAGAGGTGCTTACAGTACACTAAGAGATAAAATTGATTATACAATCATGCGTCTCGTAAAAGCTCATTTAAATGAAAAATGTATGTATGTGGGATGTACGTGCATGGGAAGATGTCTGGAATTTTATACACCACATTGTTAACACACAGTTAGTTTGAGTTCATACGTTCATTCATTCATTCACCCAACTAACATTTATTCAGTGCCTGCTATGTGCCAGGAAACATAGGAAGAGCTAGGAACACAGTAGGAAATACAAGAGAAAATTCCTGGGACGGGGGGGGGTGATTTTTTTATTTTTCAATGGACTTTATTTTTTAGAGCAGTTTTAAGCTCACAGCAAAACCGAGCAGAAGGAACGGACGTTTTCCATGCATCCTCTGCCCTCACACACACAGCCTCCCTCACTATCAACATCCCCATCGCAGCGGAGCGTTTGTTCCAATCCATGAACCTGCTTTGACACACCGTAATCACCCAGAGTTCGTGGTCTACGTCAGGGCTCACTCTGGCTGTTGTTCGTTCTGTGGGTTTGGACGAATGTGTAATGATGTGTACCCACCATGGCAGTACCACAGAGAGCCCTTCCAATGCCCTGAAAGTCCTCTGGGCTCTGCCTGTTCATCTCTCCCTCCCCCTTCGTCCCTGGCAACCGCAGATCTTTTCACTGTCTTCATAGTTTTGCCTTTTCCAGAATGTCATAGAGTTGGAATGAGACAGTATGTAACATTTTTCAGATTGATTTCTTCCACTTGGTAATATGCGTTGAATATTCCTCCATGTCTCTTCATGGCTCGATAACTCATTTCTTTTTAGCACTGAATAATATTCTACTGTCTGGGTGGACCACAATGTATCCAGTCACTTACTGAAGAAATTATTTCAACATGTTATCAGTATAAAACACACTGAGATAGTTTACATTCCTTTTTTCATACTAACTGTCTGAAAGCCGGTGCACAACGCATGCTGCCGGAACGCACATCTCCTGGTTTGAATGCAACCTTTTCAGCTGCAATACTTGATCTGTAATTTGATATCATCAAATTTGCAGTTGAAAAAGTAGATTCACACACACCCGACTTGTTCCAAACACTCTTGAAAGCTTTCTGATGTCTGAATCGAGCATCGGTTTTTACATTTTTATTTCCATGAATTAAAATGAAACCAAACTTACAACGCAGGCAGCTGCTCAGTTGCTCTGGTCCTGCATCCAGGGCCCAAAAGCCACGTGTGGCCCGTGGCTGCCACACTGACACCAGGGCTCTGGCGCCGCAAGCCTGCAGCTATTCATCCCCCTGTTTACTCGGCCACCGCCCTTTCGGTGGCAGGCCCTGCCCCTGAAGCCACGGTGAGCAGGAGCGAGAAGCAGCCATGGTTCTGTCCTAAGGCCACAGCGTGGTGTCCTTCTCTCCCCTGCCCTTCACTTCTTCTCCCCCTGCCTCCATCTTCCTTTCTGTAAAATGGGCAAGAGGAAGGGAGTCTGTCTGTGAGCCCCAGGGGGCCCGCCCCGCCCGGTGGGGGAAAGCCCCCGGTCCTGGGGTCAGGCCCAGCTGGGTCTAAACCTCAGCGCCTTGCACAAATCCTGGCCCGTCTCTAAGCCTCAGTGCACCCCTGCCCCTGCACCGAGCCTGGCGGGGTGGGGGTAGCTTTTGTGGAGCCCTGAGCTCTGCAGACTGCCAGCGCTGCATTAACGCCCTGGGAGCAAGGAGGGCTGACTGGAGGGCAGACATGTGAGGTCCCCACCAAGCCTGCAGAAGGGAACAGGACAGAGCAGCAGGGGTAGAACAAAGTCCGGGAGGCCTAAGCAGGTGCAGGTGGCAGAAGGCACGCGGCCGCTCCGCCCCCCGCCCCTCCCCGCTCCCCACCTGCCCTGCTGCCTGGCCCTGCGTCTGGCAGGAAGCCTTGTTCACATACTGCTGACTCACCCCGGCCTTGAGGGATTCCTAGGAGGGGCGTGAGGCTCCGCACGCACGTCCCAGCCAGGGCCAGCAGGAGGGGCGAGAAGGAGCTTGGCTTTCCGTACCAGGTCCTCTTTTCTGGGAAAAGACGCCAGCCAAGGGCCCTCTTGGGGATCAGGCCCCCAGACCGTGTCCCAGCCCTCCTGAAGGTCACAGTTCCTCATGGGAGACAGACATAACGTTACCTCAAGGCAGAGGGATGGGGCGCCCTGCCTGGCGCCCAGCAGCAGTGAGCCCAGCTGGGGCTCATTGCTCTCTGAGCTGCAGTGTGCGAGTCGGCAAAATGGGCATAAAACCACCTGCCCTGTCCCTTCCACACTGTTAAGGGCAAGTGTTGTGCAGGCAGGTCGTGGACCCCACTAAAGCCAGATGGAGAGGTGGGTTGAGCCTGGAGGACGGTGGGGGGGCGGTGCCTCAAGAGGGGAGGAGCCTGTGCTTGCAGGCAGCTGCCCCTGGCTTTGCCGCCTGGAGGACAGAGGACAGAGGATGGAGGACTTGGGGCCATGCTTACCCCGCCCCACCCCCTGGTTTGGCTTCTGTGCCAAATAACTAAGGTCCACATTCCCCCTGTGGCGATGCTTCCTCAAGATGAATGAGATGGTGGGCGTAGGCAGGAGGGGGCTCCGTGACCACCGGGGCGGCCTCCTCTGCTCATCCTCACGGGCCATCACGCCTGTCACTGCCGGTCACTCTCATCTTGTTCAATTAGTTTTGGGTTTCATTTTCTAGACTCTCAGCATCAGGAGGGTCTTGGCTTTGTCCCCCACTGTGTCCTCCATTCCAGAGCTGACTAAGCCCTCAGGGAACGTTTGTTGAATGAATAAAGGAGAGTGAATGGCAAAGGGCATGCTGAGCATGGCTGCCCATTGTCCCAGGAGGCCTTGTGATTCCAGAACAATCAGGAGGGTCCCAGAGAAAATGCAGGTGGGTCTCAAGGAGGGGAGTGAGACTAGGCTGAAGAAGTGGAAGATTCCAGCAGCCTGAACATACCAAAAGAGAAGAGTACACCCACCCCCTTATCCCAGGCATCCCCAAGGAGTAACTGTGACACCAGAGAGGGGACCCACAGCAGAGTGAGCAGGACACCTGGACGGGCTCCGAGGGGTCAGAGTGCGGGCAGACCCGCTTGGGTCTGGCGACGTGCTCAGCCTGCGCTCCGTACCTGACCACCTGCGCTGCGGCGCCCTGGTCTGTGAAGTGTGTAGTTGAAAATGAAACAAGTATCGAGATGAATGAACGTTACCATCACGCAGAGAAGATAGCAGGTTGGGCCCAGAGGGCAGATTTTTGCTGCCTCGGGTGTTGGCTATTGTTGCTGTTTAATCGAGGAATGACTTAGATGGAGCAAAACACACAGGATATACACATCATCAGTGTATGTGCTGTGGCTTCTCCCCATGAAACCACCACGCGGATCAAGACAGAGGATCCCTGCTCCCCGGAGACACTCTGGTTCCCCTTCCTGGTCAACATCCAGCCATTCTGCAAGATGTAACCCCGATTCTGACCTCAACCTCCACCTGCGGGCTTTCTCTTGAACCTCATAGAAGAAGAATCTCACAGCGAGAGGAGCAGTGTTCCTGGACTCCATTCATTCCTTCCAGAGCGCTCCCTGTGCTGCTCACAAAAAGAGAGCCCCACCTTCGCCCCGAGCTCTGCCTCCATGGTCTCGTGGAGCCCCCATAAGGTCCCCAGTCCACAGCCGAGGTCGTCAAGCCCCAGGCAAGCCCAGCAGCTTGCTGAGTGTCGCACAGCTAGTTAGTTGGTGCCAGAGCCAGCTTCAGAATCTGGGATGGCTGGGCCGCAGGCAGGGCCCACCCATGGCTGGCCAGAGGGATGACAAAGGAGTTCCTAACCGAGAAGGTCCCCGCGAGTAGTCCCGCCGCAAGCATGTCACTTCCTTAGTAAAAGCTTTGTCTTCGCCTTAAGCAAGCGCTGTGCACGGTTTCTGTGCCTCCAAGTTAACGCATCTTTGAAATAAGCCCAAGTGCCCTCAAGAGAGCAGTTCCTCTGTAACTACCCAGGACTGCGGTCCCCGCCGTGCCTTCTCCCACCTCCGCGGAGCTTCCTCCTCACAGTCCCTCCTTAATCTCAGCTGCATAAAAGAGATGGCAAAATTGCCCTTCTTGGGAGCCTCGGGGACCCAGCTTCCTGGCACTGCTGTCTGTGTGGCTCGAATAAAATCTTATGACAATTCTTTAGAGCTTTGGATGTCCTGACACAGACAGTAACATGGAGCCAGACACTGGGCAAGCCCTGCGGTCACCACCGAGAAAGCAAATGGCCCTGACCTCCAGGATGGCTTCTGCAGAGCGGACCTGTGGCGGTCACGTGGGCAGCTGAGGGCCAGGACCCCGGCCAGGGCCGAGCAGAAGAGAGGAGCTGCCCAGGGAGGCGGCTCAGAGCCAGGGCAGACCCTGCCCACTCTGGGCTCTCTGCGCATTTCAAGGCCCCCTCCGGCTCTGGGTTCCCGCTCTCTCCCTCCTCCCTCTCCTCTCCTCCTTCTCTCCCTCTCCTCCCCCTCCCTCCCCCTCCTTTCTCGTTCCCCTTCTCCCTCTCCCCAGAGGCACTGCATCTCCTGCCCCTCTCCCCGCCTGCCTGGGCCCACAACCTGTGATTTTAGAACGCTCAGGGCCCTCCACCCAGTTGTTACTGGGTAAAGCGCAGGGTAACAAACAGCGGAATGGTTTTGAAAACCTTTTACAGGGAAGACAGCCAGGGTAGGCAGGGGCTGTAATGACTATAATCCAGGACAGAGAGTGATAAGGGTCTCGGAGATAACAGACCTGCTTCTAAGCCAAGGCCTAGGCCCCTGGGCGTCTCCAGGTCCCTGGGACGGAGACCTAAACAGGTAATTATGGTGGTTGAGATAAGGGTAGCAGTAGGGGCTGTGCAAGGGAAATGCGGAGAAGCCAGAAACTTCGCTCAGACCCATCTGGAAGCTTCCAGGAGGAGGGGGGCTGTGTGAGCGGGGCTGGCAGAAATTGCTGGAGCTTGAAGAGCCGATGGGGGAGGAGGGGTGGCTTCAGGCTCAGGAGAGGCAGGGCCAAGGTGCGGAGGCTTGGAGCGGGTTGACTTGATCTGGAAACAGCCAGAACTTCTGGTCGGGGCCGTCAGGAAGCGCGGGCTCTGTATTCCTCACTGTCTCGTGTTTTCTGGGTGACGGGGAAGGCAAGCAACTGTGCCCATCTGAGCGTCTGGGAGACTGGGGTGTGTGCTCCCGTGCTCAAGGCTCCTGCCGGAGCCGGGGTGCTGCTCGCGGGAGCCCCACTGCTCTCGGGGGCTGCATTTCCGCTGCGACTCCCTGTCTCCCCCACTGGAGGAAGTCCCCATCAGAGACACACCAGGGCCCTCAGGACTTGCCAGAGCCCTCAGACCTCTTCCTGCCTAAGGAAGGGTGACAGCTACCATATACTGAGCACCCACTGCATCCTGGGCACTCTTCAGGCTTCATCTCTGACCCTCACAAGAACTGCAAATCGAGGTGGATGCCCCCACTTGATAGATGAAGAGACTGAGGCACAGAGACAAGCTCCATGCCCCGGGCTTGCACAGCTGGTAAGGGACCCAGCTGGGATTCAGACCCAGACCTATGCCTGGGCACAGTGTTTGAGGACCCAGTGGCCGTGTATAAATGAAGAGTGATACACCCAGAATTTGAGTGTTAGACACTAAAGGTGAAGGGACAGGAGACCAGGTGGTCCTGGTTGCTCCCTGATGATCTTTCCACTGCTGTTCCTTGATTACCTTCAGCCACGGGGAGCTCAGTCAGGAAACCCGGGTTCTGGGACTGGTGGCGGGTCTGAGGACCTTGAGGCAGGCCCCTGACCGGGCCTCGGTCTGCCATCTGCAATACTGTGGTGTACATCACTCCCGTTAACAACCCTGCCTCCTGGGTATACGTGTGCAAACATTTTATTGCAGGCCGGGTGCCTGTGGCCAAGATAAGCAAGGCAGGAGCCTGGTCCTACCCTGGAAAGTGGGTCACGGGAGAAAGAAGCAAACTCTTTCTGTTTTGTTTTATATCAGGGCAGAGAAGGGAGGGAAGGGGGCAAAGTGCGAGCGGTGGGCACGGGGCGCGGCGTGACAAAGGCAGCGGCCAAGAGCAGCTCTCCACCGCGTGCTTGGGTGGTCAGGGCGTGGGTGGAAGGCTAGGGGCTGGGGGGCTAGGGAAAGAGAACCCCGCCTCCGCCTGGCGTGGAAATTTCCGGAAGCTCCCTGCTCCCCCCACCGCTCACCGCAGGACGGACCAGAGCCCCACAGCTGTCCTTCCTCCCCCACTGCCCCTTCCTCCCCCACTGCCCCTTCCTCCTCGCGTCCGCTCTGGCAGCAGGACAGCGTTGTGACCCCAGCCCCCCGCCCACATGCACCGTGTTTTATGTTCTTCCTCAGGCTGTCTGCGCTGCCTGGGACATGTCACCCCCTCTGCCCCTGGGAAATCCCCCCGGTCCTGCCACCTCCTCCAGGAAGGACCCAGGGCCTCCGCGGCACCTTCACCCTGTGCCGCCTTTGACCGCGGCGGGGTGTGTGTGACATCTGCCTCTCCTGGCTGGGCCCCTCTTCCCCAGGGCCGGTCCCGAGTGCCCTGAACATCCAGGCCCGTAGGCCGGCACTCAGCAAACCACTGTCACCGCACTGTACACGGACAGAGAGCAGCAAGGACAGGGGCACACGTGTCCCCAGAACAGCAGACGCCCCTGGACCTGCCTCAGGGCCGTCCTGCATGGGAAGCGAACAGCACGGGGACACTGCGGCCGAGGCAGAGGTGGCCCGGTTTCTGGGACCTCCCCGCCGGGCCCGCTCTTTCTTTAAGGCCTGAGCAAGCCCGCAGTTGTGACTGGGGGGACGAGACACCAGGCCGCCTGCCACGGAGGAAGCAGCCGACGCAGGCGGGGAGGGGCAGCGTCCTGCCTGGACTCAACCTCTTCGCCCTCTGCTGCGGGGGCCACAGGGGCAGACAGGACCCTCGGCGACATCCCCGGAGCACGTGACATGCGAGGAGTCACGCCCTCCCCAGCGGTTCGATTATACAATTTCGTGGAACTCTTGTAAAATCAAAACTGCCCTCGTAAAGCTTTGAAGTTGCCTGCGAGCGGCAGTCCGGGGCGCACTCCGCCGTGCAGCGACCTGCTCCTGCCTGCCCTTCCAGGCCCGGGGCCCGGCCGCCGTGCCCTCTGCTCGGAGCCCCACAGGGCCTCTTGCACGAGGCCTCGCCGCTCTCACCCGCATCCCCTGTGGTCTGTTTCCTAGTTTGAACACAATGTCCCGCATTCCAGGAATCCTCTCAACCCTGGGCAAACCTGGACAGCCGGTCACTCAACACCACAGCCACTCCGTGTCGAAACCAAGTGGCCCCCGAGACCTCGGGAGAGCTGATGCCAGCCGTGTCCAGTACCAACACGTAGGCCCTCTCCCATCTCACCCCCCACCCCCGTCCCGTCCTCGCGCCCCCTGCTGCAGCCACGCTGGCCTCGCTGCTGGTCCTCGAATACGCCCTGTTCCTGATTCAGGGCCTGTGCCCCTGCTGTTCCCTTCTCCTAGAATTATTTTCCCCCTTATGTGCATATTGCTGTCTCCTTGCCTTCCTTACATGCACCCCTACCAGGGAGGGGCCCCTTATATAATATACTCAGCATCCCTCCCTGCGGAGGAGAGGCCCCAGGAAGGTGGCCTCCGAGCACCTGCCCCTCTGACTCCAACAGGTGGGGTGGTTTTCCTGCCCCTTGAACCTGAGCTGGCTTTGCACTCTTTCCACCCTTAGAAAGGGGTGGAAATAGCATTGTGCTTGTCCGGGCCTGTCCTTTAAGAGCGCTCCTTTCCTCCTGCTGAAGGCCAGCTGCCACGGCAGGAGGCTGAGGCCACTGAGGCCACCATGCTGCAAGGACGCCCTCGCTGGCCGTGGATGTGGGGGGCGGGGGGTGGTGCTTAACAAGAGAGAGGCCCAAACAGCCCCACCTGTTCGGCCACCTCTGGCGAGGGGCCAGCGCTGTGAAGGAAGATGCTGTCTCAGCCAGCATAGCCCCTGCTGGCGGCACATGCAGCAGAGAACCGCCTGGCAGAGCTGAGCCTGAATTTCAAGATTGTGAGAAATAATAAGCGGACTTTATCTTAAACCCTCCTGTACGCGGGTTTGTTATGCACTCATTAATAACTGAAAGCCTCCGCGAAGAGGCGTTGCCCAGCCGGCAGCCAGGAGCCCGGGCTGCTCCGCGGTCAGCTCCCCCCGCCCCGCCCCCTTGCTTTCTGCCTCTCCAACGCCTGCGTCCCCACGTGGACCAGCAGCAGCAGTGTAGCCCGAGAGTGTGTGAAAAAGCAAACTCGGGAGCTGCCCTCGAGAAACTCGGGTGGGGTGCAGTGACCTGTGCGTGTGCTTTATGAACGGATTTGTTTTTTAGAGCAGGTTTAGGTTCACAGCAGAATGGAGCATAAAGCAGAGTTCCCATATACTCCGCTCCCCCCCGCCCCAGCCACCATGCACAGGCTCCCCGATTATCAACATCACCACCAGGGTGGGACCTCGGTTACAATCGATGAACCCACATTGACACATCGTAATCGCCCGAAGCCCATAGATTACGATAGAGTTCTCTCTTGGTGTTGTGCATTCTTAGAGCTTTGACAAATGTGTAATGGCATGTATCTGATTTCAGCATCATACAGAGCGGTTTCACTGCCCTGAGCATTCCCGTTTCTCCGCCTATGCAACCGTCTCTTCCCACCACCCCTGGCAACGGTCGGTTGATCTTTTCAGTCTCCATAGTTTTGCCTTTTCTAGAATGTCATACAGTTGAAACCATAGAGTATGTAGCCTTTTCAGACGGGCTTCTTTCGCTTATCCATATACATTTAAGATTCTTCCGTGTCTTTTCATGGCTGGGGAGCTCATTGCCTTCTAGCTCTGGTAACTGGATGCAGCACAGTTATGCATGAGCCACCCACTGCAGGACAGCGTGGCCGCGTGACCTGTGCCCTCGCACACCCTGCAAGTGACTTCGGTGTTTACTGGCTTTTGCAAACAATTTTTTTCACAATATAGCTCCGCCAAGTCAACACTGTAGCCGTTCCTTTGCTGTCCCCTATGCTTGGATAACTTTCCTTTCCCCTCTCCTGCCTCTCTCCTATTTGGAGCGTCCCTAAAATGTCATTTCTTCCAGGAAGTAGCCCCAGGTCCCCACCGTCTGAAACAATAGCTCCCTGTGGCTGTCTACAGGGGGTGCCTGTCCCCCTGGTGCATTCTGGGTGGCTCTGCCTGCCCCACCCGCTGCCCAGCCCCGGGCTGGGGGCTCCTGCAGGCAGGCCCAGGCTGCCCCCGGCCCCTGGGTCCAGCCCGGGCGTGCAGCGGTGCACGTCAGTGCTGTAGGCCGGAATGGTGCGACAGGGCGGCAGTCTAGCCAGCTCCTCGACACAGACTCCCAGAGAAGCAAGCAACGTGGCAAAGTGATTTTTATCACATTCCCAGGAGTGACATCTTACAAACACATGTCTCTCCAGACCAAAATGCATTTCTAAAAAGAGGACTGATAAAATTGTTTCTTTCTAACAGTGAGGAAAAGGGGGAAAAAAAATAGCATAAATCAAGTGCTGTCCATCTGCCAGCGCTGTTTTTGCTCTTTCTATCTTATTTTTCCTCACCGCCCAGGTGGGTGTGTGGAATCATCCCGGTTGAGCTCAGCAAGGCCCAGAGACACGTAGTGGCTGCTCTAGTTCACACTCCATCCCCGTGGGCCCAGGGGCCGGGCCTGAAGTGCTAGTCCACCAGGCATGTCCACTTAGAGGAAGGACCCTGTGGGGTGAGAAAGACTTTGGCAGAAACACGCCCTTCTTTGCACAACCCTCATCTGCTACCCCTTTTGGAGGGCACCACATCTCTGGCAGTTGTTGTCCTCGGGAGGCGTCGCAGGGGGCCTGGCAGGGACAGCAGAAATGTTCCTCATTCCACAGGCTGTTTACTGGGTCAGGCCTGATCTGGTTAGACTCCCGCTCAGCTTATAAGTGGAAGTCGTAAAACAAGTGGAGTACCAGCGAGCAGGCTGTTCCCACTTGGCAGAAACAAACGCCTGCAATGTTGCAAACAGCCGGGGGCAGGCAGCGTGGACAAAGGACGCGGTCCTGGGCCATGCCTGCCGAGTCTGCATTTCTGGGTCCTCACGTGCACGCCCTGTGCGCGCGTGTTGTGCAGTGGACGTAAGTGGGTAAGTGTAGTGTTTAGCATGCTGGCCGGGTCACCAGGGGTGGAAATCCAGGGGCCACCACCCACAGTGGGGCCTTTGCATGGTTCTAAACCTCAGTTTTCTCGTGTGTGGTGGCAGTAGCAGGATCTACCTCTGGGTGGCTGTGAAGATTTGGGGACACAGTGCTAAGCACTGCTCTGTGCCTGCCCTGGGGCAACTCGGTGCATCTTCCGGACTGCCAGGTTGGATTGGGGGCAGGGTTTTCACCCAGGCTGCTCCCCCGTTGTCACAGCCAAGCTGGGAGAATCCGACCCCCAGGGATCAAGAGAGAACAGTGTCAGGGGTAGAGGGGGTAGGTAAGCGTGTATCGCCCCATTTCTGGCCACTGATCTTTCTCTCTGGCCCCACCCAGACTCAAAAGCCCTGGACTGTGCTGAGTTGAGGCAGTAAATGCCCAGAGGCTGCGGTTAGGTCAAAGTCCTCATCTGAAATCCGTGTGCTGTGCTTTATGGGACGCAAAGCCTGCCTCCATCCAGGGCCTCTGCAGGGCTCCAAGGGAGGTGACACATGGCATGCCCATGGCAGCCAGACAGTGCAAGTGCACACTCGGGTTCAGGCTCCATCCAGCTCTGCCCCCGGGCAGAGTCTCATTCCCTCCGAGTCTCCATTGTTTCCTTCCCCAGAAGGAGGCGGGGGGGGGGGGGGGGGGAAGAACCCATCTGCTCTAAAAGGATCCACAGGAATGCTTGCCGCCTGCCAGGTATAGAGGAGGTGGAGGGGGCGCCTACAAGCGGCGGCCAGTGCCCCCTGACTCATGCTAAGGCAGATTGGCTTGTGCCTCACCCAAGGACGCTGGGGTAGAGAGGGGCAGAGCTGGGAACCGAACCCCAGAACTGTGGGCGGTAAACTCAGCACTCCAATGCCCCCACCCCAACCTGCCCTGCATTCCACCCCCCTCTGCCCTGAGGAAGCTCCCAGTCTCCCGTGAAGCAGAGAAGCAGCTCACGGGGTGGGGGTGGGGGGGCAGAGATCTAGGCGGAATCACGCATCTGCAGAAAGCACAAGGGAAGTGCGGGGAGAGATCCCAGGAGGGGACAGTCCCACTTTGGAGAAAAGATCCGGGCTTCCAGGAAGAGGCGGGGCAATGTGGGGTCTTAAAGGATGAGGGGGGCCGGAGGAGGGGCAGGTTGGACCCTGGCGCATTGGGGCCTGAGTGTGCCTTGGCATCAGGGTGGCACCGAGGGCGTCTTTGGCAAGGTTGGCAAGGTGAGACTTGGCCACCATGGCGGGCTTTGGCAAGGTGCACTGGGAGCCCACATAGCTGTTCCTTTCTGGATCCTTCCACACTCCCCTCCTTCCTGTTGGGCCCTGCCTCCCCACCCTCTACCCTATGCCGAGCTCTGGTGCCCCTGAACTGGTAGGGTAACCAACATCCGTGGTGCCCACTTAGCTGAGTACATCTGGACACAGAGGCAAAACTCTGAAGCATAAGGATTAGATCAGAAGAGGGAGTTGCTTGACGTCAGGGAGCTGGTAGGGGACCGTCAGGACTCCAGCCCCCTTCCCTCTCGTTCCCAAACCCAGCGCGTGTCCACTGAACACGCGGCCATGAAGGCCAAGGAGCCTTCACAGGCAGAAAGGCAGGCCCAGGAAGGGGTGGTCACGCCTCCTTAGTAACCGCCCAGCGGGGTAATTGCTGCCTGTTAGCCAGCATCTGTGGTCCTTCGCTGTATCGCCTCTGAGGGTTTCAGGGGGTTGAACTTAATTCTCACGGATGCTGCCCAGTTCAGGAGGCCCGATTGCTGCCATCAGCCTCTGCCTCACACCAGGAAGCTGACACACCCAGTTTAAGTGGCGTGTCCAAAGGGACACGCTTGCTAGAACTGAAAGGTGGCCTGGGTCTAGCGCACGGCCCTAACCAGGATAATGCCTGAGGCAGGCCCGGTGGGGCCCGCACACGCACGGACACCTTGGACTCTGCCCTCTGGGGCCACGCTGGCCGGCTGCTGGGAGGAAGAAGGGGCACCTTGGTGGAACTAACACACGAGGGCAGCCCAGCGAGGTTTGTCCTCCTGGGAACGACAGCTGCTGACTGCATCGTGGCTTTTGTTATTTGCACGATTGATTTTCTTTTCTTTTTTTTTTTAAATCGTGACCTTTACCGAGGCATCTAAGAGCAGAGATAAAAAACGCCAAGTGCATGAAGGCTGAGAAATGGAGACCTGCCACCTGCCACAACAGGAAAGGCATTTAAACATCACCCAGCTGCTACGGCCCTCCGGCGGACGGAAGCGAGCCCAGGGGCAGTGAGACTTGGCAGGCCCGTCCGGGTGGCATGTCGACACTGTTGTCCCGGCTGTCCCTCTTCTAGGAATCGGCCTGGCTGATGTTCCCATCGGCCTCTGCCAAGATCTCTGTAGGAGCATTGTCTATAAGAACAGAAAACTGAAGACCACCCAAAAAAAACCCAAAGGGAAGATGGGTCAGATCCACGACGGCGGGTCCAAATTTGGAGCACCAAACAGGCCTTGAGATGAAGGAGGTAGATGTGCTTGTGATAACAATGAACAGCACAAGATTGGCTTTGAGGGTAAACTATTGAGCGCACCCTGAGACCGTTTGTGTAAATATTATTTTGATGTGGGTGTATGTATTTAATCTATGTTGAAGGCAGCTGAGTGTGGTTAAGGGCGCGTGTTCTGGAAATAAGGCTGCTTGGGTGCAGGCCTGGTCTCCCACACTGGCCAGGTGAGCCGCAGTGAGGATGGGCGAGTTACCTGGCTCCTGTGTCTCACCAAAGCCAGAGGCAGGTGTCCTGGTTTTGCCATTTCCTTCCTGTGTGCCTGGGACCGAGTGACTCGCTCCTGCTGTGCCTCAGTTTCCCCCACAGAAAAACTGAGCATGCTGATGATCCTTTCCCCACAGGGCTGTGAGGAGGATGCGATACATGAAACCACGTGACACTTCCTTGCAGCCTGGAGCCCGAGGAGCGCCCCAGGAGTCTGACTGAGACCGCCGCCCGGAAGGCAATGCTGGGACAATGTACGCGGCTGCCACTGGCCATAGGTTAGCTCTGATGAGCGTTTATTGTTGAAAGCACACATTTCATAACATTTGAGGTTTTTGGAAAGAAGCCTTACGTTTGCATTCAGAAAAAGAAACCATGGATTTCAAAAGAAGACGCTAGAAATGGGCCTCAAGAAGAGGCCAACGCGTCCTTGCACTGGATTCCCTGGGATAAAGCAGGGGGTGGACCAGGGCTCAGGTGAGGGGCTCGCCGCGCCAGGCGGCAGTCCCTCCCTGTCCCTTTACCCTCCAGCGCCCTGTGCTCATCACTGTCATTGTTCTCCCCTCCTCCCAGGTTTATCCCTCTACGGGCCAGTCTCCCCCCAAACCCTGGGAGCTCTCCCAGGACAAGCATCTAAAGCATGTCTCTGCATCTCCAGGCCTGGTCCAGAGCCTGGCACACAGTAGGTGCTTCAGGAGGCTTTGCTGAGCACTGGGTCTTGAATGTATTACCCAAGGGCTTGTTGAAGGAAGCTCCTTCTGCAGCCTGACAGTAAACACGTTCCCTTCTGACCCCTCAGGAATGCTCTTGGCTTCAGTTCCCCGGTCAGGCCCTAAAAATGAGCACTGTGCGTTAATGACACAACAAAACATTCTGCATTCTGGACTCAGCCTCCGGGCAGCTGACCCTCTGCTTGGCCATGTGGTCAGCCAGCTGCCGCACAGGCCGTCCCCAGAGAAGGGACCTCTGGCCCCTCGAGCCATGGGCAGCAGCCGCGGGGCCTCCGGGGCAGACAGACCACGGACCTCACAAATGAGAGACCCACTCAGCTTATTGACCAGAGAGAGTTTTGCTTCCACCCACGTGTGCGAGTGTGTGCATGTGCGCAAACCAAACTGGAACATAAATAAAAAGTATGAAAGACAGAGAACAAAACGTAAGATTACCCTTTCCTACGTCAAGTATATATCCGGCTTTTATTTTCCCTCTCACAAATATTGAAAATTATTTCTTCCTTAGAAAAAACACACCCGAACGAGCATGTTGCTAAGGGCAGTGCAGTTGGGGGCCTGGGGCACCGGGCCCGGATGCGGGAGGCCCAGGCCCACTGCAGCTGCACCGGCCCCGCGGAGTGTGGGTCCAAGGACACCAGCGCCCCCCCTTTCAAGAAATGCCCTGGAGAGCTGGATTTGTACTTAAAACATATCCATTTTTAAAAGTGCTGGTGGTGGGGGGGTCACAAAGAAGGAAAGGAACAAACAAAAATATCTTAGTGGTCCATCCCCCAAAGCCTGTGAGTTCACAGCTCCAGAAGCTGCCCCCCACTTTACAGTGGAGCAAATGGAGGTGAGTGCACAGTCAGCCCACGGTCCCTGGGGGTCCGGCAGTGGTCCAGCTGGCGGTCTCTGGTTTTCCAGCCCAGCCTCTGCCCAGGAGGCCCAGGGTCTGCATGCCTCAGTGCGGGGCTTCTCACAAGAGGAGCCAGGCCCACCTGCCTGCCCTGTGATCCCCCGTCCCACCTCCTCCAGAAAACCACGTGATAGTGGTTTTGTGCTCAGCATGCAGCAGTGAGTGCCTGCGTGTTAAGTAGCCCGCACTTCCAGCCCCAGGAGGAAGTCCAGAGGTAAGGGACTCTGGCCACTATGGACATACCGGGGTTGGGAGAGATGAAGGCTTCTCTGAAGTTGGAGTTCAAGGGCAGGGGGACCGACGGCAGCTTTGCGGTTAGATCAGTGACGTAACACACAAGGCTGTGGGCGGGGGGAATTCGCATCCTGTGCTGGAAGGAGCAGGACGAAGTGAGATGTCATCACGCTAACTCAGACCTGCGAGCGGTTTAAAAGGTATGAATTATTTCAGGACTTTCTATTTAATATTTTCCAATGGGAGCTGACCGCAGGTTACTGAAACCACTTACCAGGAACTGAATCTGCCTTGATCTTGAACTTCCCAGTGTGCAGAAGAGGTGTGAGAAATGGATATTTGTTGTTAAGCCACCCGGTCTGTGTGGCATTTGGGTATAGCAGCCTGAGCTCACTAAGGCAGGGAGAAGGAGGCCAGCGATTGGCTGTCAGGAGACTGAGTTTGCATCCCTGTTTTGCTAGGTCTCCCATCTGTGCAGGAGGGACAATAACCTCTACAGCTAAGGAGATGTCTCCACCAATGCTGACCAGCACTGGGGGTCCAGATAAGGATGGAGCCTGCGCCGTCCAGGCAGGTAGCAGCCTGGAAGCCCCCCAGATCGCAGTGGGGGAGGCAAAGGAAGCCCGGGGCAGGAGCCCCATGTAGCCCTTCCCAGGGAATGTGCGGAGTCTGGGAAGCACAAATGGATCTGTCCCCTCCCTGGTTATATATTTGCCTGCTTTGGCCCTGTGTTTAGAGGAGTTTGACTAGTCAGCCTGGCAAATGCACTTGGACATGGCCTTGTGCACACATGGGCTTAGAGCTTAGGCAGCACTTTTGCTATTCAGGTTTTTATTTAACTAGAAGGAAAAAATAGATACTTACTCCCTGCCCCCATATATGCCACGTAACTGCCCAGCTGACCTTGGCTCCATGCAGGATCAAGGTCAACCAGGACCTATCAGGCCACTGTTGTAAGGACAAGAGCTGCATGTCCTTGTGCCCAGAGCGCTGGGGCCGAATTCTTGCTCTGCCACTGGGGACGAGAAGGGGGCACTTCTCTCAGGATTTGGGGGGAAGATTAAAGAAGATGATATCCGTGCCATGTTGTCTAAGAACCTTGCTTGATAAGATCGGCATCACTATTAACTACATGATCCCTAAGCCCTCGGCCAGCCGACCACCCTCCAGCCCCCATCCTCCCCCGCCCCCAGCCTGGGTTGGGTATGACCCCTCCTTGTTATTCTCCCTGGGCTGTGCTTTTGCCTATAAAGCACACCCCACAACGGACATTATCATCGGTTTTGCTCATGATAATGTCGAGTGCCTCCAGGGCAGGGAAGGTCTCAATCTTCCAGACCCCAATCAACAGCCCTTGGTCCGAGCCAGTTTCTTAAATGAATGAGTACCTGGGTGAATGAATAAACGGACTGCCAATGACCTTTCTGTCTCCATGGGGAAACGCTCTAGGTCTTCACCAGTCAATAATGATCTGCGCCCTACTTTCCAGGTCACGCTCTAGAAAATGATTGCTGGGTTCCAATACATGATCCAGTGTTCAATGGACTGGACAGCCTGGCAGGGCAGAGGCAAGAGAAGACATGTGAGCCGGGCCTGGGTGCACAGCACACCCCCCCGGAGGGTGAGGCAATATCCCACGAGGCTGTATCCTTTCGTTCAGCTCACTCTGCGTGGGCTGGCTGGGCTCCCAGCACAGGCTGAGTCCCGTCCTCAAAGACGTTCCTAAAATTGCATCTGACAGCTGTACTGGGTGAGTCGGTGGGATGCACACCACTAGGATTCAGACCCCATGAAGGAGAGCAACTCTCCTGCCCCGCCCAGACCTGCCCCCTCTAGAAGCTCAGCCCTGGAAGGGCCTACCTTCTGCAGTACCACTGAGGCAGATGGGCGTTTTTCCAAAGGCTCTTAATAAAACACCCAGAAAGGACCCAAAAAGAGGGAATCTGATTCTCCTTGGCACGGAGTCAGTGTTTTATTTTTTTATTGCATTTTTATTTTTTGAGAACAGCTCAAGGATCATTCCTATACCTACTTCCTAGGATTCAATGCTGTTCACATTTTGCCTTTCTCCTCGCTTTTCTTTGCTGCAGCATTTGAGAGTAACATACAGTCACCATGATCACCTACCTTTGAATGCTTCCAATATCTTCTGAAAATAAGGGCTTTGTCTTCACAGGACCGCACTCCATCATCTCACCTGGAAAATTAACAATACATCCCTAATGTCCGTCAATGCCCAGTTGATATTTAAATGTCCAGAATTGCCCCCCAAATAACTTTGATGGAGTTTTTATTTGTTTCTAATCAAGTTCATGCCAGGCACCGTGTCTGATGCATTCCGGGCCCCTTTTAACGGAGAAGTGTGTCTCCTGCCTGCAACTTCGGTGTTTTGCATTTTTTTTAAGTTGACGTTGGCTGCCTGTCAAGAGCTGGCCATTCTCGTGCGGAAGGCCCCCCTGCCCCAGGAACAGTCCGCCTTCCCCTCACCCAGCAACAACTGGTCCCCGGCTGGGCCTGAATGGAGCCCCCTTCAGAGCTGGCTATGACTGGCCGTCAGCGAAGGGACTCTTTGTGACACCTGCAGAGATAAAGGGGTGGCCCGTGAAGTCAGCGCCCAGGGGGCCCAAGCAGAACACGTGCGCATATGAAAGGGAGCCCACATCTGGGTTCCTCCTGCCCCGCACCGTGCAGGCCACCTGCTGCCCGCTCCTCCCGCCAGGGCCTTGTCTATCAGCTTCCCCTTCCCTGTCCCCCACGCCCTCTCTCTTCCCCCCTCACTGAGGTCCAGGGAAAGCCCTGGCCACCCAGACTTTTCCTCCCCCCGTGCCCTGGTACCATGTAAATCCTAGATGGAGGAAAATGTTCGCTAGTCCACAGAAAAATAAAAAAAGAAGTAGAGAAATAAATACATAAATAGGTGAAACGAGAGCAGAAATATCGGTGAATGATATTGTACTTTGTGGAGGTGAGGACGCGTTTTAAGTGTGACATCAAAAGCTGACGCTGGGCAGGTTGCTTAGTGACATGGACCCCCACAGCTGGCTCTGATGGGCCTGCGGGTCTCCCTCGCACAGGTAGGGAGAGGCCTGGAGGAAGGCAGGGCCCCAGGGCCTGCTGCAGGGAAGGCCTCAGACCGACGCCTTCCCCTCCCAGCTGGCCGCCTTTCCCTCCAAGGGGCAAACAAATACAGCCTGTACCCTGAAGAGCCAAAAAAACTTGTTCTAGAGACTTTCAAGGGCAAAGGTACAGGGATAGCGTGTGTAGAGGCCAGGATGGAATGCGGAATGTGCATCACATGACATCCCTAGGAGACATATACGTGCCTGAAATTCCACCGTGACCCTGCCCCCAGAAGCCACTTCTTCCCTAGAAAAAACTAATCACTTCGTGCCCCTTCTAAAAGCAAATGCCCTTTACTGTCTCAAAATCAAAATCCTGGATAGTGTGACCTGCTGGTATGTATAATTTTAAGAAAATACATAGAAAGCTCTCACTTGCATGCAAACGAAAGGGAAATGATTTGCAAACAGGAATATATAGTTCAATATGCAAATGTTTGGGCGAGCCTGTGCTGAAAAACAGAAGGAAGCATTGGACTGCCTACACCTGTAAATAAATAAAGTCACCATGCGGCCAGTTACAAATGCAGACCCATGTGGGTGGGTGTGGCTGGTGACTCAAAGCACTTCTCTGAGTGACATGATTTTCCAAAAACAGCAAATGGCTCTTGAGTAAACCCCAGGGCCAGAAAAGCGCGGCGTCTTCTGATTTACACGGTAGTGGCATCCTAGGTGATTCAGGGAACATTAACCCCAAGCATAACCCCTTTGAGTGTCTATGCAAAATGAAAGTATGTTCTGGGCCCAGATCATTCCAGGAAACTATACTAGTTGTGTGGATGTCTAGTGGGGGTATTTAAGTGGGTGGCATGGGGGGCAAAATCTGCATTGTACCATAGGCAACTAGGTAAAGGACCAGGCAAGGGAGGAGAGCCCGTCTAGGTAATGTACACTAGCCAGGCCATGGTGTATGCAGGCGGTGGAGGGTAGAAGGCAAATAATGATAACAAAAGTAAGCACTAGTCACTCACTTGGATCATTTTTACTATGACTCGTTGACTCTTCTAAATATAGCTCCTGCTATATTAATGAACTGAATCCTCACAATGAAATTGGTCCTAGTACCACGCCCATTTTACAGATAAGGAAGTTGAGGCGTGGAGAGGTTACCAGACTTCCCTGAGGTTACACAGGTCAAGGTTTTAGTCTTGGAGTACCTACTGTATGCAAGGAATGTGCTAGGCATGGGGAGTGTGGAAATTATAATGCTTAGAGTCCAAAGCAAAAAGAACTACTGTTCATTGAGCATCTATTACGTGCCAGGCACACCAGGAACTCTTCCAAAATACATCCTCTTCTTGGGAAGGCAGTCAGTTGGGCCAGGGTGTGAGCAGGGGGCTGAAATATTCCCAAAGCCAAGAAGACCTGTGTGGGGCTGAGAAGCAAGCGGGGCGGGGCAGCGGGGCGGGGACGGCCTTGTGTACTTTGCCCAGGCTCTATTATTTGCTCAGTGCTTTCATGTTCTGTACCACACCTGTGCCTCACCAGCAATGGGAAGTCAAGATAATAAGTCTCTTATATGCTGAAACACAGAGAGGAATGGACAGGCTAGGGCGTTTGCTCTAGGACACACGGCTACTAGGATGCAAATCCAGGTCTTGGGATTCCAATTCTAGGCTGTTCCCTCCTGCCCCAAGCATGTTCCAAGAGCATCCGGGGAAGCGCCCCATGTGGCTGACAGCACCGATGTTGACTCTACGGGGCTTTGCCTCCTGACTCTGTTGCTTAACACCATTTGGACTCTTGGCCTGGCCCCTTCATGGACACCGGCCCATAGGATGGGTAACGAAGCCTACTCCTAGGGTAGTTTTCTACACAAAGCTCAGCACGGTGCCTGGGACATACTCAGCGGTTCCTACAAAGCCCCTGCCTTCCAATCATTCTCCCAGAGGGACAGGCCGTTTGCGCCTCTCCTCTGTCTCCCACAGAAACACGCGGGAGAAGCGGTAACTGCAGTGACTCGTGCCAGGGACGGAATCTCAGTTTTGCGCACCTTTATCAAAGAAGCTATAACTACACTGTTTTCTCCCCTTCCAAGATGCCTGCGTGTGGTGCAATGAGGGTACCATTGTCACAAGGTCACCGTGGGCAGGGTGACCAAGGGGTTCCGTGGGCGAGCGCTCACCGCAGGCCAGCAGCCCACGTTCAAACCCTGGCCCCTCCCCTGGTGAGCCACGTGGTGGAGAGGCTGCCCCCCAGCTTCGTTCTTCGTAGTTCAGGCAGCTGTGAGCGGAGATCGCAGTCGTGTCTACTTGCAGGGCTGAGGGGAGGGTTAAGGAAGTGAACACATGAGCTTCATAAAACAGTTCTCATTGTCCCCCCAAAGCAGGAAGCACTTTGTAGCACCTCCAACTGCTCTTAGTGATACCACTACACTATGTGCACAAGTGATAACAAGTAGTTAATGCTCAACCCGTATCTGTGTGACCCTTGCTGGTTAGTTTGAGACTATACTATCTATTTCACGCCTGTGACAAACCTGCTGGGGCCCCTTGGACTCCAGGCGCACGGGCCAGGAGCTGGGGCAGAGAAAACAGGCACCGAAGCTCTGTGGAAAGGAGCGGCCTCAGAGCAGGCTGGCAGCCCTGAGTCAGCATCCGGTCCTGCCTCTGCACGTAGAGGAACGACTTTCTCACCCGGAGTCTGTGCAGAACGTGCTCTGGGCCTAAGCCGATCTGTCTGGGAAAAACAGTCCCGAAGGCATTTCCTGACCACAGGAGGAACCACCCGGCTGTGTCCCAGAGGCAGAGCTTCTGCCATTGTCCGGCCTGAGGGTCCGCTCCACTGCCTCAGAGGCTCACAGTGTGGCTAAAGGGAAACTCCAGCTCTGCCCCTTAAGGCCACTTCAGACCAGGAGTTGAATCAACTCCCAGCAGGTCACTGAAACTCTCAGAAACTCAAGTTTCCCAATCTGTGAAATGCATGCGCTCATGGCTAGCTGGCAGAGTTGTGGGAAGGAACAGAAATAAGGGGCATAGAGGGCTTAGTTGTCTGTGCTCAGTTCCAGGTAACATAATGCAGCATCCACATATCAGCGCAGCTTGCACTTCCAATTCTGCCTGGAGGACAATGGCCACGGTGGGTAACAGAGGCACAGAGGTCCCCTCTCCCAAGGAGCGAGGGTTCCCGGAGCAGGGGACACCAGGACAGTTCTCAGTGAGAGGCAGCAGGCGGCTCAGGCACATGGGCTGTGGAGTCGCTGGCCTGGGCTCGAATCCTGGCTCTGCAGGTGAAGCCTACAATTTCCATGTGGGAGTCCTAAGCCCCCACTGTGACTATATTTGGAGACATGGACTTTAAAGATATAATTAAGTTAAAAAGTGGTCATTAGGGTGGGTCCTAATCCAGTATGACTGTTGTCCTTGTAAGAAGAGATTAGGACACAGACTTGAACCCACAGATGGAAGGCACAGGGAGAAGACGGCCGTCTCTGCGCCCAGGACAGAGGCCTCGGGAGGAACAGCCCAGCTGACTCCTTGTCTTGGACCTCCAGCCTGCAGATTTGTGAGGAAATAAATTCCTGTTGCTTAAACATGCAGGCTGTGGCACTTTGCTGCAGTAGCCCTAGCGAACTAACACAAGCTGTGTGACTTTATTTTTTAACTTAAACTTTCTGTGCCCATTTTTTTTTTTTTTCATTTGTAATAAGGGGTCTGTGAGCGTATCCCCCTCATCCGCACGTGCGGAGGCTTCAAACTGAGGATCAGCCGTCGGGGAGTGCGAGCTGTGATTCCACTGACAGTGACCTTGCCTCCTTCCCCCCGCCAGACCTCGAGGGCGGAGGCCCTTGACCCCCACCCCAGACCTGCAGCGTTCAGGGCACGAGCAGACGGTTTTGCTCATAGTAGGGAGTATGGTTGGGCAAATGGGTGAATGAATGAATGATTGTTGTTTCAAATGTTTCTTAGGAGAGGGCAGGACTAACATGGCATAAAATTATGTTTTCAATGGACACCTCTCTAATATCTACCTGGAAATGCTTAAAGACGAATGGAGTGCCTAAAGTGTAAAAATGGGAGGTTTCTTTATTTGGGGGATGAGGGATAGTGACAGTCTCAGTCACCCTCACCCAGCAGGTGAGTCTCACCAGACACCCCTGGGCTCCAGCCAGAGGCTTACCTGCACCCTGGGAGGCTGACGCAGTGTTCGTGGAGGACGTGGGTGACGAGGCGGACGTGACTGAGCATGCGGCCAGGGGTGGGCAGGGCGGAGATGTCAAGGGAGAGGTGAGACACCGATCCAGCTGGACCGCCCATAAGACAGCGGCTGCACGTGCGCTGAGCCCCTTTACCCCAGGTGCCCCACCCACATCTGTCTTTCTCCTGCTCTTTTGTCTGCTGAGTGGGAACCCTTTCCCCCGGAGGACCCTCTCCCCTTCCCACTTTCTGGTCCCTGATCTCTCAGCCCTCCTACCTGTACCAGCGAAGCCAGTCTGTGAACCTAGGAAAGCGATGGAGAAATCTCGCATCGCTACAGAGAGCACTTCGGCTCTTAAATCTGTACAATTCTGCCCAGAGTCAGGGATTGCGGTGGGCAAAGATTTCCTGGAAATGAGGAGGTGGAAACCCAGGTAGATCAAAGTCAGCCACCCCCAGCCAGCCTGCCCTCTGTCAATGTACCCACCCATCCGGTCAACATGCACAGGAAGCGCCTACTGAGTGCTGGCCAGGCTCTGGGTGGCAGGGACACATTGGTGACCAGTAGATTTTTCTCAAAGAGCAAACACCCAGAGAGAAGGGACAGGCCCACAAACAGGAAACAAAGCTTCAGTGTGACGTTGCCGTCCCAGAAGACCTTCTTCGGGGGGCACAAGGGAGAACACGGGCAAGGGAGACACTGGCCCCCGCCGGCTACACGGGCTGGGCGGGAAGCATTTGCAGAACGCTCTCTGCGCAAAGTTGAATTTCTCCCTCTGCTTTTTCCTGCTCATGGTTGGAGACCATGACAGCTGTCCCCCAAACCCGACGTAGGTCCTTATCTGCTGTCAGGCAGGGTGGAGAAAGTTTGCTTCCCTGTGTTCCCTGGGGAGTTGCCCTGCGTTACATCAGCCTCCCAGAACTTTCCGAGGTGCTGGAGCTGTGTGCCGGCTTGTCCCATACTCACTGGTCACATGGGGCTGTTGAATACTTGAAATGTGACTAATTTTTCATTTCATTTCATTGGCGTTATTTTAAAAGTAGTGCCATGTGGCTCCTGGCCATCGCATTAGCCAGCGCAGGCCTAGGCATTGGGCAAGCCGCCCATCGGCCCTGCACCCGCTGCTTCCTGACACACCTGTCCTCAAGGTGCGCCGTCTGCAGGAGCTGGTGCTGGGTCCCACGCAGGTGCGCGACGGCAAGATGTCAGGGCACAGACGCAGGCGCACAAGATATACCCACTTCCTTATTTTCCAGAAATCAGTCGAAACCTGGCATGTGGCCCCCATGTTGCCAGTTCTGCGGGAATGTGGTCCCGGTGGTGAGCAGGGCACGGCTCCCCGCCACGGGCCGCGCACAGTGTCCAGGGTTATGGTGGGAGCAGCAGGGCTTTGGGCAATACCAGCTCCCTTCCTGGGCACCAGAAGCTGCTGAAGAGGGTGTGAGAGGGTGCTGCAGCCCCTCCCCCGCCTCCCGGCACTGTGTCAAGGGGCCCAGCTCCTCGCGGAGCCCTGGACCTGCTGCACCAGGCAGAGGTGGCTTCCCTTTCCACCTTTAAGCTTTTCTCCTTCCTGCCAGTGTTGTTGGCATAAAACCTGTCTTGCTTCAGGCTTTACCCAAACAAGAGCCAGCAAGGGCTGTGCCTTGCTTTGGGCCCAGGACCCCTCATCCCTGGCTCGGGAGGGCTCACGATGGCCACGGTTTTTCCTAGATCCCTGCTGGAAAAATAAAAGGAAGACTCCCACTATTTAATATGCCAGAGGGTTATTCCTTCCCATAGAACTGTCACATGCCACGTGGAAAAAAGAGTGAGAGGCCAGGAAAAGACATTTGCTGCCAAGGGACTAGCACGTGCAAAGGGACAGAAGCCGCTCGGTCCTGCGGCCACCAGGTTCCGGTGTGGCAGCCTCCGAGTGACCAATGCTCATGGTGGCGGCTCACTGAGTGTCTGCTGTGATTATCCCTGTCAGCCCTCACGCCCCATTCAATGATGAGGGGCCTGAGGTTCCAGGAGATTCTCCAGTTTGGTCAAGGTCCCCTGAGATGTAAATCCAGCCTCGGTGACTAGGAGTTTCAGTTCCCACCCCCAGCCTGGGACTAGATGAGGCTCAAGGAGGGTGGGAGGGGGGAGGCAGTGATTTGCTGTGGGAGCGGGGGTGTCCCCAGGAGGAGAGGCCAAGCCCTGAGCCAGAGGCTGAGTCAAGGGAGTCAGACGACCGAGAGTCTGAATCATCCAGGTGCCTGCAGAAACCAGGGCAGCAGGCCAGCCTGGTCTCCCGGATCCCCGGCCCGTCTCTGAGCACGCACACCGTTCCCAGCTGCTATTAATAATCAGCCACAGGAAGCGTCCGCTAGTTAATGAGTGAAGACATTATCTCTCCTTTGGAGAATACAGCCCCGCTGCCCTGGGCAGGGCAGGGGGAAGAAACCCCGCCAGCAACGCCCTTTTTCACTTTGAGAAGAGGATGGCGGTGCGACTGGATTCAGGATCGCAAGGCCTGGGACCTGGGACCAGGTGCTCTCTGCCTGGTGGTCAAGGTCCTCCAATGACAGAGAGACTGCCGGCTCTGGGCATCTTCCCACCGGACAGGAGAGGCTGTTGGTAAAGCGCCTTGCCTTTAGAGGTTCCTCGGTAGTTTAGAAGGAAGAACGTGGGTGTGGAAGACACCCAGACTCGGAGGCTGAGGACAAACTTGGAAGCCAGACTGCCTGGATTTGAACCCCAACTCTACCACTTACTAGCCAGGCCATTTTGAGCAAATGACTTAACTTTTTTCTGCCTTGGTGTTTCCGTTTATAAAGTTGGGCTGCTAAAAACAGTATCGAACGTCTTGGAGAAGTGGTGAAGGTCATGATTATTACATGCAAATGGTTTATGAGAGTCCCTAGGACCTAGATATGAAATAAGGATCAGCTTTTCTCATTAGCCACAGATCCTCAGTCCTTGACTTCACCTGCGGGAGGCTCAGTTTCCCATCTGCAAAATGGAGACATAATAACCTCTCTGAGGCTGGGCTGCTGAGGGCCTGAGATGACACCTGTAAAGACCCTGCCCTAGAATAGATACTCAGTCCCTTAAGGGCCCCTCCCCTCATTCGCTCCTAAGAAACCTCGGGTTAGACGTGCTGCCTTTCCATCGGCCTCCCAGAAAGGCGGAATTCAGAAAGGAGGAGGGGGGGAGAGGGTGAGGGCGGGGTGAGACAAGGGTGGGCACCAAGGACAGGCTGGGCACTGCCCCATTCCCGAGGAGCTCTGCTCAAGAGGCCCCTGAGTCACCAGGAAGGTGACTCAGGAGCCATCTCCCATCCTGGACGTATGCGCGGGACAAACTGCAGGTACCACCGAGGGAAAAGAACGTGACTCTCCAAGAAGATTCCAGACCGAAGCATAGTGTCTTCCAGGTACCATTTAATAATGATAGTCATTCCACGTGCCTGAATGAAGTTGCTGTTGGTGCTGGGCCCTCCAAAGAGAACAAGTTCCTAGAAATCTGCGAGACTGGTCAGTCTTCCCAGCTGTGGGACCTTGGGCAGGTCACCTCACCTCTCTGAGCCTCAGTTTCCTCCTGTGTAAAGCAGGATGGTAACCCTTGCATGGCAGGGTGATTGTAAAACTGAGAAATGGAATGAATGATGTGTCTAGTACGGTACTGGGCATGCAATAAGGTATTCAATGAATAGTCGTCTAAAAAATAGAGTTCATCATTCTTTTCTACTTTTATTCTTTTCTAAGTTGCTAAGCCCTTGTCAGCCGAGGAGCCTGAGGCTCAGCGAGGGAGGTGGCAGCTTGGTCCCCACAGCTCCTTGTTAGGGGAACCAAGGACCCCAGACATGGGGTGAGAGAGGGGAGGGCTGAGGTGGGAATTTTTTTTTTTTATCTATTATGGATGAGCATAGAGATGAGACAAGCTCTTGAGATGGTATGTTTTAACAATGGACCTCTCACTTCTAATCCTTGGAGGCCGCGTGTAAATACATAAATAAATGGGCTCATTCAGCCTCAGCAGCCATCAATGACACTGTGATACAACAAAAGTGTTGAGACCACAAGAAGACACTGGCTTTCACCTATCAGGTGGGCAGGCGTTGACAGAAGAGGGGGTCGCCATCACTCAGCTGGTGGGACCCAACTCCCATCCTGCCTGGTGGAGGTCAGGTTGCAACAATGTATCAAGTGCCTTGAAATATGTGTACTTTTTGGCCCAGAGTTTCCCCAGCAGCAAAGGTACCTGGATATGTTACTGGAAGAGCATACCAAGATGGGCGTAGAGGTGTTCACTGCAGCGGAAAACTGGAAACACCCGGAATGTCCAACCGTCTGCGACACGTTACCTGAAGTGAGGTCCATCCCTGAATGAATGTTGTGCCTTGTTAGGGATGACCCGGAAGCTTCCTGGATGATGGAGGCAGTGGGAGGAGCTTCCACAGGGTGGCTACGTGCCCTGTCTTGCCCCAGGTCGGAGCTGGGTTCTTGGCTGTTCATTTTGTAATTATTCTGGGACATGGTACATTTAAAGTGGATGCATTTTCTGTTTGTGCATATTGTGTTTTATAATAAGAAAGTAAAAAAAAAAATGTGTGACAGATTTTTTCAAATGCAAAGATGTTCATCGTGTATGGTTATGTGAAAAAGCAGGTTATAAAAAGTCCATCTAGTATGAGAGCATTTTAAAATGCTGTCATCAAAATACCTACTTATAATTAAATGCTATCATAAATTTTTAAATAGATATTCTCACACACATACATACACCCATGCCCATATAAAAATGTCAGGGAAAACATACTAAAACATTAATAGGTTATATTTGGCTGGCGGTTTATTTTAATTTTTGTGATTTATTTTCTTGGACGTATGTATGTGCCTATGTACTTAGCGTGTTTCTGAATTTTCTCATGGTTCTACGTGGCACATTTACGTCTGAAACATTTTTTTTTTTTTATTACATGAGTAACAACCATTTCTACAGCACGTCCTCATTTATAATAAGCTCGGGCTTAAACCGAGGCCGGCTGACGCTCCACCAGACCAAAGGGAAAGCCGCCGTCTACCTGGGCAAATGGACATTTCGCCGGGATATGAACCGGGCATTGCCTGTTTGTTTTAGGTAGGCTGGGAGCCGCAGAAGCTCCACCCCGAGGCACCTGGCAGGCTGCTGGGCCTGTGGCAGCCACACTTCTCCTCCTCCTGACACTCCTTGCGCTTCCTCTTCCTCCGAGTCGCCGTTACTCGGATGTTCCCACAATGTCCAACAGCCTTCTCGTGACACCAGCATCCTGTCCAGCAACCATGCGGCCTGTGCGTCACTGGGGCCGCCTCCCCAGGCCTGGACCAAAGGCCGGAGTGATTTGTGGTGTTAGCCAAGCCTCAGCCTCAACTTCCTCCTCTGTCGTATGGGGCTAAGAGCACCCCCACTGTCCACAGAGCTGGGGGGAGGGCTCCTTCTGAACAGTATCTGCGCTCTGCACTGGTGAGAAAGAATATTACAAACAAACCTGTCTACCTGGCCAGATGAACTCTTTGAACTTGGTCAGGTTTTAAGTAAGGGCTTGTTGGATTCCGCTCCCTTGTTTACTATGCCCTGATCTTTCTGTACCTTGAAAATATCATTAAATTCCTCCTGGTCCAGCCTGCCCTCCCCCGTAAATATCTACATGTTCATTGTCTGGTTCCTTGTAGCTCAGAGGGTAAATGCTTGTGCTGTGCTGCCCCGGGGAGGGGGGGGTCAGTTGCAAAGGCCCCTCCTGCTGCATTTGATGCTGGTGGTGGTCAAAGGCACATGGGGGCAGAAATGTCTGTGTGGAGTGAGAATTCCAGTCTCTGTCCAGAAAGAGGAAGCAACAGGCCTTTATGCAGGATCAGCGCCATCGCTGAGCTGTGGTTCAGGAGGCTCCTAGCAAGGAGTGAATCCAAGAGGCATGTTTAGCTTCAGAAAGCATCACAAGTAAAATAACAACAACAACAACAATAATACAGTAGCCTTGCCTTCCTGGTTGTAATAACAATGAGCAGGGTAATTTACTAACCAAGACGGACTTTACCACCAGGTCCAGCAAAGGTGGACTGACTGAGATTTAATATAACACAAGGAAGGCAGAGTCAGGTGGTGGTCCTTCTGTCACCTGGTTGGGAGGGACATGTTATGGCTGCTACTGAATCCTTCTGAATTTCCTCAGCCAGGTCCCAGGTGACAGTGGCCCAGAAGCCATCAATCAAGAGCCCGAGACATGGCGGGGGGAGATCTACCTAGACTCAAGTCTAATTTCTCTACCAACAAAGACAGATGTTGGCTCGGAGAGGCAGTGCGGCCTCAGAAACAAAAGGAGTAGCTAGATCTTAGGAAGTGCTGAAGAACCTTTCTCTCTCTTCTAAACCTGGATGAGGGACGGTAGTCTCAAGCTGGCTGTCTAAGCATAAGTTCTCTGTACTTAAGCATAAATCTCTACTTCCTTCTCTTCCTCTCTCCCTTCTTCCATTCAGGTAGTAAACATCACCTAAGTTTTACCTGCTTTATGCAAGGTGGTGCATCCCCAAGGCCCAGGAGCTGCTGGCCCTGTCTGCAGGGATTCCACTGTGTCTTCAGGATTCCGCCCTGTCTACAGGGAGTTCTGTCCTGTTTGCAGGGAGTTGCCCTGTTGGGACCCTGTTCAGGGTTCCAGTGTCTGAGGATCTGCCTGTTAAGGGGTGTCGTTGAGGTCTGCCCTGTCTGCAGGAAGTTCCACCGTGTCTGCAGGATTCCGCCCTGTCTGCAGGGAGTTCCACCGTGTCTGCAGGATTCCGCCCTGTCTACAGGGAGTTCTGTCCTGTCTGCAGGGAGTTCTGCCCTGTCTGCAGGGATTCCACCGTGTCTGCAGGATTCCGCCCTGTCTACAGGGAGGTCTGTCCTGTCTGCAGGGAGTTCTGCCCTATCTACAGGGAGTTCTGCCTTGTCTGCAGGGAGTTCTGGCTTGCCTGTAGGGATTCTGCCCTGCAGGGGCACAAAGCTGTGAAGGCGTCTGGCACAACTAGGCAAGGCAGGCGGGCAGGTTCCACTGGAAGGTGCAGTTGGTGCTGGTTCAGACAATTGGTCAAGCCAGGAAGCAGGGTGGACCATGAAGGGCCAGTGATTTCTCTGTGAGTGGCCATCAAGCATGCCCACAGGCTCCTCAAAGCTCCCGAGTCTTCTCAGAGAAAATGAGAGACATTTCCCAGAGGCTCTACCCTCCTCAGAGATGAGAAGATCTCTAACAAACTGACCTAAAATTACCTGAGGGCCTTCTGATGTAATCTAGAAAGGACCTGCCTGAGAACAAAGTCAGCAGGGAGTAAAGCTGATCTGGGAGATACTGAGAGCTAGAGAGGCGGAGGCCCAGTGATATCAGGCCCTGGATCCAGCCATGCCTGAAGCCATCCTCCTCTGTACTTCGCTGCTGCTACGTGAGCTTCCAGTACGCCTTGTCTTTTATTGCTGAAGCCATTTGAAATGACGTCGATGCCACATGTACACTGAAGAGTTCTAACTAATAAAAAGAAAGGAAATCACGCAATGCTCTGGGGATCAGAAGACAGTAAGGCCGTTCCCGTCCCCTGCCTAGTCTAACAGCTGACTGCTTCCAATGTCCCTGTCTCAGGAGGCTTTTCCCAGGTGCTCCAGGATAGGTGAGACTTTAGGCCATATCGTCCCCTATGACCCTCTCTTCTTATTAACACAGGAATTGTAATTACACCGTTGTAATTACATTTTTTTTTTTTTATTCCTAGCACCTCACACAGTGCTTGATGGATTGCAAATGCTCGACCACTATGTATGGAATTAAAACAAAATGAATGTAGTTGGAAAAGAGCAAGGGGGGTTTTCTGCAAGAGTTAACATCTGGCATGGCCTTAGAGGACAGTGACTCAGTCAGGATGGGCTGGGTCAGGTTGCGGTGACAAAACCCCTCAGAGTCCTAGTGGCAGCAGGAATTATTTCCTCCCCATGTCATAGGTCTGTGTGGGGCCAGCTGGGGAGTCTGCCCATGCTTCCTCCCTCCAGGCCCCAGGGGATGGAGCCCCCACCATCCGAGTGTTGCTAGCGGATGTAGCAGGAGTGAGGAGACTGGGGTGAATCACATGCTGGCTATTTAAGTTCCCTTCCGGAAGTGACACTGATCATTTCCACTCCCCATTCATTGACAGGGCAAGTCTCACAGATACGCCTGACTTCAGGGAGGAGGGGCGGGGAGTGAGAAGCTAGAGTGGGTGGCGCTTTCCCCTACGAGTGAAATCTCCGGAGGTGAAGGGAGTGTTGGAGGGCTTCCTAGAAGGAGAAACTCACTTGGTCAAAGATTCAGGGGTGAAGGCGTGAGCGGTATATTCAGGGAAGAACTGTGAGTCACCCAGGCACTGGAGGAGAGGGAAGTCTGGGCATGGGCAGGGCCATCTCCATTGCCATGCTGGGAGGGGCGGTGAGCTTGGCAGGAGCAATGGCGGGTGAGTTAGGCAGGACCCGTGATTGAGGTGGTCCAAGACGACAGCCAAGCCTGGGAGGGAGAGACTTGGAGGGGGGCAGATGACCAGCTGGCGCAGCTGCTGGGAAGCCAGGCAAGAGGCATGCCACTGGGGCGGCCGGGGCAGGCCAGTAAGCAGGTCTCTGTCAGTAGCTACAAATGTGATAAATTTGCATTAACCATGTACTGGGGTGAATCTTGTTCTTCCCAAGTTCATTTCCACCCAGAACCTCAGAATGTGATCCTGTTTTGGAAACAGGGTCTTTGCAGATGTCATTTGTTCAGATGAGGTCGTACTGAATTAGGGTGGGCTCTTAATCCAACATGACTGGTGGAGGGAGACAGAGGCAGATGCAAAATAAGAAGCCTTGTGATGACCAAAGCAGAGACTGGAGGGATGCGGCCACAAGCCAAGGGGTGTCAAGGAGTGCCAGCAACCACCAGAGCTGGGAAGAGGCGAGGAAGGAGTCTTCCCTGGAGCCTTCAGCAACAGCGTGGCCCTGCCCACATGCTGATGGTGGATTTCTAACCTCCAGCACTGGGAGACAACACACTTCTGTGGTTTGAAGCCACTCTGTTTGTGGTGATGTGTCACGGCAGCCCTGACAAATTATTGCACACCAGGAATGAAGGGAAATTGATTTTCTATGGGCCAAAAGTTGCATAGTTCTTCATTTATGCTTACCGTGAGGATTCTTTTCATAGCCCGGACATAGGCTAATATCTAATGACGTTGGGTTTTCCCCACTGCTCACAGCTGGGTGTTATAGGTCAGGCATGCTCCTGGAGGACGGGGAAAAGTCACACAGGTTTAAAGGGGGAAGTCCTCCCTCCCTCCCTCTCCCCAACAAAGTCCAAATAAGGCTGCATAAGGTGGGGAGAGGTCAAAGAGAAACTTGCATTTGCTTACTTGTTCAATCAATATTTACTTGATTTGTGTACTTGTCGGATACTGTGCCAAATGCCAGGGGAGACAGTAGAAGACAGTAACAAGGACAATGATGATGATGACGATGATGATAGTGATGGGGAGGGGACCTGAGAAAGGTGGGGGGGGGTGGTACAAAGGCCATTGCTTTTCCTAAAAAGTAGTGTAGACTTATTTGGCAAGGTCCATGGGGAATTGATAAATTAAACAGTGAAAAGTGAAAGTATGTGGAGATAAGGAAGCAGAGACCACGGATAAAGCAGCTGTTTGGAGAAGTTTGGGGAGTGTGGGCTGAGAGGCATCGGGCGACAGTAACTGGAGGGATCAAGAGAGGATTGGTCTAGCGGGTCCTTGATCGCAGTGCGTGTTGGCTCGTGGATTGGAACGATTCAGAGGAGAGCGAGACACGGATGCTGGAGCGCAAGGGAGTCTGGGGGCAGCCGAGGCCTGGGGCTGGGAGATGCTGGTTTTTCAGGAACCAACTTTCTCATCTCAACAGCGGGAAAAAGAACAGAGCGAGTCTGGGTAAGTGCTGGAAGGACCACACAGCTCCTAAGTGCTGAAATCAGGTGTTCTGCCCCATGAACTGCAGCTGCCTCTTGAGTCTCTCTCAACCCCATGGACTCACACATTCCAAGAAAGGGGGTTGGGAAAAGATGATCACCATGGTCCTATCTGTTCCAACCTTCCGTGATAAAACTGAAGATGCTGCTAAATAGAATTTCCAGGGGACATTAGTGCCGAAAGCCCAGTCTCATCCCATGATGGATTCGCAGTACATGCGCAGGAACTAAGCCATCTGATTCCATTGCGGACCAGCGAGAAAGAGAAATCACTTAAAGAGCTCAGTACAACCGTAACCACGTTTGGCTCCAAGGGCTACTGCTGCCTCCGTGGACCTGGGTTGGGGGACGTGGCAGTGTGGGCACCTCTCATTTCCTGGGGGGCCACTCCATAGACTGAGCATCCTCCACCTGCGTGTGGGCCCAGGGTTCCACCGAAGTCAGTCGTTCCTGGAGTGTGGCCACCTCAGCTACAGGCACAAACCCGGCCGCATCCAGCGCTCAGGGAGAGAAGCAGCAGTCCGTTGCAACAAGAAGGGGAAACTGGCTGGGCTGGACCTACGAGAGAGGGAGTGTGGGGTCCAAGGGCACCCCCCGCAGCACTCTTCCAGGCTGGTTTGGACTCTGCCGGGCACGAGCCGGGGTCTCCTTTTACCCTGGCTTTAGAACACTGCTCTACTGAGAAACTTCTCCTTCACTGTTCAAATTCTTCTTTTCGCCTCCCTGTGCTCCTGGAACCATCTCCTCCTTCCCCCTTTCCTTAATTTGTTCTCTGCCCACTGTCTTGCGGAAATCTGGGGCTCCTGGGCACGCCCCTGGCCCCGCACTGGGCAGCTTGCGGGCCTCTGGCTGCAGGTCTGGGTTGCTCTGTGTGCTTCACCCCGAAGGGGCAGGGAGTGACCTGGCCGGGCAGAGTGCCCTTCTCCCGCCCACGCACGCGGGTTTGCATTCTCTAGGCTTTTGAACTTGACTCTCTCTATCTTTGGCAGGTAGCAAACCATAGCTGCTCCATAAACGTTTGTCGAAGGCCAAAACAGTGGAGGTCAGGGGAAGGGGAGTATGCGCGTATACGAGGGGTCCAAGAAAGCTGCTATACAGATCGCTAGATATGGAAGGGGCTTCAGACAGCAGGGTGGCTGTGGAGGAGGCACCGTTTTGGTTATTGCCGTACCCCATGTCTAGGACCGAGCCTCGACACAGTAGGTGCTCAGCCCAGTTACCAAATGAATTAGCTCAGCTTACCCTCCCTGTGTAGACAGGAAGTGGAGACTCACAGCTCTTGGCGCTGCCCTCAAGGGAAAGGACTTTGCCTTTGTGGTCCTTTCCCGGTGGCTGAGTACGGAACCTGGCTCAGCAGGGGCTCAGCAAATATTTGCCAAATGACAAGATTAGTACATGTCAGGGCCTAAGGAGGTTAGTGGGATACCCCAAGGAGAGCCAAGTCCCTGGCCTCCAGCAAAGCGTGAAGATTCCTAATCAGCCAAAAGAGACAGGGTAGGGGAGAGGCAGAGGAGCCTGCAAATACAGGGGTGGGCAGAGGGGCGGGGGACCATGGCTACCTCCAGGTTGGGGGTGGTGACATTCCTTTATTACACACTGATGTCCCTCCAGCAGTGTTTCTCAGCAGGTCTGCCCATTCGAATCACCCAGGGAGCTTTTAAAACACCTTCATGCCTCCTGGGTCTGCGCTCCCAGAGGCTCTGATTAAACAGGCCCTGGGGGGAGGGGGCTGCTGGCGCTCCGGGTTTTAAAGCAAGTTCCCTAGGGGATTCTAGTGTGCAGTGCAGGTTGAGAACACAGAGGCAGTCGTTAAACAAAAACAAGACAGCAGAGGACAGCTAAGGGCGGAGAGGGTGCGCTGTTTAAGTTCCAGGAATCGGGAGAGGAAGGAGTGAGAAGCTTCCCAGCCAGGCTTCTGGGGAAGGCGAGGGGTGGGGGGAGGGGCAAGGGGGCAGGTGGGTTCAGAACTGGGGAGGTAGAGGGGAAGGGGATCGCCCCGGCATTAGGCTGGGGTGGGCAGCACGGACGGGATGAAATGGGATCGAGGATTTCAGCGGAGAGCTGATGCAACAAGGAGCGGGCATGGAGTGAGAATCGCAGGGCGCTAGCCGAGGCCCGCGCGAAAGCAGCTGCACGGGGGCTTGGGAGCCAGACCTGGAAGACGTGGGGGAGTCAGTCGGCTCAAAGGGATGTCCACGCGTGGGGCGACGGGACTCGGAAGAAGAAATTCTGAGACCGAGATGGGAGCCACTCGGTCACACAGGGACACATGGAAGTCTGCATGCACATGTATGAGCGCGCACACGCACACAAACGCATTCCCCGTGCACGCAAGCCCACTGCACACGGCCTCCCGGTCAAGGGAGGGATCAGCAAGAGTCGAACCGCAGCCCGGGCCGAGAGGTCCCTCCCCGTCGCGCCCCTACGTGGGCTTGCGCAACAGGCGGTAGCTCGGCGGGCGCTGGCCGATCGCTGCCAGAGCTGAGCTAGGCGCGCGGGCGGGAGCGGGAGGAGCGACAGCTAGCAGAGCGCGGGCAAGGGGTGTGTCCCCGCAGCAAACTGGGTCCAGGAGGGGCAGGGCGGGGCGAGGCGCGGGGGCGGGGCCGCGGTGCGTATAAAGTCGCCCTCCTCCCGGACATAAACAAACCTCAGCGGACTCTCGCCTCGGTCTGAGAAGCGCACGCCCATCCTCGCCTCTCTCCTCCGTTCACCCCTGACACCTCCAGCCTAGCTCCAGCTCCTTTCGCCTTTCTCCCTCTACCCTAGGTAAGCCCCATGCCCTCTTCTTGCGGGGCAGAGGGGTTCGGTCGCCCCTGGGTGCTGCTGGAACTCCTGGACCGCGCTTTGCGGTCCTTCCCAGCTGCAAGTGCGCGGCGACCCCGTGGCGTTTGGAGGGCTTTGGGGCGCGGGCACCTCTGGAGTGGGGCGGGGGCGTTGATTAAAGAAGAGGAGGAAAACAAAAAAATACAAGACGAACCCTCAGGCTTCTTTTCTGTAGCTGGGGAGGTGGGGTCCTGGGGGTCGGGGAAGCGGTGGAGAGCCGGCCGGGGAACACCTGGATCCTACCTCCCGACGTTCTCCCAGAGTCACCGCTGGTGGCGCGGGCTGAGGATCGCGCTGTAAGTGGGAGCAAGGAGAGGGCCTAGGAGTGTGTGTGGGTGCGGGGGGGATGTATCGCTGGAGTGGGGTGTCTGGGGAAGGAGGGATTTGCGCGCGTGTGTAGAAAGGAGGTGGGAAGAAGCTGGAGATGAGGCTGGAGAAGGGGCGTGGGTGTGTCTGGTTCCCAAACTGAGCCAGAAAGGATATGCATCTGAGGGGCCGAGCCCACTGAGCCTCGAAGCCCGCGCGGTGTGTTGGGGGTGGGGGGCAGGCGGGGGACTGGCCGAGGTGTGTCACAGCTGGTAAGATTAGCACGGGAGCGAGTGTGTGCGAGCGCCGCTGGGCAGGGTGCGCCCCCGGAGGTGGCCCAGGGTTGGCGCTGTGGTGGCGCGGGAGAGCCCAGAGGGGCCGTGCGGGCCTCTGGTGGCCGTGGGCTGGCTAGGGCTAGGAGTGGCGTCATTTTCGCCTCCGCCTACCCTCCCCAGCTTTCCTTCGCGCCCCTGACGCCCCACCCTCCTGACCTGCTCTCTAGGGAAGAGAACAGCTGGAATTGTTCCGGCATTCCGGGGAGATGCGCCGCGGTCTCTGATTCAGCCTTGGGCAGGGCGTGTGCGACGTGGTGAGGTTGGAGGGAAAGGCGCTGTCCCCCGCTGTCAAATTAGTGGCCGAAGCTGGGTTGTCTCTGCCTCTGTTGTCAGACATCCCTGCGGGTCAGGGGCAGCACCCCTTTGTGGCTTGGAGGGGGAGGTGCCAGGCGGCGGGTGTGCGGGGATCTGAGCGGGGGGAGGGGGGGCCTGGGGGGCGCCTAGTTCTCTTGTGCCCAAGACCAACTCTTCTTCACAGATGTCGTAGGCATTTCAGTTTGTTTGGTCCCTTTAAGTAACTGGGAAAGACTGAAGATTCAAAGAGAGCTCAGCCAGTGGCCACCCAGGAGGGCTTCAGTCCCCTAGTACCATCCACCACCCACACTGAAGCTCCTCCTAAGCCACCTCCAATGAACAACATATCTAAATACAACCTTGTTCTGGCTATGAAAACCCAGTTTAAAGGCAAACCTTCCAGCCTAGCCTCCTGGATAGAAATGTTGGAGTCTTTCCTAAGTTTTCCAAAGGGGGAATGAAATCAGCAAGGTACAGAGAGAGCCAAGCCCAGCACCTGACTTCAAGGGGCTCCCCAGCTGGGGTGGAGATATGAGGAGGGCACAGACCACAGCCCCAGGTGGCACAGGGCGGGGGTCATGGTAGGGGGCGGTCAGGAAGCGTGAGAAACCTGCTGAGGCGCAGTGCCCTAGCGTAAGGAGAGGAACCTGGGGTGCCCCCTGACCTGCAACTTAGCTTTGTGGCACCACGGCCCCTGCTGGAGGATGAGCCCCAGGAGGGTGAGGAGGAAGGCTGTACCGGCCTTGCCCTGGGCCTGGCACCTGGCCCTGGGCCTGGCACTTGGGAGTTCAAACACACACACAGAGTGGGTAGCATGGCTCCTTCCCCGGTGGTTACTCAGGTTCCTGGTCCACCTTCTTCCCACTTTACAGTTGGGAACTGAGGCCCAGGGACAGGGAGCTGCTCGCTCAGGCCCCTGTAAAACTGGAGCTGGCCTCCCCAGACCCCTCTGGGGTCTCTGGGGAGGGGTACCGAAGGTAGTCAGTGGTGCTATCAGAGGGGTGGTAAATTGGATCTCTAGTGAGTTGCTGGTGAGGAAACTTTCCAGACAGTATGTGGGTGATTTTTTGTTTAGTGACTTATTTTTAGTGTAAGCCAGGTGTCCTTGAGTGGCAAGCAGATCAGCCTGGTGACAGAGGGCACCCCCTGCCCACTGAGTGGTGGCTGGCTGGATGCAGACTGCCCCCTCCAGATGGGACTGAACATGGGAACCGCACTGGGGGCCCCTGGGTGCGCTGGAGCCTCTGGCCTGAGCTTGCCTCAGTGTGGATGGGGAAGAAAGATCCCATTGTGTTTTTCCAATGGCCTGAAGCTGCGTTTCTTCCACGCGACCCAGCTCCAGGGAGTCCCATCCAAGGCATGACTCAAGGTCCCCGTGCCTCCCAAAGCCAGCCAGGGTGATGACTAGGCATCTAAGATTCAGGCGGGGGTGGGGCAGGGGGAGAGGAGGAGGGGCGGGGCATCTCTCTCCAGATCAGTGCTATCCCCTCACCCCCTGTCATCTTTGTCAGAGCTCGGCCTGAGCTGCTTCGGCTGCGTTGAATCGATGAGGAAACCGAGGCCCGGGAGTGGAAGGGACTTGCCTCTAGCCACATGGCTCAAAGTGGGAGAGCCAGGCTTTGAACCTGGAGAGACGGGACTTGAAAGCCTTTGTTGTTTTCCATGACTTGTTGAGGGGATGGAGACTTACCAAAATGAGAAGCGTACACGGGCAATCAGGGCTTCCCCTGTCAAGTGAGAATAATACACGCTGTCTCGTGAGGACATGGGATACTGAGTTAATTTATGTCTAAGGGTTGACAACAGTGCCCAGTCTGTGGGAACAGCACGGAGGTGTCTGTTGTTAATTCTCACAAATGACGTTCTCGAGGCATCTCCTTGGCTATCGATGTCAGGGACCTGGGCCTGTGTGTGGAGCAAGGGCCCAGTCTCCTGGATTCATTTCCAGCTGCCTTGCCTGTCTCCCGGCCTCAGTCTGGCCCCGGGCTGCCCTCTTCGTTGTCCCTTCTCTTTACATTTGAAGATGGGGCAGGCTGGCTGGCGGTCTCTGTTGCAGAACGCGAGGTTAACCTCCTGAGCACTTGCTTGGCCTCCTGCTGGGCCAGCTCAGGCTCCTGGAAGGAGGGTGTGCGGAGGGGGCGGTGGGGTGGGGGACGACACCGGATGGCTAGTGGCGCCCAGTGCTCCAGGGTGAGCGTCCTGCCAGAAGAGACCTGGGCCCTTGGGGGAGTCCCCGGATGTCTGATTTGACCCTGATGGAACAGACGACAAAACTCAGGGCCACGAACAGATCGGCCTTTGACCCAGTCTTTGCTGTTCCCACCTGACGTTTACCAGAGACCGTCCCCTGGCCCCTGCCCCAGTGTCCCCATTCCTCAGGACCCTTCTGTCGGCCTTTTCAGTCTAGCGGGGTGTGCCCCCGACCGGAGTGGCCGGAAGCGAGCCTCCCCGGCAGTCCGAAGCGCTCCGTGCAGGAGGCCATCTTTGTGTGTCCTCCTCACCTCCTTAACCCCACAGAAGCCTCTGCACACGTGTACCTTTTACACCCCGGCACGGCTCAGCCTACAGATGGAGGCCAAGGGCTCCCTCCTGTTCCCCTGACCTTGACCCCTGGCTCGGTACCCTTCGCTTTGAGAAGGTTCTGGGTGGCCCTCTCTGGATGTGGGCACGAGAGGCATTTTTAAGAATGAGGTAATTCCGCCCTGGCTGATGTGGCTCAGGGGACTGAGTGCCAGCCTGCAAACCAAGGGGTCGCTGGTTCGATTTCCCAATCAGAGCACTTGCCTGGGTTGCGGGCCAGGTCCCCAGTGGGGGGCGTGCAAGAGGCAAACCACACGTTGATGTTCCTCTCCCTCTCTTTCTCCCTCCCTTCCCCTCTCTCTAAAAATAAATAAATAATATCTTTAAGAAAAAAAAAAGAATGAGGTAATTCTAAGTCCAGTACTCTTCTCCCCTCTCCATTTTGATCACTGAGCTGTCTGCTTTCTCCAGAAAGCTGTCCCTGACGGCCCCATCTGGGTGCAGGCTGCGTTGGGTGCCCTCCATGTGCCATGTCACCCTCCTTGGGTCGTTCTGGGCCGCGTTTCTCTACCTACCCTTTCTCCCGTGAGGCCCGAGGGCTTGCCACTGTGTAGGGACTCAGTGTCAGCCCAAGGAAAACCTCCATTCGAGAAGGAAAGACCCTGGGCCATGTTGCGTAGGAAAGGTTGGAAGGCCACCCAGAGGGTAGAGGGACCATTGCAGGGAAGGATCTTGTCTGTGTGGCAGTCGTCCCATCTCAGGGACAAAGGGCTTCATAGGAAGAATCTATTTCCACTTCCTAGGCTAACACTGGCTCTGTTTGTGGACTTTCAACAAACTATCTCCCAGGCCGTCCAGTGCAGCTCCTGCTTGTTCTTTGGGCTTCTGGTTTTTACACTCGTCCCTTTAGACGATCGCCAAGCAAATTGTTCCAGCTGCCAAAACTCCACCACGCACCTACCGGAAGATTTCCCGGGGGTGTTGCCGAGAAGGGGGTGGACTCTTCTCTGTTAACCGCCGACCCCTCCTGCTTCCTGCCGTCTTGTCCCAGGCCCCCTCCCGGACCCTCTGCAGGTTCTGGGCTCCGTGCAACACAGGAATTCTGTTTCATCTCCAGCCTTGTACCCAGCGGATGAGTGTTGTCGGCATTTGCCTGCTGTGCGGCGATTCCTTTTCCATTTGTTCAGCGTCACAGGACTCTTTGAATGCTATTGAGTTTCAGGCTCCACGTGGCCCTCGAGGAATTCCTAGTCTGTCTGTCTTCCTAGGCATCATTTTATTGAGTTTGAGAGCCCTGGAGAACTTTCTGGAAGGTCCAAATTGTTGACTAGATAGATTACATAAGAAAGAACATTGAGCGTGAAGGCCGCCAACTTCCTCACTCTCCCCAGAGCCTGGAGTTTCAAAATGTCCAGAAAACATCCAGAAAGCCCATGAAATGTCTAGGAGTTTGACATCAAAATTTCTTTGGCAAATAAAGGACAAAAGAACATATCCATGGCAAGGGGCGGTAGCCAGGGTGCACCCCAAGGCTACTTTCCTTGAGGTTCATGCGGACGTGGGGCGGTTCTCTGGAACATTCCTGGAAGATGTAAGCCAGACAGCAGCAGTGCACATTGGTCCCCCCGCCCCACCCCTTTCCAGTCCTGTCCTATAAAGAACCCAGTGTGCTGGGAAGAACACTGCTTTCATGTGGCTTTGAAACCCGGCGCATTGTGGCGAGTACGAAATCTGGGCTGGCCGCTGACAGCCGCAGTCGGTACAGACTTGTCAACAATCTCCCGAGCCTCCTCTGTCTCTGCTTCACTGCAGGACTCCAGGAAGCTGTGGTCCGCTCCCCCGCCCCGCCCCACACCTGCACCCACATCCAAGGAGTGAGTTTTCCATCTTTCCAGAGGGGTGGGCGGAGGAGTCAAGCTTTTAGGAAGTCCCGTGGACCTCGGCTTTTGAGCCCCGGGTCTCTCCTGTGGAGGCTGGGAAGGTAATACCCACTCTCTCCCAGCAGCCACCTTGAGAAGCACATGGGAGGATGCAGTGAACGCCCTTTTGAAATGCTGAGTTGGCCGTTTCAGGAAGGCAGCTGGGAGAGACCCAAAAGCAGGAGCCCTCCTGGGTACTTGGGAGGGACGATAGAAAATCTCAGATGTGGACTTTGCCCAACGCCTGGCCCGCTCATGGTGGCTCAGTGGTGACTTTGGAAGGTGGAGGGGGAAGCAGGTGACCCCCCAGCTGACCCATACAGGAGAAGCCTCCCTCCTTAGAGCGCCCTCCCTGGACTACGTGTGGGCGCACAGTGTGAGTGTGTGTGTGTTTAGAGCAAGCTGGTATCATGGTCACCTAAGCCTTCAGGGTTGTTTTAACCTGTGCCAGCTTGATGCTTGGTGACTCGGGGCATGGGTCTCACCCTCTCTGTGCCTCTGTTTCCCCCTCCATGAAAGGGTGAATGTGATGGTGCCTACGTTCTAGGGTGGCTGTGAGGCTCGAAGGAAGTTTGGGGCCCAGGGAGCCCCATAGAAGTCGCTCCTGCTGCCGCCCTCATGGTGTGTCTGTGTGGGGTTTCGCCGTGGCCTCCTATGGCCAGTCTTGCTGGGGCGGGTGCATCCTGGACATCCCAGACCACGTCATGGGTGTTTCTCTGCTGGACACCACCTCTGCCCCACTTCACGGAAGAGCCAGGGGTCCAGGAGAGCTTGCTGAAGAGGGTGTCAGAGGGGTGCCCCTAGGTGGCTGGAAGGGGCGTGCCGGAGCTGGAGGGAGGCTCCTGGCTCACGGACAGGGATGGGCCTGGCGTCAGGAGCAGGACGGGAACCTCCAGGCAGATCCAGGCAGAGACGTGCCGGGCGGCACCCCGGTGAGGCCCCTGCGCACATGGGATCTTTGTGTAACCCTCTCCTGCCTGGGCTCCTGTCTGCCCCAAGCTGCTTATGGGCCACGCGATGTCCGGGCAACACAGGCTGTATGTTACAGAGGGAAACTGAGGCCCCCGGGGGGTGAATGACTTGGTCAAAGTCATGCGGTGAGAGCGTGGCAGGGTGGCCACGCTCTGACTCCTGAGCCACTGTCCCTGCTGTGCCCCCGAGGCTTTTGGGACCCACTGGCTCTGTGTCCCCTCACTTCCCCAGGGACTGGCTCCTGTGGCCTCTGAGACGCCTCAGCCCACTGCCCTCCCGGTCCTCGGGGTCACGGCCTCCCCGTCTCCCGGCGAACCCATTTCGGCTCGCCCTGGGACCCACGAGGTCCGGCTCCTTGCTGACTATCTCCTGGGCCTGTTGAACTGGAAAGGCATTTGCCCAGCCCCCTTGGGCCTTCAGTTCTCATCGACGAGCCTTGCTCATGGAGAGGGTGCGCTGGGTCTGATCGTGGGGAACACGCAAGGCATTTGCTGAATGTCTTCTGTGTGTCCCCCTTCTTGCTGGGCCACTGTGAGGCTAGTGGCATCTAAAGCATAGGCAGTGTCCTCGTGGGTGGCCCTGCGTCTCTGAGGCAACCAGGAAAGGAAATTGCACTGATGAATGAGGCAGCTATTAACCAGATTCTATGTGCCAGTATTTAATTTAAACCCCACTGGACCCGCTGGGAGCAGGATTACTGTGCCCATTTTACAGATGAGCAAACTGAGGCCAAGCAGCATAGAGAACTCGCTGGGGATCATGGAGCTAGTAAATGATGACACCCGGTCTGACCCTCAAGTCCTCCCTGAGCTCCAGGCTACCTGTGACTTGCCTGACATTGGTTTTCTCTGAATTCCTTCTGGGAGGGCAGTGGCGAAGGAAGAAGGGGCGATCGGAACCAGAGTGGCAGCGGTGGGGTGGCCTGGAGCCCAGATTTTGGCACTGAGCGGGGCTTTAGTGGAAAGAGCCCTGCCAGGACCTGACTCCCCGTCTGCAGGGAAGTCCATCTGCACTTCTTGGAGACAGGGCTGGCGGTACCTCGCCACCCGCCATCCTGCGCGATGGAGCGGGAGGCGGGGGGGTTGACATTTTGGGCTCCCACCCATAACCCTGGCACCCCGTCTGCTAAATAATGGCCTTGCCCCTTTTCAGTCTGACATTGTGCTGGGACTTTCCAGGCGGCGGTGGAGAGGCACGTGGACTGGCATCCAGCTCTTGGCCTCGAGCCCAGGGAGCACACTGGGCCACGAGGGGCCTCGGGTCGCTGCAGGCTGACCCCTGGGTGTGGGCTCCACGTGGTGCCTGGTGGGAGCAGTGGCAGGGGCCGGCCAGAGCACCCCAGACCAGGCCGCCTCACAGCTGTCCCTCCCTTCTGGTGAAGGAGGTCAGCGTTGCCTATACGGCGTGGTCACTGAGGGAACCGCCTCTTTGAGTGAGCCTCATGGCCTTGGGGTTGTGAATCTGAACCCTGGACAGAAACCTGTGGCGGGAGAACGTGGCGAAGACGTGATGGTGAGCGACAGAGGGCTCCCCGTCCTGGCCACACCGACTGCACCATCTCAGGACAGCCAGTCACTCAGAGCCCTGGGGCTCCAGCCTTCCCCTTGGTGAACCCGCAGGGTGTGCTTGTGTGTGTGTGTGTGTGTGGAGTGTGTGCACGCACGTTAGGTTAAATACGAACCTTGTCTAACAGATGTTCTCTGGATTTATACCAGGAACTGCCCATGGTCAGCGATCTCTGACCGGGGCGATTTTACTCCCAAAGCACATTTGGCCGAGTCCACAGATGTGTTTGCTTCCCACACTGGGGTGGGGAGGGTGGTGGGCTGAGGCTGGGGGCTGGCGACCCTCCTCCGGTGTCACGCCAGCCTCCGCCACAGGGAATGACCTGCCTCGGCGTGAGCAGTTCGAGGTGGGGAGCTGCGGCCTAGGGAGACAGCAGTCAGGGAGCCACGTCCGCTCCACCCTCCAGGACACAGTAGCCTCGTCAGGGGACAGGGCAGTTCCACCTGGCCTGATGAGTGGCAGGTGCCAGGGGCCGCCAGGGGCGATACCTGCCCCATGAGACTGTGAGCTCCGTGGGGCAGGACTCGGTCTGTTTGTTCATGGCCATGTCCCCTACTTGTCACATGGTAGGGCCTCGTCCACAAAGCTGTTACTGGTACTTTGCTCAGCGCTGGGCACCTGGGAAGCTTGCACAGGAAGCCACCCCTGAATAAATCACTGTTTCAAACTGAGCTTCCCAAACCCAGATGGTCTTTGAGGACAGGCCTTGCCTCACGGGGTACGGGGCCAGTGGCGGGGGAGGAAGCCCCAAGGGCCGCTGGGCGTGTCAGGCCCTTTTCCCTGGCTTTATGCAAAGCCTGCCAGCTTCCTCCCGCCTTATTTGGTAGATCTGTTTTTCTCTATTGAACTTCATGGTGAGATTTCCTTTAGACAGACAGCTTTGGGAATAAAAGTTTGCGGAGTTTTTTGGGCAAGGCAACACAGACGGGAAGGGTTGGCCCTCAGCTGGCCCAGGTCGGCAGGATGGGGCAGCCGGCTGTGTTTCCGCCCACTGCAGCTGGGGGTGTGGAGGGGCTCAAGGTGCGTGCTCCGCGGCCCTGGTCTGCGTAGCTGTTCTCATGGTGGGCAGTGACCTAGATAGAGGTCCTGGCCCAGCTGTCCCCACCAGGGCATTTGCTCTTACTAGCTGCAGGCTGCCCCAGGCTTGCAGCGCCCCGGGCCCGCAGGGACAAAGAGTACAGAAGCTTCCTCTGCTGTGTGCAGTCTCCTGCCAATTCCCGAATCCCAGGGTGCTTCCTGGGTGCTCTCTGGCTAGACCGGGGTGCATCAGCCTCAGCACCGGTGATGTTGGGCCAGATCGTTTTGCCCCGGGGAGTGTGCTGTGTGCTGCAGGAGGATTAGCTGGTTATCAGCATCCTTGGTCTCCATCCGCTGGACGCCTGTAACATCTAACAGTCACACCCTCAAGAAGGGTCTCCAGACCTGACACATGTCCCCTCGGGGACAGAATCGCCCCTCCTTCTCATAAACGCTGTAACAGTTTTCAGCAGCTTCGCCTCTGATCCTCCTCCTCGTAACCCGGAGACCACGGAGGGCTCCATGAGGCCCGTCCAGCTCCCACATTTGGCGATTCTGCAATAGTTAAGGGACACTGGCCGGTTTCCAGCCCCTGCCTCAGCGGTCAGGGACGCGGGGCTCTAGGAATGAAAAGAAGGCCTTCGGCAGAGCAATTTCACCAGAGCGCGTCCTGGGAGGCGTGAAGGCTGGAATCGAGCCCTTCTCTGTCCTGAAGGGCCACGGGGACCCCGGTGAGGACCGATGGTCTCACGTGATCCCAGAGCCTGGAAGTCGAGGAGAACTGACCACACGGGGGCCAAACACACTACGGCACGGTCTTGAGTCCTTCCAACATAGACTTGCTTCCCTGGCATTTCATTCGTGTGGACTGTGACCATTTAAGAATGAATCCAAGTCCCAGCCTTGCTATTAAGCTACATAAAACTGTTCATCTATTCAGCAGGCGAGTTGCGGCCCGACTTTGCACCAGGTGTAACGCTAGCAGCTACAGGGAGGCTGGGTAGTGAGACAGGTAGGCTATGTGTCCTGGGCTCCCGCAGGTGGGGCTGAAGAAGGCCTGCTCGAGTCCACGCAGGGGACAGCGGGAGACCGCACTCCTACCCTGGGCCCTGAAAGGTGAAGTCCTTTTGCTCTCAGCAGGAGGGGCAGCATTGCCTGGGCTTCTGGAAGGCTCCGTAGGTGGTGTGGGCGGGGTGTCCCTGCGGCCAGGGCCACGAACGTGCTGAATTAGCAAGGCCGACTGACCTCAGCTTTTCATGCCTCCGGCCTCCGAGCTGGACACCACCCAGGAATGCGCACAGACATAAAACTGACTTTGTTTTCAGAACGTTCTGGAGCCTGGACTCCAAAGGCCACATAAAGACATTCTTGTGGGGCTGGTTATCTACCGGGGGAGATCATACTGGGGCCCAGACCAGAGCATCCCCGTGGACCCGCCCCCGGAATGCCATGTGTCAGCACTGGGGTTGCGGGGAGGTGGCCCAGGCGCGGTTGCTGGCTGACCTCTGAGAGGTGCCTTGCAAAGAGGATTCTTGTGGGTTCCAAGAGTCCGGACTTTGGACCGGTCACCTGGGCTGGGATTTCAGCGGCTTGAGCTCTCTCTGGCTGTTAGGTAAGGGGCCTGGGGTAGCTCAGGGCCTGGGTTTCTGCTCTGGAGTGTAGCAACATGGCGGCCTCGGTTAGGCCGGCGTTCAGCAAGTTTCCTGGTTCAGGATTGTGAAGGTCTGGGTCTGTGAGCTGGGGGGCATGGGGAGGGACCCGGACTCCCTCTGCCACTTACTCCTTCTCCCTGTCCTCTGACTCTGCTGACTCATTCTGGGTTCTTTGTGCCTCACCAAATATTGGTGGGCACTTCATGCTTCTAGTTCGACTCCATCCGTAAAAATAAACGTTTGTCTCTCCTGCTCCCAGATAAGGCTCCCAGAAATGTGCTCATCAGTACATGTCACCACCCAAGGCTTGCTCCCTGGGGACTAGATAATGGCCGTGTCCCGCCATCTGGAAGTCTGTTCACGCTAGCTCTGAGCTGTCATCTCCTGCTCTTTCTGCCTCTGCCTGTGTCGGTGCCAGTGGGGGCCTCCTCTGGCCCCAACCCTGTGCCGCTGCTTTGGCTTCTTTGCTTTGAAAATCTACTGACCGTTCAGCCTGGCAGGTTCCCCGCCTTGTCCCACCAGCACGTAGTGGGGGGCCCTGCAGAGAGGTGGATGTGCGATGTCCTGTGGCCCCCCACCCTGTTCCGGATTCTTTGAGGGTGAAAGAGGATGAGGTCTGTGCCAGGCCTGCACATGGTGGGCCTCGGATGACCTTCTGTCCCCTTTTGCTGTCAACTCAGAGCTGCCTGACTTTGGGACCCACGATGCAGGCAGGTCTCCTTTGAAAACGCAGCAAGCAGTGTCCCGGGTTGGGGGGCTGGGCCAGGACGGGATGCGAGGATCTGGTTTTGAGTTGATCCATCTCTTTCATCGGAAAGGTGGCTGCGTCCCTCGTCCATGAGTCTCAGCTGCCTGTCCTAAGGGCGAGGCTGGGCTGGCGCCACGGGGGGGGAGGGGCCCTGCATCCTGGACCATGTGATACAGAAGGTAGGAGTTGCAGAGCAGAGTCAAGGCTTGTTTTCTAGCCTCCGCTTTGCTTCCTTCTGGAAACATCTCCAGGCAGGAAGTGCTAACCTCCTGGCCTTCATCCCTTCACAGGCAGGTGACAGCAGGGACATGTCTCGGGAGCTGCAGGACGTGGACCTTGCCGAGGTGAAGCCTTTGGTGGAGAAAGGGGAGGTGAGTGGAGATGCCCCTGGTAAACCCCCCTTCCCTGCACAGTCACATGTGTGTACACAGCATGAATGTGCACACGCAGACACACACATGTCCACTACATCCTTGTTTCCGCAAGTCCCCTTGACCAGGGATGCAAAGGGACCAGAACGACCTGTTCAAGTCCCAGCTTGGCCGCTAAGTGCCGTGGCGCCAGGGGCTGGGCCCCTTGCCCGCCCTCGGGGTTTTCTACCCACTCCTCACCGATCCCACTTGCCAAGTAAGGGCATTGAACCCGCGCTCCTCTGAGCGCCCCTTACCTCCTACGTCCCATGGTTCTAGAACATGCAACAGCAAGCCCACTGCCCACAGGCCCTGTCCACCCCGTAGCTTCGAGGCGGAGGCCATGCCCATGCTCCGGGACCAGGTTGCCAACATTCAGATCCCGGCTGTGACACTCGGCAGCTCTGTGTCCACCCTGGGCCAATCCTTCAACCTCTTCATGCGCCAGTTCCCCACCTTTAAAATGGTGACACTAGGACTTCTGTCCTGGGCCAGAGCAGGAGGGAGTGCGTTATTGATACAGAGCAGCGAGAACTCGTCGGGCTCGGAGGAGATGAGCCGCGCAGTGGGCTCTTGTTGCTGCTGTTATTCTTGTCTTTCTGGTCAAACTTCACGTCCACCAGCCCTCCCTCCCCACGCCCGTGGCCTGAGCTGGCACGACCCTCGGTGGACTGGCTGTTCTGACAGTGGCTGCAACAAGCCTTTGCATCCTCTGTAAAGGTGGCATTGTATTTTTAAACTATGTTCACACCCCAGTTCTCACTGAACTGCAAAACTGCCTGCATGACGTATCTTTTTAAAAACGTAAAGCTCAGGTTCAACAGCGAAGCCACCCTAAGGTCAACCAAATGCTTTCAAAAACAGTGATTAGCGTGCCCTACCAGTCCTGCTGGGCCAGCCATGGTTCATCATGGGTTCTCTCGTGCTACCCGACAGGACGACACTGTGTTTGGTTAGCCACCAGGTTCTGTGATTGTGTCCATTTTACAGAAGAGGAAGCTGAGCCTCCTGGAGGTTCCTTTGTCCTCAGCCACACAGTGACAATGTGTAGGGCGTGGAGCCAATGCCAGGCCAGCCGCCTTTGCTGAATGGACTGTTCATGTAATTCCTCTGTGGCTCTGGGTGTGGCTGCTCTGTGTGAGGCCCATTATGTCATAGACTTTTCATTCTGTATTTTACAGATACAGAAGCAGTCCTCTGGTAGGAAGGGGATTACCTGGACAGGTGGCCCGCCGGGCTTAGAAGCCCAGGGAAGCTCCTGAATGCTCGTTATGATTTTACAGTCAGCGTCTGCAAATGTTTTATGTAAAAGGCCAAATAGCAACTATCTTAGGCTTTGCGGGCCATACCATCTGTTGCAACTACTCAGCTTCACAATTACAGCAAGAAAGAAAGCAGTTGGAAGTGAATGGGAGTGAATGGGCTTGTTGTGTCCCAATAAAGCTTTATTTACAAAACAGGTGGTGAGCTGTAGTTTGCTGACCCATATGCATAGTTTGCTGACCCAAATCCAGATAGCTCTGGTGAAAGATGGACTTGGGGCTGGAAACTCAGAATTGTAGGGTTGAGGAAAATATCTAGAGGCCTCTGCTCTCTGTGTCCACCCATGAAAGACTGAATTTTAATCCATGTGATCCAGAGAAGAAATTTAAGGACAGTGACAAGGTCAGGCTTGAGATTTAAAAGTGTAGCACATGGGTGGAGATGGGGAGACCAGTTAATAGACAATTACAGCCTTGATCACACAAGCTTGTGGTCAGCTTAGACCTTCAGATCTTTTTTTTTTTTTTTTTTTAAACCAGGGCTGCAGTCAAAAAGGATTCCAGTTACTTTTCTGCAGGACTATTTTTAGAGGTGAAAAGAAAGTGTCTCTTTGTAAGGCATGAGGGAGGGTAGTACATACAGGCTCGGAGAAGCCTGCGTGTTTCCTTAGTTCTTTCGCTGCCTGAGGAAACTGGATGAAACTGACCATCTCTCTTCTCTCCCCGCAGACCATCACCGGCCTCCTGCAAGAGTTTGATGTTCAGGCAAGTAAAGCACGTGGACTCCCTTTCCTCTTCCCCACTCCGCGTTCTCTCTTCCCGTCTTCCTTCCATTGGGTTGAAGTAGATCATTGTTTAGACACTGGGGGCGAGGGCAGAGAAGGAAGCTTGTTTCCCACGCTTGGCTCCTTCTCCCTGGAGGGGAGGTGGTTGAAGTTCTGGGCAAGGAAGCCTGTCATTCCTGGAGAAGCAGGAGGGAGATACAATCCCCTTCGAAACTGTTGAGCTGTGTGGGGAGGGAAACGGAGAGGGCTTAGGTGGGCTGGGACCCTGTGATGGGAGGGAAGAGAAGCAAAGGCTTGATGTTCTTGGCTCCGCTTGGGAAAGCGAAACCGGTCTTCTTCTCTGTGGCTTACTGGTTCCATCTCTGCTCCGGGCTGGCCTCAGGGCCATGGGGCTGGGGTGGGGGGCGGTGGGTCTTGAGTTTTGTCCAAGAACAAACTTTAAGGAGAGTGGGCTGGCCTCTCTCGGCTGAGGGGCAGGTCAGAACCTTGGAAACCGTAAACCCTGGACTCATAGTTACCCCAAAGTCTGTGCGGGCCCCAGGCTGTGCCAGGCCCTGGTGATGGGACAGGAAGCCTTAGAGCGGTGGGGCCTTGTGGGCTTCCCAGAGAGGAGGGGAGGAGCAAATGCAGGTGGATGCAGGCTTATATGCTCATCTGAACCTCTGCTTGCACATCGCCCAGGTATCCCCAGCTTCCAGCCCATCCGAACACTTCATTTCCATCATCTATTCTCCACCCTTCCCCCCTGCTTCCACCCCCGACAATTCCTCACGGATCTTGTACTCCAGTGACTGGCCCGCCGCCCATATTCAGAGGCTGGGAGTCTTGGTATTGTCCTTGGAGGGGAGGGGAAAGAGTGGGAGACGGGTAGGAAACGTGGGCTATTGTGAATAAAGTCTGTACAGGGTGTGAACAGTGTCTACCTGAATTCAATGCTCAGGCAAGGAGAGGTTTGCCTTTCCTTGGCTCTTTGACTCAGAGCACGTTGCTTCAACTCCCCTCAGCCTCAATGTCCTCATCTGTGAAATGGGGAAAGTCACCCAGGCCTTGCTTGAGCAGCAGAGGAGAGAGGACCAGGACAGGGGCCCTGACGTGATGTCTCCTGCCTCAGCGTTGGGTCCGTCGCACATCCTGCCTACTAACTCTGTTCTGAGTTTTTTTCCCTTTTTTCTTTTTCTGGTGTGTACGTATGTGGTTAAGTACACATACGATGAAATTTACCTTGGGAACCATTTTTAAGTGTACCCTTCAGGGACACTAACTGCATTCACGTTGTGCAGCCACCCCCAGCTCCCACTTCCAGCGCTGTCCCCATCCTGTGGGACTGCGGCTGTCCCCACGCGACACCATGTCCCCATGTCATTTCCCTCCAGCCTCTGGCAACCACCGTTCTACTTTCTGTCTCTCTCACTGTCACTGCTTTAAGGGTCTCATGCAAGTGGAATCGTGCAATGTTTATCTTTCTGTGATTGGCTTATTTCACTTCACATAGTGTCTTCAGGGTTCATCCATATTGCAGCGTGTACCACAACTGCCTTTTCTTTAAGGCCAGATAATATTCCATTGTGGGTGGAGACCACATGTTATTCATCCATTCGTTTGTCAGTGGACACTTGGGCTGCTTCCACCTTTTGGCTGCTGTGAATAGTGGGTGTACAAGTATCTGTTCGAGTCCCTGCTTTTTATTCTTTTGGGTATATACCCAGAAATGGAATTGTTGGATCATCTGGTTATTGTAGGTAATCAACAAATCTTGATTATTGGGTTGGAAGCAAGAAAATGTAGTTTATGTGACACTCATTCCCCACTTTTGTGTTGTTCTTGATCATCTGCACGGCCCGGTTAGGAGTTCCCTGCCCCAGGAGTGCGTAGTTGGTAGAGCAGAGACCAGGAGTTCTGGCCGCAACTCCCGGGACAGGCCGCCTCAATGGCTGCTCAGGCGGAGGTGGGCCGGGGTGCTGCGCCTTCAGGACGTCAGCAAAGTGGGGACGTGAAGACCCCGGAGGGAGGTTTGGGGAGGAGCTGGGACAGGCAGCATGAGGTCTGCCTACATCGGAGACCAGCCTGGGCTGAGCCCACTGAGCTCCCCCCACAGCTGTGCTGGAAAGCTGGGGGCATTTTTTCGATTGTGCACCCTTTGCCTTTAATAATGTCTGCCTGGCATTGTCATAGGTGCTGGGGGATACAGTGGTGAGCATGACAGGCAGTGGTTAGGAACTTAAATTCTAGACTGAGAGGTCAACATTAGTGAGCATGGGACATGTCCCAAGCATCATTCTGAGCATGTCGCACGCTTTGCTCACCTAATGTTTGAAACAAGTCTTATATCCATCTGCCAGATGGAGAACCTGGAGTGCAGAGAGGTCAAGTGACTTGCCTGAGGTCACAGGGTTGGAAAGGGGTAGGGCTGGGGTGTGAACGCAAGCGATGTGCTTGACTGAAGCCACTCCTCCTGACCCTTTAGGAGGGGAAGACAAACAAATATATGACAAATTAAGCAAACACGCAGTCCCAGCTACCGTAGGGACTCAAAAGATGATAGTGCCGGCTGACGTGATGGGGTGTGGCCTTCGGTGGAGGGGTCAGGAAAGGCTTCTGGAGGAGGTGACACTGAACTGAGACCTGAATGTTAGATGGAGCCAGGTATGTGACCCGAGAAGATTAAGGACCGATCGGCCCCCGCAGAGGCAGCAGCAAGTGCAAATGCCCCCAGCTTGGTTTCGAGCCAGCCAGGGGTGAGGTGAGTTCGTCCTGTTACTAGACCCAAACTTCCCAATGAATCACAATATCTGAGTTGGATCTGATTGCTGAATGACACTTTGTCACAGCTGACTCCAGACTGTTTGTATAAAACTGTTACTTTGGATATGGCTCCTAGATCTAGCTGACTCATATTTCCGGAAGTTCCCCCAAATTTCCAGCAGCCTCCAGCAATAGGGCTGTGGGGCGCCATAGGGTTTCCTTCAGAAGATGTTGTGCAGTGTGACAACTGATACCCTCTGTGCCCTAAGGGGTCACTACTTATAGGACCAGGAATGACAGGGCCTTGGTCCAGGGTGGCAGCCAGGTGTACCAGCCCAGGGACAAAAGGACAGTCTCCTGCATGCTGTGGGCCTCAGCATCCTCTGATGAGCCAGACGGGGTCCAGGGGCTTCCCTGCTCCCCTGCTGAATCTTTTGGGGCTTGTCCCATCCTCCCTGCTTTACAGATGAGGAACCTGAGGCTCTCCCACAGCCAGCAGCTGGGAAGGGGCCCCATGGCACCCAGCAGTGTCTGCCCCAGTCCAGGTCCCTCAACCAACATGCACCACTGCAGTGCTGAACCTGGAACGGCCAGGCTCGGCCTTGTGGCCTAGATTTCAGCTGACTGTTGCCCTTTCTGTCCAGAAAAACAACGGCTCAGGGGAGTAGTCTGCACAAAACTTTGATGGGCTAATTTAACCCACGGAGGATGAGCTGGGGTGGGACTCCAGCGTCGACGTGCCTTCAGGGGACCTGCTTTCATCTATCCCTTTAGTTGGCTCTCACCGCCCGTTGAAACGGGCGCTGTCTGGCCACTTCCTTGGGAGTCCGGAGCCCGGAGCCAGGGCGGCCTCCCGGCGTGTGTCTGAGAGCAGCAGCATAACTCCTTGCAAAGCCTTTGCTGCTCCAGCGCTTGGACTCACTCAGGCAGACCCGCTCTTTCTTTTCCACAGTCGTCAAGGATGCGCGCGCGTGTGTGTGTGTATTCCAGGAATCAAAATACACCCCATCATAGCCCAGAGCTCAGCAGCTGTGAGGAGATGGTGGAGGGGTCTGCCGCTGAGTTGCTAGGTGGCCCATCCCAGGAGACAGCTCCGCTGGCAGAGCCGGTGGCCTCGTGGCCTTATCTCTCCCGGGCTGACACCACCTGAGGGTGGGCTGCTTGTTTTGGCCTGGGGGACGTTTTAAGGCAAATCGATCAGTGCCCAGACCTGTTAGGTTCTGCCAGCTGCTCCCAAGACTGTTTTGGAGCCCTCAGAACACAGAGATGGGGGTGCTGCTGGTCAGAGACGCTGCGGCCACAGGAAGGACACCGTGTGATCTGGCTTTGAGGAGAAGGTCTGGCATGAGGTGGTGAGCAGTTGCGTTTGCAAATTTGATGCGTTAGGTAGCTGGGAGTAGTTTGGGTCCAGCATACTTTCTTTGGCTAGAATTCGAGTCCCCGAGAATATCCAAGCTGGCAGGTGCTTTATGATCCAGCCCCACCCCTTCGCTCCAGGTGGGAAGGCTTTGTTGAAGGCCACAGAGGGGAGTAGGGCGGGGGAGGAGCGGGTGAATATTTGTATGCTCACTCATTGGCTCAGGCCTTTCTGGCCAAGGTGGGGAGGCGCTACCCTCCTTGGCAGATGGCAGACCAGTTTGGAGACGTTAAGGAACTTGCCAAGGGGCACTGTGGAGATAGCCCCACGTTTTGGCCCTTCTGACTCTCGAATCGGCAGTAAACATGGGAGCTGTGATAGCTGGTGTCTCTTGAGCACCGACTGTACACCAGGAACGGGGCTGACCTCTTCCCGCATCATCTCACGTAATCCCCCATAATTCCTCTGTAAGAGAGGAATTATGGCCGTCTTCGTTTTAGAGCTAAAGAACGAGGCCCAGAGAGGGTTTAAGGGATTTGCTCGGTGTCACTCGATGATGAGATAGATGATGAAATCTGACTCAGTCTCCGTGTCTGGAGCCAAAGTCTGTGTAACAAATGGGAGCGGGGGTGGCAGGATGGAGCCCCCTCTCCATCACTCTTCCCGCGGCCCCAGATCGCCTCTCCTGTTGGAGTTGCTGTTCCTAATTCCTTCCACCTGGATCTCTCTTTATTCAGATGGTTTGATTTGATTTGGTTTCCATGGAATCTGTGTTTGTGTGCTCACCAGGGCTCTGCTGGCAGGGAGCTGATGTTCCCACAGGCCCGGGGCGGAGGGAGGGGCGTGGTGGGGGGCGCTAGGGCCAGAGGGTGGTGGGAGGGTCTCCTGGAGTCTGGCTCCAGCCCTGGAGGTCCAGGTCTGGTGGAACTGGGCCCAGGGACATCTGATCCTTGTTGGGGGCGGCGGGTGGCGCCGGTTTCTTTTCCCTTCTCTTGGAAGCAGATCGGCTCCCAGGGAAAATGGAAATGGTGACCTTTTCCTAATTTCTTCCTTTCCACACAGTTGCTTCTTGGTTTTGTGCCCCCTGACTGACGGTGGGCGGAACTCAGAAGTTTGGAAACCTTCCACCCACCCTTTCCCATCCCCGCCGCCCATCCCCAGCCCCGCTTCCTGGGGAAATCAGTGGGACTGAGAGCAGACCCCGTGACAGATGGTGGTGGCGCTCATCTGGGTCAGTGCAAGATGAGGCTTGGCCTCTTCCGTCCTCCTGGGGGAACGGGGGAGGGGCACCCCCCCACCCAGCACCCTGTGGTGGGCATCCTCCCCGGCTCTGTCCCGTCCAGGCCACCAGGCTGACCTGGTGCGGACACGCTTCTCCTGAACAGGTGCAGGGGACAGAAGCGGGTTCAGGTCATCTCTGTGGTTGCCAGCCACGAGCCTTTGGCCAGGGGCCCAGCCAGTCGCCCGACTTCCCAGGGACTTAGTTTTCTAACCTGGAAAACTGGGGGAGCGTCACTGTGCTCCAAGTGTCGCAAATGTGAAATAAACAGCCTCAGACTTGGCCCATGGGCCTCCTCTTGCCCCCGCCCTCTGCTCTGCGAATGCCCATGTCCATCCCTCCACTTGTTCTTCCCTTAATCCAACAAAGACTTTGCTTCTAGCTCTTTCTTCCTTGGAGAATTGCGCTCGTCAGCGTGGGTCCAGCTTCACGCCATCTTCCCAGGTGGACGCCTGTCTGTCTGCAGCAACTCACTTCGCGACTTGAGCTTCTTTTCTTTTTCTTGACGTGATGTCACAACAGAGAAACTCAGAGAGGGAGGGAGTAGTCGCGGGTCCCACCTCCTGTCTTCTGGTGCCTAGGGGCCGGCTGCAGCCCTGGGGCTCAGGGCTTGGAGGCCTGAGGACCTGGCTGGACCCTTAATTCTACCTGCAGGTGTGTGCCCTTGTCCGCTAGGCTCCCGCCCTCTGGGCTGGCTTTTCTTTCCTCTGAAATGGCTATCCTAGCTTTAGAGTCTTTGCTCAGTGAGGGGTTGGCTGTCCTTATGCAAACATTACTGTGTTCCTGCCACACGCATACCCCTCCTGGTCACCCTTCATTCTTTATGTGCTCCTTACCCAATGGAAAGGGTAAGATCAATGGCACCAGCACCAGGCCTTCCTCTCCCCCACTGTGGGCACAGAAGAGGAACCAGGAAGATGGGACAGGGGTGTATTGATTCACAAAAACATGATGGTCTTGAGTCTCTGTTCTCATGGTTTGCCTCTCTTTCCTCAATAAGCCTTGACTTAATTAATGCTGTGTCTGATTAGCCAAAATCAGCTTTCTTTGCCTTGTCCCATTGGGCGCCCTCTGCCCTCGGGCCATGCCTTGACCTGGGCTGGCTACGCTGTGGGGCGGGGCAGCCCCGCACACCAGCGGACTTGGGGCCTGTGTAAGTATGTCATCCTCTTAGAGTCAAAAGCCTTTGGTGTCTCCCTGGGGCCTGCCGAGCAACGGATTATGGAGGGAGGCGAGGGCCGTGGGCTTCAGAGCTCCCCTGGGTCATTCAACCAGTTGACTAAAGCCGTTGGGGCTGGCCCTGTGGCTTCAGACTAACCATCTCTGTGACAGTCGTCCGTAACAATGGACATGTAGGGAAATCTACAATTTGCAAAACATCTCCCCGCCTCTGCCATGGTTTTGGTCTTGGGAGCATCTCCCTGACCAGAGGGGCTTGTTATTGACCTCATTTTACAGCTGATAAAAGGAATCTGAGAGGAAAGCCTGGTAACTTGGCCAGGGGCACATGGTGGATGTGTCATTGTCTGCCGTGGTTCATAAAGCCCCCAAGCCAGGACCGGCAGGCCCAAGAGGTGGTGGCTGCTGTTTTCACCTCCAGGCAGGTGGCCAGTGGTGTAGACAGTGGGGACGGATGCCACTCCACCACTTCCCAGCTTACAGGTGGCAAGTCTATGGTGCCTCTTCTGGGCCAGAAACTGACAGCGGCAGAGCCGGCCTGTCCCTCTGGGAACCGGCGGTTGGTTTGGGGAGGCAGCTATGAAACAGGTATTTGTTCTTGTGAAGATGCTACAGGTAGAAAACAAGGGCCCACATGTCATGGGTTGGACACACCTGTGGCACATGTCTGCCGTGTGGGCCGGATACACGTCAGGGGAGGAGCAGCTGTTCTCCATTCTGTGCGCTGGTTCATGGAGATGCCAGCAGATAAAAAGCCACCTACAGTCACATCGATGGGGGACCTGGCCACTGCATCCCCTTTAGAGAGTCACAGGGCACGTCATTTATTAAATGTTTCCTTTCTTCATGTGACTCTTGGCAGAGTGTAAAGCAGACGTCAGAGGTCATAGGCCTGGGACTTGGATGGTCTCGGGTTCAGATCCCGCGCCATTCCAGCTGTGTGACCTGGGGAGAGTTACTTCCCCTCTCTTGACCTCGGTCTCCTGTGGCCGGTTATTACCCAACAGGTCCTGAGCACCTACTGTGAGTGGGCGGCTAGCCAGGGCCTAAGGGTGTAGCAGTAAACAGAGAGGCAGCTCCTGCCTTCTTGGACAGACTCTGTTCTGGTTCCACAGCTGTATCGTTTTAAGGCCTCCAGAGCGATGAGTCAACATCTGTTACTCATCCCTACCCCTGAGGGGCTGCGAAGGACACCCTTGATGCCAGTCGGAGCTGGGTGTCCCATACCTGCCACCAAGGTGGTACCCTGGCCACCGTGTACTGAGAATCCCCTTTCCACCAGACCCCAAGTTTACCTCCTCTGCTTACCTGGGCTGAGGTGGCTCACTCTTCTTCTTACAGGTGCAGACCTGGGGGCTCGGAGGGGTTGGGGGAGGGTGGAGCTTGGATTTGAACTCTGATGTCCCAGGCTGGTAGGGACACTGCCTGGCCTGGCCTATTTTTAGAGGGCGCCATGTGGGTCAGCTGGGGAGACAATAGAGAATGTGGCCCCCACAATGGACCATTATCCCTGCAGCAGCTTCAGAGCCAGGCTGGGCCCAGCAGATGATCCCCCGCTGGGGGCTGGGCCGTTGCTCCAAGGTCTGGATTTCTCCAGTGCTTTTCTCAGGGCAGGAGGGAGGGCGTCAGGGAGATGAGTGGGCTCCATGCGCAGGGCATTCATTCTGTCATTCTATCGGGGTGAAAAGGCAGGTGGCCTGGGAGGACCCCTGTGCTGGGGGTGGGCCTAGGCACTACCAGGGAGCTGGGGTTTTGCTACAGTGTGCTACACTGTGCACGCAGGAAGTGTGCATCCCTGGTAAAGCAATGCACGCTTCCTGGGAGCTTGCGTTTTGTCCCACTTCGCAAAGACACAGTGGTAGCCCGTGAGATGTGCCTCGTGGCTGCCGACTTCAGACTTGCTTGCTTTGGGGGTCTTCAGAGTGAGGGCCAGAAAGCCCCTGCGTCATCCTGCCTGGGGCATGGAAGGGAGCTGGTTCTTGTTAAAAACAGAGATGCCACCCTTTTCTGGTCTGGAAGTGGAGCCTGAGAGTTGGGGGTCCTATCCCCTCCCTCCCTCCCTCTGTCCCTTCTTTCTTTCTGAGACCTGTCCCTCAGACTGACGACCATGGAATTCAAAGGCTGGGGAGCCTGCTTGGCCTGACCCTATAGCCCCTCGTGGTTAAATCTCTCTCCGTCGGCTTCTGCTGCCCCTGCCCGGCCTGACTGCTAGACAGGGTTCTCCGGGCGGAGGTTTGCAGCCCCAAGCCCAGTGCGCTCCTGAGCAAACGAGACGGTACCCCGAGCTTTCTCAGCACACAGCTCGAAGCACCCTGGTGTCTGCGGTCAGTATGTAAGCCACGCCGCTGCTGCACGTCCCACATGACAGGCCCCTCTCTCTGCTGTCTTCCCTCAGGAGCAGGACATCGAGACTTTGCACGGCTCCATTCACGTCACCCTGTGCGGGACCCCCAAGGGGAGCCGGCCCGTCATCCTCACATACCATGACATCGGCATGAACCGTAAGTTCCAAGGACCCGTGGTTTTCTAGGGAGCCTGTTCCCGCCGAGGGCGGCTGGAGAGGACAGCTAGGGAGGGCTGGTGGCAGGGAGTCCAGCTGCTTCTCTCTTGTGGGGACTTTCTGGGGCTGCTCTGGGAAGAACTCTTGCCACATGTTAGAAGAGTCTAGAATGCACTGCAGGGGGGCACAGAGTTGTCTGTGTGCCTGGAGCTGCTGGGAACTTAGGGAGCTCCCACCGTCTGTCTGCGTGACAATGACTTCTTTTAATTAACAAATACAATGGTTTTCAGTGTTTTCAGAGTTGTGCAACCATCACCGCAATCAACTTTAGCACATTACTACTCTGAAAAAAAATCCTCCTTTCTATCATCCCCACTTCCTGTACCTCCCAGTCCCTGGCAACCACGAGTCTACTTTCCATCTCTAAGGATCTGCCTGTCCTGGACGTTGTATAGAAATGGGATCACACAGTAGGTCATCTCTTGTGACTGGCTTCTTCCACCGTGTTTTCAATTTTCATCCACACCATAGCATCTGTCAGTCCTTCCTTCCCTTTTGCCGAATGACCTTCCACTGTATGGATATACCGCATTTTCTTGGCCTGCTCGTTAACTGATGGACAGTTGGGTTGCTTCCCCTTCTTGGCTCCTCTGAGTGCTGCTGCTCCGAAAGCCGAGACTGTGAATTCTTAAGATTACCAGAAAGTGTTACCATCTGTGCGCTCCCCATTTTTCACAGATGGGAATGGAATGAGAACTACTTCATGTTAAAATTACGCCAAAGTGAGTCTTTCCGTAATGATTCGGAGGCACTCCGAGGCCTTCTTGGTCCAGTAGTCTCTGTAAACCGGAGCGTGGCCGGCTTCGTTTTTGATTGGCAGACTGCCCGATTTACGTCCGTGTTCCTACAGTTTATGAACCCCCTTGAGGCCGGAGAGGACGTCAGTCACTACAAACCATTCCTTTTATTCGCTCTCCCCTCTCTTTTTATCCCACTTCTTCCCCGGTGCTTCTGCCTGTGTGCATGACCTATCAGGTGCCCCGCTGGTACTTGGACAGCCATCACCTTATTTCACTGGACCCCGATGAGGAAGTGGAATCGTGTGTGGCGGCGATGCCAACTGCCCTAACAAAAGACGCAGCACCTCCGTGGCTTCACGCAATGTGTGTTATTTCTCACTCATTTAACAAGCCAGTGGGCATTCTGTGTGGCACCTTCTGCGTGATGATTCAGGGCCCCAGGCTCCTTCCAGCTGTGACTCTGCCATGCCCTGGAACCTCAGAGGCTTCTGCTGCCTCCTCCGCAGCTGGCAGGTAGATGACGGAAGAGAGAGAAACCTAGAGGATTGAGTAGTGGGTATTATGAGGAAGAGACACAAGTCACATGCTATTGGCCCTAACCTGATCACATGACTGCCTCTAATTATAAGGTAGGCTGGGAAATGTAGTCCAGCTGTGTGCCCAGGCAGGAATGAGAAATGGTTTGGTAGCCAGCTGGCTTTGCTTTGGGCTGTCAACAATTAGGAGACTCATCCACAGCCCCATAACAAGTGGGAGGTCCGTGCTTTGTCTCCTGTGCTGCTCTGTGTTTGAAAATCTCCTGTGCCCTGGCCAGTGTCCCCGATGTGAGGGTTTAGGAGGCCCAGGGAGAGAGTGGCAGTGGATAAGCCCCCCTGGAAGTTTAAGACCATTCACCAGCTGGTTCATTAGGGTTTATGGACTGTTTCCACCTCCACACGCGCTCTTTTCCCGTCACTTAACTCTTGCCTTTTATCGCCAGAGGAAAATGGGACAGGGAACAACAGACAGGCATTCTTTCTAATGAGTCCGTTTCCTTCTGCTGAACGGGAGTGAAACAAAATGAATGCAACATTGCATGAAGCCAGCTAGTTCATTCCGTCCTTACTTCTTCCTCTCCTCTCTCCCTTGCCCGATCTCCAGACAAAACCTGCTACAATCCCCTTTTCAACTCTGAGGACATGCAGGAAATCACCCAGCACTTTGCCGTCTGCCACGTGGACGCCCCTGGCCAGCAGGATGGTGCTGCCTCCTTCCCTCTGGGGTGAGAGGGGGAGCCTCGTGCCCCAGGAGGGGGGTGGGGAAGCCTTGCAGGGTGGAAGCAGGGGATGTGGGGAGGCCTGGCTTTTAATTTTTTATTGTGGTAAAATATACTCTTCCGTGTAGCCAAGTCTCTGATCGAACCCCTCGGCCTCAGGGATATTTATAATCTTTATATGGAGGGAGAGCATAACAACCTCAATGAGTTGTCGCAAGGATTAAAGGAGTTTACAATGCTCATTAAAGGCTTGGGGTGGGACCTGGAGCCCAGGAAGCAATCGGTAAAGGGCTGTATTACCAAGAGAAAGGCAGAGGATTAGGGATGGAGACATCCTTGCTAAAACAGAGCAGGCTGGGTATACCCTGATGGGTACTCGCAGTGAGGGCTGCAGGGGCGTGTTGTGGGGGGTCTGGGCGCATGGGGCAGCCCCTCCTCTTCAAGCCCGTTCCCGTGGGCATGGTTCATGTGCACTGGGGTCCCAGCCCTCACTAACTCCTCTGTGTGGCTTTTCCCAAGGTACATGTACCCCTCCATGGATCAGCTGGCTGAGATGCTACCGGGAGTCCTTCACCAGTTTGGGTAAGAGTGAGGGGCCCACTCCCCCACCAGCCCGCAGGGTGGGGTGGCTTCTAGCTTCTGCCTTCCCTTTGGCCTTGATTGGACCTGACTGCTGACGTTTAGGTTGGCGTTTGGAGCTCAGGGAAGAAATGCGCTTGGCCCGCTTGTACTCACTGTTTCCACATTCTCTTTACTCCGGGCTGCTTTTGCCAAGTTGGGCTTTTCTCCTCCAGTGATGGCATCACCTAATGACAGCCCCCCACCCCCACCCCCAGCCCCATCCTTCCCTGCCTTCTCTTCTTTCATTGCTTTGTCTTTCCGATGGAATGTTCCAGACTAGGATGGCCTGAGGCCTCAGCGCCTCTCTGTCCAGGCCCTTCTTCCTCCAAGACTCATTTTCTTCTTATTTGAGCCATTTGTGTGAGGATGACACCTTAGACTTCTTGCCCAGTTTATTTTCATGCCAAGTTTGAGAATCCAAAACAAAGCTCTGGAGCGGGAAGGGGCAGTAAGGGGCCTTCCCATAAATGTCAGACGGTCTCTGAGCACCCGGGTTCAGTCAGAGGAGAAGTCGAGAAAAGGGACGCGTCCCTCCAAGCTCACGGCCTTCTGTTCATCCATCAAGCGGGAGGCGTGCCAGGTCACGAGGACACAGGCCGGCAGCGTGTCCCCGCCCTGTCTTGCCTGCTAGCCATCCCCAGTGATGACTGGGACAGACACTGGGGCAGACAGGGTTCCCTGGGGACGAGGAGTGGGGGAGGCTGCGGGAGTGGCTGGGGCTCGTGGTGCCCACTTCTTCTGGGATGTGAGTGTTTATTTCTGCTTTCAGGCTGAAAAGCGTCATCGGCATGGGGACTGGGGCCGGCGCCTACATCCTCACTCGATTTGCTGTGAGTTCTGGGGCATTTTTGAAAATGATGTTTTAAATAAAATTAATTCAAGATGAAGGGAGAAAATGGGGGAAGCATCAAAAATCCCAGAAGGAAAAAGGAAATGACCCATCATTCCATTTCCCAAGGGAGAACCACAGCTCACCTTGTGGTGTGCGGTCCAGAGCGGGGGTGGGGGGTGTGTGTTTGTGTGCCTTACACACACCAAGAGCTTTTCTTTTCCCCTCACTGAAGCATCCTACTAGACACACTCTGTGTCATCAGCTTGGCCCACTTAGCAGCCGACTGTGGGCAGGTCCTCCTGCCACTGAGTGTTCTACTGTGACCCTGCTCTGTGACAGCTTTTGTAGTCAGGGGACTCTTGGATCCTGGCTAATTCTAAACCAGAATCAGAGCTATCTGTGTTAACATGATAGTTGTCACTTATGTTACTGTGGGCCCAAGTCAGGGCTACTAGGTCCGTTGTTCCTTCCGAATAATTGTTTAAAGATGTAACGGTGTTCAGTTTATTCACCTATATGTGTCTGACAGCCAGTCATGTGCTGGGCTTTGCTAGAGGTTAGAATTGCTGACATAAATACAAAGTGGTCTGACTATCTAGGTCTAAACTGTATCATACACACACACACACACACACACACGATGCATATATTTTTCTAGAAGTAATAGAATTCTTATTGATTGCCCAAGAGCACTACTGTGCCTGTGTGACAATGAGGTCGGTGGTATGATAAACCCATTTCACAGCTAGGACAGTTGAGGGGCACCAAGGTGACAGGACTTGTCCAAGGCAGCTCTGCCAGGCACGTGGGCATCTGCGCCTCACACGGCTTCTTCCTCCCACTCCCTCAGGGACCCAGCCCAATGGTCCCTGAACTGAGACCTCAGTTTTGTGCGGGGTGGGGGCTGAGGACTCCCGAGGGCACCGGCCTGCTCTGGTGGCCTGCGTGAGCCCTTTTCTGGCCTTTTTTCCCCACCTTTGGTTTGACTTCTAAAGTTCACAGTGTCTCAGGTTGCCGGCGTGCGCCCCTCACCTCGTGTCTTGAATTGCAGCTGAACAACCCCGAGATGGTGGAGGGCTTGGTCCTCATCAACGTGAACCCTTGTGCAGAAGGCTGGATGGACTGGGCGGCCTCCAAGGTGAGTCTGGGGGCCTGGGCCAGCGGGGCCCCGAAATGCAGGGGTGCCTTCACCTCTGCCCGGAGAAGCAGTGGAACCAAGAGACCCCTCCTAGTCACACCTTTTCACCAGCCCCAACTCCCCGCCCTCAGCCCAGAAAGCAGGTTTCCCCTGCTTTGCTTAGAATAGTAAGCATGGCCGCCGATCGCTGCCGTTCGGATAGCCAGAGGACGGCGCTCTGTCAGCAGGCGGATCAGGGTCCCCGAGCCAGCTTCGACAAGCATCGTCTGGGCAGAAGTGTTCACCGGGGACAGAACATCTGCTGGGCTTTTCTCAGGATGCTGAGCATAAAAAGATGAACAAGACAAATGCCGCTAATCCCAAGAGCCCACATATCATTAATGGAAAGGAAATAAGCGTTTGGTACTGGCTCTATGCTGCTTTGTTTTACAACACCAGTCATTAGCTAGCACGTATCGAGTAGTTCCCAGTTGCTGTTTGTCCTCTCCCTGGCTGTGTGTGCATAACCTTTTTCAATGCTCGCGGGGGCCTCCAGGTGGAGAGGCTGTCATGCCGTGTCCAGCGGGGGAGACCGAGGCCCTCGCAGGTTAAGGAAGCTGCCCAGGGAAGGCAGAGAGAGAGGTGGGGCCGAACAGCAAGGCCTGGGACCCGTGGCCCTCGGCCTCCCCTCTGTGCCGTGCTTGGTGGCCCTCCTGTTGCACGTGACGAAGGCCGACCCCAACCCAAGCACCGGAGGGCTGGGCATAGAAGGGGCAGGACGTGTCTCTTCCTGGAACACGGGACCCACAGTGTCTCCAGAAGCTGTAGTCTAGGTGGTGGTCTAGGGATCCTTGTTTATTAAACGATGGTTGTTTTTTCCATAAAAGCCCCAGTATTTGCCAGAGAGATGGGGAAACCATTCCAATGGAAACAGGACAGAGCCTTTCAAGCTGGGGTGACCCTGGGGTGTATTTTTGCCAAGGTTAGGGCGGTGGCAGTCGGAACAGAAGGATTGGAGGGGTCATGCCCCCTCCCCACCCCCGTCCTGGCCAGCCAGTCTGATATTGCATTTCTTGGAACATTCTGCCAGAAGGCGGGAGCCCTTCCCTCCGGCCTGCGTGACATTCGGGAGCGGAACACACTCCCTGTTTTTTATTTTATTTTCCAGCAAAGGAAGTGACATTCCAGGCAGCCAGTTTGGCTCCTCGATAGCTGTTCTGAGCCAGACGTGGAGCGCAGGGGACATTAACCATTGGCTGACATGCAGCCTCAGGGGTGATGCGGGGCTTTAATATCTGCACCATATCCTTCCTTTTTGGCCCCTGCCCTGGAGAAAGAAGACCCCCATCAAGGGTCTCCTGTGTCTTAGACACCAGGGTCAGAGCCTGTGGCATGTGCAGTTGCTCCCATACTCCTCATCGTGACCTGTGACTTGGAAGTCCCTGGCATCCCCAGCTACAGATGAGCAGTCCGAGGCCCAGAGGCTTTGCAGCCTTCCCTGGTCACACAGCTGGGGACCCCCCGCCCCCCAGTCCCTGCCTGACACTGAAGGTGGTCAGCACACATTAATGGAGCTCCTCCTGTGTGCCTAGCATTTATGGAGCTTCAGCTGTGTGCCGAGCATTTATGAAGCCCCTACTGTGTGCCTAGCATTTATGAAGCACCTGCTGCATGCCTGGCATTTATGGAGCTCCTGCTGTGTGCCTCGCATTTATGGAACTTCTGCTATGTACCTAGTATTCATGGAGCTCTTGCTTTGTATCTAACACTTATGGAGCTCCTGCAGGATAGTTAGCCTAGTATTGTTAGAGAGAGGTAAGAAGGAGAAAATCATTTGTTTCTTTAGCAAGTTCAGTATATTCAGAGAGAGGAAAGTGGCTTGAGGAGACAATCAAGAGGATTGCACAGGGAGAACAGATCCTGAGGATTATCAGGAGCATGTGTTTAGGGGAAATGGATGGAGTCCTTGTTGCTGACGACTTGGTGCGCAGTGGAGCAGGGAAGACTAGGAGCAAGTTGGGTCTGTTCAGCACATGTGTGTGCAGCTTCTGCGCCCACAGCTCTGAGAAGAAGCAATAGATGGAGACCCAGACCCTGCCTAACAGAGTCTCAAGTCCAGTAGGTAACCAGGGACAGGTACTGAGTTCCCACCAATGGGGCGTCCTCAGGCCCGAGTGCTGGGAACCCCGAGGGCGAGGGGGTCGGCGGGGCTCATCCCGCTACTGCAAACAAACGCCCCCTTCCTAATCCCACCTGTTCCCATCCTCCCCAGATCTCCGGATGGACCCAGGCCCTTCCAGACATGGTGGTATCCCACCTCTTCGGGAAGGTGAGTAGTGCAGCCTGGCATTTGGTCGTTCAACCCGGGCAATTGTGTGCTGCCTGGCACATAGGGCACAGAGACCGACAGGACATGGCGCTGATGCCACCAAATAATATGCCCTTATTCATAGTCTCCAAGTCACTTGTTCTCTCTGTTTTTAACATGTCTTTTTTTAAACAAATGGATTAAAGTATAATAAATGGCACATAGGGAAAGTGTAAAACCTGGCAAATTGTGACGGGGTCTGAAGTGCCCCGGGGTTGCCCGGTGCGAGGGGACTCGCTCCATTTCCTCGGGGGGGCCGGCTCACCGCTGCCTGCTCCCGAGCTGGCAGGGGTGACCATGTCAGGTGTGGCTGCGTGACACTCCAGGGAGGCAGAGGCTCTGCTGTGGGGCAGGGGAAGCGTGGCCCCCGCGTTTGGTCGTGGGGTTAGGTTTCTATGGCCACAGTGACAAAGGACCACACACCAGATGCCGGAAGACCGCAGAAGTTAACCCTCTCACGGTTCCGCAGGCCGGAACTTGAACCCGAGAGCTGGCCAGGCCCCAGTCCCTGCAGAGGCTCCTGGCTTCTCCCAGCACCCAGATGCTTCACCGTTCCTGGGCTGAGGCCACGACTCCGGTCCCCGCCCCCGTCTTTGCGTGGTCTCCCCTCTGTCGGCTTCGAATCTCCTGCCTTTTTCTAAGGACGCTTGTCATTGGATTTAGGGCCCCCCGGGGGTAATCCAGGCTGATATCATCTCAGGGTCCTTAACTTAGTTACATCCACAAAGACCTTTTTCCCCAGTAAGTTAAAATTCACAGGGTCCAGGGATTTGATGAGGACACATCTTGGGGGCCACCGATCAGTCCTCTGCAGCACCCTTTCCCCCTTGCGTCTGTTTCGCGGGCTGCTACACATTCTCCGCCCTGAGCGCGCCATCTGCACTGGTAGCAACGGGGAAAATCAGAGCCAGCGCCTGGATTTCCTCGCAGGAGGGCTGCCACGCGCAGGGCGAGGGGCTGGCCTGACTGCACCCTCAGTGGCTTGGGGTGTCTGGGTGCCCCCATGTTTCTGCAGTTATGATTTGATCTGAAACCCCAGCACAGCCCGACAGACTATACTCTCCTGACTTTCCTTCGAACAGCCACTTGGCCTCTTTGCCGCCTCAGTGCTGTCTTGACGACAGCTCAGGCTTGGCATCAGCCCTCTTGCGTCCTCCCACTCGGGCCCTGGTCGCTGCTGATCCCTTCGGGCCGTTTGGTGAGGCCTACAGCACCTGCCATTGTGCCTATGAGAGAGCCAGCTCCTAATGCGTTTGTCCAAGATCACATGTAGGAAGGAACCGGGGAGAGGAGAGGCTGAGGTCGGCTTCTGCGGGGAGTGAGATTGTCCTTTCTGGCAGCTTCCTGTGGCCTGAGCTGGTTTTTTGCAACCATGAGAACCTTCCTCTCCCCATTACAGTCCATGTGCTAATAGTCGCATGGATTGTTACAATTTACAAACGGCTTTCTAAAGCGCATAGCCTCTGTTAAATCCCACAGCCTGATGCAGTGGGTAATATTAACACGCACGCACGCACACCCCTGGCCTTTTTCTGAGGGCACTGAGGCTCAGAGAGGTTAAGGCGCTTTCCCAGGAAAGGTGCAGTGATGGAGTGGTGAGGAAGGGACTTCCTTCTGCCCTCAAGGTTCTTTTGGCTGATCAAATAATTGAGCTTCATACCAAATTTAACTACATACATAGGTATAGGAATCCCGTGGACAGGAGAGAGTCAGAGACAGAACTGAGGTACATTTAACATTCTGAGCTCAGGGTGAGGGGATGCATCTCGGGGCTCATGGCGTCACTGCAGGGGGGCCACATGTCCAGTAATTAGTAGTTTGCCCTACCATACAGGTGGATAAAAAGTCCTCTCTGGCGATCAAAGTCTTATTTTGGACCAGGCTCTTGATTTCAGTCTATTAGATAGTGAAGCCAAGGGGGTGGGGAGCTGAAGTTCCTTTCGGTCACCTTTAGCGCAAAGTAGCTCACGTCCCACTGAGGCTTACCTTGGGGTGGCTTGTTCTGAACCCCTACAGAGTCGGGCTCCAGAGCTGGGACAACTGAGTTCAAGTCCAAACTCCAAGTCCGAGCCCAGAAGGGTGTGCTTTGCCTAAGTCTGTGTCCCTTTATGCTACCAGCTGAGAGTCACCCACCAGCCTGCCCCTCAGTGTGGCTTCCCAAAAGCTTTCTCAGGCTCCATAGTGGTCTTGTGGCTCAGGCATCTTCACTTTGTACCTGAGTAATGTGGGGAACGGAGAGGGTCGTGACCGGCCCAGGACCACACAGTCAAGGATGGACATTTTTCCCTCTTTAAATGTAGGAGGAAATGCAGAATAACGTGGAGGTGGTCCACACCTACCGCCAGCACATCATGAATGACATGAACCCCGGCAACCTGCACCTGTTCATCAACGCCTACAACAGGTATCGGGAGCCACACGGCCACGGCACAGCCCTTTATATCAGGCTCCCTTCGCAGGCCTGGGTTGGGGGTGAGGCTGAGGGGGATGGTAATACTCGTGGAGGAAGCAGCCCCCGAATGTGAGCAAATGGATGGTTAGGGCCAGACGTGTGTGGGACTCAGGCACGCGCTCAGAGCGTTGGGGGTACCTGTGCCCATGGTGACCATGGGAAAGGGCAAGTGCGAGGAGACCTGAGAGAAAGAAGCAAAGTGCTGGGGCGGGAAGAATCCAGGGAGGCTGCTGGGAGGTGGCCGGGTCATTCCCAGGACAGGGAACACCTGCACATAGCCTTTGGCAAGGGTACAACCCTCTTATCCATAACTGGGTGCCTGTCTGGAGCTCATCTCGGGGAGGGGGCAGCTCAGGGCCACTGGTACCAGGCAGAAGTTCTGGCATCTCCAGGGAGATTCCACTCGGCCTGCCGAGCCAGCTCTGCCCTGCGCCCGCAGAGCTCATGGGCTCTGTCTGTCCATCCGCTCACGTTAACAGCGTGATTCCTGACGTGCGTTAGAGTCCGGAAGGAAGTTCAGCGTCCGTTTCTTCTCACCATCCTGCCCGGCGCTCAGCGCGGGAGGGAGTGGTGCTATATCCCTGGCGCATAACTAAGATGCGGGGACTGAGCGGTTCATTATTCGGCAAATGCTTTCTGAGAACCGCAGCCGCTCAGGCTGTCGGCTGGACCATGGGCACACGGAGGGGACTGTGGAGAGCCCAGGGCTTGGAGTTGGGGTGGGAGTGAGGCTCAGACTAAGGGTGGAAGCGGAGACTAATTGGGGGCTAGCCATAGGTCAGGTGGGGGCTCCGGGGAGGCAGGGACCCTCTGTGGAGAAGGGCATGGTTTATGCTCTTATTTAAAAAAATGTTGGGAACCATGAGTTGGGCTCCATGGGAAAAGTCCTGAAACCACTCTTGTGGACCCCGCGGGGCTGTGGTGTCCGAAAGCCACGTGACCTCACACGGGCTGCCATGTGAGTGGTTTGCCAATGGCAGGACCGCCTGGGCTTGGCTCAGTGGAAGGGCGGGTGGAATTAACGGTGATTTTGTCTTCCGCAGCCGGCGGGACCTGGAGATTGAGCGACCCATGCCGGGAGTGCCCACGGTCACCCTGCAGTGAGTTGCTCTTTTCCCCCTCACTGTCTAGTTAGCTCTGCTCCCAGTTCCTGGTGGGGCCTGCTTTTCGAGTTTGGCAGGACATCGTGACCCGTGCGAACTGAATGCACCCTATCCAGGGACTGGCGCGACCCAGCCTCCCTCGTCTTCGCCCTGTGCAGATGCTCAGTTCCCAGGGTGGCCCCGAGACCCGGCTTGGAGCCTTGAGTCTCAGAGCAGTTCTGACCACACTTTCGACGGCATTTATTGAGCACCTGCTTTGCATTGAATACTGTGTTAGCTTTGCCTCACAGAGCCTGGGGGTGACTTAGGCACAGGATGTCCCTTCTCCCCACCCAAAATGCCCTATTAAATTAGCAGGAAAAGGCAGGTTTGGAAACAAGCAACTCTATTCCCCCAGCAGCCACTGCGTCATTTTATAGTTCTTTGAGTGAACCATAGTATTGGGGACCTCACCTGGGCACAGGCCATTCCCCGTGTCAGCCATGTCCTTTTTGTCTCTGCTCTAGACTGCTGACAAAGTCCTACTCATCCTTCCTTCGGGGAAGATGTTTAAAATAACATCGGGGCATAGACGTACTCTGGTGAAATTCGTACTAAAGTGTAACTGACTTGCCTCCCTATTTTATTCTAAGAACAGAGCAGGGGATGGAGGGAGGATGAAGGAAGATGAGCAAAGAGTCCTGGGAAAACCAAAACAATTATTTTAGAACCTTGGCAGGCCTGGGAGTGTGAGGATCTTTAAGTAAACCCTGCGTTAATTCCTCCTTTTCTCCCTGCCCCCAGGTGTCCTGCGCTGCTGGTGGTTGGGGACAGTTCTCCTGCTGTGGATGCTGTGGTATGTAGAAATCAGCCCCGGGCCTTTGTGCTTAATTCAGCTGTCCAGATCTGACTGGCTTTGTATGAAGTCTCCCTGCCCACCCCCTTCCTCTCCTCAGCCCTCATCAGGGCAGGTGACGTCTTCGAAATGCCATATTGGCCTTTGGGCAGAGCTCCCAGCCACCAGCCTCTTTCCTGGTGACTGTCAGCCCTGGTTGCTTGGCAGTGAGCCTTCTGTCTCCTCTCCCAGACCCCCTCACCTGCCCATCTGCCTCCCATTGGCTTGTTTCTACAAGCATGTTTTCCACTTGGCTTCCTGGCCAAGAGACGCCCCTCCCATTCGGGAGACCTGGTTGGTGCCTGATCGTCTGACAGGACAAGGGGCACCTGGAGTGCTGGGCTTAAGCAAGGCTTTCTGGCTCCTTTCACCCCTTAACTCCCACCCGTGAGCTTGCGGAGACACAGCAAGGACTCTACCTTTCCGACATCCCCCTCGCTGGGGACGTGGCAGACGTAGGCGCTGTGAAGCAGCGCCCTGCAGCGATGGCACGCCGTGTGCGCTGGGCTGCAGAGCAGGATCCGCAGTCATTCTTTTCATAAAGACCCAGGTGTCTCCATGAATCCCGAGTCTGCCATCAGCTAACCCACTGCACGTAATCATAGGATGCGTCAATAGAGATACATTGCTCACATTAAGGGAGGTGATGGTTCTCCTGTAGGCACTGTGCACTTCACGGGTTACAAGCTGGTAGTCTTCCCAATTCTGGATGTACTTTTAAGGGGCTTATTGACATGGAAGAGAGAAACCAGCTGGGTGGAGGGGATCTCATCGGAAGAACAGTGGTTGGGACTGGGGGTGTCAAACTTATATATAGCTCATTGGTCTCAATGGGCTAACAAGGGCCCTCACTTAGGAAGAGCTCTAGAGCACCTTCTACATTTTAGAAAGTCATAGTAACAACCCCTTATAATATATGAACCTCATTTTATCGATGAGGAAACCGAGGCTCAGAGAAGTTAAGGGACTTGCCCAAGGTCACACAGCTAGTAATGGGGGGGCGGTGCTGGGATGGAAAGCCACACCTGTTTAACCTTAAAGCCCACACTCTTCCTTCTATGCCGGGGGAAACACTGGGGCCTCTAGGGAGGGGGAGAGGTTATGGCTTTGGCTCCAGGTAGAAAATGAACAAATGTCTCCCCCTTCCCTTGTCCAGGTGGAGTGCAACTCGAAATTGGACCCGACGAAGACCACTCTCCTCAAGGTACAGGGAAAATGACAGGAGTTTGCACTTGTTCTTAGAAACTCAGATGTTTTCTGCAAAAATTGAGTTGTACCTGATTGAGGCAAAGCTGGTGGTCAGAAAGGATAGAAATAATTATTTAACATCCCTGTTCGCAAACACCTATGGGGGGCTGGCTGGTAAGATGAGAGGATCCCTCTGTGGGACCGCAGGGGCCTAGGGCTCCCGCGCGTCACCCCTGGGACCTGGCCTTGAGCCTGGGCCGTGGGGCAGCCCGGCGCCAGCCACTCTCACTGGCTGTTTCCGTCCGTTTCCCCCAAAGGCATCCCTGCGCTCCTGAGCCAGGGCCCATTCAGCCCCGCTCCGGGGTCAGTGCTCACACGAGCCTGGAGTGGCTTTAACAAGCGCCGATGGCTTTAGGTGTGGTGATTTAGTGGCAGCGTGGGGAGCGAGCTCACTGACCGAGGGTGGCCCGTTAGGGGCCCCAGGAGGCCCGAGGTCTTGCGTCCTGCAGCTTCCTTCTGCGGACATCCGGGAAGGGAATGCGTACTCGGAGCTGTGCACGGTTCCCCCAGCTCTCTCTGGCCCAGTTTCTGCCCCTCACACAGGACAGTCTACCTTCCAGGGTTCTTGGAGGACAGAGTAAAATTATAGACAGGGCCTGGCTGTGCCCTGTGCGTCAGAAGCTACAAGTCACAGTGCCCAGGAAGGCACACAGTTCAGTGCCGAGACGGACAGGAATACAAGCAGCCGGCTAGTGGGGCTGGGCGTTTCCCCACCTGTAATACACCCAGCGCCCCTCAGCGGGCAGGGCAGCGGGCAGGGCAGCGGGCAGGGCGGGCGCCCACGGCAGCTGGGTCACTGAGCGAGCATTGCCTTCGCTGAGGTCTGTGGCACTCACCGGCTTCCCTGTCTTCCAGATGGCGGACTGTGGTGGCCTCCCGCAGATCTCCCAGGTGAGTCCCCGCCGTCCCTGCTCCCGGCTCTGAGACCAGTTACTGTGTCCCCGCCACCCACCTCCCGTGACCCCTGATGACACATGCTACAGTTTATAAACGGGGCTTGCACAGCAGGACTCCCTGGATTCCCTGGAAGCCCCTGGGATGCAGATGGCCCTGGGCTCCTCAGGGGTGAAGGGGTTTGTCCAGTGGACACAGCTGGACAGTCGTGGAGCAGAACCTAGGTCTCCTGACCGCAAAGACCACAGGCTTTGCGGGTAGAGCTCACAGGAGCTTCTCTGTGTGGAAAGGCTCGAACTTCAATTTATTTCTTGTGGCCCCACCAATTTCAAGGTTGTCCGATAGAAAAGGGAGAGCCGTGGCGCTGAGGCCCCCAGTGAGGGGACGGTGGCTTTGAGGTCCAGCCAGGCATGGGCTGCAACCTTAGCCACTGGAGCTGCGCCAGCAGCACGCAGGCTCCTGTGGGCTGGGGAGGCGCTTCACTGGCTGTCGGGACAGAAGGCCCGCGGCAGCCTGAGCAGCAGACTTCCGCGTCAGCCAGACCCCGGGTCTGGGCGCATCGCTCTGGGCCCCTGTCACGGCAGCCTTTTACCCCAGGCCTCTGCAGAGAAGTGTAGGCACGGTGGGTGTGGGGGGCTCTCTTAGCTCCTCTGTGTCCACTGGACAGGAACAAAGATATTTTCACGGTTTTATCAGTGGGTATGTTTTGCTCATTTGCTAGCTGGCAGTAGCTAGAGAAAAATGAGAAGTCCCAGTTGCTAGAAGGAACAGATGGGATCCAGTAGCTCCCTGCTTAGCTTAGCTGTGACCATGAGTTAATGCCACACCTTAGGGATGGGGCCGTCCCCTGTCCAGCCTGACCTTGGGACCCTTCCTAGCGGGGACAGCGTGACTCCACGGCCTTCTTGGGGTGGACCTGGAGAAGGGGCGCCATATTTCCCTCCCTCTCTCCTCCCTCCCTTCCTCTCTTCCTTTCTCTCCTTGAGAACAGACCTGACCTTGGCCGTAGGTAAAACAGGTTTACATGTCCTGGCAGGAGCTGACCTAGCCCAGGCGTCCAGGAGATGAGCCGAGCAGGACCCAGCACCGTGTAATTGCTCCCCCTCCGGCCCTGGCGAGTCGGGTGTGTGTTTACAAAGGGTGTTCCCGTCCGCCCTTCCATTTGATCTTTGCAACAGCCCTTGGCTGGATTATTTACCTCTCCAGGTCTGATTAGCCGGGAAACTGTACCTGAAAGAGCGCTACCGTCTTAAGGGCGTTGTCAGGGCAAAACGGGATAAAGCTGCCAAGCGCCAGCCCGTGAGTGGCGCATGATGTCGATGCTGTGACTTAGGTTCTAGACGCTGGGTAGGACACGCCCCTTCCCCTCGTGCAGTCTGCTTTACAGAAGCCCTCAGACGCCGGTGTGGCTCACTCCTCATTTCACAGGTGCAGAAACCGGCCCACGCAGGTCATGCACTTGGCCAAGCTCCCACGGCTGTGAAATGGAATTGACTTTTTCTCCAGGGCCAAAGCTAATCTCAGTCCCTATAATTACCCCGTAATCTTTCCTTTACTTTTGTGTGTTGTCCTATCAACACGTGGTGGCCTTCTCTCTTGGGCCAAGGTCTTTAATGAAGGTGACCACGGGCACCACTCACATGGCCAATCCTGAGCAGGAGCCCCGGTGACTGACGTCACTGTCCCTTCTCTTCTCTTGCAGCCAGCCAAGCTCGCTGAGGCCTTCAAGTACTTCGTGCAGGGCATGGGATACAGTAAGTATGGCACTTCCCAGCAGGCGGTGGGGCGAGGGCAGGCGTGGGGACTGGCAGTGCGATGCCCTGAACCAGGTTTGGGTGAGAATTCTGGAAGAGCTTGGCCACCTGCAGCTTTGGGCAAACCGGGAAGGTTGGGGGAAGGAAGGGTTAGGGTGGGTGACAGAGCCAAGTGTCCCATCCCATCGGGGCTTCTCTCTCCGTGGTTGGACAGCAGATGTTTCACCCCAGGGGATGTTTGTAGATGTGGGTGAAGACTACCCTTTCGAGTACCGAGAAGACAACAAACAACGAAATGATGGGACTCTTTTTTAATTTTGGTTATTGCTTTCTCAAGAGACTTCCCGTCGTAGTGATCATGGTGATGCTGATAATCATGAAAGACTATTCCTAAGGCCTTTATTTTTTCTCACTTAACCATCCCAATACTCCTGTGAGATACTCTTATCCTCATTTTACAAGTGATGAAATTGAGGCTTTGAGAGATTAAGCAAGGAGCAGAGTGGGGGTATCTGGGATGGTTCTTTAAAAACTATAAAGTAGCGCTGAGTACGTAGGTGATAAAATTGCTTATATTTAGAACAGAGAGTGCCTTTGCTAAAACATTAGGTGTGGGAGTTGAAGGATAAATAGCAGCATAATTGAAGAACGTGCTGTTGCTTGTGTTGTGGTTATAATATAGTTTCTTCATCAGACACATGAAGTCCTTTTTCAGAAATGCAGTCCCCGACCTGGACAGACAGCCCCAAGTTTAAGCACTGTACCGGCTGGTGGCCACAACTGGTACTTGTCCGTGTCTCAGCTGTGGTCCTGGCCCTGATGTGGTTTCTTTGGCTCTTTCTGCCTACTGCTTGGAATTAGAATTTACATGTCCATCTTAACTAGGAAGTCTTTGTGCTTCCAATGTCTCACTTTTTTCCTCTGAGACTTAAACTGTTTGCTCGTTTAAAATAGTAACAGTCTGCCTGACCACAAGCCTAAGATTGGCCTCTGCTGTGTTTAGTTTCTAGTGGGGCCAAGAGTGGACGGGCCTGATTTACTGGTATATGCTTTGGGTAGGATCCATGTCCCCGGGTGCCCTCTGCCAACAGAAATCGCCTGTCCATGGGTCTCCCATCTGTCCGTGGGTCTCCTGCCTTCCAAGTGGCTCTCTCTGAGGCAAAGCGTTCAGGCAAAAGCTGTGGTTGGAGAGCGCTGGGCCTCCCGTGTTTCCCTTGCAGGGTGTGAACCGCAGCCCCTTTGCTGGGCCCACCCTGGCTTCATATTTCTGCTTTGAAAGTGTGTTCTGGGGAGAAGGGAAGCCAAAGGCAGGCCCCGTTTGTCCCCCCACATCGCCAAAGCACCTTGCAGGTTACAGGGAAACTGCAGGTCGAGCTAGAGCCCAGAAGCATCTGCCAAAGCGGAAGAAGGTGATCATGCATCGAGCGCCTTCTCCGGGTGGCAGGCCAGGCGTGACCAGCCCTTTGCATCCATGGCACCGTCCTGTAGCTGAGAAAGAGTTTAGTGCAGCGGGGGTGGCTTCTGCGCGTGGGTGTCCGCCACAGAAAGCCGGCGCGTGTGCCCACCGAGGGAATGATGTCACCGACACGCAGGAGCGTGTTTCACCCGCCTGGGTGTAGCGTCCATTGTTCCCCGTGGCCTTTGCTGTGCTGCTTCAGTTAGCTGGTGTGCCTGCCATGACGAAACCCCACAAACCGGGTGGCTTAGGACAGCAGAAGTGTATCCTCTCGTCCCACTACAGTTCCAGGGGCTGGGAGTCCAAAATTGGGGTGTAGGCAGGGCCATCCCCCCGTCCAAGTGTCTGGGAGATTTCTTCGCTGCCTCTCCCATGCTTCTGGTGTTGCTGGCCGTTCTTGGGGTTCCTTGGCTGGTAGCTGCATCGCTCTGATCTCTGCCCTTCGTCGCTACACGGCCTTCCCCTCCGTGTATCTGGGCCTCTGTCGCCTCTCCCGGGAAGGACCGGCCATTGCTTTAGAGTTCACCCTGACCCACTGCGACCTCACCTTAAGTTAGTATGTCAGCAGAGACCCTCCCTCCAAGTAAGGGTCCATTCTGAGATCCCAGTGGAATGAATCTGGGGGACACTATTCAGCCCAGTACAGACGGAGGCGCTTTTGGCCCTCGTTACGTTTTATCAGCCCCCTGCCCTGTGCAAGGGCATCTCAAGCCCCTGAGGATGGGGTGTACCCGGGATTGTTCCTGGGATCCCAGGGGCTTCTCGGGACAGAGACGAGGACGTTGACAGCCAGCCCTGCCACAAAGGCACCGCGTGGCCTCAGTCTCCCCGCCTGTGGCCGTCTGACCTTGTTGACATTCGATGGCTTGCTGACAGGACTGGGTGGTGGGCATACACAAGAGCGCTGATTCTGGGGGTCCGTGTTAGTGTCCCCATTTCACCGATGGGGCCGCAGGGCTCAGAGAGGGCGCTCCCAAAGTCACACAGCTGCTAAGCAAGTGAGAGAATTGGGATTCAGACCATGCTCTGGGTTGAAGCCACTGTGTGGTTGCAGCAAGTCCTCACCCCATCTGGGCCTTGCTGTTCTGTACTGGGGAGGCGATATCGGGGCAACAGGGAGCCCAGCGGCTGGATCGCTGGGAGGGTGGGTAGGATGCAAAGACGCTTGTCGAGGCCGGGCGCAGGGGACGCACCGCGGCTGGTGTGCGGCTGCCGCTGGCGTTCCCCCGCCCCTCACGGTTCTCTCCTCTCTCCCCAGTGCCCTCTGCCAGCATGACCCGCCTGATGCGGTCCCGCACGGCCTCGGGCTCCAGCGTCACGTCCCTGGAGGGCACCCGCAGCCGCTCCCACACCAGCGAGGGCACCCGCAGCCGCTCCCATACCAGCGAGGGCACCCGCAGCCGCTCCCATACCAGCGAGGGCGCCCGCCTGGACATCACCCCCAACTCTGGCTCCACTGGGAACAGCGCCGGGCCCAAGTCCATGGAGGTGTCCTGCTAGGCGGCCTGCGTGGACAGCCGCCCCCGGACTGTGGGACCACCATAGCCGCCCCCTTCTGCAGCCCCTCCCGCCCCCTACCTGCCACACTGCACGTAACTCGGTATTAATCCAAAGCTTATTGTGGAAGAGGGAGCTCTGGCAATGCCAATGTTAGACGGGATTTGTCGAGGGCTGGGCGGGGTGGGTCAAAGGAAAAGAAGCACCTCAGTGGCCCGGTGGCCACTGTCTTACCCTCCCTCAGCGATGCCAAACTGCCAAAAACAAGAAACCCAGCAGTAACCACATCATGAATCCAAGCCTAGGCCAACCTGGGAGCCTGCTTCTAAGAAGCCTTTTGTCAGAAGTCCAGCCCACTTACTTCCGGTTTCCTCTCTAGCTAAGGCAAACCGACCCAGTTTCCGGAAACAAAACCCTCTTCTGGTGTGGGGAGGAGGAGAGCAGTGAATTGTGGGCCACTCGTTTAGACAAAACAGGAAGTGGGAAAAAGGGGTGGGATTTGTGTAGAGGCTAGAACGGTTTGGAAAAGCAAATCTATGTAGGTAACTTGAAATAGATTTTTAAAGTTTGTGCATATATATACTTTCTAATGCTGAAGCATATACAAGTCTGTTTTTGACATTCTTTTAATGAACACGAAAGCAGGCAGCCAATCTCCTGGCTTTACAAAAAAAAAAAGCCAACTCAAAAAAACGGTCTCAGCAGACATTTGGTGTCGTGGATTTAAGGCATTGGCTCTGCTCTCTGCCTCCCCCTCCTCCGCCCCTGCTTCCCACCCCAAATACGTGAGCGAATGGTTGTTTCATTCACGGGGAAGATCCTTGAAGCACGCAGTCGCTTTCCTTGAGATGGAGGGGCGTTTGGAACAGCTGTACCTGGCTGCCAGGCATCTCCACGCAGTGGGGGCACGGGCCGGGGGGGGGGGGGGGGGGGCTTGGGTATAGATGTTAAGAGATTCCTGTGGTTGTGATGGAATCCAGTGTAGAGATTGCAATCGATCCCGTCCTGGTTTCCAGGAATCTTCTGTGATTGGGTTAAATCTTTGAGAACTGGGCTTGAATCTGAGCTTGACGGCCCTACCTTTCTAGCCCAGTACTGTTCCTGGGTCTTCAGACAGACCGTTTGCTCTGACCCGGGTGGGGTTCAGGGGGAGAGCGGTGGCTGAAGACGTAAGGGTTCTGGGGTGTCTGGTCCATAGGATTTCCTTCCCTCTCCTGCCTCCTGCTCTTCCCCACCCTTCTAACCCCCTTTCTCTGAATGGGGTGGCACCACTGACATTTTGGGGCAACGTCAGCATCGCTGTCAAGTTCCTGTACTACTGCCTTTTGATCTTCATTTTGGCTAACCTTGGATCTTATAGGAAGTTTGATCAGAGTGAACGGGACGTTGTGAATCAGCCGCTGGGACCTCGATGTTTCCGGGACCCTAGAGTTGGTAGAAGGAGGTTGCCAAACCTTGCAGGTAGCTTGAGGAGTAATGAATGATTCGGTTCACCTGCCACGTACCACCTGGGAGGCTTCCCCTGACCTTGTGCAGAAGGGTCAGGGGTCAGGGCAGGAGTGGCTGAATCCAGACAGAAAACTGTTGTGTACAAGCCTTTCCAGAGGAGTTTCTTAATGAGATATTTGTATTTATTTCCAGACCAATAAATTTGTAACTTTGCAGCGGCTTGTGTTTTTTCCTCTGCCTGAGAGAGCGTGTGTGCGGGGCATCGTGGCATTGGGACGGCCCTCTCCCTACCTGGGGCCTCCTGCCGCCGGCCCCGCACCTTTGGTTTGGAACGTCGCTGTCCAATAAAAATATAACGTGAGCTTCAAATTTTCTGGTAGCCACATTAAGAAAGAGAGAAAGAAAGAAACAGGCGAATTTAATTTTAATAATGCATTTCACTTAACCCAATGTATCCAAAATAGTACTTTTTTAAGCAGAAGAATAATTATTCACCTATTCCACATTCTTTTTATACTATGAAAGCCAGCTGTGTGTACTTCACATCGCGGCACCTCTCAAGCCAGACCAGCCCATGTTTAAGTGCCTACAGCTTGGACAGCGCAGTGACAACGGATAAAGCTTTTTAGCCTACAATTGGAGGGAAACATCTTTTTTTATGATTCATTTTTATTATAGAAATGTATGTGGGAAGATCACTCCTTTTCCCACATCCAATAACAACCATTGCAATGTTTGTTCCTACTGAAAAAAAATTCCAATAGGTTGTAGTATAACCTCCCGGTTCTATAAAAGCTTTTAAGATTGACTTAAAATTTATAAAATAGTTATCAAAATAGTACAGGGAGTACCCACATACCCCTCACCCAGTTCTCTTACTATTATTAATGTCTTACATTATTATGGTACGTTGCTCACAACTAAGAAATCAGCATCGATGCATTAGTCTTAACTAAGCTCCACCCTTTGTTGGGAATTCACCAGTTTTTCCCTATTGTCCCTCTTCCGTCCCAGGATCCCTCCGGGATACCACAGTGCGTTTAGCCATTATGCCTGTCCTTAGCGTGCTCTGGCCTGTAAGAGCTCCTCGCACTTGGCCTTGACTTTCCTGACCAGGGCAGCGTTGAGAAGCTCTGGCCCGGCATTTTGTAGAATGTCCCTCAGTGGGGGGTTGCACGATGCCTTTCTCCTGGCTCAGTTAGGGTGCTGAGTCTTCCGAACGCAGACCACGGAGGCGAAGTGCCCTTCTCAGGATGGGTCCACGCGGCTCATCAGTGATGAGCTGACCCTTGATCCCCAGGCTCTGGCGGCGTTTACCAGTTTTCTCCACTGCCCTTACCTTTCCTGCTCTCGTTTCAAAGCAAGGCACCCAGCCCAGCACACACCTAAGACACCCCCCCTTTAAACAGCTGCACACTGATATTGATGCTGGTTTATCTTCACTTCCCTTGAAGACTGTCTTAGAGTGTGTAATAAGCTGTGAACACTGAAAGCGCATCATTGTGCGGCGTGGATGGCCCTGTTGTTTAGGAAATAGCTTTGGAACATGGAGAGGGAGTTGAGTGAGCACAGCGGGTAAGAGCACTCCTAGCGGAGGGGCCAGTGGGGACCCCAGCATGGGGCGGGGAAGGCGTGTGTGTTTACGAGAAACCTGCAGTACAGACCCAGGCAGGGGGCAGCATGTGCCGTGTGTGGCAGGAAGTGAGGCGGGAAGAGCTTTGTGTACATAAAGTAAAATACCCAAGATTACAAAAAAGCCCCACTCACCGTGAGGAACGATCACCCAAAGGTTGCAGGCGTGTGGCATGGCAACATGTACTTTAAAACAAGTTAAACAGGAAGGTGGAGGCAGGGCTCTGCATAATTTCCAAGCAGCGATGAGCACAGTTATCTTGGATATTTACCACAATTATACTAAGAAAAATAGACGTGATTTCAGCTTAATGATATTAGGCCTATGTTTAGATAGAGCAAAATGCTGAGTTGCAATTAGAGGTTAGTAAAAATGAAGATGCATCTTCTCCCATCTAAGGACATGGCCCCTGAGCTCTACCCGTGGATTCCTGGTCCGAGGAGCCAGGTTAAGGAGCCCTGTGCCAGGGGCAGGCGGGGAACGCGCAGGCTCACACGTACTCAGCATTCATAGTCAGTGCCTCTTCTGCGTCAGCTGCTGTGCAGAAGTCACAATAAAGGGAGGGCAGGTGATAGAAAAGCCAGCGGGTAATCAGCAGAGCAGTGGGCGCACACATCAGCTTCGGGGAGAGGGTGGCACCCAGGGAGTGAACGACCGCAGGGCTTTGTTTTGGGCACTCTTTAGAGATGCTATGCCTGGAGGCTGACTTGTCAGCTGGAGCATCTTCTCCTAGCTGCTTGTTTTGGTTGCGATGCCCTGGCACATGGGTCCCCGCAGCAGCTCGAGACCAGGTGTGCACGGAGACCAACCACCTGCGGGGTGTGTAGGGACAGCCCAGGTCTCCATTTGCACCTTGCTCACGGTGCCTTCTCAGGCACAGCCTCACAGTATAAGCCATTTGGTGGGCTCCGGATGCAGCCTAAATCCAGCTTGTTACATATTTGTCTTGGAAACCCTACAGCTGCAGCCCACGTGCAACGCACGGGCAGAAGGTGACCCTGACCTTAATGAGGTGGCAGATGGGGTCCGGAAAGGATCCTCGTGGGCAGATCAGCCTCCTTCAGCCTGAGACTAGATTGCTCTGCATCTCCAAAGCACAAAATGGGGGTCCTGAACCCAGGGCTACATGACCTTTCAGTCCTTGGACCCAGAACCAATCAGGTATTTATGGCCCTTAAGGAGGAAGACTCTAATTGGCCGAGCTGGACTCAGGTGTCCACCTACTGTCCAACCCACTATGACTGGTTCATTCTGCTCCCGCCCCCCTCCCACATACAGGCAACAGGGAGTCCCAGTCATTGATGTAGTTGTAGCAGGTGAATTGCTAAGTCCTTTGAAGAATCGAATCCATTGACAGCAGGTTGCCTGCCGTAGGACAGGCCCTTCCTCATCCCTGCTCTGAGAAGTGTTTCCGGAATGGCCCTACCTCCTAGAAAGCACAGATCCTGGTGACAATGCCACCCTGCGGAGGTGGCTTCCGTAGCAGGTGCTGCATTTATAACGTGCATCGCCTTACATTTCCTCCCCCATTGCTAGCATTTCTTTAGTATCCCCAGGGTCTGCACACGTGTCCAGCACATAACAAGAGGTTGTTGTTAAATAAATAAGCACTTCCTCTAATAACAGCAATATTTAGCTCATATTTTAGTTTCTCCCTCTTTTCTGTGACACTGCGTTATCCTTGTTTCATAGATAAGAAATCTAAGGCTCAAGAGATTAAACAGCTTGTGCAGCCATGTCTAAAATAGGCTGCATCTCTCCTGCCTTTAAAAACAGCCCACTGAGCACATGGCTGATGCAAGCATCCACTTGGGGTGCCTTGGGATGGTAGAACATCAGTTAGTCCCAGCAACTGACACTGTGGATGCCTTTAGGGCTTTTATTGCCTGTGGAGGTATTTCTCCCCACCCCCGAACAGTCCCCCCAAGATGTGGGTGGCTTGCTTTTACTGTATTTTCTATCTGATCCTCAATCCTTTTGTTTCCTCTGCTGGCAAGCTGACATTTTCTCATTGCTATGGACAAGCCTGCTTCCAGCAGCTTCCTCTCCCTTTTTATGGGAGGGACCAAGAAATCCACTTGGTTAACACTGTGTGAAAGATAAAAGTCGTCAGGTTTAGCATAGAGGCCTGGAAACACTTTTTATGGAATATAATCTACGACACGGTCCATGGGCTTGGTGCCCACTTTTTCACGTCCTTAGGGGCCACTTTTGCTCAGTCCTACATTTGGAAAGAACCCAGGTTCAGCTAGAACTTGGGCCCCTTGAATATGCTGGTTGCTTTTGTGTTTTTCTTTAATCAGTGGGGGGAGGGGTGGAGAATACTGGCATCTCCGCTGTATGCTTTTTTACCTTTAGAATAAAATGTCCTGGCCATTTCATTGTGTTAAAGAGCAAAATTAAATGGAGTAAGTATGAAGGTCTAATTAATTGGCTTTATTAAGTGGTTCATGAATCAGGCAACATCCCAGCTAGCAAGTAGAAGGGTGTTCCAAGGACTGGTACAAATGGAAGTTTTTTATAGGCAGAAAGATGTGGGGACAAGGAAGCTTTTAAAAAGTGGATCATTTCAGACAAGGTCACCGTCCCTCAGGGGAAGGCAAGGGTCTGAGCAGGCTGAGCCTCACCAGTGTGGGCCAGGATCTACCAGGTGCATCCATTTAAAATTCCACTCCTGGCACGCCCTCGCTCTGGGGCGCTTGCCCACGCCTCTCTTCCCTCTCAGGCGCGCATCTCCTAAACTTGAAGGGTCCCCACAAGACTTGCAACCAGGGGAGCAACAGGCCGTGGCCGCTCATCCTGGGCTCATCCCCTGCACCTGTCTCCAAGGCCCCTTTTCTCCGGCTCTGCCGCGAGCCAAAGCAGCTCTCTCCCGGGCTCTCTCCTGTTGCTTCCTCAGTCCTAAGCCCTTCCTTGTCTCCCTGTCCCCAGCTTTAATAAGTGTATTCTCAAAATTAAAAAAAAAATAAAATAAAATTTACTCCTAGGTGAGGCTGACACTGCAGTTAGTGTAGGTAGTAAGTCTTGACTGGGCGGAGCACAAGGGACTCCATTTCTTTTTAACACCCTAAATCTCATTTTGCCAAAACTTCAACTGCATGATATCATCAGACACCTCCCCCAAAGTCTCCCCATTCATTTGAAGGCATCCACAGGACTCTATGATCTAAATTCCAATTTTGGAAGGAAACAAAGTATGCTTTAGGACAGAGGTGTTCTTGGAAACGAAGTATGTGGCAATTTGTTTATTACCATAATTCAGTCTCCCCTTGATTTTTATGATAATAGCACAATGTGTTTTGAGGAGTCGCGGACGGTGGGGTTTGGCTGGAAGGCACCAAATGTGTCATGCATTTCATGTACTCCAGCCATCTGCACATCTGGTCATGGAGCGGAACGTGTGCTGGGTGGCACGCTGATTTGGGGGACACGGTAAAATATGACACCCTTTCTGTCTTAAAGAAGTTGAACATTTAATCAAAGGAGAGCGTCCAATGAAAGCATAAAAATAAAAAAGTTAAGGGGTCAGGCAGTATATGATTAAAGTAAAAAAGCATTAAACTAAATATTGGTGACTTTTGCTTCCTATTTGCTTTTTGAAATAAGAACAAAAAAGGAAACCATGCAGACATACATTGACTCCAGATCTCACTCTGGCCTCACTGATCATCCTGTTCACAAGGAAATGGAGACTCGGCCGATAACGGAGACGTCGGTGAAGTGCTCTCCAGGCCCTCGTCTGACACGTCGCGTGCAGCATGTACTTCAGTCACGACGCATCATCACCCCCACAGGCAAGCGCTATCCTTTTCTCCGTTCCACAGCGGAGGAAACTGCAGCTTAGCTGAGTGACGTGAGGAACGCCGGTAAGAAATAAAGCACACAAAGACCCACTTGGCTCCCGAAGTCAGAACTGTGTTCATTGTATCATGCAACCCCTTACACTTACCCTTACTTCCCTTGGTTCCTGAGGCAGTTGGCAATAGCTACTCTGTCCATCCACTTCTCCATCCAACAGCTTACCCGGTTCCCAACAGGTGCCAGGTGCTGTGCTTAGCTCAGAGGACACAGTCATACTCCCTAACTCCAAGTACCCAAGTCCAGAGGGAGACATGGAAAAGCACTAAATAAATGAGTGACCAAGTGAACGAATGAATGAATGCCAACATTTCCATTTTATATTTATGTGAGCTGTCTTCCAGCCCGGACACATTTGTAGCGCTGGTCTCTTTGAGTGCCAGAATTCCTGTTTCTAAGTGCATCCCCAAACTTTTAGCTATTTTTATTACCATCTATAAAATAGCTGGGATCTAATTTCCACCATCTGCCCTTTTATTGAACGTGTTCAGTGCTTCGTCATTGCCTCACAAATGACTGAACATACAAGAAAACCCACCAAATCCAGGGAGTCACTTTGCTGATGATTTATTGCTTTAAGGAAAAAGCTATAAACAGGAAATTGGAGCAATGAAAATGCTTCACATTGAACAAACACGTTTACACAACACAAATCATGAGAAAAATGAGGAATGTTGTAAAACAAGACAGATTGCCCAAGGGCTATTTTCCTTCTGTTGGGAAATTCCAAGACATTTTTTTGTATGCATTTTTATTTTAGTCACTTACAAAAGTGGCTGGAGGAATACTTAAATATTAAGTCACAGTTTGAAAATAGATATATACATATATACACACACACATACGCACGTATGAGTGCAGAGGCACACAACCGATCCATTTTGACCATTCGTGGGTCCCAGCTCTGCAGGGTTATCATTGCAGTTACTTTGGATCAAGCTAAGTCCTTCAAAAGCAATGACCTAATTCAATATAATAGTCACAGACCACATTGCTTCCCCGCAATCCCTATGTAGACATAGCACACTGCTAATGCGATTGTAGACAATTATGTCATCTGAGTCTACTTCCATTGATTGCCCTCTGAATCAGCTTCAGAGTTAAAATTGCAGCTTTTGTCAGTCAAGCATCTCTTGTACCTTATAGTGTGGGGTGGCTGGCTCACTGGGCTTTGTGTCAGGAGAGGTGGCTCAGGCACCAGACTAACCTTGGTTTGCAACGGTGGTCTGTAGTGCAATAGCTGGTGGGACAGTGAGCAAGGGCCCGGGCCTCAGCTGCCTTCTCTCTGAAATGGGGATATGATAACGATGCCCCCTCGTAAATAAGATATGGCAGTAAGCACCGGGCACAGGCCTGGTATGCAGTGACCATTCAGCAAGTGCTTGTGATAACGTACAGCAAGAACGAGGGAGTTGGCAAATTCAGTTCTCTCTCCCTCTCCCACATCTAAGCGCTCCAGAGAAGTCCACTCTAGGCAAGGATGTGAATTCATCAAAGGTCCACTGATCTTTGGTGTATCCTTCCCTTGGCCAAGAGCATGGGGCTATAGGGGCTGGAGAAGCCATGTGTCTGATGGACTTGATTTCCTTTGCTACTGTGACCCTCTGACCGGGGTCATTCACGCTCTGCCTGGAGGCCCTTACCACCCGCCCCTCCTTCCCCAAGGACAAGACAGAGTGGAAGGAGCTGAGATTTGGGCTTCAGCTTTTGGGGGGCTGTTATTCTTTTCCTGAAGTAGGTCATACCTATACAGGGTACTTCCGACTGCTCTCTTATTGGGCCCAAACCTCTGTCCCCACGTGAATCTGAGACCTACCCAACTGGGGCCTGCCGAGGACGTTCCGTTTCTCAAAACAAACACTACCTGGGGCATTCGGCCACCCCACCCCTTCCCGCATATTCCCAGGATAATCCCCAGCCCCTCCCACCGAGGCTGTATATGATCCTGGAAGCTATGCTTAGTTTCCCAGACTGGGGTATCGATTTGGTGAGAACCTAGCTCTTGGGTTTCTGCTGAATTCCAAATGGGATTAGCTGTCATCTCGCCCTTGTCATTTACGGACAGCTGGTGATTTCATCCTCAGAAAATCCAACACGGCCCACACAGACTTACAGGGGAGATTATTCATGGGGTAAATTCTTTTCACGATTTTTTTTTTTTTTTAGTAAAATATACCTTTCTTGAAATATTTAAATGCCTCTTTTCCTACGACACATAAAGTAAGATGCAGCTGATAAAAACTGAGATTGTCATATACCTTTGCAAGAGGAGAGCTTCTGATTACATGTGGGAACACTCACCGCATTGCTTTTATTCATCAAATCCATAGTGTGCACCACTGTACGCCTTGCATTGGGCTAGGCATTCAGGAGGCCACAGTATGGAGAACACATTCTGGTTCTCTTTTCCCATTTACGGATCCCTGTGCGCACCACACAGAATTCCCTTCGCTGCATGTCATACAACATGCAGCGCTGGGTACACAAAACCATCTTTTCAGGGCGGGGTGAGCACAGGCGTTGACCTGAAGGAGGGGACTACGTGGCATTCGGGGATTCTGGTCTACCCCGTATGTGTCTGGACACTCGGGCACCTGAATGCTCTGAACGTCAGATTCTCTTCGCTTGTAAAAGGGCCTAGAGAGACAGTAAAAAAGGGCGAAAAATGACAGTAGGAAGTAGCTTATTTTGACCTGTTTCCTTGCTCAGAAGCGTTTGGAAGCTCTAAAATTAAGGAAGTACTATGGGTTATGAAGTCAGGACAGCTGGGATCGGAATCCGGACTCTTCCTCTTACCAGCTGGGTGACTTTGGCCCAATTGGCTTACCTTTCTGAGCTCCCATTTCACGTTTGTAAGAACAGAAATAACAATGGGCACTTTTCAGCACGATCCCGAAGCGTCTGTGAGCTAGTGTACGGAAAGCAGTGAGAACACGGCGCATAGAGGGTCCTGCATAAAGGAACGATAGCAGTAAATACTTACAATTTACTAATGAAATAAATACTTGCCTCATCCGCACTAGCATCAACCCTCTCTCCTTGTCAGCCTCAGGCCCTTCAGCTTTTAATCCCTGTTAAATAGGCTTCCGTTTCTACACAAGTAACCTGCTGTCTTCACACCAGAACTGGGCCACGCGGGTCAGCAGACCCCAAGTCTGTAAAATGGGCCACTGAGGCAGAAGGAGATGTTGCCTCCTGGGCTCAGTGACGCCTGCCACCCAGGCCGATGCAGACGGGACTCGCTTCTTGGTTTGACCCCCACCCAGCCTGGAGCTCTCGGTCACTTGAGGAAGGTCTGGCCTGGACTTTGGTCGAGGCTCCTTCAGGGCAGAAAAGTGTCCCAGGACCCCACTGTCAGGGGTCAGAGAGGCTACCCCAGGGGCTCCCATAACCCCCCAAGCTGGGCGAGGATCTGGATCTGAGGAAGAGTCTGGCCATCCCTGGCATCCTGGTGGTCAGCAGCAGATTCGCACTAGGGTCCTCGCTCCTTCTGACAACTGGCTGGCCTTGCTCTGCCCCGGGAGTATCGACTGGGGACCTTTCCCGTGAACAAGAATGAAATGTCTCAAACTGCATTTCTAACTGAAATGAACCCACGTACGCTTCACAGCGCAGGAGTGAAGAGAAACCTAACCTCAGAGATGCCTGGATGAACAGACAGTTTTCCATGAAAGATCAAAACCAAATAGCCATTCACCTCACTTGGCAAATGTTGGGTGACTTTGAGGTGCTTTGGTGCGTTGCGGTCAGAGTCGGGCCTATCTGTTATAGCGCCTCTCGGCGGGCCCAGTAATAGACTGTTCCGTCGAACTAGAGCCCACCTATCCTTTGAAGGGATCCAAAGAGTCTCGTGGTTAGTATCTCAAAAGGGAATTAGTGATATCGAACGTGCAGCTGACTCTGTCCCTTGGGACTCAGGATTCCTCCTCCCCCCCCCCCCCGCCCGTGACTTGCACAGGCCGGGTCAGGCCTCTGTGGTGTGGTCCGGAACAGGCCTGCACAGCTTGTGGAGTGTGCACAGAACACCGCCACGGGTGAGACCCCCTGCCCGGGCCTGAGCGGCAGGATAGCGGGTCCTCGGGGGGGTCAGAGATGGAAAAGGGGCTGCGGGTCTGGGCCGGGGTCATGAGAAGTAAGTGGGACGTGGACGAGAGGAGCTTGGCGGTGGGCCTCAGGGGGCTGGCTGCTTTGCAAGCATGGCCAGGCCCAAGCCTCGTGTTCTGTGCCCGCCTAGTTGGCGATTTCTGAGAAGTCAGGGTAGGAGTCCAAGTCCTCAAAGATGTCGTTGGGGTTCCTGCAGCTCAGGTTGCAGAAGCAGGCGTTAATCCATAGCATCTGGCGGGAGAAGCCAGGCCCGTCGGGGCACTGGAAGGAGACGCTGATGGTCTTGGACTTGTAGGGGATGCAGCATCTGTTGTCCGTGCAGACCCCACAGTACTTGGGCCTGTAGACGCGTGTGCTGGTGCAGCCGGCGAGGGTGAAGTTCATGGGCGCCTCTGGCTGGTATACAGCCAGACACTTCTTCCCTTCCTGCAGGAAGGGAGGCGTCAGTTGGGGTGCTCCGAGGATGAACAGCCTCCTTCTGCCCTCCAAGCCCTCAACTTCCCCCTACACTCACCACGTGGGAACAAGCCACCTTACTTTGAGGCCTGCAGCATCTTTAAGCTAGGAAGGCCTCCCATGACACAGCAAGACCCAGCCGTGTTCCGCGGGAGTAAACTGAGGACCACCGGCAGGGCGGGCTCTGCTCGCTCAGGCCCTGCCTCACAGTCTGCAGTTCCCCTTCTTTCCTCCATTTCTGTCTGGCTGCTGCCCTGTCCCTGGTCACAGTTTCACAGGGCACCTTGGCGGCTCTTTCAATCAACCGAACGCCCCCAGCTTGTTCGTGGAGGAAACATCAGGGGACTGGGGGTGGGTGGCAGATCCAGGTATACGCGGCCTTAGGCTCATACAATTTAAGGAAACAAAATTGGTGGTGAAGGTGGGGGTTGGGGGTGTCAAAGGGACTTGAATGAGCTTTGTGGTAAACCCCCGTCTACCTCAAGGGCACCGTGCATTTGCTGAGCTTGGGACCTTTGCTCCTGTGTCCCCTGCGGCGGCTGACTGTTCCATTCATGCTTTCATGATGAGGTGTCTGCTGGGTACCTGCTGCCCGCCAAGCACCAAGAACGCAAGGGCTAAGTGGGGCGGGGAAAATAACCAGGGAGGAAGGAGGGAGAAGAGGAGAAGCAAGAGAAGGAGGAGGTGGAGGGTCCAGAGGACTGACATAGGGACACCTGCAGTGGGGGACAGGAGACAGGGAGGAATCGTAGGCGGCTGGGCTGTTAGGTCTACCCTATCCCCAAGAAATGATCAGTGTTGAATTTTTTCTTCTAAGTGGCACCAGGCATATGAACAGTCCCAAGGCACAAGCGAGGAGGAGGACTTGAATTAGGGTCGTCAGAAGCATTTCTGAGCCTGAGGACAGGGGTGCCGTCTGCTGTGTTCCACTATGGTCCTCGATCATTTATTTTAATTATGTTCCACCCCCAAAGCTGGAAGGGGTGCGAGATCAACAATATCTGAGATCAACTCCAATATTTTATTGATGGGGAGCCTGGGGCTCAGAGATGTGAGGAGATGGCCCCTGGCACGTGCAGTCAGCAGCAGACAGGCGTTTGGCCCCGGGGGTCCCTGGCCCCATGTAGTGCTCCCCCGTCCCCTGGCGTGGCTGTCCTGTGGTGCCCAGGGACAGTTGGCACCGGAGCAGAGAGGGTGGCGGTCAATGAGGGTCCCTCAGAATCATCCCAGGAGAGCTTCTGGAGGCTCCTGGGTTCTCTCTGGAGCAACCTTGATTCTGATAGTATGCTCACTACAATCCCTTCCATTGGGTGGAACGCACAATGCACCAGCCCGGTGAGACGCGTTTCCCCCGTAGCTCTGGGGAGGTGGGCTTATTTATCCCCATTTTACGACGTCCCCGCGAGAAAGTTCAGGAGCCAGGCTCAAAGCCAAGGGTTTCTGCGAGGTCCGACACACCTGCCCCTCTCCCCCACCCCCTCACCCTCCACCCTGGGGTGGGGGGCGGACTCACCTTGATGCGGGGCCGGAGGTCCACGTCACAGGGCCGCAGGTTGCAGAGGCGGCTCTCCTGCTCGGGCCAGCAGCGGGCGTTGGCGCTGGAGACCCGCGTGGAGATGCCCAGGCCACAGCTGGTGGAGCAGGGGCTCCAGAGGCTCGTGTAGGCTATGCAGTTCCGGTGCCAGGGCTCGAGCTCGCCCGCGGCCGCTGCGGGTAGGGGCCAGGTTCCCCGTGAGTCCCCAGCTTCCGCCACCCCCCAGTGCCCCCATCACCACCCTAAGGGCTGGGTCCCTGAAACTCAGCGAGGGGAGAGGCGGCAAGCTGGCTTCTATCTCGTCACAGGTCTCCAGGGAGAGAAGGACTCGTTCTGAGTGCCTTACGCTTTTCCAGAGGGAAGACCATCTTTAGAGACGGGGGACCTGAGTTCAAATCCTGCTCGACCACCTATCAGCCTTGCGATCCCAGACAACGCTGCCCTCTGTCTCCGCATTGGAACAATGACACCTGCCTCGTGGGGCTGGTATGGCCATAAACGGAATCTAGATACTGATTGAGTATGTGTCAGGCACCCACTTGGTGCCGGGCATAAAAGGTTACAGGACACTGTTCCTGCCCCCGCAGAGATTACGTTTATTTGGGGAAAGGCCAAAGGTGGGTGGCTATGTCCAAGGACCCGGCATTTCGTCCGGGCGATGCTGAGGGCACAGTGGTCAAGGGGAGACACAGGCTTCAGGGTCGAACTGTGCGGGTTGAATTCTGAGCACAGCTACCTGACAGGGGGTTGGCCGTAGCCTCTCCCTCCCAGGGCTGGAAAAGATCAGTGGACACATGTGACAGCACCCAAGCTGTCCCTGGCCCTTAGTAGGCCCTCAGTAAGCGTGAGCTCGCGTGGCTTCTTGACCATCGGTCAACAAACACCAACTCTCGGATGGCACTGTTAATGTTTCTGTCCTGCCGTCTAGAACGTGGTGAGTGCTCACTGGTCCTCAGAGGAACGGAAGATGGAGAGAGCAGGGGATGGAGGCGGCAGGAAAGCGGGGAGACAAAGGAGAGATCCCACAGGAAGACAGAATGAGGTGTGCAGGAGACAGACCCGAAGAGGAAGCCAGTCTCAGTCTGTGAAGGGACAAGACGAGAGAAAGGAACGGGCAGAGGGAAGAGGGGAAGGCAGGTGGAGAGAGAGTGTGGGGAGCGGAGGGGAGAGGGAGAGAAAGGTGATACGAATGGGGGGAGAGGGACACGAATAGGAAGAAGGCATCTAATAGGATGAGGAGGAGAAAGAGAAAGGGGAAGTTCTCCACGGCCAGACCCTCCAGGCTAACAGGTGTGCAGGGAAGGTGGACGGAAGAACAGGGGATGGGGGAGGGAGAGAAGAGGGGAGGGGAGGTGGGAGAGACAGAGGGAAGAAAGCAGAGGCCTCTGCAGACAGAGGAGGGCTGGTCTGGGTGGGCAGCGCTGTCAGTATGTGGGGGAGGCAGGCGGGGGAGGGTTTGCCTGGGAGGATAAAAGGGCTTTGGTTTCTGGGACACCCGCCAGGCTCTGCCTGTGCTCGGTCAGAACAGGGTCACTGGGCCACACACGGCAGGCAGACAGCCGCTGCCCTGGTTCCCTGTGGCCATCGGTGACTCTGCCAGGGGTTCGTGCTGAGACGGCTGCTGCCCTGGGCTTGCCAGGGACCCAGCTTTTCCTGTCACCTCCTTCATGGGGCTGCCTCAGCCCCGTGGGGCAACCCAAGCCCCACCCAGAGAGGCTATGCCATCCTGAACCAAGGCAGGGGTGGGGTGGGGTGCGGTGGGCTGGGGGAACCGCTGTCCCTCCTGGTCCAGCCAGACCCACCCTGGTGTGCCCCCCGCTTTCCTGCTTTCCTGGTCTCCAGTTCGCACTGTTCTGAAACACTTCCTTCACTTGGCTTCTGCAAAGCCCCTTTCTGTTTCCAACCTGCCTCTTGGATTTGTCTTTCTCAGCTTCCCTCTCTGCGTCTCCTTAAATGGTGGTGTCCTGGAGGTTCTGCAGAGGGCCACTCTGTCCCCCAGGACGCAAGAAGCAGCGTCTGCAGGGACTTCGGTCGTGACTACTTGCATGGCAGGTGCGACTGGCATCCTGCGGGTAGGGGTCAGGGATGCTCTTACACAGCGCACAGCGCACAGGGCAGCAGCCCCACCGCAGAGAGTTATCTGGTCCGAGCGGCGTCAGGACTGCAGTGAGGAGCCCTTCTCTACAGGATATCTGAGCAATGTCACGCATTTCTCATTTAAAGACATTACCAGGAACCTCAGGACATCCAGACTCTATGCCATGCCTTCACTTCTTCATGTCTACTTTCCTTCTAGAAACAACCTCATCTGCTGTCTGCCGTGTCATCAGATACTCCTGGCTTTCCTCCTACTCCCCTTCTCTGTCTCCTCCTTGCCTCCTCTTCTACTGTCCACCCCTCAAATGTCAGCTCCAGGCCTCTGGCCAAGGCCCTGCTGTCTCAGCTGACACCTTGTCCCTACGCCGTCCCACCAACTTCAGCAGCTCCAGCGGGAGACCCCCAGAGCTCTCCCTGCCCATCTCCTTCCTCCGCTCCGCCCCTGCTGGATGCTCCTCGGGACCACGCCACTGGCGGGGTGCCCAGCCCCGGCCTCCACCTGTCTCTCACAAGGCGCTCTTCCCCTTCCCAGACACAGCCCTCCTCTGGGATTATGTCCTAGGTCAAGACCAGCCCCAGGAGCCAGCCTCTGCTGCTCTCTCCACACTCTGGGTTGATGCCAAGGCCTGCAGCCTCACTCACACAGTGCCCCTCGACCTGCCCCTCTTTTATCACCTCTACTCCCACTGCCCACGTTCATGTCTCCATTTGTCCATCCATCCATCCATTTATCCATCCATTTGTCCATCCATCCATCCATCCATCCATCCATCTACCCATCTGTCCATTTCATCCTCACCCATGTTCTATTTGTCCATCCATCCATCTATCCATCCATCCATTTATCCATCCATTTGTCCATCCATCCATCCATCCATCCATCCATCCATCCATCCACCCATCTGTCCATTCATCCATCCACTCACCCATTTGTCTGCCTGTCCATTTGTCCATCCATCCATCCATCCATCCATCCATTTATCCATCCATTTGTCCATCCATCCATCCATTTATCCATCCATCCATCCATCCATCCATCCATCCATCCACCCATCTGTCCATTCATCCATCCACTCACCCATTTTTCTACCTGCCCATTTGTCCATCCATCCATCTATCCATCCATCCATCCATTTAACCATCTATCCGTCCATCCGTCCGTCCATCCACCCGGCCCCCCCCCACCCCCCACTACGGCAAGCACTGATCAGTACCTGCTGAGTGTCTGGCATTGGCTAGGCTCCAGTAAACTGTGGTGAAACAAGCAGGCCTGCCCCTGTCCTCCCTTTGCAGGGCTTCCTGTGACCTGGCTCTCCTGGCTGCAGCCTCCCCTGTTCCCAGCCTCCACGGTGAGGGAGGCCATCTCCCGCTCTCCTGCCCTAGCCCCTGCGGCTAGTGCCTCTCCTCCCCAGGCACCCACCCGGCCCTCCTCCTCCTCCTCCTTCTCCGCATCCCCCACCATTCAATCTCTTAGGGAGGATAATACTGGATCACACGTGCCTTCCTCATTTTATGCTCAGAGGGTCCCCCTCGGCAGGCAGGACAGAGGCTGTCATGCCCATCTTGCCCAATGGGAAACAGGGGCCAGAGGAAAGGGGACTCTCCCAGGGCCACTCATGAAGGAGGACTGGGAACTGGACTCCAGGCTTTATGCCTACCACAGCCAGGCAGCCAGAGCTCCAGGAGGTCCGCCCCCGCCCCGCCCCGCCCCCAGGGCCGCGCGCAGCACCCACCGAGGGCTCCCGCGTGGCGCGGCGCTGTCTTGCGCAGCCTCCTGGCGTCATCGTCGCACACCCACTGCTCACAGCAGCGGCCGGGCAAGCTGACCCGCCGGGGGTGGCGGCACCAGAGGCGCGGCGGGCGCACGCGGAGGCACAGCGGCGTGCAGCCCACCGCGCCGTCCACGCATGTGCAGTTGAACTTGCAGTTGGGCTGGAAGGACTGGCCGTTGCTGTAGCGAACCCCGTCCAGGACGCAGCCCACGCCGACCACCTCTGCGAACACAGCACGACCGGTCAGGCCCGGTGCCCCGGCCAGGGCAGCCTTCCACCGGGAGTCCGCCGCCTGGGGGCCCCGGGGCGGGGGAGGGGAGACAGCGAAGGCAGGGCCCGCCAGCCATGGGGAGCTGGTGGGACTTGAGCGGAGGGAGAGCGGGAGTCCCTTTAGAGCTTCAGCTGCTGCTCATTCAGTAACACCTGGTGCGAACCTAAGTGGATCTTACATCACCCGCCAGAGGCCCAGGCGCCCAGCTCCCTGTCCTGTCCTGAGCACAAGGCACAAAGCCTGGTACTGACAGAGAGCTGTCCCTGGGGTCAGGGCTCTGAGCAGGGCGGACATGGAAAACCAATCAACACTCGGAAACAAAGATTCCATTCATTCCCAGCAGATCGCTGGTGTGTTGAAGATTCAGTAGTAAACACAGCAGACAAAAGCCACACCCTCACAGAGCTCCCATTGTGGTGGGGGTGACAGAGGAAGACAAACTCATTATCTGGAATGTTGATGGGGACCCGTGCCAGGGAGAACAGTGAAGCGGTGGGGGGAGGGGCACTGGGAGCAGGGCAGCTGCAGAGGTGAATAAGGTGAGCAGGCAGGGCCTCACCGGTGGGAAGGAGGTGAGGGGGCCAGGTACTGGGGGAGAAGCCTTCCTGAGGTGGAGAAGGCCTGGGACGTGGGGCGGAGATGAGGGGCGGGGGGGCTTCCTTGTAGGCTCAGAGGAAGGTGTGGAGTTCCTGGAACCTGACACACAGCAGGCGTCCCCAGGTGACTGTGGACTCAGTGATATGATTATACTTGTCGGTAACAGTGTGGCCGAGCTGAGAATGGACGGAGGGTAACATCAAGGGCAGTGTCCGGAGGCCTCCGCAGCAACCCAGGCGGGAGGTGGCGGAGCCTGGACCGAGGAGGGACCAGAAGCCACGGGGAGAAGGGCTCAGCCTCTGGATACATTTGAAGGGAAGAGTTGCCAGGGCTTGCTGACCAATGGGACGTGAGGAGAGGAGAGGGCTCACGAAGGACTCTTAGTTCTGCGACCTGAGCCCTGGACTCAGTTCTTCACGGGACACAAGACGCCGGGTTGACATCCAAGTGGCTGTGCAGAGTTGGCTGCGGAAGCCCGGAGTTCCAGGAGGGGTCTGGGGCTGCTGGGCTCCCTCCCTTGATGGCGTGCCCTGCTTTGGGGACAGTGTGAGGACGTGCAGGCAGAGAGCCCAGGCAGCAAAGATCCCCACCCCTGGGGACTCGTTTGGAATCCACAGTCTGCCAAGAGCTCCACCTTATCTCCTGCATGTGCCCGCAGATGGTTGTTCGTAGCAGCACCCAGTACCTCCCAGGAGTGCAGGCTTGCCTCACGCTGCCTGGCCTTGGTCCCCTGCCCTACTCTGTGTGCATTTGCTTGCATTGCTGAGTTCACCTATGAGGAAATGCTACCGCATTACCACCCGAGTCTCATCAAGGTTAAGTGCCAGACACAGAATCCTAGCCTGTCGGGGACGCGGATGTGACTGCTGTTTGTCCTCTTGCCGATGTGGGGGGTGACCGTGTGCAAACGAGGTGCAGAAAGGAAAGGCGCTAACACTTCCTGACCACCCAGTCTGGGGCCAGGCACCATCTGATACGGTCTCGCAGTTGTTTCTCCCAATGACTGCACAAGGAGAGCTTATTTTCTTCGTTTGGCTGGCAGGGAGGTCAAGGGATTTATTAGCTGAAGGTGGCCCAACAGGCGAGTGATAGAACTGCACCTCACACCCTGGGGTCTCAATCCACAATCCATTGCCACAGCCAGACAATGGTAACAGAGGGGAAATGGGGGGGGGGGAAGCACTGGGTGAATTACTCATGTTTGTGTTGCATCACCCCAACTGCACCCTCTTGCTCCAGGAAGGTGTGTGCGTGTGTGTATACCCACGGATGTGTGTGCGTTTTGGAGGAGGTGGGGGGACAAGGGTGAAGCAGAAGCCCAGATCTCTGCCCTGTGTGCAGGGACTTCGGGTGGAGGAGGCAGGGGCTGGGGAGCCCTCAGCTCAGGGCTTCTCAGCAGCAGCCGCTCAGCGGCCGCACCGGGATGCTCTCTCAAATTCTGATGGCCCCGCCATGCCCAGAATACGGAGGCAGACCTGGGGCTCCGTGTCTTTATTTTTTGGCCTTGGTATTTTTTTAAAAGCTTCCCAGGTGAATTCACTTTGCAACTAAGACTGAGAACCATAGTTGCTAGAAGCAGCTCACAGTGTCCTGGGAGGCCCGGGGCAGTGGTGCTGGTGGCCCTGACTCGCCTGCCACTGCAGGCTAGAGGGCGGCCATCGGTGGCCTCCAGTGCCGCTGCTCCATTCACTCCCTAACTGATGGGAGGGCCAGCTGGGTGAAGCTGGACGAGTTTCCTTCACCGCCTCCTATCTAATCTCCGACTTGCAAGTGCGGGCACAGCCTGGAGAGCTTTCCTCTCACTGAAGGACTTCCAGGAACTCAGGTGACCCTGCTCTGCCTTCAGGCCTTCCCTCCCCTCCCCTACACCCCTAAAGGGCTGTCAGCTGCGTGGGAGCAGTGATAGCGGGTCAGGCCTTGTTGGAACCCCGTCATTGTATCACTGCATGAATGCATCTGTGGGTGGATGGACGGATGACGGATAGATGGATGGATGATGGATGGATGGGTGGGAGGCGGGGGGAGCCCCGATCTTTGCATTGGGTTGCTACTATGGATCAGGCACTTGACATCTCAAACACCTAAAGAGATAGGCATTATGTGTCACTTTTCCTTGGAAAGTGACCCTTAAAAGGTTAGGTAGCTTAGTTAGCTGGTTAGTGAGTCAGTTAGTTGCCCTTAGTTATGGTGCCAGGACTGGAACTCAGGTTGCCTGGTTCCAAAGACCATGCGTAGAGTATTGTCTCCTCCCTCACTCTCCACGCTGGGGCATCTGGGCCTCGAACTGGACCTGCCCCCTCTCAGGATGACCTCAGACAGGGGTGAGAAGCCCTCGACAGGGGGCAGTTAAAACAAAGCAACACAACCGTGAGCACGGGACCGATCCCATCTGAGGCTTGAAGGCGTTCCCTTGCTGATTTGCAACAACCACACGAGGTTGGTTTGATCCAGCTCCTTAAGTGATGTGCCCAAGGTCACGTAGCCAGCAAGCGCCAGCGCCAGGATTCAAACCCAAGCCTGCCCGCCTGCCCAGGGCACGGCCCCGGCAGACCACACTGCCCCAGGCCTGCCCCAGCGGCGAAGAAGGCAGAGTGGTGTCTGTGTGCCAGAAATAGCCAAACAGGAGAATTCAGAGGCCGCTCTCTGCCCACAGAAGTGTTTAGTTTGGCTCACAGCATATTTTAAGAATCTTTTTTTGACCACGTTGCCAACATGTACAAATTATACCCAAATCTGGATTTTTGGATTTTCTTGAAAACCGAGCAGAATGGCCAAGACCACGCTCGCTTTCCTGCCTGGCCGGCGTGCCTGGCGCCCAGGACCGGCCACCTGACAGCCCAGGCTTGCGCACGCCACTTGGCCATAGCCCCCGCCATTCTCCCTTTGAGCTCTCTGTCCCAGTGCTGCGAATGCTTATTTTTATTACCTGCCTTGTCCTCAGCTCGTTACGGGCCCCTCTCCAAGGACAGAGTTAACTTGTCTGGGAACCATCCTTTGGTTGAGTTGACCACTGGGTGAATTTTTCTGTTTAGAGGAACTCTTCCTTCTCTTTCTCCTCTGGTCCCCAGGTGTCTTCCTCCCTAAAACTGGCAGACCCTGGACTCCTCTTTCCTGAACGAGGGTCTCACAAACTCAGACACTGTGTCAGTGTTTCTGGAAAGATGTTCAGTAGAATACTAGTGAGTTGTGTGTGTGTGTGCGTTTGTGTGTACACACATATGTATGAAATGTGTGTATGAGTGTGTGTATGTGTATGGTGGGGGTGGGTGGGTCAAAATCTACCTGGACAAAAGCGTTCACCGTGCAAATAAGCTTGAAAAGACAAGGCTTCTTATGATAGCCCCCTCTTTGGAATTTGACAATGGACATGAACATTAAAATCTCTGAGAAGTTCTGTAACATTTGTTTAACTTTACTTATTCCAATGTCTGCAAACCTAGATGACCAGGGGATCTTTGGCAAGTATGATACCTATGAAACTCCCCCTATAGACCATGGTTTTCCTTCCAAATGAAAGGAAGGAAACACAGAGGCTCGTGGTGAGGGGAGCTGAGAGGCTGTCGTGGGTAAAGCAGGGCCTGAGATATAGAGAGCTGGGCGGGGTGGGAAGGCGGTTTCCCAGGCCCTGGGTGGGGCGGCGGTCGGGGCCTGCACAGTCTCTGAGTCCAGGAGAGAATGTCTACAAAGGCGTGGTGCCTGGCACATGGTAAAATGTCAATACAACTTTAGAGATTGGTATAGTCACAGCGAACTGAATGGCCTTTCCAACGCCCTTGAAGAACAGCTGTGAAAGGGGGAAGAAGTGATGACACAGCGTCCTACACCTGGAGGGGACTCTGGTGCCAGGAGGCTGAGCTGAGTTCCTGACCTGGGTTTGGGACAGAGTCTATGGCTGGCTGTATGCAGGAGCGCCCCACCCCTTACCTGCAGTTCTGCTCCCCACGGTTCCAGTTACCCGTGATCAACCATGGTCGGAAAATATTCAGTGGAATATTCCAGAAGTTAACAGTTCACAAGTTTTGAACTGCAGGCTGTTCTGAATAATGTGATAAAATCCCATGCCATCCTGGTCTGTCCCAATGGGAACATGAGTTGCCCTTTGTCCAGCATGTCCACGCTGCAGATGCCCCATCTCTTAGTCCCTGAGCAGCTGTCTCAGGTGTCAGATCAACTCTCATGGTGTCACAGGGCTTGTGTTCAAGTCACCCTTATTTTCCTTTGTAACACCACGTTCACTTAACATGTATTACATGCAGTACATCGCTATGATTTTTCTACTTATTATTGGTTATTATTATTGACCTCTGTGTCTAATTTATATATTCTACTCTATCATAGTAGATTTAAAAAGGTAGATGTATGTTAGCTGTCAGCCTCACACTTGAACGTACACAAGGGTCACCTGGGAATCTTGTTGAAGATGTGGCTTCTAGCCCCACTTCCGGAAGTGTGGTGGGCTCAGGAATGACACTTTTAACCAGCCCATCAGGTGATTCTGGGCGGGTAGTGCTGTAAGTCCCATTTGAACACAGTGGACTGGGGGGCTGGTGCTGAGTCTGAATACAAGGAATAAAAGAAGAAGGGAGTATCACCAGGGGTTCCTGGCACAGCTACAGAGAGATGACTTGGTATGAAAGTGGAGGCTTGAACCAATGATAAAAGAGCAGGAAATGCTCAAGAATTAACCACGAGGCTCAGGGGGGATCGTCTGACTTGGAACTGCATACGTAACTCATCAACAACCCCTCTCAGGAGATACAGTGGGTTAGCTGAGAATGAGAGACAACGTTGCATGCAAATACGTAACAGGGTATACACAGAGACAGAGTTACGGCGAGGGCTTGATTCAGCACCAAAGGTAAAAAGAGGTTCTTGGGTTTACGAGGCTTCGTGGAACTTTCCAGAAGTCAGGCTGCTTTGTCATGATGCCTGGTTGCCTCCCTGTATCATGCCGGGTCATGCATCACAGGTAAATGCTTAGATGATTCAGGCCAAATGAATTCCAGTTGGATAGAAGCAGGAGATCAGAAAGTCCCAGAAAGGAGGTCTTTGGGAACCAAAAAGGGCCTGGTGTAGCCCTTAAAGAGAAAAAAGAGAATACCAACAGCCTCCCTTACATGAGGATATTATAAAGACCAAGAGGAGAAAAAAAGAAAAAAAAGCAAAGGCAGATAGAAACTCCAGGGAAAACATAAAGGCTTCATCAGAAAGGAAATTCAAACAAGTGCACTGTCTCATGCTGTAGTAAACAGCATTTACATACTCATAACAGCATAAATTGTGATTACTGCATAAACAAAAATATGACAACAACATTGGAATACAGAGAGGTGTCAAGGGGTACTGAGGGGCTAAGTCATTAGTTCATTAGCTATCATATAAGATCATTGATAGATATTTAAGCTAATCAAGATATAACAACTGATGTTTATTATGTAGTCATAACCATATACCAGAAGAAAGGATTAAAATGTTAAAACCGACTGTCGTAACTGAATGTGGGTGGGAGGTAGGAAGAAATAATTTCAGGCTTTTATTCTTTCAAGACTATGGAATTTTTGAAGCGTATATTATTTTAATTTACAACGTCACTAAACTAGCTGGAGCTTGGCAGGGCCCAGTGGTCCTGGGAGGCCACGGGCATCCAGCAAGGGGTCCTACCCCTAAGGGAATGAAGGAAACCAGGCCGAGCCTTTCCCAGAAGCTCCTTCTCCCCCAGCATCTGCCGCGGATGTGCCCCCAGGTCGGAGAAGAGAGCGGGACACCGGGTTCCGGAGACAAGAGGAATGCGGGCATCTCCCCTCGTCCGGTAGGGCCCGGCCTCTGGCCCCTGATGAAGGATGGGGGTGGGGGGCACCTCCTCAGAGCAGGAGCCTGGCCGCAGGAGGCCCCAGTGAGGGGCCCTGGGCCGGAGCTGGGGACGCAGGGGGGTGGCCGGGAGGGAGAGAAGGTGTCACTTACGTGCACACACTCCTATTGCGTACCTCGGGCGGTCCCCGCTGTAGTCGCAGTAGAGGCCCCGGTGGGGGTCACAGGTGGCCGCCTCTGTGCAGTTGTCCCCGAGCTGCTGGGCGCACACCTTACAGCATTCGCAGCCGTCGGTGATGAGGCTGACGCCCAGCGGGCAGCGGGGTGGGGACGGCGGACACTCACATGGCCACTTGCAGAATTGGGGGCGTGAAGTCGTGTCCTCCGGGGGTGCCGGGGCGAAGGCCATGGCCGTGGGGGCTGGAGAGAGGGCCTGTGGGGGGAATGGCAGAGGTGAAGGGGGGCTGCCGGGCAGGGGCCAGAGGCCAGGGGCCTGCCATCTTGGTGTTCAAAAGGTTTACATAAAATTATATTTTTCCAGCACGCTTTTGATCATTGAACATCTCCCTTCTCCTCAACAGAAAGAGTAAGGCCGAGAACCCAGAGTGCAGAGACGTGAAGCCAGTTGCCTGCATCCCCCTGCTGGTGCGCAGTGGGCCCAGATTCTGCACCAGACCTCCAGCCATGCGAAGCCCCGTGCCTGTCCCCTTCCCTACCCCTCATCCTTCACCCCACGGGTAAGCGGGTCCGGGTCCGCCGCGTTTGACAGATGTGGGAGCTGAGGCCCTGTGTACTCCACAAAGGGTCCTTACGAAGAGCTCCCAGAGCCTCAGGTCTCAGATTGGACACCTGGGTTCAGCCAGCTGACTTATTATTACTATTATTATTACGGTATTTGCTCTCTGAGCACCAGGAAAGGGCTGCATGCACAGGGACTTCAAGCTGCCTCTCCCTCTGGGATCCAGTCACCTTCCCCCAGCCCCCCAAACCACCACCCAGACCCCTTACTCTTTACACGGGAGACCCGGGCTCAGGAGGAGGAGAGCTGGCCGTGCGCAGAGTGGGGCTGCGGCCAGACACCAGCCGTCCAGGCCTGCGTGGTCCCTGCGGGTAGCACCCAGTCCGGACGTCTCACCGGTGACTCCAGAGCTCTAAGGGCAGCCGAGGCTGCCCGGGACTTCCGTGGGGGCGAACGTGGGACCCAGGCCACCCCCTCCATCTCAAAAGGGAAGAGCCCTGCCCTGTGGAATTTGTAGACCTGCATTTCATTCTTTGAACAACAGGTGGCGAGATATCCAGACAGATTCTTCCTTTGCTAAGGAGGAAACTGAGACCCAAAGCTGCAGAGAGACAGGTCCAGGGCAACATGGCCCATGTCTGGACTGTGGCACAAATGACCCCCTCAGCCCTCCCTTCTACCTCCTCCGCCTCCCTTGGGCCCTTTCAGCCACTCAGCGAATGCTTGTGTAGCTCGCTCTGAGTCTGCCTTAAGTTTCAGGCATTTGAAGAGAAACTGGAAAACTTCCTGTGCCTGTGTAACCCGCAGCTTATAGGAAAGACAGCCAGGGAGGGGATTTATCACAATGTGAGGCTGCGTGCGGCAGGCCGGGCCTCCAAGGGCGCCCCCCCCGCCCGCCCAGTGCCACCTTGCCCTGAAAGGTGGTCCCAGTTGAGATGCCGATTAGCTGGACTTTTGGTTCTGAGTCTGGTGCATCGTCAGTGCAGTAAATGCCACTTTGACCATGGAAAGGCCTCCGAAAGTCAAAAAGGCAAGCCTCACTTGTAGGTTTTGTCCCCTCCAGGCTCGGTCTCAGGCAGGTTTGCTGGCGGAGCAAACGGCCCCAGGACCGGCAGTGCTCGTCCGTGTTCACCTGGGAGGCAGGTGTTTGCCTGCCCTCATTCACTTTTCCCCAAAAGCACCACATGACTGCAAACCCCGAAATCATTCAAAGCAACCACGCACACGCACGTGCACGCTTCTTTCTGACTCTACAGGGAGACAAGGCTTCCGTGCCTTCCACAGGCCACGTTAGATGTGCCGCCTCCTGCACTGGAGGATGGGGAGCGGCATCCTCCGCCTCTGCCCAGGAGACAGCGTGAGACCCGAGACAGAAGTGGCTCTCTCGGTTGGCCTCGGACAAGCCTCCTAACCGTTCTGGGCCTCAGTGCCCCCATCGGTGACGTGGCCACGGGAATGCCCCGCCAGCAGCTGCTGGGGGCTGAGGGACACCGTGTGTGCAGAGCACTCGTGCAGGGTCTGGCGTGTGGCAGACACTCAAAGGCGTGACTCCTCCTCCCCACCTCATCCCCACAGTGCCCCCCCAAAGCACTTGGGCCCTGGACACTTTGAGCTGAGCCGGTGAGCTGTAACCTGGTGGGACCTCTCTCCACATGGTCGCTGTCCAGCTTGCTGTCTCCATACCACGCTCAAGGTCCCCCGCAGGCAGCGGCAGAGGAGGCCCCTGGGCAGGGGGAAGTGGCTGTGTGTGCCCTGGCCCTGCGGAGGGATGGGCTCGCAGCCCTCTGAGCCAGGCCCTTGCCGCTGGCACCACCTAGTGGTGTGAAACCTCCAGATTCACACACACGCTCACGCACGCGTGCACACACACAGGATGGCATGGCTGTCCACCGGCCCTTTGCCCTGGAACATGGACCATTGTCATAAGAATACGGACTCTCCCTTTCCAACCTAAAAGGAGCAGGAGAAGCGTCTAGGCCCAAGAACAAAGATAAGAGGCACCCAGGCCTCTGTGCATTGACTCCTTTGAGAAGTGACCCAGACCCCAGTCCCAGCACGCTTGCCCTTCTGCACCTGGAGGCCAGCCATCGGCACGGCTGTCTTCAGCCCTGCTGTGGAGCCTGTCCACTGCCGGGGGTGCAATGTGCTGTTGCAGCACATACCTGTGCTGATCTTGAACGGACGGTCTGGGGCCTTTGTGGGGTGTGTCTCTGGTCGTCACTCCAGAGCCCCACGCTGGGCCTGAGGAAACATCTAGAGCCTCGTATCAGAGCTGAAGCTCTGCAGATCACCCCTTGACATCACCCTGGCTCTGCTACCTGACCGGGCTGCTTTTAGGGTCCCCCATGCCCCGGCCTGTGAACAGCACAGCCCCCTGACTCGCCGCCCTCTGCCACGCCCTCGGCTCTGGTGGACCATGAGATCACATCTCTTGTGATTCTCTATTTTCAGCCACAAGCAGTAAACCTGTCTTGTTTTATGGGCAAAAACCATTAAGCATGAATCTCATGCAGGTAGGTGGTAACATAGGAAGATCTGGAGGAAGCTCTGTGTCACCTGCAGCCATAGACGAGGTGGCGAGTGCCCCAAGACCTCCTGAAGCTCTTATCAGCCTCCTGCGTTCTTTGAAGTAGAGCCTGCCTAGCTTTCCCAGGCCCAGACGGGAGCAGGCTGCAAAGCCGGGGCCCTCCCCCGACGGCCCCGATTGCTGTCCTTTCATCCTCGGCCAGCTGCCCAGCCGGGGCTGGCTGTGCCCACTGTACAGATGGAGAAACTGACCGAGGCCAACCCAGTGCCACACGGAGCCTGCGTTGTTTTCATCTAACAGCGGATGTGAAGAGGGACATACGGTGGAAACAAAGAGAATGCTGTCTCAGAAAGGCCAGAGAGAAAGCCCAGCCTTGGACCCATCCAAGTTGCAGCTGGTCACATAAAATTCTCTTTAACGATGTGCTGCTGGAATGGACTTTCTGCAGATGCCACGTGCTTACAGGGAAGACAGGAAGGAGGAGGCAATGCCTATATGTGTCCCCACAAGGCAGAGCGCCCAGTGCTCGCTCAGTCACATCCTGTCCCTGTTGGGTTCCGCTTGCTCAGCACCGAGCACACCAACCTCACCCACCGGTCCGGTCCTCCCTCCCAACAACTGAGCCCTGCTCAAACCGAATCCCTTCCCTGACGGTTCCCAAACGCTGCCGCGTGCTCTAAGCACCTGGAATCTTTAATAAACACCGATGCCTGGACATGGTCACCCCCCTGCCCCCTGACACCCTGACTTAGGTGGGGTAGGCGGGAGCCCGGCACTGAGATTTTTCCAGGGGGTTCAGAATGCATCCAGGATTGAGAACTTCCCACAAAGTCCTGTGGACCTTGTTAAAATGCAGATCCCTGGGCCCCACCTTGACTATGTGGCTTCCGTTCTACGAGGCGGGGCCCAGAATCTCTGTTTTGGCCTGACTTCTGGTGATTCTGGTGGGATGGGGACCATTCCCCAGGGCTGGGTGGGGGAGGGAAAGCGTGGGGACAGCAGGCCAGCTCCCTCTGTTAACCTGTGACTTGTGTGCCTCTACCCTGCCTGTGCTGCTCACTCCTTTCCACACACCAGTTCATGAAGAGCACACGCCCTCGGTGCCGACGCGGGGCTCGCCGCCACTTCGTAGGTGGGCCTTGTGCAGTTACCTGAACCTGATGTGCTTTGCCCTTGATGTTCCATTGAAATGACGGAAAGATGGAAAGAGAAAGGAGCGTAAGTGTCTGCTAAGGCCTGAGTGTTTGTGCTCCTCCCCAATTGACACTGAAATCCCATCTCTGAAGGGGGTGGCACTAGGAGGCGGGGCCTAGGAGGGGGGTTGGTCATAAGGGTGGAGCCCCCACGAATGGGATTAGTGCCCTCACCCCTCCCACCCTGGGAGGACCCACGGGAGATGTCAGCGATGGACCAGGAAGAGAGGCCCTCACCAGATGGCGACCATGCGGGCACCCTGACCTTGGACTTCCAGCCTCCAGAGCTGTGGGAAATAAACTTCTGTTGTTTATCGGCCATCCGGTCAGCGGTATTTTGTTACAAATAGACTATGGTATTGCCACCAAATAGACTACAACCGAGTCAGACACTTAACCCTCTACACAAGGAGGGGAATCAGGGGGCAGGTTGAAGTGACGAGTTGACCACCTTTATCATACTTACTGGATAAACTGAAGCAGATTACAACTGGGAAGGGAAACAGTTGAGCCTCTGCAGGAAGGGCTGCAGGTGCATTTTGAGACAATGTTCAAAGGTGAGCAGACGCTGTGGATTTTATGGTGTGTCCTGACTCTGAAAATGGGTCTGGGAACAGGTCAGTCTATAATTTGACTTTGATGCGTCAGTTTTACTTCATTTTCACAAAAATGCATGGCTGTGGGCAAGGGAGCAGAAAGTGGGGGGCTGGCGGCGGTGGGTGGGGCCCGCAGGGGACCTGAGCCGGGTCCCCGAGCAGGTTCCCCGTGGGTGAAGGAGGTGGGCGCGCCCGCTGCTGAGAGCCTGCGTGCCGCACCGGAGAAATAGCCTCTAGAGGGAAGCGCGAGGGCATGACTTCTGAGCGAGGGGAGCCCCTCTCCCCAGCCCGCTGTTGCTCCCAGCTTGGTGGCCGGCGCCCACGCTCCCCTCTCTGCACTTCTGTTTCCTCCTTTGTAAAACAGGGATGAGGACAGCATCCTCCCGCGGCCCCCAGAAGTCACTAGAATTATCGCCATCTCACAGATATGGAAACCAGGGCTTACAGAGCCCGAGCAACCATAGGGCCTCACAGCTGGGAAATGGCCGTGACCCGCGTATCCCTCCAAAGCCCTTGCTTGCCATCGCCACGCTGCACTGCTCCCTCATTCGCTCACATTTACCCATCCACTCATTCCCTCCTCCACCCACCCACCCACCCCACACCTGCACGGAGCGTCTCTTATGCGGCTGGTGCTCAGATAAGGAACATGTGGCCCCTACCCGAAGGGAGTCACAGACCAGAGACCCACAACGTAAGACAATACGGGGTGCGGAGGATTGTATGGAATTGAGCCCAAGCTAACAGGGGTCCCCAGGAAAGGATAACGGAGCCTCTTGGAGGGCCTTTAAAGGACAAGTTGCTCTTTCTGGCCTCTTCTGTGCCCAGCACTGCGCCTGGCACACCCTGGGCAAGCTCTCCGTGAACAACAGGGCAAGTCCCAGCACTTGGTTTGCCGGAGTTGGGAGGCCACACCCAGATTCTCCACAAGGGGGCAGGGTTGAGACAGAAATGGCCTGAGCTGGTCCCAGGCGGACAGGGGCTCTAGGAAGCAGTTTGTGTTCACTCCTCTCCTGGAGAGAGAGGCCGGGGAAGCTGGGAGAATGTGGCCCAGGCGGGGGCCTAGACCCACCCGCCCTCCCCACCTGCTTCACTGCTTTGTTCTCACATTGCCGGTGTAACTGACCGGGCAGCCACCACGTGAGAGGGTGGACGCCTCTTATGGGAGCACCTCCCAGGAGTGAACCCCTAGGGATCTCGACCTGGGTCTCTGGTGGGGCTGCCCTTCAGGTATCTGGCAAGGAGCTCCTTCTCCTGGTCTTCTCGCCATCCAGGCGCGGCTGGGTCCTGCCCTGAAGGCAGGGTTACGGGGCGCTCTCTCAGAGTATTTCCCATCCTCAGACCACCTCCTCCTCCGCCCGCCGCCCCAGGGCCCCCCCAACCCCGGCCCCGCCTCACAGCACAGGCCCCTGCCCTGGCTCCTGGGCTCAGCAGGACTCAGCGCAGGGGTCCACAGAAATGGGGCGCCCCTCGCTTTCTCTCCGCTGGGCTGGGACTCTCATTTTCTCTCCACCCTCACGCACACCCCTCCTCACGCACACCCCCCCTCACACCCCCGCACCAAAGCTCAGCAGATCCACAGTCGTCCCCAGCCTGGACTGGCCTCTGGGTTGGCGGCCTTGGGACGGCCGGGCACAGATTCTATCACAGCCCCTGGAATGTCCCTTATACAGGTTCTGAGAGGCCAGTTCCTTCTCCTCTGATTCTACCTCCCTCCCCCTCCCCCCGCTTCACTCAGGGAGAGGCAGAGAAGGTGGAGGGGCAGGAGGGTTGCCGATTAACAGAATGTCAAGGCTGGAGGAGAGACTAGTGTCCACCGAATTCAACGGTGTTTTAAGTCAACTGTGGGTAAAAACCTTCAAGGCACCCCTTACCACGCAGGTGCCTGGGGGTTCTCCCCAGGAGTTAACACTCAGGGCCCTGGAACTGGTATTTTTCTCCCACGGCCCTCGGATTCCTCAACACACTCCTCTCGGCTGGTGTAAAAATCTGCCTCCAGCATGTGAGCCACCCTCCACGGCAGGGACAGGGCCAACCGTTCACCACCGCATCTCCGGAAACAGGAAGGGGCTGGGCACGAACCCAGGCTGTTGGAGTTCATTGGAAGAATTATATGGATGGGCTAGGAAATCCCTGGTCGGCAACCAGGGCCCCGACTCGGGGTCAGAAGACGTGAGTCTCCCCTGTAAGAGTCATTTTCAGCAGCACCACCTTCATCGCCGTCGGCACCGTCAGCACCATCCTCATCACCTCCATCCACAGCGTCACCACCCCCACTATTTCTTTCTCCCACATGGCAAACCAGGAGGGGTCACTGACTCTCTCTAACCGTGAGGGGAAGCTGGCCAGGATGTGAAAACTTCGGAGCTTCAGAAGACCCCACGCTCCCAGCATGGAGCCCAGCTCATCCTACCAATCAGCCTGCCTCTCTTCCCACCCACCTGGCACTGAGACGCGCCTTTATAAACCTCTGCTCCCTGTCTGCTGTCAGCGTTCCCACCTGAGCTGGGACTGCCCCGCCCCCCGCCACGGGGACAACGGGGACCATTGTGTGTCTTATCTCCTCTCCATTTTTTAATTCCCCCCACAACCCCAGGAAGTGAGAATTGATATCGCACCTTTCACAGAGGTAGACATGGGCTCAGAAAGGCTGCGTTACTTGTCTGAGGATGCACAGCTCATAAGTGAAGGAGCTGGGATTAGAACTCTCAATATTTTCCCCTCCTTGCCTATTATAATTCCCCTGTCTACACCTGTGTCTTTCCAAACTAATGCTGTCTAGTAAAACCATAATGTGAGCCCTGTGTGGAATTTGACGCGTTCTGGTAGCCACCCTAAAAGTAATAAGAAACAGGTGACATTTGTTTTAACAAAATATGATGTATTTAGTTTAACCCAATACATGAAAAGTCTTATCATTTCAATATGAAGTCAATAGAAAAAATTACAATGAGAATCTCACATTCTCGTATTCGCTCTGAGTCTTAGAAACCCGGCGTGTATTTACCCTGACGGCTCCTTCGGCACTCGCCACATGTCCGATGCTCACTAGCCTCCGAGCGGGTCTGGACTGTAAGGACACTGCTTGCCTCCCCGGCGTGTGGTTTTCGAGTTGATGGACGCAGAGTGCTCAGGCCACCGGGGAGCCCGTGGCCCCTGGGGCGCAGGGTGTTCGCTGGCGCTGGGAGCGAATAAGCTCTGTGCCCACATTCTGCCCCTGGGCATCTGCAGCATCACACAGAGCTCGCCTGGCCCCTGCTTGCTTTCCAGACTGCAGCTGGCATCCTGCCCGGCCCCTCCTGGGACCCACCCTGAACCATATGGAACCCACAGCGTGTGCTGCGACCCCTTCCTGCTGCCCTGCTGTTTGTACAAAGCCAAAGGCAGCCCCCTGGTGTTCGGCCGCTCTGCGGGCGGGGCCTGGCCGGGGCGCCTCTCCTCCATGCTGCTGGTGAGCCCAGGGAGCCCGCCCAACCCGAGGTCTCCCAGGGAGCATGGCTCTGTCCCCATTCCAGAGGGCGAGCTGCCAAGGGCCGCGCCAGGTGGCACCACGTGCCGGTCCCTGCAGAGCGTCCACCAACGCCCCAGGCAAGCAGTGGGCAGAGGGGCCCTGAGCTTGGAGCCATGCGTCCAAGTGGCCAAAAGAGGCTCTGAGCAAAAGGACACTCGTGGGCCTGGGGGCACAGGGCGGATTTGACACGCTTGCTCGGGTCCCAACTGTGGACAGGAGCGGTGACGGAGGCATTATCACTCCCGTTCTCTCTTTTTAAAGAGGGCGGCGCCACACCCTCGGGGCTGTTCTACAGGGGTCCTGGGTGTGTGGGGGTGGGGGGGGCGAGTTTGCAGCTTCGCCCCAGCACGATGTCTGTAGGCCCTCCCGCGCACCGTGGGCCCGTAGGTGCTCAGACAAGCCGCGATCACACGCATGCCACGCACGCCACACATACGTTTCTGTGGGAGAAGTCGGAGGGGTGCCCCAAGGCCTCATGGTTGCCCAGGAACTTGTGAGCACAACATCTGTGCACCCAGTCCCACGCTCTGACCCTCAAGGGGTCTTGTGTTTGCTCCCCAGCAGCAGGGAGCCGGGCGGGGGCTGAGGCTATGAAGGCAAGGAGGTCCAGAGCCGTTAAGGGACTTGCTGAAGGTGGAGTGGCCAGTGGCAGAGCCTGCCCCCAGCCTCTCTCCCCAGATGACAGCTGCCCTGTTGCCTCTCATTGCATCGTAGGGGTGGCTGGCATCTGCCCCACTAGCCTGTAAGCTCTAGCCTGTCGCCTATGCACAAACATGTGGACCGCAGTGAAGGTCGAGGGCTCAGGGCCGAGAGCCGGACCTAGGCTCAAAGGTGGGCTCCACCGTGTCTTAGCTGCGTGGCCTTAGGCAAGTGACTTAACTTCTCTGAGCTTCAGGTTTTGCACCGACAAAGGAGGACAATGACATCTGCTTAACAGTGTTGCTATGAGCATTTTAGGAGGCACTGAATAAGGGCCTATTGGCCGAACCGAGGAAGGTCTTCGTTATCTCCAGATGGCATCTGGCCCAGGGCCTGGCAGCGCCCACTGAATGCAGCCCCTTTCTCTCAGCACCTGGTGGGCACTGCACATTGAGGAAGGAAGAACGGAACCGAGAGGCGGAACGCAAGCCGTCTCTGCCAGGCCGCTCTATCATGCACGGCGTCCCAAAAAGACTGGGCTCCGCGCCTGCTCTCGCGGCCTGTCTCGCCCCTTGATTTCTCTCTCCCTCCTTCGATTACAGAAGGTTTGACCACCCGATATGGCAAGGCTGCCCCTCGCAGCCCCACTTCCTCAAACTTTCTTGGCAATTCGCACAGGCTTTTCCTTCCATAGGAACATCTCTATCATTTTTTCCATTAGAATCCCGCCGGAACCCAGTGGCCTCGCATTCCGTTCACATGCCGGTATGGGGAGGGCGGCTGTGGCTGGAGTTTGGCTACAAGCAGGGTGCTGGTTGCCATCGGTCCCGCAGCCGTCACCGAGGGGTGGGGGGTGGTAAGGGTGCCCCAAGTGGTCCAGCGCTGGGCTTGTGTGGGGAGCTCTGGAACCAGGGAGCAGGTGGGTGGTATGAGATTCCCAGAGAAGGTCCCCAGGCGGGGGCTGCACAGAGGAGAGGTGTCTTGCCTCCTCCCAGGAGCCTTCCTTCCATCCTGCTGCCTGGGGCCGTCTAGACTCTTGGGTCCTGCGCCTGTCCCTGCAGCTGAGCCCACGGCCCAGCGTCCCCTCTTCCCAGCACCGGGGGCCCTGTGAGGCATGTGGGGCTCCAGCGTCCTGGAACCCCCGGCACGCTGGTCCCCTCCCCTCGTCACTCAGACCTTGCTCCGCCACGGCTGTCACCTCTTCTCCATCCAGCCCCTGTCCTCCCAGCCGGAGCAGCCCTGGAGTTCGGGCTGGTTTGGCTCCTTCTGGTCTGCAGGAAATGCTCAGTTTCCCCCTGACTTGGAGAGCTCGGGAAGGAGGAGAGGGACTTGGCAGGAGAGGTCTATGTCTGAACTCTAGCCACGGGTCGATTATGGGACCCTGGGCAAGCCTCTTACCTGCCCTCTCTCTGTTTCTTTCATTTGCAAAGATGTTAATTGTGTGTGTGGCGGGGCGGGGGACACACACCACGCAAGGTATGGAGGATTCAACAATGAGCCTGAGGACTCTCCCTGCCCTTGATACACTCCCCCTGCACGGGGGCTCGGGAGGCACCCACCCCCCGGCCCCTGCAAGGCAGCTGGCCTGCAGTGGGCCGTCAGCTCTCAGCCTCAGATCCAGTTCAATCAGAACCCATGTCTTGGAGCCCATGGGAAAGTTACTTGCTTCCCAAGCCTCAGTTTCCTCATCCATGAATGGGGCACATGGACCCCAGAGGAAGCTGTCAGTGTGAACAGGGAAGAAAGCCCCTCTTGCCATCCTACCTCCAGCTCTTGGCTTTCTGACTGGCCATCGCCAGGCTGAGGGGTGCAGCTGCCCCCCGCCTGCCCATGCCTGACCCCACGCCCAGCCCCGAGGGCTGGCCCCTTGCTGCCACGTCTCTGGCTCCCCTGGCTGCTCAGAGAAGCAGACCTTCCTCCCTTCCCCTCGGTGTGCCCGGGGATGGACGTGGGGGACAGGGAAGCCCAGGAGGCCCTGGAACAGCAGGCATCATCTGTAGGACCTGAACGTGCACGCCTCACACACTGGAGACCGTGTGCGCCCAAGGCGGCAGTGCTCAGGGGCTAGGAATCGTCCCGAGCACTGTTTACTCAGGAGGCTCCTTTGTTGAAAGCTGGCATTTTCCTTTCCAGCTTTTCTTGGCATTTTCCATGTCCCCTTGCTGTAGTACACCCAACCCTTGGGGACTCATTTTTTCCAAACCCAAAGGCTCAAGGAGTCTCCTAACAACTTGCTCACTGTACGCTGCTCAGAGAGGGTGAGGGACTAGCCCAAGGTCACACAGCCAGTCCTGGCAGAGCCGGGTCTGGCGTCCAGACCCCACCTCCTGGGGCGCCTACCTCTCAGCTCGGTTTCAGGTGTGGAAGGAGGCACGGAGGAGGACCTGTTACTCCGTTTCTTCAGGTGTTGCCCCTTCCTCCTCGCCCCGCCAGAATCTGCTGACCCCAGGCAGCCTCCTGCTCACCCTGGGCCTCACCCTTGTCCCCCCACCTCCAACCCCTCTCACCCTGCTGGGTCCCCTCTCCAAGCCTCCCCAGCAGGACTCACCGTGGCCAGGGCGCCGCCCGCGGCGGCAGCTGCGGTCACTACTGCCAGCGTCCAGGGCAGGAACCACCTCATGCCTGGGAGTCAGTGGCAACGGCATCGACCGAGCAGCCCAGAAGACACAGCAGCTCTGGGGCAGCTGGGCTGAGGCTGGCCAGCCCATCAGGAGCACCAGCTATGGCTCTTCCCGCAGCCCTTGGGGAGGTTTTATTAAAGTGAGATCTGACGTCAGGGGTAAGGACAAACCCTGCATTTTCCTCTGAAAAAAAACTTTTCCTGCCTCTCTCCCTCTTTTTTTCCCCTTTCTTCCCTCTGTCCCCACCTCCAGCCCAGGCTTGGCCGGCCTCCCCGGCTCTGAGAGTCTTAAAGGGAAAGTTACAGGGCTGTGATTTCACGCAGGGGCGGCACATTCTCGCAGAGGGGGCTGGTCATCCTGGGGAGTCTGTCACACAGGTAGGGCGGGGGACGCCCCGGGGGTGGGGGTGCAGGGCGGAGGCGGAGCTACAGTTACCCTGGTGGGCGGTGGGGGCTTGGAAAGCTCTCCCAGGGGGGAAAATGAGCCCCCTCTCATTTCTTCAGCTGCTCCCACTCCTGGTTTCCATTTGCCATTTTCACTCTCTCCCCCGGCTGCCGGCAAAGGGGATGGCTTCTAGTTCCCGATCTAGAAATGATAGGCATTCACCAAGGAACTCAGCTCTGCACTCAAGTTCACATCATTATCTCCACTGCCCGCTGAAGCCGTGGTTACTCATTTGCAGGGGCTGCCTTTCCCTGCTCCTAAGCCAGGCCCTTTGGGGCTGGAGCCGTCTCCCCGTATCCGGGCAATTGTTCTCCCTGCTGGGTTTGGGGTGCCTGGCCTTTACCCCCTGCTGGGCACTTGCCACACAAGTGAGGAGTCTCCCACGGGTCCTGTTCTGCCCCTGTTCGGCTCCCTCGGGCTCAGGGACTGCCTGCTGGGAGACTGCCCCCCGCCTCCCCTCCCACCCCCTGCCTGCTGTCCGCGCGGCTCAGAGCCAGCACGGTGGCTCCTGGGACATCGCATAAGGCATGGCCCTCTCCAGGCTACGGCCTCCTGGAGCCTGCCCACTGACTCAGTGCGGAGTCCCCAGTGGTGGCGTGGCCCCTGGGCCCGGGATCCCTGGGCGCCTCTCTTTCCACTCTGTCACACCCTCCTCTCTGCCACCACAGTCCCCTAGCTGTTCCTTCAACCCCAGCAAGTATCACCTCTGGGCCACGCTGCGCTTGCCCCTCCAAGTGCCTAGAAGAACGTGTGACCCACGGGATGTCTTCAGAGATCGCTTTCCGAGAGAGAAGCAGGGAGACAATGAAAGAGGGGATGGAGCAGGGTGACGGGGGGCCTGGGCGGGGCGGCGTGGGGGTGGCAGCCGGCACATTCCCAGGCGTGAGGCCAGGGCGTCACACGGCGTTGCTCGTCCCCGTCGTTCTCAGTCATTTATTCTCCCCTGCGCTGCAGAGGGTCCAGGGCCCGCCGCCAAGGCCCCCCGGGCCCCCTCTGACCTTAGCTTTTACCTGCTCTCTCCCGCTCACCCCTGCTTCCCACGCCTCCCCGCCCCCCAACAACAGGGATCTGCATCCTCGAGTTTGCTCGACTTATATGCATGTACCCTTGTCATGTAGGAAGTATGGCTGTTAATTTAATAATCACACATAAAGCACTCACTGCGTGTTAAGCACTGCCCTGAGAACCGTGCAGGTAGGTGCTCATATGGTTCCCTCTTTATATTTGGGGAAACCGAGGCACAGAGAGCTGGCGGAGCTTGCCCAAGGTCACACGGCTCACAGGCAGCAGGGAGCAGGTTCAAGGGCGGCCCCTGATTTCCTTGCGCTTATGTTTCATGCAGGTAAAGCAAGATGCCGCAGCTTCCTTCCGTTTCTCCTTGTTGCCACTGAGTTCTAGGCTCTTCAGATCTCTCCAGCTGCCTCTTTCTAGTCCATAGCTTTTGACTGTTGCCTTAGTTTCCCTATGTGTGACCTCCTGGCTCTGGGTCATCTCATCTGCCTCGTGAGGGGCCCTCACCTTCCCTCCAGGCCCCCAGCAGACACGGCCCCTTACAAGCCTGTGGGTGCAGTTCCCTAGGATTCAGGCCTCACCATTGGTTGTCACCGTAGCTGATGACATTCCCACATGGCACGAGGTCTGGACTTCCATTGCTGGTCCCTCACCCACTGCATGACCTTGGAGAAATCACAGCAACTGTGTGCTGGTTTCTGCATCTCTAACATGGGGGCAAGAGGGGGGCTGATCCCTCGGACCTGCTGGGGGCACTGGGAAGTGCTGTGTAGGAGGCAGGAAGCACGCCAAGCACATAGTAGGTGCTCAAAAAAGCACCTGGCCTGCAGTGACTGTTCTTACTGAGCCTCTGCCCTAAGAGCACCTCAAGGGCAGGGTCAGGACTGGGTTACTGGGGGCCCTGAATCCTGCCTTGACACACAGTAGGTGCTTTCGATGTGTGTAGGGAAGGACAGGGGAGCCTGCACTGGGGGCGGTGCTGGGCCGGGGCCTCACGTCTCCCTGCCCGGATCACCGGTCCAGCTGTCCGCGTCTGCCTGCCAACCTGCTCCCAGGCACTTCCTCTCGCAGCTCTCCCGGGGCGGCTGTAAAAAAATTCCACAGAGGGCCTGGCGGGGAGGGGGTTTCAGAGCCAGGCCAGGCGAGAGTGTTCCCATGCCAGAGAGAAAGGCCCCCTTGACCAGAGCCAGATGCACAGAAGATCCCAGAAGCTTTGAGGACCAGGCGCCTCGAGGCTCCAGATCCGCTCTCAGCCTACTTGTTTGTCATTTATTTGTCTTACGAAGGGACAGGGAGCCCACACAGTGCAGGCAGCAAGGCGCCAGATCCTGGGGCTACTGGGACACAGGGCACATCATTGCCTGGGCACTGAGGCCGCGTTTGCTGAGCCACCCCAGCTGCTCCGGAGGGCAGAGCGCGGGGCGGGTGTCTGCTGCGTCCCCGCCTCCTTGCCAGGCTGCCTCCACAGCCCGGGTGCGGCTCTGCCTCACTCCCCGGGGCCCAAGCGGGAAGGGAGGGACCACTGAAGGGCATCAGGGTAAATGCCCTTCACGCCCCAGCCAGGGCAGCTAGTTGTGCCCTGCGAGGCTGGGTCACTGGGCAGCCCTGAGGGACTCTACTGCCTCCTGCTCAGGTCTCGAGCCACAGCTGGCTCAGACAGGAGCACACCTCTGGCGACGGCCTTGGGTGTGGGTGGGGCCCCCCGGAAGGTGGAGGGGAAACACAAGGGCTCTGGGGTCAGGCTGGCCTGCGTCAACCTCCACACTGTTATGTGCCCAGTGGGAGACCGTGGGGAAGCCGCTCCCCTCTGTGAGCCTCGGTCTTCCTGCCTGTCACACGGGGGCAGTGATCACCTCTCTCCCCGAGGGCTGCGGTGGGAGGCGGACTGTGCGGAGCCTACGGTAGATGCTGAGCCAACAACGGTTGTTACGAATATTCTTCATGCTCATCATCACTGAGCCTCCACCTGCGTCCCTCAGCCCGCTCACCTGGGTCCCAACACGCGCCCTCTTCCTGAGTCCCCTCTCCACAGCGCGGCTGTGGGGTGGGATACAGTGTCCCCATTCTTCTCTGTCCCTGCCCCCTCCAGTGAAGCCCGGACTCCCTGTCCTCAGGGCACGGCTTTCCGTTGGTCTCTCTGATAAAACGAATTGCAGTGCAGGCAGACAAGGAAACAGAAATGGAAACAATGAGACAGAGACAGCAGTGCCACCCAGGTCTGACTCACGCCCAACGGCCCCTGGCAGCCGGTGGAGCATCTCTCCTAAAGCGGAGATGGGTTCAGGCCCCTTGAATGCAAATGTGCAGGTGTCCTGAACTCTCCTGCCCAGAGACGCCCCTCCCGCCCAGACCTGCAGGGTCTCTGGGGCTCTTGACTCAGAGAATCTGGGGTGTCTCAGTTTCCAAACCAGCGGCCATGTCCTGCGGGGCTTTGCCTGCCTGGTGGACGATCCCTGGGACAGACAGGTGGCCTTGCTTGCTCACTCAACGCATACACAATGCCACGTACTAACAGCCATTATAGTATCACAGGGACCCTCTGTGCTCCACCCTCTCCCCTGAGCCCCTGGCAACTACTGATCTTACGGTTACCACAGTTCTGCCTTTTCCAGAATGTCATAGAGTGGGAATCATACAGTCTATGGTGCTTTCCAGATTGGTTTCTATCACTTAGCAATATGCATTTACGGTTTCTCCCTGTCTTTTTGTGGCTTGATGGCTCGCTTCTTTTCAGTGCTGAATAGTATTCCATGATCTGTATGGACCACAATTTATTTAGCCACCCACCTACTGAAGGGCAACTGAGTTGCTTCCAGGTTTTAGCAGTTATAAATAAAGCTGCTAGACACATCCATGTGCAAGTGTTCGTGTGGTCGTAAGTTCTCAAGTCCTTTGAGTAAATACCAAGAGGTACAATAGCTAGAGTGTGTAAGAGTATGGCTAGTTTTGTAAGAAACTTCCAAGCTGCCTTCCGGAGTGGCTGCCGCGTCTGCGTCCCTCAGATGTGAGCGAGCGCACCTGCTGCTTCGCATCCTCGCGGACACTGGATGTGGTCCGTGTTCTGGGTTTTGGCCCTTCTGATCGGCGCATAGGGGTGCCTCATTGTTATTGTAATTCTTCCCCCTGTTTTAGTTCATTACCTCAGAGTCTTTGGATGAGGCAGGTGCTGACATCCCCCTACTTACCTGGGTGGAAACCAAGGGCTCACAGAGGAAACCAAGTCATGGGAGGAACGAAGCTGGGGTTCAGACTTCAGACAGCAGGTGCCCTCGCTCAGGGGTACGCCTTCCTGATCAAGGGCTTCAGAGCGTTCAGGGGCAGGGGAGTGCTGGAGTCCTGGGCAGGGGTAGCCAGAGAGCCGGGTGCATGCTGGCTCGTGGTGGCCGCGCTGGGTTTGGGTTGGCAGCGGGCAGAACAGACCAGGTTCCAGGCTGGGAAGTGGCCAGCAGCCCTGCTGTGGACAGGAGCATCACGTTACACTTGTCCTTGGCACGGAGGCTTTCCAAAGCACCCAGGCGTGAAAGGAACGTCAGAGAAGCAGGTTCAAAGCCAGCCTGTGCCTGGAGACACCGCAGCAACACAACCGCGCCAGCGGAGCCAGCCAAGGGCTAGGCGGGGCCAGCGATTGGACTGCCTGCTTCGTCCTTGACCTCCTGGGCAGCTGACCAGCTGAGATGCAGCCCAGTCCCAAAGTAATTGTACTTGGATTCACCTGGAAGCCTTGACATGGGCAGGTTCCCAGGACCGCGGCTCAGAGGTTCTGAGTCAGTGTGTCTGGGAAGCGCTGTGGAATCTGCCCTAAAAGAAACCCATCCCGTGGTGTGTGTCGGGGGCTTCCTGGAGCCGGCCTTGAGAGGCCGGGCAGAGCGAGCGGGCACGTGCCACGGTCCCGGCCTGTCTGACTCCAGCTGCTGCAGCGGAGCTCCGATTGGTGGGGCGGGGGTGGGCGGTGGGGAGGCTACTCACGTGCTCTGAGCTCCGACTTCTCACCTGTGAAATAGGCAACAACGTGTCCCACTGGGGCTTGTGCAGGTGAAATGAAGCAACTGCTTTAGCAAATCACCGTAAACTGGGTGACCGAGAACCTCAGGGACAGATTCTCTTGCAGTCAGGGGGGTCAAAATGCAGACACCAAGGTGCTGGCTGGGCCACGCTCTCCCCTAAGACTCCGCAGGAGAACCTTCCTGCCTCTCCCGGCCTCGGGCGCCCCCGCGCCCTTTGCCCCCATAACTCCAGGGTCCGCTTCTGTCTGCACACGGCCTTCTCTTCTCTCCACGTGCCTGTCACCTGTGTCTCCTGTAAGGGCACTGACTGAATTTGCAGACCACCCAAACAATCCAGATAACCCCAAGATTGTGAACTTAATTACGCCTGTCAAGACCCTTTTCCCAAAAGGGGTCACAGTCATGGATTCCAGAGACCAGGACATGGACATCTCTGTTTGACAGTCACCGTTCAACCTACTACCCTGACCTATGTAAAAAGTCCCAATGTCTGGCATCGCAGGGACTGAATAAATGTGACTCTCCTCCTCCCACTGGTTCTTGCTTCTCTGTTGGCGAGTCTGTCCGCTCCGCCTTCCATATAAATACCCACCCTGACCATTTCCTTACCCCCCGGACGGCCACCACACAGGTCCTGTGAGCGGGGCTCGCCGGGGACAGTGCCTGCCCCGGGGATGGGGGTGGCTGTCCGGAGGAGAGCCAGGCAGCGGCTCTGACGGCTGAGTTGCTGGCCGAGGCTGGACGCAGGGGTTCAGAGCAGAGGCCAACGGTCGACTCAGGCCTCCCCAGATTCAGCGATGGAGCCTGGCTGGCCCCCGGGGGCATTGGGACTTCAAGGGTCAGCCCGCTGGCCGACGTCTCCTGAGGGTACGGGCAGATCAGCGCCCCGCCCTGGGCCTCAGGTCCCCCTCCATGGGATGACGAGGAGGCCCCGACTCCACAGCATCAAGGCCGGGTGACTCTATATTCAAGTGACTTATTGCTCCATGCAGACAGCGCTGGTTCGGGGGAAGGGGCCGTTGTCAAGGGCTCCTGTGGGAAGTGGGGTTATGGGGACATGAGAGACCAATTCCTTTAACCTCATACCCAGCACCGTCCCTGACAGGCTCTCCGCCTCATTTCTTGCCACACGCAGCTTCTCCCTTCTCTCAGGGCGGCAAGGGGTTCCCACCGAGCCACGCTGCGCCCTGAGCCCCCGGCAGGTTCTTTGCTACAAAGTCTTACTCATCCGTCAAGGTTCTGCCCAGGGTTTACGTCCTCCAGCATCTGTATCCCCCAGATTCAATGGGGGGAACAAAGCATTGTCATAAGTATAATGAGAATACGGACTCCATTTATACTGCGAATGGGAACTTATTTACAGCATTTACTCCGTATGGGAGTTCCAGGTAGCAGAGCTTCACACACAAGCGTTGAACTGGGCCAGCGAAGATTTGAGAGGAATGTGTGTAGGGAGGGGGCAAGGTTTGAGAACACTCCCTCATCAGTCCACCAGGTTTTGATTTTGACCCTGCTGCCCACTCGGGCCCCCGTGTCCACCTGGTCTCTGGAAGTTTCCACCATGGGCCTCCGTCATCCCTCCTGAACTCAAGGAGCCCATTGGAGGGGAGCCCCTCCCTCCGTCCACACCAACCTGCGGAGAATGCCCCACCAGGGAGGCACTGCCTCCCTCACCCCTGTCTTTCCCAGGGACTTGGAGAAAGGCGTGTCCTCTGGACACTCCACAGGGTGTAAATCCAGCGTGGCTGAGAAGACCGTCTGAAACCCGCTCCAGAAATCCCGGCTCCCTAAGTCCATTACAGATCACCAAGGAAGTCCTGAACTTCAACTTCCTCCTGTACTGCCTACCTTTGTGACTGCCTTTCCATGAGTCTACCAGATAAACCGCTAGGACCACTCCCAGCTGCTTGGGCCGACATAGTGAATCCAGCCTCTCTAGTTAGTGAGCTCACGTCAGCAACTAAGGGCTGATCCACTATCATGTTCCTTTCACCCTGACCCAACATCCTTATGAATCATTTCCGCACACGTGACCCAGGTGCCTGTTGATATAAATTAGCAGAATTTGCAGGTGATCGATCATATCCCTGAGCGCTGCTGGAAATTGCATCTGGCCGTAAATCTGGAAGCAGGGAAAGGTGGTGGGGGTGGATCCCGGGAGGATGTACCCCCCTGCGCCCCCCCACCCCCCGCCCCACGTTCAGCTGCCTCAGGACATCACTCAGGACATCAGACAAGGAGGCTGTCCTCTCAGCTGGGGAAGGAGGGTTGCCCAGTGAGGGAGTTGAAGATGGTCCTCAGAATCACTGGAATATGCCCGTGTGTTCCCATCTCCACATGGTGGGGTGGGGGGGTCCATTCTCCAATTCCTCCTTCCTTGCAAGGCTGTGGATTCAATTTGCATCATAATTCAGCTACCCTGAATTTGCATCCAGGTTCAGGATTTGGCATTGGGTGTGCCTTCCCAAAACCTCAGCCCTGGGGACACAGAAGACGATTTTTTTTCAGGACCACACACATGCACACACACACAACTGGTTCGTGGTTGTTCTAGGTAGAAACGCATTCTAGACACATGACATTCTGCTGTGTTCCCGGTTCTCCGAAGCTCCGGATGCAGACTGCACGTGTCTGCCATCGGTGGTCTTGTCTGTCCACCGTCGAACACTTGGGACCCGAGGCTGGGAGTCACTGCATTCTTAAAGCCGTATCTGCCCGCTGCCCTGTGTCCTGGCGATGGCCCATGAAAGATGAGGTCTGCACGGACGCGCGCCCCCTGGTGTCGGCTGGGGAGGCTGTTCTGCAGAGCGCTCTGGCAGGCGCCCTGTGGCCTGGCAACCCCAGGCCTGGGACGTTGTCCCAGGGACCAGAAGGAGACACATGGAGAGATGTTCAACCAGGCTTTGCTCGTGCTGGGGAGGAGCAGGAGGCAGCCCCGGTGTCCACCTGGGGGAATGGGGACGTACACAGTGGGCAGTGTGTCCACGGAGCCCCGTGTGGCAGTTAGAAACAACACACAGATGGGCAGAGAGCAACAGGAGAGAACCTCCAGCCCAGAGCTGATGGGAAGACACAAGATAGGAGCGAGGTCTCCAGCCAGCACTGCCCATGTGAGCGACACTCAGCCGTGATCCCCGATTTACAAGTTTATGCAGATGTTCAAAAGCACATGCTAGAGAGGCTGCCCATGCGTGAGGGAGAGAACGGGTGGAGCTGGGGAGGAGGGGGAACAATATGGACCAAGGGAGGCGATCTGAAAGCTTTAACGCTAGAGTGAGGTAGACCGGAAAATACTGTCAACCTCATCCGTCCACACCCCTGCGCGACAGCACAAATTTCAGAGAAATTGAAAAAGAAGAAGGAGAGAGAAGAGAAAGGAGGAAGCAGGGGGAGGGAGAATGAGGAAGAGGGGAGGGGGAAGGAAAAGGCACGTTTGCACAAAAACCTGTGCAGGGCCCTTCACAGCAGCTTCATGTGCAAGAGCCCCAAACTGGAAATAACGGCAATGCCCTCCCGTGGGTGGACGTTTAGCCCAGCGGGGTTCGGCCGCTCCGTGGAGTACTGTTAAGCACCGAAGAGCAAACTAGAAACTGGTCACCGTGCATGGTCCGGTGGCATCAGAGAATGAGAAGGCCACCTGGCTGGTGGCGGAGGAAGCAATTGGTCCTGAAGATCTGACTCCCGGTTCCAGACAGAGGGCTCTCTCTACCTGAGAATCTATGTGTACGGACCGTAGGGAAGACCTCAAGTGGTCCTGCTTAGGTGGATGTGGCGCAAGTTGCTGAACCGCTCAGTGCTCCCTTTTCCTTTCTGCTCGATGGGGAGATGGTGCTCATGCCACGGGCGGGCGGTGGTGTCCACACGGCTGCAGGCTGTGATCTCAGCCCAGTCCGGGGACCTGGCCCTGGGATAGGCGCCCCCCATAGGGCCAAGGGCTGGGGGGTGGGTTCTGCAGCACACTCCGGTGCTGCCTTGCTCAGAGCGCCCTCTCTGGGCCTCAGCTTCCTGTTGTGTAAAATGTGAGGTTGGAAACTTCTGCCTCTGACTCCCCCGGACGCCCCTGGCCAGCCCCAGCTCCTTCCTCGGAACGAGGGGGTGAGGGGCAGCCCCCTTGCCCAACTGGCCAGCAGCCCTGGCGGGGATGGCCCTCTACCCATTTGCCTTGAAGACTCCCGGGGCACCTCGGGCTCTGCGTGGGCAGCCTGGTGGGGCGGGGAGGTGTCTGGTCCCCACGGTCCCCAGCCTGTCTGCCTCCCTCGGGCACAATGCTGCCTGTCTTCTCTCCTCCAGATCTGGGTTAGATAGACTGTCTGCTTTTTCTTTGCCTTTATTTGTTAGGAGTTTCAGCAAATTCTGCCCCAAAGAAAGCTGCCAGGTCAGTGGGAACGTGGTATTTTTCAACAAATTGAGCTCCATGTGATCGTCCACAGGAAAAACAGCCCAGACTGGTTTCCAGAGCCACTCAACCAGCCACGTGCTCAACAGATGCGGGGGTTCCTGGGGGCAGGGAGCGCAGGGCTCAGCGCTGGGTGCGTCAAGCCCCCGGAGGAGATTCCATGTGAAACGAAACTTAGCTGCTCATTTGCTGGGATCTTTGACCAAGCTGCTCAGCCTTCCAGTTTTATCCCCTGTAAATGACAGTTATGAATAATGGCCCAGAAGGGGCTTCTGTGAGAATTAGAACGTGTAGGAAGAGTCTGGGCAAGTACCAGGCATATAGAAAACGGCTGGCTATTTGAATACCAATTTATATGTGTATGTACACACCTGTGTGCCTATTATGTAAACATGTAATTTATAGTTTTTTAAAAACAATATTTGCTTATAAAAGAAACTTTTTAAAGAAGGAATTCAAAAGAAAGATTTGCTCCCAGAGATAAACACTGTTACCATTGTGAGTGACTCTCGGTGTTTTTTATACGCGTATGTTACCTGTGTGGCTAGAAACTGAAGTCATGCTACTTTTATTTATTTGCTCTTTACTTGAGCTTTTGAGCTAAGCATTTTTGTGCCTTCAGTGTTCCGGGAGGGCCTAGTCTGAAATGGCTGCCTGGCACCCCCTCTGGGGACCCTCAGGGGGCACAGGGGGCAGTCCCCTGTCACTGGACACTTTGCTTGTTCCCAGCTCTCCCCACTCCAGAAGCGCAGCCTCGGGATTTGAACCCAGGTCTGTCTGAGACCAGAGCCCAGGAGAATTGCCCATGATGGCCTCCTAAGTGGCAGAGGCTTCAACACCTGTCAACCTCTCTGAAGTTTCTCAGACACCACTTGACGTCATGGTAGCTCCTCCCTTGCCCTCCCTCCGGAAACCCGGGAGCTTGGCGGCCACCCACAGCCCAACGAGGAGTTCCATGTGCAGCTACTCCATCCCTACGTGGCCCGCCTGGATGGAGGGGAGGATGGGAGGAGAGGAGGGCTTTCGGGATGGGGGGCGGTGAGGGAAGATGCCAAGTAAACATGGGCAAGAAGGAAAATATTTGCTGAGATTTTTTTTTTTTTGTCCTTCAGGGCTTGGCCCAGTGCTTCAAAGCACCAGTTCAGAAGTTTCTCTCTCTCTTTTTTTTTTTTTTTTGAAAACCAAGATCTGTTTTTATTTTCCTAAGCGGAAGAAACCCAGGGTCATGGGTTTCTGAATATATTCACTCCACATTTCAGAAAACACCGCTAGGGCTGGGGAAGGGCTCAATGTCTAGGTAGCGCTGTGTGCGGGAGGAAGCCCTCTGACCACTGGGCGGGGACTGTCCTGAAGCGTATCCCCCGAGGCCAGGTGGCCGGGAGGGACCTGAACTTCCCACCTCCAGGCAGCCACGCCCTCTGATCTCTGCAGCCTTTGCCATGGCCCCTGTCCAGCTGCCTGAGCACTGCATTCCCTTTCTTAAAATCCACAAAGTTTTCTTTTTGTCCTCAGTGGAGGACCCTACGCCTAAAGCTTTGGGCTGAGGAATGCGTCCTCTCCTGACCCCTGCCCCCCCGCCCCCATAACTCCCCTCGCTCAGGGCCACGCGAGGCGGGCCTGGAGGCCTGGGGACCCTGCGCCCGGCCTTTGCTCAGGCCTTGCCCCTTCTGTTCTCTGGGCCAGGAAGACACACCCCCGATCTTCTCTTCTTCCACAGGCCGCTCGTCTGGCTGCCTGCAAACAGTAATCAGGGTGGGCTGTGCGTCCGGCAGTCTGGGTTCCAGTGCCGGCTCTGCCACTTTTTATCTGTGTGGCATTCGGCAAGTGCCTCAGCCTCTCTGGGCCTCACTTTTCATACATTCAACTGGGGCCAATAATTAGAGCTGCCTCTGGGGGCTGTGATAAAGGTTCAGGGAGCTGTTGCCTGTGAAGTGCTCAGGACAGCGCCTGGGCACATAGGAAGTGGGCGATAACATTCCCGAACTTGGGCATCACCTCCTTCGGAAGATTACAGATGGCTGGGGATCCTTGACAATCTTCTAGTACAAGGTAGAGGCTATTTTTACCCCCACTTGAATCTGGAGCAGCCCGTCACTCTTTTGACCAATAGAGTACAGAAGAAATCCCTCAGTTTGGGGCTTTACCATTAAAGTGGGGGGGCAGGCGGAAAGAATCTCCTTGGTCTCTTGCAACCAACTGGAAGGCCCTGAGACTATGTGGAGAGGCAGACGTGCCCACCAAGCCCAGCCTCCGGCCGTCCCCGCCAAAGTGCCATCTCAAAGCGGTCCCAGCTGTCCCCACTGATGTCGTGTGCATCGGAGATGAACCACCCACTGAGCTCTCTGCTGTTTCTAATCCATAAAATTGTGAGACAAATAAAGCGATTGTTTTAAGACCCTGAGTTCGGGGTAGTTTGTTACACAACAAAAGATAACTGAAATGTCTCCTCTAGGAAGCTTCTTGGATTTTCCAAGTCTCAGATTTCTGTTCCAACATAGAGTCACTTCCGGGTGTCACCTCTTTCTGCCACCTCTGCATTTTTGTTCCCTATTCGGCAACTTGTCCTGGGATGAACTCAAACTTGGGACTCACCCTTGTTTTCACACACATAGACACACAAACACACATGCCTTTGCATGTCACAAAACTTACCATGAAGCCTGAAGGATTTGGAAGGAAGCTTAATGACGGTAACACACACAACTTGAAATAGAATCATACTCCTCTCTCGTCTTACCACGCCACCAGCCTCTCTTTCCTGGGGCTTGGCCTCGCTCTTCTCTTTTCTCCCCTCCCCTCGTCCCTGAACTCATCTTTATTTCTAACACTTCTTGAGTCCTGTCTCTTATTCATTTATGCCCTCGAGCTTCCAATATCAACTCAGGCTGCTGACCAAAGTCACTTCCTAAACAAACATCAGTGGTGAGCTTCCTCCTCCAGAGAGAGACTTCTCAGACCATCATACCAAAAACGGTCTACCCCTTTAGACTGTCTTTACTTCACCTACCTAAGACTGTACATATTTTACATGTTTATTATTGTCTCTCTCTCCACAGACTGGGAACTTGAGAAGTCTGGGGACTTTGTTGTCTTTACAATTAAATCCACCAAGTCCAAAAGACTGTAGATACATCACAGGGGCTGAATGGATACTTTTTGCAAGTATGAATATATAAATATGAATTGAAGGGACTGTGGTGCCAATTATTAGTACCTTTCAAAACTGTATTCTACTACCTAATTAATAATCGGGTGCCTAATTGTTGCCGGAAATTGTGTGTCCACGGACTGGGTCTCAAAGATCAATCAGGATTGACAAGATCAGGCTGGGAGGGTAACGCAGTGAGGGGGGAGCCCCGGAATCCTCCGCCCCGCCCCGCCCCGCCCCACCCCGCCCCGTGCCCGAACTGCCCCAGCTCCCCCACGCAACGGCCTTCCTCCTCCTCCCCCCGCTGCCTTCCTTACTCTGGGCCTTGCCGTGGCCAGGCTGGAAGGTTGCCTCCTAACGCTTCAGAGATAATGTTCTCCAGGCTTTTGCATCTTTAAGGCAGACCCATGACCTAAGGCCATTCCATGGGTCTGGAAGAGGGAAGCTCTCCCTCGTGGCTGGACAAGGTGCTGTTGCAACCCAAGCCCATGCCGCGCTCCTCGGTGGCTCGCCAACCACCGCTCACTCATGAGGCATTCACGTCGCCGTCAGTGTTGGCTAAGACAAACCCTCCTTGGACTTGGGGTACACTTGTGGTTGGTCAGAGGCACTAAAGCCAACACTGAATCTCAGACTTCAGTCCCCTGAACCTCACATACTGGACTTCTTGGTTTTGTGTTCCTGCCGGGAGTAACTCCAGAAGAACCACCAGCCAGTCCAGGAATGGAGGGGGCACCAGCCTCAGCCCGGGAGTCCTCCCAGCCCAGCGTGGGTCCCAGAATGAAGGTGAGAGGTCAGAGCGGTGTCTAGACGGGGAAACCGAGGCCAAGAGAGGCCCAAACAAACTAACCAGGGAAGCTGGCCAAGGTGGTCAGGCCCACAGGCCAAATGCAAACCCGAGACGAGACGGGGTGGGGTCTGAGCCCTGCTGCTGCCAGCGTGAGACGGGGACCGGCTCAGGTCCCCCTCTATTGCGACTTCCAGTGGACTCAGCAGCTGCTCTGATGGGCCTGAGTCTTCCCATCTCTAAAAAGGAACAAACACACTCGCTCCAGAGCATCTGTTGGAAAGATGGAATAAGAGAATGGACTGTGTTCAAAAACAATTGAGCTTCCTCTTGAGAGACTGAGCTAAAGATTCTAGCGCCTGGGCCCTGGCTCCCCCTTGTTACATTAGCCGGAGAGGGCAGGGGACTGCATGGGACTTTGCGGGACTTTTCCTCTTGTCCTAGTCATTCCAGACCCTCTGGAATTCTCCAATCTCTCTACCGGAGCCCAGGGCTCCTTGGGCCATGGCATACCCTGCTTAGCCACGCCCACAATGTAGCATGCCCTTTGGGTTCGACAGGCAGGATCCAGAGCTCTGCCCCCATGTGAAGTGGCAACTGAAGGCTGCCCCTGTGGGATCTTCCGGGGGCTGGGGTGGTCAGCGGAGCCTTTGCTGTCTCTTGTGGGGAGTACACGGCAGGTTACGAAGGTCGTCTGTCTGGTGTTAGTGGTCTTTGGAAATTAAGGGGACTCATGAATGAATGAATAAGTGAATTAACTAACACCTTCTCTGTGGCAGGCCTGGTGCTCAGTTATGAAAGTCTAGAGATGAGCAAGACATGGTTTAGTAAGGAGTCCACAGTCTCATGAGGAAGATAGACAAGCACACCCACGGCAACGATCCACAGCTGGTCCTAGAGCTCGAGGTGGCCCATCTTCACAGCCTCAGCTGTCATCCTGTTCCAGTAGAAGTGTGTCCTCCTCTGGTCCCTCAAGCAGAGGTGCGGTGTGATGTCTGCCATCACTGGGTCCCTGATATCGCTGCATCTGTCCTTTGCAACTCCATCGAGGGCCCTCTGTGGATGCCACTTCCAAGTCCCCTCTGGCTGTGTTTTCGATTTCCTGCAGGGATCCCAGCTAATGTGTGCGTGGGGATGTCACTGCGATGACCTATTTCTCATTCACTAACCGCTGGGCCACGCCCCCTCTGTGTCAGTGTGGCGCTCGGCACTAGACGGACCACATCCCGTCAGCACGGCTCCTGCCGTCATGGAACACGCAGACCAGCTGCGGGCGGCCAATGAAGTTGAAGAGCACAGCACGGTGTGAAAAGCGTCAGGACAGAATAAAATGGGATCAGAGAGGAGGGAAATCTCAACCCCACGAGGGGGAGTGGGTGCCGGAGTGAGTCAGGGAAGGGTGAGAATGACGTAGCTGGAGGCATCGGGCAAGAGGAACAGCATTGTGGGTGGGAATGGAGCTGCAGGGCAGCCGTGAGCCACACGGGAAGGACACACACATGTCACTAAAATTAAAGGGAAAGGTGTGGGGGGAAGCGGCGCAGAGTAGCCTGGGAGGCTGGTGTGGCCATGCCCTGTGGTCCTTGGAGAGCTAAGGGCCTTCTTTATTTATACTCAGAGAACAGGAGGACCCTGGCAGGATCTTATGTTAGAGAATGAGATTCATGAATTAGGAAGATCAGGCAGCCGTGTAAAGGCGAGGTTGCGGTGGTTGGAAGGGATTTAGGGTGGTGAGCCTCCAGGTGAACACAGGCAAGCAAGGATTGCTGGAAGCCTGGGCAGTGGATGTGGAGGGAGAGGACTGCCATGAGTAACGCTTCAGGGTATCAGAGTCCACAGAATTTAGAGACTGTAACAGACCGTGGCCCTGGGGAAGGGGAAGGAATCTTCCTGGATGGTCCGTCCTTCCTTCTGGCTCAAGCAATGTGATGAGAGATGATGTCGTTAACAGAAATTAGCAAGACTGCATGAAGGTCAGCTTGGGGGGTGGGGGGAAGCACTGAGTCGTTTGTTTTGGGTGTAACAAGTGAGAAGCTCCCGAGACAGTCTGAGTGGAAATATCGAGTAGGAAGTTGGCAATGCTGGGGGAGGTGTGTACGCTGCACACAAATGTGAATGTGGAGGCCAAGCGGCCAGGGACTTGGTTTTCTGCAGCCACGCTCTACGCGAGAAAGAAGGTCACACTGCCTTCCTCCCGCTGCAGGGTCCTCTCCCTGCCGTGACCTCAGAGCTGCCCCTATTCCAAGGCCCACCTTGCAGTCCTCTGGCACCCCTGCATCTGATCTTCTCTGAAATCTCATAAAATCCCACAGACCTGGCTTGCTCATTTCCGTTCTAGATGTTTGTGACTAATATTAACTGAAGCCGTAGCATATGAAAAAGAAGGCAGAATGTTGTTCTAAAATTCTTAGAACTTTTCCAGAACTTTAAGACCAAAGTCCCATTGTCTGGGAGCAGGGGTGGAGTGGAAGGAGGGGAGAGGGAGGAAGTGGGATCTCAGGGCCTGGCACTGGGGACCATTGGAAAGGACGCAATTTCCAAGTGGGCTCTGCACCATGTGGGCCAGCCAGGGACCGGGGCCAGCGGCATCTCTCCTGCAGCCAAAGATGGCTGTGGGGCCGAGCGCGCGGAGGAAATCCCTTTAAAGGCTTTATTTACAAAATCCCCAAGTATCTGGCTATTTTGTTTGGACATGACTGAGTTGGTTTTCTGAACTTTTTCAGGGTCTCTTTGTTGCTTCGCCTGTGAGCTCATACATTCCAGTGCTTGTAAATACCAACGGTATATGCCCAGATGTTTGCCTTCTCCGGGGCACCCTAGGCTCGTATGTCCCATGAGTGTCACAGAATCTCCAGGACAACACGTCCAACCTGCGCTCTCGGTGGGATCTCCAGCATGTCCTCCCACAGCCTTCCCATGGTAATAAAGACACCACTGGCCACACATTTGCTAGGCCAGAAAAACGGGGATGTTCTTCCTTTCCTTGTCTAACGTCTCAACAAATCCTCTTGACTTTCCCTCTCAAGCGGATCTTGACTCTGGAGATTCCTGACCTTCCCCAGGGCTGCCCTTCTGATCTGCGCTGCCTCCCTGGACGGCAGCGGTGGCCTCCTCATCCATCCATTGTCGGACAGAGGGAATGAAGTAGAGCCAGGCCTTGAGAGCTGGCTAAGACCTGGGATAAAGGGCGTGAACCTCTTTAGAAGTTTATTTTGACCCAGGATTTTGCTGGTATTCATATGCCTGTTAATTTCAGACGAGATTGGGCATGTTCAGGGTGGTATGGCCGTGGACTATATGCCTGTTAATTTCAAATAAGTCCTTGTGTGTGTGTGTGTGTGTGTGTGTGTGTACCCCAATGTGCTGATTCTTTCATTTCTATGGAATTGAGTCCCAAATGTAGTGGGATCACCGGATTGAAAAATAACGTTTTAAAGTTTTTAATAGACGTTGCCTTGCTCTTTGTAAAGCTGCTATGGCAGCTTACATTCCCACCAGCACAGCATTCTTTTTATTGCATTCCCGCCGGCGATCAGCGATACCAATCTTTTTAGATCTGCCCATCAGGTGCATGCAAAGTGGTGGCTCATCAACACATTCATTTTTATTTTCCTGATGTCTCGTAAATTTAAGTATCTCTTCATATGCTTCTTGTTCATTAGGAGTGCTTTCTTTTATGCTCCTGCTCACGTTTCTTGACGTGGTTTGTGCTTTCCTTGCGAATGCACAGCGGAGATCTCTGTACCTTACAGCTATCCATCCTCTCCCTGGCACCTGTACGGTCTGCTGCAGTCAAGTTTTGTGAACTGGATTAAATGAACACCCTAAAGAGCTCTGTATCGCTTAGCCCACAGAAAAGTGCTCCAGGCCTCAAGCCTCTACTTCCGCACCATCTCCCTACCTGGGCTTGCTCTTTTCCCCTCTCTCTCCCAGGGAGTAGCTGGGTAGGGAGAGAGAAGGAAACGGCATTGATAAGCACATTCTATGTGCCAGAGAATGGGCTGTGCGATTTGTATGTTACTTTGCTTAAATATATGAGATTAAAAAATTTTTAATCTCCATTTTACAGATAAGGAAAGAGAAGGACAAAGGGCTGAGCTTTTGCCCAAGGTCATAGACATGGCCGAGTCGAGATTTGGACCTTTGTCTGTCTGGTTCTGAAACCTATTCTTTCAAATGCCCCCCATGGGCCCCTGGGTCTCGGAGGCTCACAGCCGCCCCGTGGGCGGTGAGCCAGGCTGTGCCGTGCCCTTTCCTAGGCTCAGAGGGGGTGCATGACTCGACTTTGTCACATACAAGGTGGGCTGGAAACCTACGGTTTCCATCATCAAATCTAAAATTACTTCAACTCTGGGGTCCTCCCACCCCTCTTCTCTGGGGCTGGGAGCCCTGGGGTTGGACGGCAGGGGTGTCATCAGATGAACCTTCTTTTTTTCAGTAGATCCTCTCCCTGGGGGTGCAGGTGGGTGAGAGAGAAAGGGGAGAAATGTGTAAAGGGAGGGACCCTGAAATCCCCAGGATAAAAATAACCTCGTTTTCCCCCACCTCCACTTCCACACCCCATCCAAGGAGAGGAGCGGCAGAATACCTGAAACCCTGAGTGATTAGAAGCAAAAGACAAGTATTCTGGTTGCCCGGTATTTACATAAGAATGCTCTTACATTTTCCTTTCCTGTTCTGAGCTTATGAGCTGGCATGCAGACGTGGACACCCACCCACGTGTGCACAAGGATGTGTGCCCACGTACACGCCTCACACGTGCAGGCTTCAAGTGCGTGCTCAGCCCTCCCCGCTCGCCATGGACCACGGACCGCGGATGCAGCAACGCCACTGGAATGTGCCTAACGCCCTCCCCAGACCTGTGTCTGTTCTTCACACAAGTAGCCTGCAGCCTGGCGTGTCTCCAGAGGCAGCCCCTGAGTTAAGAACTTGAGTGCAAGGAATTTATATGGGAGGGGGCTGGGGAAAAACCACTGAGAGAATGGACATGTGAGGCAGGGACATTATCAGCCCTCGGTGGTGACCTCTGGCAACAGGACCCAGTTCCCCTGGAGGCTGTGGGAAAGAGCGCAGAACATGCCTCAGAGTTTCCCCACCCGAGGGGGCAGGCCGCTGGAATGTGTACCAGTCAACCCCCTTTATGCTGTGGCTGAGGACAAGGGGCGGAAGAGAAGCTCAGACTTTCTGATTAGCTTGTCTGACGGGCAGGCGTGCAACATAGTCAGGCCAAGGGACTTGCCCGTTAGATCAAAAGGCTTCCGTGCCCACTCGGTCACTTCCTTGTTTGATACCTCAGATAATTCCCTCCTTCTCCCTGAGCCTCAGTTTCTCTCATCTGTAAAATGGGAGTGTGCTCTTTCCCACACGACCGGCGTGGAGATGAACTGCTGGTGAGCTAATGCACGCCAGCCTTCACCGCTTGCTAAGCTGACTATCCAAAGAGGTTCCTTTCCTGACTCTCCACCTACACTCTCTTTGTCCCTTTTCAGCCTCTGCTTGTTGGAAGGCCCTGAGCTCAAGGCTCAGGCTCCGTCTTCTCTGGGACACATGCCTGGGTGACCTCAGGGACCAGAAAGCTCTCTCACCTGCAGTAGCACTTGGGGCTTTCATCCTCTTGTGTCCTCTCTGCCTCCTTCAAAATACACCTGGAAGATGACACATGTCACTTTGCCCGGTACCACACTGGCCCAACTCCCTGTCATTTATGGTGGGATCATGGCAATAGCTTCCTAACTCTTCTCGCCTCTATTCCTGTTGCCCTTTCTTTTCTTCCCACAAAAAGCCAGAGCGATCCTTTCATGATATTAGTCAGATCATGCATCTACACAGTCTTCTAATGCCTCTCCTTCTCATCTGATGGAAAAGCCACAGGTTATATCAACTCCCAAGAGGGGCTGGACCCCTTGACCCAAATCTCAGATCTTACCTCCCCGCCTCCCCGTTCCCTCCTCCACAGCTACACCTTCCCCCTCCGGCTCCGCCACCTGTCCGAGCATCTTCTGACCTCAGGGGCTGTGCATGTGCTGTTCCCTCGGCCTGGATGTTCTCTCCCGGAGACCCACAGGGCTCGTTCCTTCACCGCCTTCAAGACTTTGCTCAAACAGCACCCCCCAGGGAGGTCTGCCTTAAGCATCCTCTTTCCGATTGCAACGCCGTCCCATCTCGCCTCCTTGCCCTTCCCTGTTCTGTGCTTCTTCATAGCACGTGCACCAACGTACTGACTGCAGAATATTTGTGTTTATTTTATTCACGGCTGTTTTGAACCCAGGAAGGCATTTCTTTTGTGCGTGTTCTCATCACTGATGAGTTCCAGAGCAAAGCCCGGCAGTAGCAAGGTTCTGTCATCTGCTGAATGAACGAATGAGTGAACGAGTGAGTGAATGAAGAGTGTGATTCAGGGCCTGACTTCAGGGGGCATCTGCATCGGTCCAGTCTTATTTCCACAACTTATTATCTGTTTCCCTGTAAGCATTCCTTTACGCATTAACTCTTAGTGTCCTCAGCTGTGAAATGGGGGGCAAAGCAGAGCCTCCCTCCTATGGCAGTTGGGGGCAGGTGAGATGAGATATTTCAGCCATGCAGAGAGTGCCTGGTATGTAATATGCTCTCAAGAAAGTATAGATGTTCTAAAAAAGTTTATCTGTCTGCCCTGGCTGGTGTGGCTCAGTGGATTGAGTGCCAACCTGCAAACCAGCTGGATTCCCAGTCAGGGCACGCGCCTGGGTTGCGGGCCAGGTTCCCAATTGAGGGCACGAGAGAGGCGACCACACATGGATGTTTCTCTCCCTCTCTTTCTCCCTTCCTCTCTTGCTAAAAATAAATAAATAAAACCTTTTTAAAAAAGTTCCTCTTTCATCTTGTTTTTTGGTGGTCTCACAGATATTTTAGTAGCAAATTCAAAGAGCCCATGGCATATAGTATGTGTAAGAAAAAACAAACAAACAAGCAAAACAACAAAATAGGATGCAAAGTGTAGGTAAAGAGTTAGCAGATTATATAAATCTATGCACACCCCCACTCAGTGACAAAAGGCCAGAAGAAAAAAATGTCAAAATATTTACAACAGTTATTTCTGGAATTTCTGGTTAGGATTATGAGTAACTCTCTATTTTTTTTATTTATATAATTTTTACATTTTAAAAAATTTCCCTAACAAATCTGTGTGACTTTTACAACTGGAAAAGGAATGAGCGTCTCGCAAGAAGGAATAGGGGCCCCCACGGCATGTGGCTCTTTGCTCGAGTGGATGCTTTTCACCTCTGAGTCCTCATCCCAGTCAAGAGAGTTTTTTTAATCACATTTTAATTCTTATGCATCAGGGAGATCACACTCTTATTTACAAACCCATACCTGCCTTCTCCAAAGCCCACATATCAATGACCTATGAGCTATAGGTCATTGATAAGCTATATCAATAGCTTCTACCTATTGAGGCCAAGATTCCCTCTCCAGCAACTTCCTTTAAATTGCCTGTAATGCCATCGGGATTACAATGCAGAGTGACCCAAGAGAATATGCAGCGCATACTCCAAGTCAAACGGCCCATCGGCGCTCCTTTCCTTCCTGGTTTCAGCCCGCAGAACGGCTGGTTGCGGCCGGGGAGTTGGGTTGTAGTCCGGCCCTGCCTCTCATGGCCTGGGCCAGGTCTGTGCAGCCACTGGGTCTCTGAGATCCTGATACACAAAGACCAGATCCTGGGATGGAGCATTTACAAATGAGGGCATCATTAGGGGACATCCAGTCCCCTTCCTTGGTTCTGGGCGACAGGTCCCCGCAGGGAATGCCAGCTAGCAGGACAGAGAGAAAGAGACGGAAGAGAAGAGGTGGCCACTAGGACCTGTGGGATTCTGAAGACGCTCCAGGACCTCCAGGCTGAGTGGGGGGACTTCAGTTGGGAACACCTCTGAAGGCAGAGCCCAGAGAGGGCAGAGCAGCTGCGTTCTGGGCAGAGGAGCTGCAGGAGGAGGGAGCCAGCAACGGGTGTGCCGGAGGGTTTCCGTGGCCCCTCCGGGCCGCTGGGAGGGAACAAGGCCCTCAGAGGCCCACCCTGAAGGCACAGCTGAGCCGACGGGAGTGTGAGGGCCTTGTCAGTGGCAGGCCTGTAGGTTTTCGGAATGAGTCAGGGGCTGGCTGCTGACAGTGGTATTTTCCACCCGGCCACATGGGCTGCTTCTGGGCTGCAGGGGAAGCCAGTTGGCCAAAGGCAGCCTGAGAAATCTCAGATCACATACCAATTTCTCCCTGTGCCACATCCCACCTGATCGCCAGCTCTGGCATATACTATCACCGCACATCGCCGGCAGCCCCAGGACACTGCGTTCACCTGTGCGCGCACACCGCTTCCAACCCCTCGCACATAAAGAGATAGGGTCTACTCTCACGCCGGGCTAGTGTAAAAGGAAGAAGTCACACAATGCATGACCAGCGGGGCCTCCCCTGGACGTGACACCATGCATGATCAGCGTAGCGGGAAGGGGCAGGGTGTGAGCCTGCTTGAGTGAAGGCTGAGGAGCTCCTGTAACTGCGAAGCCTCTGAAATGTCTTGACGGAGCTAATGATAGAAAAGGTACAGGGAATAAGAGGCATAAATAGTAGGTACAAAATAGGCAGGGGGAGGTTAAGAACAGTTTAGGAAATGGAGAAGCCAAAGAACTTACATGTACGACCCATGGACATGCACTGAGGGCGGGGAGTATGTTGCGGGGGGGCGGTGCAGGGCAGAGGGGAATAAAGGGGAGAAAAAAATGGGACAATTGTAATCGCATAATCAATAAAATATATATATAAAGAAATGATGGAAAGGATGGTGCAGTAGAGACAGTTAGGTGGCTGGCTCTCGGTTTATGAAAATGCCGTAGGGAGCCTTTTGGATTAAGAAAAACAAACTTGTCTACCCTACCCTATGCAAGAGATAAACACAGACTGGCTATAGATAAAGAGGATTTACTTGGTAATGGAATAGGAATTCCAGATATTTCTTTCTGATGGGAAGGCAGAGAGAGAGGCCAGAGTCTGGAGAGGGGAGAAGAATAAGGGAAGAATTCTCACAAGAAGAGTGTGTGGGGGGCTGGGCCCGGGGAGAGGGTGGACAAAGGTAACTACCCAGCAGTCGGATGGCTGAGGAATCAGGATGGCCTGGTGTCCTACAGGGGGCTGTCTCCCGACCTTCGGTGGCTGTGCTCCTTACCCACCCTTCAGGACGGGCCCACCGCACTAGCAGTAGACTTGGGGGAATGAAGAGCGAGGGCGGAAGCCAAGGACGGGCGAGGCCCTTGGGGAAGGAGGCAGGAGGGGCAGGGGCGAGGCGGAGTGAGGTGGCTGGATTCAGAGGTCATGCTCTGGAGGGGAGAGGGCGTGAGACGGTGTGTGTGCAGGGAATCTCCATGGTACACACGTGGGGCCACAGCTGGGCCGGCATCAGCGTTGGGGACGAGTGCCACAAGGTCATGGGTGTGGAATTGGTTTTCTTGCTAAAGGGGAATCTCCCATCACCTCCCAGAGAGGCCTGGGGCTGTGGGAGCGTGGGCCTTCCCGGGGCAGGGCATCGCGTCTCCTGGGGGGGCCGCACAGGCTGCCAAGGGCCAGCAGGTCTGCATTTGGGCACCCAGTGTTTACAGCCACTGCCTGGAAAATCAGTCGCCAGTGCTCAGAGGCCTTAAGGACCACAGAAGTGGCAGTCTCAGCTGCTGTGGCCAGATGCCCCAGTCTTGGGGGCAGCTCAGCCTGGGTGCTGCCCCCGTAGCCAGGAGGAGAGGGCTCCCAGCCCTGGGCTCCCTGTCCGGGCCCCCGAGAGTGGGCTCCCTCGCACAATCATCTAGTGGGTTCATGTGGAGTCATCTCATTGCTCCCTGGAGTTCACGGAGAGGGCAGTGGGTTTCCTGAGGGAGGGGGGAACCCGAGCCGCTTATTCTCATGAAAGGGAAAGGCAACCACAAGAGAAATGGGAGAGTTTGGGTACAGGAGGTCATCTGTAGGGGCAATGAGGTGCAGAAATCAGAGTGACACATGCCTAGCCCTTGAACTGCTCCCTCGCCCTCCAGAGAAGGAGACAGGCAAGTAACTGAACACAAGTCAGCATTGCAAACGGTGAAACGGTGACAGGGACACTCTGTGGGCGAGTAGGGAAGAGGGTTCCTAGCCACCTAGGGCGGCCAAGACAGGCTTCACAGGAGGGAGGACAGAAAGAAGGAAGACATGAGAAAGAGCTCACAGGGGAGAAGAGAGGAGAGCGGTCCAGGCAGAGGAGACGGCTAGAGCAAAGGCTAGGGGTGCGGCAACTCGGCCCGGAGGCTGGGGCCGGCTGCAGTAAGAAGCGCTTCTGCACCACGTTCTTCTCGACCTCTCTAAGCTCCCCGCCTGCACCGGAGGAGACCGAGGTCTCAGCCAGCAAGCGCTGGCTGTGGGCGTCCAGTGGCCTGTGTGCCCGTGCCTTCTCCCATTTTGTTGGCTGGGCTGAGTGGCTAGGCTGGGAGAAATCCTGCATCTTTGAAACGTGGACAACGAACTGAGGTGGACACATGACTCCCACAACTGTGTGTACAGTCAGAGCGACAGGGCTCTGTGGTTGGCAGACGAGCACTCAGGTGGGTGAGCGCAGACGGGCCGCTGTGTCGGGCCCAGGAAGTCGGGTCCCGGAAGTCGTGTCCCCACACAGGCGCGCTGGTTCGGTTCCCGTAGGGCGCAGCATAGCGACGGACGGCCACCTCGTCTGCCCCAAGCCATGAACGTGCGGGCGCTTCCTCGGAAGAGACCACCTTTTTCTAAGTAACCTATGTGCTCTATTGGGACCAGCGAGGGTCCTGAGAACATGGCCTGGAGTTAAGAGTCTGTGCCCTGGCCCCTCTTGCCTACTCAGGAGGTTCTGCCCCAACTTCACTCCTAGGGAAGCGGCTCTATTTCCCCACCGTCTCAAGAAACATGCGTCACAGTGGGTCAGGGGAGGCCACTTGATGAAAAAAAGACACCCTGGAAGAGGTGCCCAATGACGACTCCCAGGAGACCTGAGGGAGGAGCTTCATGATGCTGGACAGCGCGCTCGCCCTCTCTGAGCCTGAGATTTCCCATCTGTAAAATGTGGGGATTGCTCTGCATTCTGGCCTGCTCGCCAGCTCAGGTGACTTACAAACATTCACACCCTGTGAACACTCCTGAGAAGGCAGTGTTCACATAAAAGGGGCCACAGGCTGAAACCTGGTGACTCCCCCTGGCCACCTGTGTCAGGCCACCAGCTGGGGCCATGTCACGTCACCCCCAGTGTCCCCACCAGGCCCACCAGGAGGCCCTGCTGGCCAGTGGGCCTCGCCACTGTTGGCATCGCCTCCTCTCTCCAAGCCTCAGTTTCTGTCAACAAAAGGGCAGAGGGGAACAGGCTGACCCCAAACGTCCCTTCAAGCCCTGACGTGGCACAGGACCACGGTGCTGTGTGATGCCACCCCTGGGGGCCCTCTCCTTAGTCCTCGGGGAGGAGCTCAAAATGGGGTTGAGGAAGATCCAGCCAAGGAGGGACTGGGAATCACAGCAGCGTGCCCTTAACGTGTGACTACTGAGCTCCATGCGCTGGGCCAGTAGTGATAGCACGGGAGGGTAAAATACACACATTTTTTAAATCAAGTGTCTATCAGTACAAGCCATGGAGTTTTTTGGTGTGATCAACTAAAGAAACAGGGATCTGCTCCAACGTCAGAGAAAAAACGGACAGATTTAAAAGGGTGCGAACCATCCCAAAACTACTGGGTGTTATTGGAGATCTTCAAGGTTAATTTAGGTGGCGTATGATCGTTACCAAAGATAGCTGAGTCCCTCCAACGATGGACGATTCAGGGATAGAGAAATACTAGAGCAATACTCGTGCTACTACTATATTCAGTGCTGGAGTAATACTAGTAGTATTAGTACTAGATTCAGTACCGGCATACTAATGCTAGTACTACCACTGGTACTAAATTCTATAATAAACTGTGACTAAAAACTACTCCGAAGAGTAATTAATGACACATCTAAGTGTCCATATTTGATTTAAAAGTTTTTCAAAAGGTAGGCTACAAAATAGTAGGTAGCATGTGGGCCTTTCTTTTGTTGTTGTTTGAATGCATAAATAACTCCATGCTGTAGGCATATGTTCCTAAATACGTATGGAAGAATGGACTGCAGATGTTGCAAGTGGCTCTCTGGGCATGGGGGTTCGGGGCGATTTCCTCTCTCTGTGTGCTGTGGGCCTGCTCCCAGTCACGCTTTTGCGCCTCCGTCACCCAAGCCGTAAGTCCCCTGTCGCTCTGAGAAGCGCCTGGGGAAGGGCTGCCAGAGAGATGCCAGAGGCGCTGCTGTGCAAACGTGGGAGCTATTTGGGGCCTGTGATGTCACCTGGCGGGCCAGCCTGTGTCTGTGGTTATGATGTCATCTGCTGTCTGGCTGGACGGCTCTGTGGCCAGTGAGGTTCCTGGGGTGGGGGCGGCCCTGGGGCCCCCTGTCCCTGGTCCGGGGAGCTGTCTTATCTGGACTGGTCCACAGGGATGTGCCCCGACAGTCCAGGACATTCTAGGGCTGCCACGGAGCACCTGGCTGGGCCTGGGGGCACGGGGGCGGGCCTGGGCCCTCCGGGCGCTGGGACTCCCAGGCCCCCCAGCGCCCGGCCTGCTGACCTCCTGCCACTCGACCACTGGGAGGGCCCCACATCATAACTGCATTTACTGGCCTTTGCTGGAGATTATCCAGCTCAGTTCTGACTACCTCCCTTGCCCCTGGCACGCTGACTCCTAGAGCTGCCCCGTGGGGGGCCGCCCGCCTGGCAACGGCCCCTGGGCCCCGCGTGGTTAACAGCCGCTCCTCCTTCCAAGAGCCTGCTCGGAAGTCCCCTCCTCCTCCAATCACCCAGAGGCCACCCGGCAGGGCTACGGATTCTCGGGGCCCCAGGCCTGGTGTCAGAGTTCTAGGTCCCGGCCCCTCTTACCGGGTGTGGCCTTGGGCAGGGTTTCTCACTCCTCTGCGTTTCAGTGAAATAAAATGTCCACCCTCCACTTCGAAATGAGGACTATTCTGGCTCGGCCACTGTCAGGGACATTGTTCGCTGTGTGACAGACCACCCTCCCACCTCTGCGTCTCTCCGCAGCTTCTCCTTTTGGATGTTTCTGAACACTGTGGCAATGTGCATTGACTCCTTCCAATTTCACTTCCCCATCCGTGAAAGGTGGGTACAAGTAATTATTCAATCAGGACAGATGCCTAATATTAAAACTGGGGGTGAACTCAGGAAGACACGTCCGGTGGGCGTCCCTTCTCCCCAGGTGCCCGGGGACCTGGGCAGAGGAGATCATTCAGAACCAGGATGCTCTTTGGCTCTTTCCGGTCCAGCCGACTAAGCGCACCATGTCTCCGCCTAAACCAGCAGGCGTCCCAGTTTTTGACCCAGATTCAGCACCAATGAGCCAGAAACGAGGTGAGAAGGGAGGATGGTGGCTTCTACCTTCATGGCATGCGAAGCCACAACTGAAGACATTCACCCCCAAGTGTTTGGGCGTGACCTACTTGAGCTATCTAAGTTCAAGGTGGAGGGAGCAACAAGCCCTCTCCCCAGCAAAGTTTCCTCCACCTGCGCCCTGTCTCCACCCTCCGACCCCCGTGACCCATCAGTGGGTGCGAGGCATCACCCAGGGGGAAGGGACGGCATCGGTGGGAAGGAACTGGCAACACGGGGCTTATGGAATTTGAGAGAAAAGCCTTGACTTTGTTGGGAACATGACTGGATTCCTACTGCATGGAACATACTTAGTCCTAATAAAATTCCCCCCAACATCTGCCAGTCAAAAGGTCCTGGTCTTACTTTACCCTGCCTGGCACCCTCGGTCCATGGCCTAATGGGCCATGTGCCTGACAGCCATACAGTAGGGTATCTTGAAGGGTGGCATGGCATTTAAGGAAGAGAGGTATGTGGGAGCCACTGTCACGGTGTGTGGCTTCCCACAGACACCCCCAATGGCGGTGATGGTTGCACTTCTGATACACTTGCTAAATGCGTACATTCGCCAAGAGCTTGGTAGTTCTGACTTCTTCATAACCTGGAAACTCTATCCATTGGTTTTCTATTGCTGGCAAAACAAATTGGCTTGCAATGATAGAAATTTATTCTCCCTCAGTTCCTGCAGATCAGAAGGCCGACACTGGTCACATCAGGCTAAAATCAAGGCACCATCAGGACTGCATTCCTTATGGGGGCTCTGGGGAAGAATTCCCTTCCAGGCTCCTTCAGGTTGTTGGCAGCACTTACTTCCTTGCACTTGTAGGACTGGGGTCCCCATCTCCTTGCTGGCTGCCAGCTGGGGGCCAACCTCAGGCCCCAGAGGCCTCTGTGCTGTTCTTGCATGTGGCTCCTCCCACCTTGAGGGGGCAAGGGCACATTGAGTGCTTCTCAGCCTTGTCTCTCCACGCCTCGCCCTTCTGCCACGTCTCCTGCCTCCAGCCAGAGAAAGTTCCCTGCTTTAAGGGACCATGTGATCACACTGGGCTCCAAGGACATAGTCCAGAAGTCTTCCTCCAGCAAGCCTTAATCACATCTGCAAAGTCCGTTTTGTCACGGAACAATCTACTTGTAGGTCCAGGTATCAGGGCATGGATATCTTGGTGGGGTCATTATTCAGTCTGCCACACTCTACAGTGAACTCAGAACCGCTAGGAGAATTCTGCCTCAGAGAGACTCTGAGCGAGGGACCTCTGAGCAGCCCTTTCTTTCACAAAGCACCCATTGACCACTCACTGGGTGCTGGGGACTCACTACGTGCTTAGAATACAAAGGAGAAATGCGTATGTCCCTAAAAGGAAAGAGGAGAGGAAGAAAGGGGCACTGACTATGGACCCTACTATGTGTCCGGTGCACCTTGTGCATTTCCTCTAGCGGTCAAGGGCCTCCCCCGTACGGATGAGAAAACCAGGGTTCTCCATAACACGCCCAGGGTCCTCCAGCTGATGCACTGCCCAGTGTCCTCTCTGATTCTCCAGGTTTGAGACACTCAGGACACCTCCAGGCCACACAGGGCAGTGCCAAGCCCTGGACCCTTCCCAACAGGGGTCACATCCCTCTTCCCCCCTGAAGGTGAGGCTGTCTGCGTTCATGACCTTCTGGAGAGAGCTGGGGGGTTTCCTGAGACAGCTGGAGGGGACAGCTGACTAGCTGGCAGTCCCTGGTCTGGTGGCCCAGAGTTCTGCAGAAGCCAGGGGAAGGCTGTGGTGACAAGGGCCTTGGGCCCTGAAGTCTCCTCTGGCCGAATTTACATGTTCTTGGTGGTCCAGGTGCACTCCTTCCTCTTTTTGATGACCCAGTGAATTTCTAGATCATCCTTCAAAGGGTAGCAACCTGTGGGCCTCAGTCTTCAGACTGGAACCTTCCAGAGAGCCGGGAACCAATGAGGTGCTTAATATGTGCTCCTGCACAAAGTGAGAAGGACCGTGGCAAAAATGCAGAAAAATCTAAATACAAAGGCACCCGTCCCAAGAGAAATTCACCTGCCCCTGTGAATAGTATTCTTAATCGCAACAGTCACCTCCCGAGCAGGTACAGTGTACCGATGCTTTCACGGGCCAGTGATGGAGACGGCGTTCATTTCCTTACTCCTCACGACACCCCTGATTCCATCCCTAACTCAGGAGGTGCTCAAAGACATGAAGTAACTGGGGCTGGCAAGGCGCAGAGTCTGAGTTCAAAGGCAGGCGCGCCCTCTGCAGACTCACAGCTGCGCCCCTCCCCCCGCGCACCCAGAGCAGCAGTGCCTTTGGGCCCCGCCATCTCTGTCTTCCCGCAGCACTGCGGGAAGCCGCTTCTTCCCTTCCCCTGGGGTGCAGCGAACACGCCACGCTTCAGGGAGGCCAGAGGACCTGGCCAGGGCCACAGGGGGGAGGGGCGCCGGGAGGAGGCAGGGACAGAACCTGAGGCCAAGCTTTGGAACATCCATGCTGGGTTGTCCTTCTTTGGAACCACATTGGTCCAGAGCCCTAGACTAGTGTCTGACGTCACAGGGGCATTCTACCGAAAGGGAAAGACCTGGGTCTTCTCTCTGCTGTGGGACTGGCCGACGGAGAGTGGGGTGGGGTGACTTCTCCATATGCAGTATGTCCCTGTTTGCTCCTTTTTCCGCCTGGAGCATCCTTTCCCCGGCTCTTGCACAGCTGGCTGCAATGTGTCAGTTGGACGGACGGTGTCACCTACTCACGGGAGGGGTCCGAGCTCCCCACTGTCTCATCGCCCCCGCCTCTGGCCTGGCACACAATGGGACTCAAGGGTGTCTGGGGACAGCTGGACGAGGGCAAGAGAGAAAGGTGGCAAGTCTCTTTCAAGGAAGAGGGGTCTACTGAGCTCCCCTCGAAATGTAAGAAAGCAAAGAAGATCTCAGGGTCACCTTAGAAAAGGACCGGCCAAGGCCTCATACAAACAGCGGGCCCTCCTCCCGCTCCCGCGCAGATGCAGACACGTCCCGGGCCAGGCAGCGCTCGGGGAGAGGCCCAGTGTTGGTCGCGGCCCCCACGCGCTGGCCAGTTCCCCACTTGTCTGTTTCCCCACGGTGACTCTTACTCACTCTCTGACCTCGGAAAGACCCAGAACGTTGACTCACAAAGGCACCATCAGGACAGGTGCTGGGGCTCAGGGCTAGACTGTGGCCTGGGTACCGCGGTGGGGGTGGGGCAGAGCCATCAGAGGGGAGGAGGATGGGCAGGGTCCCTGGAGTCCTGGGAGCCTGAGGGCGTGATGAGCAAGGCAGACGCCGGGCAGGGCCGAGGCAGCTCCTGACCACGGGGAAGCTCACGGATGCTGTCCTGCCTCCAGGCCCCTGCACGCCGCCCGGGGACAAGCTGTGCCTTTGCCTGCGCGAGGGTCCTAGGACACCTCCAACATGTCTACGTTTTCTACACCAGGCTTTTCTTTACTTGTCCTTTGTACTCAGCCTGGAGTCATCTTTCTGGAGAACATTCTCCGCTCTGACTTGGGTGCCCTCTTCTGGTTCCTGAAACTTCTCCTTTATTTTGTCCCTATCGTCACCCTCCTTCCACTCACTGCCCTGTGGCCGGCGGTGTGCTTGTGTGAGCCTCCCTCTAGACTTGGAGTTCGTCGGACGTCAGTATCGTTGGTCTCTCTATCTTGGGCACCAAGCAGCGGGCCTGGCCAGGGCAGGGAATGAGCTGAACAAGACTACAAATTGGCAATGAAAATATCTCTTAATCCCTGTCCGTCAGTGTCGGATTATGAAGGACACTCTCTTCTGTCGTTTGATGGGAACCTTCCCACTGTGCTCGGAGGGCAAAGAATGTCCACATTTTCCAGCTGAAGCTCATGCTGGGATTGGAGGAGGAACGCATGCTGCATCATTCAGCTGGGGACCTGCTGAGTCAGAACTCCAATTCCTGTCTGACTTGAAAAATCATCTGTTTTGCTGCCTTTAAGGCAAAGATGCCCAGACCTGGCTGAGTCCCACTAAGGGTGTTGTAGAGAGACATATGCATTCCTTGAAGATATGATAAAAGCACAGACTTCAAGGGAGAAAGAGGGAAAGGAAAGAAAGGGAAAGGAGAAGACAGGAAGGGAGGAGAGAAGGAAGAAAGGAAGGGTTGAAGGAACGAGAGAGAGAAGAAGGAGAAGGAGAAGTAGGAGGAGGAGAAGGTGAGGGTTAAGGATACAAGAAGCAACAACACAACATTATAGTTTAAAATGTATCATGATTGTAAGCAACCAACAAACTATAATAGAAGAGAATCTACTTGATCTGAAGACCCCAGGGCTGCTTCACAGACCAGGAGAATACAAAGCTATTTAGGCACATCGCTTGGCCTGGGAACAATTTACATAAAGCCTGAATGTGGCAAATGAAGTTAACTGGTTTCAGTTGTTGGAATTACCCTACGGAACAAAGCCTGGAAGGCTTTGGTGAGGTTGAAGGACAAAGAACCTCTAAGCGCACGCAAGGTAAAAAAGAAAAAGAAATGAAGAAGGAAAAATGAGGTGGTGTAAGGATGCAAGCACACTCATTGTTTAAGTAACAAGCTAGGGAATCGATGAAATAAGAAAAATATATTCTTTCAAATTATAAAAGTAGTCAAGGGAAGAAATAAGAATTGTGCTGTTAGCCAGCTTTTGGAGGTTTGAGAGGAGAGGCCGGTGGGATTATGGGAACCAGAAATGGTGGTGCAAGTTGATAAATCACACCAAGGGGAAACGCGTGGACGACGCAGAGGCTCGGGGGGCCCGAGCCGAGGAGCAGGCTGCCGAACGGAGTGGCTCCTGCAGGATGGGCTGATGGCAAACGGGGGCCACTGGGGGTCATCCCTTAAGTGCGGGCTTTGTTAATTTGAAAATATAGATTTCCAAGCCCCATCTTAGCCCATTTATCCTCAAAACTTGGGGAAGAGGAATCTGTTTTTCATAAGCTCCTTGGGAGACTTTCACGCCTTCAGACCCGCTTTGGCACCGTTGCCCAACGGCTTTGGGTGGTCTGGGAGGAGCCGTCCCTGCCGCCCAGCTCCAGTGGGGCCCGCCCCTGTACTCTGCTGCCTCTGTGCCAGGGCTTGAGTGGAGGAAGGCCCTGCAGGCTTGTGTCACAACTTCCCTTTGAGAAAGTCACCTGCCTTAGCTTCCTGCCCTCCCAGTTGCTTCCAGCTTCAGAGAAAGATGACTCAGACCAGTGGCTGTACTCAGGGCAAATGTCTTCACTTAATTTCTCAATTCCTGCCTTCCTGATCCTGAAGGTCACTCTGATCGAGGTGCTGCCCCTTTCACCTCCTGACTTGGTGGTGACCTTTGCCTTCCTGCCCTTTGCAGGGGCTGGGGGTTGGGCAGGTCTTCAAGGCTGTCTCCCTGAGGCAGGAGAGTGAGGAGCTAGGGAAATTTCCAGACAAGTGGAAAAAGGGAAACGGAGACAAAATAATTACACCAGGCCAGGCGACTTGAGCCATTTACAGCCAGCTAATGACCCACACCTCGATTAGGTGTTACCTTCCCTAATCAAGGACCCTTAAGAGCAAATGGTTTACGCACTCCAGACTGTCCCAGGAACAGGATGGTCTCAGACCTGATCCCTTCTGAATGACATTCTTGAAGACGGTCTTTGAAACAAAACTAACCAGACAACAATCCGGACCCCTGTATAAACACATTTTGATGAGTCAACGTATCAAAAGACACCAGAAAGCTAATGAATATTCTGATAAGACCATCCCCTGAGACTTCCCCTAGGACTGCCACCTGCCAAAGATACAGAGCCTCAAAACAAAGTACCCACAACGTGCTCTCTCAGCCGCGCACACCCACGCCTCACATCCCTGTTGTCTTCCTCCTAGACTCTGAGGGGCCCCGTGAAGCTTGCATCCAGGGGAGCAGCAGGCAGCGGCAGCCTGCCCCAGGCTTACCCCCTGAACCTGTCTCCAAGGCCTCCTTTCTTCCTCCTGTTGCTTCTTCTACCTTAAGCCCTTCCCTTGTTTCAGTGTCCCCAGCTTTAATAAACATACTCTCCAAATTACTGGAACGCATGCTGTGAGATCTTTCCTCCACGAAGCCAGGAGCCCATACACCACCCTTTGGCCTGAGACAGGCCCGCTCCAGGCCCAGACCTTGTCCAGCGACAACCACACCGAAGGAAGTAGCCCATCCCATCTGGAGAGGGATACAGACTTCAGGGGAATCTCAGCGAAACACCAGGGCGGGGACACAGCCCGGAGCTCTGAGAGCAGCCCGATGCCAGGGGCCGGCTGGGGGGACCCCAGGGGCGCACGTCTCTCTGCTCTCAGCCTCTTCCTCGTGAGGTGGGCCCAGGGCTCCTCCAGCTCTCACTCCCTGACTCTGTTGTGTGTTGTCGCTTTGGCCATGCTTTTCTGAGAGCTGTTCCAGGGCAGAGACCACAGTAGCCTGCCCTTCAGATCTCGCCTGTTTCCCACCCCTGTCTTCTCATGGCTGGCACGTCACAGAGGCCGAGTCGACGGTAAACTGTAAGGGCTTCCTGAACGGCACTTCATAGTTTCATGCACCTGAGCACCCCCCATCAGCAGGGCGAGGCAGCAAAGTGGGCATCGTTATTACAGCACAATGCAATCATGGGTTGTTTTCTCCTTCATTTTTCAAAGTCTGAGAACAAATAGCAGGCGGCGTCCTGTGCTCGACTGTCTGTGCAGGGCTCACAGAGCAGGTCACCCAAACTGGACTTGCCAGAATCAGTCCATCACCCACCCAACCAGCATAGGACACACTTTCAGGGCTAATGACGGTGGATTTGGCGTTTTGATATTGGATTGGAGTGGACTTTTTATAATCAGGAAAATAACGCGCTATGCCTTGGGTTTGGCCCAAGGGCAGGATAAAATATACTTCTAAACAGGTATAATGATGTACTAGTTCTCAGTGGCTGCTGTAACAAATTACAAATGGGCTTATAACAACACACATTGATTAGTTGGTGGTTCTGAGGATCAGAAATCCGACATGAATCCAAGGAGCTAAAATCAAGGCGTAAGCTCCATGCCTTTCTTTCCAGAGGTTTTTAGAGGAAAATTCGTGTCCTCTCCTTTTCCAGCTTCTAGAGATTATTCACAACCCCTGGGCTCTTGGCCCTTCCTCCACCTTCAAAACCAGCAACGTTGGGCCAAGTCTTTCCCTCACTCTCACCTCTCTGCTCCTCCCTCCTGTCTCCTTTTTCTACTTGTCAGTACCGTTGTGATTACATTGGACCCACCATAGGTCATCCCTATCAGCTGATTATGCCATGCTGGTCTCAGCAAATCATGATGAGCCTGCTCCCTAAAAGTGGGGACAGAAATATAGATGTAAAGGGAATTCTATCAGTAATTTCTGAGAAAGATTTCCCTCCAAGAAAAGAAAGAGGAACTTAAAGGGAAGGCCTTGTACTCTTCCCTGCTTGCTGCCAGCACAAGACGCTGTGAGAAGGGGATGTGATATCCGGCGATGTGGCAGCCACATTGCGCCAGTGAAGGGAGATGTCATCTGTGTGCTGAGGATCACAAAGAGGAGGCTGGGAAGAGCCTGGGCTCTGCATTACATAACAGCCATTGCTCAACCCTAGGACTTTCCACCCCTGGGGGTTCCTTTAGGGAAAGGCACTTCAGTTGTGTGTTGGGTTTCCCATCCCAGCTGATAGAGCCTGTAATGTGCGTTAGAGGTTATCTAGGGTTTTTAGTCCTACCAGTGGGTTTGGAAGGACACACAATGTGGCTGTAGGCCAATTTGAAGTCCAGGGAGTGCAAGGAAACAGGGAAATCAGACAAGTTGAGTTGAACTTTGACTCACTACCTCCTCCCTATGTGAATTTAGACATACCCGAAACCTTTCTGTGCTTTACTTTCCATATCTGCGAAATGAGTGGCAGTCCCAGCATACAAATCATCCCTGAGTTTGGTCTCTGCCCAAATGAGATGATGTGTGGAAACATATCTATGACGTGCCATGTAAGTGACAGAGACTGTTAATCAGCTCCATGTACTTTTACTTTGGGTTAACTGTGTGTGTGTGTGTGTGTGTGTGTGTAACTGAGAAAGAGAGACAGACAGACAGTTGTAAATAGGAGATTTGCCTTTATAAGTATCTCCCTTGGGAGGGTGAATGATAAAATCAGTTGCTTATCTGGGAACCCAAATTAACCAAAAGCCGGGGTCATAATTCTATCTCCTTGCACCTGCTCCCTCACAATCAATCAAGTCCTGTCAATTCTACTTCCTAAATGGTTTTCGGATATGTTCCTCCTCCCATTTCTACCCCCTCTGCCTGGATTCAGACCTCATTGGCTCTCGCTGAGAATACTACATCATCCTAGTTGGTCTCCTACCTCATTTCTGGAGCCTTCACAAGAGAATCCTTTGTAAGACATAGGCAGGACTCTGGGCCTGCCCTCAGTGGATCCCCATATGCTGTGTCACGTCCGTTCACCTGCTCTCCTCTCCTGCTGGAGGGCGGGCTTCTTGCCTCCCCAGCACCTGGCACAGAGCCTGGTGCACAGAGGATGTTACAGACATATTTGTTGGAAGGGAAGAGCAGAGAGCAGCCTGGAGTTCAAAACTCAGGAAGATGGGATGAGATTAGATGATTATTAAGACATAGTTTGGCATCTCCCAAGGGTAGTCTTGAATTAACAAACCAGAGTCCCCGATGTGTCACTGCATGTAGATGCTTTATTGAAAGCTAGCGGCCATTTTAGATAACCAGGTGCCCAGGGTGCCAGCCTGGGGTGGGGTTGGCAGGGTGGGTAGAGGTGTCAGGGTTGGTCATGTGCCGTAGCTCTTAGAGTCTGGATCTGGGAGGCCCAGGAGGTCTTCTCTCGGGCCAGAGCCAGCTGGCTGGTCCTCCTCTTCACTGCCTGGGGACAGCTCATCCTCGGTTTCATCTGAAACATGAGGGGCAAGGCTGGTCCAATCCAAGTCCTTTCTTCCCTTGTCTTTTTCTCTTTGACCTGAAGAGACCCCAGCCTCTGATGGACTTGCCCTGTTAATGCCCTACAGAGGTACATTTCCAGGTAACCTGGCCGTAGGGACAGGCGGAGGGTATAAGGAGACTTGGGTTCATCAACACACAGCCTCTGGGTCTTAGAAAGGAAGAGCAGAGTTGAGAGTCTAAAGGGTGTCGGACAAGGTCAGTTCCCTGCCGAACGCCCCACTCTTGCTGGTCTCTGCGTGAAGAACTCCTGCTGCTGTGGAGCACTAACTAGCCCCAGCACCCCTCCCTGGGAAGCCTTCCCACCCTCACGCCGGGGCAGACTTCCCGCCTGGCATCCGGAAGCCGAAGGACAGCCACTGGGTTCTGTCACTGCCTCCCTCCTGCTCAGAAGCTTCTCAAGGGCATTGCATGTGTCTGGGTACTCCCAGCGCCCTTGTTATGGTTCCTTTTCTCTAACACCTCTCTGACAGGAAGTTCTCTTCAACAGGAAGTTCTCTTTGACAGGAAGTTCTCTTCAACAGGAAGGCCATTTCAACAGGAAGGGGTAGAATGCCCACTTCTCCCCTGGCTAGAACTCACTGTCCAAGACGTTTTACCCAGCCCTCCAAGGGCAGCGAGGAGGGGGTTCAAGGTCCTACCTTCTCTCCAGACACCAACATAGCAGGCTGGCTCCCCACTTAACTGTCCCACTGCTCCGCTGCCCCACCCCTCAGTGTCCTATCTCTCCTTTACGTCCCCCTCCTGCCTGAATCAGAGCAGAAAGCCCTTGGCAAAGAGGACACCCCCAGACTGCGAGCTCCTCATGGGAGGCAGCTGTGCAGACGGCTCCCCCATGACCCAGTGGCTCCGGCACACTCAGCGCAGACCTAACACACAGCCATGCAGTAAATGCGGAGCACTGCCTGCCCGCCCGCCCTCCACCGGGCCCCCGCCTGCTCCAGGCTCCCCTACCTGCAGGTGCCTTCAGGGACCGGATGTACTTGGACCAGAACGAGCAGTCAGCCCTTTTCAGGCCCCGTCGATTGGGGAGCAGGGCACTGAACTCCTTGTAGTTTTCGCTGTCCGCACCAGGGACGAAGTCAGGCCAGGGGACTGCAAACTCGGGCACTTTCCTTGAGAACTCGTGAGGGTAGTTGGGATTTCTGGGAAAGGGAGAAGAAAGAAACACCTGTGAAGGAAACCTGTCTTTGCTGTCATCACTTGGGATCGCTTCCACTTGCATGTGGTCTCTGGGGACCTGCTCGCACGCCTTTGGGGGTCAGAGTTTAACTGCTCTGAAGGTTCGAAGGCCTGGACTCATGCCCTCAGGCCATCTCTGGGGAAGACCTGAGGTTATGACCCAGCAGCACAGCTCAGGACCTGGCCTTGCCCTTCTGAGTTTCTGGGCTCAGGAGGCCACCGTACCCCTTCCTGTCCTGGCATCCTTTAATCTGGACACCACAGACCACAGCCCGTCCCTGGGAGGCTTCTTTTTGTCCCAGGCCTGGGAGGGAGGACGGGCCTAGAGCCAGGCAAATGTGTCCGCCACCTGCAGGTCTGCTTCCTTCAGTAAGTGGACGTCACATGCTCTTCGACGCGGGCTCCTTCTCAGACTTGCCGTCCAGAACCCCCTCCCAGCATAGCGGCCCCGCCCCCATGCGAGCCGCGTCCCAGACCCGTCTGACGTTCACCAAGCCGGGCATTGCTCGCCTGCTGCCTTGGCTCTGACACACTTCCCCGAGGCCCAGCTTCAATGTCACTTCCTGAGAGCAACATTTTCAAATTCCAAATGAAAAGAAAAATCTTTCCACTAAACTCGTACAAAATGCTGTATCAGGTTCTGTTTTGTCCTGGTTTTAATTATGATTGGGTTTTAAATTGCCGGCTGTCAGCGGCTGATCACTGAGCCATGACTTTTTTACCTTTTCTCCTTCCAGGGGTCCGAGTACCGTGCTAGGTGACCAAGGCGTGTATGGCAAAGGGGCAAAAGGAGAGAGGTAAACACGTGGGAGGGGCAGCAGGAGGCAATTTGGGGGGTGGGAACAGTCGGTTTGCTGAAAGAGCCGGAAGAGAGGTACACGGGGCCTCTGGAGGTAGATAATGACGAACCTTGAGCATTTTCACTTAATTCGATTATCCCACACAGCGGTTCTCAACCTGAGGTGACTTTGGCTTCCAGGGGACATCTGACGGTGTCTGAGATAGCTGCAGTTCTTACAAGAGGGACAGGGGTGGCGTGGAGGCCAGAGATGCCGCTGAACAGCCCACACTGCCCGGGACAGTCCCCAGCACGGAGACCTGTCCAGCCCCAGTGCCCGTGGGGCTGAGGCTGAGAATCCCTGATCAAGGGCATCGAATGTGGCTGAACAAAAGTGAATCTGATTGAGACTCTTCTTCACTGAGATGAATCTACACAAAGGTAGATTTGACCGGAAAGAGGAGTCTGAGCTGGGGAGACCGGGGCAGGCGACTGCCCAATAGAGGGAAGAAAGGGTGAGTCTGTCGATGCAAAATGTGGCCTCTGTGTTTGGAGAGGGGGAAGGGGCACGCGGTGAGAGCATCGGGGCACACGTGGTCCACTTACCCGGATCGAATGAAGTTGGCAAAGTACTGCATGATCTTCAGAGACACACCTTTCTCCTCCAGAGTAAACTGGCCCGCATAAGCGGGGTGAAAGGGCAGCCCAAAGGCATACTGAACATCGGCCAGCAATTCCAGGCTGGGAAAACACACAGAAACAGGGAGAAACAAAGGTGAAAAGAGCAATGAACTGCTGGAAAAACGAAATGAGCCAGAAACCAACATGCCTCCACACATGGAGACTTTCCTCTCTTCGTGTTTAGGCCTCCTAGGTAGCGCTTAGTTGACACCTGGCTGGGCCTTCAGTGCAGCACCCCCTTGGCCTCTCTGTTGGTTGACGTATATGCCGTGTCGAGAGCCGAAGTCTCCAGAAACAATGCTGTAATTGTCCCAGAGAATGTTCTTTTGACCATATTCCAACTGTGGTACTTACAATACCAATCGAACACCCCTTTGTTCGAAGGAGCCTGTGCTTCGAGCCCCTGTGCTGTGCCATCTCCACCGCCCCCCCTTGTTTATATATGACGTGCACTCTGACAACTCGTCAAGGTTGACATTTACCCAGGTAGCCAACCCTCGTACAGGGCCGGGCACATAGCTGCAGGTCACCAAATATATTCTATGGCTGACGGAATATCTAATAAGCAGCAGGCAGGAAGGAGACAAAGATCTGGAGGCCAGGCGAGTGGTTTGACTGGACTGAGCTGGAGCCGGCACTGGGAGCCCAGCCCCGCCGTACACGGGGCCCTGAGATTGAGCCTGGGTAGAGTGGAGGGGCTGGGAGGGACTTAATAGCTGAACAGTAAAGCATTTGGCTTTTCCCATAGAGAGGTCTGGCCTTTGTCCTCAGTGTCTGGGAGGCACTTGATGGCATACCTGATAGGGGTGTCTTTATTTAGAACAAGGCTGGCCACACTGGATTGTCCGGTAAATGTGACCACATCCTGTGGTGGCAGGGTTGGGACTGGCCATGCCAAAAGGCCAACCATGTGACTCCGGACAGGGGATCTGGGTCACACAGTGTCAGCCAACTCGGAGACTGAGATGAACCATACAGGCCATCAACCAACCAATCAGTCATGCCTGGCTAACGAGGCCCCAGTAAAACCTCCGAATGCCAAGTTTGGGCAAGTCCCCCTGGTTGGCACTACTGTGTTTTGTCACACATCAGTGTCGAGAGAGTTACCCTTCTTAATTCCACAAGAGACAATGACGGAGCTTTGCATTGGGAAACCCGCCCCCACCCCGGGCTCTGAGTTGTGCCTCCCTCCCTCCTGCTGACCTTCACCTGTATCCCCGCTGTGATCATCCTCACCACCAGCAGCGCAGCTTTCAGTGAGGTCTCTGTGTCCTTCTAGCGAATGATCAAACTGAGGGTGGTGTGGGGACCCGCTTGAACTTGCACTTGGGGTCAGAATGAACGTGGACTCGAGTGCCATGTGGCCCAGTTCTTTCTCCCTCCTGATGCATCCAACTCTCTTTATGGTAACAGCAGAAACTCTGACCAGGGTACAGACAGTTACCAGCGAATCCCATCCGTGCTGGTACAGTGGGCAGAGCACCCAGTGGACAGATGTCCAGGAAGAGCCTCAGACTGGGTGGTTCCCAGATAAAAGCAGTTCGTGCGGAGGCTGACTGACGAAGGAAGATGCTTTGTGAGTACGCAGCGTGGCTCTCACTCTGACTCAGAGTGATTCCCTGCAGTTCCCTGGGACTGGGAAAGGGGATCCTTGAGGGAAGCTCGCGACCGTGGGGACCAGCAGGGATGGGGCAGGGGCCCCACATGTGGCCAGGTCCCAGCTTCGCCCGGGGACTTCTGCGGGACTCAAGAGCTGAAATGCCGCCTCTGACCACGAGGATTATCACCAGGTGTACATGTGACAGGCAGCAGGCTGAGTCACTCAGCTGAGACTCAGCTCAGTCACTTGCTGCCTGTGTAACTAGTTATCATCTGACTTCTCCATGTCTCAGTTTCCTCGTCATGAAAAAGCAGACCAAACCAGCCAGAGCATGGCAGCTCTTAAAACAAAGATTTTTTTTACCAATGCCAGGTATTATAATGGGTATAGCATTATTGTGTTCACAGGGGGCCCCGACACCGGAAGGCCTCACAGGAGGGAGCAGGGAGGTGTGTGACCTACGGGACCAGTGCAGTCAGTTGGGGTGAGGAGAACAAGAACCACAGGGTGCAGCATCTCCATCGTCAGGCACCCCGACCCCCTGAGAGTGGGGCCTGCTTTTTTCCTGAGGGGAAAGCAGGAAGGGGCCGCGCCAGAAATGTCGATAGCATCCTGGGACCCGAAGAGCCAGGTCCCGTGTCCAGCGCCGGGAGTATCGTGCTTGAGCTCGGAAGGGCCAGATCCTGCGGCTGCCAAGCTGGCCTGTTCTGCCGCCAGCTCTTCTCAGCGCCTGCCACAGCTGTTGTTTCCTGAGCACCTGGGATGTGCACCAGGGACCGGGTGGGCCTTTGGCCACCGGCACACAGGACTGGCAGGCCAGGGAATGGCACCACCCGCCTGTTTTCCAGGCAGTGACCCAAGCAAGGCCTGGGAAGGAGAGGAGATGCGCCCGAGACATGGAGAGCCAGGGTTCAACTCTGCAGGGCCTGGCCCCACGCTGCGCTCTCTGTGCGCTCTCCCTGGGGGCAGGGCCCTGAGGGGCACTGAGAAGCACCCATAAGCCAAGCGCTTAACGTTGTTTAAAGATCTGTAAAGGGAAAAGGAGCACAAGGCAAAGAATGCCAGGGAGGCAGACGCTGTAACGAGGCCCACAGAAGCCGTCTCTCACAGAAACCCACACAGGGCAGCTGACAAATCACTCTCCCCTGCGTTACCTCCAGGTCCCTGTGTGCAGATTTTACCGGCGTGATTAGCTGAGTTTTTACATGGAGGGCACGTGGGCTCAAGGAGGCTGTTTTCTTGGCCAGGCCCCATAGCTGGTAAATGGCGATGCCAGGGCTTCAGCCTCAGGCTGTGACTCCAAGGCCCACTGTCCCCACCCGCCTCATGGCATGGGTTCCCTCCGCCAACGTCACCGCCGGTCGCATGGGGGGTCTACACCTCCTCCAAGCTGCCCCGCTCTGAGCCAGCTGCAGAGAAACCAGGGAAGTGATGGGGATGGCCCCGTCTCCTCTGCTGAACCGTCAGGGCCTCTCCTTCCTCTCCCAGTGGGCGGAATGGGAAATGGCCCGTTTCTCACGTGGCCCTTCAGGCAGAATGCTGTATTCGTTTTACTGCCACCCTAAGACGTCACCACACACACGGTGGCTTCAAAGGACCCACGTGTACTACCTCAGAGTTTCTGGAGTTTGAAAGTCCCACCCAGGTCTCACTGGGCTGAAGTCAAGGGGCCAGGAGGTGCCATTTCTTCTGGAGGCTTTGGGAAGAACCCGCCTCCTCATGGGGGTTGTGACGACATTCAGCTCCTGGAGCTGAAGGACCCCGGTTCCCCTTTTATCCCTGACCGTAAACCAAAGGCCACCCTTGGTGGTCTGCAGCCACCACCCATGGTCCCTGTCCTCTAGCCTCAAAGCCAGCGACAGAGAGTCAAGTCCTCCGCACGCCTCTCTCTGACGTTTTCCTCTGCCTCCCTCTTCTGCTATGAAGGACCGTGTAATTAGATTGGGCCCACCTGGATGACCCTGGACAATCTCCTGTCTCCAGGCCGTCCACCTTGATCCCATCGCCCAGCCCCTTGGCCTCATACGGTCACACACAGTCACAGGTGCGGGGGATTAGGACATGGGGCATTTTGAGGGGCTGTCCTTCTGCCCCCCACGGTGGCCTTGCCTCCTGCTTCTTCTGAAGAAAGCTGCCTTTCAAATGAATAGAGACAAACTTTCAAGACCAGAGTCCCCAGTTCAAACCCTGAGTTGATGGCTTAGTGTCTGTAAAATCTTAAACGAGATACATAACCTCTCTGGGCCTCAGTGCCCCTATCTGTAAAATGGTGACACGTTCATGCTTCCAAATATTGAATAAGTTTTGCAGTAAAATATTTCAAATCCCTGGCCCAGTTTCTGGCTCATACGCCCATTTATTTTTCCATTTTCCTTGGGGAAAGAAATAGCCGAAAGCCTAAGAATGCAGGAGGCGGTCTTTCAGCTGGGGGTTCCATTTGAGGGTTTCAGAAGGCCACCAGTTCTGTGATGCTATAAGGGAAACGGTGTGAAGCTGTGTATGTGCCTCTCCGTTGGGAGAGGGGACATAGCTTTAATCACACTCTCAGAAGATCTGTGCCGATGGTGTGCCAGTGAATGTCTGACAGGGGGCTTTGTACAACGTGGTGAGAAGTCCTCCTTTGTAGCAGTTGCCAATTTCCATGGTGTCAATAGTCCCGCCACAGACGATTTCAAATTACCAACGGCATGTCACGGACATGGAGCTGGGAAAAGACACGCACGCTGGCTCTCGCCAACCGGTGGCAGCTGGCGCCAGCCCATTGCCGCCCGTGGCCCAGGGAGGCGGCAGAGCACCGCTTCGGGGGCAGGCTTGGCGTTCCGGGCCATCTGATGTGTTGTGGGCGAGGACTTCTGCTTTGTTTTTCCCTTACAGGGCTGATCTCTATCAGGATGCTGGAGTTATTTTGAGCAGTTTAAGGCAGACATCTGGAGGAGGGACAGACAGTGGGAACCTCGGACGACGGCATTTGGGAAGGCAGGACCCAGCCATCGGCGAGTCTGGGCCCTGGCTGCGAGCCCCAGGACCCTCCGGAGGGAGAACAGGGGATCTGGAAGCAGCACTCGCAGGAGGAGGCGCAGGAGAAAACCCCAGGTAAAAGTGGAAATTCGGTGGCTGAATGTTTGGAGTTGGGGGGAGGGGCAGGCAGCCCCTGCACACTGATTTGGCCGCTTTGCTCTGTGCTGCATTGGGTCACTGATAAACCGGATACCCAAATCCACTGCAGTGATATAAGCCTGTGGTCCTGCCGGTTTTATCTAGCTTTTGGTTGTCATTTGTGGTCTTTGGTCAGACTTTCCCAAATCTGACAGTTGCTTGTGTTGTGTTCAGGCCAGGTCTCGATCTTCTCATTGTTGCCCGTGGGTATGTGGGCTGGGGAAGCTCCCTGCCCAAGCTGAGTGGGCTGGGCTCACACCCCACTCCCACCAGCGGCTCCCTGAGCCTTGGGTTTTCTCTTTGTAAAGTGGGTCTGATCATCCCTCCGCAGCCTCCCACGTGGTATCATCAGCTGGGTGAGCGGATTTCCTTTAAAACTTACAAACTGCCACCCAAGGAGGACTGACTGATGCTGGCGAAGTGACAGCTGGCCAGATGTGGGAAGAACTGACCGGCCACGTAGCTTGAGGGAGGGCTGGGCGTGGTTCAGTTTCAGGATGTTAATGTAGTTCAGAGAGGACGGTGGCAAAACTTAGGCTGTCGGGACAAAGCTGTACTCGAGCCACTTGGTGAAAGCCTATGGGGTGTCCTGCTCTGAATAGGCGCTGGTTTGAAAGAGGGGTAAGTCGGCCATTCTGGGGCAGAGCTCCCGGCCTAACAGGAAATGCAAAGACGTCAGCATTAAAAAAAAAACAACACACAAAATGTGGTGAGTTGCATGATTGATAGACAGACTGACAGACAGATAGATAGCAAATGATAGAAATATTTACAAAGTGCTGTCAGAGGAGAGAGAAAAGTGATATTATTTGTTTCAGACAAGGTTGGAGGGGAGTTTATAGAAAGTCAGGGAGAACTCACAGCTGACTTAGGCCTTGAAAGGAGAGTAGGGATTTAGCCGGGGGGGCCCGGGGGTGGGGTATTTGGGGTAGAGACCTCGTGCGTGTGGCGGCGTGGAGTGGGTCCTGTGCTTTGTGTGGAGGAGGGGACAGGGAGGTGCGACTGGGCAGGGGGCAGGGCAGCGCGGGGAGCCACTCTGACAGGCAACAGCCCCCAACACCCTGAGCCTCGTGTATTATACTGAGAAGCACATCACGCTGCGAAGCGACATTGGAATTTTTCCTGGTCCAGGAAAACCGAAAGTCTTGGAATTACAAAATGACACCCTCACTAAGGTCCTTCAGGTTCCGGTTCCATGAAAAAAGGCGTGAGAACCGAGGCCAGAGGAACTGAGGGCCACCTCTTAAAGGGGACGAGGGATGTGGGCCGTTTCTCAGCAGGCACTTGGCAAGTGGCCTTTTAGAACTGTTCCCGGAGTGGTGGGAGAATACAGATCAGAAGAAATAACTCTCGGGGTCCCCATGCTGCCCCGGGATGGCAGCGGCTGGTCCTTTCTACATGTCCCGCCCACCCCGTCTCGTTCGGCCATCCTCCTCTCCTTCCTCCTGCAGGTGCGGGTGTGCAGGGAGGCTCAGCCCGCCCCCTGCGAGCCCGAGACCCAAAGCCTCGCTTCAGAGGTTATTCATTGCGCCAGCTCCTGGCGTGAGCTCTGACGCCGGCTGAGGGACCCTGGCTGATGAACATCATGGGCTAACTAGGGAGCGCAGTGACTGAGATGGTGGCACCAAAGGAATGCACTTGACGCTGGCCATGCTGACACAATGAGCTGAGCTGGGACGACGGGCTGAGCGGGGCCCCCCTTCAAGTGAGGAGAGAGGGTGGGCAGGCTCTTTCTTGCATGGCCGAGCTGGTTCTTCTAAGGCAAATGGGTTCAAGAGGCTTAGGCTATGGAAGGGCCCCTCACTCTGGCCTGTTTGATTGGATTGATGTGAGAGTCTGTTGTTCCAGAAACTTCTTTCCCTGTTGTTCATCCTTAGGAGGAAGTTCGTTGACCTAATCCTCATAAAATAGACTCCCCTTCTTATCTCCAGCTGGCATCTCGAGAGGACTTCCGCCAAAGGAAATTCGGGAACCAGGGGAATGAAAATCCCCTGCTTCCCGGGCTTGCCTCTTCAGGCGTTGAAACTCTGCTAAACCCCTTCCACGCAGAAGCCTGTTGGTGCGCCTCTCCCTGGACACATCTCATGTGCAAAAGTTCAAATTCTGCCCGTGAGACCGACAGCTTCTGTCCTACGAAAGGATTCCTCTGCAATTCTTTAAAAAGTGAGCCCCCCGGTTTATTTAAAATACTACAATCTCACTCCTGCCCCAAGTGAAACACTTGCAATATTTCCCTAATTCCCTAAAGTCCAGCAGAGCTTGGTGATTTATTGTCTGGCAGTGCCGCCGAAGCTTTCGGCGGCCTTGCTGGGCTGACCTGGACCTTTTATTCCCGACATAAAGCATGAATAACGGTGGCTTGGGAGAGGCTGAACTTTCCTGGCCCAAAGCATCATTCTCCCCAGCCAGTTCAGTGTTTACCCAGAGCCAACTGTGTCTGTTTCCGACCTGTTTATGCCCGTTGCGTTTGTTGTAATTATAGAGCTTAATCACATACCATGTGGAGGCCCTCATTTCTAGAAAGCAAAACTGGCAGCCATACACTGTGTGTTAGGCTTCTGGTTTTGTAAGAAGTTCAAAAGGAGAGCATTTACCTGCTCAAGCCCTTGACCTTGTGCTGAAATAATGCCAACTGGACACATTTACATGCTTAGCGTTAAGAGCACAGGTTTGACGTATAAACCCATCTTACTCGTTTTCTGTGAGTTCCCATTTTAATTGGATTTTCTTATTAACTAACTGACCATAGCATGGGAAATCAGGGTTTCTATTCTACAGTCTATTGAAAACAAAACAAAACAAAACGCTTGGTTTTCAGAGAGCTGGGTTTTGAATGGGAAAGAAAAGACCAAGGGGCAGTTGAGGTAATATGCCTTCTTAAAACCCTCCGATGCCGTTCCATCCTACTCGGATGAAGTACTGCCACTTTGCATGCCATCGGTTGTAAACTTCTATGGGGACTACGAGACCCTGTCTCTTTCCCTCCTGAGTCTCCAGCCGCTTCCCTTTTCTTCAGTAGACTCCGGCTCCTGGCCTCCCTTTTCATCCTCAAACACGGCAAGCCTCTCCCCGTCTCCTTCCTCGGGCAGTTACCCCAATTTACTCTGCAGACTAATGTGTGTGTCGTCTGCGCTTTGCACCCTACCCCTAGACATGCATCGCCCTGCTCCCTGACTGCAGTCCCCGTTCCAGGGGGCTGTCTTACGGCTGCTCTATGCCTGGGACCTAGAGGAGGCCAAGGGGTGTGGGAGGCAGTAGGTACATATTTGCTGAATCAGGGCTGGAGAAAATGTATATCCCCAGCTCATTTACATCACCAGGTTGCAATGGTCAGTTTCAGGAAATGACTGACTTCTGTCTTTACTGGGAAATAATTTTGTTAATTTCACAGGATGTAGCCAGACCAATGGACCCAATCCAAGAATCCAACCACTTAATGTTTTCTTTGGTTGGCTAATTCCAGCCAACTCACCAAGACAGTCATCTAGAAAGACAATATTTTGGATATGAAATGTTAAAAGCCCCTGGAATGCACAGAACTGTCTCGAATGCAAATGCAGTGCCGTACAAAATGTCCTCAGTCTAGAATTTATGGCTCTGTTTTCCAGGGTTGGGACAACTTAGAAGGATGGAACATTACTGCCTATTTAGTCATTCTAAGTTTTTTTTCTTCTTCTTAGAATCTTTTTTTTCCTTAACATTGAACATCTACAATGTGCCTTTGATTTTTTTAACATCCACTGACTTGAATCTTCACTCTCTGATGCAGGTGTGAAGGTAGGTAAGAAAATCGAGGTACAGGAACCTGCTTAAATGAAGAAGACAAAACTGATAGTGGAAGAGATAGAATTAACCTCAAAAACTGTGTTCTTCCACTGTACCAAGCCTTTCTTCACACACTAAAGAGCGGACAAACCCACATGGAGCCTGGCTAGATTTTTAATCCTGGGAGTCTGACTCCACCCCACCCCGCTGTTCGAAATAAATCAAGTCTTTCCTCCCAGAGTTTGCCCCTCAGTTCCAGAGACAAAAATCCCATCTATAACGGAGGTGAGCCGTTACAGAGCTGCGCTATTCTGTGATTCGTGAACCACAGTCCGTGGAAAAAAATAAAAGGTAATTCATTAGGTTTTGTTTGCTAGCCACGCCAGGAAAGCTAATCAGTGCTCACCAAGAGGCGGGCATGGGACAGATGGCTGGGAACGTAAGGCGCACGCATGTATTTTAAGTCTGTAGGTCTGAGCCAGAAATAAATGAGAGCCGTGTGACAGCCCCGGGGCCCTGCGAGACAAACCTGCCACCGAGCTGCGTTAGTTTCTGGGCTTCCTTCATGGATCCCAGTGTCTGCTGTGTCGATGGCGCCCGCTGTGACTGCGGTGGGCAGGGAAGAGACAGACGGGGCACTGTCGAGCACGCGTCTGACGGACGCGAGGGACGGACGCGCTCAGCCCTCACGGTTGGCCAAGTCCCATCTGTTGTACCGATTAATTGCCGCAGGGGCCCTCGGAAGTAGGTACCCCGCTTCTTCTCCCCGTTTTACAGATGAAGAAGCTGGGTCACCCAAGAGGTTAAGTGACTGGCCTAGGTCACCGGGCGCATAAGAGTCAGAGCCGGTGTCTGACCAAGGCGGTCGGCCCGGGTTCCTGCTCTCCCCAGGAAGCTTTCCGCTTCTGCTCAGGTTGCCACCGTCTCTGCCTGTAAAACGGGGCCCGGGCTCTGAATGCCTCCGTCCTCCGCAAACGACAGGACGGGAGAGTTAGAAGGCACCTGAAAGGCGGCTGGGCACACTGGTTTCTCACACCTCTCTCAACTGCAGGCCCGCGACATTTTCCTCGAGGCTCAGTTGTGAGGCAGCAAGAGAGGGGCCGAGGGCTCGGGCCCTCTGCCTCACTCCCTCCTCCTGGTGGACCTGGGTGCACCCCTCGGCGCCCACTTTGCAGGTGGCAAAACCGGGCCCCAAGGAACTTCTACACTAGATTGGAAAAGACCCGTTCCCCACCTGTCCGATGAGGTGGCTGCGTCACCTTCTGTCCTGCAGCACGATTCCCTGAGCACCCATTATACCCCCCTCTATGCCAGGAGGGTCCCGGGGCCCGGGGGTGTGTGACAGGGAAGACCCGGAAGGCACTTATAACATGACTGGCGCTCTTATAAGAAGGAGCAATTTGGACACAGGCTCACAGAGGGCAGACGGCCATGTACTTGCTGAGAAATGCCCGGGGCTGTCAGAGGTTGGGACGCTGGCCTCCAGAGCCGTGGGGCAGTACACTTGTGTCGCTGGAAACCTGGAGACCTCGGACCTGTGGTACTTGGTTAAGGCTGCCCTAGGAGAGGAAGTCCGGGGGGACAGAGCATAATGGATCCCTGCTGGAATCGCGCGGACCCTTTGGTGTTGCTTTGTCCTCCTGCCATAGGGGCATTTCTTATTTATTGATTTGTTTGTTTGTTTATTTATTTTGCCAGTGTACATTCTGGCGGCAAAAGGGGCGCGCACGTTTCTTCAGGGTTTTGAGGAGCTGGCTGCTGGGGTATCGTGCCTCTGGTCATAGCCTCTGCTGGAGGGGGAGGGAGGCAGAGAGCGAGACAGACGGCCTTGTGCCCTGGGCGTGCATTCCTGAGGGCCCGGCATTCGGAAGCTGCAGCCAAGGCTTACGCTGCGCGTGACGTCCCGCACGGGGCCTCCCTGGCCGTGGGTGGCCACGGGGTTACGAGGGCTCCTTTCATCTCTGCCCAAACCATCAGCATCCTTCCTCGTGCCTTCTCTCCCGCAGGCCTTCTCGCTGGAATCCTAGCCCGCCATGCCTTTTCCTCCCACAACCCCGAGGCGGATGCTTGATCAGGTTGAAATGATAAACAGTTCTAAGCAGAGAGACCGCATGGTTTAGTTGAGAAAGGGTTCTGGGGCTCAGAGAAGCTACGGGTAGGTCACCGCTGGTCCTTGGGAAAACCACGTAGAACTCCTTGAACCTCAGACTCTTCACTAGTAAAACAGAGATTAATTTCAACCCTACCAACCGGACCAAGGTCCTGGACATGCTGTAAAGCGCCATATAAGCTGTGTAAACCAGGGAAAGCAGGGAAATAATGGGAGATCCAGGATGCCTTGGGGACTGTGCTAGTTTCTCGCAGTGCTGCATCTAATCACCACACGTGTGGTGGCTGAAAACACCACAAATGTACCGCCTTGCAGTTCTGGAGGCCAGAACTCCAGAATCAGTTTCACTGGGCCCAAACAAGCTGTCCGCAGAGCCGCGCTCGCTCTGGAGGCTCCGGGGGAGAAAGCCCTTCTTGCTATTCCAGCCCTGGTGAATGAGCGCTAGCGCACGGCAAGTCTCTCCCCGCCCCCCTCCGACAAGGATTGCACGTAGGGCCCATCAAGGGTGACCCTGGAGAATTTTCCCACATCAAGACCCTTAACTTAATCGCTCCTCAAAGCCTGTGTTCCTACAGGTAGTCAGGGTCGGGGCCTGGTATCTGGCGGTGGCTATTACTCAGCCTACTACAGGGACATTGCCGATTACAATGAGAAATGACACATGTTAACTTCACGCTGTCGCAAAATAACTCAGGGTGAAGCCATTTTGGGGCGGGACAATTTGGAAACTATTAGCCTCCTTTTAGAGATGAGGCTACGGGACATCAGGGAGGCAAAGGGGCTCGCCCAAGGCCGTGCTGCCGGCGAGGGTGGGGCTCTAGCTCCGACCGGCCACCCCTCAAACAGACCACGGGCGTGGGCGACTGATGTCCTTGTAGCGTCCTGGCTTCCATTCTCAGATAAAATCAAACTGCCCGATGCCGGCACCGTCTGGACTCTGAGCCCTGACCCCCGTTGTCTGTGGACATTCACCGGAGGGCTGAGCCCTGGGAGCGGGTGGAGCCTGGAAGCAAACCCTCGCTCTTTCTGTCTTTGTTTTTGAACCTTCTCCTTGGGTTCTGAGGAACTCAGGGCTGCGGTCTGGGCCCGCTGGGTCCCCTGCCCTTCCTGTGGGTTTCCTTTCCCTTGTGCCTCCTATTTTTCTTGCCTATTTTGATCATTTTACTGCAGCTTAAATTTTATAATAAGGCGTATTACACCTATTCTGGATGTGAGAAGGGCACATAAAGCAGGTGTAAGCAAAACGCTTCTCTTGTTGCCCTCCAAACCCTTTTCTGCTGTGGAAAGTCATTTTTTTAAGTGAAGCTAAGTGCTCAGTGTCCAGGGGTATTAAAGCCTTCTCCCCAGCCAGGTTAATCCAGTAACAGCGAATACTGCACTTTCTACATCTTTCATTTTACTTTCCCTTCCTGCAACGCTGTAAAATAAAGAGGCTGTTACTATTACACCCGTGTTTTGGACGATGGAACTGAGGCGCCCAGAGATTACGTGACAAGTCGCACGTCATTGAGTCCGGACTTGTATGTTGGTCCGGCCCTCTTTTCTCTGCCATCCTGGGGATCACAGAAGCACACGTGACAGGGGCCACCTGCCAGACTCCCCTTCTTCGCCAACACCCGTCGTGGCCCCACGGTCACCTCACCTGCCGCGGCCGTAGCTTTCGGGAGCGTGGTACAGGAAGACATTTCCTCGGGCCGTCCTTGCCCAGTGGCTGGCCATGTCGATCACGGGGCAGGTGATAAAGTAATCCCTGGTAGGGGAGGACAGAGGAGGGGTCTAGTGACACGCAGCTCTATAGACAACTGTGCGGGGTGAAGGCTTCTCCTAGGCAAGGGCCCCTCGGCCACCAAGCCCTCTGCTCAGGCCCTCCTCGAGCCCTGCAGCTGGCTCGAGGGAGCAGCCGGGGCCCACGCCTGGGCCGGTCTGGTTTAGGGCTGGCCGTGCTCACACGCGGGTGTCTGTGGAGACGCATCTCGGGATCAAGAGACTTGTGAGACAGGCATCTTCCTGGAACATCAGTGCCACTTCAAGATTTTGTGGCAAAATATTTTGTGGTAAAATAAATATAGTATCCTACGGAGCACCACGTAAAAGAATTGTGTGTTTTAAAACACAGACACCTGAAGGATGCTTCGTGCACATGATACCTTAGACTAGTGGCTCTCAACCAGGACACCCGCACCCCCAGGGGACACCCAGCAATGTTTGGGGACATTTTTGGTTGTCAGAGCTGGAGGGGGAAAGGTTTCTACTGACACCTAGTAGGTCGAGGCCCGGGCTGCTGCTAAGTGTCCTACAATACACAGAAAAGCCCTCCGCAGCAAAGAATTTTCTAGTCTGAATGTCAACAGTGAGGAGGTAGAGGACCCTGCGCCCTGCTTTAGACTCCCCAAGTCTCACACCTGCTCTGCCTTTGGGGTGATGGGGATCCGTTTCAGGAGCCCCAGCTCGGCCCCACGGGCCCAGCGCGGGCCAGTGCGCGGCTGTGCACCGAGGAGACCGCCGGCCTGGCTAGCATTGGGCAGGCCTCAGCCGGCCTGGGCCCCAGCAGGTTTTGAATCCCACTCAGCCCTCCTTGTATCTCTTGATGTTCCATCTGCTCGGCTGAGAAATGGGGCCCACGGGGCCCCTCCGTGCAGAGATGCTGTAACGACCAAACCTGGTGACACCCGTGGAAGTCCCGTGATGATGGTTACCACCCCCTTAGCTGGTCCCTTGGGCAGCTGCAGCATTTATAGGGAAGGCTGTGAGGGAGGGCAGCGCCAGCGGCGGGGGTCCGGAAGGGCAGAGGAAGGCGGTGCGCACCACCGCACAGTCCCCCTGAGAGTGGAGGGCAGGACAGGGAAGAGAGCGCACCTATGGGACATCACACGCTGGCAGCTCCGTCAGAGTGGGGGCGGGGGCAATGCCAAGGAGACCGGAGGCCGGGAGGCCATCGCCTGGCTCTGGCCAGAAGAAAAGGAGGGCCTGAGCTAAGGGAAGGCTGGAGTCCGCCTCCAATAGGAAGCCTTCCTGGGTTACCTGCCCCCCCTCGGACCTTAGCTCTTGCCTAGTGCACAGACTGCCCTCAAAGCCAATTAAAGGCAAGCCCGGGGCAAGAACTCTAGCCCTGAGCAATTTCTGCAACACAGATCTGAGCAGGTCCTGAGTTGCTCACGAGCCTCTCAGGGCCCAGGACTCAGGCTCCTCTGAGTTTTCAGCGTCCCTCTAAGCCTGGGCCTCCAGGAATAGCAGTTGGCTGTTTGGTTTAAAGCTGAGCTCTCTGCTAGCAGGAAAATTAAAGCCTTTCTGGTGCCCATGATCCCAGTGGGCAGAACAAAGGTTCATTCTGAGCTAATGACCTTCCACTTGGAAGCCAGACTCTTGGGTGGAGAGGTCGCACCAGGCGGTGGGTCTCCACACGCTTCAGTCCCTCCCTTTCCAGCACAGTCCAGTTCCGCACAGGCCTCTGGGCCTTGGCATTGGCTCCGTGCCCAGGGACAAAGAGCAAAGGCGTAGGTGGACCTCCCACAGGGGAGGAAAGAAGTTATAGGCTGTCGAAACTGTGCGACCGCATTGTTCCCAGGGAAACAGCAGCATGTGGAAGGGTCGGAGGCGGGCTCCAAGGTGACAGACAGCTGGAGCCCCTGCTGTGGTCTCGTCCCCAGGGGGCTCCGCAGGCAGAGACAACCAGGACCTTGGCTAGGCTTCGATTCCATTCAAAACTCACTTCTCGAGCACCAGCCATGCGCTCGCATAAGGCACAGCTCTTGGCCCCAGAGAGGCCACCATGGCCTGGGAGACAGGCAGGTCCTGACAAGTGTGCGGGGGTGGGGACAGCACAACCTTAGGAGGATGGGGGGCACCTGTTAATTGCTCTTGGGGTGGGACAGTCAGGGCCGTCTTCCCTGAAGCAGGGACCCTTGAAGCAGTTAACTTGACCAGCAAGACACACAAGCGCTGAGCTCAGGACCGGCACCCCAGGGGCGCGGGGCTGCAGGGGCATCCGGCAGAAGCCTTCCCCTGTGTACGCCCCACGTTCCACATGCAAGGTGATGTCTGGCTGCACAGTAGGGTCACCTGGGGGAGCTCTGAAAAATACTGATGCTTCTGGGGCCTGGGTGCCCGCTGCCCTTTGAGAGCTGCCCACGCGGTTCTCACGGGCAGCCAGGGGCCGCGGTCGTCTCTGCCAGGCTGAGCACAGCAGGCTCCCCATCAGCCGTTGCTGGGCAGCTGCTTCTCGGCGGCGGGCATCCAACAGGCGCCCTGGCAAGCGCTGTCTGTGCCCCCAAAGGCATGTGTCCTGCCCGGGGAAGAATCGGGTCGGCCCTCATTTCTCCCACCGGTGGGCAGTCACCCCCAGCTGTGTGCTGACGGAACGACGCAGAGGAAAGTGGCCGTACCGGGTGCCACACCTCAGTTCTCTTGCATCACCTGAGCATCACCTTGGCCCCAAGGAAGGACAGCAGTGGGAACCACGTCCCCAGGCTCTTACCGGGTGGCGTTCTCCAGGGCCCGGGAGAAGGAGGCGTAGTCGTCTGCAGAGTGTTCCAGGGAGTAATACCACGTGGCAGCAGCCTGCACGCTGGCGTCTGCACCCTCACCGCCCAGGGAGTTCTGCAGCGCCCGGTAAAAGGCTGTTTTGCTACTGGTCCGGCCTTGACTTTCCTCAAATTGCTTGAGAGAGAGGTGGGGCGGGGGGGGAGAGAGAAAGAGAGAGAGAGAGAGAGATGAGAATTCCCCAGATTCTGAAAGGCTTGGGTCAGTGTCCCTCAAATCCTGGCTCTAGAATTTTCTGTGGGAAACAGTGGAGCACGGCTTTAAGCCCATGGGTGCTGGAGTCAGACTGCTTGGGTGTGAATCCCAGCCCCCGCTCATCCTCGCTGTGTGACCTTGAACAGCGGCCGGCCCCTCTGTGCCTTCCTCTCCCCACCTGCAGACAGGCACCGTGGGAGGGCCTCTGTGCTGTGGCGACAACCAAAAGCATCAACACTTGTGAAATACAGCAAACGGTGCCGGGCGCTCAGTTAGGGCTCAGGGACGGCGAGTCTTCGCTGCAAGCTGGTGACACCTGTGCTTGACTCCCTTGCCCTGGACGGCCAGGGCTCCGCCTGGTTTTGTTAGGAGAGCCAACTTCTGGGGCATTCAGTGACTCCATCCTTCAATGCGGGACTGCTTTCTGCACACTTTTATACTGATAAACACTTCATCTGGGGCCAGCTGCACGCCCAGCCTCGGAAGACAGCCGTGAACATGCCGATCAAGCTTTCTGCTCTCACGGGCCTCATGTTCTAGTGGGTGGAGATGGAAAATAAGCAAATAATTGTACACTTCAGCTGGGGACAGGTGCACGGTGAGAAGCAACCGGGGGAGAGGGCAGGGCAGGGGCGGCCAGGGGAGATAGGCTGCCCTCCGTGAAACTGTGTCCACGTGGTAATATGTCTCTCCTTCCTTCTTTCTCTTCTTCCTCCCTTCCTCCCCTCCTTCTTTCCTTCGCTCCCTCCTCCCTCCCATCCCCCCTCTCTCTCTTCCCCTCTCTGTCCCTCTTCTGTCTCTCTGCTTTCCTTTCTGTGCCTGCATCCCTCCCACATGCACTGGGGGAGTTTGGGGAGGACCTTTCCCCCCAGGACTCAGCTTCCTCATTTCTGAAGACAAGGGCAGCTCCATGTCAGAGATGCAGCTACTCAGCATGAAGTCAGACTCCTTGGCCCTGGTCCAGTCCTGTGATGTGTGTTTACATATTTCTATGCTTTTATGTCGACAGTGAAATGTGCTTATCAGGACACCCTGGCATGTTTAAATTGTTTCTCTGGACACTTCCAAGCATGCAGGCCTCTGATCAGTTAGCAGCCCCACCTGGCTGAGACACTTTTTCGGCTGCTCCTGGGGTGAGCTGCCTCAGCCTGGCTCACCAAGAAGAGGCCGGGCCTCTTCCAATGGCAGAATAATCAATCAAAGCATTGTCCATGGGCTTCAGGAGAGATGGAGGAAGGCGAACAGGAAGAGGTGTGCAAAGAGGCCTTCGTTTTAGTTCTATCTATAATGTGTATTTCTTGGAAAAAGATCTGAAGCAAGTATGGCAAAATATTAATATCTGTTAAATCTGAATAGAGAACACACAAACATTTATTATACCAGAGACTTTCCAATGTTTTTGGCCATGATCTATATAGTAAGACATCTCATATACACAGAATACACGAACACACACATACAGACCTGAAGTAATGTTTGGTGAAGAACATTTATACTCACAGCTCTTTCCATATACATCTGATCATTTCCATTCTCTCCTTTTCTAGTCTATTAAAAAATGCTTGCCTGCAATCTATTAAGGTGATTAACAACCTAGAAATAGTTTAGGGGGGAAACTGCATTATATTATTCTCTGTCCTGGTTCTAATTTTTTTGGAATATTTCATAACAAAAATGATACTAGTAATCATTTTCATATCTCCAATTATTGCCAAACATTTAACAGGTATGTTTCTCTCGAACAGCAAAATAGTTGCATAGAATTCCTGCCAAATTCCGATGAAATGTGCACATAAAGGATTTAGTACAGCGCTGGGCACATGACTAATAGAAACGATTATTAGTAACCTGTCCCCAGCTAGGGCAGGGGCTCCTGTGTGCCCTCAAGCTGCGGTGTTGCTATTGCCAGAACTACTACGGGGCACAGGGGCATGGAGGGCTCACTATGGGGCCAGCGCCTAGTAGGTGCTCAGTATGTGTTGAGCAAAGAATGGAGGAGATGCTCACCTTTGAAGAGGCAATACAGGCTAGAGGTTACAAATAGAAGTCCAAAGTCAAACCTCTTGGGTTCAGATCCCAGGGCTGGAGAGACCTGGGCTTGGATGTTTCCTTCGCTACTTACTAGCTGTGTGACCTTGGGCAAGTAACTAACTGCTCCCTGCTTGTTTCCCCGTATAAAATGGGCTTCGAAAAACAGTAATGAGGTTAAATGAGATGACACCTACCAAGTGCTTAGCTGTCCCTGCTGCTGGATATTTGTAGACTCAGCCTTGTGCCTAGTCCAGATGGGCCAAAAAGGCCATGTTTTAGAGAGCCCTGAGCGAGGCCTGTCCTGTTGGCTAGGCGTCCAGACCCTCGGAACCTCTCTTCCAAATCAGTGCTGGAAAATGGTCGACCCTGCCTAACGGGCAGAGTCTCCCCTACAGGTTCTGCAGACACCTCTTCCATGGCAAGGCCTTTAGGAGCACCGGGGCGCCAAGCCTAGGCATTGCTGGAGGTCCCTGTAACGTAAACCCATCTAGGAAGCTGAAGGGAGGGGCCCGGGGTGTATGCTTCTTTGGGCTTGCAATGAGTTCCACATTTAAGGCGATCCAAGCTACTGAGCCAAGTTGGGGCGTGGCCTTGTCCGCAGGTCCACATTCCAGCGATGGCTGGAGGGTGGACCCAAACCCACCGGGGCCCATGGGAATGTAAAGGGGACCCTTTTCAGCAAGACCCACCCGTCTCCATTCTTGGCAAGGTCGGCAGCACAGATGCTGTTGCTGGTTTAATTAGAGAGTCGGCAGGAGGGAGCGGGGCCGCCACGCGACTGCCCGCCAGCCAGCGCCGACTTCCGCAGGCTGGAGCTACAGGCGAGAGGGGCCTGCGAGCGGGAGCGAGGGCCATCCAGAATTGGCATGTCCTTCGTGTGTGTTCTTAAAGGACCGCCATTCATCTGTTCTACAGAAATGTGACAGTCCCTCGGAGACATGTAACAACAGTGGAGGCCTTCAACTGTCACCTGTAATGCCTATGGCCTGGGGGACTGAGTATGGCTCTGGCATTCGAGAGTCCAATTCACATCCAGCTCCACATGCGACTGCAGAAGACTCACTGCCCAGCGCTCAGGCAGCGCTGAACGCTGCTCTCTGTGCCTGGAGTGGATGTCAGAGTCCAGTGAATGAGTGATTAGCAAGGGGCTGACGCTTGGGTCACAGTGCATATTCCTCCTCTCTCCCCTCTGGGGGGCCAGCTGTTAAAAGCAGACACCCTTAGGCTCATCTCCAGTTTGAGGGACACAATGAAAAACTCTTAGCTTCAGGTTATCTTCAATTCGCTATTCATTTGACAACTTTCTATCCAGGGCTGAGCGTACCAGGAGCAGCTCTGGGCATCTGGGACGCTTTGGGGACAATACAGGCTAAGTCCTCTGCCCTCTGGGGGCCTCTGGTTAAGCTGAGGGGACTGACAATACGTTCCGTGGTGATAGGGACGACGGCACATGCTAGACCGTCAGAGCAGGAAGGGAAATGGGGGTCCCGGAGGGTGAGGGTCGAAATGGGTGAGCAGCGGGTGTGGCCTCACCCTGCTTTTGCTGCAGGAGGGGCCAGGAGAAGGGTCCTCCATTGTGGTCGACATGAAGGAGAGAAGGCCATCTGCCAGGTGTCCCTGAGTCGGTGTCCCCAGCTCTGTGGGGTTCCAGTAGGGATCCTGCCAGCCACCACCTCCCATGGGCCCCCTCTCTTGCCACATCAATCCCATGGTGCCGCTCAAACACCCCATGTGACCCTCGGGGCTCCCCCCGCCTGTGCTCAGCCCTCTGCTTCTCAGGGAAATCCCCCCTCCAAGCTCGTCTCGATTCCCTCCCCTTGTCTTGGACCAAGGAACCCTCTTTCCCTCCCTCTGCCCAAGAGAAGGGGAGGTCCGCCACGCAGGGTCTCCCCTTGCCCGCCCCTCTCCGGTCTACTCAGCAAGCATGGGCATCGACCCCGCCTTCCGAGCCCCCTGGCTCCCCCGGCCCCTGCACCCGGCTGGCCGCACTCTCCGGGTCACTGCGGCTGCAGCGACCCAGCCCGGCCCAGCGGGCGCTGCTGGCCACGCCCATGCAGGCACTCCTTCCCTCTGGACCCATCGTCCCCCAGCGGTCTCTCCCCTCCCGCAGCTATGCTGTCTCAGGCTCCCGTCTAGAACCCCTTCAGCTATCTTTTAACTTTTAAAACCGTTTTTAATGCCGAGGCCCCAGCGGCTCCCCCGCCCCCCGTCCCCTTCTCTCCCCCGCTTCCGACCACACATGCTCCATTCCCTCCCTTTGCTTCGACCTCGACCTGGGAGTTAATGGTTCCTAAATCTCTCTCCTGCCTGAACCTTAGACCTGCATATCCAGGTGGCCCTCATCTCCTGGGGCTCTCTCGGGTCCCTCAAACTCCACACGAGCACCATTTCCCTTCACCACCTACACGTGTTCTTCCTCACCTCCGGCACTTCCTTCCCCTCCTAGTCTCCTGGCCTCAGTGCCTAAGGCCAGGACTCAGCTGCCTGATGGAAAGAGGAGACGTCTCTAGCCTCCTCCCTTCCTTCCTCTCCCCACGCTCTCTTGGCCCACAGGCCGGCGGGCTGTCCTCCTGAGGACTCATCAGCCCTCCCCTCCGGTCCGCTTTCTGCCCTGCCCTGGCTCATGGCCTCACCATCTCCTCCCCGTTGGGGGGCAGACACGCCGATGCTGTTTGTGGCAAGTGGCACGTGGGGGAGGAGTGTTTTATACACAGGAGGTCCTTAAAGAGTCTTTGTTCACTGGTTACACTCAAAGTTAGGCAAAATGGCTATGACATCATAGGTCTAAGAGACCCAGAGCAGAATCTCCAAAGGAAGAACAGGCAGCCTGCCCCAGATTCCTGTAAGTCTCTCTGGCTGGAGAGATGAATTAATGAATGTCCCTAGAATTAATTCTCTAGAGCCCTGAGTTAGATGGAGACCAAATACTCATTTGTTCGTTTAATGGACAAAAATGAAAGACTCCCTGTTGGCCAGCAACTGAGTATTTAAAATTAGCGTGAGGCAGATCTTGCCATGGGAAAAAGGGGTAACGTTGGAGAGGCCACTTGTCAATGGGCACACCGCTCCACGAGAACTGGCTGAGTGTTTGCATCCTGCGGGATGATGGAGCGGTGGGAAGAGCGTGGCTTTGGGGGGCACGGTGCTCCCTGCCTCGCACCTCGCGGGCCGCACAGCCCTCTCTCAGCTTCCCTTCCCTCCCTCACCCGAGTGGCCCTTATCAAGTCACCAAGGACCTACATCCTTTTAGGTCTGGCAGCCAGACTGCTGTCCTTGTCTCACACCACTTCCAATGACATCCGACGCTTGACCTCGGCTTCGTTTCGGAAGCTTTCTTTCCTTGGCTTTGACGACGTCAAATTTTCCTGGATTTCTTCCAAACCCGTGTCCACAGCTCCGGCTCTCTCCTGAATTCCCAACTCATAGTCCCAACAGCCAATCCAAGACGGATTCCAAATGCAGTTATTTCTCACTGACCTCTTGTCTTGAACCCTCATCGAACTTGCTTGTTCTTGGAACCTCACAACAGAGTGCGATCTGGCCTCCACTTCCTGTGCTACCCCTCCAGAATCAATTTTCCATAGAGCTGCCAGATGCTCTTTTTAAAAAAGATAAATCAATATAATCATTTCCTAGCTTAAAGCATTCCGTATCTGCCCAGCTGCAAGTATGATAAAATCACTTTTCTGACGATGAGATCTTATCTAACACGTCCCTCCAATGCGTCCAACTTCCTGCCCACCACTACCCCCGTTACCGACAGGTCTTCGGACACTCCAGCCTTCTCTGGCCCACAGACGAACCCTGCCCCCGGGCCTTTGCACTAGCTCTCCACCGAGGTGTGCCTTGGCTGGCCCCTTCTCATCATGCAGGCATCAGGGCACAGTCACCTCCCCGGGTTCCCTGCTAAAGGACTCTCCTCCATTGTGTCATTTCCTCTCCCATTACTATTTCAATTTCAAGACCTGAAATTCTTAATGCACTTGCTTACACAGCGTTGTTTGTGTTCTCACACTAGAACATGAACTCTGCAAGTTCGGAGCTTCATCTGTTGGGTAACAACTTTCTCCCGGAGCCTTGAGGAGAGCTCCTTAATAAAGAGACATTGGGCACATGCGTGAACTAATGTGTGCGCGGCTGAACTAACAGCTGTGAGTGTCAACGGACGAACGGCCCACTTCTGCATCAGGAACAGCCAGCCCAGGACCCAGGGCCCACCGCAAATTTAGGGGCCCATGAAAATGTTTTCCTTTTAATTTCTTTTAAAATCAGAGGTAAATAAATAAATAATGACTGTACAACAAAGAATCCAGCCTGGCTTGCATTCCTCTTTTACCAGTGCCGAGAAGAATAAATACGATTTAGGAAATTGTAAAGCTCATCCATCACTGCTCTTACTAATGCAATCAAGGATGAATATCATTTTTCCTGTTTGGGGGCGGGACAAGACATTCTTGCTGATCCCCAGCTTTCTCTGAATTGAGAACGATAACCCCACAAGGCAGGGCCTTGGGGATCATGAGACGAGGTGGCAGGCGGAAGGGTCAACTCTGAGGCCCTGGCGTGCAGGGTTCATCGTGTGCTCGGGGAGCCCAGAGCCAGGGGACCGGACAGGGTCCCCCGGGTGTTGGGCCTGGAGTCCCCTCAGCACTCTGCAGGCGGCGGGTGGCGCTGGTTTCACTGTGCTCATTGGAAGGATGAGAAACTGCAGTTCACTGGTTAAGCAACTTGCCATAATTGCTTGGCTGAAGCCAGGAATTTAAACCCATTTTCTGATTTTGGGTCCCTGGCTGGGTTAGACTCTGAGCCCCCCACACACCCTTGAGTGACCTGGATTTGGTACAGCAGCGCCTCTTTTCAGGAAATCATGTGTACTCGCCGGGGCTCCAGCTTGGTCCTCTGCTGTAATCTGTCACCAGAGGCTCGATTTTCCCAAGCTGGGGCTGGTGCCAGCGTCTCGAGCTGCCAGGTGCTGCTTCCCAACTCTCAGGCGGGCGGCCCTCCCCCGCCCCCGGGGCCCCCCCTCCACCTGCTCCCGGACGAGGCCAGCTCCTGGCTGAGCTCCGGGGCAAGGCGGCTGTGGCCACACGTTATTTCTGATTTGTCTTGCCTTCCTTGAAGATGCTTGTGTTTGGAGGGGCAGGCAGAACATTGCATCTTGGAACAAATCCGCTTTGATCATGCAAATTAAAGCCAGTTAATGTAGGCAGACTGTCAATTTCACCAGTTAGGAAGAGAGAGAGGAGAGGGGCGAAAAGACTCCCACCACGACCGGCGATGGATGAAGAATTTCAGCAGAAAGCTGCTACTTCAGAAAATAAGCTCGTTCTCCGAGGACGGAGCCTTTCCAGGCGTCTCAGGCAGCCCTGATGCTCCACGGGTATGTCGCTTACTTGGCGGGTGTTGTTAGGACTTGCTGGGTGGGGTGGCAGGTGAGGGAGGGTCTCCACAGGGACTTGATGGAAGACCCACCCACCCTTCCTCTTCGGTCTTTGGACATTTGGCGGGTCTCTACTAAGGTGACAGGCGGGACCCAGAGGCTGCACTTGGCAGGGGGACTCGTGCCCCTCCTGCGACTTCCCCCAGGAATCTGGACCATGTGTGCCTGTGGGCTGGGCTCCGATGGCACTGATGCAGGGTTGGCGTGAGGGGAAAGCATGCATGCGTGCTTGTCACAATTCGGAAAACTGGTCTCAGATCAGGGAAGGCAATTCGGTGACTGTGCATTCCGTGTATTCCTCCTGCTTTTTCTGGATAATTCTCTGGGTCAGGGACAATAGTATTGAACACGAGTCATAATAGTACAGTTAAAGAATTAAGTGAAAAACTGATATTTACTGAGCACATCCTTTTTGCCAGATACTGGTGCCTGAGTCCTATCCACATGAGGCTACTCACTAATAATCTCCTGACTTGACAGACAGGGAAACTGAGGCTCGGGCTCTCAGGAACTCAGGTGCTCTTGATTCCAGTCCAAGGACACTGTCCCTACTCTGTTGACAGAGAGCAGGGGGATGAGGTCCTGGCCAGCTCCTCCAACACGGTGTCCCTGGTGCTGGCCGCGGCCCCGCCCCCACCTGTCCTCGAGGTCCTGAAGCCAGGAGGCCATCCCCCCAGGCTGGTGTATTTACTTTTGCTCATTTTCTGCCTCCTTACCCAACTGTGAGCTCCTTGAGGGCAGCTGTACTTTGTATGAATGCTCCAAACACGGAGCCTGGCATCTGGCACGGAGGAAGTGACCTCATTAAGTGTTGCATGACTTGACAAATAGGTCTTGGCACTAGAAAACATGCCTGACACCCCATTCGAGACCGATGTGGTGATTTGCCGCAATCGATGTCCTGCTTCTTAGCAGAGAGGGGTGGGGGGTGGGGCTGGGCTGCTGTCGAAGGCGAAGAAATCACTGGATCGAGGCCTCAGGAATACGCCATCCTGGGTCCTTCTCAACTAATGGTAGTTAGAACCGGGTGGTTTGGAGCCAGCTGGGCGGGGTGAATGGAGCAAGCCACAAACCCAACTCCAAGGCCAGGTCACGAGCAGGTGAGGGTAAAGGAAGGTGACCTGGAGGGGATGCATGGGCAGGATGTTTTGAAATAAGAGAAACTTTGATACGGGACCTAAGGGGAGCTGGCAGCCTGGTGTCTGCCTGTGTGTCCACGGCTCCCCCTTGCAGCTCCGTGTCAGGCAGGACGCTGAGGTTCCCCTGTGTTGGCTCAGGATCATGTCTGGTGGGGCACAGGTAGCCCTGTTCTCGATTTGAACACACATGGGGCTGTGGGCAAAGCCCCTCATTTGGAGCCAGAGGACCGGACGTGGAGACCTGGCTCTGCAAATGACTAGTTACAGGACCTTGGGACAATGAGCCATCCTCTGGAAGCCAGTTTCTTCCTCAGCACAGTGGTGTTTGAGACTGTTCACGAGTACCTTCTGTACCGCGTTACAGCTGAGATAAGTAAGAATGCGGGTGGAGCGGCAAAGCCCTTGGCACACCGTGGCCCCCGAAGCAGCTGCGGCGGCCGACGTGCACACGTGTAACCAGCACACGCATACCCAGCACACGCGCTGGTGGACGGCTTTTCCCAGGGTGCTGGAGGAAGAGAGTGCTGCTGATGGTAGGGAGATCGGGATTTGAATTCTGTCTTCTCTCTGATCTGGGGTCCCACCCGCAAAATAGTGACAACAATTCCTGTTTCGTAAGGTGGTTTGGGGATGGACTCTTTCATGGGAGACTCCTACGTTAGATCGTGGCATGTGGTTGATTCGCTATCATTTCATTCTTCCAATCTAATAAAGATTCATTGGTCACTTGCTGTGTACCAGACTCTTTCCCGAGAACCAAAGATGAAGTCTTAGTGCTCATGGGGCTCACATTCTAGTCGAGGAAGAAACACAATGGACAAATAAGTACGTACTGTATCGAGGGGTGTAAGTGCTGAGGGCGGGGAGCAGGCTCCGGGCAAGGAGAATGCTGGGGGTCTGGCTGCCCTTTCCTCAGTGTCAACCCCTCCAAAGAAGCAGACCCTGAAGGAGTGGGGCAGTGAGCTACCTGAAGGAGACCATTCTAGAAAGGGAACAGCAGGTGCCAAGACCCTAAGGTGGGAGTATGCTCTGCAGCATTGAGAAATACCACAGGGACCCGCTGGGATGAAGCGCAGTGAGCCCGGGGCAAGTAGCAGGAGGTGAGGTTGAGAGAAAATAGAGGCCACGCCAGGCAGGACCTTGAAGGGCATTGTAAGGGCTGTGGCTTTCATTCTGCGTGAGATGAAGCCCCGGGAGGGCTTTGAGTAGAGGAGCAACAGGATCTAGTTTACACTGCAAAGGGATGGCTCAGGCCACTGCGGTTCTCACAGACATCAGGGGCAGTGCCAGACCAGGGGGCCACCCGGGGGTTATTCTAACAATCCTGGGCGAAGATGACGGCGTGGATCGGAGAGATGGTGCAGGCCAGAGCGATGGCGGAGCAGCGCCAGCATCCTGCATACACTTTGAAGACAGAGCCCGTGATTTACTGACAGACCACTGGTGGCATGGGAGAGAGCAGAGTCAGGAGGGACTTCCGGTCTGAGCGTGCCGGAGCCCGAGCTGTGGTCTATTGAGACGGTGAAGACACAGCGGGGGGCGGGGGCTGTGCTGCTTGGGGACAGGGGGACAGGTGGAATCAGCAGCTATTTTGGATACATGAAGAGCGAGAAGCTATGAGACATCGAAGTGAAGACATCAGACCACAGGGGCTAAACCAGTCCGTGGTTCAAAAGAAAAGTCCAGGCAGGAGGTGCAATGTGGAGCTGGACGTAGACATGGAGGGGGTGTCGGCATGCAAGATGCTGAAAGCGGGGAGCTGGCTTCCTGTCCAGCCATGACTATGTCCCTCTTCCTTTCAATTCCCCACATCAGCACCAAGATGGCAGAACAGGATGCAGGCTCACAAAAGCGACCCCGTGGCCCCACTAGCGCATGTTCACAAGAGAACGGGCAGAGAGGGAGCTAAGAGAGGAGCGGTCTCACCAGGAATAACTGTGCAGAGGGGGTGCGTCGGGGACTGGGGTTTGGACAGCAGCCGTGGCACCGCCATGCCCTCCCAGGGTTCCCCTCTCCTGGACTTGGGGGAGCCCTTCCCCAGTCATTCCTGCCAGGGCCAGTGGGCACGTGTCCGCAGACACTATCTCCCCTTGTGTGTAGACCAAGGAAACATCTCCTTGAAACCCTTGGAGGAAAACACAATGCGAGGAACGAAAATGCACAGTTGGGGAGGGGTCCCTGTCCCCTGGGTCGAGGCTCCTGGCTGGAGGGGCTCAGAAATTGAGGGCAGAGGTGGGGGACTCCCACACACCCTGCTGGGAGACGACCGGAAGGGCCATGGCAGCCCTCTTACAATGGGCCGGAATAATCAGGAAGTGCAGACTGGGGCTGCTCTCGGGTCAGCCACAGCCCCAAGTCCACCAGTGGGAGCCCCCTCCGCAGCCCCTGTGGACGGCTTCTCCTCTGCTGCGGGAGGGGACGGGAAGTAGCCAGGGCCTGCTCCCTCCCACCCGTCTGGGATGAGCCCCAGGCTCCTGGGACCATAATAGGTCTTCCTCCCTTTCTCAAGTCGGAGACGGCTGGGATACATTTTCAGGACATGGTCCAAAGAACCGGAGCTGTGAGGATATAGTCTCTTCTGCACAAAGATCCCCACATCCCACCCTGCTGAGCAACGTGAAACGAGGCATTACATAGACGAGGGCTTGGGGCCAGTGGCCGTGTCCCTCCATTATGCCCCGTTCATAGGGCACCGTCTCTGGCATAGACCCTGGAGAGGCCGCAACCCAAATATAAGAATCTCCATTTCCTTCTCAAACTCCCAGTTTCTGGTGTTTGTCTTACAATAGCTCAGCACTGTAGCACAGGAAGATGCATGGGTATATATCGTTCATACTAAATGACTGTATTGACTAATTTTTAACTGATGCGGGGCTTGATCAAAAGTGTTTGAAGACCCCTTATTTTAGAGGGGAAATGCCGAGGGCCAGGGGGAGAGCAACGTCTCGTCAGTGCTTCCTGAGAGCTAGTTTGGTTCAGTGGCCCAGTCGCAGCCCTGGGCAGAGACACACAAGTCACATGTGATGGGTCAGGGGCGAGAGTTTTTTGTCCTGGGCTGTGAGTCAATGGGATGGAAGCTAACAGCGAGTAAGCTCTGCTCTGTGACATATCTCACACACACAGCACAGCTCTCTTTCCATCTACATGTATGCATATATGTGCACATAGGTTATATAGAACATATACTGGTACATGTAGTAATATTAAATTCATAATATTCTCTTCTCACAGTGCCACACCTCCCAAGAGAGCCAATGTGAATTGCTTGCCGTGTATCTTTCCACACTTTTATCCTTTCACATAATTCACTTAAAGTTATATTCACATGCAAACAGACAGATACAGGTTGGTTGTTGTTGAAAGTATGAACGCTTCCTTCATTGCACACTGCTCGGCATTCTTATTTTTTGTTTCCCATTTAACAGCGCATCGCAGACATTCCTCAGGCTAGGAGAGATGGATCATTCTCTTTGCCATCTGCATAATATTTAATAGTCTGTGTGTATCTTAATTTATTCAGCCATTCCCCTGCTAATGGACATTTGAGTCGCTTCCAATGTATTGCCACAATAACTCACACTGCGATAAATGCCCTCGTATGTCTATGACGTCAAAGCGGCGCCTCTGTCGCGGGGCGATAGACTCCCCTAAGTGAGACAGCACCCAAGGGAGAGAGTGCTTCAAGGCAATGTCATCTGCATGAGTGATTTTATTGCTGCTAATTCCATTTATGCTGCCTTGGATTCCATAGAGCCAGACAGAGCCCCGCATTAAGGTTCGTGTCTTCTCTGTGCGCATGCACCGGGCCACCCTCCCAGGTATGACAGCCTAAAGGGCCTGTCCCTGTTAAAAGTGCATTGACCAGGAGGGATGGATGGGCTGGGGACAGTGTGCTTGGCTTCTTCCAGGGTGAGCCACATCCGAGTGAGGGGAGATGACATTTGGTCCGGGCAGGAAGTGTGTGTCCAAGCAGATAAATAGACTCAAAACTCATTCCCCTTTGCTGTGTTGACAACAAGCTGCATGAGGCTGCTTGGCCAGGTGCACGGTACCAGCTTCCCGGGTAAGAAAACCGGCTTGGAAGGCTGGGGCCGGCTTTCCCTGCCAGGATCGGGAAGCAGTGCCCCCCATCCACCTCCCTCCCCCTCTCCCAGTCCCAGTGGGACAAGCCTCCTTCATGGGACAGAGGTATCTACAGGCTGGACCCTGAAGCTACAGAGCTCCTTGGTTGGGCTCTGCCCACTGTTTCCCACAGTGAGTCATCACAGAAGCCACCTGGGGGTGTGGCTGTGTCTGTGCTGCTCCCAACTCTGCACGTGTCTTATTTCTGAACCCCAACCCCTTGACCACCCCCCACACACCTTTTGCACACAGTAGCTATTCAGCGATTGTTTTGTAAATGAACAAGTAAGGCGATGACTCTTGACCAAGATCAGAACTTGAGGACCAGAGCTAGGGCCACGCCCACCAGGGGGCCCCGACCCTCCCTTTAGCACCCCCCACGCCCTGGCCTACCTTCACGGCCTTTGCTCTGCTGATGAGCCCGTCGTCCTGAGAGCTCCCGATGAGCAGGTCGGTCTTCGCCCGCGGAGCCCTCTGCAGCGCCCTGCCTGGAGCTTCTCGGAGGTACCGGCCATCGACCACGGGACCCCAGTAATGGAAAGGGCCACTCACAGCCAGGAGCTGTGTTGGGTGCAAAGGAATGCAATTGTTTACATGGACTTTCTTCTTTTGAAAAGAAACGGGACTGAAATAATCAGTTGCATTGCTTTGCTTAACCTTACGGAACACTGGTGCTGGGTATCTATCTGAGGCTCTGTTGGGAACTCAGAGTACAATGAGCAGAAGAGCAGCAGGCAGGACCCCAGGTGACAGTGCCAGGTACAGAAAGGTGAGTCTCAGGCTGAGTAATGATTGGTCCCCAGGGGGAGCTTCCAGAACCCCTGCCGAGGTGACAGCACCCACAGGAAGCCTGAGCCCAGAAGTGCCAGGAGGAGACATTGACTTGGATGGGGGGGTGTGGCCAAAGGCGGGACATGCCAGGGAAATGGATCAGCTTTGGCCACTATGCGCTTAGCTCCCATATGGGGGTCTGAGGATGAGACCCACTCCAGGTCTGTAAGCCCAGGCTCATTGCCAAAGGTATCAGGTCATCAGCTCTGATGACAATTACCCCTGCTAGGGTCCCCTGCATTCGCGGCAGGGTCAGCCAGAGACTGTGGGCAGGGTCTTTTCAGGCAGGAAAGGGGAGCACACAGCTGTCCAATCCAAGGGGCAGGGTGGCCCAGCTCCACTGCAGCATGCCTGTGACACTTGGCACGTGCAGTTGTGACCTGCCGGCAGGGCCCCTGCGCCGGAAAGACCCTGTACATGTCACTTCATTTTATTCTCCTACTCCACAAGGCCGACACATTATTCCCACTTTACAGATAAAACCCCGGTGCACACAGATCCGTGGGCTACCCGTACCCTCGCTGGGTCCACAGTATACTGGGTCCATGCGCAGCGCTGGGGGTCAGGGAGTGTGCATTCTAGTGCCAGCTGGCCACCAACCTACTGTGTGGCCTTGGGTGGACCGTGTCTCCTTCCTAGGCCATTTGTAAAATGTCCCTTCCCAACCTACACACAAGTGCCCACCTTGGTCTGGGCGTCATTGAGGACATCGGCGGGCTTCTCACGGAGGCAGGATGTCATTTCTTGGATGGACGAGGTGGGGCATCCAACCTCCTTTGCCAAAGCAGCTGCCTGCTGCTGAGCTCTCTCCTGGCTGATGACAGCGGCTGGGGAGAGAGCGGAGCCACCCTGGAAGAGAAAGCAGACACAGAGCTGAGCGTCTGATACTCCCTCCCTCCTACTCAGCCCAGAGACCACAGGGCACATCCTGGCTCTGACCCTTCATCCACACTCAGGGCTCAGGGCCCGCCGGAGATGCCCGCGGGCACTGGGAGGTCAGAACTGATCCTTTTCAACATGCTGTGTGACCTTGAATGAACGTCTCCCTCCATCTCAGCTTCCTCCTCTGCAAAGTGAGGGCACTGGAAGGGTCAGGGGGAAGTTCAGTCGTCGCCGGGAACTGAGGTTGCATATTGAGGCAGAGGGCTGACGGTGGTGGACAAGGGACCAGATCAGGACTGGGAAGGGACCTCTGCCAAAGGCGGCACCACGTCACACCCTCGCTCCTGGGGGCGTCCCGCCTCAGTGAAGACAGACTTGGACTTCACGATAGAGGCCGGTTAGAAAACGAGGGCACGTACGTAGTCACTGTGCACATCGACTGCAGCGGCGAAATCGCCCTAAGTCTCTTAAAAGTGCAGGCAGCTGGGAGTGTCTCCTCTCTGAGCCCGTAGGCGGTGGGAGCCAGGCTCCAGGAGGAAGTCAGGGCACAGAGAAGTCCAGCCTCTTGCCCAGCGTCACACAGCTTGGTGAGCGGCAGAGCCGGGACTCCTGTGCAAGCAGCCCACCTCTGGGCCATGTGCTCCACCCCCATGCTCTGCCAGGGGCATCTTTATATCCAGGATAACAGGGTGTGTCCTTGAGCTGAACTGGGTGCTTTTAATCCAATGTCAAGAGGGCAGCAATCTGGCTGACTCCATGGGGTACGTTTTCATCCCAGGCCCTACCCTGAGTTACGAGTATCACAAACCCAAACCAAACACCAGAAATGCAGCGCTCGGTTTCCTCGCGCATGGCATGGGCAGAGCAGAGGGTGCCCCTCTCCCTGGGGTGTTAAGTGGGTCGCTGAAGGCAAAGGAAAGCATTCTAGAAATTGCTAAGTGAGGCACCCATGCTCACGTGGGTCATTCCTATTACCATATACCAAAAGGACAAGGCAGGCACCCAGAGGGGAGCAGACCCATCCTCCTGAGTGCCCAGCTGGACGTACATCCTGGAACAAGGGAGAGCACGCCCCGCCCCCCTGCCTTGGAAGGTTCCAGTGGCCCTTGGGCTTCACAGATAGGACTGAGGGTCAAGGGCAAAGCATGGCATTGCCATGGGAACAGGCCATCCCAAGGGAAGCCCTGGGAAGGGCAGACATCAAAGGGCCAGGAGAGGACCCAGGGCCCAGGACCAGTCCTGGCCAACAGACCAGTTGTGGCTCCAAATCCCAGAAGCTCACTGCAGTGCAGGAGAGAAGCTCGTGCTCCACACCTGGCTCCCAGCTCCACAGCATGATTTCATGGTGACGCCGCACCCTTTTCCTCTGGGGCACATGGACATAGAGGGACCAACACTGTGCGGTGCCTCTGGGCCGAGACATCTGAGCATCACGAGAGCTGCCCCCAGCAGAGTGTTATGTGTGTCCTCAGTATCAGGCAGGCTCAAGTTTACTTAAGCCTCACAGCCTCCCCATGAGGCAGACAACCCGACTGTCTCATTTTTGTGACAAGGGGTTACAGACTGGGAGTAATACGCTTGGGCGAGTGCTCGGGAGCGCACAGGGTGGAGAGAGGACCTGGACGCGGCAGCCAGGCTCCATGGTCAAGCCTTCAGGTCTTCGTTGGCCTTTCGTAGACACCTGGCAGGTCCTTGATGAGAGGTGGCTATACTGAGATCACCGTTATGTCTACTGTGTTGTCAGGTCCAAGGAGGGACCCTGTGGCCAGAGTCAGAGGCAAAGCTGGATAGTCAGAAGCCAGGCCGAGGGAGAGGGCAGCAAGGGGGTGGGTCCTGACCCAGCCGCAGGGGCCCCGGAGCTCCGGGTGCTCCGAACGGGGCTGGCAGCCTGGTCGGCAGGCTCGAGGCAGGACAGGCAGCGGGCACGGTTTCCCGCCCTCCACCCGTCCAGGGGGCTGCGGCGCCTGCTGTCGGCCAGGTGTGCGCCAGGCTGCCTGCCCTGTCCTCCGCCAGCTCTGAGCTCAGCATCTGTGAATGGGGAAGAGTCCCGGGCTCAGGGTGGGAATAAACAGCGGTGACAATAAAATGCCCAGGCAGCCGGGGGCCACGGATTCCAAAATGGTGAAAACAAACAGGGCCAGGATGATTGGCACGTGGGTTTATCTTTCTGACGAGGAGGGGCCAGCTTTTCTGAGAATCACTGGATGTGCTTTGTCTTAAGAGGACACACACACACACACACACACACACTCACACATGCGCTCAAGGTGCTGCAGGTCAAAGCCCCACATTGTAGATTGTGAAATGACCTGGCAAACTGCGGATGGCGGGGGCGGGGGCCGCTGAGCCCGGCCTGGCCCGCAGTGGGGCTGCAGAGAGATGTGGATTTCGGGATGGGCCCTTCTGATGTTTTGAACATGGTCTCCAGCTATAAAAAGCCAGAGTTCCTGATATGGCCAGGAAGTGGTTAGAGGCGTGGGTTAGACTGATACTGCAAGACGGCTGAGAGAACTTTCCTCTCGAAGTATTTAGTTGTAATTGATCTTTCTGAAGGAAACGTTTTTCTTCATGGAAAATCAGTGGTTGAACAAGCCAACAGCCAGCTCAGCCCTCCCTTTATAGCACTTGGCTGGAGGCAAGGAACCGGGGGGGAGGGGTGCCGTGCCGAGTCATGCAAAGAGCAGGGGCTTTGGGGCAGAAGGACCAGGTTCAAGCGGCAGCCCTGTTGCTCACTGATGAGGTGACTGTGGGCAGGGGCACGTGACTGACGTCCGGGGCCTCGATGTTCTCGTCTGTGAGTGGGAGCGGTGAACAAACTTTCCGGTCATCGCGAGGACACCTGGGGGCTGGTGGGAGCCCTTGGCACGGGGTGGGGGTGGAGTCCCCGCTGCCGTTGGTTCCGGGGGCGGGGGGCGCGGGGGGCGCAGGGGGTGGCAGCGCGGTCTCCCCGCAGGGCCCGGAGCAGCGGGGCCCTGTCACACCAGCCCTGGGCTGGCAGCTTATCTAAATCTGAGCTAGCTATTAAATGGCAATGAGTTCCGCTTGGGTTTTTTGTTGTTTTTTTTTAACTTTAAAAATAGTGTAGGGCAAAACCACAAGTGCTGGCCACTGCTTTTTGTCCCTGGAGCCTCCGAATGTGGTAAGGTGCCCTGACCTCAGTGAGCCACCAACTGAGGTGACACTGGTAAGTCACCTCAGAGCCAGGACTCGCTCCTGTGTAAGCACGCATGCAGACGCACATAGGCACAGAGAGAAACGTATGCACACGCACTCACACGCACACAGACTTTCATGAAATGGACGCCTCAGCGTGTCCCAGTCCCAGGAGGGACCACTCACGGGCCTTCCATGAAGAAGTCGCCGAGCACAACAGGGAGGGGGACAGCGTGATAAATGGGGCTGTCCCAGGAGGGCCCATGGCCCTTTCTTGGGGGTATCAGTGAGTCCAAGGATGTAACCCCTGGGGGGAAAGCGAGTCTTCCAGGAGGCACCTTCCCAGCAGCCCTCTCGCATGGCTTTTTCACTGATGAGGGGACGGTGACGGTTGTCTCGTGGGGAAGGGAGGATGTGTGGGGAGCTCGGTGCCCCTCGGGCAGCACGTGGAATCGAGAACTTAATCCACGCGGACCCCTTGCTGCGGCGCCCTCGCAGAGACGCACCACACCGGCAATAATTATCCTTTTGTAAGTTTTTTATCATGGCCCGAAGTGTCACTTCATTAAACCCCTTGTTGCAAAGCAGGCTGGCGGGCAGCCAGTCCCTCGCAGCCTCCGTCCTGGGAGTGTGCTCACACTCACATCTGTGGGAGACACAGAGCACACCCCGCAGGCCGCAGACACTGGCGGCCTCACGTGAGGCTTGCTCTCGCCGGGGCCGAGGGAGCCAGGAATTCCCGCGCTCTGAGAGCTCAGTGCAGGGAGGGTTTCCTGAGCACGCGGGCGGCTTGCAGGCCGTGGCTCAGAAGCAGGACTTGGGTGGACTTTGATGGGAAGAAATGGTTGGAGAAAAGGAAGGCGGGTGGGTAGCTCTTCCTGGGGGAGGGGCAGGAGCGGCAGGTGGGCGCAGGGGCCTGATCCCCCGAAGGAGCTGTACAGGGTAGGAGCTGGCCCCCGGTGGCCCAGCATCCCCAGACCAGGGCCTGGAACCCAGGACAGTATGTATCGAAGGGGGGAGCCCGTGCTGTGTGAGTGAGGGCATGGGTAGATGGCTGGGTGGACGTTAGATGGCATCATGGATGGGGGGATGGTGGGTGGATGGATGGATCCATTGAGCCTCCTGAGGGAAGAGAGGCCTGTGCATTGAGGGGTGGTGAGGAAGAGAGTTCAGAGGGCCCGACAGCCAGCCTAAGCAAGCGATGCAATGTAGAGGGTGATAAACCCCAGAATCTGGGCCGTGAGAGGATAGTAAATGCTTCTGAACAGGGTGTGGCAGAAAGCACGCGTTTTGAATGCCACTGAGTCGTTTGCCTTTGCATCCTCAGTGCTGAAAACGCCGTAGGAGCCACAGGAGGCGCTTTGAGCACGGAAGCCCCTGAAGACGGCCTTCTGTGGGCAGAGGCAGGGAGGGCCATCCCTGCGCCCCCAGGCCTTGCCCAGGCCTCCGCACAGTAGGCCTTACTAAACCGCGGTGGGCGGAATCGAGCGGAAGTGAATGGCCGGATGGGAGATGACTGGGTAGCTGAGAGGCGACGAGGAGAGGGCGTCTGAAGTCGGGGGCCCAGCAGAGACGCAGGGAGGAGCCCTGACCCCGGTGTCACCCCCACTGCCCTGCGCGGAGTCCTCCCCTGGGACGGGCCCGGGCCCACACCTGGCAGGCGGCCACCAGCATACTGCAGGAAAGTTGAACTGGGGGGCTCTATGGAGCAGCCCAGACTCAGAGGGAACTCTGAGCAGATACAGAATTTTTTTTTAAACTATCATACATCCGAGTTAGTGTTAGTAGTCTCCAATGTTTTCTACACTCATGTCTCACTCTGAGTTGGAGCACTGAATTTTGTCTTAAAGCTCTAGTCTTAGGGCCTGAGAGCACACTTCCCTTTTCTTCCTCCTCCTTTTTCTCCTCCTCCTCCTTTTCAGAATCAGCACTTCCTGGTTTTACTTGGGGAAAGCCCAGGGGATCTGGATGAGAAAAACAAAGGTGGAGCTTCATCCTTGCTCATGTCCTTTGACCATTAGCTGAGTTGTTGCTTTGTCTGGAAGGGTCTCGCACCGGGTCCAGGTAGGAAGCCTAGCCTAGGCCGCCACACAGAGGGTTAGGCTGGAGGGAGGCTTCTATGACAAAGCAGGTTGTGTGTACAAAGTCCTTCCTCACGTTAAGCCTGTCCCCTCAGCAGTAGAGCGCCTGTCTCTGAATTGTAGCAAGAGGTGTGCGAACCACGCTGGGCGAGGGACTCATCTCTCGTCAGCACCGAGCCCCGTGCAAGCAGACGCTCTCCCGGCTTCCGTCGCGCCCGCTAGTCTCCCTCCTCTTAGTCCTGCCAGGAGGGCGGCTGCCTGCCGGCCCTTCACGGACTAGCTCCAGGTATCACTGCCCTCATTAAAACTCGGGAGACAACTTGCAGTGTGGACAAGGGCGTTGTTTCTCATAAATCCTGTTTGAGAGCAGAAGGCAAACCTGCAGGGACACGAGGGAGCCTGATGTCTCTGTGGCAGAGGGGACTGAGCACGAGGCAAGGTGTGCCATCCGGATGCTTCCTCCCTGTCGTGGGGTATCTCTGAGCCCACCTGACCCCCTCGATCTCTCTCTGCCTCCACTTTCCCTCCTCTACGTTAGATGACATTGAAAGGGAAGTGGAAGAGAATGAAACATTTATAAACTACCCTTAAAGGACTAGGCCATCGATGCACATTTTCTCATGCGACCCCCACAACAACCCTGTGTGATCATCCCCACTTCACAGATGGAGACACAGAGGCCCAGAGTGGGGAGGTCGTTTGATTGAGGTCTTGGGGCTGCAAGTACCAGAACCAGGATCATAGAGCTCGGACTCCTTCCCCTGTGCTGTCCTTCCTACCCCTGGAGACAACAACACCTGAGCACGCCGCAGACTGTGGTGTCCTGCCTTCCCTGAGTGACCGGCGGACGGTGACTCATTAACATGACTCTTGCAAGGGTGGCCAGGACAGTGAGGGGAAAGCGGGGAGCCACCGGCTGTGGCTCCAAAAGATAGATTGTTACGTCCTTGTTACGTCTGCATCCTGGAAAAGCCACACTGGCACGAACCAGAATCCACCCTGTCCCCGACAGGCATTTATAACTAACTGTACCACATTCCACTTTACATAGAGCTCTCGCTTGCATGGTTTCATTTACCTGCCCATAACCACCCGATAAAGTACGAAGAACTGATATTATTTACAAAGACATCACACAACTTACGTCATCATTCTTTTCACATTCCGCACTTCATTCCAAAAGCAGTTTGGGATATAGGCAGCTAGGAGTGCCACAGGAGTTCGGTAACCTGCTAGTACCAGGTGGAAGCGGTTAGGAACCCAGTTTTCTGGCTCCAAGATGCTGTGGCTTTCCCATGATGCCATGGTGCCTTCACTGATGGCAGAGGCCGTGTGACATTCACAGACATTCCGTCCCCCCTCGCCACCTCCCCTGTCAGCCATCATTTTACCGGGTCCTTGGCTAGTCCAACTCCAATTCCCAGGGTCCCCTATCAACTCAGCAGCAGGAAAGGATGGGTGAGTCACATTGGCTTTTTATACTTTTCAGGATATCCTAACTTTTCTCCAAAGAATTTCTATTCCACTTGTAATTAGAACAGAGTTTAATTACATTTAGAAGAATAATTCCCGACCAAAACCGAACGGACTCTCATCAAGAAGAAAGCATTCATTCTCCCTTGTTACGTCCGCCAGCCAGAGGACCAAGTGCCACGGCCACGGCCGTCTCTGCCAGGGGAACAGAGTGCGACAGAAGGAGGACCCCCGAGGGAGGAGGGAGGTGGCCCTGACTGAGAGGAAGCGTCCCCACAACAAGCCTCCCTCTCATCACAGGCTGGCCAAAGTGACAATCCTCTTCACACCCCAGAAAGAGGCTGGGGAGCACTGTTCTGTAGCCATCTGTGTTGTCTGAGTGCGGTTAAAGGCGACATAGAGCAACTTCCGCAACATTTTAAAGCAAAAGCAGCAGCACAAAAATTAGGGTGAAAAGCGAAGGAGAGCAATCCAAAGACAATGAAAATGACACACAGTCCTCTCAGCCAAGGAGGACAGCTGCTCCACAGCATTAGCCTCCTGCATGCCTGTCTCTTGCGTTGCTGTGTGGGTATTTATGTATGTATTTACGTGCATGCAATGATAAGCGAGATCCTGCTGGTTCTGAACCTATTTCCCCTAGCAGTCCATTGTGAGCATCGCCGTGGGCTGACACCTATTAAGTCACCAGGCTGTTTTTAATGCCAGCATGCAATCTGGTATTGGGGCTGTAGTGGAGAGTCACGGCGAGGAGCACCTGCTGGTCCTGGAGTGACGGACTTGGATGCCAGTCCCAGCTCTGACTTGTAGCTGTGCACTTTGGCTCTTTCTTCATCTTTAAGAAAGAGTATAATGATATCGATAGGTTCCCTAAAGGGTTGTTGGCATGATAAAATGAGATGATTTTCATATAACACTATGGTGCACTGTACGTTGTAAGTATTCGATGAGTGATAGCTATTGCTTCTAATTTTATGATGTGTTAGGCAACACTGCAATGTACATCTTCACAGCTAAATCTATTCACATATTCGTGACAATTTCCTTATACCACAGGATTACTGGGTCAGAAGGTTTACTTTTTTTTTGAGAGATATTAAAAATGTATTGAATGAACTGTTTACATAACATTTTAATGGTTTTCCATAAACTATATACATGTAAAAATCTTTATTAAAGGAAGATATTTTTGTACTATATAGGTAGTATTTTAAGCTATGTTTCTTGGCCTCTACAGCTAACTTTTAAAAAGTGGTTTTATCGAGATAGAGCTTATATTATACAGTTCACTCATTCAAAGCATACAAGCCAATGGTTTTAGTCATATGCACAGAGTGGCATAACTATCACCATAATCTAATTTTAGAACATTTTCATCATCCACAAAGAAACCCTGTACCCATTAGGAGCCTTCCCTATTCCCCACCCTCCCTCTCAGCCCCCGGCAACCACTAATCTACTTTCTGTCTCTACAGAGTTGCCTGGTCTGAACATTTCACATAAATGGAATCATCCAGCATGTGGCCTTTTGTGTCTGGTTTTTTTTTCACTCTCCCCATATTATAGCACACATCAGTACCTCATTCCCTTTTATTGTTGAATAACAGTCCATTGGATAGACATACAATATTTTATCCATTCATCAGCTGGTGGACACTGGGGTTAGCAATAATAAATAATGCAGCATTGAACACTCCTGTTCAACTTTTGTGTGGATGTATGTTTTCATTTCTCCTGGTTGTGCACTTAGGAGTAGAATTGCTGGGTCACATGGTAACTCTATGTTTAACATTTTGAGAAGCCACCAGAATATTTTTAAAGCAGCATCACCAATTCCATACTCCCTCGGGCAACACAGACGTGTTCCAAGCTCTCCACGTGCTCACCAGCACTTACTATCATCTTTCTTTAGTCATTATTATAGCCATCCTGGTGGGTATGAAGTGGAATCTCATCGTAATTTTGATTTGCATTTTCCTAAAGTCTAAGGGTGTTGAGCCTCTTTGCAAGTGCTTATGGGGCATTTGTACATATTCTTTGGAGAAATCTCTATTTGAGTCCTTTGCCCATTTTTAAATTAGGTTACTTGTCTTTTTGTTGAGTTGTGAGTATTCTCTATGCATTCCAGATACAAGTCCCGTATCAGATAGACGATTTGTAAACATTTGCCCCCATTCTATGGGCTGTCTTTTCACTTTCTAGATGGTCTCTTGCAACATGGATGTTTTTAACTTTGATAAAGTCCTTTTTTTTTCTTTTCTGTTTGTGGCTTTGGCATCAAATCTAAAAACCATTGCTTAACCCAAGTGCCAGGAGTTCCGCCTTGCACCCCAAATATACATAGCTTTAACACCTTTTTTCTTTTTACCACATGCTGCCGAGCTGCCCTGAGGGAAGGCTGTATGTAGCTTGGTGTATTTTTATTTGCAGACTTAAATCACCCACCAATTGTCTCTACCTGGAAGAAAGAGATGGCAGGTAGTAGTATGTAGCAGGGACCCGCTGTTTTCTCAAGTCTCCACGCGCTGTTTTCAGTTTCTGCTGAGGAAACCTCTGAACCAGGGAGGCACGCCTGCACCCCATTTATTACAGAGTGGCAGAGGCTCAGAGAGGACACATGGTTTGCCTTAAGTCACCCACTGCCTAGGAGGTGGGTTCAGGCTGTTTGTCTCGAAGTCGCTGCACAACCCAGCTTCCATGTGCCAAAGAAAATGGATGGAAGTGACCCTCTGCACTCAACCTCCTTTCTGCAGACATTTTGGCAAACATGGCCCTCCACGTGGCTTAGCTACACACTGTCCTCTTTAGCTGTGGGCGGCAGGGGCGGGAGGGGGTGGTGGGCCTCCTGGGCACTGCTGGGAAATGAGGAGGAGCTGGGCCTTGGCTCCACCCCTCTAGAATGGGGCTTCCTCTCCTGTCCTGCTTTACTCCAGGTTCTTGCTGACTTGACAAAATGCCTTTTTCCATCTGTCACAAGTGTTGCACCGAATTGCCTCAGTTGCCTTCCAGCTGTCAGAAACCATTTCAATGCCTGGCATTTGAAAAGTACTGATTTCCCAGGCAAAGGTATCACCCTTTACAAGTGACACCTGAGTGATGGCCAAGGTAACGATCATCCCTTATTCCACAGGGAATGAAAAATGCAGGCCCCGAGTGCCCTCTGCGTTCTCCACGAACAATTCAGACACACTCTGGGTACATGTCCCCTTTTAAAAATAATCCCATCATTATAACTTGTAAAAGTACCCAGATGTGTCACTCTAGTCTTTTATTCCTGTTGCTTTGTTTCCCAACGAACATCCGGAGCAGAGAGGCCGCCTGGACAGAGCCATGGGGGCTCCTGAGGACAAGCTATCTGCCGGACACGCTGAGCGGAAGCCCTGGGCTCTGGCCTGTCCTTCCATCTGTGTCTCCGGGCCTGAGCCTCAGCCCCAGCCCCTACACTTGGCCTCGTGTGCTCAGATAGACTCAGCATTTTCCACTGTGGTGACCACTTCCTTATCCTGTGTGAGCTCCAGCTGGCCCGAGGTCTAAGCCCTGCCAAGCCCCCCGCCCCACCCCCCGCAAGGAGCATGACCCAGGTGTGCGGGGACCGCCGTTCGAGCAGAGCCTCTCCCCAGACCCCCTGTGTGGCCGCTCCCAGGGGCTCCTGCTGCGGGGCAGCTGCGTTTCTACAAGTAGGTCCAGGCCGAACCCCTGCCCGGCTCCGCTCCGGTAACCGATTTCACGTCCTTTCCAGAGCCCCTCCCTTCAGACGTGCCAACTAACAACAAGCGGAAATTATTGTGCTTGTAGAGAAATTGGACAGGGCCAGGGCTTCGGGATGAGACAAATTAGAGTGTGTCCTGAGCTGACAAATTGTCGAGAGGCTTTACTCTTGGGGCCTCAGTTTTCCCATCTGTAAAGCCGGTATATAATACTGTCTCAAGGTGTAGCATCAAGAGCATGGGCCACGGGGCCCATCGGCCCAGGTTCAAGTCCAGCATTCCCTCTTCCCCACGGTGTGTCCTTAGAAAAGCTATAAAAGTTCTCTGTGGCTCAATTTCCTCAACATAAAGTGAGGATAAAAATATTCCTTTGTTGAGATGAACTGATGAGATACTGTGTGCAGTGCTTACACCCATTAGGCTTCCAATAAGCAACTGCAATCATTAAAAGCATAATATTTCTCAAAGTTCTTGCAAAAGTAAATGAAATAACAGACTTGAAAAATATAACCTGCAGAGCACTACACAGAGATCAGTTATTATTATTTATAATGTTATTTATAAACATTATAAATAATTTATTGACACTCAAACTGAAATAAAAAATAGTGAAACATTCTTCCGCTAAAGATCAATTTGGGGGTTGAAATTTTGTTTTGGCCAAGAATTTTTCAAGCAACTGAGCTAGTCTGTCCTCTCCTGCCCCTCCTGGGCTGTCCATGCCCCTGGGTTGGTGAGTAAAGAAACTCTGGCTGACAATTTCACTCCCACCCAGATGTTTTTCTGGAGGTGGCATCATTTTAAATTTCATCCAGGCCAGTTTTGAGCTCCGGAGACTTCAGATGATGACAACAGATTCTTGCCATTTGTGAACAAGCGTAACTCCCCGAAGTATTAAGGCGTCACGGGATGAGAGTTGGAGGGGAATTTTGCCGAAGCCATACTCATTCTGTTACAGATTGTTACCTCGTTTTGTGCTGCTGAAGCACATTTAGTGGTTGGGCAAGTTTTATCATTTTTACTATTTTTTTATGCGATGAAAATACCAGGGCAGAGCAGTGAAGAGGCCTGGCTTCGGTCACATGGGGCAGCTCAACACGGAGGCCTTATCTCTCCCCAGCCAGCCGGCTGGGCCGCTCTCCAGGGACACAGCCCGCGCTGCTGGGAGCTGGTCTGTGATCGGGATAATCCCGCATGTCTGTGAGCCTGTGAGCTCCCGTGACCTGCGGATGCTGCAGGGAGCCAGAAGGCAGTGAAGGCCTTAAGGAAATCTACAGAAAGGCAGTTTCTTTCTTCTTTTTTTTAACCTGCTCCCCGTCTCTCCCTCTTATTCAACCTCCCTTCTTCCTGATAAATATCTGCTGGTTGCTCTGGCCGTGGAAGGTGCTAGTGCTAGGTGTCAATCATTGACGAAATAGGTAGCCTCTGTTTTCATGGAACTTCCAGTTTGTGGAAGTCACACCAACATAGAGAAGGGGAAAGACACTGTAAGAAACCCTTCGCGGGGCCTGGCACCAGCCAGTGCCGCCACGTGCTAAGACTCCTTTGTCATGGGAAGACTGGGTCTGGTCTTTGTCCCGAAGCAGAGTTCATGAGGATCTCTGTGCCCTTCCCGGAAGAGAGACTAGGTATTTGCATCAAGAGAAGATAGGATGTGATGTTTCAAAATTCCCTCCTAAGATCCCTTTTTGTTTAGAAGTGATGTCTGTCTCCGTGTTAATGTGTCCATTCCGGCCTCGGTCTCCCAAATGGGGTGCACGTGGCCGTTCATTAGAACGTGGGAGAAAAACGCTGGGATATTTGCTTACACACGTTGAGTAGTCTTATCCTCTCAAACTATTTTTAGATTTATAATGTATATATTAGTGATCTGTGTATCTAATTAACGACCATCTGCATATGCAAACGCTTTTACTGTTGCATTGGCGATCAACTAGCTTGCAGGTGATCACACTAGATAACCGGAAAAGACCCTACTCCTGGCGGGCTGAAGAAAAGAGAGTTGAGCTAGGACATCACCACAGACCTCCAGTGTCTGCTCTGCCGAAGGGGTTGAAAGTGATCAGCTGACTTCATGCCTCTGGGACAGCCCCAGGTCATTCTGGCACTACCTCGGCCATCCCCCCTCCTCCCCACCAAGGCCGTGTGGTTGAGCCAGTCTGGGCCATGGGACATTTGGGCAGCTGAAGAACCTCACCTTTGGGCAGAGGACAAGGCCAGGGGGCATGTGGCTGGTCCTCACCTCTTGCAGGGGTTAAGAGAGCAAGAGCCCTGTGACCAGACCCTGACTCAGTGATGTGAAAGGACCAAAGCCCTTGATAACCCCGACAGGAGATCACTCCGGGTTCTGGAAGATCCTGAAATGAGGGGAAGGCCCTAACGTGCCATTCCAGGTCAATGGAGCAGCCGAAGTGAATCCAGAGGCAAACCCGGCAGAGCCTGTCCAGCCAGTGGGAGAAAGTGGAAGGTCACTGGGAAGGCAGGTGGGGGCAGGAAGGACCCACTGAGGAATCCAGATGAGCGCCAAGGATGATGGTGGGGGTGGGGGGCTGGAAGGTGGGTGCAGATCGGGACTGAGGCTGAACTGGTTTGAAGAGGGCCAGTCATCAGCTGGTCCCAGGTGCATTCGAGACAGGCAAGGAGACCCCAGGAGGCAGGAGGACTGATGATCGGCAAATATTGAAGTCACTTCCAGCTCCAGACAAGACACAACTGACATCATCTCAAAATGAAACACAAAATGAGAAGGCGCCAACTGAACACCCTGGCTGGTACTGCCAAAAGTCTAGCCTTAGTGGACTCTGCTCATGTTCAAGGTTGAGCTGAACATCATCCCGCCAGCAAGCCTCAGGGCCATTGCAGCATTGAGAACCACTTCCTTTGTCTTCCCTCTTCTCCGGAACCTCCGCCATGCTGCCCGTCACTGTGGTTCATCCCTGGGCCCTCTTCACGGAGCTCCTAGATGGCAGAGCACCCGTCAGTCACCCTCGTCACCCTAGAGCTCAGCCTCTTGGCCAGTATCCCTTGCCTCTAATGTTCATATGAATACAGGAATGCCTGAGTTAGATACCATAAGTAAGCGTGTGTATATTAGTGCATCTAGAGGAAGTTAGTAAGAAAAACAAAACTTCAAAGTGGCAAGGACTGAAAGGGGACCCTGCTCAGAGGCCTGCCCGAGCTCTGGGAAGTCCGCTGGCCTCCCTTCAACCCTCCCGCAGCGGAGCAGCCGTGCAGCCTTCCCAGGTAGATGCAGCGGGGTTGGGTTGAGCAAGACTGAAAAGAACAGTTCTGGCAAATCAACATACTTATGCAACTGATCTCAGCAGAGGCGGGCAGTGTAAATGAAGCTTCTACTTTTCTTTTTCCGGAGAACACTCTGTGCCAAGAGGCCCCCTTCAAAGATACACAGAAAGGTTCTGATGACATAAACATGTAAGTTCCGCTCCAGCTGGAGACTTTGGCTCATCCAGATGGACCACTCACCCAATTTTCGAGATGGTTCCAGAAGTATGAACTCCCATGTCTAGAGGACCGCTAGGCTCAGCGGTCGTGTGTTAAGCATGTCCCTGCCTTCCCAAGCTTATGGTCCATGTTGAAAGGAAAGGGAGGCATCCACATCCGGTGGACCCTCATTATGTGCCCTGCACTATGCTGTGTATGTACATCCTCCTACAGACCTTGAAGACCCAGGAAGGAAAGAGGAATAGTAACAATGCTCAGGCTCCAGAGAGATTCAGGAAACTTTTGCGAGGTCGCGCAGCTCCCCAAAACCGCCCCTACCTGTTCTCAGCTCCAACATGCATGTGCCTGTTCCTGTAGGGCAGGTATAACTGCAAGGGGTAGTCTGAGGAGGGGCGGCCACCTCTGGTTGGGGGGTGGTCTGGGAGCACACACAGACAAGGTGAGCTCTGGGCTGGGACTTGCAGGAAGGGGAACGTTCCACACAGGTAGGGTCAGGCAGCGGCAAAGTAAGCGGTGAGGAGGCCGGAGTCTAAGCGCCGAGGAACGCAACAGGTCCCTGTGGGGAGCGGGGTGGGGTGGCCTGAAGTGGGGACATTGTCGAGGGAGGTCGGTGGGGAACAAGCCGGGATGAGCACTGAGTGCCAGGCAAAGGGCGGGTGTGGGTCCTGGGGGAACAGGAGCCTACGGTGGGTGCTGCCAGAGGATGGGGAAGGACCTGTCTTGTTTGGGGACACGGGGCTGGGACGGAGGAAGGAAGTGGTGGGAAGGCCCCATAGCAGGTCCCCACAATAGTGTCATGGGCTCGCCCCCGGAGGCTGCTGAGCTAGACCTGGGTGGTGTCACTGACCAGCTGAGTGACTGAGAGCAAGCAGGTTAAACCCTAGGAGCCTCGGTTTCTTCAGGCGAAGTCTAGACACACAGAGCAATAAGGGAGAATCAGTAGGAGCCCTAAAAACAGCCAAGTGTTGTTTCTGACTCCCCCAATATTGGCTCCCTTTCCCTTTTTTCTTCTCCTTCAATATTCCCAGCATTTCCAGCCTTGAACCTTGGCACTTGACATTTGCTTTACCTGATCCTTCTTCCCCTTCATCTTCTCATTGGTGTCCGCACAAAACTCTTTTCCCAGGTGACAGTGCTCCTTACCGTTCCCATGCCCTCAGCAGCCTTCTGTACCACTGCTTGTTTGTTTCTCTAACCCTAACCCTATGGCAGTGCCTAACACAGAGTAGGTGCTCCGCAAATACTTGTTGAATAAACGAAGGAAGGAAGGAAGGAGGGAGGGAGGAGAAGGAGGGAGGGAGGGAGGAAGGGGTGAGTACTTATCCAGCCAGAGAAGGGGCACAGGCTTGGCTCTCAGAGAACATCTAGCTTGCACGATATCTTGAATGTCGTATGCTTTAAGCCCTCACTGGACACAGGAATCCCATCAGTCGTTCTACAGCACCAAGAACGCCTTGCATTCAATCTACACACACTGCATTTCCCTCCTGAGTGAACTAACTTACACTTGATTCTCTCCTTTGAGCAGGAATTTACTTGTTCTTGAGGCTGCCTTTTTCATCTTGTAACCTCTCCTACGTTTATGTAGAAAGAAGAAAAAGTACTTTGAGTAGAACTGGGGATCCAGTTATATTGGACCAAGCTGTAAATTGCAGGGCTCGCTCACTGCATCCCCGCCGAGTAACGCTGAGTCGCCCTGGGACTGGTGGCGGGAGAGATGGGTTTCATTTGCTTGGGTGAGGTGACCTGCCATTACCCCAGCTGAGGAATGCGACATCTGGCTCCCCACCACCTATGTGTGCAGAGCTAGTTGTTTGCACGGCGTATGTTTCATTTCTGTAAGGCGAGGACTCCAGCCTTGGACTTAATGGACTAGTCTTCAGCCCTTAGGGGCGTCTTGCTGGTCCACCCGCGGCCATTAGCCTGGCCTTTGTAGCTAAGGAACTGACAAAGCCCCTGGGAATCGGGGGCTTTCCTAACCGATGAACCCACGTGTGATCGTGAGCTCGGAAGCTCACGAAGCTTCCTGAGTCGGTAGTCTCCTGACTTGCTGCTGGGCCAGGGAGGACGCCATACTTCTACTTGGGGTCCCTGGTGGGGGCCTCCCTCGCCAAGCGAGGGCTCCAGCCTCCACACCCTCCCCCTGCCTAGGCAGTTTTCGGAACATTGTCTAGAACTTGCTCTGATTCCTGTCAGTTACCCCAAGGCTGAAAACGAACATGATGAAACATCCAGGCAGGGGACATGAGCAGCAGCACCCAAGGTCACCCAGTTGCCCAATAAAAAGGGACAGACTGGGTATTGCAATGCCAGCCCCGGGGGCTTCATCTTCGGAGCTTCTCCTTCACAGCAGCTTCTCCTGTTGAAACATGTCCTTTAACAGACATCCCGCTGTGGTCCCTGCCTATCTGCCCTCAGACTTGGAACTTTCTTAGGGCCCATGGGTCTTCCCTCAAACCCCCAAAGCCTGTGTTAAGCCTGTGGTTCTTTCTGCATGAGCCTCTCCTGCCCTGGCTCCTCCGAAGGAGCTCCCCCAGGTCTCAGCGAAGGCGTCCCCGTGGAACGCCCATCCCCTGCCACCGATCCCTGGTGGGAAGGAGGACCGCGGGCCCCTCTGTCCCAGTGACCATGTCATTTCCTTCCAGCTGTCACCGTGACTGATAGCTGCTGCAGTTCCATCTTTGCCCCACAGCTCCCCGAGAGAGAGAGGCTCCATGGCACAGGGTTTTAAGGGGTTTTGTGCACAGTTGGATTTTGGGGCCTGGAACTGGCCCAGTGACGTTTCATGGGATAAATGACTAAATAAGGGCATACATTCAGAGATTCTTAGTAAATGTTTTTCTCAAAGGTTGCCCCAAAGCTCATGCCTTTTGACTATTGGCCCAAACCCCGTTTATGCCTCTGGGTGAATTCTGGGGAATAATTCCACTTATGCATATTTCTGCCCTTCTACTCTTCCCCTTGTAGGCAAATTGCCCACTTGGTCTTTTGCAACGTCTCCTCTGTCCCTTCCCAGGGTGCCCTGCGCACTGCGGGTGTTTTCACAAGTTGTCTAAGGAAGCATCTATCTAGTATAGCGTTCCTTCTAAATTTAGAAGCGGCCCCGATGTTTTCGATTCATCTTCGATAACGACACCGAGCGAGGTTTCTAAATGACTGTCTCTAGGCGGCTGTACCTGCCCTGCATAGTGCCAGACAGAGAGACACAGGCCTGGGTTCTGCTCCAGGGCCAGCTGTGTGATTCTGGCAAGTCGCTGACCACTCTCGTCTGTCACCTCTGTGAGGTGGGGCATCGCCCAGGGCCCTCAGAAGCAGCCCCGGCGTTCCCAGCTCGGTGGGCGACCCCCGGGCAGTCCTGCCCAGAGTCCACATTCAGCAGCTTCCCCCTCTGCCTCTGACCACCCCGTAGGCTCCAGGTGCCTGCGTTTCCCTGCGGGAGACCTGCATCTTATGAATAGGGAGCTGTATGTTATTTCTAAAAGAATGAAACCCATCGAGAAGTTGAAATGCTACAATGCACATACACCCTTCACCTGGATTCCTCCCATATTACTTTGCCACATTTGCTCTCTGTCTCTCTCACGTTCTCTTTCTCTTTATTTATAACCTATATTTTTTTCTTTCAGTGAACCATTGAAAGTTATAGGCATGCCAATGCCTAACCTCCAACTCTGTCAGCATGTATCTCCTAAAACTAGCCCATGCTCCCACACAACTACAGCGTTGCTGTAATGTCCGAGAAAACAGATGTTGACACACAGTTATCTATCACGCCGTATGTATTTGAATACTGCTCCACCATCCCAATAGTATCCTTTCCAGTTCTTTTCCCTCCATCACATGTTGCGTTCAGTCACCATGTTTTCTTAGCCAACTGTATTCTACAACCTGACTTTCATCAGCTTCCTAGTTTCTCCTGGTGGTGCCCTGGGCGGCCGGCAGGCAGCTCCTTTCTGCAGAGGGGCTTCCGTGCCATCACTTTAAGCCTCTGCCAATTAAATCCTAGTCCACGGCAGCGTAGGGACGGGAGTTCTGCTCCGGGGTTGACTCGGCAGCGACACAAGGAAGCAGAAATAATTGGGAAACCCAGAAAAGAGAAGCTGCGGCCCCTCGAACCCAGTGAGCTCCAGGGACCGTAAGCACAGCCCCCTAGCCTCCTCCTCCTCCTTTTAGTTTAAGACAAAAATGTCCCGGGCTCTGAAAACCGGAATGTGGCCTGCACATGCAGAATGAAGCTGCCCATGCTCCCGGTGCCTTGCAGAAAAATCCCTAATGCTGCTCTCTTCCCTGTCCTTGCAGAAAGAAGGCTGCTCAGAGTGGTTACTGAAAACAGGAACCTGCCCCTCTGCGAGGCCCGCGCCTTCCTCGTTTCTCACAGAGGAAGCGTGCGGCATGTGTAGCAACTGCTGCTCTTCTTGATAGCATGGGCTTGTCTACACCCGTGGGAGGCCCCGCCGCCTGCTCACTCTGCCGGAGCAGCTGCAGCTGATGCAGAGGCGCTGACGGCGATCCTGGCACCCCCTCGTCGGCTACTCCCAGGGGAGACCATGTCCAGCCTGTGAAGGTATCTCGGGGGACGTGGCGGGGGCTAGGCGGGGAGAGACATCAGGAGCCCTTAAACACACAGCTGGCAGGGGGGTGGGTGACTTTTTGGAGAAAGAGAAGCTCTCGGTGAGAACAGGCAGGGCAACGTCTGTGAGGAGGCCCGGTGCCTCACACGGGGCTCAGCGCATCCCAGCTGCTCAGGGGATATTTAATGCATAACGATAGAGCCAGGAGGGCTGGAGGACTGGAGGCCTGGGACAGGCACGTTCCTGCCAGGGGAGGTCCTGGAGCTGCAAGCAGCCTGGCACACCAGTCTTCTTATTAAGGATCGCTGCTGCTTGCTCTCAGACTTTCTTGCAGTGTGACCTTGGGCAAGTCAGCCTAACCTCTCTAGGCTTTATTTTCTCCTCCACGGAGTAAAAATAATAGGACTCCGTTCACACAGGTGTTGGGTAGAATGTATGAGCTAAGAAATGCAAAGTGCCCGGCCAGTTTCAGACACAAAGGAGGTGCTCAATGAATTCTATCGGTCAGGATCATGAGGTCTAAAGGTGCATGGAGCCCAGAGAGGCCGAATGACCACTGTAATGCTTCTGGGAGTTTGGCTGCGTGAGCCTTCTTCAGGCAAATGCCAACAATAATTGATATAGTGAGCGATAAATATCCAAGTAGGTGGTGTGAATGTGTATGGGGCGAGGGTAGCATTAGAAAGGATTTGCAGAACTAGATTTCTCTCAGGGATGTGGCACACTCCATATTCTTTGAAGTTCCTAGGTGTTCAGAAGTCCTGGTGTGTCAGGGAAATGACCATGGCCTTGGGTTCAGCATGTCCTGAATTGGGGTCACGCACACAAAAGGGAAGGGACGGTGTCTGCCAAGTGGCACAGGGGGCACGTTGCATGAAAAGCTATTTTCCTGCAACCCTGAGGACAATTCTGTAAGACTGTAATTATTAGTTGCTTTTGACAAATAAGAAAACGAGACTCAGAGAGGTTAAGTGATTTGTCCAAGCCACACAGCAGTGAGAGGCTCCGAGGGCTGACTGGGGAGAGTCTCAGTGAGAACGAGAATGTGAAGGACCAAAGTGTGTATTTAAAGCAGTGCTCTTTGTTTTAGAAGAAATGCCCCCCATATTCTGCAAATTGTCATTCTGTGGTGTGCTCTGAGATGCTGAGCGGTGAGCCTCCTAACTGGGCTGTGGTCCTTTTAAAATTGGGGAGGCAAGCCCAAATCAAAGCTCTTGTAAAATCTTTTGCAAGTGATACTCTCCAGTGAGGAGAATGCTGTTCACGAGTGCTTAGTATGTTCTGGCCGGCATACTACTACTAATATTGAAAACCCATGGAACAGACAGACTGAGATCTATTTAGACTCTTGCATCTTAAACAGACGTAGAACCAGGTCAGCAAGACAGCTGCATGGAAAGTCTCTGACTCAGTCAGGCACCCACTGGGCAACCTTCTGGGCCAGCCACCAAAGCGCTGTGTGACTGTGGGCAAGTCACTTTGCCTCTCTGGGGGTTAGTTTCCTTTTCTTAAAAAGACGACCAGCTTACTCATGTGTCTGTAACAAGATTAAATTATATACAACGTGTAGGAGATGCTAAATACTGAATTGTGGATAAGAATAGCAATCTTAGCCCAGACAATTGAAGTACCTCAAGTTACTTGGGTTCTTCGAGGCCACGTTCACTACAGTGGGTCACACTACGTAACCACACTCCTCCATTTTTCTCAGTGCTCAGTTCTGCTTGTTTCCCCATGGGATACAGCAGACAATGCAGACCTGGGGGGGTTTGCATTGCAGCAAACTGAAATCATTTTCCTAACAGAGAAAAAATTTCCCCTCTCTGAGTTTTGAGAGCTGGCAATGTATTTCAAGGGGAGTGTACTTCTTAAAGACTTAGAAATTATTCATTCTGGTAAACCCCAGTCAGCTTCCTGCATTCATAAATGCGGCTCGGTTTTAATTTTTCATTTGACATTCAGCAAGAATTTATGTCCCCCGGCTCTGAGAGAGGCCAGAGCTTAGAAATCTCATTAAGGATTTCCAGCATGTCAGTCCAGGCCATTTGGCTCTTGTCAGCAAGCTGAGGGCCCTGTTAGGACTTTTATCCATCCATCTTCCCCTCCATCCATCCATCCATCCATCGTCCCATCCACCCATCCCTTCCATTAATAAACATGCATTGAAGCCACACCATGTGACTGACTCTCTCCCCAGGAGTCCCTAAGGAAATCGCACACTGGGCCCAAACCACTTCCTCCCATCTGAGAGCCAGCAGGGGAGGGGGCTTGTTTCACTATGGTAACTCGAGCTGCCGACAGAAACTGTGGGGCCTTGAAGGCTCATTGACTCACTTCTGTTGTCGAACAGTTTGGCAAAGTCATGGCCCCCTCCTCAGCCCCTTCCAGGCTCCTGAGGCCCCGGGCAGGAGGAGCACTGGGGGCTGTGCGGGAGGCGCCGGGGGACTCCTAGAGCTTCGGAGGAAAGTGTCCTCCCAATGGTCCGAAGGGGGAATGGCCACCTTGAGAAGGACAGGCTGCCCCTGAGAGCGCAGCCGGTGCCAGGCACCGTGTAGGCAACACCTCCAGCCAGCAGGCCGCACTGAGCGAGCACGTACTATGTGCCAGGCACCTGCTCAGTCCTGGTTTTCCGCTGAGGACTGTGACAGTGTGGACTGTGTTCTCAGGGAGTTTACAACCTAGGGGCTGGAGACACTTGAAGGAATAAATATGCAATGACCACTGGAGGTGTGCACTGCATAGGGAGCAAACAGACCCCAAAACAGAGAGCTGAGGGGAACCAGTTTGGCCAGGGAAGTCTGTTAAATTTTAATTCTCACACTAATCCTGGGAGGTAGCCACGCTCCTTCCTGATTTACAATGTGCCACGTCCCCCTACTTTTCCCCACCTACCTCTCCAAGTCACGTGAACAGTTGGCTTAAAACTTACATCCTCTGAATACAAATTCCAAGCACCCCAAGTGCCAGGACCCAATTCTTGATTTACAACTCGGTCAATACGCCAGCGGGTCCATCCACTGAATGCCTCTAGCACACAGAGAAGTAGCAATGTGAGCTTGTCATAATAAAGGACAGAGACAGCTTTCTGCAACCCTCCATCCAGTCCCTATGCCTGACAGCAGAGCAGTTAAGGGCCAGCCAGGGTCTGCAGCCAGGCACTTGGGTTCAAATCCTGGCTCCACCTCTTACTAGCTGGGTGACTCCAGACAAATTATGTAAATGCTCTGCCCTTGGTTTCCTGCTATTCAAAAGACACAATGCTAGTGATAGGCCTCTCTCGGGCACAATGACTCTTCAGGTTTCACCTGCTGCTGCTCATTTCCTTAAGGAAGATCCGCCGTGTTCCAGCCAGGAGTAAAAGCACATCTGATATCTCTGTCCTCACAGCACTCCATCACTCATCCAACGATGACACAAACCTTGTTAAAATTATTGTGCACCGTGAGGGCAAGGCACGTGTTCTGAGGAGGGAAGGAGGGAACGGTGAGCTGAAAGGGGGGGTGAGGGAGGGGCGAGGGCCCTGAGCGGGAGGCTCAGTACCCACAGAGGCTGTTAGGAGGCAAAATACATCGTAGATTTCCATCTCGCTCGGTGCGTTTAGGAGCCACACTGGTGATCCGCGTGTGTGAATACAAGGCAAAGTTGCGTCTTGCTGGGGAATGCGATATAACGAAGAAATCACTAACTCGGCAACCCCTGGGCCCTCGGTTGTCCAGACTGCCGTTAGCACCTCCGCGTGACTCGCCACCCACCTTCTTTCTAATGAAACCTGCATTTGCTAGGGTCTACATTTGAAATGAAAAGAGAAAGCCTGCTTTGAACTCACCATTTTCCCATGCTGCGAAATTGTGCACCTGTGTCATCTAATGTCAAAATAGCTGTTTTTATGGCTGTTTTTTCATTGTCACCGTGTATAGCGTCAGCCGGCTTCCGGGTGCTGTGGGCGTCCAGGACCTGGCCTGGGCTCTAACCCCATCTGTGGCCTGGTTTTTGGCAGCAAATGTGTTTGGGGTCCAACAGTGTCACAGACAAAGTGGCACCATATCCCACCAGCCCTGTGTCTTGTGGGACCCCTGTATATGAAAAGCTGTTCTAGGAAAGAAAGAAGGGGGGCGGTGATTTTTACTTTTGATTTCAAAGAGATATAGATTCCCAAACTCCCACCAGCTCTGGGCAGCAAAGGCACGTCCCTGGTCACACGACCCGTCAGTGCAGGGACGAGCCTCAGAGACCCTGTCACGTGCTCACCCTGTAACACCTGCCTTCTAATCCTCACTTGGGAAAACCCAGCAAAGCAGACATGGCTATGTCCATTTCTAAAATAAAAACAACGGAAAGAAGTTTAGTGACTTAGTAAGGGGTAAAACTGGAACTTTCCCCAGCACCAACTTGCCCCAAAGCTGGCTTCTCCCTGTCATATCCTAAAATGACCATACAGTGGTTTATAGGTTGCTTCCGTCCTGCTCTTAAGGGAAAGCCGAGCCTCCCTGTTAGCCTGAAAGTCTCCCTTTTGGGTATCAAGAGGTAGAGGGGATCACAACACAGGCTCACGGGTGGAGGTGTCAGACCTGGGAACCCAGCTGACAAATGGACAATAGCTCTCCTGCAGTGGACAGAGTGCTGGACAAACTTACAGAGCACTTGTCCAAACTTACTGAGTGCCCTTGAGCAGGTTGCTTGCCCTCTCTGAGCCTGTTCTTTGCAACACGAGGGCACTGAATTGCTGTTTTTCCATTGGCGCTTTATGGAATCCTAGGACTGGGGTGTTGTCTCAGGAGGCAGAGAGCGGCAAGAGTGCTGGCCGCCCCGCTCCAGCCACGAGCTTGCTTTTATCCATTTTATGTTCAGAGCTTCTGGAGCAACTTTTTAAAGACAGGTTTCAAGCCAGCAGGTCTGAAATCCCCTGGCTGAGTCAACCCCAGGGTCTCCCCCACGGGGCGCTCAGAGCCCCCGATGTTGCATGGGAGGGGGCGGAGGGGAGGAGGCGGCGAGGCAGCAGAGCGTCTTTCCGAACCGGCTCCCTGCCCTCCACTGGCCCGGCCCTGCCTAGACCTCTGCCCTGGGGCCACAGCTACGCGGCAGAGAGAGAGAACAAGGTGGCGCCGGTCGGCCGCCTGCAGCCACGCCTGCCCCGGAGGAGAGCAGGGGACAATGTGGGTCACAGGGCAGGCACACCTGTCGCGCGAGGTCAGGATGTGGTGGGGTGCCCCCGGAAATCCTGCAAGATCCTTGGCAGGGAAACCAACCGACGTCAAGCCCCTGTCCCGGCTCTCATCGTCGGGTTGCAGAGCGTCAGAACACAGGCAGCCCCAGGCAAGTCCCAAGTCAACAGGGCGGGCAGCGGGTGCCAGGCACAGAGCGGGGGTAGGCGAGGCAAAAGGGCCATGTGTCACTGTCTGGCCCACACTTTCCCCGTCGTGTTTGAGGACCTTGCGGATGAAAAGGGACCGGCTCAGCTTGCACAGTGAGCTAGCTGGCCACCCAATCCCTGGAGGAGCCGGCTTGGGTAAATTTTTAGCTATCCTACCTCACTAAACTTATCTTTGCTTTGGATATAATCTGTCATTTAATCCTCAGACCAGTCCCGCAGGGCATGTATTTATACTTCAAGACTATGGATTTGAAAAATCAAGGCTCAGAGAAGTGCAGCAATTTGCTACAGGATGCACAGCCAGGGGCGGTCAGTCAGTCACCAAGCAGAACTCAGTCTGGCCTGCTGAAAAAACCTTTTGAGGCTCCCTTAGTCTTTCCAGGTCCTGCTCATGCACGTGGGACAAAATCTTGAGCTTTCTGAAAGGTGCAAATATAAATTGATAAATTCACCTTGAAGACATCTTGTAAATAATTTCCTTTAATATTTTTCTACATATGTGCATTAAAGTTTTATAAAATTGGAGTGGTATAAACACAGCTAGTTTTTCTTTTCTTTTCCTCTAGTGCATGAACAGTCCTTTAAAATGATCCTACGACATTCTTCCCATGATTCACTGCTGCCCCTTGACCTCCCCAGGCCACCTGAGAGTGATCTTGACAGCTGAGATTTGAGCAGGCCTCACTGGCCTTCCCACCGTCCCCCCCACCCCGACCCCGCCTCTGCCTCTCCCCGCAGCCAGATCCCCAGACTTGGGCTTCCAAACATCACCACCTGACATCCACAAGGCCTCTTGGGACCTCTGTGTCCCTTGTACTAAAGTGTCACCTAAAAGTTTACCATCCCCGATGGATGCTTTGATGACTTTTGAAAACCACTTTTCTGTTGCCTCCTTAGACTAGACCAGAGGGCAAGAACGCAGGACAGTACTTGTCGGGGGTTGAGGACACCGACTTCGGAGTCAGGGCGACCTGGCCTGAACTCAAGCCCTCCCTCTTCCTAGTCCTGTAACCCCGGACAAATCACTTACTTTATCTCACTGTACGGCGGCGCCGAAAGCAACGCAGGGCATAGCAGCTCTCGAAGGCTCGGCCCAGCGCCTGGCGTGGCGGGACAGCGGACCGCGATGGGGGCGGGGACCCAGGTTCTGCGGCGGCTGTCGGGGTGGGGCTACGGTGGACAGGTGAGGGGAGCGCCCCACTCGTGGCCTCCCACCCACGCATCAGAATCGGACCCTGTGAGCAGGCTCAGGGCCGTCGTACTCTGTGGAAGACGTTCTAAGGCCAAAGGGAGGAGCGAGTCCCTGAGTGGGTGTTCACATTCCCGCTGTCGCCACGGTTTTCCAGCCGGCCCTGGTTTTACTGTAGAGTCCGGATCTGCCTGCCCTTGGCCGAGCTTTTTGACTCCCTCCCCCACCGACCCCCTGGCACACTATGAGGGGTTCGGGCCACCGACCGCTCCAACAGCGAGGCCTGTCCTGGGACGCTGCCCGGAACGGAGGTTCTGAGAAGCCGGACCCCTGTGTTGACAAGATAAGGCAGAGCACACGCTGAAAGCAGCCCGGTCTGGTCTAACAGAAACCTCGCTGGAGCAGGCGCATCCCACATTCCTGCCGGCGACTCCCCGCCAGCTGTGACCCCTCCACGCCATGCGTCGCCTCTCATGGCGGCCAGCCGTTCGCTGACCAGTGTCCTTGGTGATCTGTCTTTGCCCCTGGGGAGAGGCAGCAGCGTGGCCCTGGAGACTGAATGTGGGTTCTGAAGTCAGGAGAGGTAGGTGGGCCCCCTGTGTTTCCAGTTCTGGGAGCGTGCGCTGGTGAGCCAACTGGCTGGCCTCCCCCCCCGAGGAGGGGAAGGAGGAACCTCTGCCTCCAGGGATGCTGGGAGACGATTAAATGCAACGGCCCGCCAGGAGGTGGGCGCAGGGCATGCGTGAACTGCCTTCCCTTGATCCTAACAACAGAAAGACGAGATTTGCTTTCTGTCTAACAGGACTTCATACGAAAGGTACAATGATTCTTTTCTCTTATTAATAATGTTCCAAAAGTCATTGAGTCTTGATTGCTAGAATTAATTAAGTAGCTCTCTCTTTGGAGAGAATCTTTCCCACTCATCTCATTTTCCAAAAAGAGTAAACTGAGGCCCAAGTTCACGTAAAAAAGAGAGTGTTGGTCCAAAGACTGGGGCCGGCGGGAAATAAGAGGCACAGGCCAGCTCTGACCCTTGGACATCACAGAGAAGGGAGAGAGAAACCGAGAATTTTTAGCACCAAAGTTAATTAACTCGTTTCTCTTTGCCCTCTCCTTATTGTTTCTAGAAGCAATTATGTCTCCTACCCTCTCCTACCTCCTGCTCCTGCATAAAACTGTCACAGATTAAATCAAATTATTCAGCCATTTCATTAGGGGACTCCAGCTCTCATTCTCTGGGGCATTTTTCACTCTTCTCCAATAAAAATCTCTCTCGGCTAAGTTAACCCCTTCCTGGAGGCCACAGGAAGCCGGTGAGAAGGCCACTGAGGGGCTGGGGGACCTGAGGGGTTTTCTGACCAGCGTGGGATGCGGTGGGCTTGGGACCCCACCCCAGCCCTGGCCTGAGCCTGCAGGCCGACCTGCCAGGCAGACAGGGAGGGGGTGTGTCCCAGTAGAAGACCCTAGATGCCTGCGACCTACTGCACCTTCCTCATCTCCTGACCCAGGTGTGTTTCTTTTCTTGGAGGGGCCCCAGTTTTCCCATCTGAAAGTTGCAAGTTTCGAGTCTTTTTTCCCCCTGTACTAGATTCCATGAACTCCCCCAAACTAACACGCGGATGTTTGAGGATTACAAAGCTGTTGGGAAGAGAGGTGAAGTTAGAACTCCTTTGCACGGGTAACCAAGTCTTTTCCCGAGGAGTTTGCTGGAGTTGTGACGTAAAGGAAGGGACAGGGTAGACGGGGGAGGCAAGGCCGCTGCTTGGCAGTGACTTGGAGGAGGAGACGGAGCGGGAGGGCAGAGAAGACAGGCCAGGGGACCGGGGCCAGGGGTGTCTGGAGCGGGGGTGTGACACCCCAAGCGGGCACTCTGGGCACAGGGTTCAAGGAACAGGACTCTGTCATAGTTGGTCCTTGGCCCCCAGTGCCAGGCTGTAGGAAACAGAATGGCATTGTGAGGCAACAATGCAGTGCTCTGTGTGGGGACCCGAGAGAGAGCGACGTGGGGGAGGCCCACACACATGGTTCACGGCCATCTCTGCATGATGGGCCTGCCAGGGCCTCTCCTCATAGGGCCCAGCAGCTTCCTACAGCCAGCCAAAGGCCGTGGCAACGACAGACGGGGCAGCCGGGGGACAGGGGTGGCTGGTGGGCTCCAGGAAGGCACTGGGAATAGGAGAGAGGTGACAAGAGGCCTCGATGGGACGTCTGTGCACACCAGGCGGCTGCCGGCTTCTTCGAGTCAGAGGCTGCCAGCTTTGCCCCTTCCCCGGAAGTCTCTACAGTGGGTGGGACCATGTGGGGTCAGGGCCCCACAGAGTGGACCCTCAGGGCATGTCTGCTGAACTGCAGGGAAAGAGGCTTCTGGCCTTTCTACAGGCATGGTTTCCCAAGCACTTTTTTAGGAGCATTGTTTTCCCTGACTACATGCAACAGTCTAGGGGCTGGGGACAAAGGAGACTCGTCCCCGCCCCTGGACCCAGGCTGATGGTGTTGAAGCCTGCCAGCCTGCCGGGAAGGCCCTGTCGGGGCCGGAAGCGCCCCCTTGGCTGTATCCGGGGCACAGCAGGCCAGGTGGAGAAGGAAGGGCCCGGGCCCCGCATCAGGGGAGGTTCGCCCTCATACCCTGCCCTGTCGATTCTCGGTGCAGAGCCCAGTGTGACCAGAATAAGGTGGGATTCTTCACTTCCAACAGGTGGCCCATTCCAGCCACACCTTCTAGGGTACAGGATGAGTTGATAGTTTTTGCAAACTCTGTAATTATCTTAGGAGCAGCACAAGTATATTATGATATGTTAGTCTGAGTTATAACTGATTATGGCTCGTGTAAATATTTAAAGTATATTAACTCTCAAAAAACCCTCATTTGTGTTTTCCTTGTTCCCTAATACACAACGCATTCCACCTCTCCCCTTCTCCTCCCAAAATTAGGAAGGGGTGCAGACCTCCCTCAGCCTTGGAAAGGCTTGCTCGGAGCTCATAGAGTGTTCTAGAACCTCAAGGTATAGTGCACAGAGGAAGGATTTAAGGCTGGGTGTGGTCAGACTGGTTGACTTTTGGACCCTTTCAGACTCCTAAGGCCTTGATCCTAAATGGCAGACAAAGAAGGGGATGCAGCCTCAAGTCTCTAGTTGGGCTGCACACGGCTGGGGTCCTGCGCCATCTACTTTGCTCTTTGTCCCCGCAAGACAGATGATGCAGCGCCACGGCATGGTCTCTGGGCTGCAGGCAGCTGGGAGGACAGCTTTATGCTGTAACCATCTAAGTCCCTTTCTGAAATCCTTGCATGAGGCCCACAGTTTGAATGCTCATCATTAGGAACAATCAGAAAAGGCACTAGAAATGGCAATAATTAACATGTGTTTTTCTGTAGGGCCATGTTCTTAAGTGTTTCACATGGCTTATCTGTTAATTTTGCAGCCACGACTCAATGTCACTTTATTATTATTCCCCACAACAGGCAGAAGAGGTCATTAACGTTCCCAAGGTCATCTAGCTCATATGTTCTAAGCCAGAACCTGAACCATAATGGGACAAACCAGAGATTTAACATCTGTGGTTCAAATCCCAGCCCCGTGGTTACATGCTGAGTGACCTTAGACAAGTCCCCTATCCTCTCTGAGACTCAGTTTTCTTCACTGCAAATGGGGTTAGGGTGCAGGGACTTTACAATAATCAAAAGTATACAATGAAATCTATATGTGAAATCTAATCAATGGAATATCACACAACCATTAAAAAGAATGAAGTCTTGCCATTTGCCACAACCTGGGAGGACCTAGAGGCTACTATGCTAAGTGAGATAAGCCACACAGAGGAAGACAAAGAGCATATGATTTCACTTATATGGGAGATCTAAAGAGCAAAACAAACAAAACAGAAACAAACTATAGCACAGAGAACAAATTGGTAGTTGCCAGATAGAAGGGGGTTGCTGGGCTGGATAAAAAAGGGGAAAGGAATAAGGAGTACAAATTGCCAATTACAAAAACAGCCACCGAGATGTAAAGTAGAGCACAGCAGATACAGTCAATAATATTGTAGTGACTATGGGTCGTATCAGGGTGATCGCCTCATAAGTTTTGTAAGTGTCAAATCCCTCTGCCGCACACCTGAAACTAATACAATATTGTATGTCAACTGTCACTGAAAAACAATTTTTTTAGAAGTACCATCAGACGTAAAACTATGAGGCATACAGCAATATGTGGTTTTATCACGGAGTTCTCCTTTTGCACCGTTTGTTAGAGCATGTTGAGAAACCCACACAGAAGAGAGAAGGGTGAAACAGACAGGCCCCCCGCCCCTCGCCGGGTCAGCAACTGCTGATACAGCGCCGTGCTGGGGGCCGGGGGCACAGGGGTCCGGGGAGGCCTCAGGAGCCAGGGACCCTGCAGGCCACGTGACATTCTCAGTTTTTCACACAAACACGGCTGGCAGCTTTCTGTCACCCAGCGTGCAAGGGAATGGAAACTTTCGCCACCAACAGCAGCACTAGCTACTTCCTTCTCTGTGGTTTTTTCTCTGTCATTCCCTTGATAAAAGAACTCACACTGCGTAAATGTAACCAACATTCACGAATCTCATCTTCACATGAAAACAGCCACCTTTCAAGAGCGAGCTGCCTGAGACATGAGGCACGATGTACCGTAAACTGGGTCACTCCGTACCCAGTAGGTCGGGCGCGTGGCTGACTGTCCGTGTGTATCCTCTGTGCCGCAGGCTCCGCGCGACGTTCACACCCCGGGGAGCAAGAGAGATGGGGAACAGCATGCGGTCCAGCCCGGCGCCCCCCGAGAGGCCCCTGCCCTGCCCGGACGGTAAGTCTGGCTTCTCTGGTGCGACGCTTAACTCTACCCCACAGGAGCCGGGGGGGAAGATGGGGCGACGGGGGTGCTGGTTCCTGTGCGGACAGGACAATGGGTACATACGGGACCCCTATACTTGCCTCCCTCGCGTTGTGTGTAGTTAACACTTTCATGGTTAAATGTTTAAAAAGACTGGGCAGGAGCACCCTGGAAGGACGCCGATTTGCTGGCGTTTTGGGATGGACCTCTGAGAAAGGCTGGTTTGATCCCTTCACTTTACAGGTGGAGAAAACTGAGGCCCACAACAGGAGCGTAAGGTCTTTGTAGATTCCTACCCAGGCTGGTCTGATTCTGAAAGTTAGGCTCCTGCTTACCATATACCCCGCCAGCCAGCGGTGCTGTGACCCTACCATGGGTACCTATCATCAGCGCTCTGCTAGGGCTCTGGTGGCGTCACGTGATAAAGCCAGACGCTAGACCTAGGAAATCTGCCTGAAACTGGAGGAATTCTTGTGTTCCGTTGGTCAGGTGTTCCCGGGGGAGGGCACAATGCCACAGGTTGATCAGTGATGACAGAAGTCCGCTTTTCCCAGAGATACCAGGTGGAGCCAGGCTCCTGAAGCGGCGGTCCTTCAGGGGCTGGCCAGAGAGCTTGGAGCGGACACCAGCAAGCAGGAAGGGATGGCCGAGAGTAAAACCCCTCACCCTCTGCTTCATGGTGCTGGTTGCTTCTAACAGCCTGGCTTTATTTGTCAGGCAGGGCGTTGGAGGACATGCTGTTTAGGTCTCCTAGTGAGCTGGGAGGGGGGTGGCCAGGAGGTCCAGTGACCCATCAGTGTCCCCAGGGCCAGTCACTGGAGACCTTGACACATCTCCTGTCTCATTGCACAGCACGGCAGTCGGGGCCGGGCGTCCCCCTCTGGACAGGGCTGACCACACCTCATTCCCCATGCCCCCTGCGCCACAGCACTGGGCACAGACATCCTCTGAGCGTCTGCCAGGCTGCGGCTCAGCATGTGAGTGGACAGGGCCAGCCCCTGCCCTGCCTCTTCCTACTGCTCATTCCACGGCTTCTGTGGCCCCTACAAAAGCAGCCTTCTCGCTTCTTCCAAAATGGAGACCCCCAGGTTCTTTCCGGTCTTGGGGCTCCTCAGATGTCCCCATGGGAGCGCGGACAGACCCTGATGCCCTGCTCCCCACCCAGGTCAGATGCAGGGCACTTTGAGTGGCCCTCCTTTCCAGCCCAGTAATTGTTCCTTCAACATAAGAGGGGAAAAAAGGACAGTTCCTGGGAAGAAGGAGCTGGAACCACCTGATGTGGTGGAGCAGAGTGTGTGCCCCACGGCCTCTGAGAAGCAGGGTCCCTTACTTCCCAGGCAAAGCTCAGACCTGCGTGGGGCTGCTGTGTCTGCGGCTGCCGGCTGCCCAGACAAAGCCCGGGCGTCTCCTCCCAGCTCCTCCAAGCCAGCCCAAGTCATGCTGCCTCCCCAGGCCACGGCCATTTCTAGAAAACTGACACCGTAATGCAGAGGGCCCAGGCCAGCTCAGGAGGCACCCCCGGCACTGAACCCGTCTTGCGTTGGCACCTCTCACACGGGGGCAACGGGGGCTGCGTGCTTGAGCAAACGCCATGAAAACATGGGCCTCCAAAGCTTGCTCATTTGCCTTTATTTTTTTACATGCAAATCGTTGTGAAACAAGTTTCTCTTTTTCCACTGTGTGGGTGGGAGGTCACCTCGAGAAAGGAGGGAGAGGGGTCTCCCCACCCCTCCACCCCCTGGGTAGAGAATTCCCCCGGTCAGACCCAGTTTGTAATCCAGGCGACCACATCAAGGGCAGGCGGGTGGCTTTTCCATCCCCCACCCCTGAAAAGTTCCCCTTGTGATCAGTCCTAACTTGATTTCCTCTTTTCTTTGACACCTACGAGGATGAGGGAGGAGAAAGCCGTACCGTTGGTGCTGCATTTCATTAGCCTTTATCCAAATGACGGGCAGGGCTCACCTTTCATGGAGCTCGCACCCCCTCAGCTCACGCTCGCGCTTACTCATCTGGTTAGTCCCAGACGCCAGGGGCGGTGCGCGGGGCTGCTGCCTCAGTCCCCAGGCGTTCAGGGCCTCCCAGCTGTTAGCTTCAGGGATGGAGGGTTAAGTGCCAAGGCCCCGCAGAAGGCCAACCTGTAGACTTCGAAGGTGGACAAATTTCCTGAGCTTTCAGGAACTCGTTCTTCCCTCAAACCAGAACTGTAACTCTTCTCCTAAACTAAGCTTTCCAGAACATTCCTGGTGAGTCTCGTTTCCAGAGACTAACACCACAACAGTCAAAGAGGTAGCAGAGCTTACAGAAATAGGGCAGGTCTTAGAGGCTGCTGGCCTTGTGGAGCTTCTGGTATTGTGCCCTGGAAGCTGTGGGACCTTAAGTAAGTCACCCAGCCTCCCAGGAGGCGGGACTCCGCTCTCAAAGGTCAGAACAATCCCTCCCTCAAGGCCACAGGACAGCACGAAGCAGCTCCCTGATAAATGTGGCTGGAAACGCTGTTTTTAAAACTCCATTTGGGGTTATTTGATTGCACAAGGCTGTGTCTAAAAGGCTATTTCCCCCCAGAACATTTTCAAGTGGCTGGACAGAGGATTCCATGACTTGTTTTCCAATTGTCCTGAAGAGCTCATTTACTGTACAGTTCTCCCCGCATTTCAGACCCCTGCTCTGTGTCAGGCACAGGTGGTACAGACTGGGACAAAACCAAGGGGACGCCCGTGTCACGGGGAAACAGCGTATTTCCATCTTGTAAAAGGAGAACCGAGGCTCGTCGCTGTGGTCTAGTCCCCGCCCCTGGTCAGCTCTCCCCTTCGCATCACCCTGACCTAAAGCGAGGCCTCACTGACGTAGGAAGAGCTGCGAGCCCAGACGCTGTGCGGACCCCTTGTGTGCAAGGATGGAAATAATGCTAAGCAGTGTATTTACATAGCATCGAGGGTTCTGCCTTGGTGGAAAAAAGGGGTGGGCGGGGTTCTGGGGAGGAAGAAGGGGGCAGGGAAGTCTCAGGCCCAGCCTGGCACATCTCAGGGAATGGTCCTCAGACCACTGGCCTCAGATCCCCTGGGAAGCCATCAAGTGCGGATTCCCGGGCCCCACCCCAACCTGCTCATGAGAATCCAGTGACACAAGTGTGGGGGAGCAGCACACTTAATGGCTGACAAGCCCCCGGGTGCATCTTGAACCCCTAAAGCTTGCAGACCACAGACTTAGCTTTTAGTCTGGCCCTTACACAAACACCCAACGACTGACGCGATCCCTCGGCTGTCTCTGCCGTGTTCTCTGTTCTCACCTGTGAAACGGGGATAATTAGGGTCACTTCGCACTTACAATGCTCTGGACCTGATGCCAAGTGCCTCACACACAGCGGGCCTTAATTCTCATGATGGCCGCAACGGGCCATCACCCTCATCCTCTCCACTTTTCAGTTGAGGAAACTGAGGCACAGGCAGGTTCAAGGCCATGCCTGTGGCCATACAGCTCAGAAGGGGTGACTGGGGCTTGCAGCCAGGTAGCCTGACTTCAGAGTCGCTTCCTTTGCCCCAGCACTACAGGCCAGGGGAGGAAAAGGCGGGGCTTTCAAGGCGCTCAGGTGTCCTGCGAGGGAAGAGGTGCTCTTTAGAGCGAGGAAGAGCATGGTGGTCAGGTTTAACGGCAGACATCCCAGCACCCTTGCGGGGGACACCACAGACAGACAGGGCCTGCACCTGATCCAAAATCCCCGAAGGGATTTCCCACTGGGGCCCCGAGTCGCCCCGCAGCTGGTAGCCAGGCGGGCTGAGGTGGGACGGGATTATCCACTTTCTGTATCACTGTGCACGTCACGGATGCGATAGGACAATAACGAGCCCATCGCACCCGCAATGTCACGCTGCTTGGAATGGGACTAAAGATTTTCTAAGTGCGCCGACATGCAGAAGAGCGCTGCGAGGTGAGGCGCAGTGCAGGCAGCACTCGGCTGCGACCGGGGGCGCTGCTGGAGGGCGGCAGTGCCCGTCTGTATTCTCTGCTGCTGGCCGCCTGGCTCTGAGACGGGGCCCTCGGCTTAGCAGGTCTGCGCTCCTAGGCGAGTCTCTCCACCTCCTCGCTGTGGCATCTGAGAGCCTTTGAGTCTACTCAGCCCGATCAGTCCCTAACAGATAGAGGAACCAAGGCTTTGGACAGAAAAGAGCTTTTTGACCACTTTCCAGACCACAGGACAGGACGGCAGGCACAACCTGTGCTCTGTGGTGACCAGCAGAACAGGGCTGACCTTCCATCAGGCCAGCCTGCCCAGCCCTGTCTGATTGGTCAGCTGTATGTGCATGTGTTTCCTGGAGAAGCTACGGAAGCAAGGCCTTCTTTGACACCCCCGCCCCCCAACCCGGAGGCCCTGAGCTCGGGCATGGCTCAAGGAAGGCATCAGCAGAAGCTGAAATCTCTGGCTTCAGCTCCTTGCCCACCGACGACGCTGGGCTGCTGTGCCAATTCTGATGCCTCATTTAAACCAACCTTTGTCCCAAACCGTCAAGGATCAAGTGTTAACTTGGGGGAATCTGGTAATTCAGTGCCAGGAAAGCTTTGTGGCTTTGTGACATGACCATCGACTTAGAAATCTTCATAATCTCTCCTGGACATGTTTCTAAAACTCCCCAGCCTTGGTTTCTTCACCCTTTAAATGAGGATAGATGCTCCCTAATGAACGCCTGCTTTTGCTAGATGATTACAAATGAGGTCCACTAAAAGGTTTTCCGCATTTAAAAGGTAGTAATAATACTCCAAGAAATAACAGTGCAATAAGAAAGGGAGGCTGTCATCTCTGACCAAGTCATATCTGTGGCTAGTAGGTTCTGCCTGGGTTTCCTTCCTTTTTTGGATTCCTTTTCTATTTTTACACTTTTGTACATTTTGTTCAGTCTGACTCATTTTTGATTTAAGCTATCAGCAAATATTTGGTGTTTTCAATTTCATCTTCTGTTCTTACCAAATGGAGTTTGTTTTCAGCAGATAAGAATATTTTCAAATTCACATGACTAAGAGGCTTTTGGAAATCCAAGCGGCTGTGGCCTGAAATGCGTTTGGGATTGCGGAATGATAACCTGCCCCTTCGTAAACGAGTGATACGGCTGCCCGTGTCCCGACCCACCTGTGCGAGGCAGCTTTGCCATTTCCCGTTTTTGTACATAAAGAGATCAAGCTCAGATTAGTTAAAAATAAACCTCTTCCCAAACCGCAGAGCTATTAAGCGGTGGAGGTAGAATTTAAGACGGGTCTGATTGATTGCAAAGCCCATTCTCTCTTCTGAAAATTCTCTCTGGGTTTCTCTTTTCATTCCTGGCACGTATTCCGTCACTTAATTTGCTGTCTTATCTCCTGTCTGCAATAATCCCTTCGGCTTCTCCAGCGCTCCTCCAGGTCACTCACTGATCTGGTTTAATTCCAGCGCTCTGCTCTCTGTAAAGCCAGGGGGCTCCAGGAATGCGTGACAATACATGGGAACTTGACGAGCAAACTTAAATGTCCTAGCTGCATGTTTTGTACTGCAGGGGCCAAAGCTCAGGGATGACTTAGGTGGGATCCCACCATCTGACCGCATGCGGAATGACCACCCCTTCATGAGAACTGCCACCCACACCCCAGTGCCTTCTCCCCTTGCTGTCTTCAGTTTCCCGGACACTGGTGATAAGGTGACTGCAGTGGTTCTGAGCTCTCACAAAGGGCCACGTGAAGGCGATTATCTTTAAGCAAAAGCCCCGGTGAAAGATTTATCTGATGTTTAGGCCTTGTGTTTTGTCGCTATAAATGCAACATTATTATGGGGAATTCCACAGGAAACTCACCTTTGCTGTTATGAAATTGAAACTCTCCAGCCCCTTAAGCATCTTCCCCCGCTCCCGCTGGAACCAGTGTGTTTATAATGGGGTTTTGCTTTTGCTTCTGTGTCTGCTAGTTTTCGATTTTAACGTTAGGAAAAACAGTTGTTCTGTTCCACAGCCTCGCTCTGGAGTCAGAGATCAAAGCCTCAGCCTTTCTGCAGACACACGCTCCAGGCCAAGGTTCTGTCATGGGCACCGATGATACTGTGGCTCTCCTGCCAACACTTGTTTCTCCCTGGGGCTGGCCCGGTGACGGCCTGCTTGCCACGCTGCCTGCCACACACCGGGTGTGCCTCTCCTGCTTGCTCTGCCAGCAGTGGCAGGTCGGAGGGGCCCAGTAGCACAGGGACCTCTCCCTGTTGTCATCTGATAAGCCTGCCTTGAGCGTCCTTGATGGTACAGGCATGGGGCTGGGCCCGGCGCCACCAGACAGCTGCCCCGGGCTGGACAGTCATCTCCCTGATAGTCACAGGAATTAAGAAATATGACCTGACCTGACCTGGAGTAATTGCTTCCAAGGAAATGTGAGGGCGGTGGGGGGTGGGGGCAAGAGGGGTACAGCAGGAAAGCCTGCCCTTTGGCAGCAGGTGGGCGGGGGGGGGGACTTTGAGCAGATGGAGGCAGGAGGGATGAGAGAGGGAAGAGCAGGGTGTATCCCTGGTAGAGGGCACAGGCTCTGAGGGTGCAGGAACTGGCATGTTGAGAAAAATCGAACTGCTCGTCACTCTGTTCCGGAAGCAGTCGGGACCATGTGAACAGGTCGTCTGCTCACATCTGGGGCCACTTGCCCGGATTTCCACTATGATGGCCATTTCCAAACCCTCATTTTCCAGGCAAACCCAGGCCCACGTGGGAAAGGATGCAGCCACACTCAGAAAAGTGGAAAAGCGGCCTCTGAGTCGGGGCGGAGTGACTGGGAAGCCACACAGGCTGCGTGCATTAGGCCCCTCACTAGCAGGGCACCGTCTTGGGGCCCGTCCCCTATTCTGTACGTGCAATTTCATATTCTTTTTCTTAAGAAGGACCTCCAAATTTACATACGCTTCACGCCCCACCAAACCTGGACCCGCCTCTGATTAGAGCCTGGGTCTTCTGCCTTCAGGCCCAGCGCACACACACCTTCGCACCGCCTCTGACTCCTGGGGCGCGGTCTGGGCTGCACACCCCACAAAGACTCCTTTTGTTAGCTCGGCAGCGCGGACTGTGAGGGAGGCCGCCCCCAGGCTCAGGGCAGGTCAGAGGTCTCACTGGGTCAGCCCCTCCGCGCTGACAATGCTCCTTGTCACAAGCCCGGATCCCCTTCCGTGACGACTGCCACCATGAATCACTTTTGGTTTCCATCACCTACCCAGTGATGATTTAACTCTCTGCAACTCAGTTTCTCCAAGTGCCTCATTTGTCCTATGTCAAAAAGACCTCGTTCACCTTTCTTACACATTCTAGTACTTAAGCTCTCTTTTGACTTGGTCTGTCTGGGGCTGTCTGGATCCTAGAAAGCAGCCTGTTTGGACCACCCAGGCTGCCATGCCCGAACGCTGGATTCTCCAGATTTTCCTGGGTGAATGGGGCAGGGAATGGCCTCTCTTACTGCTACTTGTGGAATCTCTAGAAGAGTCTAGAATGTGGGCTCCATCCGAGCAGGGAGTCTTAGTTTGCTGTGTCCCTCATGCTTGGCCTATGAGAGGTGCTCAGTGAATAATTGTCAATGAATGAATAAATGTTACCCAAAATTTTGAGTTTTGATGCCCAGTCAAACCTGACGGTGGAATGATAACCGTCAGAGCAAAAAATTACTGTATTTGATGATTTGTCCCAATATTACCCTGAATCCAATGCACCTGAAACCACTAAGGCTGTGAAACAAGGACTTTGCTTACTGATGAAAAATAAATTCCTATCTTACCTCTGTATCTCTCCTCTACAGTAAGCTGTGCTCATATCTGAGAAGGATCACGCTCTCCTTCTCAGAACCTCACCAAAATTATTTTCAATATACAAACGATGAAAAGTACTTAATTTTTCTTTCACCCCCACCCCCAAAATCTCTCTTAAAGAGACCCCCAACATGGTGCCTTATGTTCTGCGAAGAAGAGGTGCTATATTCAGATTCAGAGTTGGTTTCTGGGTTCTGAAGAGCCCTCAGACCTCATGTAGACTAACCTCCCACAGCACCACAATGTTATCAGTGGGGGACCCTCAGGGCCCAGGCAGGACACCCAGGGTAATCACAATAAGAAGGGATGGTTTTAGAGCCCCTTGTCATTTACAAGGTGCTGCCATATACTTTCATCTCATCTCATAAGGACCCTGGAATGAGGTATCATTAGCCCCATTTTAAAGGTTGAGAAATCGAGCCTGGTAGGCATTGTGGGACTTGCCCACGATTACATGAATCAGTAGACATGGGGGCAGATGCGGAGGGCGGATCTTGTGCCTGCACCTCCAGGACCTCTGGATCCCTATGTCTCAGATGGGACCATCGGGGCCAAGGCAGGCCTGAGAATGGGAGGAGGTCACTGGACCCTCAGGGATCCCTCAAGTTCCCTGTGCCACCGTCCCCAAAGAGAGGAGGGCCTATTCTGCAGGTTGCTGTTTCAGAATAAGTCAGGTGTCTCTAGCTGCAAAGCCCCCAAGAGGGATTCACCTTCGCACCCACCCCGGCAGGACCTCCTGTTAGCTCCTTGTGAAAAAGAACACCGTTTGTCTCCATTTCCCCAGGCCTGGACAGCGACTACCTGGCCGTGCTGAGCGACTACCCGTCTCCCGACATCAGCCCCCCCGTATTCCGCCGAGGAGAGAAACTGCGCGTGATTTCCGAGTGAGTCAGCGTTCAGAGACTTCTGCAATACTCTCAGAAAGGATGGGCTCGATTTGGCGGCTGGGGGGCGGTGGGGAGATCGTTAGGTTTTAGCTATGGCCGTCCAATTCCCTACGGGCCCTGGTCCTATTGCGCAGGGAGAAGTTTGGCCCACATAGAAGGCCTGCAGGCTCCGTCCTTCTTAATGCTGCCAATGCTCTGAAGCCTTCAGTGGCTCCCCATTGCCTACTGGATGACAGTTCAAATCGACCCTTTACGATCCAAACTCTCCTTCCCCATCAGCCTCATCTCCCATCGCACGTGCAGCATGGATGTTAATTGCCAGCGCGGACCCAGGAAGGAGAGCCCAGGGGTCTGAAAAAAGTACTCAGGATAAACAGCATCACCTCCTCTCCCATTGTCCCTGATTTGAACTAGGCAGTAGAACAAATAGGGGTTCTAATCCCCTTTTATTTAAATCTCCATGGACATAGACATGTGAAACTGGCTTGGTTATATCATAGGGTGTAAATCAGTACAAGCACACACTTATTTTTTAAAAGCCTCCAATTGCGGAACATCAGCTGGAAGCATCTGCTGCTGATCCCTGGTGGCTATTGCCAGCATGTGGGAAGGTTTCCTAATTAGTTTGGAATGGGGGGGATGTACTTAAAAACGAAATTTTCAAGTGGAGAAATCTGGGTCAACACGACCAATGATAGAGCTTTAAAAAGAACGTTCCAACGCACCCTGGGTTAAATCTGAGTATTCTGTGTATCCATTCATTCATTTTGCTAATTAGCTACAACGCTCTCCTATCTGTTCTTGTTCTTACAGTGAAGGAGGCTGGTGGAAAGCCATTTCCCTTAGCACTGGCCGAGAGAGTTATATTCCTGGAATGTGCGTGGCCAGAGTTTACCATGGGTGAGTACATCTCAAGTAGCATCAATGCAGCAAGACATTTATGCTAATGACCCACAGCCTGGTACAGTGCAAAGGACAGCATTGATTTGAGAAAGTCATTGTTACTCTCATCAGTAGGACAAAGGGGCTTAGACCCTTCAGCTCTAACTTGGTGTTCCAAGCACACAGCAATCAACACCCAGGAAAAACAGGGATGCAGTCCGTAGAAGGACTAAGTCAGTCTGCCTAGGTTCTAATCCCGCTTCTGTCCCTCACTGGCTATGTGACAGCAGGCAAGCCACTCAGGATCGTGCATCCGTTTCCTTTCCTTGCCCGTCAACTAGAGATCGTAATGCAGAATTATAGAAATAATAATATGGAATAATGTGATCCAAGTAGAGGGCTGTTAGGGCAAGGAGACGGGGTAATGCACGGATCATTCTTGGAACTGTGCAGGGCACTACATAAAGCACTCGGCACACGCTGGCTACGTTCTTCTCAACCATGTGCAAAGGGCACTTAGCACCAAAAACGCTTATGTCTCCAACTCAACAAACAGAATCAAGCAGAAAAGGAAAGACTAAAAAAAAAAAAAAAAAAAAAAAATCAGGCGTGGAGGAGGGGGAAACGCGCGCCGCTCTGCCCGGCAGCTTTGCAGGAGGAGCCCTGCGGCCTGCGGGGCGGCCTTTGCGGGCCGGCATCCCTGCGGTCTCCTCGCAACGGGGCTTCAGGAGCCAGCCCCTTCGACCGGCAGCTTGCACACCATGGGGAACGCTGGAGGGTGAGAAACAGCAGGGCGTTAATATTTGCCACGGCACGCACCGATTCCGACCCGGGGATTAAAAGCCAGGGTCCAGTCAGCGAAATACAGCAGCTGGTTAAAAAAAAAAAAGGAAAAAAAGGGATGTTCAAATGCTTCCGAGGACACACCAGCCAACTGCTAGCAAAGCATTTCCGTCCACTCTGAGACCTGGCCAGGCCTGCTCTGCACAAGGCGGGAGGGCCCGTTCACAAGGCACACAGGCTGTGCGGTGCGCAGAGCTCCCGAAACACACTCAGGGGTGACGGCCCTCCTACCACAGGCGCACGCTCCACTGGGGAGCAGGGGTGCAGTTCTACGATGTGTTTAAGTGAAAAAAAGGAAGAAACACATGGGAATGCAGAGAGCAATGACTGTATTTAAAATAGGTTAAAAAAAAGGCAAGAAGGGAATATAACAAGTGTCAAGTGGTGCTTGTTAAATGGGTGAAATGAGGCACCACCATGTTTGTCTGTCTTTCTTGTGCCCATTCATTCATTCACAAATACATACCAAGCTCAACCACCTGGACACAAAAACGAAACCCTTTGGGAAGACAGCCAGGACCCCTGCCCTCATGGGACAGCGAGGGAGGGGCCGGGTAGCTAGATTATAAGGGAGGAAGACATTAGGGGAACTACCAGGTAGGCACCTTATCAAGTTTTAGAATGCTTATAGGTTACCTAATACAGAATACAGAATAGGCGCAGTCCAGGTGGCATCTGAGAAAGGAGATAAGAAAGCTTTTCTTTTTTTTTTTTCTTTTTTTTCTTTTTTCTTTTTTTAGAGAGAGAGGGGAAGGGAGGGAGAAAGAGAGGGAGAGAAACATCAGCGTGTGGTTGCCTCTCATGCATCCCCGGCTGGAGACCCGACCCGCAACCCAGGCCTGTGCCCTGACTGGGAATCGAACTAGTGACCCTTCGGTTTGCAGGCCAGCGCTCAGTCCACTGAGCCCCACCAGCCAGGGCAGGAAGCTGTTTTACACATCTTTGCGTCCTCATAATTCAATGTAATACCTGACATACAGTAGGTGCTGAGGCATTTTATTTGAAAGGTTAGAGGTACGAATGAATGAACTAATGAAGCGCCCATCACCCTCATCTTTTCAGTCCCAACAGTGTTTTACATTCACTGGCCCTTGGTCTTAATCTCCAAACCCGCCTGTCTTTTGTGGGGAGGGTACGCCGCACCCGCTCACAGCTGTCTTCCTCCTTCCCAGCTGGCTGTTTGAAGGGCTGGGCAGAGACAAGGCCGAGGAGCTGCTGCAGCTGCCGGACACGAAGATGGGCTCCTTCATGGTCAGAGAGAGTGAGACGAAGAAAGGTGAGCCCCTTGGACGCGGCCGCCCACGCTCGGGCTGGGCTCCCGGCCGGGCCCCCGGCCGGCTCATCCCTCACACGGCTCACCTTCCCTCCTCCCGTGAGGCGCGCAGATCGGCCCGATGTGGTGAGCTCCCGGCAGACCGCACGCTGCCAGCGCAGCCGGCCTCAAAGCTGGGGGACTCGACGCAGGTATTGGGGACCCGGACCCGTATCAGGCCCTGCCGACTTCTGCTGGAAAATCTCCCATCAGCTGAGAAGAAAAGCCAACGCCAGGCGTAGGCAGCCCTGGGCAGAGAGGCTGTGGGCTCTGGACTCGGCCTGACCCCTGCTCCCATGCTCTGAGGCTGGGGCGGGTCACTTACTTCTCTGAGCTCAGAAACGGGAAGAAAACCCCTCCCTTGTAAAGTTGTGGAGCAACTCAAATGTAACATACTTGTGCTGGCCTGGCTACACAGGAGACCCCAGGACTAGCCCCCTCGGTGCCCAGCAATGAAATCAGATATCTTCGAGAATAGGAACAAGCAGATACAGACTCCTACGTACTCACCCTGATCTCTATCATTATGATTTCCTTATATCCTACGTATTCAGTGATTCAGTAAAAATGACATGGCAGGGCTTTCCTGTGTCAGGGCAGAGCAAGGGTCCCTAGTTCTAGTTTCAGCTGCATGAATTACTAGGAAGTCACCCCCTCTGTCTAAGCCTAGGTTCCCTTATCCGACACGTGGGATTAACAAGAGGGAAGTGCTTGTCACAGTGTCAGAGATACAGTATACATGCACTTAAGCAGGCGCAAGACACTTAGCAGTCTGGGCTTTCCAAGACTAAGAATAACAATAGCTATTTAAATACAAAAGATATTTTCAAGTTCTTAGGCTGTGTCTTGCACACTTACTGTCAAAGAAGAGAAAGTACAGTGTCTGAGAGTATTTTGTGAGCACCTATTAAGTGCCAGAGCTGCTTCGTGTGGAGTCCCTTCACCAAAACGAGCAGCAACCTTGCTTGGGGGAAGCAGGGACCATAGATACGTAATAAAATCCAATGCCGACCTTCCCCTCAAAAACCCCAATGTGCTGGAGGAGAGCAAGATCAAAGCGAAGGCAAGCTTCCTGTGCATATCCCAGTGTCCCCGAGCAGGGGACCCAGACCCAGAGCCTCTAAGCTGACATGGCCGAGGCAGGGAGAGCCCAGCCTGAGTTGCCCAAGCTGATCTAAAAATAAAGCTGTCGACAGGCAGAGCAGCAGCTGGGCCGGGGCCGGGGCTGGGGCTGGGGCTGGGGCTGGGGCCGGGTGGGGCGGCAGGCCCCGCTCCCTTGGGTATGCAAAGTTCTTTTAAGTTTCCACCTGCCATCTCTGGCCTCCTCCTCATACTTCAAGTCCCCGTTGACATTACCGGAAGACACATGTTGGTTGACTGAGAAGGAAGGCCTGGGCCACGCTAGAGACGCCCCTCAGATGCTAGTCTAGAGGCCTGTTCAGGACAAAGGTCCAGCCCTAGGTCTGCTGTGTCCAAGCGGCGTACCTCTGAGCCTCAGCTTCTTTGTCTATGAAGTAGGTGGGGACAATACCTCCCAGGTCTTTCTGAGAATTCAAGGACTTGTCGCTTGGAGACAGCAGAGCCCAGCCCAGCACGAGCAGCAAAGACTCGGGAAAACTCTAGGGAAAACTCTAGTGCCCTCCCCTCTCTCTGCTGCATGACCCTTTCATCCCAGACCCCTCAGAACACAGCGCAGGAAGTGCTCAGACACGCCCCAGGGTGACCCTCCTACAGTCCACGGGGGCCAGCCAAGGCTGGGAGAGGTGCGGGTGCCCACCCAAGGTTCTGCTCTTACTGACCCATATTGGGGCAGGACCCTAATGGTGCTTAAGGAGAAAGAAGGCATTTTCTATGTGTCTGAGGGAGACCCAGAAAAATGTCTCAATTGCCACTTTTTCCAAATTTCTGAGAACACCAAGCCTAAGTCGGAGGGAGTTGGGACAAGGAAACACGGGCATCGCCACGAGGCCTTCTCAAAGGTGTGGCGGTATTGGGGGGACAGGGACGAAACGGCAGCACAGGCAACTTAGAGAGTGCGCTCGGGAAGAGATGGGCCCAGGGATGACCCCAGACAGACCCTGCCCTGCGGGGGCCGCCCGACTCTTGTCACTCAATTTAGCCGAAGAACCCAGAGGAGGATGGGGAAGCGGCTCACGCAGCAACTTCGCAAAGCAAAGACAAGGCCCGTGCGCCTGAAACCGGGGCTGCCACGCGGTTAACGCAACGTGGCTGGGGGAGTGCCACGTGGTCTCTAATGCAAGCGCCGCAGCTGCGGGATGGGTTCTCCGGGCTGCTGCCCCACACACGGAGGGCGCGCCTGCGCACCACCGTCGTGTCCCGCGGCCCTCGGTGGTGGCGGGCTCCTTAAATGGTCACCCTCAGGCCGGGATACGTGGAAGCCACTGACTCGTCCTCTGTGCCCTTCAGGTTTCTACTCTCTGTCGGTGAGACACCGGCAGGTGAAGCATTACCGTATCTTCCGCCTGCCGAACAACTGGTACTACATTTCGCCGAGGCTCACCTTCCAGTGCCTGGAGGACCTGGTGAATCACTATTCCGGTAAGGAAAGCTCCAACAGGACCGGCCCGTGGGGCCTCTTTGCTAACTGTCCTGGGGCTCCCTCTGTCTAGGATGCTCCTCCTGGGTTGTGAGCACAGGCCAGGGGATGTACTTCGCTCTCTGCCCCTGCTGCCTGCTCCATATGCTCTTCTCCTGTTCATTCAGACTGTGAATTTCAGGCTGAAGCAGGTTGCCTGCAAATGCCACCTAAGTAAGTGAAATGCAACTAATGTCAAGTTCGCCCTCTCTGCCTGTGAACGAAAGCGGTCAGATTGCCCCTGTGTTCACAGCCACAGATGGTTTGCACTTCCTGAAGTGGACCATGCATTTGCAGGCCCCTGGGACTTTGTTCTGAGAGGCAACTCATTTCCCCTTTTCTGCAAATCAAAATCCTCCCCGGCCTCAAGCGGTAGAAGCCTCTGCTCCAACGATGCCAGGATTCTCAGGGCTCCGCTCACTGCCCTGAGGCCTCCATAACTGTGTTCTGGCCTGTGTTGGCAAGTGAGCTCTGAAAGACCGAGGATTGTGCTTCACTCATTCGTATGCCCTTCCTGGACCCAGGAGAGAGGTCAGAATGTTCCACGCTGGCCAGGACGGGGGCCATCTGCCAAGATGGCCGAAACGGAGTGTGGTTTTTGACAGAGGTGATGGGAGAGTGTGGAGTTAGAAGAGGAAATCTGAGTCAGACTCGAAGGTCTGAACGCCAGGTCAGGGGCTGGAATTTCACCTTATGGAAAAGGGAGAAATAGTGAAAAGTTGGCTACGTTTCTAAACGTTGGGTCTGGAACGTCTATGTTCACATCCCAGGCCTCTGGGACACCTTGGGCTAGTTGCTCCACTCTGTGCCCCCTTTTCCTCTCTGTATGATGAAGATGCTGACTGTTCCTGCCTCAGGGAGGCTGTGAGGGCCACGGAGCCAGTGCGCTCCAGGTGCTGGGGCTCCTGCTGTCCCTCAGCCAGGGCAGCCCCTCCCGCCCTCCCCTGGGTACTGGAGAGAGAAAGAGAAGAAGCCGCTTTCACTTTGTTAGTGTCTTCCGCCTTACAGGGTCAGAAGGTCTGACCTCGCACCCCCAGGGTCTTTAGGGTGCAGCCTGTGAGAACTGCAGGTGATGAAGGAGGTAGGGCAGCACGGGGGGCACAGGCCCAAGCTCGGACGTGGGCTCTATGGAGCCTTGGACAACACCCCCCACTCCCCCTGGACTCGGTTCCCCACCCACAGGAGGTAGATGCAAACAGCCGCCGGTCGTAATGATCGCTGAGCAGGATCGGTCCTGTACTGCGGGCGTCATAGCCTCCTGTGCCACAGATGCAAAATAAATGATAACATGTGTTATCTCTGCAATACCCGAAAACCTAGCTGCCTAGCTAAAAATGAAAGAGGAAGGGAGTCCTGGAAACCGTCAACTTTTACCGATTATGAGTAAAAATTGGTTGTGGTATTTGGCTTTTAATAACAATCATATGAGAGGTGTGCAGACCATAAGTTTTGCATAGACAAAAGCAAACATGAAAAGGATGCTGCCCCAGCAAAGGCCTCACACATGGGGTGGGGTCCACGCGGCCCCCAGGCTAGGATCGCCGATGCACGGGACAGGGCAGGGCCTTCCCACACTACCTGCCGCCCCTGCACCAGCTAGCAGACAGCAGCCACCCATTCACCCCTGCAAGCAACGGAGAACGAACCCAAACCCTGAAATGCTTCTTGCGCCCCTCAGGACCCCAGCGTGGAAACAGCAGGGCGAATTCCCCTCCCACCAGACCCTTCCTCCAGGCCCAGATTCAGAGCAGTTGTGCACAAATGGGGCTGAGCCAGCACCTTTGCTTTATGGGCTGCTTATACTGATTACACTGGGGCCCTTGGGCAAATGACCTAACACCTCGAAGCCTCAGTTTCCTCATCTATAAAATGGGGGTTAAAATGCCTCTTATGGGATTGCTGTCAGGACCCCCCAACAATCACGCGTGTGACACGTCTGGCATCTGAACAGCACCGTGCATGGCGGCGATGGACGCAGCAGGGAGGGCGGGGGGCAGAGGAGGTCCCAATGGGGCCAGAAAAACACAGGCAAGAGACAGAGGGGCCTTGGAATGGAGAGCTGGAACCAAACAGCGTGAGAGGGATGAGTGTTCTAGAGAGTTCCCCAGGCTGGGGAGAATGAGACGAGCGCGTCCAGACACCAGGGGCAGCAGAGGATCTTTCTTCTCCATCTCAGGGGCGATGAGTTGCTTTTAGAACAACTTCCTGGTTCTGAGTCCATGGGGCAGTTGTGACCACACTTCTATGACCTGGAGCAAGTGACTTGACCCCAGGATCCCCAGTCTCCTCATTCCCCAAACTGGGTCTCACCATCCTGACCGCTCAGTGACGTGGGCCTTGCCGAGATGGCGCGTGACAGGCTAGCTCAGCCCTGGGCTCCTGTCATGTGCTCACGAGCGCTAGTTCCTTTTCTCTTTGCCAAACTTTCCTTTTTACCCAAATGATTAACCTCTCTAAGACAGGACTGTCACAAAGTCCCCTCCTGGGCTGTCTAATGCCACTGACTTATTCAGTCTCTGTGTCTGATGTGAAAGTCTCCTAACCTGAGAGGCCGTTTCAATTCCCAATCCATGACAGGTAATTATTTCAGATTCACATCCAATTAAGCTCCGTCTGACCTTGGGGTCCAGCTGCACATTTCTTGATGGGGGGCAGTGCGGGTGGACATGCAGGTTCATGGCGAAAGGCAGGCCGAACGCAGGAACAAGGCGTGACTGCCTGCCAGCCTCTGATAGCCTGGGCTTGCGTCCTCGGCTACAATTTCCCCTCGTTCTTTGGCAAGGTCACCCCCGGGGCTCCATGAATAAGATGGGAGGTGGAGACACCCACTGGCCTAACGTGCTTCCTGAAACCTGGCACTGGGCTTGCTCGAGCCAGGGCGCCCCGTCCTGCTGGAGGCCGGCGGCACCCGGCACCCTCGGCCGGCCACTCCACCGCCCACGACAGGAGAGCGGTGGGGTCGTGGCCGGAGGACGCCCACTCAGACTTGGCCCCATTGAGCGGAAGGCCTGAGCTCAGCCGGAACCCACCTTCCTCTCCGTGATGGGGGCTAGGAGAAGGCGCCCGGGCGGGGGCTACACCCTAGTGCTCCTGGAGAGAGGGGGGCCCTGGAAGCTCAGGCATGTTACACCAGCTGAGCGAAGGAGGAACTGGACTTAGTTTTCATTCTCCTTGTGCATGGGCATCTAGGGTAAAGAAGAGAGGGTTTTGTTCACTTTGTATTTCGTCCCCTTTCTCTCTTTCACCTTGAATCTTTGTTTTTTCTCCTTTTCTTTTTCTGTGCCTGTTATCTTTTTGATGTCTTTCCATCCTGCTCTCCTCTCTTTCTCTCTTGCTTTCTTCTTCCCTCCCTCCTCCTCTTCCTCCTCTCTCTTCCTTCTCTGTCTTCTTTCGTTGTTTCTTGCATGTTCCTTTCTCCCTGCACCTGTATCTAGCCCACCAGACTGTAGTCATTGCTGCTCTGTGTGCTTTGGGAAAATCAGTGTTGTACATGGCGCGCCGGCCTCACTCCCCACCCCTGGCCCCACCCTGCACCCAAGAGCTTCACCGACGCTGACGGAGCTCTGCTGGATGGTCCCTCAGCCCCACGCCCCATGTCGGCTACAGAATCTCAGTGCCACTGACTGGCGGTCTGTTTCCCTCTTCAGAGGTGGCTGACGGCCTCTGCTGTGTGCTGACCACGCCCTGCCTCACTCAGAGCACAGCTGCTCCCGAAGTGAAGGCCACCAACTCCCCTGTCACCTTGCGCCAGAAGACCCTGGACTGGAAGAAGATGTCCAGGTGGGGTGTGTGTGTGTGTGTGTGTGCATGTGTGTGTGTCCTCCATGAAAACGTGAGCCTGGCACATGGAAACTGGCCAGTTAGAGCCGGCCCTACTCAAACGTGATGGTGGACATGCTGAGTGGGTACTGGCCCATGGAGTCCCGCTGTCCCCTGGGAGGCAGACCAGCCTCAGGCCTCGCGCAGCGGGTGGCATGGCCCTGGCCACTTCCTGCCAGGGCCCCCAGTCCCCAGTTCTGCAAAAGTTTCCCGAGTCCCCTTTCAATGTTAACCGGATGCATTTTTTAGTTGAACGATACCATCTTTGTTTTTCTAATTGTTAGGATCCCAGAAAGTAATACACAAATAAATCTTGTATAAACTTAATATTATTTTAAACTCAGAAAGTTGAAACACACCAGCAAAATCCTAAGGTGGCAGCATTTTTTTAAAAGGGAAAACCATCTTCCACTGATTTCTTTTATTTGAGTGTCAGCAATTACATTTTAGGGGTCTGTGTAGTTGGGAATGGGTGGGTTATCTTATTAATTAAGTGGTGATCTAAACATCCCATTGGCAAATTCAAAGAAAACCAGAGGCCAGAACTGCCTGAGAAATAAATAAAACTGTCCCTCCTTGTCAATATCATAAACATATTAAGTGATTTATCTAAGATCACACAGTCGCGCATGCAGGAAGCAGGATTAGAACAGTAAGTTAGACACATACTGACCAGGCTCTTTTCTTCTTCCTCTTCTCACTCCCCTGTCCTCCATCCCTCTACGTCCCTCTCTTTTTGCCCTTCCTCTGCCCCCCCCCACCCCCGTCTCGCCACTCACAGGCTGAAGGACAATCCTGAGGGGGCAGGGAACCCGCTTGGCGTGGATGAGTCCCTTTTCAGCTACGGCCTTCGGGAAAGCATCGCCTCCTACCTGTCCCTGACCAGTGAGGACAGTGCCCCCTTGGACCGAAAGAAGAAGAGCATCTCCCTGATGTACAGCGGAAGCAAGAGGAAGAGCTCCTTCTTCTCGTCGCCGCCCTACTTTGAGGACTAGCCTGGAGCAGGCCCCGGGCGGTGTGCCCAGCAGGAACAGAGGTTCGAACTCTTGCCTGGGCTCCGACACAGAGGCACACTTCCCTGGCCGTTGGGGGCCTCGCGTCTCCCAGGAGCCAAGAGAAGCTACATGAAACTCACACTCCCACCTCTATCCACATGATGACCGGGGAACTGCCCCGGGTGTCTGACCCGTCCCAGGACGTCGCAGAATGCCGACTTGTGATGGGATCAGGCAGTGTTTCAGAAGAGCCCTGCTTGTGTGCTGTATACAAGTGCCCGTCGTGTTTGGGGGGAAAGAAAGACACTCTTTCACAAGAAAGTACACAAGGACTATCCTCCAACCAGCTATCCAGATGGCCACAGCCTCAGCTCACAGAGAACCCTTCTGAAAGAGAAACACCTGGGAAGAAGATGCGCCACACACTGTGGCCAAACATCTGGGTTTGCAAACTGGTCTTGCACCTGGAACTTTCTTAGCCAACCCACAGAGAGACCTTCGGGACACATCTTCTCTGTCTTTAAGGGGACTCAGTGACACTAAACATTACCCTTCCTACTTAGCCCTGAATCAGGAGATCTCTGCCCTGCTGGTCCCAAAGCCACCTGTGCGGGAGTCAGATGGCCTCCCTACTTCCGCCGGGGGCAAGGCAAACGGGAGAGCGCGAGGCCGCTGGCAGGGGGTGCGAGGCAGGGCCTGGAACTGTGCAAGGCTGCCCCACGTCCCAGCCACGGCTCCACGGCCCAGAGAGAGCTCTGGGGCATGAGGAGGTTCACACAGAGATTAGTGTGCCATTGTTCCTTCATGATTGCCTGAAGAGACACTGTGTTATGTCCTATGTACGGCGTCAGGCCAAAAAAAGAAAAAAAAAAAAAAAGAAAAGAAAAGAAAAGAGAGAGAGAGAGAGAGAAAAATAGATGACTGAGCCCCAGGCCCCAGCAGAGGTAGCCCCAGTGTGGACAGGGAGGAAGATGTACAAACAAATATGGTGCGTGTGGGGTGTGGACACAGAAATCAGCTCCTGGCTTCGAGTGGGACAGGGGTCGGATCAGGGTGAGCTAGAAGCTCACGTTTCAGCTGGTCCTTCAGGGAGCAGACGTCTCAGCTGGACTGAGGTTGGAATGGTTGGCATTCAAAAAAAAAAAAAAAAATGAAGGCGGCAATTGATCAGTTCTAAAGAATTCAATTCACCCAGTATTTTATTCTCAGACGGGTCTGGCACCCACATGAATAAAAGGACTGAGCTCCAGGAAAGATGGGCGTTGGAGTGGCTTCATTGTGTCTTACATCGTTAAAGAGATGAGGGAGAGATGTAGTAAATTTAGCCCTGGAGGAGCAGCCCGTATCTCCAGGCTGCCCCCAGGATCCTGTTAGGAAGGGGGCTGCCGAAGAAGCTGTGACTCACTTTCCCCTTTGCTAAGGGCTTCCGGGGAAGGGTGGGTGCCCATGATGCGGTGCCTCTTGCTACCCGATATGAGAAGTCTGTCTGTCTACCACACGCATTCCGTACATCTGAAATCACCGCGCTTGTGGTATGTGGGTATGAGTTTACATGAGTTTCTGTATCATCAGATTCCAGAGTGTTTATACGAGAAGACATTTGCGGTTTCCTCCACAATCCATGAAGGCTGCTTCAAAGGGACCAGCCAGCATACGGGAAATGAATGTAACACTGTGGACACTGATGTCCGACAGAAGGCAGCGTGACCTCTCACACTCCAGATGTTTGTACAGTGTCTTATGTGTTATTTTCCGTTGTGAGTCATGCGTTTGGAACGTGTGGGGAGGCCTTGGAGGGATTTCTAAGTGGGAAGCATTAAGTTTTGCTAAATCATGTATTTATTCCTGATTAAAATAAACATACTACGTATTTAACCCCTGGAATGGAAGGAGAGCTTCCTGGGTGAGCTGGGTGGGTAGCTCACGCAGAAGCTGCAAAGCTCTCAAATTCTCAGAGAAACTTGAGAATAGAAAGAGAACAGAACATGAAACACCTGGGGAAACGTCACCAGTGAGTAGCTCGGCACCTTCTTGAGGCGTAGCCTTGAGCAAACCAGATGTTAGGGCTCGGACGGTGTCTTACACGCCAGAAGGCAGACAGAAGAACTGAGTGATGGTTGTGAAAATCCCATCGCACGCGGACCCCTCCCGCATCCCTTGTGATGCCTCCGCAGTTTGTCCCCCCCAGAACTTCTTCCCGCGGGCATTCTGGACACCTAGTAAGTTCCAGACGCTGTTCTAGGTGCTGCGGCTGTTGCAGTGACAAGTAGACGAGGTCTCTGCTGTCGTGGGGTGTGATATCTTAAATAAACCAGGAAACTTCGCTGTGCAAGTCACACAGGGGGCTGGATGGCAGAGTGGCCGGCAGGGGCGCCGTCTAATCCGACTCTTAAGAAAAGCCGCCCGGGGGAGAAGTTTGAGCTGAGGGCCCAAAGATGGGGAGCCAAGGGCCAAGCAAACAAAGACCAAGAGAGAATACCGGAGGCAGTGGTGTTGGCGAGGTGCCCCCTGAAGGCGGGGTGCCGGGGCCGAGTGAGGGGCGAGGGGCTCTCTGGAGGCAGGCGGACGGGTCCCTCAGGGCCTGGATGGGACGGGAAGGGGCGGAGGGTCTATTCTAGGAGAAACGGGAAACCCCCGGAAGGTTCAAAGTAGGGGAGTGATATCATCTCGGTTATAGGTTTCAAAGAGCACACCGGCTGCTGTGTAGAGGGTGGATTTTCAGAATTCCCACGTTCTATCCTCTACCTGACACATGGTTAAAATGAAAGGATGAGGAGTTTAAAAATAAAGGGGTGGCAATGTGTTCATGCAAAAATGAACAAAAGGGAAACCTGTTGAATGTTGAGGCAAAATGAAATGTAGGTGAAAATGCACTTTTGCCCAAGGGTGAAGAGAGATGGACCGTAGGAACAATGCATGAAGGAGATATAATGATTGAACCTAGATTAATCTAACATAAGTTTCAAAATATCTTAAGCAACTATTACAGGGGCAAATAGACACGTCAATCGTTTTATTTGGAGGTTTTAACACAGCTTTCAGAAACTGATGGATTAAGCCAAGGTAAGGAAGTAGAAGGTTTCAGTAAAACTATGCAACTTTCCTGCCAACAAAGAATACATTAGGCCACAGGGTAAATCCTGATAAATTTCCAGAGTCAGCATCCTCCAATTCATGCCCTATGATAATAAGGCAATAAAACTGGAAACCAATTTGCAAAAAGATGGGTAAGAAATTTATGGGTCTAAAAGCTAAAAAGAAAAAAAAAAAGAACAAAAAGTAAACGTATCCTTAGGAAAACACAGGATCTGGCTTTAGGTTTTAATCCCTAATACAGCTCCTTCCTTGCTATGTGTTCTTCAGTAGGTCACTAAACCTCTCTGAGCCTTGGATTTCTTAGCTCTCAGTGGCTACTGAAAAAACACCCCTTGTGAATCAAACTGAGGAGTCTCTGAGGTAATACACTGAAAGTTCCATATGGCCCCCAACACACTAAACAAATAAATACAAGTTATTAATTACCGCAGGAATCTGTCTCGCCTGCCAGCTCAACAGCTCTGGCCCCAGGGTTTGGAGAAAGACAGAATTTTATCAAGAGCATATCACCAACTTGCATTCATTCCCCAAGCATCTGCTGGTAAAGAACACGTTGAAGAGCTGCTAATATGTTGAAACACTTTAGTTCTCCAGATTCCACATAATTTCACATGCCTCGCAAAGACTGCTGGGAGCAGTTGTAAAAGCTGCTCCTAAATGACTGGAACAGATGGTGAGTTTATTTTTAAATACACTACCATTTGTTAAAACAGATTCGTGTTTGAAATTCCCCAAACTCCTAAACACTCCAGAATTTTCAAAAAGAAAATTCTGCCTTCTGAGCCTACTCGCAGAGAATTTCTGTGTCTCCTGGGTCCCACTGCGTGTCTGGTTTCTGAGGGGGCTCTGGGGAAACATCTTCAGGATCAACTCAGAGCCAGGGAGGTCCGCTTTCAGGCTCAGGGACTGAGAGCTAGTGGAGCTCAGACCTCCTGCCACAAGGACAGAATGCCCTGCAGAGGGATGGGTTAAAGAAAACCCAAATCAAAGGAGAAAAAACGCAAGAGAGGGGAAGGAGGGGAATGAACGAGCCTGTGGGTCCCCGTTCATCTGCTCATCCCTCCCCCGCCCAGATGTTAATTATGCAACATTTGTGGTGAGACAGCTGTGCTGGGTGCTCGGGGCCCCATGGAGGGCAAGGCACACGGGGCCCCTGTTCTCCTGGAGCTTCCGGTCTTGGCGGAGGGAGCCAGGCTGGCAGCAGGAACACGTGTGTGCGGTGGGAAATCAGGATAAACGTGGTGCAGAGAAGTGCAGGCAGCACAGGCCAAGAGAGGGGTGTGATCCTAAAGCTGAGAAGCCTGGAAAGGCTCCCTGAAGGACCAACAGGGCAGACAACGTGGGAGGTGGCAGACGGCGCCCACGCAGAGGGAACTGCCTGGCGAGGCAGGAGGGACCATGGGCTCTTTATGGAACACGAGGGAGAGAGATGAAGTGGCAGGCGGTAGACGCAGCTCCCTGTCGGGAATGGTGGCAAGGCTGACCTAGCATCTGGTGTGTCCCAACAATGCCACCTCTACCCGCCTTAGGAGCAACTGCTTGGGCACCAGGAGGGCTGGGCAAAGTGGCAGTGGTTTGCTAGCAGGTCTGTGGCATTGGTCTCAACGGTCTCTCTCCGTCCTCGAGCGGTGTCACTCATTGCTCTCTCCGCCCCCAGCACGGTCCCCCTTCACTCGCCTTCCACCCTGCTCTAAGACGAGTCACCCCAAAGGGAAGCACATTTCCCATGGCTTACAAATATTCACAGCAGCACGATCCACAGCAGCCAAAAGGAGGGTACAACCCCAATGTCCATTGACAGAGGTATCGATAAACAAAATGGGGTTTACACATAAAATGGGACATTATTCGTCCTGAAAAAGGACTGAGATTCTGATATAAACTGCACCGTGGGTCACGGATGAACCCTGTAGACGCACAAGTGAAATGAGCCGCACACCACAGGGCACAGCTTGTCCGGTTCCACTGACGTGAGGCACCAAGACAGGCAACTGCACAGAGAGGACGTAGAACGCGGTCGCTGGCGACTGAGAGGGGGTAGAAAGTGAGTAACGGTTTAGCAGGCACCGAGTTTCTGTTTGGGATGATAAAAAAGATCTGGAAATGATGAATGGCGATGACCGCACAACCTGGTAAATGGACTTAATGCCGCTGAACTGTACCCTTAAAAGGGCTTGAAACGGTAACCGAACCAAACGCAAGTGAACAAGCAAAACCTTTGACGACAACAGCTCCCATGTGCTCGAGATGAACCCCGAGGAGTTCAGTGCAGTCTGGCTGTTCCCTGTGAGCCCCCGCCACCCCCCACCTCTGCCCAGGAAGACCCATCCTCCGTGGCATCTCGGGAGTCTGCAGAGCTCAGTGAAGAGTCACGCGTTCCCCAGGCACCTGCCCTGTGCCCACACGGCCCTACACTGTCCCCAGCCTCTCACCCAGACCACGCCGCCTCTGAGACGCATTTCCTAACATCCCCCCGCCTCCCCGTGCCCTGTGCTCGATCAGGGCTTCCCTTGGGGCCACGCTGAGGCCCTTTCTTTACGACCGGCTTCAAGTGCTTGCCTCTCACCCCACAGCTGCCTGAGGACTAGGGCATGAACTGTTGAGCATGGCATTTCCAGCACCTAGCACAGCACCTGCCGAAAACCGGACACTCAGTAAAGTTACAAGCTGATCGATGACAGAATAGTTTTCAGGACTTATGCTGTGGTTATTTCTCCTATCACAATTACTGCCATCATCGTTGCTATATCATAATCATCGATATCATTATATCATTATCATCATCATCATCTTCATCGTCACCGCCTAGCGGGTGCTTCAGACCATCCAGCAGAATTATCAGTGTTGAGTCCTATTCTTGGCCTTCATTCAATAATCAGGAACTCAGCTGGCCAAACCTTTGGCACTCTGTGCCCACCCTGTGGCTGCTGACTCAGCTGCCTGCCGCTCTTGGAGCAGTCATCTGGACAAGTGCCAGGGTCCCCTACCTCCTTCTCACCCAAAGGCATGGAGTCACCCACGAGGTGGGAACGATTAGTGAGAGTAACAAATCACCCAATATTGTCGCATGGTGAACTGCCACCAGAACTGAATCTGGGAGGCGGGGGGAGGTGCAGCGCGGGCTGTTGAGGAAACCAGACAGCTTAGGGGAAGATTCGAAGTTCAGGCCCAGAGAAGACGAGGAAGGCAACACTGGGAAGCAGGCGCGAGCTCTCTCAGTTCGATTCCCCTCCTGCTCCGGGAGCGCCGTCGGGTGCAGCTGGCATAGCATTGGCCGCCCTCCACCCTGGGCATTAACTTCCTCCCGCATCCCCACCAGAAGCCTTCTCACCCAACATCCCGTCCCCCTGGGGCTGTCTATGGATGAGGGAGGTCGTGGGGAGTTCAGACCTTGGAACTCCAGCAAGGCTCCCCCAGGACACAGCGCTCCCTCATCTGGGATTATGAGATGGGGGCGGGCAGCCCACGGGGAGCCCCTCAGCCCCCGGGCTCACATCTATGTGGGGAGGCGGCCATGAGCAGGATACACACTCGGAGAGAAGGAGAAGGCAAACCAAGCAGCGGAAGCCAACCGGGCTCAACAAAGAAAGGACCCCCTCGCCTGGGGGCACCTCAACTCACCATCAGCACGGCTCTCTGGAAGAGTCTAGAACCGCCAGCCCTGGTGGTTAGAAGGTGGATGCCGGCCAAGTCAGCGCCACCACGGTCGGCTGCCACGGCCACGCGCCGAGGGTCCCCGCCAAACACGCCGATGTGGGTCTGCACCCAGGTCAGAGCCGCCACCTGGTCCAGCAGCCCCCAGTTGCCACGCATCTCACTGGACCCTTCAGAAAAAGGAAGGCCTTTTACTTTTGGGGGCTTGGCAACTGGAACTGAATTATCCTGGTGCCACCCCTATGGAGCCTCGGCGGGACCTGGGCTTCTGTCCACCCAGGTCGGGCCTGTGGTTCCAAACACAGTGTGGCTACTGGGAAAGGCACGGGCTCGGAAGTCAGGGCCTCCAGGCATGGTGTTGGGAGACCCTGGACCTGCCCCTGCACGTCTCTGGACCACAGCTTCCCCGTCAGAGACGAGGCGGCGGCCAGGGCAGTGGCTCAGACCAGACGCAGCTCATGGTCAGGCCGGCCCCCGGCTTGGCCCCTTGGTGGAAGGAGGTGAGGTTCCCTCCCCGTGTCTTCCCCCGCTGCTGGTGGCCCTCCGTGCCCTGCCCGCCAGCGACGGCCGGGCCCAGCCGAGGCTCTGGACCCCCTTCCTTCCCACTGCCTCATCTCCCGTGACCTTCAATAGCATTCAGCTGAGTTGACCTCTCCTTCCTTTTTCCACAGACTCCAGTAACTATACATTGAAAGCTTAGTACAATATTTTTCTAATGAATGAATCAGACACGCACACACAAATGCACAGCAAAAACACGCTCTTCTCCTCGGCGTTTTGGGACACTGCATGCCCGTGTCGTTCTGACCCTCCTCTGAATTCGAAGGATCCTCCTTGTCAAGCTACACCACCAGCTACCCCAGCACACAGGCCTGCTCGGGTCTGAGCGGAGGCCCACACCTGCGCTGCTCCAGAAGCCCCAGCAGATCCTCTGCCTTCGATGACCACCTCGATGTGGGTGACCCTCGGGAGCGTGTCAGCGCCCAGAGCACCTCCCAGCTCCACACCCCCCACCCCCGCCTCTCCTGGATCCTCCCCCACAGGCACCGCAAGTCCATTCAGTCCTACGCAGGTGCGATTCGAAGCCTCCTGAGCACCCCAGCGGGCAGCATTGCCAGTGTCTTGTCTCTTCCTTCCCGTGCCACACCCCCGCCCGTCCTGCCCCTGCACAGCCCTGCAAGTGTCCCCTGACACTGCGTCCGCTGCACCCCCACGCCCTCCCGGGTGCCCCAGCTCTCCTTCGGCGTGGACCTCGGCTGCCGCCTCCCCCCAGAGCTTCTCACCGGCCCCCTGGGGCAGAACATTCCCCTCCAATGAGCTTTCCACACCACTTCCAGAGTGAGATTTTTTTAAAATAAATAAATAAATAAATTTTTTACTGAATTTATTGGGGTGCCATTGGTTAATAAAATCATATTAAGTTTCAGGTATACAATTCTGTAATACATCATCTGTACACTGTATTGTTTGATCACCACTCCAGGTCGAGTCTCCTTCTAGCACTATTTATCCTGGTCTTTTAAACTTATATTTTGATTTTCCCTCTCCCTCCCGCGTGTGCGCGCGTGGTCTCTCTCTTTCTCATACACACACACACACACACATACACACACACACACACACACTGTGCCCTACCCTACCTAAAATCTCCCATCTCGTCCCACTGTCCCCGGGACACGGTCTCAGCTTTTGCAGCGTATCCAAGGCCCCACGGACAGGGTCATATATCCAAGCTCCATCTGTGCCCCAGGCTCACAGGCTTCCCACCAGTTGCTCAAAGACGCTGTGCCACCCTCTCCCGGGCCTGGGCTGGGCACACGGGGTTGCCTCAGCCCAGACCCCTCACCCTGTCTTCCCTCCTTCCCTCCTCTGGCCCAGCCCTCCCTCTCAGCTGTGGCCTTGACTCACAGGCAGCCCTCAGGTGAAGTGAGGTTCCCCTGTCAGGGTCCTGTCCCCAAGGCTTTCATGCTAGACAGAGCCCCCGCTAAAACCAGCGGCACATAACAGGTGCTCAGTAAATGCTAGGTGGGCGGAGGACCATCGTTAGGATGAACAGAACTCGGTATCAAGTGAGAAACTTGACCCCTGTATTCCCGAAGAGAAAAATCTTGCGTCCCCGTCCACCAGCCGGTGTCTCAGAGCTGACAGGGACACCGGCTCAGAGGACAGAGCAGCGCAAATTCGTCTGCCCCCTGGGGACACTTCTCCCAGTACGTTGCCTGTGCCAGGGTTGGAGTGTCACTGGCCCTGTCCTTGCCAGGCACTTCTGCCTCTGTCAGGAGGACTGTCTCCAAGGCCTTAGGCAGGGCCGGAAGGTGGGACACCCACTGAGTCGGACCTAGCCCCGCAAGTCTGGGAGGTGACATCCGTGGCCTGCATTTCCAGTGACAATGGGGGTTTGGGGAGGACAGCCCTGACTCTCGCTTCCCTTCCACCAGTGTCCCAGTCACGTGATAAGGGCCAGTGCTGACGTTCTGGGGTCTACGGACCCTTAGGAGGTCAGCAGTGAGGAGCGTTCAGGAGGCTGCTCATCAGACGCGGCTGGATTGGACCCGACCCCATGCCAGGCACCGCGCTAGGTGCTGCAGAGCACGAGACAGACAGGGCCATGGCCCTCAGCTCACACAGCCTCAAGGGTGGGCATGGGAGGCAGCTAACTAGCTGGTCTGAGACCCATTAGCCCAGCTCTTTACTTTGCTGGTGAGGAACAGAGCCTTGAGAAGGAGATTGTTTCAGTGCAAATTTGAGATAAAGTTCAGGCTTAAACTCCAAGGCACACTCAGAGCTTTCCATCCCAACATTCAGTCCAATTCAACGAACGTTTGCTAAAAAGCTAGAGTGTGAGAGGCCCTGTGTTATTTTCATTAAAAAAATCAAAGCATTCTATTTATGGAACTGTCTCTGCTCCAGAGCCGTCACGCCTCCCTCCTTCCTGCTGCGGCAAGTCCAGACCTCCTCCTGGCCTTTCAGACCCTCTTGGATCGGTGCCGGCCGTGCGAGCGGCCTGGGTTCCCCAGGCTCACGCGCCGCGTCCCGTTCACTCCCCCTGCAGCCTGGCTGAGGCTGGGCCCCGGGCCTCCTCACCCTCGGGGCCCCACTCCCATCCCCGCAGCTTGGTCCTGCCACGAACACGAGCTGTCCCGTGAGGGTGGGGACGTGAAGCTGGAGAGGGCTGCTCTGCTCTCCTCTGACCGGGCGCAGACAGTTTGGTGGGGAGATGGGTGTGAGTAGGAGACCCCCAGACAAGGTGACAAACCCCCTCTCCATCTGCCCCAGCTGACCCTGATCTACGCCCCCCCACCCCGACCTCCAGCCTCCTGCCCCTCTGGGCAGACCCACCCCGGCAAACATTCCATTGCTCCCTCCTTGTCCTACTGGCTCTTGGCTGCAAATTCAATTTCTTCAAGGATCCCTCTAAAGTTCCTTAGCACAATTCTGGGCTCCTGGTGGGTTCCCACCCCGGTTCTATGGATGGCCGTCAATAAAAGGCAGCGTGGACTGTTGGCTCAGTGCACAGGCTATGGGCCAGATGGGCAGGGCACAGGCCCTGGTTCCACCACCTTGCAGCTCAGGGGTCCCTGGACCACTTACTTAATGGAACTTGATTATCTGTAAAGTGAGGATAATGATGGTACCTACCTCATTCGGTTGTTAGGATAATTAAATTAGTTAATATTGGTAAATGGAAGAGTAACAGTTCTACAGAGCTACAGAATAAGCTCTGTACAAGTTGTTTTTTCTTAAATAAAGTAAAACAGTCCCAGCATTATCTCAGAGATGCCCTTTGCAGGGCCAGCCTTGTCTCCAGTGGCCCTTAAGATGGGTTGTTCACTGGGACTGGCCCCTGTCCTGTTGTTCTGGCGACCGGGGGTGGCGGATCCTCTCAGGAGGCCTCCGAGTGCCCCTAGGGCGATGAGGTCATGGTAACGGACCGTGCCTGGCCGTCTGTCCGGCTCCCTTGCCAGCGCTCACTTCCTCCACTCCCAGACCCTGCGGAAAGCCCGCGGGCCCTGGTGCACCCACGCTCCGTCTGACCCTGCACACCACAGCCCCTAGCTTCCCTCGTGGCACCACTCTGCCAGGGAGAGAAGGGTAATCACTGCCCCTCTGCCCCTGGGGCCTGTCCCGCGTGCAGGATCCGGGCTGGGGAAACGGCCTCTCCAGGCGCAGCACTGACCCCTCACTTCCTGTCCGACTGCTCAGTTCAGCAGTAGCCATGACTCCCCGCTGGCTGTGGCTGCCTTGTCTCACGGAGAGCACAGTTTGCCTAGCGGGCCACAGAACTGGTGCTGGCGTGTGGTGGCCCCTGGCCCCCGTCCCTTATGCAATGTGCTCCCGGAGCCTGGAGGCTCTGGGCTGCACCACCGATACCACACACGTACCCAACGAGAGGATGCACATCACCACCGGTGGACTTCAGCCCCAGACCACAACGCTCCCCGCGGTCACTGCTGAGTTCCCACAGCCCGGCGGAACTGCCAGGAAGGCCGAGGAAAAGATGTGACATCCAGGGACGGTGGGGAATGCTAGGCAGTCTAGCAAATAATGCAAAGAAAAACTGCCGGAGGAGAGTGGAATGTGAAAGGCTGGCCCACTCTGCAAGCCAAAGGCTGTTTCTAGACACCTGCGCGAACAGGCCACAGTGCACTTCTTCTCGTTTGACCACCAGGCTTTATCGCCCAGTGCGCCCCTCCGAACTGCGGGGCGTGAAGCTCCCCGCCCTCTCTGAGCCTCACAGCCGCACCTGTGAAATGCCCCAGAGCACTGGCCTCGCAGAGCTACCGTGGGAACGACACAGGCTCACCAGGCCAAGGGCTCCGTAAGTGTAACTTTCCTTCTCTCTGGCGGATGGTTTTGACTTAAGCACAATGAACCAGGAGCATCACAAGTCAGGATGGAAAGGGTTGAGTGTTCTGCAAGTTTCCTTGGCCTCCCCTGCCAGTGCCCCACCAGCAGCAGAAATGAGTTTCCCTTCCCAGAAAAACACAAGTCTCAGTAAGATTACAGTCCATGAAATCATAATCCCCCACCCACTCAGGGATGGTCGACATATGGAAACTCTTTCTCTTCTGTCTGTAAGTGCTCTGCGCCAGAAAGCCGGCCATGCCTGTGGCAAGCTCCACGTGACCACAGTTCACCAGGAGAAGGTCTGGGTTTCACCTCTTCAGGGAAAGGAGCTACTGACTCCGAGTGCTGTTAGTCAGGTATTTGAAAGCAGGAATAAAGCCCAGGCAAAGTGTTCTCAGGGCGCGCGCGGCCGACTCTGCTCCCCTAAGGAACTGAAGTCTGTTCGTCATCTGCGTCTCCCACCTGGGCAGCTAGTGGCATCCTTTCTCAACTTGTTGCCAGTTTCACGTTTGTGGTGCAGGTCCAGAATCTGTTTCGTGGCACTCACGGCCTCACGCCAGGCGGCCATCGCCCTCATCCCACACACCCCCCAGGGTTCGCGCGGGACGTCCCTCCCCGCCCCCGCCACACATGCTAGTCCAGGCCGATGTCTGGTCAGACTCCCTTCCACCCACCCGACTGTGTTCAGCAGGCGAGACATTCCAGGTGTTCAGCGGGGGCCCGGGAGAACAGAGAGACAAGCTCAGCGCCTGTCCTGGAGGTTGCGGGGAGCCCTCTCTCATGCACCACCTCACTTGAGCCTCACAGCAGTTTTGGAAGCTGTAAAATGGTTTCTCATTTTACAGCGGAGAAAGCAGAGACACAGAGAAAGAAAGGGTTTTGTCCAAGGCCACTGAGACAATGGCTGGCTCTTCAAATTCCCAGACTAGCATGTCAGCCTTCTGCCTGATGCCTGACGTACTGCTGGTGGGGACTGGAGATGGGGAAGATATGGAAGGAAAACGGGGACTGGTCCAAGTCTCAGGTCTGCCCTGGGGATGGGGAGACGGGGAGCAACCAGGGCATACACCTGTCCTCAGGGGGACAGGCCAATGTTCACAGGGGAGGCGGGAATGGAAGGGAAAGCGCACTACTGACGCAGCCCTCACTCCCAGGCAGACGGCTTCCCTGTGGGCACAAGAGCCACTGTACGGCCCACCCTAGAGCTCTCCAGAGCGAGTCAACCCTGGTGATGACCCTGGATCTGCTCTTTCCTGACCATGTGACCTTGAGCGAAACCTCCTGGGGCCCCAGAGCGCACACACGCACGTGCGCACAAACACACGATAAAACGTGCAACATCCATGGGACAGCTTCAGGCATAAAGTTCAAACAACGGCAACAATCGCCTTGTCTGTGGGTGCCAGCACCCCCGAAGAGCCCCCTGAGCGTGCCTTCTCTTCCACCGAGTGCTCAGCTGGGCTGGAGGAGGGCCAGGGACCACGACAGGATGAGGCTTCGGGACGAAGGGGCTGAACATACACAGAGCAAGCCTCCGCTCAGGGATCAGCAGCCCCCACCGAGGCCCTCAACTCACCGGAACTCAGGAAGCCGAAGATGCCCACGCGGTAGCCAGCAGTGACCACGACGAGGTTGCCGATAGCAGCCAGGAAGGAGCCGTCGAGGACCAGGCTTCCCTCGCTGCCCCGGCCCTCCACGGTGTTGTGGAAGAAAACCAGAACGGACGCGTTGGGGGCCTGGGGGGAGAGGGGAATGTGGGAGCTAATGAGGTTGGCCCCTTTCCACCCACTGGAGCTTGGCGAGGGCTCCGTTCCCAGGGAGGAGCCTACACAAGACTTTTCCCATCAACTCCTCCCTGCAGGCACACCTGACCCCATGCTATGGGCTGAAATGTGTCCCCCCAAAATTCACACGTTGAAGCTCTAACCCCTAGGTCTCAGAATGTGACTGTATTTGGAGATGGGTCCTGTAAAGAGGTAATTAGCTTGTGCTCCCTAATCCAATATGATGGTGTCCTTATAAGAAGAGATTAGGACACAGACACACACACAGAGGAAAGACCACGTAGACACACAGGGAGGAGGGGAAGACCATCCACCCTCAGCCAAGGAGAGCAGCGTCAGAAGAAATCAACCTTGCTGACACTTTGATCTTGAACATCAGGCCTTTAAAATTATGAGAAAATAAATTGCTGTTGTTCAAGACTCCAAGTTTGTGGTACTTTGTCAGGGCAGCCCAGGCAAACTAATAAACCCCGCTTCACAGATAAGGAAACTGAGGGTCACAAAAAGCGAAGACACGTGGCCCGCGCTGCAAAGTGTGCATGTGGCCAGAATGGCAGCTCACAGCAGACGCGCAGTCCTTATCATGCAGCTGTGCAGTCACCCAAGACCCCAGTTCTGGCTACTAGTTTATTCCAGAAGGAGGTTGTGGGGCCTTGGTGAGTCCTCCCTGCTCAGCCACCCCGACTGAAACCCCATCCTGGTGATGCAGGGCTACCTTTTATTAAGCACTGGCCGACAGCCAGGCACTGGGCTAAGTATTTAATTCATTCGGTCCTCACGCAACTCTGTGAGGTGGCGTGTTATTATCACTCCCATTTTACAGATGCGGAAGTAGAGGCTTAGTGAAGCAGCTTGTCTGAGACCACAGAGCAGCTAGGAAGTAGCAGATCTGGGCTTTGAGCCTAGGCTGACATTTTTGTATTAGATTATAGTGTTCCAACTAGGGGATCTGACACCCCGCCCCAGGCCAGGGTATGTGCAAGGCCCCAGGTGGCTCATGCCATTCAGGCCCTGCCTCTCTGTGCTGTGACTTCTCCACTCCACGTGCCACAGGCTCTGACACACCAACAGCAAGCAGTGACCGAGGACCTGACTTAGTGGCTACTACACCCAACTAAAATGTCTCCTTAGGGCCTCCGTCCCATGTGGCGGATGCTCTGATAAGCACCCCCTTCTGGAGATGTGAACACAGAGGCCTGGCGCAGTGCAGTCACTTCTAAAAGCACCAACAGGAGCGCAGGGCCAAGCTAGAATTCCGGCCCAGGGCTCCCCCAACCCCCAGTACACTCTCCCGGGTTCTTCCAGCTCTGAGGTGTTGAGTCTTCATACATGAAGATTTTTTTAACGTCATAGAGAAAGGCTGGCTGAGGTGGCCCTGGTTTCGTTGGCCAAGGGCTGTCAGGCAGGTCCGGGCTGGGCCCCGAATCCCCTACAAGAAGTGCCCTGAGTACCCCTCATTGGGCAGCACACCACCGAGAGAAAAGGCTGTTCGGGTCGCTGCAGCGAGAGTCAACGCAGTGGGGGCAAGGCGCGAGGTGAACGTCAGCCCTCAGCCTGAGACCCTGTTGGCCACAGGAAGAGTCCGTGCTATGGGCCCCTCCTCCGCAGGGTCTGTCCCTGGGGCGCCCATGCACTGCTGTGGGATTACGGGATATGGCAGCCACACTCCTCACCCATGGCCAGGATGGGGTGACAGAGCAGCCAAGAGAAGAGTGGCAAAGCAGCCCCGGCCTGGGGACATGCCCGCAGGAAGGGGCACGGGGCCTGGAGTCAGGAGACGAGATCAAGCCTCCGCTCAGCCCAGCTGCTGTGTGCCCTCAGGGGAGCATAACCTGAGCAGGGATGAGGGAACGGTGCTGGCAGCTGTGGGGCTCGGGGGCTGCTGACCGGCAGATTTTAGGCAAACAAGCCAAGGCCTCAGAACTCACCATGTTCTGAGGGACGAACACGTTGAGATACAAGCAGTCCTCGCTGACTCCAGACGACGCGGGCGTTCTGATTCCTGGCTGCCAGCAGCTGGCCCTGCAGGTACAGGCTGTATGACTTCCAGGGGAAACAACCAAGAGAACGTGCCCGCGTCCCCTGCCGGCCCAACAGCAGTGGCCAGAGCCCACCGGCTCTGCGGCAATCAGGCAGCAATTAGGTCCCCGAGTCACTGCCTGGAGCCGAGCACATCGGCCCCTCCCTCACCACATGGACTTCGTAGGAGCGAGGAAATGCTAAGTCACTGATGTTTGGGGGTTTACCTGTCAGAGCACACAATGCCACCGTAACCATTCACCTTCCTCCCCATGCACGGCTCAAACTGGAATGCATGGCTCTGCCACCAGGAAAGGGGCGATGGGAGCGGCAAGTGACTGTCAGGAAGAGCTGGGTGCCCATCCCTGCCCCTGCCACAGGCCTGTGGAGGAACATCCCCCAGAGACAAGGCGCGAACCCAAAACAGAGAAGAGACAACAGAGGCCCCTCAGGACCGTGGCCCTTCTTTGCTCTGTTCAGATGTGCCCTGTCTCCAGACGGGGTGTCCGACTGCTTTCTGCACCAGCACCAAGTCCGGCTGTGCCAGTCTGAGCTCTCCTGGCCCCAGAGCTGAGATCCTGCCTGGGACACACCTAATGTCAGCGGGGCGGTAATGCAGCCAGAAGACGGTCCTACGATCCTGCTCACACCCCAAGCCCCATCAGCCCTGGGCTCTCGTGAACCAAGCCCTGCAGTTAGCCTCCGCTCAGAAGCCCGTGCACCTCTGCCACCGCACCTGTCACTTGAGTACATTCCAAGGTGCTGAAGTGCCCTAGTCAGTGCTGATTCGCTCCTCTTGTTTCCCAAAGGTGGAGAGTTATCTGTGGCATTCGGCATTTTCCTGCCACTGCCCTCGTTGAAGCCTTTGTCAGCCCTCACCTGGAGGATTCCCACTTCCCGAGAGCCTCCCATTTCATTGTCCTTTCCGGCCTGGGCCTGCGGAGCTGCCCCGCAGGTGGCCATGGGTGACAAGGGACAGGGGGAGGCAGCTGCCTCAGGAAGAGCGGTACGTGCCTGTCAGAAGGGCAAATGCCCGAGAGGAGAGGGGTGCTCTTTTCACGAGCACCCTGACCATGATTTAATTGGAAAAATCAAAAAATCTCTCTAACAGGTCAACAGAAAAATCACAATACCTCTCTAACATGTCAGCAACTACAGTTATATATTCAGGCAGAGGAAGGGGCGAAACTGAAAAGAGCTGATGAGGGAGGGAAACAGGATATGAGTGCTTTTTCCCTTCTTTTTTGAAAGTTTCTTTTGATATTGTCCCTATTGAGGAAAAAAGCCCTCTTTAAAATTTTTTCATTGCATACTTTTACAGATATGCTTCCTTCTCCTTCGTATTTCTTAGCACAACTGAACTCAGGCCTGGCCAGCGCGTGCGAGCAACGTGTGTACCCCTCCCACAGGCATGGCCCATAGAGCCTCCCCGGGAGACCCTTCCACAGCCTCTCTTCCCTGGATGCCACGTCAAGTCAAGGGAGGTTCCTGCTAAAGAAGGCGGAGCCTCCGTCTGCCAGGTCCCTGAATCACCGCAGGGAGCAGGACACACTGACCCCTCCAGCACTAGGGGGATTTATAGGAGCGAGATAATGCTAAGTCACTGATATTGGGGGCACATAACGCCACCTTAACTTTACACCCCCAGCCCCAGAAACCGCTTAAACGCGAATGCACCACTCTACCACCAAGTCTGCCGGAAGGATTAGAAAGGCGGAGGAATTCACCAAAGTGCATGGCACTCAACACTTACTGTGGCTCGGTGGCAGCCCAGGACCCTGTCCAGTTCAAGGGCTCTGGTGCCCGGAAGCGGCCTTCCCCCAGGGGCGGGGCAGCGTATGGCACTCCCAGGAACTGGTCCACTTGCTTCCACGAGGTGCCCACCTGGATGGCCCGGGCCCTGCCCAGCAGCTGGCCAGAGGGAGCGATGGTCACAGAAGGTGCGGACGTCCCGGAGCCGAGCAGAGAGAAGTCTGTTGGGATGGGGAGTGGAGAAGGAAGTGGGGGGATAGAGCAGTGGGTGCTCTATTCACAAGGAATATTCTGAACATGCTTTCAGAAACAAACACTGCTCTTTGCTCTTTAAAAATACGGGTAATTCATTGAGACACCAATAGCTTACATCTAGTGAGGTTAGTGCTCCACGTGAAGCAGGAAAGAATAGCAAAGACAGCCCGTTTTCCCCAGGCACCGACCGGGCAGAGCGCAGCTCTAATCCCCTCTCTCCCGGTCACCTTCTAGCTCATCAGTTTTTCCCAGGGATTAGGCCAGGCCCCCTGCCCGTGCTCACTCAGCACCCAGGGCCAGGCGTGCGCCGCAGGTCAGAAATGTTGGGTTTTTAAGAGAACTGAAAGACACAGACACGCCATGTGCAGTCGGCACAAAGGTCCGGAGGAGGACCGCATCACCAAACACACGCGTCGCTGTGAGAAAAGGCTGCTAAGGAGGAATGAATAAGGGAGATAATTTCTTCAGTCACAAACTCCTGGTGTGATTTTGCCACCAAATGAAGCTTGCCACAGACTTAAAAGAAAATTTTTTTTTCTGCCTTTTAGGATTTTCAGACTTCAGAATTGCAGCCGAGGAACCGGGGGCCCCGTGTGCGTTTCACTGGTGAGAAAACGGGTGTTGAGGCCGGTGGTGGGTGGCCGCGCGGCCTCCAAGCCGCTGTGGGATTCAAGGCCACGCCTTTCCGAGCCCCATCTCTGATCTTGCCCCGTTTCACACAGGGTCCAGGGCCTCTTCCTGTGCCTGCTGCATCCCCCTTCCCTCTGTTCGCATCCCAACCCCACCTGGACTGCGAGGTCAGAGCCGGCGCCCCCTGCCCTGCAGGCCCTGTGCTCCAGCGCGCCTTCCGCCCCGCCTTGCCGTGCTCATCACCAGACGCTTGTCTGGGAAGTGCCAGCTTATCTCCTGTATCTTCCACTTTCATGGATTCAGAAAACTGCCAAATACACTTTTAGGAACTCGAAACAGGCCTGTGTCTGAGTCCCCACAGGGCCTAGGCCCCCCCTTCCTGCACAAAGGACAGAAACACTGGTGAGGACATTCTTTCCCCCGCTGCCGCCTGCCCCTCCCTCAGCGTGTGTGCGTGTGTGTGTGTGTGTGTGTAGTTTGTTATTATTGCCTTCAGGTGTGCTTGCTTTGCTCTGCTTCACTGCAGCTGGCTGAGAGAGGATGCTTCGCTGTTCCCTGCGCAGCTCCTTGTACTTGTGATACACGTATGAAGATTAACAGGAGCCTGGGACAGGAGGCAGGCAGACAGACAGACCGACTGACAAAGTCTAGCCATTCCTCAAAAGCTGGGTATAATGCAATAGTTCCACCAAAGGTATTTTTGTCCGCTGGGGACATTTGTCTGGAGACATTTTCGGTTGTGGCAAGGGTGAAGGAGACAGGCTGCTGACGCCTAGTAGGGTAGAGGCCAGGGATGCTGCTGAACATCCCGCCACAGATAAGATGAGACTCCACAGCAAAGAATTTCCCAGGGCCCAGCTGTTAGTGGTGCTAGGGCGGGAAACCCTGGTACGCCGTGTGTCCACGACCGCCAGGGCCGAGGGTCAGCGGTGAGGAGGGCCCGGTGGCTGGTCTGGGGAGTTGAGCAGGCCTGTGCTTTATGTTATAGACCAGCTGCTTTGGAAAACTTCATAACTTTTTGTGCCTCCCATTTTCCCACCTGCAAAATAGAAATAATAGTGGTCCCTACACTGCAAAGATGTTAGGAATAAGTAAAATCATGAACGTAGTGTTCCAAGCCCAGGGACTGGCAAATGATAGCTCAACACATGGATGGACAGACAGATGGATGGATGGATGAATGAATGAATGAAAAAGAGGGAAGAAAGGAAGGGAGGGAGGTGGGAAACTGAACAAAACCTTCTCTGTTGCAAAAACATTGGGGTGTGAGTTGGAACTTAAAATGGAAACTCAGGATGGGAAGAAATTGTTGCTGCTTTTTAAACTTGTCTCCCTTGCACATCACAACTGATCTCTCCCCCAGAGCGCCCTCTCACAAGACTTCCTGTTTCAGGTGGCACCCAGAGGGGCTCGGGCAAGCGTGCAAGGCTGTGGGCGCCACGGTCGCAGGACTTTCTGAGGCCATTTCCTTTGCCCTGCAGGAAAAGGCCACATTTCATGAACGTGGCATCCTCTGAAGGGGGAGCAAAGACAGAAAATGCAAAAGCAAAGAATTTCGAGGGAATGCAAGCTGGCTTTCCCACGGACCGTGGCATCCACCCCTCCCTCACCGAGGCTGCCGGATGAATCCCAGACCAGACAAGAGCCAACGTGGGGAAAATGTTAGATGTGCTATTCTCCCTTCTGAACTCTTTTGCAGAAATGGTGGGTTCTTTCCAGAATATCCACGTATTTAGGCCATTCAGCTATTTCTTAACTACATGGGTGAAGAAAACCAGCTGTAGCTCTCTAGGTGCCTTAGGTACTAACAACGCCTCTGTGAATACACGTAAACAAGCATCTTCTGCTGCAGGTGAACATTTCACTGGAATTTGAGTCACACACAGGTAATAGAGAAAGGGTCTAATCTGTTTTACAGAACTGAAGCCTCAAAGTTAAGGCATTTCTCAGCAGACTAGCCCACGGATTAGCTACACTATGGGTGAAATATGCGATCGAGACCCAACTTGACTAAATAATAGAAATGTCCAGATAGAAAACAACAGTTGAGATGGAGGGCCCAAGATCTCAATATTCCCCGGCTTGGGGGACACTCTCATGGTCTGAGGTGGAGGAGAGGCAGAAGAGGACAATTATCACTGGATCAAGACAACCCTGAATTACCATCCATGTTCTAGGACGGGGTGGGACCAAATCCACCTGCTACCTTCTTTTATAAATAAAGTTTTATTGGCACATAGCCATGCCCATGGATCTACAGATTGTATAGTCTGTGGCTGCTTTCCTGGGAGAGTGGCAGAACTGAGTACTTCTAACGGGGACGATAAATATTGTGGCTAACCTCTGCTTTTATGATAAGATGGCAGACATAGCCGATATTTCTAAAAAGTTATTAATTTTATCCAATAAGTATGTTGGGGTAGGTGCATTCCCCAGGCCCCACCTCCCATGTGTCCTGTTACACGCATCTCACCACTTTGACTGAGCGATGGACTTTCATGTATGTTCCCATCCCCTTGCCTGCTTCATCCCCGCATCCCCAGCACCTAACAGTGCCTGACACATAAGAGCACCTCACGGGTTGTTTTTAAACTGAGCCAGGAGCAGCAGCCCTTTCTAAAGTGACTCGGATGCGGTTACGGGGCCATGCGGTCCCGTGGGAGAGGGGTGCTTCTGGAGTGCAGGCCGGGCTCCCGTCCCTCCCCTGTGTCGGCTCGGTGTGAAGGCAGAGGAGTGACCTGACTTCTCCGGGCCCGCGCCTCCTGATCTCTAAGACGGGATAAAAGCCCTTCTTTTACTACCTCACGAGATTAGCATGAGGACCAAATGAGAGAAGCTGTGTGACAGAAGTTTCTAAACTACAAAACAGTAATGAAAAGTGGTCTATGGAATTACTTTACTAAGAAACTCAAGGGCCAAAATGGCTTCTATGACTAACGGACTAAGTGAACAGAGACGGCGCGGAGATCTGCCCTGGAAGGGGCTGCCGCCTCCTTCAGTCCATCCCAAGTGCGTGCCGCAGAGCCCAGGGTATCTTTGGCTGGCTTTTCCTTAAGAACCTCAAAAGCCACTGCCCACAGGCCACCCCACGCTTGGACAGTCCCTCTCAGCCATAGCCAGGCTCCCAGGAATGGCCCCAAAGGCACAGGCCGGGACTCACTCAGCTTCCGGTAGATGTATGTGGCCTCTTCACGGAGCAGCAGCTGGCAGTACGGGGCCTGCAAGCTGTGTGTGCAGATCTGCGTGTCAGCATAGAACATGCACCTCAGAGCACCAGGTCGGGTCTGCAAGGTGGTGACCAGGCAGGCTTGGTGACGGGCACACTCTGAGGGTTAGAGGGAGAAGAGTGAGGACTGGGCCTCAGAAATGCCATTTAATCATGCATCCATGCATGCAGCCATCCCTGTATGCATGCAACCATTCCTCCATGCACTCATGGATCCATCCACCCATCCATCCATCTGTCCATCCATACATACATCCGTACATCAATGCATCCACCAATGCACCAATGCATCTGTCAATGCATACATCCATTCATCCATCCATCCATCCATCCGTCTACCTACCCATCCACCCACACATACGACCCATCCACCAGTCATTCAACAAACTACTTATTCATTTGAGAACCTACTATACATCCCAGACACTGTTGCAGGGGCTGGGAATAAAATGCTGGTGTGGGAGAATCCAACTCTCCCCTCAATCTATTCCCCTTACAACAGTCAGCTTTGGAGTTATTTATTTATTCATTCATAAATGCGCTCTTGTCATTCACCTGTTTAAAATACTCCACGGCTCCCCACGGGTCACAGGATGAAGCCAGACCAGGTAACGCTCTCTGTACTCCAGTCTGTGCCTTCTCCTCCCGCCTCCTCTGCCTCCCCTCTCCCCATGATACCCTCCACGTCCCACTCTGGGTCATGCCGTCTCCTACACTAGGTCACTTAAATTGTGCGTGGCATTCAGTCCTAAGAATAGCTTTGAAAATAGTGCTGCCTCGTTTGCTTGGGCCAGCTGGGCTCTGCCCAAAGGCCTTATTTCTGCCCAGTCTCTGTGCTGTGGCGCCACCGAGAGTTGTGCAGCGCACAGCCTGTACCTCTGTACACAGCATGTCTGTAAGACATGCATAGTGTCACTCAACCTTGTAGGGGAGGAGATTCACGGAATTGCCGAATTGGAGGAGGGTGAAATTTACCTAATCTCCATCTCTTACAGAAGCTAAAGTCTTTGTGGAACATTCCAACTGAGTGGTCACCCAGCTTTTACCTCTAAATGAAGTATGTATTTGTGGACAGATTTGTCTATTAGAAAGTTCTTTATATTGCACTGAAAAATTTCTCTGAAAATTTGAGTTTTACACGTAGGTCTGAGCTCTGCCCCACGAGCTCGGCCAGAATGGGCACATTTCTTCATCGCCACGATGGCCCGCCGGGCGTCTCAGGACAGCTGCCTCAGTTCACTCACCCCCTCGGTCCCACGCTGGCCAGCCCCCCAGGGCACTCTTCCGACCCTCCTCCGACCTGGTGCAACGCCACTCGCTTTCTGTGTGATGTGTCCCCGGGGAGACCCTGACTGCGGCTGACTCTGAAGGCGCATGAGGACACTGCAGAGCGGAGCCCACTGAGCGTCTCCCCCCGGGGCAGTCCCTGCCTGCCAGCACCCCATGGTATCTTGGGGTCTCGTATGTGTTCCTGGGGTCAGAATCGTGAGCTGCACTTGTATGAGGTCCTGTCCCAATCAACCCCACTGTGGTGAGGTGGGGGGTGAGAGACGCCCCTTACCCAACAAACAGAGGTCTCGGGCAGCAGAGAAGGTGCTGATAGCAGCCGTGCTGATGTGGGCAACATCGAAGTTCCTGATAGACGGGTCAACGACCACTGAAGAGAGGGCCAGGGTCTGCCATGAGTCCAGAGCGACTAGGGGAGAACACAGGGGACATGCATCATACGCTGTTTTCACCTGGTGCATGAAGATAGCAGAGTGTCACCTGATGTCCCCAAAGGGCAGCCCTGCCGCAGGGCACCCTCTTCCTGGTCTTTATTGTAGTATGATACATCCCTTTATCCACCCCTCCATTCTATAACCATTTAGTAAGTTTTTATTGGCCAAATTTTGTACCTCAGTTTAGGGATACGAAGGTTAAAAAAACACAAACAGAACAAACAAAAGCATGGCTGCTTCTTTTAAGCAGGTCACGGTATAATGGGAGGGAAGCCAAAAAGAAGACAAACATCATGTACTTGTTAGAATGCAATGATTAGAAGAGCGCTAGGAACAACGATAACAACAGATGCGTCAGTGTTTACGTGGCACTGTGGTTAGGCCTTCAACAGGGCGGTATCGCCAAGCCCTCCCTCAGCCCACGGAGTCAGGAAATGCCGTCACTCTCCCCGTGGACACCATGGTGTCCTGCCTGAGCCCCCTTCAGGTCCGAGGCTCTCGTTTCCCCAACTGATGGGACATTGGTGGCCACGGGCTTCCAGCTGAGTCCATCCCCAGGAATTGCCTTTGGTCTGGATGAGCTGCCGCCCACCCCCCCTCCCCAGGGTCAGCCTTTGTCCAGAAACTAGTCCATATGGGAACACAACGGCCCAGGCCCCTCGTCTCAAGATGGGGCAGCTCTGAAGGGCCAGCCTGGCGTCGGAGCTCACGGAGGCCACAATGGGGCATGGCTCAGGTGGCATCACAGTTGGACTTCTGCCCCTGCCCAATCTGCCCCTCGCTTCCTTGCAGGCGTGGCTCCCGAGAGCAGTGCCACGCCCTGAACTCCCTGCACGCAAATCTCCATCGCAGAGTCTGTTTCCGGGAAAGCCCCAGCCGAGGCAGAGACACTGGAGCACAGCGTGGTAAAACAGCCCGCCGGAGCGCGCCCTTCTTCAGGGAGGACCGAGACTGAAAGTAGGTCTTTGCCCCGCTACTGCTCTACGCACTTCCTCCCACATCCTGCGCACAGGTCACGCTGTCACAGCGAGTGAGAGGGACACGCAGGTGTGGCTGCCAGAGGAGGGCTGGCAGAGATCTGCCGGAGTGCCTGGGTCCCTGTAGGGACGGAGGCGACCCGGGACAGGGGACTTCAGCTCCCCCTCTGAGGAAGGGTTGGGGGCTTGGTCAGCGGGCACATTATTCTGCCTACACACAGCGTGAAAGAGTGTGAAGAGCCGCCCCCAGCACGGGCCTGTGGGGCCGGTCGGGAGTGCTGATTCTCAAACATTCCAGGGAGCTGTTCGCTGGGTGCATCATGGGTAACCCATGGCAAGAATCTTTCTATTTAGTGATCTTTGGTTTTTGCCTTTGATTTTGTTTTTTAGAAGTTCATGGTAGTTTGCCCTTACATTAGTTGTGAGCTTTTACCTTGCACGGGCAGACCTCTGAGGCGATCTCAGGCACAGCCCTTTAGAGCTTACAAAGCACCGTCCCTCACCAGCTAAGCCTTTTGGGGGTGTTGCTCCATTCCCTCAGTTTCTTCGCCTGTAAGACATCCTCACATCTGATCCCTGAAATGTCCCGGGGGAAGGGTGGAGTAGGGACACTAAAGCCTCCTTCACAAATGTGGTGTTGGACACTTGGAGAACTTACAGGACTTTCTAAGGAAAAAGAACTGGACAGTGACCGAGCCACAGATAACTAGGCCTCCTGGGTATAAGCTGTCCCTCATAGAGCTGCATGTCCTTTCCAGAAAATTGTCTCCAGGTTAGGGGAAAAAAAAAAAGCCATTGTTTTTAATAGCACCACACTTTTAACTCTGTGGGAGAGCCTGACTTTTTTTTTTTTTTTTTTTAATCAAACATGCCTTTGACACCCAGAGCTCTGGGAGCCACTAAAATTAGGGTGGTAACAAAGTACCAAGACAATCTAGCACTATAACCCCTTTTTGTTCCATTTAAAAATAAAAACAGAAAAAGAGAAGTCACCAAAGTACACCACAGGATTTCACATGGACTCAGCAAGGAGAGGGTGGACCCCCATTCGGGTCCTGGAACCATGGGGCCACTTTCCGAACCAGGAGCCCCGTCTTCCTGAACTTGGGACCCATTCTCCCTGCAAGAGATGCTAGGCTTTCATCTTCTTAAGCATCTTTCACATGTTGCTATTTTCACAGTCAGTACAAGTGGCACTTTTGCAACATGACCAAACTGAGGTGCACATTTTTAGATGACGAGCACACTGCAGTTTCAGAAAAGAGTTATGATGGGGCTTCAGGACCAAACTTGCCAATTATGGTCTTAAAATGGAAGCCCCAGCCGCACTTGCACTTCAATTGCTGTCTCGGGGAAAGCGCTGTAATTGAAGGATGCGTTTCATCTCCACGCCGAGAGCCAGCTCAGCTGTCGCCATCCCGGGGCCTGGAGCCAAGTCTCTGCCACATCCGCCACCTGTCCCCATCCTCCCACCAGCAGGAACCCCCAGGATGAGCGATTGCTGTCACGCAGAATCCGGCATCTGGGGTTCATGCATCTCATGAGCACGCTGAGGACAATCTCTTTGTGAACGCAAACACATGGGGAAGCGTGAAAGCTGGGCATCTTGGGAGCATTTCATGTGTTTGCTCTTTGCCAAGAACCCAGCAACACCATTGCATTTAATACGGTCTATAACCCAGGCTGCGGCACCACTACTGCGCGCCTCCTATAAATGAGGAAAACGGATCCAGCGACTCTCTCAAACACCTTTGCTGATTCGTGGAGATGCCAGGGCTCGAGTCCAGCTCCTTCAAGTTCAAAAGCCAGCGTTTACTACGACGTGCGGTCTTCTTTCCAGGGAATGAAGTGGCGACAGCTTTGGGGCACACCCAAAGAATGAGTCCGCTCCCCAAGCAGCATCTGTGTTTGTTGATTAGCTTTAATGTCTTCTTTTGTTTAAAATATATTTTATAAATTGCAATGCCAGCATCACATATTTTTTAAAAATCTCCCCTTGAATTGGAAATGCCGTATTTATCACCCATGAGGTACTTGTAAGTACAAGGCTCTTTGTTTGGTGGGCAGCTACACTTTTTCATTTTGTTAATTTTGGTCCTACTCACACACTGCTGAAGCTACAGTCACTTTATAATGCACTTTATCATCTCGCAGTAAAAGCCTTCCCATATTGTTTTTCTTTTAGAAATACTTCTTGGTTATTTCTGGCTACTTACTTATCAGATGAAATTCAAATCATTTTGTCAAGTTTCAAGAATGCTCCTTTGGGACATGAAGTGGAAAAATGGATTTGGAGAAAAAGATTTAGAATTCTTTATGTTTAATTCGTGATGTCATTAAAAATGAAACAGGATTTTTTCATTATAAATATTTTTAAATGGTCATTAGTGACTTAAAGGAAAGCTATTTCTTGGTGTGTTTTTCTAACAGGACACTGAACGCTCAGTGTAACTCACGCAATAGTTGCAACTCAGCCTCTTTTCTCTACGGTTACTTTGAAAACAGGCTCAACCCGGATTCCAGGTTTAGCGATGACAGGCCGTGGGACCCTGGAACTAGTCATTGGCTCTGAGCGTATTTCATTAATGGGATGGACCCGGTGAAGCAGCCCGGTTTCTTGAGTTTATCCCAGCTCCTCCAGTTAATAGCTCTGTGACTTTGGGCAAAACCCTCTCCTTCTCTGAGCCTCAGTTTGCTCGTCTGTAAAATGGGGGTCCTATGGGATGCTCTCTCCGAGGACGGTAATCAGGAATCAATGAGTTACTATCCGGGGTGGGGGGCTTCCTGAATGCAACCGCTTGCACTGCCTCTGGGCCAAGCTGCTGGGTTCTTGCTGCATTTGTCACTGTCTTTTCAAAACTGTGGAGGCCTGAGCCTGACTTAGGTCCCAGGACACCTGCTTCCTGCCCAGTGGCACCTCACCCTCCACCCTCGGGCCCTGTGACTCCTCAGCCAAGTCATTATTAGCACAGCCGCACCAGGAGCGTGTGCCTGTCTGTCCACTGCGCCTCCATCTCCTCAGGAGACGCGCTGCTGAAAACCGCGACATTTGTAAACAGTGTATCAAGGTTCTACCAGCGCGCCACCCCCCACCCCCGCCCCCACACCCCATCCTGCTCTTCGCCCCCACACTGTGATGTTTCCTCTTTGGGAAATTCCTCCACGCCCACCCACTGCGCCACCCAGAAACCCGGCCGTCCTCATTGCCTCCCCGTCCTTGCCCGCCCACTCCGCCTTCTCAGCCCCCCGGAAGCCGGCCTTTCTTCTCAGCCCCCCGGAAGCCGGCCTTTCTTCTCAGCCCGGATTCTGGCCTCGCCCACTTCACCGCAGTTACACAGGCGCCAGTTCCGAGACCCGGCCGGGCCTCCCCGTCACCAGCCTCACCCTCTCTCCCGCCATCGTCATGCTCCGGCCAGGGCCACCTGCCAATCTGATCACACCCATCACTGCTCCGTGTCCTCGGGTGCGAGGCCAAGTCCTGGGGGGTCTCCAGCTGCATCGCCCCTCCCACTTGCGGGGGCGGGCCTGGGCGCACCCCCACCAGGCCATATAATCGTAACGCGTGGAAAGAGATATCACTGCTCTATGAAAGTTGAATTGTTGACTCACAGCGACCATCCTCGCAGCAGAGGCAGGGGACGCAGGGCGGTCCCCAGGGTCACAGGGCAGAAACTGGTGCCAGGCCCCACTCTGTCTCTAGCAGCCCCGGATGGCCACCTTCCCAGCAGCGGAGCTCGCCCTCTAGGCCCGGCCCGGCCCCTGCGCTGTGGTGGTGAGGAGTCTCGGTGACAGCTTACGTATAAAAGACAACCTGAGTATGAAACAGACCGTGGAGAACATGCCCTTGGGGCCGTGCGGGCCCTTCAGCTGAGCCGCGATGGTGGCCCGGAAGGAGAAAGACTCCGCAGTGTCGCACGGCCCCTTCCCTCGGTAACGGGGTACACTGGCAAGGGCGCTACCATCCAGGGGGCAGGCGGGAAGGGCTTCAAAGCTCAGGATGATCTGACCCCGTCTCACGGTGCCCGCTGAGATGAAAGGAGCCCCATTCTACAAGAGAGAAGAGAGCCCAGAGACGGCCGGCGGGCGTCCTGCCCAAGGCCCGCAGGCAGTCAGCACTCGCCCCCAGGACAGCCCCATGGCACTGTGCCCCACTGTGGCCGCCGCGCGGCTGAGGGGGGCACCGCAGGGGGAGGGGCTGGGCGCAGCAGAGAGGCAGGCGGCGTGTGGGGGCGGCTGGGCCCCTCGGACTCTGGGGCGTCGGGGGGGGGCGGGGCAGGGAGGCACTTTACGCCTTTCCAGAAAGCACTGTCCTCCCCTTTAATGTAGACTAAGTTTTTGCTTTTTTTAAATCACTAGATGAGAACACATTTGGAAATTTCCACCAACATATGGAAAACTATGTTTAATTTCATTTTTTTCTTCTTGCCTCCCTCCCTCCCAGCCTTCCTTTCCAGGCACCCGTTAAAGGAGAAGTGTTTGATTTGGGTTTCAAGGCTTACTTAGAGTAATTGCAACCATTAAAAATAGCTTTAAAAACACTAGAAAACCGCATAACTGCAGGCCTAGGCTCACACAGCAGGGACGAGTCTGTCCCCTGGCCAGCTGTACAGCCAGAGGTGAAGGCCGGCTCTGGCCCTCCTTTCATTTGCTCATTGGAGAAATGGGGAGGATGTGTTTCTCAAGGTTTTTGAATCAGGTTGCAGTGCAGAAACGTCAAACCAGTAGCAAATGCCAACCTTCTTTCCAACAGTCAAATAATTCCAGACCCATTTTTTTAAATGAAAATGGGATTTTCTTAAGGATCACCAAGAATAAAGGTGACAAGGGGTGTAAGATGCAAGGCTTCCAAAGAATCCAGGAGGCTTCCTGCTGTTCTTGCCCTCAGAACGGGAGATAATCCCTCTGGGTGCTGAACAGGGGAGAACCCTGAGGGAACACCGGAGGCGGCTCCCGCGCCCCTGCCAGCTGGCTGGGGGGAAATATTGCAGTTTTGACGCCCTTCAGGCAGGAAAAGCATTTTAGGCCCCGGCACACTGCCCTGACCGCGAGCCTAAGCAGAAACTCCCAGACTCGCCGATGCGCTGAGGCGTTCAGGGCGCGAGGCCCCCAGCACTCCCGGGGGAAGGTTCCGGACTGCTGCCTTAATGGGACGGGACAAGCCCTCACACACACTGACTTCTCTTCAGATACGTCTTTCAAGTGAGAACCACGTCAGGCCAGGCTATTTTTACCCGCTTAACACTCGAATAAAAACCAGATGTTCCTTTGATAACAGAAAAAGAAAAAAGAAAAAAAAAGACGCTTGTTATCGTGTGATGACTTCAAAGATGATGAAAGTGGGTCAGGTCTGCCCACTGATGGAGCATTTCTCCAGAGAGGAAGCCCTCAGTCCCACTGGGCCTCCCTTCACGTCTGCAGCACTAGAGAAACGCCTGGAGACGCATCGACTTCTGCTCAGCCTCCAAATGCCTCCTCTTGAGCTCTCCAAGGAGTTTTCATCTTCAGCTTTGCATTTCCAGAGCTTAGCCGAGGGGTGACAGCGAGCACTGTGGGTTGAATTGTGTCCCTCCAAGATCCTGAAGCCCTAACCCCCGGGACCTCGGAATCGGATCCTATTCGGAGACGGGGCCTTTGCAGAGGCGGGTCAGTTAAAAGAAGTCATTAGCATGGTCGTTAATCCCAAATGGCTGCTGTTCTTATAAAAAGTGGACGTTTGGGCAGAGCCACGCCCACGGGACAGACGCAGCGTGAAGACAGCCGTCCACAAGCAACGGCGAGGGCGGCCGGAGAGACCCTTCCCTCGCAGCGCAAAGGAGGAGCCAGCCCTGCCAACACTGTAACTGCGGACTTGCAGCCTCCAACCCAGTGCGGGAAAGGTTCCTGTCGTTTCAGCCCCTTGTGGAACGTTGCTATGGCGGCCCTGGCAGACAAACGCAGCCGGTGAGCGCACGGGAGGGCCATCCACTCCTTGATGCCCAGAGGGCCCGCTGTGCCCCCCGGTTGCGCTCTGGCACGGACATGCTCGTCCTAACAACACTTCTGATCACGTGGCCTAATACATATTACAACGGCTAATATTTATTAAGCATTTCCTATTTCCCAGACACACTGCGATGTGCTACGTGTGTCGTTTAATCCATCCAACACAGCCAGGCACATGGCTGCTCTGGTCGCCCTGCTCGATGAGGTGGCGTTGCACGTTTTCAGGAGGGACCGCTGCGGGGCACTGTGTCCGGCCTAACCCCAGCCCTGCCGGGTCTGACTTTGGGTAAGTTACATTCTAGGTCTCAATGGCTATTTTGTTTTCATCTGTAAACTGCAATAGCCACGTCACCTGTGTCATAGAACAGGTCTTCCCGTATGTTACGGGACATGATTTGCTAGTGATTGTCCCAGGCTTCCTGCAGGAGGGACGGGAGGCAGCTAGCGCTTGTCCCCCATCCTGGCCGTCTCAATGCAGGTGCCATCACCCCCAGCATGCATCGTGGCACAGAGAAGCCAGCAGCTCCGGACAGCGGGCGAGGGCTGGACGGAACAATGCCTGCAAGCTTCTCAGGGCGTAAGAACTGACCGATGGTGTTTAATAAAAATCAGGCCCCCGTGCACCAGCCTCCAAAGCCAGGGCTCCTACCTCTATGCCGGGTGGCTCAGTGCACGAGGACATATATGTCATCACTTGTCAAATGGGACATTTTCAACCCAGCTGTGAACGCTGGCAGTCCTGATAGGACTGTGGCCGCCCCTTCCACTTGCTGGTCAAGACTGTCACACGGCGGGGCATAGCTCTGGTCACACGGCCAGGAAGACCGAAAAAAGCCCACTCAGACGGCCCAGGGACTTGGGAGGAAGGACAGAGAAGATAACAACTCTTCAGGCTAGGACAGGCGTCAGCAAGATTTCTCTTTTGGAAGCCACATAGCACCTATTTTAGGTCCCTCTAGCCGCATTTACTCTCTGTCACAGGTTAGTCTACATTTTCTTACAACACTTGCCCAAGGCCCATTCGTAGCTCGGGGGTCAGAGCAGGCTGCACATTGTGGTTTGTGGACCCTGCTCAAGAGGCAGAGGCCGAGAGAGGCCGTGGGGTCAGCCATTACACCCCACCGCGGACGGGAACCAGAACTCCCGCAGGCAACGTGACAGGCAGTGTGCGTGCCTTTTCCAGGGATGAGGGGGATCTGGAAGATGCCATCTGGAAGGTGAAATGCTGTCATTTTGTATGTTGACAGTTGTCCTTCCTAACTTGGCGTGTTAAAGCCCTTCTACAAAATGGTGATGATTAGTTTGCTTTGTGTTTAAAAATTAGTCTTCTGTGATGGAATGAAAAGCTGGCAGCCATGAGCTGTCCTCGAACCCGAGAGAAGGACGGAAGCCCAGCCGTCCGCCTCTCACCCACGTGGCCTCTGTCACTCCTGCCCTGCCTCCTGCTGCTCCTGTCTCTGTGAAAGCATCCCCCGCCATCACAGCTAAGCCCTGACCCTGTCTCATCCTCCCTCCTCTCCTGTGTCCTGGAAACAAGGGTCCTCCTCATGACCACAGTGTCCCTTGCCCTCACTGTGGGTCACAACCTTCTGGCTAAGGAACCTCCTAATCCTTCTACTTCTCCGCAATTGTGGATGCCTGGTCATTCTCTCACATTTTTTAAACTCTTTACCAGCCAGCTCATAATTTTCACATCTACCCCTATTCCTACTAAAATCCTGGGTGACGGGATCATCTCTGGGGACAGTAGATGGCCCACTCCATACTCTGGCCTCCGTTTCCTGGCCTAGTCAATCCCTGAGAGTTTTCTTCTACTCGCTGCAGCCCAATACTTCCAAGGCCACATCCCGAACTCCACTGCGGCCCTGACTCCATCACCCTTTTGGTCTTAGTTTTTCTAAGCTCCGCTTCTGTTCCATCTGACAGTCCTCTTTTTTTTGTGGCTTATTTCACACATTTATCCCACTAAATCCAACTCTTCAATTTCACTGTGATTTCTACTCTCTCAGCCCCTCCGGGTGATCCATGGAGACTGACTCCTCATAAACCAAGGGCTCCCACTGGCCCAACATTTCAATTTTCCTGTTATCCGTGCCTCAACTTTCTTCCATCCCAATTGGATGGATCCAGTGGGCCTGCTTTCTCTGCAGCTTGTTTTGGCCGCTGAGCACAGCTGAAGGCCCGTCCACAGGCAGACAGAGGGTGCCTTCACAAGTGTGGATCCTCAGCCTCACCTGACCTGTCAACACAGCCTGGCAGCTCGGTTACCTCTCTTCCCCTCTACAGCCGCACTTCCAACGCTTGCCACTCTCCCCGGGCACAGATGTACTGCACCCCGTGCTCTCAGCACGTGTCTTCCGGGGCCGAGAGGGACCATTATCAGCATCTGCTCCAACTCCCTGCCCCCCTCTCCACTCCACGGCCCAGCCCGCCTTCCCCTCTTTGCTTCTCCTAAACAGGAAGGGTGGCTGTTAGCAGCCAATCCCCCCGCCACTGTGCTCCTGAGTTTGTTCTTTCTCACCCCTCAGGGGCGCCCATCTATTGGCCGCCCCCGCTCCGGCCCCACTCCCACCCCTCCTGTATCCCCACTCTGTCGCTGGACACAGACCTGTCACTCCACATAAAAACACTCACATTTCTCCATTGTGAAAGCAGCATCTTTTCCGAACCCACGATTTTTTAACTTGGGACCTGGGTTTCAGGGGGCCCATTTCCCTGAAAATATAGGCAAAAATTTGGTATGTACGGAGGGGCACACTGTTTTCAACACCGCGTCATGGGTGGCCCATGACCTAGAAACGGATGGCCACCAACTGATATGGCACAACTTTTTTTTAAATGGCAATTTCACTTTTTTCCCCTCAGAGCCAAGATTCTTGGGAAAAGTTTGCAGTTTCCTCTTTCTCAAATACAGTATTTGTGTTTAGGTTCTTTCCTCATTATTCTACTATATTTGCAAAAAGGTCTTTATGACTAAATTAGAGAATGTTTGTCGTCCCCATCTTTCTTGAAATTACTGACATCTCCCTCCCCTGGTTTCCATGACAACACATGCCTATCTTTCTAACTATTCTTCTGTCTTCTGTTCTTCCCTTGAGTACTGTTGTTTCTCAGGGGTCTGTCTTTGACCTTCACTATCTACATCTGACACACCCCCATGCATGATCTCACAATCCCCATGATTTCAAAGGCTCCTGACATGCTAATAATTATTAAACATATCTATAGGCCAGACCATTTGCCCAAGATTCATGCTGAGATATTCAGCAATTACGAGATACCACTAAGCAGATGTCCCTCAACTCAGCCTGCTGAGAGCTGACCACTCACTCTTGCTTCCATCCTCACCAACACTCTGCACCTGGTTCCCTTCTTACATTCTGTATCTTGGGAACTGGCCCAATGAAAGCCACCACCCACGGGACTGCCCAACCTGAAACATTACATGCCGTCCTTGACTGGTATTCAAGTAGACTGTCCCTCAAGAAAGGACATTATAGAAGGAAAGCTAGGATAAATATTCTTTCAAGTCTAAATTTCTCATTCTACCATTATAATCTAGAACTCCCTGGGACAAACACATCTTATGAGAATTCCTAACAAAAAACATGGCCTCCAAGGTGTCTTACGGTTGGACTGCTACCCCCCTCACCTGCCTCTCCAGCCTCCCCTCTCATCAGTCTCCTTCCTACTAACCCCAAACTCATATCTGGTGGTCTAGAAAAATCTGTGTCATATGACTTTGTTCACTATTCCTTTTTTTTTTTTTTTGGATAGGCATTTACAAAGTGAAGTCAGTTTATTCACATGATGAACTCATATCATCCTTCAAAATCCATCTCACATGTCACTTCCTACAGAAACCCATCTAACTCTCCTTCCTCCACCTCCTGAATAGTTTTTCTTCAGCTAAAGTCATCTTATAAATATGTCTATGGTTCCACTAATATGCTGCATTGCAACTTACGTATGTTGCAATAAAATCTCTCTGTTAATTATAAGCCCCTTGAGATCAAAGTCTTTGCCTCAGTTTTCACTGATTTGCCAAGACCTCTACTTACAATATATAAAAAATGTTAACAATAAAAGCAGTAATATAGTTGTAGCTAGCATTTATTAAGTGTTTTATGTGTTAAATAGGAATACTGTCACTATTTTGCATGAACAGCCCAGCTCGATCGTATGTATTAAATGAATTAATATATTCTTTAATTAATAAAGAAGAAATGAGATACTAATTTATTATTTCAATAAATTACTGGAATTATTCCCATAACACAAGACTTCAATAATAATTATTGAATAAATCAATTAGGAGGCCGATAATGAGCAATTGCAGCACATTCTAGTTTATGAAACACTTTTATTCACACTGTGATATTGGATAACTACATCACCTGTACATTAATCATATTATTATTAGTATTTTGCAAGGGACTGAACTGCAGCTCAGACATGGTGACTACCGTGGCCCAAGTTTCAGCTCATGATTTGTAAACCAGGGACATGACCAGGCCACCACTTCCCAGTCCCCACTCCACCACAACTGCCTCTTTCTCTCCCAACTCAACGTCAGACGCATCAACCGTTTCCCTTTAGTGGTATGTACTTTGCAAGCAGAAGTTTCCAAAGGCATCTGAAATGGTCCAGCATCTGTTGAGGTTATGGGCCTGTGGGCTGATGAGTAATCATCTTTTACACTGCTAACATCAAAGACACTTCTAGAGAAATTTCTAAGTTCCCAAAAACCATACCCGTAGAAATAGACTTGGAGCTATGGTCAGTGCCTCTGGGTCTTCATGACAAATTACTAGGCTCATCACAAGCAAAATTCCCAGTGGAAATTCAAAGGCTCAGATTAAGCCAGGTTTCTCTCTAGGACGTTTGACTCATATCAAGTGGATACCACTCGATTCCCCACGCATACAAAGGCTACCTGGGCGATGGCTACCTGAGAACACCTGATCTCCTCTTTTCTTGGGGTTTTGTGTGTGACCCTGTGTGGCTGAGTAAAACTGCAGAAATTCAGAGGCTCAAAGGCATTTGGAGAGCCAACATGAGCTCAGCAGAGGAATTCCAGTCATGCAGAGTCCTCCCTAGAAATGCAGAACAGGAGTATCATACGGGGCACCCTCACCCCTCAGAGGGCTGTAGGTAGCCCGCCCCCAGCCACACAGCTGGCCCAGACCCCCGAGACTGCGCTCCTGCCCTCTGCCTCTGCAGTCCCTGTGGTTTACCAACACACCGTATGTATTAGGTATCAGGCTACGCCCTTTCCCCGCAAGACTTCACCTGAATCTCACGGCAACCTGTGGACGTAGGTGATGTTATGAAGACCACCTTAAGGACACTCGGGCTCAGAGCAGTGAAGTCACTTGCCCTGGGTCCAACGACAAGACTTGGGGAGTAGGACTAAAACTGGAATTGAAACCCAGACTCGCCCAGGGCCAAAGTCTCTCTGCTTCACCGCTTGTGCTTCTGCAATCATCTGCCAAGCACCTTCTGCCCGCCTATGACCCAGTTAGCAGAAAAAACAGAAGGAAAACAAAACCCACACCTTGAAGCCTAACTGAGGCAATCATTGGAGATACAGAAGTAGGAAGCATAAAGGGAAATGCCATTTAAGCCGCCCCCTCGCACAGCGAGAGGATGTCGGGGTGACTGAATCCTCCAGGGGTGGGAGCTCGTCCCCTCAGTCACTGTCCTAGCAGGAAGACCAATGCCTTCTCCTTCCACCGTCTGACCCACGCCCCCTCACCTCACCCCCGCTGGCCCTCTGAGAAGGCCCTGTGCTCCATCCACATAGAAGCCTTTCCTTGGTCCCTCCCGAGCTGGGCCCCTCCCACCTCCTGGGCTGTGCCCATGAGGCCGGGGAGAGGATTCTTTCCTTGATAAATCAAATTGCTTTCTTCCAAGGAGGTCAGGGAATTCAGCGGAGACCAGTAAACGAGGAGTGTCCTCAGGGTCATCAAAACACAACTTTGAGTAGCACTAGCCACTTGTGACATAGTACTACCACTTTTAATCAACAGTTAAAATTAGTGTAAGCCGTAAAAATAAAGGAAATCCACCGATGTTGGTGGATTGTATTCAGGGATGGTTTAATTCATAGCTACGTAGAGTGAGCTGAAAGGCCCTAGGAAGGGTAACCTGTCTAAAATATATCCCCCACTTGCTTGTCAAATGGTTTGAATTTTCACTCTTAGAAATGAAATCTTTCTGGTTTACCTGCTTATTAAAATGTGAACACTCTTGGGGAAAAGGTCCTATTAAAAAAAGGAAAAAAAAAGTAGGTCCTACATTGGCATATTTTGTTCTTGACTTTTTCTCCCTTAAGTTTGAGCAAATCCCTGATGGACCAGCCAACCAGGCCTAAAAATTCACTGTCTGGGGAGGAAGTTACTGAGGGAAACCCTATGTTTTCTGAGACCTCACAAGGGTGTCAGACGCGGCCAAGCAGCAAGCGTTAGCCCACTGCCTCCGGGAAGCTTCGTGGCCCCGCACAGGCTGCACATTGTCCCACGGCGGCGGCAGCGCCAGAAAGGCCGCCTGGGAGAGGGGGCCTCAAGCGCCGCCAGGGCTTGACCTAACCTAGCTATTCCCACAGAGCCAGCCCCCACCGGGCACTGGGGGTGGCAATTTTTACATACAGTATCCTTTAGGCTTACAAACAATGCCTTTGAAATAGAAACCATCATCTCCTCGTTACAGGTGAGGCAACTGAGACTCAGAACTATCCTTTCAATGGGTCAAGGGTACACCCCGAAGGCTTCCTGCAGCCCGTGTGGCTTCCCGTATCCCGCCACCGTGCGACAATCGCATCAGTCCTTTGCGGATTCCTTCTTCTCACGAACGTTAAACTGGAACACGATGAGCTTTAAATACTAACCTAGAGTAACGTAAATACATATGTTTTTTAAAAAAATAAATATAATGGTGAGCCCCCACTGCATAGGAGACACTTTGCGAAGTGTTAAGAGTAAACTGAATTACAAAACATGTTCCCGGGGGAACGCTGAGTCTAGCAGACAAGCAGGCAAGAGAAATTCACTCCCTCCCTCCCTCATTCATTCCTTCAGGACTGCCTGGGTACTGACGAGGTACCAGTCACGCTTCTAGGCGCTCAGACAGAGCAGCGAGCAAGGCAGATAAAGTCCCTGCCCTGTGCAGCCTGCCTTTTGGAGGAGGGGCAAACACGTGAGAAGTAATCAAGGGAGAAAACTTCAGAGCAATAGGCTGTCTGACAACAGTCACGCCAGGGAAGAGGTGGGAAGTGACACGGAGGGCGGGGGCTCCTTTGAGGAGGGGCCCTTGGCTTGGAGCGGAGGAGGAGCAAGCCCCGGAGAGAGACGTTAGGAGGGGGCTCCGCGGGGCTGGGCTTCCTGCCGGCTCTGTGCACCGCCACTGCCCCGTGTGCCTGGCACGGAGCAAGTGCTCGCCGAACGCCCGTTGAATGAATGGGGGCAGTGGCGGCTGCGGCAGAAGCACTGTAACCCTGCCCCCAGCCCCGCGCCTCCGCGCCGCAGCTGGCCGGAGGCTGCCTCCTGCATCTGTGGAGAGAGTGAAGCCTTCCGAGCTGGGGTCGGGGTCCTCCCTCCTCCTGTCCTCCTTGGATCTGCCACTGCTGCGATCCCAGGGTGCCAGCTGTGTCCCTCTCCTTCCCTGCCCCTGGGTCTCAGGGAAGCAGGGACAAGGTCCAGGGGGGCCGCCATGTGCAACGCTGTGCCCAGAGCGCGCTTGGCCCTGCTGATGATGGCCGCGCAGGCAGCGTGGCCGACAGGCAGCTGGGCTGCAGTCCTGGTTGGGAGTGGAGTTTGCCGCACGCTGGGCGCTGCGGCTGTGACCTAGAAGACCCCCTCAGTGCTCCTGAGAGAGGAAAGGAGCAGTGTGTGCAGCCAGCCCTGCCTCGCTGGCCCCCCGGGATGGGGCCCTGTCCCCTGACAGCAATTCTCATGAAGTACCAACGGGGCACACTGTGAGCTCCCTCTGGGGGGTGGGGGGTGGTGTGTGTGTGTGTGTGTGTGTGTGTGTGTGTGTGTACATAGCAATGTACGCATTTGGAAAGGAAACTGAACTTTCATACAGACATTAGACAATTTGGAATCAGTGCACGCTCACCTGCACCTTTCAGCTGTGGACAGAGGGTTAAGAACTAGCTTTGTGTAGTCCAGCGGCTACAGAGGGAGGGGTCCCGAGGACAACGCATCCCCGGCTATGGGTTGGTGCAGGGCAGCCTGCACAGCTCTGACAACACCCATTCTACCCTCTGAGGTGCCCCAGGTGAGACGACTGAAGTACAAGGTCTCTGGGATGCACAGTGCAATGGCTCTCCTGGTCCCCGCCTTAAAATACGGAAAGCACTCAGCACAGTGAATGACAGAGACTCAACACACAGGAATGTTTTAAATATGCCGTTTTATAGCTCTGCCACTACCTGGCTGTGACTTGGGAGAGGCACTTTCTCTGGAAAAACACGGGTTTGGACTTGGAATCACTGCTGGCGTTTCGTAAGCACTTGCTCATTACCAGGTTCTGTGCCGAGCGCTGCGTTTTGTTTGTTCCCCAGCACAGGCCTACTGGAATGGCATTGCTTGTTTTTCACCATCATCCTCATTTCGCAGAAGCAAATGGAGGCATTACGAGGCTGGGAATCGGGCCCCAGAGCGCTCAGTGGCGCAGTGATGGAGCCGGACTGGAAGCTGGGCGGGCTGACTTCAAAGCTCCTTGCCGCCCCAGCAGGTCCCCTGCTTCCCTCAATTAGATGGTGTGCACGCTCCCTGCCAGCGCTGGCATTTTTTAGGATCACACAACTCTGTCTCCAGCTTAATGGAAAACATTTGCTGGAAAGATCAACTGAATTCCATCAGTCTACGGGCACAACTGGAAGTAAAGGATGGAGGCAAAGCAGACAAAGAGGACTGACTACCGTCGTGGCCCCAAAGGCCATCCCGGCAGCCGCCTCCTTTTCCACTTATCCCGAATTCAGGCTCCACCAGGACGAGGTCAGGAGCGGCGCTGGACAGCGCGACAGGCCAGACTTTCCCGAGGCGCCTTTGTTAGCACCTCCGGCCCCCTCTCAGCTGCAGGCTCACTCAGCTCTCTCTCCTGGTAGCAGCCTGTGCTGTGCCCACCCCTCTAGAGACACTCAAGGTCAAGGGCTAGAGTATGTCCTAACACAGTGGGGTCCAACCTTTTAGCATCTTTGGGCCGCACTGGAAGAAGAAGACTGTCTTGGGCCACACATTAAATATACTGAGATGCGTAATCACACAAAAAAAATCTCATAAAGTTTTAAGTAAGTTTACGATTTTGTGTTGGGCCACATTCATAGCCATCCTGGGCTGCCTGTGGAACTGCGGTCTGTGGGTTGGACACCCCTGTGACCTAAAGGGTCTTTTGAAGTTCTGAGGGTAAAATAAACTTAGAATACAGAAGACATTTCTAAAGACTCACATCCTGTGTTTCCCTCTGGCTTGTAACCCAAATGCTCAATTTGCTTCAGCGGCACCTATGGGCAACGGGCCCCTGAAATAGAGCATGAAAAGTGAAATGGGAATTGTTCTGGGAACGGAACCTTGGAAGAGCCAACCTTTGGGTGCACGGGAAAGGGGGAGAGAGGTCATCCTACGGGCAGGCTCTTGTGCCTGGGAAGGCAACGGGGCCCATCGGAGCAGCCGCTCTAGATTGATTGCTGGGGGTCTTTCAAACAGCAATGGACGTTTTTCTCTTGAGAAGAAATAACATCTTTACCATTTTGCTTTTTAAAGAGAATGGACGCATTTTCCCCTAAAAGAATAGAATGATACTCTATACCCAGAGGACACAATTGACCTCATTTTCTCAAAATCTATCTTGTCCATCCCCTAAAGCATCCCCTTCGTAGCCCAGATGAAGAGCATCTGAGCAGTTTTAAAGTTCATTGCGCCACTGCTTAAAGCCCTTCAAGGACGCATGGGACCCAACACACTCTACGGTCGGCCACCATCCTCGCTGCGCCCCCTCCTGCCCCGCCACCCTGAAGGTCTTGTACACATATTTCCCTGCATGTGCCATGCTAATGTGTGCCCCTGGGATTCTGTTCATGCCACCCTCTGCCCGGGACGCTTCCCTGTCCCCTTCTGGCCATCGGACGAATGCACACTTGCCTTTGATGTCCTCTCTCGGCCACGATGTGCCCATGGCGCATCCCTGACTGTCTGTGGTAAGTTTGGGGGAGCCTTCCCCTTCCCACAGCCTGAAAGTAGGTTTGCTGTGGTGTACGTGGTCCACCTCCCTAAATCCTATCACCCTGTGCCTTTCTCCTGACTGGAATGTGGACTCCTACCTTTGCGATCAAGACCTCTCAGCTGCACCCTCAGAACGCCTCCTCAGGAACTATGAAAATCCCGAAGCCATTCCCCGACGTGGCTGGCAAACCCCCATTCACTGAACTGAACACAATCGAATTGAAAGATGGTTTGTTTCGCATTAACGCCTTTCCATACTAACCCGCCCTAGAGCTCACAGCCACTTTCCCACCCACTCGCCCGCCCCAAGAGTTACAAACCCAGAGTGAAGGCTCTGACGCCGGCCTCGCGCTTGGCTGCAGGGCTTTTCTACGGCTCCTCTGCCGCACCTAACTCCCCAGTCTCCGAGTTCATGCCCCGGGGCCTTTGCCCAGGCAAAACACTGTCTCTTGAAAGACTTTCTGAAACTTGCCCGTTTGACTAACTCCTGCCGTCTTCAAACCAGCCAGTGTGTACTGTGTTAGAAGCCTTCTCTGCAGCAACACCAAGGAAGTGGTCGGAATAGTTTCAAGCACGTGGTTTGGTACCCTGGCCTGTGAGAGGTCAGCAGTTTCCCTCCTCTTCACACCATCCCCATTGACCAATCAGAGCATCAGAATCGCCTCTCACACTAGGCTTTGAAGGGGTGGCTTATACACACACTATAAGAAACAAGGCCCAGAGGTTAGGTCTCCAGACAAAGGCAAGGACTCAAATGTCCACCTCTCTCACCCTTTCCAGAAGCTGAGACCAAATATTCTTCTCTAACTCGGAGGGGCCAGAGACATGCGGGTTCATGTCCCAGCTCGGTCACTGCGCCTCAGTTTCCTGCTTTGAAAAACGGATCTCGCTACCATCAAACCTTCTTGTGAACATTAAATGATTTATGAAATGTTTGGTATTTAATAAATATTTCCTTTTTCCCCTGAGTAGAAACGGCATGAAGATGAGCATTATACATATGCAACGTACACACACGCGCGTGTGCGCATGCTCCATGTCACAGCCACGCCGACAGGCCCATATCTTGGAGGCAGAACTGTGCCCTCCTCCAATTCACATTAAAGGCACGTGCTCCAACTCCTAATTCCAATCTGGGAACTCTAAGCACAGATGGAATGTCAGCTCTGATGTCTCTCCTGCTTGCAAATCACGCTTGTCAAAGGCGCATTTAAAAATACTGTGGCAGCTCATTCTGCCTTGGAACTATCTGCTTAGATGCACAGCTCTTGTGTGTGTGTGTGAAGGGGAGATGGGCTGTATCCATCCTTTTTTTTTTTTTGTAGGTAATTCACATCTCAGCAACACAAATGTTTAGGAAAAAAATAGAGCGTAGGCACATAAATCACTCCAAGGTATTTACATTTTGGTTGATTCGCGTGTCTAGCAATGCACTGCTAACATTTAGATATCACAGCACTTTTTACCAATAATTTTAATAAATAGCATTTTTAAGGGATAATACTTAAGGATTACCAGGATGTGGTGGAAAACAACACTAACAACAGCTATTTGAGACTAATTTTGGCAATGGAAATCTAGACTCATCAAATATAAAGTTCTCAAACACAGTAATCTCACTTTGGAGAATGTGGCCCCAGGAAATAATCTGGACACTGGCAAAAGCATATGCACTAAGGTATTCAATGTAGTATTTTCATGATGATGAAGAGTCCTAAACAATCAAATGTCCAAAAACAGAGGCATGAGTTTGTGGACTGCAGCGTGTCTACCTCGTGCAATACTGTGACAACTGTTGCTGATCACCCTGCGCTGTCCTCACCTGTCTCCGCCACCAGACGGGGAGCATCGTGAGAGGAGGAACATAGAGGAACGAACGGATGAGTGTCCACATGCATGTGTGACTTACGAGGTACACGGGGGCGGGGGGCACGAGTAGGTGTACAGTTGTGAGCATGCAGAACACAAAGTTTACTCTTGTATTATTATGTATTAATGATTGTATTACCTTCCATATGAACCGCTGTGAACCTACTTCTGCCCCACTCTGCGTAACAATTTGGAAATACACAAATAATGCAATATTAGGGAAAAACAAAGAGAAGCCTGGCTGACTGGAGCAACTTCCTAACAGCTCTCTGGCTTTTCCTTCCGTGTCTCACACTGTTTCAGCTTGCTGTGAGCAACGCGTGTTAAATTAGGAGCCGTCACGAGGTTCGTGTGAGAGCACATGCTTAGCACAGCTCTGAGGACAACACAAAGCTTTCATGAAAGGTTGAAGAGTTGTTTTTTTAATAGGATATTCCTGCTTGTAATTAAACATGGCACATCGTTCTTCTCTCCCTCCACAAACCCCTACAAACTGGAGTAATAACTAAAAAGTCTAAACCCACAAAGGGAAGAAGACAATGGAAATGAGCAAACAACAGCTCAGGGATTTTAACCAAGGCCGAGGTGAAGAAAAGCAGAGTAAGGTGCACTGACGGACCCAGCGGCGTGGAATACCTAGTGCCCCAGGGGGCCGCAGAGCAGGCTGCGGACGTGGCCTGGCTCCTCCAGGGATGGCCTGGAAGCCCAGGGCCCCCAGGAAGCCAGAGGGGAGCCTGGGGCCGGAACAGGGAAGCTCAGCTCAGATCCCTTTTTGGTGGCTGGTAATAACAGGTGCTTGCCATTACCCTGTGGGGCTCCCCAGTGAACCATGTTTACCTGGTCATCACAATTAAATATGCTTGTTTCAACCCCATGTCTTGATATTACTAGGTTTGGAGAATGGAGGAGGAAAATTGGAAAAGGGTGATAAAAGAGAGCCATAAGTCCTCATCGATCAAGGCAGGAACTCAACAGTTCCTTCCAAAATTGACAAGTCAAGAAACAGCAAGAGTCATCTATTATTTAGAAACACAGAGGCCAAAATGAGAAAAAATAGCTTCAAAAGTTGAAGGTGGTAGCCTCGCGGGGTACAAATGACAGGTAGGGAGATGTGAGACAGGGGGCAAACTGACTAAAAATAAACTATAAACCTTTGGGGACTATTTGATTATTTCAAATGTTTGTGTATTGTCATGATAAAACTCAGAATCGATTGCGACCACAGCCTGGCTTGGACAAGCGTTCCGTGTTTGGCTTTGAATGTGTTCCTCTACCCCTAAGCCCCACCTCTGCCATCGTGGTACGGCAATAGTGGGACCCACCTCCCAGCATTTCAGGGACCTAACCCCGGATCGTCCATGGAAGTGTAGACCTAAAAAGCCTTGAAGTGCTCAGACACCGGCGTTCTGGGCAGCGTGTACAGAAAATACGTATGCACATGATCTCCCAAATAAGCCGTGTTCACTGAGAGGAGGAAATCGAGCGCGTGGGTTGAGGACACTTAAACTTTCAGCCACAGCCTTGACCATAAATGACTGCCTCCCACAGAAGCTATATTCTGTCACTTCAGCCAGGACCATAATGACAAACGTCTAGAGTCCCTCAGACATCATGTCACGGGGCAGGAATTACGCTGCTTGGGCTCTCAAAGCCTCTCATTTCCTGACTCTGGGAAGGCGGCGAAGGGACGTGCCGTGAGGCCCACGCTGACCCGCCCCGCCCCCACCTCACCCCACCCAGAGCAACCGCCTCCCCGTACCTCCTGCTGCCTCGTGGCCAGACAGGGGACAGCAGCCTCAGGCCGGGCCGTGCTGCCAGGCTCAGGGCCTACGCCTGCCTCCGATGTCACAGTGCCACCCAGCGTGCCGACGGCTGGGAGCCCGAACTCTCATGCACTAGTGGAGAGCAGAGCTCTTTCCCTTTGGGTCACAGGGGCCGCCATGGCTGACGCTGCCACCGGACTGTGCAGAGCCAGCCATTCCTTGATAGGGTGAAGCAATCCTTGGAATGAAAACCGGAGAGCGGGGCTCGGTCCCACTTGGCTCCCGGCTAGCTGCGTCGTTCGCCTGAGTCACGGCACTGCTGTGAGCCACGTGCCTCATCAGCAAAATGGGCTGGGATCTGCCCCGTCTCTGCATGTGCGTGTAATGGGTCGGGGCTGGAATTAATGTGTGGGAGGGCCCAGCGAGTTGTAAACTACTGGACAAAAGGAAGGAGGAAGAGGAGAAAGAGGAGGTGGCACCGTGGTCAAAGACATTAACAAGACAAGGACTCACCTTTCTCGGTGGGGGAAGGCAGCACCACCGAAGGGCAAAAGCTGGGAGCGTCGTTTTGAGCGACTGTGAAGAAGAAAAAGGCAGCCTGTTAGCTCCTCCTCCCTCTCGGTGTCACTGAGTTCTGAGGGCATTAACAGAGGAACAGTTTGGTGACAACAAAATTGGCCTCGGAAGGCAGGCAGCACATCTGACCCCCAGCACCATCCCAGGATCCGTCAGGAGGGGCTCGCATATGCCCAAGGGACAATCGCAACATCTCAGGGGCTTAAAACAACAAAGCGTCGCCTCTCCAGCACACCGTGTGCCAATGGGGTGGGGCCTGGGACTTGACATTTCTAACAAGTTCCCAGGACACACTGACTCTGCTGGTCCTCGGACACACTTGGAGGACCACAGGCTAAGGCGTCTGGCATCAGTGCGCTGTGAGGCCCTTCAGGCAACACTCAGACTTCCTACCAGCCACCTGCCAAGCTCCACTGCATCCTGCCTGTTTGTTTAAATGTCTGTCTTTCCTGGGAGACAGTGGCCCTCAGAGCAAAGACCCCAAGCATCAGTGCAGCCTTCAGGGAACAACCTGGCCCTCTATTAAGGGTGTTGAAATGTCCACGCCCTGGAGCCAGTAACTGCGCTTTTGGAAATTTATCTTGCAATTCACAGTAAGCTGGGTTTGCACAGGCACATTTAGGCAATACTGAGGCAACGCTGGAAAGGGTATCACACTCTAACACCCTGAGAACAGTCAGGCAAAAACTACCACGCAGCTCACCTCAGCGGAGAACTGACCGCCTCATTCTGCTGCTGTTGGTCACTTGCTCTTTCTCACCCACCATCAGTGTTACACGACAGGGTGTTACCCATCCTTTGGGCGGGACGTTCCTCACTGCATGGGAGTAGCTGAGCTGTGAGGGTTCTCAGCTTCCCTGGGCCCCGGCAGCACTGAAACCGTCAACACCCCCAGTCCCTGGAAGGGCTGATGCTGCCCTGGGGAACCTCCCACAGTGTCATGTCACTGTGTAACCTTGAGCAACTCGCTCGGCTAATTCACATTAACGAATGAGCACTAACCTTTCTGCTTCTTCCCAACTGCCTTCTGGGACAGCCAGTTGGTAGCTTGAAACTAGCCACGGTGGGAGTATTTATACCCTGGCAAGTGGCAACCACTAGAAACCAGGGCTCCCCTGCATCTTCACTGGTTGTAAAACATTTGCCAGCACAACATTCAACAGGGCCTAACAGCAGGTGCTACCTCGCAGGGTTGTCTGAGGACTAAATAAGATGTTCTCTGCAAAATGCTAGCTTAGGGCCTGGAGCCAGCTCTGTGCTTAGTACATGTTTTGCTAGGATGTGAATGATGATGAAGAGTGGATTGCACAGAAACTCGACCTATATGTGGCAGCTTCAATGCAGGCTGCAGACAGACCTCATTAGAAGCACTTGTCACTTCTTTTCCAGGTTATGTTCCCATATCTAGTATTGCTACAGGGTCCAAGTGCATTTGCTTAGCAGTAGAAGAGCAACTGTGAGGTTGCCGTTGTATTTTTAGAAGCCACCTTGGACTTTGTACACAAACCAATGACCCTGCCCCACTTGCAGGCCTCATGCAGCTGCGGACAGAACCGGCAGCCCTGCTTTCTTCAAAGAGCAGAGAGTGCCCAGGCCATAGGGCCGCACCTCTCCCAGGAAACCCAGGTCTCTGGCGCGACGCTTGACCACAGGGCTGCCCTTGGTCCCCCCTGCCCTCCTGCCCCAGAGGTAAGAACACTTCCTCTCTGGGTCCTGCTGCCAGGAACGGGCAGCAAACAGCCTCATTTGCATGTCCAATTGCTCCTCTGGGCCCTCAGTTCTGCGCTGCGACACGTGGGACTTTGTGTTCACTGTGGGCAGCGAAGTCAGAAAGCACGTCCCGGCAGGTTGTGCGGGTGCCCCCTGGGCGCGCCCTGCGGTGGGTGCGCGCCTCTTCCCTCCCGGAGTCCACCTCAGCCTCGTCTCTGTTCTGTGAGTGCAGCCCGAGCATCAAGGCCACGCGGCCATTGCCCGCGGGACGCTCCCTGAGGGCCTGGTATTTCTGAGCGAATGGATTCGGTCTTAAGCCTCTTTTGACCCAATTCACCCCCGAGCAGCATAAGGACAGAAAATGATATATCATGGCATTTGGTGGGATGAGGAGACTGGGAAGCGATGGGGGAGGAGAGATGTGTTACATTCTAACTGACAAGACGAGGAATCCAAGGGAAGCCGGCGGAGGGCGCATCTGTCGCTTCCCCGGTCCCGAGACAGCACCTTGAGGACACCGTGAGGGGCCTCCTCCCACCAGCGCCAACAGCCGCGCTGGACTTTCACTCCAGCTGCCCCTCCTTCATTGATGGGCTCCCAGCCCAAGCCCGGCCCAGCTCACCCCCTCGAATTTAAAGCTGGAAGGCAACCACCTCAACCTTCAGGACGAGAACAATGACAACAGCCACACACGGGAGGCTGCCCGTTCCTTCCCGCTCAGCCCATCCAGGCCGCTGAGACTCCCTTGGTCATCTTCCCTCTGGGTCTACGCGTAGACTTCCAGTGAATTCCTTTTCTGTTTGAGTTAAACAGAACCCGTTTCTGTGGTTTGCACCCAGTGAATCCTAAATAACCTACTTCCAGGCCCCAGGACATCACCCGAGTACACGGCTGGAACCCAGGCAGCTCACGATGTCCCCGAGCTGTTCTGGGCACACTACTCACCAGGCTTCTGGTACCACCCGAAGGGGTAGGTGCGGACCTCAGTGTCGGGGCGGCCACAGTCCCAAATGCGCCAGGCGCCCCCACTTTCCTCACTGCAGGTCTGCAGTCCCAAGCTGTTCAGCGTGAGGCATGTCACCTCTCCTCCTGGAGCAAACAATAACCAGGACCGGAAAAATGATCAGGGCAGAAGATTCTAATTGAAAGAGGGGAACGCTGCCAACTCATTCTTCAGCAGGCATTTGGGGTGCTCAACTATAGTCTAGGTATGACCTTAACCACGGAGGAAAAACCTGGTTCTTTGATGACCTCTGGCCCGAGAGGACAGGAATGAAGGTCGCTAAGGCTCAGGGAGCACCGACCTGTGCCCAGGGCTGTGCTAGGGCTGCCTGCGCCCATCCCGGGCCCTCACACAGCCCTGCGAGCAGGCAGCACTGACATCCCTGCTCACAGTCGAGGACACTGGGGCTCAGAGATTCAGTGACTTTTCCAGGACCGCACCACCACCAAGTGACCGCCTCACGTTTTACATGCAGATCACACGAAGGGATGAGGAGATAGCGAAGTGGGGTGTGGAAGGCGGGCCGTTCCGATCAGGTAGACGTGCCGTGTAGGGCCGACCGGGTACTAGACCAGGAGCTGCGCCCCGGCCGCCACATTTACGAGCCTGCTCCCCTCTCCAAGCCCCCGCTTCCCACGTGTGAACAAGGATCACCCCTCCCCACCCGCCAAGCGGAGATGCTGAGGATTAGATAAGACCATAGGTGTGAATGCGTTTCCAAGACTGCCAGGTGCCGTACGCAGGCGAGGGGCTGTTACCACTTTTACCTTTTAACTGGGAGACGTTTAGAAAACCAAAGCCGGTGCAGCACGGGTCCGCATCGCACAGCCGTTCACACTCGAAGAACCTGGGTGCACAGAGAAAGCGCGTGCGTGAGGATCCCACTGGCGGCCCGGGCCCCAGGGCGGCGGGCGTGGGGAGGCGGATCGCAGTCACTCCTACTTCTGGGGGCCTGCTTTCTTTAGGATGGCCTCAATTGGGGGTGCTCTGGCCAATAAGCATGAGTGGATTCCTAGCTTTGAGGGGTTTCTGAAAACAGTCTACTGTTTTCTCGGGAGTATTTGTATTGCCATCCTTCATTCATTCCCTGAACATAAATTCCACGCCTGTTACATGCCAGGCTCCAAGCCAAGGCAATCCAGTATCCGGAATGTACTTCTACAATCCTTTCAGATAAGGAGAAAGTCCCAGCTGTGGGTTCTAGGAAAGGGGAAAAGTGGTAGGGAAGGCATCTCAAGAAATGGGGGGAGAGGGTCCCCTGGGCTTTCAGTGGGAGTGGCCCAACCAGGTGCCTGTAAGGTGACCAAGAGCTGTGCTCTGCCCCCGCCCTCACCCTTCCGCCACACAGGCTGGCCACACTCCAAGGACAGACCTCCGCCTGCAGGGTCACTGTATCCAGGCCCTGCCTCGGCACCTACTGGGCGTCACAGCTCAGTGTGGCTCCTGGACCCCACGCTCAGCTTCGAGGACCCGTCCTGCCAGGAGGCACTGAATGGTTCCGAACCAGTGCTCGGGCTCGGTTCTGAGTTCCCGCTGCCCCAGCCCGATGTTCCGGTGCAGATCACTCATTCCCGACTCCCGAGAGCTCGCCCACCCGAGCCCCTCTGCTGTGTGGGAGCCCCACCTCGTTCTTGGCGTTCTCCTTCTCTGCCTCAGAGCCCCGTGAACCCGAGTCATCCTGGTGGATGAAGCCGCATCTCCAGGCACCCCCTCAGACGCTGCGACCTGCCCACTTCCTCCCCCAGCGCCCTGCCCCCTGCCCCCTGCCCCCTGCCCCCTGCCCCCTGCCCTCCCACCTCTTTGTCGACCTGCGTTGGAAGCTCACTGCTGAGCCCCGGCCTGGATGCTGTGCTTTCCCGTGACACTACCCTGCTCTGAGGCCCCAGCCCCTGTCCCCACAGCAGGGTCGGGCCAACCCTCCTTCTCTTGCCCCCGCCACCACATCAGCACAGGTAGAGCTCAGTCCCCTTCCCAGAGAGACTATCTTCTATCATCTTTTTATCTCCATTTTCTAAAGTAGATCTTAAAAGCTACGAGACATGGTTTTACAAAACAGCACGTCCCAGATCAGCGGCTCATCCATTGATGACCTACATCCTAGAGTATGAAAGCATCACCAGGAGGGGCTCCTGCAGGATCCAGGGATTTGAGCCCCACCCCAGGACAGGCTGACTCAGGGCTGTGAAGTGCTCAGGCGTGGCTCCTAACAGGCCTCCCTGCAGATTTGACGGCAGGCTCTGCCGCCACCGAGGCTGTGAGCAGCGTCGCCTCCGGTAAAAACAGCTGCATCACAGCTAACTGACTAAAACAATAATAAAATACGTTTCTAAAACACTAAGTAAAACAAATGGTAAGTCCAGAGAAGCCTACGGTCCTGTGAAAAGTCTGATTTGCTCTCTCGATTCTGAACACAGCACAGTGAGACTTTGCCGATCAAGTTTATTACAACATCAGATAATTGTTATTGATAAGACATGTCTTCTTATCTTTCATTTTGCATCCACTGACTGGTGCCAGAGCTCAATTTTGTGTTTAATATCAGTAATCTACCTTAGCCACGGTTCTGAGACATGGTTGCTTTCTTACTATCTTTTTCAACCTTTGCTTTAAGCTTTACAGTTTTTATAATGCCTGTGCCTTTAACTGGTACCATGCCGCCTTCTTCATGCAAGTGAAGAGCCTTCCTAATAAATAGCAGCTGCGGGGGTGGGGGTGGGGGTGGGGGTGGGGGTGGGGGTGGGGGTGGGGGTGGGGGTGGGGGGCCGGATGAAGCCGCTTACCCATTAGAAACAGGCTTGTCAGACATGGACACTTTGTTTCGGATGGAAATCCCCTTCAGCTTTTGGAATGGCAGGCGGGTGTAAAAGTTCTTCACTTTGTCTTCCAGTACAACTAAGCAGGGGAAGAAAGAAATTATATCATGTAGGGAGAAATTGGTTGTATCCATAAAAATATGAGGATGAAGGGGTACAAACCAGACTGAGAGCTTCCAACAAAAGATGCATATTAAACTCCCATCCCTATCTCCCTAGAATAACAGTGAAGGGACACCGGCAAAGTCACGCTCACGCTCACACAAAGACCAGCGACTGGGACAGGAGATATAGCGACCCAATTTTCAAAGCTAGAAAGCAGAGAGAAAACTAAAAAAACTGAGTTAACAGACCTAAAAACTCTTAGGCCTTTTCTGCGGGAAGAACCAAGAAGCAACTCTCTACCCCTTCTAGAATCCCAAAAGGGTTAAAAGTAGGGCCACAAGAGGATGGAGGCGGGATGAAACGGGCGGGCGGGGGGCACCACATCCCTCCAGGAGCCATTAGGTCTCCTGACGCCCCCCTCGGCTTTCTGCAGGGACGACAGACCTTGTCCCAACACGCAAGTAGACAGAAGCCTTATTTCCTGTAAGGAGAGAGGGTCTCGTGGGTGCAGCAGGTGCAGTTGATGGTGGGAGCGCTACACGGAAACTAGCAGGTTCTTTCGAGGCAGGGTACACGGAGAACACGGAGGCCCTTTCTCCCGGCCGTATTTGGAAGCCAAACCAAGAGCCCCCAGCTTTACGCACCCCCAGGCCGGACGGTGGGAGGTTCCCCTGGAGGGAGGACCTGCCAATACTGACACGAGGGGTTCCCCAGAGGGTGGCCCAGCCAGACCACCCTACAGAGGGACCCAGGGTCAGCAAGCTCCCGCCGCACACGCGGAGCCCCGTCAGCTGTGCGGCCCTTGTCTTATATTTGGGTGGAAAACCAGGGGTCACCAGACACTTGAGAAAGGCCTCCAGCAAAGACAATAGAACAGAAAATGAAAGAAACGGAGATGGTCTCATGTGGAACCCCCCCCCCCAAAAAAAGAGTCATTAATGCCCTCAGAGAGGAAAATCCACTTCTATTTTGTAGAGCCGTGGTTGGTGGCATCTCCTGCAATCAAGTGGCATTCTAACCGGTCCGGGCACCGACAGCAGCTTTCTCTGAGGGGCAGGACTCCAGGGCAGAGTCATTCTCAGCCATCAACCTGATGCATTTCTGAGTGGCTTCCCATCTCCACAAGGAATATGAATAACTTTATTTTTCACAGAAAGAAGACTTGACCCGGATACTGCAGCTCACCAGTCTATGCAGCTGCCACCAAGTGCTCACCTCTCCTCCGGAACAGGGCGCCCGGCCTGTAGGGCAGGGTGAGTCTGCAGCCCGTAGGACGCGACTCCAGGACATCGTCACACTCCTGGGCCTCCGGGTAGAGGGTGCAGGTGAAGTACAAGGGGGCACTGTCCCTTATCTCCGCCAGCTGACAGAAAGAGGGCTCCTGGACACAGCCTACAGGTGAGAGGGCAGCAGAGCTTAGTGCCTAGGAGGCTGTGGGGCAGCTACCTCCACGGGGCCTTCTGAGAAGCCAGGACTCCTCGGGATTCTTCCTAGGCAGGCAGAGGCCTGGGATGGTCAGGGGTCTCTGGTCTGGAAGGCCCAAGAAAACCCCTGGGGCTCCGAGAGCTGGGAGTCTGTGGGGCTCTCCACAAAGGCCAAGGCTGATAGGGAGAGCGGTGAGCTACATAGGAGGAGAGAGGGCAAAATTCCACTGGGTCTACCCAGAGCCACCTGAGAGACAGTCAGGGTCCTTGGACCAGAAGCCACAGGACTGGGAAACGATTGTGAACGCCCTCCCTGTTCCCGCTCCCACACTGGGCTTTGCCACAGGGCATGCGTGAGCTTTCCGACAGGGCTATTCCCCCAGGCTAAACACAAGGCCTAGAACTATAGGTTAGACCTGTTGAGTAAAAGGTAGACGAAAGGGTGGGTGTGTGGATGGAGGGGTGAATGGGTGGGTGGATGGATGGGAGGATGGATGGATGGGAGGATGGATGGATGGATGGATGGATGGGAGGATGGATGGGAGGATGGATGGGAGGATGGATGGATGGATGGATGGATGGGAGGATGGATGGGAGGATGGATGGGAGGATGGATGGATGGGAGGATGGATGGGAGGATGGATGGATGGATGGATGGATGGATGGATGGATGGATGGATGGATGGGAGGATGGATGGGAGGATGGATGGATGGGAGGATGGATGGATGGATGGGAAGGTGGATAGGTAGATGGATGGATGGATGGGAGGGTGGATGGATGGGTGGACGGGGGGTGGGTGAATGGGTGGATGGATGGGTGGACGGGGGGTGGGTGAATGGGTGGATGGATGGGTGGACGGGGGGTGGGTGAATGGGTGGATGGATGGGTGGACGGGGGGTGGGTGAGTGCATGGAGGGATGGGTGGATGGATGATAGGTGCTGGGGGCAGAGTGGACATTAGCCACACCATAAGACTCTTGAAGGTGCGGGTTATGTCCTTTCTTCCTGTCACCCGTAGTACTAACATGGAAGTGGTCTGGGAGTTATGCCATTGAGTTTGATCCTAAGCGAGGCCTGTGACTCCCGACTGCAGGGTCAGGAAGGAGAAGGATGAGGTCTTAGGATGCTTACGTGACAAGCACCACAGGTTTGCCTGCTGTGGTGAAAACAGGTGTTTGAAAAGCCAGTGCTGCTGGCTGGGCAGGGACCTGTTTCCACTGACAGTGACCTGGTTAAGGTCCACAGGGGTGAAGAGCTCCGCTGTCACATCTGAAAGAGAAGGAAGGCGTCAACTGCTTTTCCCTTAATCTCCACAATCAATCAATCAGTCAATCTCTCCTCCGCTCTCTGTCAAGTCAGTAGAGCTGGGAGCCTGAACAAGCAAGAAAAGTTCAGAAGGCCCCATAAAGTTCTAAAAATTACATAGTTACAAAAATCCTAGAACCTTGGTTTGGAGGAAACCCGGGGAGCCACCTGGTTCAACTATTCCTCCATGACAGGGTTTTTTCCCCGGGCTGTTTCTGGCCGCCGCCCTACAGCCCCGCGCGGCACGCCTGGGCTGACGACGCAGCAGCCCATCCGTCGTTCGTCGTTCGGAAGCTGTAGGGTCCAGCCTGACTCTGTAACTTTGAAGCACTGATGCCGCTCTGTCTTCTGTAGCCACAGGGGAGTCCCTGCTCCCTCCCAGACGGCAGCCTTCCTCTGTGAGGACAGCTGTCGTGCCACTCAGCCCCAAATCTGAAAGCCACAGCAGCCTATCCATTGGCCAGGGCTCTTCTTGTGCCTTCAGACACTGCGATCCACGCTCAGGTGCCTCCTGGGCACCCGGTCTCCTGAAGAGGAAGCCCAAGCTTCCTCCTTGGTCTGGGCTCTCTCGCACTTTGAGCCTCACCCCAGGAGCCTGAACTTATGCCCCCGAAGCATGCAAACCCTGGTGGCCCCAGCTCGTCCCCACATTGTTGTGGCCACTGTCTGTGCTCCGCCGCACCTGCGCCTCCTTCCTCACCCACCTCCTCCCCCTGGGCTTCAGGGACCAGGCTGCCTCTCCTACCCTGATGGTCTGCGGCTCTACAGATGGGTTCTACAGAGCCGGGGGGAGGGGGTGCTCCCGCACCTCGCGAGGCTCTGGCGTCCCAGGGGGCTCGCCCTGGGGGCAGGAAGTGGGCTGTGGACATGAGCTGGGGCCCAGCTGCCACGCCCCTGAGTATGCAGCTCTGGCGTAAGGGGCGCTGCCTCCCACGCACACCCCCACCGGGCCTCGGAGCTTCCTCACCAGCAACAATCCCAAATGGGGTAAAAGATTTCCAAGCGTGTCCGCCAAGGCCAGGAGTTCAGTGTGGGCAGACCCCACAGGGACCACGCCACCCGCCTCTCCTCTGGGCCGCCCCAGCCCGTGGGTCCCCGCATCTCGTGTTCCGGTGTAACAGCCCATAGAATAAGGAAGGGGGAATGAGGTAGCAGGCCTAAGGGCGCACCTGAAGTTCCCTCCCTCGCACTCAGCCCTCAGAGCCTCTGCACAGGCTGTGCCCTGGCCTGGGACATCCTCTCCCAGGTGTCCCCCAGGAGTGCCCGGCAGATCCTTCCAGGCTCCTCAGAGGCTCCTGACTCCTGCAGGTCGCTTAGCATCCTCCCTTCACCTGTCCCCATCACAGCCCTTGTCACAGTGTCACACAGTGGCTGGCATGTGGGACTTCTCCTAGTCTGCGAATGTCCCATGTGGCACAGCAGTGTGCCCCAAAAAAGGTCTGGTGGGTGACAGAATGAACGCTGAGCCACCCCGTGTTGCCAGTTTACACGCTGTGGTAGGAAAAATCCATTTTCGTCCTGTTCTCTCAACACCTGGCGCTCCCCCTGAAGGCTAAAGGCTGTTCTCGTTAAGTGCCCCGCGTGCTCGCAAACTCTCAGCCTGGCTGCAGGGCCCCGAGCAGCAGAGAGGGGCAGATCCCTCACTGCGCTGGGAACCGGGAGGCCAGGGCAGCAAGCCACAGGGGCGCCCCAGCACAGAGCAGCGATCAAGGACTCTCTGCTGCTGGGCCTGGTGCTTCTGAGACCAGGAGTGCAATCAGCTGAGAAAGGAAAACGGAGCAGAGCTTTGTCTATTCACTCTGAATTCCTTCCCAGGTCTGGGGCGGGGGGGCAGCTCCCCTTCCAGTGGGGCTCAGGGGCGGGAGGGGGGTCCTTCTTCTTGGAATCATGGATAGCTTTGTAGATTGCAGATGTGGCCCTGGCACAGTGTATAATGATGGATTTTGCAGAACATTCTCAAGTGCCACGAAGCCATTCACACTGACATTACCACGCGCCGTCTGTCCACCCTCAGCGGCTCTGCCAAGGCCGGGCACACCACCGGGGCGGCAGGAGTGGAGGGTACGGGGCGGGGCCAGGGCAAAGGGAGAGCCACAGCCTGATGGGAGGGGGGCTTGTCTCAGCTCTTAGGACTTCAGTCACCAGGTGGAACTTTGAAGCCAGTGTTACCAGAGCTTTTCCTGTTTTTCTCTACAGAAGGTGAAAATCTGAATTTTTGTATAAAACTCTCCTGATTTTAAAATATTGGCTTAGTTTAAAGAAAAATAGTCTGCCCTGCAAATCACAGAAAACCCTTCTGCTCTGTCCACTCAGGAGTCCCTGGGACTCAGCTCCCAAGCCCACGCTGTCTGTGCCTGGAGCAGCGGGCGTTCTAGGGGAACCCCGGCTTCAGCGTCAGCCGAGCACAGTCTGCAGCCTGGTGCTGCTGCTTGGCTAGCACTGGACCGGGCTTCAGCGGGGCCCGCCTTACAGCCTCACATTCCTTTCTGGGAAGGGGGCGGGGGCGTGGGGGGCAGAGCTAGGCAAGGTGATGTCTATAAAGCACCAACGCCCCCCAGGCGGAGCTGGGATCCGAACCCTGCTCTCCTGACCTGAGAAGCCGCTCTCTACACCAGATACAGCCCTAAAGTCCCACAACTCCATGGATGCAGGATGAAGCCACAAAAGCCCAGCAACTACGATGGGATGAACCCCGTTTGGGGTGGTTTATGTCCCTTATCTCATGTGGTTTTCACAAAAGGCCTGGAAAGGGGAAGAGACCACCGTTTGGGGGGCACATGTTAAGTACCAGGCAACGCTCCAGGTGTTCCAGCTGGCACATAACCTGTAACAGGAGGAGGAGAGAGCACAGCACATTCTACACATGAGCAATCAGGGCTCTCAGTAGGTGAGCAAAGTACTCACCGCCATGCCCTTTTTCTACCTGCTGCGCAGTGTGGCTTCCCTCCCACTGAGCCACGCGTCCTCCCTGTGCCAGCAGACTGGCCTGCTGCCCTGTCCCCTCTCTTCCCCTCCCCTGTCCTCTTCCTCTTCCTCTTTCTCTTCTCCTTTCTCTTCCTCCTTCCCTCCTTCTCCTCCCTCCCTCCCTCTCTCCCTGAGTCCTGGCTCTACCTAAGGAGTAACAACTGTAGACGCTGGAGACAGAGAAGGCTCAGGCATACACACCTTCTGCCCCTACCATCGCAGGCGTTGGTGTCCTCCTCTGCAGAAAATGACTCTGTCTCAGAAGGCTCCCCCAGATAGCTCACTGTTTAACAATTCCACGATGTTTACATTTTGCTTACACTCTTCAGGGCTTATGCAAGTGAAGCCCCTGACCCCAGTCAGATGAAGCTTGTTTTTTAACAAATTTTGCTGGTTTTGTTCTTATGGTTGCTTTTTTCCCCAGGAGCAGTGGAGACTCTGCAACGATTTCACCTCCTCCCTGTGCCAGCTGCCCCTCGGAGGAGCTGTCCACAGTCATGGTTACAGAACTGCCCATCCAGTCCGGGTACAAGGCACAGGGTGGAGCTATGTCAGCGGGTCCATTCCTCAGTTCGACCCGTGGCATCAGCACCCTGTCTCCACGGCTGGCACCCCAGTTTGTACAAAGGGTTTGGGGTGGATACCTGTTTCTGTTGGCGATGTTGACCTCGGTCCCATGTCCCTTCTGCATCCCATAGACTCGGATCGAGAACCCATGTCAGAATCTAGGAAAAGAAAGAGAATGGTTGTTTCACTATTGGGGAGGAAAAGAGAGGTCGACCAATGGTAATGTCGAGTGAGGAGTCCTCCGGGTCTGCGGCCAGGTGCGCGGGACGAGGTCTGGGACGGGTCCAGGGACCCCGTCTGCACTCTGGCCTTTGGTGGAATGTCAGCCAACCTCTCAGTAACAGAGCTATTGTTTGTTCTTGGTATTGAACTTAGTAACACTTGCAAACCCCTTTAAAGTTAAGGAATTACGTTCATAAATACTGGTCTTTACAACACCCTGTGCAGGTAAGGAGTGAGATTTCCATTTTACTCTTGAAAAAACTGAGGCTCATAGAGGTAAAATCACTTATCCCAGACAGGTGGGTGGCAAGGAGGTAAAACATCCAAGTTGGGAAAAGGTCTTCCGTGGAAGCGGGAGAGCCAACGGGGAGAGTGGGGTATAGACAGGTCTGAAGGGGGGCTTCTGTCCAGGGTGGGAAATATCTTGGGGGGGATGCAATTTCTTAAGTTTTTACCAGCTGGTGCATTATTTACCAGAACTTTCTGGTAACTGGGAAGCGCTGGGCTTGCAAAGAGTATCTGGGTCCCACCCCCAGAACCCCCCGTGGGCAGTTCACTCAGCGCTCCAAGTCTCATTTTTTTCTGTCTGAAACACGAATAAAAATGTCCTCCCCTCTGTATGCTGACCTTATAGGTAGGTCTCAATGAGGAAAGAAGTGTATAATCTCATATCATTTTAAAATAAAAAGGACGGGCACTTTTTCTCTTTTCCTTCCCCTTCCCTTCCTCCTCTTCCTCCTTCTTCCTTCCACTCCTCACCCCCTCACCCCCAACCCCCGACCCCGCCTTACTCCGCATGTATTCTGTGCCGGGCACAGTTCTAAGCACTCGGCACGCACACCTTGCCAGGGCTCGCACCGCTCTACGGGGTAAGGACTGTTTTTATTGCTGTAGTAGCCGTGGGGAGTCTAAGCTTCGAGGGGCTCATTTATGCGCTCGAGGTCGCACGGGTGGTAAGTGATGGAAACAGAGTTCATACCCAGTCAGTCTAAGACCATACTCTGTGCTCTTCACACCACTTCACAAGCACAGAAACAGGTTGCCAGCTCTCTCTCTCTCTCTCTCTCTCTCTCTCTCTCTCTCGGGCTGGAGATGGGCAAGGAGGGCCCATGGGAAGAGAGAGGAAGTGATACGGGAGCCAGGGGTGCTTTCCTCGTGCCTCTCACCCGGCACCGAGGGCCGGAGCGTGGAAGGGTCCACTCCTTGCCTGCTCTCTCCTGAGGCTGGAGAGCCTTACAAGCCCAGGCTGCACCTTCCCCATCGCTTTCATCCCGTAGTCCTCAGACTTGCCCCAAGTGCCTGTCCCACCTGCTCTATGCACCTGCAGGAGCCCATGTATCACCCACTGGGGGCTTGTCCCTTCACCCCGGCCTCGGGGGCAGAGGCACCCGACCCGTGGCCAGGCCCCCAGAAGAAACGCCTCCCACAGCTGGCCGCGGCCTCAGAGCCCCTCCCAGGGATGAGGGCAGCTGCGGGCAGTGCACGGGACCTCACAGGAGCCAGCGCTTCCTTCCTCCGCCCTCCCTTGGCTTCCACACTTTCCCTTTTCCTTTCAGACTCTGGTATCTTACGGGATGCGAGCTGTGGCCCTTATCACACGCAAAGCATGGACTTGGGAAAGACAGTCTCTACCGCCTTCTCTATGGGGGCGGAACGCCCGTGAGCGAGGCCGAGGGCCCGCAGGCTGGTGTCATCGGTGTCCTGCTCTCCGCCCGCGCCCCCACCCCCGCCGCCTCCTTCGCCACCACAGAGCTTACCTTTCCAGAGATAAACCTGCTGGAAACTGGTCAGCGTGTCCTGAGTCCCTTCCAGGGGTCTCAGGCCTGCAAAGGAGGATGTTTATGGTTATGGCCTTGCGTGGGCTTGCTCTCACTGGGGACCCAGGTGACCTCACTTCCTCAGTCCCCCCACGCTGCCCTCGCCTGGGTGCACCCCCAGCACGCAGCACCCCCAGGAGGGGCTCTCTTCCAGCCACCTGGCACAACTCCAGAGCTGCCAGAGCCCTGGTGTCTTGCTCAGGGCTCCAAAGAGACTGTTGTGCTGAGGGGTCATGAACCTGTGACAAAGAGAGTCACTTAAGGAACCAGAGATTGACTTAAGAACAAAACACCCAGGAAACTTGAGAACTGTCATAATTTTCTGTCACTTAGGTCCCCTGAGACTCTTGCCTCCCTGGTCAATGGAGATGGCAATTGTGAGGGAGGGACTAATGCACAGAAAATGTCTTCTGCAGTATTTGGCATGTGCCCTATTACCCGTAGCTGCCATTATTTAGTCTATTATTAATAGTGTCACATTCTCCTTTCCGCCCAGCTGCATTCCCCTGGACACCGCCCGGGACGCGGCAGGACTGGCCACGCCATCTCCTGCTGTCCCTGGGTTGCCTCTCTCACCTCTATCCGGCCCCAAGATGCCGCCCAGTCCCCCTGTGACCTTGAAGGCGCAGGAGAGAGCTCAGAAAGCGCCGACTCTGCGGGCCACCCACCCACACATGGCAGGAGACCGCTGGCTCCCAACTCGAGACAATAAAGACGATCACTTTTGACCTTTAAGTATTATTATGAGCCATGGATTACAAGAGCCAGTTGCTATTAGGAACTTTAGCCAGTGACCCAACGCCATAATAAGCACCTTGCAGGTCTTGTCTGATGTCAGCCTCATAAGTCACCATTTAATTTCCAGGTGAAGAGTAAAACACCCGGATTCAAATCCTATCTCTTTGGCTCCACATCCCATGCTCTAATCTCCACACTCGGGAGAAGATAGCATGCTATTTTAGGATCTTGTCCATCTCCGATGGCCAACGTTCGTAAAGGTCCTTGTGTTTAGAGAGGGGTGTAAGGAAGATTAAAGAAGTTCAGTTAAACACTGAACGATTTGGAAAACTCAGCTATTGAAGTCATGAGTCCCCACCACAAGGAGGGCCGGGCTCTCGGGAGCGAGCCCAAATGAGGGAGCTGGGCTTCCATTTGGTTTTGCTTCTGCAACGGAAATAAACGACGATGCTGGAACCTCCCAGGCTGGCAGACACTGGGATAGGAGGTCTCCTTAAACGGCCCGCTCACAATTCTCTTCTGGCTTTCTTGAGGGTATGGGAGTTGGTTATAAGAAAGCGGGGAAGGGAAAACCTAAGGTGTCTAGGAGACATACGCTTGGACCTCGGGGCCTGAGGACTCACTTGATGCCCCCCAGGGGAGACCTGCCCACATTCTCCTATGACGCCAACGCAGAGCGGGCCATCTGCTCAGGTCATGTCCTGTTTCCACTATGTCCCTGTGATAACATCTGCTTATTATGAATGTCAGGCTAGGAGACCTTGAAACTTTTCATAGGGAAAGTGAAGAATTTTTAAAACGTATATTTTTATACCCCAATCTATTTGGAATAACTTTTTCAAAACATTATAGATATAGAGTTTTTTTTTGGAAACATAGATGTAAAATAAATAAAACTTCAGGCCATGCATCATGATTCTTATTTAGCCCATGAAAGTTGGAGAAATGACATCTTATCTCTAGGGTGCTTTATTGCTCTGAAATCTGAGACTAAAACCAATAACCTCTTGGGGTAACACTGAGCATTAGATTATGGGCTCCCAATAAAAGTTCAGATCCCCATTCCTGGCCCTGCCCACGAGCAATGACCCTTGAGGGAATTCTGAGAGGGCGCTGCACCCCTCGGCAGTCCCCATTTCTGACATGGGTGGGTCGCGGAGCCTCCCACGTGGTCCTGAGGATCTTAACTTCATCTGGCATGTGTGGCCTGCTTTACATGGAGGGGAAAGAAAAGTCATACGTGCCCTCCACTGCCCAGAGAAAAGCAGGCGCTCCATACAGAGAGGCGCAGATATCAGGGTGTATTTTGGTCCAGAATGCACGGCACTGCCTTAGGAGCCTGCTGCCGTCGTACAGTTTTGGTCCATCTCAAGACCCTGGGGCCCTGTGTCTTCCAGCCTGGTGAGCCTTAACCTCATCCTTGGTTTTGATTCATTTCAACGCAATTCAGTCCAACAGAATTCAGTTAAATTCTGCACATGAATGTCAGCACCTTGGTAGAGACAGAGATCACTTGACCAGCATCCATCATGGCTACTGCATCCTGAGAAGCATCTTTGTAAATCCCCACAAGGAAGTCATTAACGCTCCCCACCCCGCCTTAGTGGTTCTAATTGTCAACGTGATTTTCTCGAACAGGATGGCTATGAATGTAGCCCAACACAAAATCATAAATTTCTGTAAAACCTTTTTCTTCACTCATCAGTTTTTGATGGTGTCTGTATATTTAATGTGTGGCCCATGGCAACTCTTCCTTTTCCAGTGTGGCCCAGAGACGCCAAAAGGTTGGCCACTCTTGGCCTAGAACCTTGTCCCCTTCTCACTGGGTCAACGTCTGCTCATTGCTTGAGCACCACAGTCTGCCACGCCTCCTTCGGGAAGGCTTCCCGGAGCCCGCTGGCTGGGTTCCACTCACAGCACTAATCAAACACCTCTCTCTTTAAGCTCCCACTTGACGGTATCTGCCCAGCTCCCTGAGTGCTCCAGAGCCCCCTGGGGCTGGGAGCTGGTCTCACCCCTCGGTATATCACCCATGCCCAGCATAAGCTCTGTCGGGCACTGGTCATCACCACATAAATGACGACGACGGGGAACGAATGAGGAAAACAAAGCCGTCAATGATAGGCAGAGCCCAGCAAATAAAGCAGAGCTTCATCTGCCCAAGTACAGCCACTGGCCACCAAATTAGTTTTCCTGACACAGACTCCTGACCCTTCACTCCATCCCCCAAAACTTCCCAGCTTCAGTGCTGTGGACTGTGAGAAGGTACATGGAACCCAAGCAAACATCATTCCTCCCCTTCCCTGCTGAAGAGTATTTTAAGGTAGACTGTTTGGACTGTCCAAATGCCTGTCGCATTCCTCCCATGACAGCTGGGTCAGAATGTCCCCGTTACACAAACAGACCTCCAGGCTGACTCACCACCCCCTCCCTCTGTAATCAAGGCTGCAGACATCCACGTACACATACATGTAGGGCGTGGGGGGTTTGGCATGGAGCCGGTTCTCGAGGGTTGATGGGTATCCTGTGGTCTTAATTTACTTCAGAACAGTTCAGCATAGGTCATGGGTGCTGTCTGGGTGGTCAGCTGGCATCCACAGTCTGGGAGTGGGCAGGACGCTACGCCGGACTACCCAGAGTTCAAGGTCACCTTTCGCTGGCTGTCTTCTCCTCTCTGCATCGCTTCCTCCACGTCAAGACTCGTATTTCTGGCCTTCCCTAAATACACTGTGCTTCTGAAACCTTGTCTTAAGCTCTGCTAGAGCTCAGCACAGGGAAACACATGATCAGTGAGACCTATTGTAAAGAACGGACAGGGTCATCCTGTTTGTAGGCACTCAGCAGACATCGACTCCAGGGGCATCTGGTGACAACAAGCAATGTGGATGCACTGGCAGTTTCTCCATCAAGCTCCCAGCACCCCAAGATAATGACAGTCACTGATGCAAAACAGACTCCTGTGCCGGGAACACCAGCCGCCAGGCTGGGCCTCACCATTGCTCAATACAAGAAGCCTTTGAAACTCAAGATAAACCTGCAGTGGTTCTGTTTATCCTGTCAAATGTTAAGTCCCTGTGGGCATTAGGGGACATTTAATCTGCCTGTTTTTCATTCATTTACACTCCAAGACATTGTCAGAAATGAGACACATGCAGTTCCAGAGCCTTCTAAGCCTTTTTTCTTCGTAATAGGAAGGTCAATACAGCCAACACCTAATTATTGAAAATACCCAGAGATGCTCCCCTGGACATTTAGGAGGTGCAGACCCTGCCCAGATTCCCCTTGGGTCAACCCAGGCACAAAGGTCAAACAGAAATGGATGGCTGAGCCAGCCCACCCTCTCCCCTCTTCGCGGCTGCTCCCACACCTCCCAGGTCATCTCTGCAACTCTAGCCCGGCCCCTGGCTTTCCTGTGTGGTCATTGGTCCCTTCCTCCCCACAGCCCTTTAAAATAGGCTGGTAGCTCCAGCCTCCAACTGGGACATCTTGAACTTGCCTCAGGCTGCTCCAAGTCCCCATGACACGATCTCCTTCTTAAAGTTTTGACTGTACCCCAAAATATACACATACACACAGGCCACAAAACAACCCCCAAACTTCCAAAGTCCTTTGGGAATCAGTGCTCAGGGAGGCCAGACAAGGGCACATTCTTTGTTTCTTGGGCAGCTACCAAACACATGCTCCAGGTCAAGCTATTCACTGTAGATTTATTGCCCGTGACTACATCATACGTCTTTCGTCAAGTGCTTGTTTTCACCCTGGGCTACCTCTCAGAGTAATAGATACCACATGTTTAAGATCCGTCATGTACATCAGTGCTTGATCTTACTGATCCCCAGAAGAAAAGAAGCGCCATGGAACACACTCACACACATTCTGTCTGTATTCTCTGTGCCAGGTCTTGCGCGCCATGGTGTAAATCCAAAAACTAATGAGACACAGTCCAGTTCTTAAAATATAACAAAAACAATGACAGATTTTTAAAAGGATAATGTTGCCTAATATGAACACTGTGTGTCAGACCCTCTGTGAGTCCTTCACGTATGTCACACACAAGTGCCTGTATAGAGATGCAGCTAAGAACGTCACCTTGGAGCCAGACCGCCTGCTCCCAGCCCCCAGCCCCTCTGCTCACAAGCTCGGAGATGCCGGGGGGCCTCCCCTCTGCGGGCCCCCATTTCTTCTGCTGTAAAAGGGGCACAATGGTGACAACAGCACCTCCCCCAAGGCATGGTGCTGAGGGTTTGTCAGTTAACAAAGGCGACACCTTAGAACAGTGCCTGGCTCACAGGGAGCCCCACGCGAGACATTTCTGTCATTATTACTGTCGTCACTATGTCTCCATTCATCTTCACACAACGCTGTGAGATAGGAGCTGTTGTTACCCCATTTTTGAGGACAAGCAATGAAGCCTCATTAACTCACTCAAGGTCACACGCTGGTGTCCAAAGCCAGTTCCACAGCACAGGCCAATGCTCTGCTGGGCCAGGAAGGGACACAGACAGGCGAGACCCAATTCCACTGCCCTGGCCGCTGCCCTGCCCGACAGAGCGATGTATGTGTGGAGCAGGCGAGAAGCTCTGCCAGGTGGTCTGGGAGGGCTGCCAGAGGCGGGGACCATGAGTGGCCCCCCGTGAGGACCCCGAGAGCTGCAGTCTTGGAAACCCCTCCGGGAGGCGGGGAGCCGGTGGTCTCTCCCAGCTCTCCGAGGGCTCCGTCCAGCCCGTCCCCTCCAGCCTGGCTGACACCTGCACGCACGCTCACCCTCCCCAGCCCAGAGGTGCAGCTACGGCGGCGAGTGCTGGGTTCAGGTGCTGGCAGGTAAACAGCGCAGAGAGGAGGTAAGATGAAGCCGGGTCGCCTCCCACCTCACACCGGAGCCAGAACAGGTGAGTGAGCAGCTGGGCCCTGTGCGCACCATAAACTCAGACTCCTTAGGCTGGAAGGAAATTTCCAGGCTGCCTAGTCAGTGCTTCTCTCAGCTCCCAGGCCTAGCATTATCCAGACAGCTTGTTAGAACTGATTCCTGAGGGTCTGGGGTCCCGGCACCCCATGATTAGAATGGACCGTGAATTGTTGCCATAGAGGCGAAACGAGCCCAGGGCATTGGCTTGGGGACACATGGCATTTTTGCCATCGCACATTTTTCACAGACTGTGCAGTGCCGGCCACTAAAGGGCGAGTGTTTCCCCGTGCACCTGGACTTCCAGCCGGGCACGCGCTCTGCCGTGGCCAGTGCTGTCCGATCCAAGCACCAACCATCAGAGGCCCAGCGTGTCTTTCCTGGTCCTCTGCTGACTCCACCGCCCACAGGAGAGTGTGCTCATGCCAAAGAAGGACAAGAGACCAGGACGCAGGGCCAGGCCACCCCGGCCACATCCAGACCAGCCAACTGCCATCCACTCCCAGGTGCACGCGTGAGCTGGGCTGCGGTCGGCAGCGCCCCACCCCTCACCGAGCCAGCCTCCCTCCGGCCAACTGACAGCCTAGAGAGCCACACCGGTGCTCCCTGCACAATGCTGCTGACATGCTGTGGGTATGTTTCCAACAGCATCTTTGGCACAGTTTCTTTGCCGGTGTATAAGCTGCTCAGGGTAAGGAGAGGGCGCCTAAGAAAGTGGCATAAAACCTTGGCAGACAGGAAAACTAGATCTGAAAGACCATGGACAGAAGGCAGAGACTTACTCTTGAACTCCTGGCCTCCCAGACGCAATGTCACCTGGCGGCTCCCCTGCTCGTACGTCACACCAGGACACGTAGCATTCGCCTTGGCTTCGGAGGGGTCCCTCCAGTCTTGGACGCTGCAAAGCAGGACGTCAGGGGAGCTCAGCAGCCCGCAGACGATGGGACCTGCAGGGTCACACGAGAGGGAGCAGAGGTTGACGTGATGGGACAAGCAGAGCCCCTGCAGAGCCTCACCTGGGTGTCCAAGGGCTTGTAGGATGGGGACAGGAGATGGCTCCTCGGGGTAGACAGGGACCCTGGGGCTCAGGAGCCTGGCTTTAAACTGGGTCGTCCTTCCCCGAGAGTCGCGCCACTGTCTTACGGGCAAACACCGCCATGCCTGCTGACCCTTCCCTCCTTCCTTAGAGCCCTCCTTCGCAGGCCAGCAGAGATCGCAACGCCGCGTGTGCCACTCGGGCCTTACGGCCGGAGCCCGCTGTCCCCGTTTCCTAACACCACCCCCCTCCGACACAGTGATCTTTCTGAGGCTTCAAGGAGCTGAACGGCAGCTTCCCTCTCTCTCCCTCTCTCTCTCACACACACAGACACACACAAAGGAAATCAGCCTCACAGGGACTCAGAAAGGAGTGTTTAGGCTCGAAGTGAGGAACTACGACAAACGACGAGCTGTGCACCGTTGTCTCAGGCTTCCCTGGTGGGCAGTGAGCTCCTCGTCCCTGAGGCAGCCAAGCAGCGCCTATGGGCCCACCAGCCTGGGACGCAGAGAGAGAAATCGGTGCCAGCGGAAGCCCTGGACTCTTTTCTCTTGAATATGTCTTCTCATTTTGCATTTTAAATATCTGCCCTAAAAGGATGACTATTTAGTATCAGGAGGACCATCCCCCGGTCTGATTGAATTTGTGACTTTAGTTACATGTCTGCAATGTGCCAGTTACTAGGTTAAGTGCTTTAAATGTATTAATCCCCTTAATTCTTACTGACATTATTATGTTCCATTTTCTTGATGAAAAAGCTGAGTCTCATATAAGTTTGTGGCCCAAATTTATGTAGACCTATAAATTAAATAATTTATACATCTACTCAGATGAATAATCTTCTTAGGTGGTTCAGTTGTTTAGATTCTCCTAGGAAAAAAATATACTACTCCACAAGGCCTAGTCCCTCCCTTTCCCGATTTATGTCCAAATCCAGACACAGCTTCAAACTCATCTCTCGCCAAAATTTGCCCAAAGTGGTTGACTCATGCACACCTGGCCGAAGGACTTGCCATTTGTCTACCTGCCTCCCTCCAGCCACTCTCACCTGCAGTCTTTTAAAACTCACTATCTACCACAGCAGCTCTGTCTCTGTGTAAAGAAGTCTACCTTAGGGCTCCTCTAATATGGTGGTTCTCAAGCCAGGGTGCTCAGACGGATATATAACAAAACAGGGAGAGCCCTGGCTGCTGTGGCTCAGTGGACTGAGCGCCAGCCTGCGAACCAAAGGGTTGCCGGTTCGATTCCCAGTCAGGGCACATGCCTGGGTTGTGGGCCAGGCCCCCAGTAGAGGCAACCACACATTGATGTTTCCCTCCCTCTCTTTCTCCCTCTTTTCCCCTCTCTCTGAAAAATAAATAAAAATTTAAAAGAAAAAACCATAGGGACAGTTTTAGAAATGCTCGTTCCTTGACACCCACCATAGAGTTCCCGATACGTTGTGGCGGGGTCGGGAGGCACTGAGGAGTTAGTGTTTGTAAACAGCACCACAGAGACAGATGGTTCTAGCACACAGACAGAGCCCAGATGCCCTGACCTGGAGGGACCACTTCGCAGATGAGGAAATGGAGACAGGAAAGCGAGGGCGGTCCAGCTAGTGATGAGAAAGGGGATGGCCAGCCAGCAGTGGTGTGCCCGCCACTCCTGGACAGGGGGCGGCAGGGGCCCGCTGAGGGCGTCTGAGCGCCGGGGCGGCCCCTCTCCCCAGCCAAAAATCAGAATCATGGAATCAAACGAGTGGCAGGTGTATTGTCCGTCTGCTCCCAGACCTCGGAAGAGAAGCCCATGCAGCTTTCTTCTCCAGATGCGAGAGGATCAGTGGGGACTCCGCGTATCTGAGAGGTGGGGCCCGCTAGCGATCAGAAGCCACTTTGCTGACCCTATTGCCAGCTGCCATCACACTCCCATGGCCACAGGAGTCCCCCTGAACCCCACTTCCAAGTAGTCTTGACTGAAACGCAGGTCTGGAAGCATCATGAATTTTCATTTATAACTACCAGTGGCAATGAAGCCCTTTAGGGGTTGGAGGCAGGAAGAGGCTGGAGGGACTGGAGGGGAGAGGGGAGGAGGGGCAATCTGCCTGAAAGTTAAATGACTTTCCAGACTTCAGGGAAAGGATGGTGCAGGAGTCTGTTCCTGGCCGTCGGCAGATCCAGCAAAAGCTTTAAAGTTAAGACTGCAAATCGGCCCATTGGACAGGACTGGGAAAAACATCTCCCGATGTTTTATGTCTGTCTCAGAGAGAGCTTAACTTGCAGCCCAGTGAGGCGGCCATTCCAATCCCCAGAACTCACAGATCACCGGTGACACTTGCAGGGAAAAGCAATCAGGCCGCCTGCCAGAAACGGTGTGGAAAAAGGGTTTTGTGGGCTTGCTGCTCCATGGAAGAAAATAACTCTTCCATATACGATCCTAAGGAAAATGAAGTCAACCTTTCCAACTTGCAAAACCATACGGTGTGGTGAGTAATCAAGCCTCTGGGGAAACTGGTGTCCACAGAAAAGACATGTAGTTCAAGGAGGCAGAAGGCTTCCTGGATTTGAACCACAGTGTCTTTAAATTTATGTATACATAAAAGCATGCTATCTACATGGGTGAGGGTTCTGTGCATGTGTGTGTGTGTGTCCATCATCTCTCTATCTTCTGCTTACCTAAATACCGGCATGAATGCACATCCTATAATCATAGAGCATTAAACCTACAAGGAACGTTCGGACGCCCCTTATTCCAGCCCAGCTTCCTGCCCTACCAGGCCAACATGGCGTTCTCATTTCAGCCACCACGACCGCTGTCAGCTAAACTCAGCATTTTTCGGTCCTCCCCCTGGGGCCAGGATTAAATGGCTATTACATCCTGCCAGAAGTTTTAATCCACCAGGGTGCTGGACACGTGAGCTTGGATACAAAGAGAAGAGACAAAACACTATTTCAGGGGAAGAAAGTGTGAGAAGGATTCAGAGTTGTACAGACTGAGGTCAAGGGTGGGGAATCTAGTTTGGGGTTAGGTGCAGTTAAGAGATTAACACATTGGACAAAATAATAATAATAATAATAATAATAATAATAATAATAATAATAATACAGTCCAGATTATAGACAGATGTGAGGATGAACTTAATCTCCATCCCAAATACGGTAAGAATGCGGCAACAAGAAATGGGAGTGACAAATCAGTGCAGGGGAAGGAAGGTCGGAAAGGCATTCAGCATGATTCCCAGATTCTTGGCTTGCTTGCTCTTCCCCGAGATGGGATTTGTAACAGAAGTAGCTCATTTAGGGTAAAAGCCATCTGTCTCTGCAGGGACACGTTGACTTTGAGATGCCAGCAGGACACCCAAGGGATCTGTGCAGACATCAGACGGGGGAGGGCACCTGGACCCCTGCGGAGACCCAGGATGGGTGGAGGCCGAGCCAACCGACAGCTGAGCTCAAAGGAACGTGCTGAGGATGCTGCGCGAGACTGAGCCGCCTGAGTAAGAGGAGGGCACCTGGAAAGTCGGGAGAGGTGAGTTTAAAGAACTGGGGAGCGGTCGGCAGTGTCGGCAGCTGGAGACAACCCGGCCAGGGAGAACGGGGAGGTGGAGCTGTGACTGGCGAGGAGCTGTGGTAGAAAGGAAAGAAACAGAACCGGAGCTGGAGGAAAGACCCCAGGTCACGAGCCCTGTGGTGGCGCACTCCTCTTGGCTTGTAAGGAGGCTGAGAGTCTGGGAACCTCGGGCGTGCAGAGTGAGAGCTGGGGAAGGGCAGTGGCTGAGGGCAGGAGAACAGGGCTGACGGAGGGGCCAGGCCCCTGAGACGGGGGAGGCAACGGCACTAGCACCCACGGAGTAGGCTCTGCTCTCTCAGGAGGAATGATGTGCAGAGGCTGGGGTTCATCGCAGGTGATGAATGCGTGAATGAAGCCAAGGTACGAATGTCTGCTTACTGAGAAGCCCAATGTCACAGTTAACGTTCTTCCAAACACACGGAGTCTCCCTGCCTCTATCTCAGCTCACACGAAGGCCCGCCCTGGGCCAGACTGTCTCTCTCCTCTCGCCTTTTAAACACTACCCAACCCACAAAAAATATCCCACGTGTCTCCTCTTCCAGGAAGATTTCCCCTGACTACCAAGTCCTGTTGGTATCTCCCACCTCTGCATTCCAAGGCTCCCATGGTCTCAACACTCCTGCTGCCTTATTTACCACGCCTGGTGCACAGCAGTGCACAGCACATGTTGGCTGGATGGCGGCACAGACGAATGAATGAAGGTCATGGTCCTTTCATGGCACCCCTGCCCTCCCAACCAGACTCTAAGCTCCTTTTGTCTATTTCCAACACCGAGCACGCTGGACTTCATATAGATGGTGGTCACTGGAAGTGAGGTCATGAAAAGACATATAAGACTACACATTTTTTTTTTTTATCTTCAGAATTCTCCACAAACTGAATGCAACAGCCTCATAAATGGTTGTAGTTGTGTCCCTCTGTTACTAAATTCCTAGCATACGAAAGGCCAAATCCATTTTGTGTCCATTGCGTTTATAGCAAAAGCCCAATAGGAATGACCATTTTCTATATTATTGCCTATATTTCATGGACAAGGAACTGTGTCTTAGTTTAAGCAACTTGTCCAATAGTGCACAGCCAGGAAGTGACAGAGTGGTGACCAGAACCGAGGTTTGTCTGTTCTCAACCACTAGTCTACACAGCTAAGAATATGGATTTATTCCTATAAACAGAAGTCCATCCCACTGTTGAGAGACAACGGAAAATTCCAGCCTAACAATCACAGAGTCTGGCACTCTGCAGGCACTCAGCAGATAATCATTGAATGAAGATTCTGGATGTTGGGAATGACTAACCTTTTTTGACCAGTGTGGCCAGTCTGGGCTCCAGGGCCAACAGTGAGATGCTGTTGAAGGTGCCCATGGGCTCAGACCTCAGCTCTATCGCTTGGCAAGTTCTGTGTCTAGGAGCAAATGGCTTAAATTCTCTGAGCTTCAGCTGCTCAGTTTGTAAAATGGAGCTCATAATACCTTCTCTGAAGACATCAATAAGGGAAAAAAAAGGTTTTACAACGTGAGGTGGCCAGCACGGCATATGCCATGTTGAAAGAGGCACCGTTTGTCCCTGACTTTGTGTACGTGAGTATCCCCTCCTACATGCATGTGGTCACCACATGCCCAGGAAGTCTCCGTGCTGTACATCCTGGCTTCTGTGACCCCGCACATTTCTTTTGTAGACCACAGATGGTCATCTACATTACCTCCTTGGACTTGCACGAGGATGAAGCCGTCACAGCACATGTCACGGTCACATGCAAGAAGGCAGAAGAGATGAACGTCTGTCAGATTGGTCCCTGAGGCTGCGAACACGGTGGGGTTGTACATTCCAGAGAGCGTGTTCTGGAAACCAGTTGGTTCGAAGCTTTTCTGACTCCGTATGGTGAATTCTTGGCCTGGGGAAAAGGCAGGAAAAAAATGTTTTTAAAGATTGCAAAACAATGCAGAGTTCTCTGTGCCATGAAACTTGTGGACATGTCTGTACAGGTGGAGCGTGAAGCCAGCAGACCTGGACAAATGCCCATGACCCCTCAGCGGGTCTAAAGGTGATGTATGGAGAACTGACGTTTGTTACTGTTTGTATGATGACCAGCCAATAGTGAGCTACAACCATACACACAGAGACCACGCCACGTGCTTCACCTGCACGACATCATCGCGCTTCACGGCCCTGAGAGTTACGTTCCACCTGCTCTGCTATCCCGTGTGTTTCGGTAACGCTGCGTTTTGAACACATGTTGGGCCGGAAGCTGGGCCCCTGTGATGCTGAAGTCTTGTTGGATAGTCTACCATTTTCCCCAGCACGTCACTGTTTTGCGCCACCAAGTAACAGGTGAGTGCAGGGCAGCAAATGCAGAGAAATGGGCCCGGACACGATGCTCGTCGGCCCACGTTCTTCCTCTTGCCTCAGATGGCTGCTGGCTCTGCCTCCAAGGTGACAGCCGCGATGTCCCCTTCGCTCTGTGCCTCTGGCCCTCGTCTCCGTAACTCAGTAACTCAGCCGTCCCCACCCTTCCCCGCACCTGCCCCCACCCAGCTACGTGCCTTTGTGTTTCCTGAGCTGGGTTCAGTATGTCTCTTTTTAATCTGTCAATTTTCATTTGAAATGGAATTGTTAGTTTTTGCCAGCCCTCTGGTTACAAATGTCATGGCTTAGGTTCTGTCTGTCCTTGTCCCAACTCTAATTCTCCAATGAGCCCTGTTATTTTTAGAGCATCATTTTGCAAATGTGAGATTATATATCGCATTGTTGCCAAAATGCCTGTCCTATTATTATGTCCTTTGTGCCTTGAGGGAAGAGAGCCTTACCCAGCTAACGGTCTTGCCTTGGTCTACACAGTCGCTGGGTGGCAGAGAGAACACCAGAGCCTGGTCGTCACCACCCCTGCCTCCCACCACCCAGTGTTTGCCAGCTCTTAACTGACTTGTGCACCTGGAGCCAGGGCAGAGCTTACAGTGTGAGGCCCAAGTGCACAAGCTGCAGAACAAGGCAGAGCTGAATGCAAACTTCTATAGCACCCTGGCCAGCAAGTTCCTAATCCCTGAGAGCCTCAGCTTACCCATCTGCACAATGGGATGACCACATGTAATACTCGTGGATGTTGAATGGGTGAAAAGCTAGGCTGTACGTAAAAGGCCGGGCCATGAGCCTGGCCCTCCATGGATGCTCAGCGGCTATCTTGCAGGTCTCCAAAGGGCCGGCGTCTTCTCCCCACATGGCCTGGCTCGCTCCTCCCTTCTCCCTGACTAGCCCCCGCCCATCCTTTGCCAAAGCCCAGCTTAACGTAAAGGGCCGCTCCCTTTCAGTTGTGCCCTGAGGTCCGGGGTTCCCCTTGCATCCTCTTTGTAGACCTGCTCTGTGAACGAGTGGATGGGGTTACACAGTCTCCATGGAACCTTTGAGCACTGCCTTCTGATTCTGAAAAATCACATGGCCACTCCTCCGCATTCAAGGCCACAGACTTGAGTGCATAGAGACAGAGGGTGGTTCTGATCGCCAAATCAGGCTGTCGTGTCCTCTAGGTCAGTAGTCCCCAACCTTCTGGCACCAGAGACCAGTTTTGTGGAAGACAATGTTTCCACGGCCGGGTGTGGGAGGGGGATGGTTTCGGGATGACTCCAGTGCATTACACTCAAACTCACCTCCTGCGGTGCGGCCCGGCTCCTAACAGGCCTGGACCAGTACCTGTCCACAGCCTGGAGGCTGGGGACCCCCTGCTCTCGGTCACGTAAGCTCAGGCATGTGAGCAAATGTGCCTGTCTACCTACCCAGCTGCCACCGGCTGTGCTGGGGACATTCAGAAAATGTGTCCTTTACCCCTCAGCTATGACATTTTATTCCCGCTGTACAGGAAGACACATTTAAAAGTCATCCCTGGTCAGAGCAGGAGTCTGAAGCCACATCCAGTGACTCTGACTCCCTTCTCTTCCCACCACACCGGGGTCCAGAGTGGCTGGGTCTCCGCACGTTCTGCTCAAGAAATAGAATTTTTTTTAAAAAAAGCCGAACAGAGACAAAAATAAAAAGAAAGAAACAGGCAAAACACAGTGCTGCCCTTGATTAGTTTGGCAGCAAGGAATCTTCACCGCTTCCTTTGCAATTTCCCCCAAAGTATAAACTTTCAGGAGAGGAGGAGGGGGAAAATAGCAAACACTTAAAAACAGAAATACAAATGTGTTTTTTAAAGATGGGATAAAAGGCCAAGGTATAGTTTAAAATAGAAAGTTGGGAGGGGCTCCTTATTGTATTTGTTTTCCTTTTCAGAGAGTAATCTCTATGCTTTGTTGTTTTTTAAAATGGAACAAACGCTGGGCAGGAGTGCTGGTGGCCCTGGCCGCAGATCAGAGAGCTCTGGGCTCTGTGGACTCCGCTCCCCCAGCGGGACCGCCCCCAACACAGGACGGAGGCTGTCGGTGGAAGAAGGACCAGAGACAAAACATACAGACGCTGTCCCTGCTGAGGACCGAGGTCAGATGAGGCTCCGGGCGTGGGCGGCGTCACCGTCCCCACCTGCTGCGAGCTGCTTGCAGTCCAAGTCTGAAGCTGCCGGGAGCCAGCCCCCTGCCCTGAGTTACAGTCCTAAGAGAAGGACATCCTGTCACCTTTCATCCCAGCCCCCAAGTCCCTGTTCAAGGGCCCTTGGCTGTCCTCAGGTCCCCAGCCTTAGCCCCGGGTCATCAGGACACTTTTCAGCGAGAATGCAAACAATCGTACGAATCTCCTGCACTTTCTATTTCCATGTGCCAAACACAGTCCCAAAAGCCTCACATGGGTCCTCTCATGACTAGCGACACCTGTTTTACTAGGGAGGAAACACAAAAGCCTAGAACGTCCGGGAACGCGGCCCCCAGATCTCGGATCACGCAGCTGGCGCGTGGCAGAGCTGGGACAACCCCGACAGGCGGCTCCGGCATCCTCACCCTGATCCGTACAAAGGGCGACCCTGGGGAGCAGTGACTCGCGGAGGCTTCGCAGCTCGCAGGGCGGCGCCAGCCATGGCCCAGGGCTCACGCCCCTGCATCATGGGCACCCTCCTGGCCCTGGCCGACAGGAGGCAGGAGGCCGGAGGCCGGAGGCCAGCAGCACAGGGCACAGGCTGCAGGATTCCAGGAGACACCGGCTGCGTCTCCCACACGGGCTTCGCCACCCGGAAGTGTTTCCCTGCCCGCCCCTCCGTGAGCTGTGCGGGGGAGTTCACACTCAGGGTCAAACCCCGCGCCCCATCTACTAGCGGTATGACCTTAGGCAACTTTCAACCTCTCTGAGCCTCAGTTCCCTCATCTCTGTAGAATGAAGATTATGATCCCCTTTAGCCCTTTCTCCAAAAGTTTCTCTTAAGGGTGGAATGAAAAAGTGTCCGGGCAAGCGAACTGTGGACTGCTGGACACGGAACGCCCTGGCTGCCGAGAGTGTGGCCCGGCCGCCAGCCGCCCCCTGATCCCTGGGAGGTTCTCGGAAGGGCAGGTTCTGGCCCTGCCCTGATGCGGAGGCGCAGAAGGTGCAGTTTTCCAAGCCCCCAGGCAGCGCTCGTGCGCGTGCTGCTGGAGGAGGCCCGAGCACGGGGTGATGGCAGAGGAAGGGCCTGGAGTTTGGACGGGCTGTGGCTTTGGAAGGTCTGACCACTTCCCGGGGGGTGGAGACGACAGGGCAGGAGAGCGAAGCTCCACGCGCAGGAAGGCCCAGGCGGGGCGGCTGCAGGAGCCTGGAGCCCAGGGGCTCCCGTGTGGCAGGCAGCCCCACAGGGTCGCGTGGGGCACACAGCCTGGACCCCACTGGGCGCTGCCGGCGGCCTTTGCGTCGCGCTGCACTAGAGCTGTCCCCCTGCGGAACGGCCCTCCCAGTCCCTGTGTGAGGCTCAAACAGCAGGACCCCAGTGCCAGTGACATGCACAGTCCTTCGCCGTAGGCTGTCTGAGGAGGACGGCTCAGACGTGCCTGCCCGAGGAGGACAGCGGCGAGGGGAGGGAAGTGGGGCTCCGCATGCGGAGGGGTGGGGGCGCAGCCTGGCTCCTCCCCGGGCACCTGCTGGCAAGCGGCCCCGAATGCCAGCCGTGAAAGCTACGGGGTTCAGAGCCCCCGGTGTCCGCCCACTTACCCTTTTTCAGATACACAGCCCGAGAGTCCTGGCCCCTGCTCCTCACTCTCAGCTGGCACCCGAGACTGCCAACGCCCACGGCCTGGGCGTTCCCCAACGTGTCCTGACCCTGGGGATGCAAAGAGGCTGCGTTGTCATGTCCCGTGATGGCCGCACCGACAAGTATTTATCAGCCTTAAAGATGGCGAGCCACTGGGCTTACAAAGGTAACAAAGAAAAGATCCCTACTCGTCATTCCCGCCCCGCCAGCCGGAGCGCAGACAGTAAGCAGGCAGTTCTAGTCCCGAGCCCCGCGTGCCAGCTGCAAAGATACGTGTAACTTCAGAGAGGGTGATGACAGAGGAGGGACACAATACTTCTGCTGAGGACAGGGAGCTAGGAGAGTGCCGAAACTTAGGGGCCCCCTCATGTGCCCCCAGAACATCGCTTATGAATACACACTCACACGTAAGCACAGGTACATGGACAAAGCGCATGCAATGTACTGCTATTGGTGATGTTGCAAAACGGCTAACCAAGGCCCTTAACGAGTGTGAGCTCAATTATGTACATCCATCGAAGGGGCTGGTATGTGCCATTAAAAAGAACAAGGTTCATTATCAAGATAGAAGGGAGAAAAAAAATGTGTATTATAAAATGTTAGCATGTAAACAAATGAAAGAAGATGCTTATTAACACCCAGGAATTTTCTGGAAGGGTCCATAAGAACTGGAGAGTCACATGGTGGTGCGCACGCGCTGGGGGTCAGGAGGCGAGGAGGCAGGAGCGTGGCTTTGCTGCACACCCTCCTCCCCTCATTCTTGGTAACAATGGACTTGTCCATAATCCGCCAGCTCTGACTCACAGAAGCAGCGGTGTCATGTGGTTCTAACTAATATGTAGCTTTTTTCTTTTTAAGCCATAGTCACACTTCTACGAGGGTAAGTAGTGCCGACGGGTCTGAGGCTCCGAGGGACAGAGGGCGTTTAGGGCTCTGGACAGCGGCCAGGGCCCCCAGTGCCTGGCCTGCCCGGCGAGTGGGCTGGTGGGGAGCAGAAGGCGCTGCTGGTCCCGGACATCCTCTCCTGACTCCGCTGTCGGGAGGTGACACTGCTCAGGGGAAGGCTCCTCGCCTCAGTGTCACCGTGAGTCATCGCAGGTTTACTGCCGGTTCAATTTTCCAAAGTCTCATCGCTTTGAAGGAACAGAGGTAGCGTGGGATCAGGGCTGGACGATCTCATTCCATCGTCTCGCCAGCCTGGTGTGGATTCGATCAGAGCCTATCTGACAGGCGTTTAAGAGGGAGACATGCCACGTGGTGGCCACGACTCACCTGACCAGAAGCTGTGCAGGCGACGTTGTCACTCGTCCAAGCATAGAAGTCACATGAGACGTCTGGTCCCACCCCAGCCACTGTAAGGAAGCTGCAATCCTGATCCGAGGCACAGTCTGCAAGCACCATGGGACAGTCACCTGTCTATCCCTCCCAGGTAATGCTGAGGACAGGTGGACACATAACCCCGCAACCTGCTCCCCAAACACCCAAACACACACACACACACACACACAAATACACAAATACACTCACCTGCAACATGGGACAACAATGACTATTCATAGGTGATTGTGGGTTGTGAGATAGTCCTTATACAAATATATGCTCAGTAAACAAACAGTAGCCGTTACTGCCCCGCTCTGGCCTCACTGTTAAAACAGACGGCTCTATCACCCAACCTGCACAAGCAGCTCTATAAGGAATCAGCGCCATGCGTTTCAGCGCCCTAATCTTTGGCGTCACATTGTCCCTGGCCTACCGTAGATGCACTATAAACTCTGAAGCGACATTAGGAGTTAACTGTACCTTTGGGGGGTCCACGGACTGCAAAGGGTTTTGATAAAGTATATTTTTCATGATAGTTTCAGTGGTTTTGTGTATTTGCCTTGCGAGATCAGCAGAGCGTGTTTTCCCACCACCCCCTGGGCGCCCGTCTCCCCACGTCCCTTACCTGCCAAGCACTGCACCAGTGCGGATTCAGAGCCCAGAACCTTGGACCTGACTCCCACAGCCACGTCGGCACTGAACATCACCTTCGATTCCGGAGCCCGCTCAAATTTCTGCATCACTGAAGGATAATGCGAAACTCATGAGACCTGACGCTGAAGCGTGGAAGCCAAAAAGAGTGCTAGGTCAAGAAGTCACCCTCCTGTCACAGCCCTCGGTCACACGGATGTCCCAAGGGGAGAATTCCATTTAAGGTAGGCCCAGCATGCTTCCTCGTGTGTGTAAAAATGAGAGCTCTGACTTCTGGCTCCATTTTCTATCTCATGAGAAAATTTAGTGTTATGTTAGTCCTTACAGCTCATTCTTTCTCCTGGATAGTGATTCTCTATCTAAAGTGATATTTCCCCGTCCTTATCTTTAGGAGTTAATTATAGCTTATAATTCTTTTGATGCAAATATTCTTCCTATAAAACAACCTGACTTCTTTCTGGAAAGAGGTAAGTTGTTTTTAAAAAGACAACTAGAACATATACGTACGGGGTTTATGTAAATCCGAAAACGTAGCTTGTGGCTCGAGCACTTTTATGACAGCATTTGTTTAAATGATACATTACACCTGTTTTTCTATCTGCCATCAACACACCTGAGCTCCGATCTGGTAGGACTACCATAGTCACACGCTCTTGGAACTACACATGGGAGGAAAAAGAAATACAGTTTCTCAAGGCTACAAGACTTGGAACTCACCCTTCACCAAGTGAAAAAATCACTGTGGTGACTCTCCAGGAATGAGCCTTATTTTATAAGCCAGAACACCCAAGGATGTCAATATTTTGCAAAAAAAAAAAAAAAAAAAAAAAAAAACAAGCCCTAAAGCGCACCAGTACTAGTTTTTCTCAAATATGTAAGTAATTATAAGCCTGTGCATAAGCACTCATTCTCATACATATCCGTTGCTTTATAAAAGCGACTTGTGTCTAGGTTGATTTTCATTATGTCAATAAATTGAGGGTCGTGCGAAGCAATCTTTTCTTGGCTTTCGTAAGACGTGCAGAAAAACGTTTATTCCGTTTGGGGTCAGGTTGGGAGCGGGGATAATGTTCATATAATAGAAATGACACGCTTTACATCTTCAAAATTTTTGATCAAGAATCCTAATTTTACAAAGTGGTTCTTTCACACTGATTACTGAAGCTGTCGCTCTCATGTGCTCAACTCAGACTGAGCCCTCTGCTCTGCTCTCCCCTCTCTCTCTTTCTTTTTTTAAATTTTTATACTCCTTGTTCTCATTTGTAGAGATGGCAATTTCCAGTCCAGCAAACACCATGCTATACGCACTCTGGTGTCCCTATGGCTCAACTGGTATAAACCAGAAGCTCACAACGTTATAGAAGACTGAATAAAATTTGACAGGTCTTTCAGTTTTTAATTAAAGGCTTCTCAGTAACTAAAAACACCATGAACTGAATTCTTCAACTGGAGAGCCTCTGGTTCTCAGCAAAGGGGCACCTTGGTGATACAGAGCCTCACGCTGCAGCGCTCTGTGAAGACACGCGCAGCCAAGCAGAACAGAAACAGCCCATGAGCGGGTGGGGGGGCCAGGGATTGCGCAGAGACCTGAGTTAGCTTGCAGACTGATTGCCCTGCTGCTCCCATTTCCCACGCATCCGATTCCTGCTCAGTGCCTACGTACAGAGGTCTTGGGGAAAGCACAGAGGATCAACATCACAGCACATTGGCTCGCGATTCTCAAAATGTATGCGACTGCTGCTTTCCAAGACGAGGACAACATTCTGAGAATATCTGAACCTCCACTGGCGAGGAAGGTGACAGATACTAGTTTCCTGTTTATTGGATGGATGGATGGATGGACAGATGGAAGGAAGGACAGACAGACGAACAGATGGATGACTGCCAAAATCATCGCAACACCAGGAAACCTGGAAAAGACGTTATGAGGATGTCCTCTGAGCACCTCAGTTTCCTGGTTGTGAGGATTAAACAGCATAGCATGGAACGCCTGATACACAGTTAACAACTCAGTAGGTGCCAGGTCCCTGTGCCACCTGCGAGGGCACCTGCCTAAGTGCCGGGGCTTATCAACTGGCTGCCGGAATTCAAGGGACAGGAACAATTCATTCATTCTGACAACAAGTGCCAACTGCTCTGGAATAGAACAAAAGGCAGGATACAGCTCAAGCCCCCAAGGGGAGTCCTGTCTTATGGGGCCAGAGGCCAGAGCAGAGGCCGAGGTGTGCGGCTTTGCTGTATTCGGGGAGCAACGCAGGGCCTCGACAGTCTTAAGGGGCATTGCGTAAACAGAATCGCCTTTTAGGAAAATTGCACTGGGCACGTTAGAGGAATATCCTTGGCGAGACCGGCTCTGGAAGGAGTTCGCAGGCTGCAGCTGCAGTGCCTGTGGGTGACAGCCCCGTCCTGAACTCTGGGGGCAGAAAAGGGGTAGGGGGGAGGGGGAGGGGGACTTTTCCCTCTTGGGTTGATATCTGCTTGGGAAGTTACACAGCTAAATTCTATGCCCCTTGCTTTTTCAAGAAGACAAAAGCTCCAAAACCAAGACTGCAATTTCACTTCCAAAGACAAGGTCCTCGCGAAGGCACGTGAAGAGGATTCTGAGAAAAAGCTTGTTGATGCCCCAGCGGGGGCCCAGCTCCTTCACATGGAAATCCTGCTGCACTGCCAGAGAGGGGAGCTGAGCTCTGAGCTTCACACGCTGCACCAGAGGTGCGGAGGCTCGGTCCGCGGGCTCTCCCTAAGCCATGCCCGAGGGAGGCGTCACCGAAGCAGGTGACACGGAGCTGTTCCTCATCGGGGCTGCTGGTGCCTCTTGTTAAGCTGCTCTTTCTGCCCCAGAAGAAGACAGGGCAGAACAAGAGAGGTGTGACAAAGCACACATTGCCATCCAAGAACAGGGACGCGAAGGGGGCTGAAGTTGAGAAGCAAGCACTTCAGTGACACTCCCAGTACGGCCAGGAATCACGGGGCCCGCGGCTGCGCAGGACAGCAGAGGTGTGCTGGCCTGGCCTCTCACAGCCTTCCAGCTCTCACTCCCACGGGCGCTGCAGCTGCCCAAGTGGGGGAATAATGGAAAAGACTAATGACTTTCGTCGGATCTGCACATTCATCCGTGGGGAGAGATATGCACAGATCCTTGGGATTCTGCGGTGCTTTGCTAGAGAAGAGAGATGATTGTTCTGGGCATTAGAAAATGAAATTTCCTCACTTGGTTTTCTCAGGTGTTTTATGTTATCAGCTGCACCAGCTTCCCCAGACAGCAGCCTGGCTGCGTGCACAAGCGTGCGCGTGTTGTATGTGTGTATGAGAGTATGCGTGGGCAAGTGTTTAATAAGGAAACAGATGAATCCAGGTAGAAGCAGACTGTGTAACAGAGAGAATGGGATTGAGAGTCAGACGCACACCCATTCAAAAGTCACTGAAACACTCTTTGCCCCATTTTCCTCAACTAAGTGATTGGGGATGATAATATCTGCCCCTTGCCCCACCCCCACCCTGTGGAGTTTCCAAGTGAGAGCCTAGAGAAAATGCCTGGGACAGGACCGAGCACATCATGAGCCCGTGTACATCCCCCCTCTCCTTACACAGAAACCTAAGTGACACCAGCAACCAGGGCTGGCTCTCAGGTGCGCCAAGGCAGGCCTTTGGGCAGCAAGCGGCGGCTCAGGGGAAGTAGGGCAGAGATCTGAAGGCAGAGGAGGGCAGAACTAAAGGACCTCGTGCATCGTCTCGGCCTGTTCCCTGGTTAAAAGGTGAGGAGACGAGGCAACCAGTGCTGAGACTGCTAGTCACTCTGAGATATGTATTACCTCTGTTAGGCACGTCATTGTGAACATTCTCAGCTCCCTGATGAGTATCTTTCATATCTCCCTTTACAGATGAGAAAACTGCTGAAGGCAAGTGACCCGCCCAAGGCTACATCCCAGCCAAGGGCACCGTTGGGATTCAACTAGTTCTGACCACACACCCATCACACTGAGTGCTGGAGGACATGTATCAGCTCCCTAGGACTTTCCTACCCACTACCTCACTGAAGACATGGCCTGGATGCTGCTCAGTGACTACTGTCTTGGTAGGATGGTTTGACCTCCTCAGGGCTTCCGGAGGCAGGCAGGAGGCCACTGTGGGGACTGAAGATCAGAGGAGTTGAGCAACTTGCTCTGGGTCGCCCAGCAAGTAAATTATGGAACCAGGCCTGGCCCTCGAGTCTTTGCATCGCATCCCACTGCGGGAAAAGTGCTACCAGCTTTTTGGAGGCAAGCTGCCCACAACAAAGGAAGCCTCATCAGGTTAAGTTTCAAAATTCGTTTCTCATGCATTCATAGGAATTTAGGGGTGAGGTTTTATGATATCTAAACCTCACTTTCCAATGATTAAAAATAAGAAAGAACAAAAGAGCAAAATACTAACGATTGTTGGATCTAGGTGATAGGTCTTTGTCCATCCTACTAGTATTCTTTCAACATCTTCATAGATGAAAATTTTTAAAATAAAAATTGGAGACGAACACATCTCGCCTGTCTGTCCCTTTCTAGAAAGCCCTGAGAGCACCCACCCTCCCCGAGCACTGTGGCTCATGGCAGGGCCCGCACGTACTCAGACACTGGGAATCCGTGAGTGGGGCCTCCATTTCCGACCACGGCAGCCTCCGCCCCTCGTTGTCCACACAGAAGGCCTTCCCACTGTCCCTGTCCCTCTGGCTGGCTCGGTACTGGCCATCCTGGTCACACTGCAGGCCCCTCTCACTCCTCTGACAGCCAGTGACACCTGGAACCAAGAGAGGGGCACATCAATCAAGGATCAGCGATGCCTCTGGGATCCCGGCCCCTCCGGACTCCGAGGCTCCCAACTGTTGATCAGACATCCAAGTCACATGTCTGAGCCAGCACCCTCTAGCTTAAACTCATTGATGACTCCACCCTGACCAAAGTATGACATCCATTATACTATTAATTACACTACATTATATTTAAATACAGGAATGCTTTCTTTTCCTATGAGACTCTAAACATCTTGAGGACAGAGAACATATCTTTGCTCGTGTTGATTTTACAGTACATATTTGGCATGAGGAAAGCATGTGAATGGTCAAAAGGGAGGGCCTTGACTGGTTCTCTGAGGCTGGGAGGCAAGTGGAAGTTATTCTTTCATGGCGGCCCAGGAACCTGGCTAACATCTACTTCGCTGTATCTTAATACTGTTAGTTATATGACTAACAATTGACTAACAACAACGTGTTTTGTAAAAAGATACAAAGGCTACTTTTTAAATAACATGCTTTATATGCCATACATGCTATACATGAATCAATCAATCAATCAATCAATCAATCGATAGCTACTTGGTTGTCACCAGAACCTCAAAAATCATCCAATGGACCTGCAAGGTTAGGAAACACAGGACCAAAGTGTTTTTAAGTGAGAATTATAATACAGACCTTAACTATGCAGAGAACCTGAAATCCCCAAAGCTATCCCAACACAAATGGAAATTCATGAAACACAGTCTTGGCATCATTTAAAACTGGGAAGGCTCTTCACGCTGTGCTTCTCTTTAATGTGATTCCACCCACGGATACAGACCAGGCAGTGGAGCAGGCAGAAGGGCAGAGTTAATGGGTCCCAGAGACATTCTGAGATATCTTCTTAGCACAGGCCCCACACATGGCCCGGGAGATCTGTCACTGAAATCTCTTCTGTGACTCAAGACGTCTGGGAGTATAATCATGTGACAGCCCTCCCCTGCTGCCTGGGAATTCTACCACAGCTCATCCCCAGAGTGGGCTGAGAATGGATGCTCATTGTTCACTGTAAACATATTAACAGGTTCCACTTTGCTGCAGACTGAATGTCTCCTCCAGTTCAAAGGCTGAAGCCATTAACCACGTGATAGTATTTGGAGATGGGACTTTTGAGAGGCTTAACTGCGGTCATTAAGGTGGAATCCCCATGACACAGTTAATGCCCTGATGGGAGGGGAAGACCCGGGAGGCCCCTCACTCTGCACGCACGCACCCCTAGAACCTGACTGCGCCAGCACTCGGGCCTGGGGCGTGCAGCCTCCGAAACCGTGAGCAAGCAGCATTTGTTGCTGAGGACACACGGCCTATGGTAATTTGTGCAGAGCAGCCCGAACTTGACAAAGACGTGTTTCATAACCACCCTGTGAATGTCGTACCACTGGCCTCGTCTAACAAATGAGGAAGCTGACCTTCAGAGAAGGGAGGTGACTTGGCCTATGTGACAGCGCCAGGAGCGGGGAGAGTAGGGGATGAAATGGGCCTGGCTGGTGCCTTGTCTCAGCCGCCTCCGCTGGCCCCTGCTGTGTTGGTCCTGCCCCTCCATTAGCAGGTGTCAGCCGGTACGCTGATCCCCTGTAAGAAGACAGCGCTCGAGCGATGGGACAGCCCCGCACGTCACCCCACACCGGAGGCCGGAGTCGACGTGTGCGCACTGGGGGCGGTGCCCAGGTGTCGGGGCAGGGCGTACCTGCTGAGGAGGGTCTACCCACAAGGAGGGTCAGACACCGGCCCTAAAACTCCTCTTGCTTCCTCGGAATTACCATGCTACGTCCACTGCTCTCCTGACCAAGGAACCTGCCTTCATCAGAGAAGGTGACTTGATCTCTTTTGATTATTTTCAAATTCTTTGCACTCTTCCATGTTTAAGCATAACAGTCTTCCTCTTGTTGACACAATTTCAGGCTAACATGAAAAGGAACACACAAGGCAAGTTCTGAGTCCCAGCCAGGAAAAACCCAACAATACCCACGTGACTGTCAAGTAAGTAGGCCAAGAGAAATCACATGACATCTGGGAAGACCACAAGTACACACAGTCCTGACAAAAGTACAGGGCATAGGGTATCTGAACCGCACAGTGGCAAGACCTGGAGGTGGAAAGTATCTTCCACTTCTCAATCTGATAAGGTTGACACGAAAATCAGAAGTTTCAGAATCAGACAACACCAAGATCAAAGGCTAGCCATGTCGCTCACTAGCTGAGTGACTTCGGCGAAATTACTTCTCTGAGTCTTAACCTTCTTATCTGTAAAAGGTCAGCTGATGATATTTACCTGGAAGGGGAACTGGGAAGATTAAATGAGGCAACACAAGGAAAACACCTGGCCTAGCCCCAGCGGGCCAGGCATTCAAAGACAGTGAGCCAATGGCCCTTTCGACGGCCGTGCTGTATGCTGATGGTTTTCAATGGTGGATGGTTTTGTCCCCACCCAAGACACTATGGCAATGTCTATCTGGGGACATGTTTGGCTGACATCACAACTGGGTGGGGCAGCTGGATACCACTGTCATCTAACAGGTAAGGGCCAGTGATGCTGCTAAATACAAGGGCCAACCCCCCAAAATGAAGAATCATCTGTCCCAAGTTTCAACAGTGCCAAGGCTAAGACATTCTCCTGTGTCCCCACTGCATTTCAGGGTTTCTATTTCGAAGTAGGACATTGCAGAACTTACAGTGGGTCCGACTGAAAGCTCCAGCATAAATGGTTGTTCTGCCCCTGGGACATGGGACACAGGTCAAGCTCCCTGCCCGTTCTTGGTAGAATCCCACAGGACAGGGAACACATTGTCCATCCTGAAAATAGCTTCCTTCGGGACACTTGACTAGAAAAGATAAACAGAGAAATGATGTTAATGATAAGACACTTGCTTTTCAATTAGAACCGCACAACATGCAGGGTATGTATGCGAAATCCCCAAATCAGTACAAGACCTCATTCATTGAACACACATGCATTGAGGATCAGCTGCAAGCCAGGCTCTAAGTGCCAAGGATAAGCTCTGAAGAAGGTAGACAGGCCATGGGATGAGAGGGTACCCGACAAGAATTTCAGAGATGGGTAGGATGAAGTAGGGAGGAGGGCTTGCTAGTGAGCAAGGCCCCTCTGAGAGGTGACACTTGAGAAACAAGTGATGAGAAGCACCCCAGGCAAAGGCCTCCGAGAAGGAATTTCCAGGCAAGTGCAAAAGTCCTGAGATAGGAATGAGTTTGGATTACTCAAGGAGCGGAAAGGAAAAAAGCCAACCAGAACCAGCAACTGAGATAAAGCTTAGTAGATGAAGAGAAGAGGTGGCGTTGGAGAACAACTTGAAATATGAAGTCCAACCATAAGTTGCTATGGGAACATTTCCCAAAGGTAATGACATGGTGGAACGCAGTGAAGGAGGGCTGGTGTGCAGATGACTGGATTTGAGCCCCACTCTCCCCAAACTGAACCCTTTTCTCCATCCATCAATTCAACCAACTTCCTTTGACCAAGTAGTGAGCACAGATGTGTGGGACAAGGTAGAACGAAGCCAATGTTGACTTAACAACTCCAATCTCCTGTACGCATTCACCCCAGCATTTCTGAGTAAATCAGAAACTCCAGATACCCCCTGGAAACCGAACAACGTGTTTTCCGGCTTGCTCTGAGCAATTAACAGCCTCGCTCAGAGACTGTGGTTTCATTACTTCTATGAGTCAGGCTGTTGATCATTTCTAGTATTTTAACCCCAGTGCTGTGACTGTTTTTCCAAGTGGTCTCCAAATCCACGGTCAAAGGAAAACAAAACCTTTTCAGCCTGCCTGAGCTGCCCTGCCCCCCGACCCTAGGTGCAGGGGAAGGGGCCGCAAGCTCAGTCAGTTGCAGGCCTCCGGACGACGCTCAGGGAACGTGCATTCTGTTTCTCTCCACCGAGGATGCTGACGGTCTTATCCACCCAAAGGAACGCTTGGGTAAGTCAGAATGAGACCGTGGCTGCATTACCATCACCCTTCCCTGGGCAGGTGGGTCCTCTCAAAGACCCCTGAGTCCACAGCAACAACTGGGCATCTCTCTTTCAGTTCACTCCCCCTGCAACGATCACCGGAAACCCCTTTGGCCGCAGTTCCCTCCTCCATAAAATCAGACAACATGCCTCTTTGTGTTGGCGAGTTTCACAAAGCTTTTTGTCATGCCAGCTTGGTCCCACTGTCCTGCAGCGATGGCAGCCATGTTTCTACTACAGGGACATGTCTGTGAGGAACCATAATGGTTCTTCACCCTTTAGCCCGCCTTGCTCAGTGCCGTGGCTGGCCCTGTCACTTCCCAACTGAAAATTCTCCCAGGATGCCTCCCCACCAGCCTCAGGCCCTTGCTGTGTCCCAAGGCCTGCCCCCCCGCTGGCCCCTGCCTGCCTCTCTGGCCCCAAGTCCTGCCACATTTCCTGCACACCCCATTCTCGGCCATAGAAGTCATGTGCACTGTCCCCATGAAGCCACACCACTTCATGGCTCCCTGCTCTTGCACAGATGTCCATTTCTGGGATGTCTTCAGTAGCACTGACATAGGTGGGCGCGTGCACACACACACACACACACACACACACACACAAAACATGTGCAAATGCGTCCTGCCTTGTCTGCTCTCATTGAGCAGCAATTGTAACTTGCCGTTCAAGTTCACGCTGGCCTATGTTCCCCCAACAAGCCTTCTCTGGCTGCCCTGCCTGGGGCGGACAAAGCTTTTTCACAGGATATTTTAGCTGTCTTTCCATTCAGCTCTCTCCAACCAGACTGTCAGTTCCTTGAAAGTAGAGCTATGACTTCTGGTTCCCTGAGTATATAACATGGTGTTTGACACATAATCATATTTTGAAAGCTTGGATGGATGCATAGAAGGAAGGAAGAAGGAAAGGGTAGAAGGAAGGAAAGAAGACATATTTCTTCAGAAAAATTCCATGGAGAATTAGTTCTATTGTAAGAACCTGCAGTGAATGAATAAAATGTAATGTGATTCAGAATGGAAACAGAAAATCCAGACAATTTCCCTGGGATTCTCCTTAATGGACCAGCGTGGCACGAAGGCTGCCAGCAGGTAATTCCAAGAAAAACCACAGGACTGGCCTTAAGGCCAAAGTGCGAACATAACTGACCCGCTGGAGCTACAAACAAAGCCCCAGGCCCCCGCAGTCTCCGGTCACTGGATAAAGGCCACCGGGCCTACATGAGTCATGGAGGTGGATATTCCCACCACCCTCCAAGGAGATCATCCCGATCAGCCCCCTGAGAGGGTCACAGAAACCCTGCTCATCTCCACAGGACAGTGTTCTGCTTGTAGCCTCACAGCTGTGCTCCAGATGTGCTTCAGGAGGAAAAAGAGCCAATAAGAACAGATACAAGAATCGTGGCATGATCTCACTGAGAAACCCCTGGCTGAGTCAGGAGACATGTGCTGCTGAAGACAGAACAAAGAATTTGGAATCCAAGACAGTGAGTTTAAATCTCAGCTCAGCCTACTGACCGCAAAGCCTATCTGGTCTTTGAGGGAAAAAGATCGCCAACTCCTGCCCTAGAGGTAGTTAGTGTAGCCCAGGGAAACTCTCTCATTCAGCCCCTTCCCGGGGTCCTCCCCCACCGTACCCTGCTGTGGCTCCCACTCTCTCCGAAGCCTGTCACCTGGGGGCCAGTTCTGACTGAAACACATGCGGGTGCTCCCCCTTCAGGGAGCACTGTCTCCGCTTCCCCCCTCACCTCCCGGCTGAGCTGGGTGACCATCCTGGTAGACAGGAACTAGTAATCTCATAGTCCATTTCCCTAGAGGGAAGCTTAGGATCAGATTTCCAAGCCAACCCCTTTATTGTACAGGAAAGAGACCCCTACCTCCCACCTCTCTACCCTCCTCTCCCCCTCCAGCATCCCCGAGGGAGTGGGACTTGCTTGAAGGTGCAGAGGCAGAAGAGGTGCCTTGACCTGACCCTACTAGCACCCGTGTCCTCCACCTCCTACTGCTCCACCCTCAAGAGGGCGCACCTGAGTCAGTGAGCCTCAGTGAGGCCCCTTTACCAGCGCTCCCCGGAGTGACTATAAGAGCAGACAGACGCTGCCCGCACACACCGACCACTCCTAACTCGGAGTCTGGCAGTGGGGCCCAGGGCTCTCCGTGAGGCGTCGGTGAACACAGCGACAGGTGTTTGGAGCACCCCTTTGTCCCTGTGACCCTGTTTCTCCCACCCCAGCAGGTGGTGCCATCCACTCCCTCTGCCGGTTTCTTGTCCAGTTCTGTGTCTGGGCAGCGCTGCTTCCAGAGCACCTGGGGTCAGGATTGCTCACTCACAGATCACTGGTGTCGGGAACCTGAGTCCCTCCTTTGAGTCACCCCTGCCCTGGGCTCTGCACGTGTATGACCTCATTTCATCTGAGCCTCAACCTCTTCATCTGCCACATGAGGACGTGACCTGCGACCAGGGGTTTTGTGAGAGTTAAATATTTGTGAAGGTGTATTTAAATGACAACATCCTCTATAAAAGTCGGTGCAAAGTGGTTGTCTTACTGGTGTCTGTGTTAAGACCTAGCTGCATCTTAAGTTCAATGTGGAGTTTAGAACTTAGCGTGGATTTCATGAAAGGAAAGGCCATGTAGCTTTTGTGTTGCAACCAATATAAACAAGTAACCAAGAACCCCTCCCCCCCTGCTTCAGTTCAATAAAAATGCCTCTGTGTCTCATGTCATGTGGGAGGAAGGCTTCTCTTCGTGAGACCCTGGAAGTTCCTGTAGCAGACAGAACAATGGCCCCCAAAGCTGTCCACATCCTAATCCGCAGGGCCTGTGACGACGTTAGGTTACGTGGCAAAGGGAAACTCAGGTGGCACAGGGAATGGAGGGCGCTAATCAACGGACCTTACAATAGGGCGGGTGTCCTCGGTCATCAGCAGCCTTTAATCATGGGTGCTTAGAAATGAAAGGCAGAATCCAAGGGAGCTGTGACTATAAAAGGATGGTCAGAGCACTGTGACACCGCTGGCTTTGAAGATCAAGAAACAAAGCCACGAGCCAAGACATGTAGGCAACATCTCAAAGCTGAAAAGGTCAAGGACGGCCTAGAGCCTCCAGTAGGAAGGCTGCCCAGCTGACACCTTGATATTAGCCCAGTGAGACCCGTGTCTCCAAACCTGCTAAACTCTAAAATCATAAATGTGTGCTGTTTTAGGTCCCTAAGCTTGTGGTGATTCATGGTAGTAGCAACAGGAAATTCTCACACCTCCCATTCAAGGAATTTGCAGCTGCAGTCTAGTGAAGACAGCTCCCAAGGCTGTTGACGTGCAAGGCCAAGAACAACCCCAGCCAACCTCCACCAGGAACACTCCCCTGAGTGGTCAAGTCCTGGGCTCATCAAGGGCCATCTGGGGATGCAACACATTGCTGCAACCAGACTAAGAAACATCATGAAGCACACAGGGTAGACATTGGCCTTCATCACAGAGACAGTGCCGCCCAGGGTCCAAGCTTGTCAACAACCAAGGGGAAGGGGTGTTTTCAATCACTGGGGTTCTTCCTTCTGTCCCATTATCTGTGCCTCTGGTTTCATCTACTACCTATTGGGCGATGACTATCTGCCCATGCATAGCGGAGGACTGGAAAACATTCCATATATAAATGAAGGATTCTCCACTCTCTCAGAGCTTTGGTGGCCTTTCCCGCAGCCTCACACGGCTCAGTAATAGAAGTCCAGGGAGGGGGGTGGACCTACCACACCCCAGTGGGTCCTGACTGGCATTGCCGGCGGCCGAGGCTGGGTGGAATCCTTCCAAGCACCCGTATTGTGCCCTGGGAGAGGTGCCGAAGCCGTCCCCGTGGAGGAAGCGAATGGAGGTGTCTGCGGTGAACGTCTTGGAATCCAGGTAGAGCTGGAACACCCCACTTCGGATCAGATCTGCGAAGCGCCCCACCAGATTCTTGCCCACGAAGGCTTCCTCTGTAAGACACGAGGCGGGGCAGGAGTGTTATCTTGCTGTTCTCTGCAGGGGCCAGGGAGGATCCAGGCACAGAGCCACCCAGAGCATTCACAGCAAAAGGAGACACAGGCATTACCCAGGACTCCACTGGAGAGCAGGAGAAACTGAGGCCACAGCAGGGGGCTGACTGGCCCCAGTTCACACAGTCAGAAGCCCAGCTAGCCCTCCAGCCGACATGTGTGGCTCCTGCCCTTCCTGTGGCAGCCACGTGATCCCCGCTGGCCCAGGACATCATGACTTCAGTCACTAATCTAAGACGCACCATCCCTGAGCCTCCGTTTCCCCACCTGCAAGATGGAAATGCCCCTCCTGCCGCCAGTGAGGATGATGAGAGGATGTGTCACGGGGTCACCCACACAGAAGACAGGGCCTGCAGCGGATGATGGAGCCCTCCGACTCCATGTTGGCTGAGAAGGCCCCCAGCTGCCTAACTGCAAGTGCTTCCCAGGGGGAGAGAGGACGAGCCCCACATCTGGAGCTGGGGGGCACCCCAGCACACAAGGAACATTCACAGCTCAGGGGAAGCACCTCCGCCTTTTGTAGCTCCACACACCCAAGAAATCCAGGCTCTTTCCAGAGGAAGACAAAGGGACCCCTAATTCATAATGCTTGGGGCAGGGGGAGTGGCTGCAGCCCCCTTCTGCTTAAACCCTGGCCACTTCTTCCCGTCACAGGACAAAGGTGAAGCTCCAGCCAGTCCCGACCCTTGGGCTAACATCAACCCCACGGTGCTTCTCCTTAGACCTTTCTACTTCCTCAGTGTGTCCTTATGGAAACCGCCCTGTTTAGACAGCTGTGGGTTTAAGCAGCGTGCGTGGTCTGAGGGGGTTTATAACTGGAAGTGGGCAGGACGTGGATGATGAACCAGTAGAAACTCTTCCTCACCAATCCCTCCCACTGTTTCTTCACACCTACATCCCCTCTCTGTGCCCAGAAAACCAAGAGGGGAATTAGAATCTGTTCATGGAAACACAATCAGGTGATACTATTTAACTCCAGTAGACTACTGACCAGAAATCTATTGATTTTTACGTACTGTTTAATACTTCACTCCTCCCATGGACCAGGTTGGTAATTCTCACTAGATACTCACAGGAAGGCATCGTGGCTTCACCAGCTCCCTTTGACAGATGGGAAAACTGAGACTCAGAGACCCTACATCGCTTCTGCAAGGGAGTAACGCAGGAACACATACCAACGTCATGCAAATCAGGGAGGGAGGCTGGCGGGGCGTCCTCGAGCCGCAGTTTCCACGTGACGTTCACTCCTAAGCGCTCACTGGTCAGACACCCCACCTGCACCGCGGAGTCGTCGCAGACGGGAATGGAAACAGGGGTCCCCAAAGTCTCCACCTACAGAGACAGATGCCTTCCGTTCAAGAACACGGTAGGGAGCCAGCTTTGTTAAGCCCACAATGGCCCCAAAATTGGTTTATGTCCCTGCCAGAGGAGGTCAGTGAGAGCGGGTGACTGAAGGGCCGCCCTCTCACCCCTCAGTCTTCGGCGGGCCCCTCTCTCAGGTCTGGGGATTCTGGAATATTTCTCCCCTCACTGTGTGAGGTTTGATTTCCTCATCTCAGTAAAGGGCAGCACTGCATCTACACACAGCCGTTGAGCCAAAACCTTGCACCTCCCAGATGCCCCCTCCTCCACGGTGCGTTATCTGCTAACCCATCCTGGGGGCTCTGCCTCCCCAGTGGGTCCCAAGTCCTCCTGATTTCAATCTGGTGCAAAAGAGTCTAGACAGACCTGGACTTGCTGAGCAATGTGTAATGCTGGGTGACTTACTCTCTGTGGCCTTCAGTTAACCCTGTGTCCATTGAGGGTAAAGGCACCCATGGGTCAGGGTGCTGAAATAATTAGAGACAAGGAAAGTACAATTCCCCACACAGCTGGGGCTCCACAATTGACAGAGAGGGCTGGGGTTTTGTCAAGTGCATTTCTTTGGAGCAAAGGGGGCAGTATATGTTTCTATTTGTTTTAGAATCAACTCCCTGGGTTTGGTTTTGTGAAAATGTGTGTTCTACAAAATTTTTAGCATTGGGTGCTAAACATGAGTTGCTCTGATGAGCTGGCAAACTTTGAGAAGAACAAGGACTTATTGAGTTGAGAGACTTTGAAAGACTCACTCTGTGAATCCTCATGGCTTCAAATCACCCACGCCTATTACACGGGTAAAAAGCGTGACATGCATTATTTATGGTCCTATATCTTTCCAGCTGGCATGCACGGACCTTTTCCCAGGGAGGACCCCTCATGCCTCCTCACTGATCTGTCAAGAAACACATCTGTTCCGGCAGCTCAGGGAGTGGGTCGCGGCACCTCAGCCTTCCTGCCCCACATTCCCAGGCTCTTTCCCCACGGCGGTGACAGTGCTCCACGGCGATCACAGCTCCGCCCTCACTGCAGCCAGCCAGAGCTCTGCCATTTCCCAGCCCTGTGCCTCTCGGGGATTACTTAACCCTCTGGCCTTCACCGTGCCCCGCCCCCACCAATCTGCAAAGCAGCAATAATAAGATGGCTGTGAAGACTGTGTGAGCCAATCCATGCCCAGGGACGCACAGTGCCTGGCGCACAAGAAGTGCTCAGCCCATGTCTGGTTTGACATCTGTATGTAGCAAGAGGGGCCAGGGAGGAGATGGCTTCGGACTCCACCTCCGCTGCTGCAGAATTGGCCATGGCCAAGCTACTTTCTCATCCTGGGCCTCAGTTTACCCACTTGTAAAGTGAGTGGGTGTCAAACTCGAGGTTTATTTGAGCCCTGGGGGTTTCTGACACTATGACCCCGAGCTGCATCCAGGCACCCACTGTGGGGAAGGCCAGGCTCATACCTGGAGCCGGCAGAAGCCGCGGGCTGTGAGCTCGTCCAGGATGAAGACCTGGAACGCCAGCAGCAAGCCTGCGTAGTCGGCGCTGCACACCTTGCCCGGCGGGAGCTGGAGCTGGAACTGTGCGTGGGTCTGGAGGGTCTGCCACAGCTGCAGCCCTGCAGGGAAGTGTCAGAGGTCAGCGGGCGCTGGTGACGGACCTGAGGGATCCTTTGCTGTTCCTTGCTTGTTTTTTTCCCTCTACAGAAATAACCCTCCTTCATTTGGTTTGGAACACGCCAGCACCGCCATCTTGCATTGTCATCCTCGGAGCCTAAACACTTCCTGGCATGACAGCTGGTTCTGGAATCACTTAGCACTCACAGCCGGCTCAGTCCTGCCTCAGTCTCTACAGCAGGCTGCTTTCCATGTTGGCGGGTAGGGGGGCCGATTCTAGTATTCTCCTTGGAAAAGCGACTGCCTTGCATTCAAACAAGGCAACGCTATGTGGTTTGGCCATTTAAGACATCAGACTATAGGAAATACATGCTCTAAGGTCATCAGGGCACACCCTGCACAGCTGTACACAGCAGCGCCACACTCAGCCTGTGGAGTTCAAGGCCCACGGCTCCCTCCTCCCATACCCCTTGCTCTAAATCCACTTGTGACCAGCCTGGTCTGGATTTCAGCTTAGGCCATTTTGTCACAGTCAGGTTGACAACCCACTTTATTTGTCCACATCTCATTTGAACATTTTCTGGATAACCATCTCTGTCCCAGAATGCTTTGCAACAAATACTGCCCTTTGACACTGCCAGCCACCCAGAGCCTGGGGTGGTCCCAGCGCTCGCCCCTGACCTGCTTGGCTGAGCAGCAGCACCAGCCTTTGCCAAGGCGGATGCAGTCAGAGCCCAGTGCTGCCTCACAGCCCGCGCATGTGGACATGGGCTCATGGCTGGGTGGGACAGGAGCCCTGCCGGTACCCACGCAGGGCGCAGGCCTACGGCTCGGCTAGGCATTGGCCCTGGAGCTCCATGCACACCCGGGGGAGAGGCTGGTGTGGCAGAGTCACGCTCAGATGCCAGATGAGCAGCCTGGAGCTTGTCAACACCACAGATGGCCCTCGGAGCACCTGCCTGCTGAATATAGTCCTATACCCAAGACACCCCAGCAGCACCTGACATGATGGCGGCTCTCCAAGGAGCCGGTGGCTCCCGAGACGCCACCAAGGTGTCCATGGAGCACACCGGCTCCTTCTAGCGGCCCTCCCTCCTGCTCTAGGTGCCTCCTGGCACATGTGGAGAGGCTACACGGGGGTGGAAAACGCGAGGCCACTCACGCTGGCAGGCCTGGGCCTGAGGCGGCTGGGACAGCCAGCGTCTGCTCTCCGGGCTGCACACCAGCGGCCCTGCTGGGAACGCGCTCCGGTAGCCCTGGCGGCACAGCAGCTGGCACTGCTGGACGGTGGCCCCGCCGGGGCCGGAGGCTCGCTCACACAGGATCACTCCACCAGCCACGTCCGACGTGTTGAATGGCAGCGGGCACTGCGGGCCTGGAGGAAGGAAAGCGGTCGGCTGGGGGGCTCTGTCCAGCGCAGGGCGCGGTGCATCCCTGCCTCTCTGCTCCCTTTCCCTGACTGCAGGTATGCGGGGGCTCCTCGGACCCTGGCCTGGGCCCCCTCCCTCCCTCTCTGCCCTCCCCTTGGAGAAGCCCGTCCTCGCTCAGCTTTAAAAACACTGCTGCGTGGATGACACTTGGCTCTTCATCTGCAGTCAGACCTCTTGAGCTTCTTCCATCTCTAAATCCAACCACCGACCTGTCCCCTCCACCTCGAAGCCAACACGTCATACTCAGTGCTGCCCGCCCACGCCTGTTCTTGCCTCAGTACCTGGCGCTCAACACACGGCACCTCCAGCCACCCAGCTGTCCCAGGCAAGAAACACGGGGGCCCTCCTGGACAGCCCCCTCTCTTCTGCCCTGGCATCAGCGAAGGCTGCAGCTCCCCGCTTCTCAACTGCTCTGCGTTTCCACTGCATTCCCTTCATATTTCCCTTGACTGTTCAGGAAGCTTCCTCGTCCAACCCAGCCCCCACTGCCAGCAAAGGAATTGCAGCGAAGCCAGACATCAGCTCCCTGTTCCCCAGGTACTTGCTGGCCCCACCTTCTCTCCCACTCTCCTGTCCTCCAGCCCCTTTGGCCCTGGCATGGCTGTCTTTCCCTGACCAGATCTTGGCTGCGCACCTTGCGCCCCTCCCTCTGCCTGCTCCTCTGCCTAGAAGGCTCCTTTTGGACCCTCAGTTACCAGCTCGGCACCTCTAGCTTGCTAACACCTTCCACTGCTCTCCTAGGCCTTCTCAGGGCCCCTTTCCCCAAGCTTTCTGGCCAGATGGTGCAGCCCTCCATGTAATTAGTGAGTCAAGAGTCCAATCACCTGCACACCAGTCTCTTCACTGGATAGAGCCCCGGAGGAAAGAGGGTGGCTTTCCTCCATTCACCCAGACCGCAGCACAGCGCTGACCATGAATGCGGGTGAACCAGGTGGGCGAATGAGTAAATTAAAGAGGAGACACACTCAGTGGGATAACGCCACACCTGACGAGAGGCTTAGCTAATTGTCTGACTGTCAGGCGCAGCCGCCCTGCCTGTTTAGGCCTGGCTCTATGACTGGCAGTTCACGTGTGATTCACAGGTACTTGGGGCCCTCAAAGATGGAGGACTCATTCTGAACTCCAAGGGGCAGCCTTGACTTCTCCCCAATGAGAACGACAGAGAGAGCGCCTCTGGCCAGGACTTTGCGTTGTGATTTGCAGGGGGCTGACTGAGCTGGTTCTTACCTGCAGAGTCAGATCATGGGACCAGTCTGCCAGGCTTTGAGTCCTGGCTCTATCATTTACCCATGGAGAGCCATAGAGCAAAAGTTGACTAGCTCCTCTGTGACTCCGTTTCCTTGCCCATAAAATGGTGAGGATAGCAAGAATGCCTACCTCCTAAGGATGGCGTGGCTCAAAATTAATTAAGGCATGCGAGGAGCTAAGAAGAGTCACTGAAATGTAATAAATGCTCAGTAAATGTCAGCTGTCATTATTATTATTAACAGCAAAGGGAGTATATGTTATGGCCTGCAATGGAAGTTTTAGGATGTGGGTGTTCACGTAGTTGTCACTGGCTGAGACCCTTTATTCCACAGATGTGGGGGCTGAAGCCCAGGAAGGTTATGTCCTCTGCCCTGAGGCCCACAGCAGCAAGTGGAGAGCCAGGTGCGGCCCAAGAATCGGTGCCACCAGGCTACGCCGTTTACAGAGACTGTCTGAGTTAACCCTGACGATGACTCTAAGAGCGAGCCGTGATCCGGCGTGTTTATTTCACAGAGCGGGAAACTGAGACCCAGAGAGGTTAAGGGACTATCCCACGGTCACCCAGAAGAAAGTGGAGAGCTGACATCCAGTCTGTCTGTCTGGCTCCCACCCCTGGGCTTCCTCCACCACTCTGGGGGGTTCGTGTTAATGCTGGCTGCTCCGCTTGCCAGCTGTGTGGCTTGGGACGTGCACACGAACCTCGGAGCCCTGGTTTTGCCATCTGTTAAACTGTTGGGCTGTTCTATCCATTGACTTGCATGGGGTAAGGGGCGGGAAAAGCACCTTTTAGCAGGTGAATCTCTGCACATGTGAGCTATGATCATGGACACCCGCAGGACCAGCCACATGGGATCTTCTCAAACCCCAGGCGAGCTGTGCTCCCAGACCTGCTCCTGGAGGAGACACTGCAGTCTGTTCCCCGGGCCCCAGGCCGTGCGGAACGCCCTCAGGTGCCCGGAGATTGAGCGCTGACTGTTTCCATCCCAAAGCTGGTACCGCTTCTCTCAGAAGCACACGGCAGGGAATCCCACTCCTAACTACCCACTGAGCACCTGCCCTGCGTGTGCCCTGTGTGGTGGCAGCTGCTGAGGGCGCGGGGGTGAGTGTGGCAGGGTCCTGCCTTGACGAAGGTCCCGCACAGGGGGGGCGACGTGGGGCTGTGCCGTGGGAGTGGGGGCTCGTCCCAAGGCAGGAGCGGGGGAGGGAGCGGGCTGCAGGGGAAGGGTCCCCACAAAGGGGAGGGAGGTTGTCCCTCCCATCCTTTCCCTTTACAAATACAAATGCAAATTTACAAACACAGGAGGTTCTCTTTACACACATAAATCACTAGACTTAATCATATGTCTCTGTAGTTCCCAAACGTTGCTTAGAGACTATAAAATTTAAAAACAAAGCCATAAAACAAGAACAAAAGAAAGCTGCTTCCAATAAAATCAGAATCACTCGGTGCAGTATCTCCTAACCCCACCAGGCCCAACACCCCAATTTGTGAGAAATACTTTGCAATGTCTGCATTTACGGCCCTGAAACAAAATTCAGAGAGTCTAACCTGCTTGTTCAGATGAATTTTAAAATGATCATAATGCCCTGTGACTTGAGTAGATAGGGGAAATAAAAGGTAAGTAACTGATAATTAAATAAGTTTGAACATATAATAATCTATTTCAATATTCTAATACCTATTCGTATTATTTATAGTTTAATATTTGATATCCAAATAATTTTTAAATTAGAAATAAAAATAAACACATCAACACCTGCACAAGTTCCCACAGCTCCCGGCTGAGACGAGCTCCTCCCCACTGAGAAGGTGCTCTCGGGCCCCTCCCCCCTCGGCACTGGGAGACCGGGACCCGGAAGCCCCAGCTGGCCAGCCCGAGCTTCCTGGGAGCCAGCTCGGAGGATCCCGCGGGGGTTCCCCCAGGTCTCAGCCCCGGGGCTGAGCGTTCGCCGGAAGTAGACACCAGTTTTGACCTCATGAGAATCAGCGGCAACCCATCCTCAGGCTCGTCCTGTCTCCCCTCCCACCCTGACTGTCCTAGTCCGTTGGAGTCCCTCCCACCCCCCCGCCCCCCCAGCCCAGTCTGAGGGGAGGAAGAGAGGGGCAGGGCCCACGGCTCACTCTCACAGGCCGGCTGGCCCCCGGCCACGCGCGTCCCAGGCGCCTCCTCTCCGCTGCCCAGGACACACCAGCAGCTGCCCTGGCCCGGGTCGCACTGCACTGGGGAGCGGCCTCCGTCCTCTGCCCTGCAGGCTGGGGTGTCGCCCGGGCCAGCTCTCCTGGAGAGGACGCCGCTCTGGAGCGATTCACAGAGGCCTGGGCAAGGACACAAAGACAAGCCAGGTGGAGTCTTTGCCCACAGAGCCACCAGAGCCCGCACCACACACAGGCGCCACCTGCCACCACCTGCCTGCAGGGCCCTCCTGGGTCTGGGCTGCCTCCCACTGGGGCACTGACCCAGGGCCGGGCAAAGGCTGGGCCGCACTCAGCTGTGCCCCCTGCCACGCACACACGCGCACACACAGCCTGCCCACAAGGAGCGAAGAGTCTGCAAGGAGATTTACCAAGTGAGCAATTGGGAGCATTCGAGCTCTTCCTTCCCAGCACACGGCATCAGTGTGGCTCAGATAAACTCTTATTTAAAAATATAAATGAGTGAGCGAGCAACGAGGGTTCAGAGCACTAAGGGCAACAATGGGGGATGCACAGGGCTGTTTAGGGGCCCCGAGGAAGGCCCTGACCTCAGCTACGGAAGACAGGCCTGGGGGACTAAGAGTCGGCCAGGGAGGGTGGGGGAGGTGGAAATACTGCAGGGCGCAGAACCACCACACAAGAAGGCCCAGGAGAAAGAGTGTCGCCTTCTGAAAAAGCCTGACTATAGATTATTACACCCAATCCTGGACAGTGCGAGATGGAGAACAAGGGACCCAGGAGCCACGCTCACAGGGAGGGGCCGGGAGCCACGCGGGGCGCGCGGGCCTGGCCTTCAGGACCATGGGGGCTGTGGCTGCCTTTCAGGCAGAGGAGGGACATCAGCACATCTGCCCGTGACGGACAGCACCTCAACCTCCCCGTGGAAATGGGGCTGCAGGGCCAGGCTTGGAGCGGAGGGAGCCGGCGGGGCTGGTTGTGTCATCAGTGCTGTGCATCCTGTCACCCCACAAAAGCACTAGCACCCACTTTAATCAGGACCAGCGCCGGCTTGTGCTCCCCAGTTGCAAAGCACATCCGGTTCCCTGCCGTGTGCACTTCTCCCAAGAACCCGCGGAGGTTGGGGAACATAGCTCCTAGTTTACAGGTGAGACGGCTCTGGAAGCAGCAGAGCTGGGACAGGCAGCCAGCTCTTGGGACGCCACACCCAGGCCCGGGTGCACGGGAGGGGCCGGGGGCACCGGGGGCGGGGCGACTACTCACACTGGTCACTGCCGTTCGTGCCGGGTGCGGTGCCGGGCGCAGTGCCCTCTCCCGAGGCCTGGTCCACGCACCAGACGCCAGCCTCCGACACCTGCCGCCTGGCAAACTCTCCTGTCTGGGACAAAGCCGAGGTCACGTCACACGGGGCAGATGCTTTGGCAGCCCCCGAGCCAGTGAGCAGATGGCAACATCCCTTCCAAAACCAGCAGAGACAGCTTCGGCACATGGAGGGAGGTCACGTGGGAGAGTCTCCATTCCAACCCAGACCCTTCCCACACGTTACCGGAGCTGAGGGGAGAACAACCCCATGAGGCGGGGCCACAGGTATCCCATTCCAGGGATTCCACGGGACTTGGATAAAGCCCCCGGGGGCTGAACCAAGCAGGCGGTGGTGTTCGTGTCAGACTATTTTAGGGAGGGGAAACAGGCACAAGGACTTCACTTGGCACGTCAGCGATTAAGACTCCAGCATGACTCCTTTCTCTAGGAGCTTTTATTCCTAAAATCCACTGCATTGAATTATTACAGTCACCCAGAGAGCCGGGTGCCGGGGCGATATTAGGACGTCTTCTGTGTGTATTGAGGGAAACAAGAGAGAGAATGTGCATTCCGATTCGGCCGAGATGACTTTAGGGAAACCAAGATGACTTTTAGGGAAAGCAAACGAGTTTTAGGGAAAACTCGTTTAGGTAAACAAGTTTTCAAAGAGTTGTCATGAATGGTATGTTCTTGAGCCCTCAAAACAATCCTAGCACCAGGCAGGATAAAAATGTGGTCTGATCATATGATTTTTAAAAAACTGAAGCAGAGAGAAGATAAGTAAATTGCCCATGGTCCCCCAGCCAGGCTCTGCCAAGACTAAGACAAAAATCCAGACCTAGTCCCTGTGAGTTTTTAGCAAAAACAAATTTATTGAACACTAGAAAATGTGTCCTTGCCCTGTGGGAAAAAGTTCTGGCTTCCCTCACAGCCACCCGGGGCCTTCAGAGCCTTACCTCCAGGCAGGTCGGGATGAACAGGTCTCTTGGTGAAGGGCTTCCTTGGGATCCGGCCTGTTTCCAACCAGAAAGCAGCGCGCTAGCCCGAGCTCTCTCGCAGGTGCTGGGGCCTGCGAGGGAGAGAGATGCCCTCAGCAGCCCGGCGAGGGTCTCAGGGAGAGCGCAGAGCCCGGCTGGCTGCATGTCAGAGCCAAGGAGGGGCCCCTCGCAGAGCGCGGGAACCTCACAGGAGAGGGAGGCCAAAGGCCTCCCTTTGTTCAGGGCGAAGGCCCACGTGGATGTGCCAACTGTAAGACCCAAGTAAAGTGGGCGGCTGACTTCACAGGTCGGAACCCGGGAGACGCTGCACGGCAGAACAGAGGGGAGCTGGCCGCCGAAACCACAGAAGGGGACAAAACTGCCCGGGAAGCAGGTGTGCAGGGGAGCCCAGGGCCCTTGGCTTCCCTCAGCGGCCTCCGTCCACCTGGGAAACTAGGAAGGACCAAGGTCTCCGAGGGGTCTTCCAGGCCTTGGGACTTGGGAAAATGTCGTCTGGCTGCACGCGGGGCAGGCACACAGATCCTCCGTGGGTGGGTAACAACAGCGGGCGCCACTGGCCCTGTGTGCCCACTGCAGGGCTGGGGCAGTGGGTCCGCAGGCTTCACTTACACCGGGGGGCCTCGGGGGAGCGGGCCGTCAGCGAGGCGGGGACATATTCTCCTTTCCCATCCACACACCAGCAGTGCCCTAGGAAAGAGCCACAGCTGACGTTCAGGAAACGCTTGGGGCTCGTCCCCTGGGGTCCCCCAAACAACTATCCATCTTTCCATTCCTAGCAGGGCCGGCAAGGTCCCCCGTCTGTCCCCCTGCCCCACATCATTTACAATCACAGGCCTTAGCACCTCAATTGCCCCCAGCAATCACCCACTTGACCTTCAGGCTGGTGGAAGGTCACTGCTCCCCCTATACAGATAAGTCAACCGGAGGCCAGAGAAACAGAGGGATTTGCAATCAGTTACCAAAGGGGGCCTTGAAGTCCAGCTCGCTTGCCCCCCGTGTGGGGTCTTTCCACTAAATGAAAAGGGGCCGTGGCCCTCGGCCTCCCACGGGGGCCCGTCCCCCTCACCAGTCCCTGCGTGGCACTGCACGGGCTCCCAGCTTCCAGAGGCCTTGCACTGGGGCACGTAGGGGCTGGGCCGCAGAGACGCTGGCGAGGAATCCCCAGGGGAGAGGCGGCGACTCTGGTAGAAGTCGAAGGCTGCAGGTGGAGACAGGGGAGCCGAGGTGGGTCCAGGTGCGCCCCTGACCTGGGAAAGCCCCGCAGTGCGGGCTCTGCCGCCGAAAAGAGCCACGCACGGCCCTGTGCCAACATCAGGAGCGGACAGACATTCCCACCCAAAAGGAGACAGCGGCTCCTCAACCAGTGGCTGGGCACTCACCAGGCTGTGCTTAAAAATATAAACATAGGCTGCAGTTTGAAGGAGTCTTTGTAGTCCTCTTGCCATCGCTTTCATATAAAGTTTCATATAACTTTCATTAGGTTAATGAAGCGTCTTCAATACATGAGACAACAGTGATAATGGGCACATGTCTTCAGCAGGCACCGTGTGCCAGGCACAGTCGACGTGCATGCTTTAATTAACTGAATCCTCACAACCACCCTCTCAGAGAGGAAATTTCATCCCATTTCATGGGTGAGAAAGCTGCGGCCCGGGCGGGCTGAGCAGCTCACCTGAGGTCTCGCCGCCCAGAGCGGGCAGGGCATGGGCCTAGAACACAGAAGCAGGTCTGTGCAAACCGCTCTCTTGCCTTCCTGCAACACTCTTCCAGTCTGGTTCTTGACCTGCCTCTGAGCCTGGTTCTCTGTGGAATCTTCTCTTCCCTTCACAACTCCATGAGGTCAGAACTTTCACCCCAATGTGAGGAGATGGGATCAATGAGGAAGCTCCATGATTTGCAGAGTCACCCTGCTAATCAAGCCGTCCCTGTCCCCGGCTCTCCGTGTCCCCCTGTCCTGCTGGCTTTCCCCATAGTATCTTCCATCAGGGACATACTAGACATTGTGCTTGTCATTTTGTTTAAGTCTGTCTCTCCCATGGCAGCCTTTACAACCTTTGGTGAAAAGATTCATGTCTATTTTGCACGTGGAGCAGTGTCTGCCTTGTGGTAGGCACTGCAGAAATATTTGGTGAGTGAAAAAAAGAAGAAATTCTTGCATGAGGTAGGGGAAAGGGGGAGGGAGAGGGGGAACGGCCAGTCCGGGGCAGCCCAGGGGGCAGGGGGAGCAGGAGGAGCCCTGCCTCACACTGGGGATGTTCACCCAACTCCCCCCGCTTCCAGCGATGAGCCTCGTGGCTCCCAGAGCAGAGAGCTCTCCATGCTCAGGACAGCACAAGCCCCAGCCACCGCCCATCGGAGGAGACCAGGACCCACTTGGGCCCAGCGGACAGGACTCAGGAGTCTCATAAGTTTCTCCCTGATTCCTGGCATGGCATCTATTGACTGTGTGATCGTGAGCAACTTGCCAACCTCTCTGAGCCTGAGTTTCCCCGTCTGTGAAGTAGATCTAACACTTAACAGGGTAAGTGTGATATTTGTATCCAAAAAGCTTAAGCACCAAGCTCATGCCAGGTACAGCTGTGGCCCTTTCTGCCCATACCACCCTCACCCGGGGACACTGCTACCATGTTCTGTTGGCCAAAGACGCTTTGTGGCCCTCAGTCCCTCCTTGTCCGGGTCTCCAGTCCTCAGACTCTCCGGGGCCTGGGGGTCTATACACTAAGCTCCCTCTCCCTGCATCGGAAGAGAGGCCTCTCCCCATCTTGAGGGATTCTGGGAAAACAAGCCACTCTGCCCCTTCTCAGCAGACACCTCCTCTTAACAGCACCACACACAGAAGCTCCAGGCATGCGGCTAAGTGGAGGGGAGTGGCCTTCTCCAGACTTCGGGAGAAAATGCCATCATTGCTACTCAATGAATAAATCTCTGTGGCACCAGCAGCTTCCCATTCCCTTCCCTACACATCCACGGCTAACCAAAGCAGTCCCAGCTCCCGGGCATAACCCCACGCTTTAATGACATCAAATCCTGTCTGCGCACCCAACGCTCAACAACTGGTTTGTTGCCCGAAGCAGAAGTCCTCGAGCCTCCAAGGAGAAGAGAAAGAAAGAAGGGAGGGCAGGAGCAGGAGAGATGGTGAAGCAACATTCACTGGGCTCCTACGATCTGCCAGGCACTGTGCCAGGCCCGGGATACAAGGATCAATAAGACAAAGGGCCAATCCCTTGTCCCCTAAAAGCGATGACAGATGAGAGAGGGAGCAGGACACAGAGCTGGGACATGGGAAGGGGTCACCTGAGGTGGGGTTAGAAGAACAAAGACAACAGACCCGCCCAGGTGGCAGCAGACATCCTAGCAATGGAAGCAGGGGGCTCTGGCCCATAGGAGTGGGCGTTCTCTGTTGGTTCCGATGGTGTCAGGGGGTGACCACTTTGCTGTCTGTCACCCAAGATCAGAAAACACCTGATGAGAAGTCAGCTGAGATTATTTGACAAGGGATGGGGAACTAAGGCAGGCTTGGAGGTGGGGATCTTTTGTCCCTCTCAAGTTGGCATGGAGTCAGCAAGGGAGCCGGGAGGGGCATGGGACTCCTGGCCAGAGCAGCTGCGGGCAGTGGAGCAAGAGCAGGGGCTCTGGGATGAGACAGGTCTGGGCTGGGCAGCGGCTGGACAGGGCACAGAGGCCCAGGGGCCAGACCGCGCCACACATCCGGGCTCTGCTAGTTCCTCACTGGGTCAACCTGGACCTGCGACTTAACCTGTTGGCGTGTTTTGAAAAGAATCACAGATGGTGATTATAGCATCGTTCTCATGAAACTGTGGAGGGTCAAGTGCTAAGGCTACTAATCCACTTAGCACAGTCAGTGCCTGGCCAGGGGTGAGTGTGTGCCCAGCAACCTTGAGCTGCGGCTGTGGGCGAGAGCGCTGCAGGCTCTGAGCTCCTTTCTCTGTCCTGTGCAGGGAACGGGCTTGTCTTTTGGAGCTGCTGTCAGGGTTAGATGAGCTCACAGGGGGAAGGCGCCCCAAACCACTAATGTTTTAGTAATGAGGGTTCTTCTTTCCCCCTTGGGGTGTTCCTAAATTCTTAGAAATGGAGGGAAGCTTTGTACTGGCTGGGAGTGGGGTATGAGCCTTGGGGGCTGAAACTCCTTCATGTGTCAATGAGAGTGTTTGGCTTCATGGGGCTTACAGGCCCCCCTGCAATGCAAAACACAGAGACTCTGGCAGAGGGTGGGGGGCATCCTGGAGAGCCATGCACGCCCCAGCTTGGACTGGACCACAAGCCCCTGCCTTTTCCTTCCTGGGAACCCATCAGCCTGGGGAAACCAAGGCAGCAAAGCCCTGAGGATGACTGAAGAGCAACCGCTCAAGCTCCTGCTTCCCAAAGAGACAGCTGGAAGGAGACACCGGAAGTGCGCGGCACTCACAGGACTGAGCCGCCAGACGAATGGCATTATCGCCCCCGCTCAGGAACTTTTCTGAGAACGTCTCTCGGGGTGGGGAGAGTGGGGGAAGGGCAAGCTCCTCGTTGGTCAGCCGGATGCCCTTGGCCGCAAGGAAGCTCTCTCCCAGAGGGAACCAAGAACTGTTGGAAGCCAAGACCATTTCTTCTGTTTCCTTAATGAACCGCAGGACACGAAGCTTCGCTTCCTCACAAGAGCCAGGACCTGGGGGGTAAAGACATTGCAGTTGGGTGCATCAGCACATGTGGAGGCACACATACATGCACATGTACATGGGCACACGGACATATTTTGCCTCAGCCATTTCCTTCTCACCAGCTCATTCCACAACCTGGAATGTTCTTTCTGTTTGGTCTCCACAATTCCATTCACTCAACATTAACAGAAGACCTACTATATAAGAAGACTAGTAACAGCGAATGTCTGTTCCACACCAGGCCCTGTACTAAGCGCATTTACTCAGACAACCTAATATAATCTAGGCAACCGTCGACATCTATGTGTTGACTTTGAGGGTTCGCCAATTCCTAGAACTTGACATATGAATGGGGAATCCAGGGGTGGAGTCTCTGGGCCATTCCAAATGCCCAGGGTATGACACCTCTTACTGCACATGCTTGTCACAAAATGTTCCAAAGACCCACAGGCTGTTGAAGCCTGAATTTCAGCTAATGCTGAAATAGTCTGATTAGTTTTAACAGTGTCCAGAAAGGTATGGGGAATGTTGAAGGCTGCCTCAAATGAATGGAGGGATTCCACTGGACCTGAGCAGCGATTACAACACCTGGAATATCAGCTGTGCTGGCTGGGGAGAGCCTGCTTGGGTAATAGCTGCGTTGAATCGGGCCGGTTGACGTGTGAAACTGCAGTGGGTGTGCCTATTGGGTAACAAGGCATCTCGATTTGATACAGTCAGCCTCATCCTGTCTATGCCTCATACACCTCAGCGGCTTACAAGTCCGCTGTCACGGACCTGAACTTGCCGACCTTGTTCAGCGGCTCTCTTGTCACTTTTTAAATTAAATTCCCTCAAGCAAAGTAAAGGTGATTAGAAGGCAGAGGCGCTTCCTGAGGCCCCGAGCACCGGGCAGCACCGGTGTCAGCAACTGGAGCACCGTTTAATTAAACCCTGCCCCTGACTGAGGGGAGAGACTAAAGCGTTAGCCGCAGAAGGTAAGAGCCGGGTCACATTCACTTCGGAGCCGTCCTTGGGCCTCAGCTAATGCTTTGTAAACAGAAGACATCCAGGTAACATTGGAGGCACCGGTGTAAATAATAATATGAAAATTTAAAAGTGGACATTAACTGTGCCAGCCCCTGACCAGGGGCACACACGGGGAAATCGCCTCCCTCCGTGTTGTGGACTGAAGGCTTGTGTCCCCCTAAAATGTACGTGCTGAAGCCCCAGCCCCCAGTGTCACAGTATCTGAGGGCCGGAGCTTTGAGAAGTGGTTAGGGTTAGATGAGGTCGCGCGGGTGGCGTATAGAAAGATGAAGGGACCAGAGCTCTTCCTCTCCCTGCCATGCGGATACACAGCAAGAAGGTAGCCACCTATAATCCAGGAAGAGGGCTCCCACCAGGAACCAAGTCTGCCAGCCCCGTGGTCTTGGACTCCCACCCTCCAGAACTGTGAGAAATAAATGCCTGTGGGTTAAGCCACAAGGTCCATGGTATTTGGTTTTAGCAGCCCAAGCTGTTGTGTACTTGGTTTCCTCAGCTGTACGTTGAAGGCATGAACTTGGCTACATCTAACCTCAATTCCGGCTTTGATGCTCGCTGCCCTCCCACCAGACACCCTTCCCTCAAAAGCACAGATTCAGTCCTGCACATGGTTTAACTCACATGCTGGGACTTTGCCTGGTTCCATCCGGGTTCCTGCCACTTCTTGACCAGCTTCATCCACACACCAGCAGGTCCGAAGGTCGAAGTGGGCCAAAGGGGCGCTGAAGTCTGAGTAGGGCCCTGGGTACCGGCTGAGCTGGCCACTGAGCATCTGCCAGAAGAGGTAGGGCTCCAGGAGCACACCCCCTCCAGGCTGCGTGCGGTTCCCTTCCAACACTGCCAGCGGGACATCTTGCAGAGAAGAGTATCTTGCCAACCCAGGGAAGACGCCTTGTTGGCCAGCCTCATACAGACTTTGGAGAAAGAGACGGAAGCTTCTGGAAGCTGCCTCTCTGTAGCTCATGATCTCCGTGAGCAGTTCGGTGGCGGTCAGCTCCTGGCCACCGCTGTCGTGAGCCCTCCACCGCTCATACCACTCGAAGGCCTGCTCCGGGGGCCCGTCGCATTGCACCTGACGCCACCGCCCACTGGTGCTGCACTGTGGGATGTAGACACCAAAGAGGGCGAGGGGCCTGCTGGAGTTGGAGGCCAGAGTCTGCACAGCCCGGAGGAAGGCTTGCTCAGCCTGCAGCTGGCAGGGCGTGGGGCCTAGGGAGGAGCAGAGAACACGTGCGTCAGGTTAGGGAGTTTAGAAGCACAGAAGACCAAGACGGAAGCTCCGGATGGCCCAAACTCAATCTGAGACCCTACGCAGCCATAGAGGCCTCCGCGTCTGCACGGGGAGCGTCCCTGTCACTAAGTGGGCGCTGCTGAGACCAGCTGTCAACGACACTGCAGTCATGCACATGGCAATTACTGGAGGCTAAATATACCTGCCTATTCATTCTTTAAAACGGTTAACATGATCAAGACTTCTCTGGACAATGTTTAAATTAACCAGGACATTCTGCCATTACAAGAAGTTTGGGATTCAGCTAGGACTGGGCTCTTTTTTTTCCTGTAATGCCTTGTTTCAGGGCCCCAAAAGAGGGTCGGAGTTAGTAGGCCGAATGCCCAGCGGACTCACACTGTGTGGGTTGGCCGGGCACACTCTGCGTTCCAGGGATGGCCTGGCCCTCAGCGTCAACACAGTAGCACATGGAGCTGAAGCACTGGACCGGCAAGAAGTGCCCCTGGCCAGTGCAAGAAGGCACAAACAGGCTGGCCCCTGCAGGCTGGCTGCCCGAGAGGCTTTGCATCCGAGCTCTTTGCTTCTCACACTCCGTGGGGCACCTGGGCCGCCCACCTCTGATCCTCGAGCCGGGCAGCTCCCTGCCCTGGGAGTCCACACACCAGCACTCCCCGGCAAAACATTGGACATCCTCGTAGCTCCCTTCTGCCGTGCAGGCCGGGACAAAAAGGCTGCCAGGCGTCTGCTCACAGCCCCGGGAGCTGAGCACCATTTCCACCACATCACCTAAATCCCCGGCGATATCTTCTGGCACAGAAATCGCATGTTGCAGGAACAGAAGGAATTCTGGGAGCTCCAGGAGAGAAGCGAGGGATTTCAGGGCATTTTGGTTCTCTTGGACGTTGACTTCAAAGCCAAAGCTGCCCACAACTGGCTTATTCATAGCACCACCCTTCTGAGTGGTTCCGGGTGTTTCCACAGCTGGATTCAAACCCAGGCCCACAGAGGGGGGCCTGGCCAGGTCCACAAGTCCTCCCCTGTTCTGGAAGCCTGGGAGACCAAGTTGCTGGAAAAACTGACTGAAGTTAAAGGTGCCTCTTGTGCCAACAGCTCCAGACAAGTTAAACTGGCCAACATTCACCAAAAATTCCCCTCCGAAGAGGTTTTGCTGGAGTCGCTTTGGGTTGCTGGTAAACTGCAGGGCAAGGCGAGCCAGCTCGCGGGAGGGAAAAAGCACCTGGACAGCTTCTTTGAGGAGGCTCCCTGAGGCCGAAAGCTGTGGATTCTGCCCTTCAGCCATGGGGCGGAGGACCCCAGAGTCCACAAAGAGCTCCTTGATCCAGGGCAGGCAGGACGTGGCCAGGCTG